>NC_138552.1:108227315-109569815 GCF_964273705.1 Natrix helvetica | reverse complement strand
AGATACCTTGTATATATTTTTCACAGTCTCTTCTGCTTTTTATTTAAAAAGATTTTCACTGCCTGGGTTATGAGATGCTAGTGTGCTGAAAAGCCAAATGACAGATAATATGTGGATCTTAAAATTTGTTTGGATGCTTCGTTTTCCTTGGGGGGGGGGAAGAGTAGAAAGAGAGTCAAAGTGAGTGAGAGATGGCTACAGCAGAATCTTCCAAGGAGTTGAATAGAATGATTAGGAGAAGCAGGATTGTTCAAATCACATACATTTTTCATAGGATTTGAGAAATAAAAGAGTCAAAGTGGGTACCTCATCCTTAAGATATTAATATTCTTCTTTAAAACTTACCCGGTTCAAAACAATTGTATTCCCTAGTTGGCCTTCACTCACCATAGTTACAATATAATTAACTGTCTTCAGTCCCCTCCCAAAAATATTTTAAAAGATCTTAAAATGTGAGGTCTGTGACTCTTAAGATTGGCCACACCCACATTATGAACTATCAATGTAGGAAAAAAATAATACATTTTGGAGATAGCATAAAAAAACTGATGCAAGTATTGTTTAAACACAGAATAGAAACATTTAAGCTAATGTTCTAAAACTAGAAAGAGGCAGCTCGTATTTCATCAAAAAGAGCACAATCTCTGTGGTTCCACCACTGAGAAGATCTCGTCCTTGACTTAAACTCTGTTTCAAATGAAAATGGGAAAAAATTATAAATATATATCTAGTCAAAAGAATTCGTTAAAATAATCTAGTGCTTAGCTTGGAGATTGTCTAATGTTCTGTAATTATGGGCTGTATTTTTTTAAATGACTGAGTCTTTTCAGCACATACATCCAGAAAATAGCCTCAAAGAAGCCATGCAGGAACTGCTCTATGACTTCAAGATTCAGAAGGGTATTTAGCCTGGAAACAATGTCTTATTTCCACAGTTAATATACCCACATACTGGTAATATCTGAAATTGAAATTCTTCCCAAAAGGATACAGTTGATTGCAGTATGAAAAACAATACCCTCAGAATTTCAAATGCCAAAATGTTATTTCTCATTATTTTTATGTTATATTCACACTATTTTTGGCTGTATTGTCTAGGAATGCATCTGAAATTAAGTGATGGGATCATCCTTTATTAGCTACATAATAAGCTACATATAGTATATATGTAACATGGTTGGTTTTATTGCTTAACATAATATTTTGTGTTTATAATATATTTAAATATAAAACATTCTAAATACTTGATTTCTAAAACAAAGCTTTCCAAAAAAGAAATGTTTTATTCAGAATTTACCAATTCAGAATTTCACCAAGAATGCAACTCTTTGATTTGCCCAAGCATAATTGCTCAATACAAGATAACACAATTTCTCTAGAATCAAATTACAAATAAGCGGTCTTTAATATAAGACCCTCTTGGCAGAAAAGTAGAATTTTCACCTTGTATTCGCCAGTTAAAGGAGGTGGCATCTGATTTTTTTAAAATGTTAGATGTATGGATTACTTGAAACATGAGTTCTCTAAGAATTCCAATCCCAAAATATAAATGGTTTCAAAAGTAACAAAAATAGCCTTTAGAATTAAGCTCTGTTTTCTGTCCGTTGCAATTTTTGAACTGCTTCCAAAGAATCTCTGGATAATATATTCAAATGTATGTTGGCTTCCATCAGGCTCCAGGTGTTTTTACTTCACCATTCAGTTCTGGTCGCCACGATGTAAAAAAGATGTGGAGACTCTAGAAAGAGTGCAAAGAAGAGCAACAAAGATGATTAGGGGACTGGAGACTAAAACATATGAAGAACGGTTGCAGGAACTGGGTATGTCTAGTTTAATAGAAAGAAGGACTAGGGGAGACATGATAGCAGTGTTCCAATATCTCAGGGGTTGCCACAAAGAAGAGGGAGTCAAACTATTTTCCAAGGCACCTGAGGGTAGAACAAGAAGCAATGGGTGGAAACTAATCAAGGAGAGAAGCAACTTAGAACTGAGGAGAAATTTCCTGACAGTTAGAACAATTAATCAGTGGAACAGCTTGCCTCCAGAAGTCATGAATGCCCCAACACTGGAAGTCTTTAAGAAGATGTTGGATAGCTATTTATCTGAAACGGTATAGGGTTTCCTGCCTAGGCAGGGGGTTGGACTAGAAGACCTCCAAGGTCCCTTCCAACTCTACTATTGTATTGTATTGTATTGTATTGTATTGTATTGTATTGTATTGTATCACTTTTGACAACAACATATTGGTTACATGTTTGTATAATGTGACTTGTGGCTCCAGAAATTTGGTTCAACAAATTCAGTTAATCATTACTAAACTTATGATCCTGCTTGTCTCACTGACTTTATTTGTCAAAAGTCAGGTGGGAAGGTCGCAAATGGAGATCATGTGACCTTGGGACACAGCAACCATTGTAAATAGATGCTGGTTGGCAAATGTCCAAATTTTGATCATGTGACTAGGTGATGCTGCAAAGGTTGTAAGTGCAAGGACTGGCTTATAAGTCACTTTTTTCAGTGCCATTGTAACTTTGAACAGTACTAAACAAGTGGTTGTAAGTCGAAGACTACCTGTACTTAGATTTATACTTGTAGGATTTCAAAGAAACTATATTGCAGCTGAACGTGTGTTCAAACAAAATATAGTCGTAGCACAGCTAAAACAAGCTAGATTTGGGAGGAAGTACTGAAAACCTATTTAACTAAGCCAATAAATCAAAAACAAAAAAAGTTGATAAGTAAGTAGTGTGCAGTGATTGAATTAATTCAAGAAGTCAAGCTAAAACGTGTAGATTTTTAACTATAGCTATAAAAACAAGGTTCTTAGTAACAAAGAAATGAGTTGGGGTTTTAAGTAGTATTTATTACATACTGCATTTCTTAACCTGCTTTATCTAATGCAAAGTTTAGAGTATATTACTTGCTTTGTAACTCTTGGCTGCAAATAAAATTGATATTTTAAGAGAGCCAGTTTGGTGAAGTAGTTAAGGCAATCAAGAGACCTGAGACAAAACCAGCAGGGTGACTCTGGGCCAGTCACTCTCTCTTAACCCTGGGAAAGAGGCAATGGCAATACATTTCCAAAGAACTTGGCAAGAAAATTGCATAGACTTGCCCTGGAGCTTGTTTTTTTTTTAAAAAAAAAACTGATTCAAAGGTGCTTCTGTATGCACACACCTTATTTTAAAATCGAGGTTAAACCACTCCCAACTTCCCACCCCCCAATTCTGGACGTGGCAACTCCAATGGAAATGCAGCCCTACCGATAAAGTGTATTAGGTTAGGTCTGATGGTTTACAAGTACAGTATGAAACAACGATTCCCCTCTGGTCTTTGAAAAAAGGCGATATAAATGTAGAAAGAATGAAGGAAGGGAAGCTGGTAGAGCTCTGCTTGGAAGAATAAGGCTGCAGCGTTGTCATTCCGATTTTCGATATAAACGAATAGAAGCCGATTTGGATTTTCCAACCGAAATTCCCCACACAATCTTTCTACGGCAAATATCAGTCCCTTCAAATCACGCTCGATCTCTCATTGTCACAAACGCATCTCTGACTTAGGCAAACACGTTGCTGTTTAAAAATCCCCCCTCCGCCAAGAGGACTGGGGCTTCATCAGTAAGCAAAAGGGAACGTCAGGATTTCTATATGTCCCCCCACACCCCACCCAGGGCCGGATTTAGATGAAAAGAGGCCCTAGGCTATTCCACTTATGGGGCCCTTTCACCTCCCATTTTTAAGTTTGTAAATTACATGAGAGATAATAGAATACATCATTACTGTGATATATATCAATATATTAAATGAAACAGGTTGTAATTGGTACTAACCTTTATAAAAAATGTGGCACGGGTAATAAATAAAAATAAAAGGCCCCTCTTGATCTTGAGGCCCTAGGCTGAAGTCTAGTTAGCCTATAGGAAAATCCAGCCCTGACCCCACCCTCAAGGAATATACTGCTATCGTCCCAGTCATAGCTTCAGTTTAGTTGGCCGTGCTTGCTTCCACACGCAGAGAAGAATTTAGAAGAACCTAAAACAGTGTTTCTCAACCTTGGTGACTGTAAGTCCTGTGGAGCTGATTCTGGAAGTTGAAGTCCACAGGACTTAAAGTCGCCAAGGTTGATAAACAGTTTAGTTGGCCGTGCTTGCTTCCACACGCAGAGAAGAATTTAGAAGAACCTAAAACAGTGTTTCTCAACCTTGGTGACTGTAAGTCCTGTGGAGCTGATTCTGGAAGTTGAAGTCCACAGGACTTAAAGTCGCCAAGGTTGATAAACACTGGTGTAAAAGTTAGGAACCGCGCAGGAGCGTATTATACAGCGGCAAACTGCTGACTGAAGTTACCGGGATTCTCGCTCGCGTGTTCCCAATTGCAGTGCCAGGATCTCGGAGAGGTTTGGAAGAGAGAGGGAGAGGAGAAGAGGGAAAGGGAGGGAGAGAGGGAGGGAGAGGGAGCGAGGGAGGGGGAGGGAGGGAGAGGAGGAGAGGGAGATGGAGAGAGGGAGGGAGAGGGAGAGAGAAAGAGAGGACTATGAAAATTTGGCCAAAGTCGAACTGCAGCCCCTTGTTCGCGAAGGACTTCGTGCTAAAGGCAGGCAACGCCGATTGGCTGGCTGAGTTTTGCCGGCAACAATCGGGGGCGTGTGAGGATAGGAACGGGCTCTTCATTGGCTCGCTGCATGACGAGGCGGGGCCGAAAGGACCGCCCCTCCCCTCGTATAAAATCCGGGAGCGGGGGCGAGGTTCCTGCTGCAGTAATTTTCGATAGCCTCCGGTGGAGCCCCGCTTGCCTGGTCGTTCCCACCGGTCGGCCTTCGACCCCTGAGCTGCTTCGTGCATTTCCTCCCGAAAGGACCATAAGGGCTGCTAGAGCCGAAGCCGGCCATGTGAGTAGCAACGGAACGGACGCTCTCGTCGTTGCTTTGCCTTCCTGTGATGCGCGGCCGGTTTCCCTGCACGGTTGCGGCGCTTGCCGAGTTGCGCATTGCAGCACCGCCGCCACCCCCCTCTCCCGTTCTCTTTTTTCGGCTGTCCGGAGCTGGAGCTGGGACGGATGCCTCATCCCATCTGATGGCTCCGCAGTTTTCTTTCCTGCAGCGGGTGCTTCGCCATCTCCCCGGCCCCTCGCTGCGATTCCTGCCCCCGACCCCTGAATAGTTTCAGGCGACAGCTGTCCGGGGGCCGGAGGCTCCAGCGGTGTCATGAGTGGTAATATAGTTGGCAATGGAGGAGCGGGGCATTTTCACAGAACTCTAGAAGGCACTTTCGAAAATGCCCCCCCCCCCCCTTTTCTTTTTCTTTTTGCCTTGAGTACAAGCCAGGACGTAAACGTTTATGTACCGGTATATTCGTGGAGGCGATTGTCCCTATATGAAAAGATAAAAACGCAGCAGGAGTTTTGGATGACCAAACTCTACTTGATATGGGTTTCTGTTGGAGGTGCATGTGTGAACCCTTGTAATAAGATAGCTGGTTCATTTCAGAGGTATTAAAGTTGGCCCCCTAATAATAACATTGCTGAAAGAGCAATTTGATGATGGAGGATTAAAGAGAAGCAAGTGCTGTTGTATGCGCAGGGCGCTTGCGTGCGAATGACTGCAGATATTTCTTTGCTTGGGCAGTAGAACAGAAAGTCTTAAGTTTTGTTCTCTTTCTCGGGACTCCTTGCCTTTTCCATAATTGCATTTCTCCTGTCTCCTCCTTCCTCTATTCTATGGGATAATGGCAAAATTGCTTATGGAAACATTGCCTGAAGCTTCTGGTGGCATTTTTTGCCAGCCTTGGTCATTAGCCCGTAACCTTCATGAGTTTTTGCCACTGCCCCCATTGCTGGGATGGAAAATGCATCCTTGTTTCTCTGAACTGATTTATTTGATGGTTTCTTTGACCTATTCCTCCTCCTGCAGTAAAACCAAATATATCTAGCAATGTTACTTATTGGTAAATGTTTCTGCCTCATGACACAGCAGTTCTTTTATGCTTGCGGATTGCTTTTCATTTATCTACTCAAGTTCTAATTGTATCTGTTAACATTACTCAAGTAGTACATTCTATGAATCAGCACACTTCATAATCGGTGTCTGACAATGGGTCAAATAATAGTGTTTTATAAAAGAAGATGAGAGGGTTAAATAATCCCCCCCATATCGTTCTTAAAAAAATGTTACTGAGGTAAGAGGAGAGTTGAGTGACTTCCTCAACATGGCTGTGTCATCATACTTGCATTCTCTCGGTGAGGAGATACTGTCATGACCTGAATTTAGCAGCTAAAATGAGATGTCACAACCGTGCCATTGAACCTTTACTTCCCATGCACTGGATTTCCATTAAATTTGGCCTAGGATGCTTGTGGTGGACTCTGCTTCAATTCTTTATATCCTCAAGAGCTCAGATGAGTCAGAGCAGCACTCCAATATATCTCCTGGAAATACTTCTGAATTGTAATACCTGAACTGCTCTAGTCATGAAATGGGTGGCATATAAATTAAATAAACAAACAGTTGCCCTTGGGAGAGAGAGAAAGACACTACATCTGAAATATAGCTGCTTCCTTTGATTTAATAGCTACTGAACCCATTCTATTTGACATTCTCTGGTATTTTTCACTACTTCTTGCATTACTATCAGGCACCTGACATTTGTTTGTTAGATCTAGAAAGCCACTGCATGTAAATCCTCTGGATTAACAACTAATAAACAGTACAACAATGTAAGATAGTGTGAATTCTATTATTATACAAGAACATAATTGTTTATGTTAGACCTAAGTCTTCCAGCTTCCTCTTAAGGTGCTTTTTCTTTAAAGATGAACAGTTCAAGAATCTGAATGGCCCATTTCTTTGGAAAATTTGAATATATTTCTCCTTGTCATTTCCATGTTATAGTGCTTGGGTTTCTTGTGTGTTGATAATAAGCCTGCAGCTAAATTACAGTTGTATATATTAATGTGCTGGTTTCTGGCTGAGTATTGGACATAGGCATTTGCATCATCTCTTGTACTTAACCTGCCTCCACAGGTCTGATCCAGCTCAGCAAGGTGCCCCAGGAGCGGGACAGGAAGGAGGTGAAAATGCGGGGGGCCCTGGTGCACCTTCAAATATGACCAGTAATTGGCGCCTGCAGCAGACTCAAGCACAGGTGGAAGAAGTAAGTCATTGGTGAAATTCAATTTTTTTTTACTACCGGGGAAGGATACTACAAAATCCCCATTCCCTCTCCACTCTGGGGCCAGCCAGAGGTGGTATTTGCCGGTTCTCCAAACTACTCAAATTTCGCTACCGGTTTTCCAGAACCTGCTGAATTTAACCCCTGAAGTAAGTGATTAAAATGGTTCTTTGTGATCCTCTGCTGTTGGTGAGAGATTAGCCAAGCCAGGGGGAATTAGTCTGGAATCTCTTTGTAGCCACAAGAGAGCTAGGTCTCTTGTGCCCACTTCTCTTGAATGCCATTGAACCTTATCTAGTTTGGCCCAAGTATAAACTGGCAGTCAGAGAAGATTCTTGTGTTATAGCAGCGGTTCTCAAATAGTGGGGCGCGCCCCCCTGGGGGGGCGCGAGGCTCCGTAAAGGGGGGCGCGAAGGCTCCCTTTCCATCTGGGTGCAACGGCGGCGGCGTGGGCGAGGCATAATATATCCCGGCTTGAAGTGGCAGCGCTGGGGACTGCTCAGAGACTCATCAGAGCCGCGGGCTGGATCTGTGCAAGAAGCCTGCTCGGGCGGGGGTGGGAGGGAGGGAAGCATGGCTGTCCCAGGCTTCCCTCCCTCCCCCGCCCCAGCCCAAGCAGACTTTTTGCACAGCTCCAGCCCGCGGCTCTGATGAGTCTCTGAGCAGTCCCCAGCGCTGCCACTTCAAGCCGGGATATATTCTGCCATGCCCTCGGCGGCGTCTTTATGCAGGTAGCTCGCCTCCCCGCCAGCAGCTCCACCGCCAACATTCCGTCTGGAAGCGGAAGCGCAACAGCCGCTGTTGGGGAAGGGACAAAGGGGCGGCGGTCGCCCGATCTTGCCACCCCCACCCCTTCGCCCCTGGTAACGGCGACTGTTGTGCTGCTGCTTCCAGCTGGGATGCTGGAGGAGCTGCTGGCAGGGAGGGAGGGAAGAAAGGGAGGAGGGAGTAAGGATAGACAAGCAAGAGGGAAAGAGGAAAGAAGGCAAGCAGGCAGGAAGGAGGCAGAAGGAAGGAGGGAAGAATGGAACTGGAAGGGAGGCAGGGAAGGAGGGAGGGAGAAAGGAAGGATAGGAGGATAGGGAAAGAGGAAAGAAGGCAGGCAGGCAGGGGGAAAGAGGAAGGAGGGAACTGGAAGGGAGGCAGGAAGGAAGGGAAGGAGGAAGGGAGGGTGGAAGGAAGGATAGACAAGCAAGAGGGAAAGAGGAAAGAAGGCAAGCAGGCAGGAAGGAGGCAGAAGGAAGGAGGGAAGAATGGAACTGGAAGGGAGGCAGGGAAGGAGGGAGGGAGAAAGGAAGGATAGGAGGATAGGGAAAGAGGAAAGAAGGTAGGCAGGCAGGGGGAAAGAGGAAGGAGGGAACTGGAAGGGAGGCAGGAAGGAAGGGAAGGAGGAAGGGAGGGTGGAAGGAAGGATAGACAAGCAAGAGGGAAAGAGGAAAGAAGGCAAGCAGGCAGGAAGGAGGCAGAAGGAAGGAGGGAAGAATGGAACTGGAAGGGAGGCAGGGAAGGAGGGAGGGAGAAAGGAAGGATAGGAGGATAGGAAAAGAGGAAAGAAGGCAGGCAGGCAGGGGGAAAGAGGAAGGAGGGAACTGGAAGGGAGGCAGGAAGGAAGGGAAGGAGGAAGGGAGGGTGGAAGGAAGGATAGACAAGCAAGAGGGAAAGAGGAAAGAAGGCAAGCAGGCAGGAAGTAGGCAGAAGGAAGGAGGGAAGAATGGAACTGGAAGGGAGGCAGGGAAGGAGGGAGGGAGAAAGGAAGGATAGGAGGATAGGGAAAGAGGAAAGAAGGCAGGCAGGCAGGGGGAAAGAGGAAGGAGGGAACTGGAAGGGAGGCAGGAAGGAAGGGAAGGAGGAAGGGAGGGTGGAAGGAAGGATAGACAAGTAAGAGGGAAAGAGGAAAGAAAGCATGTGAGTACGGTGGGAGTCGAGGAAAGACCGGTGTGCTATGTTATGCAGAGGTGTACTTATAACAATTTTATAGACAAATTAGACTATTTACAGTTGCGCGGGGGGGGGGGCGGGGCGCGAAATGTTTTCTTCTTCCTAGGGGGGGCATGACAAAATAATTGAGAAGCACTGTGTTATAGGCATGAACTACAAAATAGCTAATTGAATTATTCACGTGTGGATCTGATTGTTCGTGCCTGACATCTGCTTTCTCTCTTGCTAGGAAGCTAACTACCCTTTCTCTTCAGGTGGTGGATATTATGCGTGTGAATGTGGATAAAGTTTTGGAGCGAGATCAGAAACTCTCAGAATTAGACGAACGAGCAGATGCTCTCCAAGCTGGTGCCCAAGTATTTGAAAGTAGCGCAGCAGCCCTCAAGAGGAAGTATTGGTGGAAGAATTGTAAGGTGAGTAAGAAGTGAGCAGCTTATTGAATGTATAGCTGCTGAGGCAATCTTACTGTTGAAAATATTTTTATTGTAAGAAAGTGTTACATAAGATTAAAAATATGAAAACAAGGACTTTTGGGAAAAATATAAAAGAATAAAAGAAAATTGAAAGATAACAAAAGAAAGAAAAAGGAAAGAAGCAACTTCTGATCTTCTTTTCAGCACTTACATAGTAATTACCATTTCTACCCCCATCCTCCAAGTTACATATCATGGTTCCAAGTTACGTATCATGGTTCCAAGTTACGTATCATGGTTCCAAGTTACATATCATGGTTCCCTTCTTCCCATAAACAAACCTTTTAAATAAATCCCCAATTCATTTTTATCCCTTTCAGCCAAAAATCTGTTCAGGTTTTCCAGTCTTTTATATAAGTAATTGTTTCTGAGCCAATCCTTCTTCGTTATAATAAAACCACAGTGCTTTTCCTGAACAGGGGACAGAGACCCATAGATCAGATATAGAGCCAATCTTTTGCATGCTTAAAGTTACAGGTTCAATTTGGAATGTTTCCAGGAAAATGCTGGCATGTCTGGGAAAGTATAGTTGGAAACCTGGAAATTAGTGCCAGGCAGAATAATGAGTACTGGGACAGTTGGATCAATGAACATGAATATGGTCTTAGAATAAACAGTTTCAAGTGGCCCATTGTCCATCTTTGTTGGAGACCTTGATTTTGCCAAAGGAGACGTCGTATGAGGGTTCTCTGTGGGCTCATTGTAATTCTTCTCTTTAGATGATGATCATGTTGGGAGTGATCTGTGCCATTGTGGTCATTGCAATTGCACGTAAGTACTAAGGGGAATCAGTAGCTGAATTTGTGAGTCGCAAACATTGGCTAAACGGCAATGTTTGCTTTCCCCCTGGCGTGGGAAATAGTATTGCGTTTGTCTCGCAGCACTGCTGAAGACCAGCAGATCAGTTCTGCCTTTCGAGATGATGAGATTTATCAGTTGCTGCATGAGAGGCAAGCAGAGTGGGTGGGTAGGAGGGTTTTTTTCCTTCTCCTGATGCTCAACCGTGTTTGTTAAATGTGGGATGCTTGGTGTAACGTGCCCTCTTGTTTTCTCCTTTCTCTTCCTTCTGTTGCTTCTGTTCCTAGTTTATTTTTTTACCTGAGAATGTGTCCCTTCTCCTTTTCCCCACCCAGTCTATAGCCGCCTTACCCCATTTCCCTTTCCAGATCCAATTCTTCTTTCTCTTTCCTTTGTCATCAATTTTCTATTAGTTTTGTTTGCTTCCATTCCAGTGTAACGCACTGTTACCAGATTTGAGTTGACCTCCTTCACAGCTGCTGCAGCCTCTGAGTGGACCAGCTCGTTTTTGGAGGGTGGCAGTGGACTTCAGGGGAGGAATTGTGGAGGATTGAAGGAGTGTGTTGATTACACCTGGGGTTTCACTTGCACTCTGAGATATCCTTGAATCTTCTGAGATGTCTTCTCCTGTGAGTCTATAGGAAAGCATTTCCTTTAGCCACAAACAGTATTATTAAAAACTTCACCAGAATAGAGAGAAGAAAAGTTGGGTCTCATTATAGTAGTGATACTGGTATTGTGCCATGCAACCAGAATTGATGGAGTTTTCCCTTAGATTCTAATATAAACTCCTGTTGATGCTCTGGTGACCAAAACTCTGATCTTATGATGACTGCCAGCCATCCTTTACTGTTTCATATCTTGGATTTGGTAGAAAAGTTATTGGTTTGATTCATTAACCTTGGCTCCAAGTACAAGTATGCCTTTATTCCCAATACTGCCAGAATTAGGGGTGAGATGAATGATATGGCACATGGGGTTAGGATTATCCTAGTGTACTGCCTGAAGTTCTGTCCCCTTGCTTTCAAAGGCTGTGTGTCTTATCTGACTGAATTAACAGATAAGGGAGGGTCCTACAGAATTGGAAAGTCCCATACTGCTTGCACCTTAGTGAACAGTAAGTTTAGGAGTTATGGCCTGGAAACCTCTGCAGTATATTTAGAAGTGTTTCCTTCTAAAAGCAATGAGCTATAAAGTCACAAAACCCTTTCCGGTTTTGTGACTTGGAAACAGCAATGAAGAATGCCAAGGATTCTGGAATAATGCATGAATATTTGTTTTGATGTGCTGTTTCTCACCACATTTACTTTCAGGTCATCCCTTGGTGATAGTTGTCAGAATATACAGTGACAGGTGTGGGTGCTCATGCTCATTTATTTCCCTGTTGAATAAGGTATTGAGCTCCAGGGTGGAAGGAGTTCAGAGCGTGATGAATATGAGTTTAAACATGCTGAAGAACAGTAGTTTTCCTGATTCCAGTCTAAGGACTGATAAAACGATGAGGCTTAGCTTGGTAAGAGGCCTTGTTGTAGTGTCAGTGGTTGACCAGAGGGCATTGTTGCAGGGGCTCAGACGCTGTAATGCTCTGACAGGACTTATCAACTGGTGGCCACTGGGATTAATTTATTTTAACCTCAGACCAGTTTTATCTGGCTCCTAAACATTTATTCTGGCTGTGCTAGGAGTAACCCTACTCTCACCATAGCATGCTGCAGAGGTGCTGATTTTTTGCATGTTCACCGCCATGCACCAGCATTTCATTTGCAGAGTCCATCTGTTTGCGTATCCCCATCTTTTTTCCCCCTTTGGGGATGGAATGATGGAGGAGAACAGGAATGGAGTTCCCATCTTCCTTGGACAATTCTCTTCCTATTTCGGTGGGACTGTATTGACGGAAGTGCAACACCTGAAGAGGAGCCGGGGCACAAGGTGTGATGCTGCTGTCAGTATGAGAGGAAACACAGTAAGGTGTTCAGCCCCTTCTTGATTTCTTCTGGACAAGATCTTGGTTTAATCTGCTGCCGTATTGTTTTGAAAGAAGGCCACTTAGGCTGCTTTCTTCTGCTTTTCTTGTCTGTTTTCATAGATGTTGTATGTTACGCCTCTTCCCTTTCTATCTCTCCATTTCTCCATCTTTATGCATGGGCAAACAATACCCCCCCATTTTTCTAGGCCCTCTTTGCCTAAATCAAGGGACTACTTTCTCTATGCACAGGACTTCAGCCGCTTTCTCACACATGTGTGGTTTGTTCTTGTGAGGAATGCAGCCATAATGTTCTTCTGGCATGTGTAACTACCAGCTCATGTTAACAACCTCCGCTAACAAATACTTCTTGACCCACTAAAATGAGTGGGGTTTATCTGTCTGAGTTCTGGAGGAAACAGTTTCCTGGAGGAAACAGGATTCTATTGGCAGGTAGTAAAGCAGAAGTAAACTGAAATAAGAGTACTAAATCAGTATTTTCTGAATATGTGTAATCCGATGTGAGATAGATCACAAGTGGCCAACATAGCATCTTGATAGATAGATGCAGGAGATCTGGCAAACTTTGATCTTCAACCATGTGGATTCATTGCTGCATAAAACAGGCTGCATTATAGCTCAGTAGTTGATATGTACAATTGCACAATGGGATGTTGCACTGAACATCGAGTAGATGAGCAGCATTTGTGCTTAATTTGGACTTGAAATGGCCTTGTAGAATTTTTACAGAATTGGCTGCAATTAACAGGAGTGGAAGGCAAGATCTTTGGAAGAATCCTGAGCGAAGGCAGCCTTTGTCTAGGGATTTAAAATACTCCCCCCCCCCTGTTTTTTTTTTGGTTTTGCCTAATCTGCCTCCCCCGTTTATCCCCCATTATGCTGGCATATTGCATTTTCTATTTTTTTTGCCTAAAAATAGCTGTTACAAGCAAAATAAACAAATGTCAAAGAGAACAAAATGCTAACAGTGTAATATTCCTAATTAGTTCCAGTGTGGAAATAAACGGTATACAACTAACCTCTTGGATACAGTGGTCGAGAGTGCATGAGAATTTATTTGGATCCTCCTGTTTAAATACGAAGCTGCTATGCAAAAGAGTTCTATGATGGTCTTGCATCTGTAAAAGGGATTCATGGCCTTGCTGGCCTTGCGTGAGAAAGCAGTGATGAAAGGCACAGCACAATGTTGTCAAGATAAGCCTTGTGCTGTTTGACAACAACTTGTGCCCAGTTTATGCATACAAGAGAAATTAGAAGTAGCAGAAGTTAATTTGTACTCTCATATTCATAGTCTACTTTTCTATTATTTCTGTTCAAGTCAGAGTATAAAAGCAAAAGAAACATAGTTCTCAGATGGCACTGCTTTTGTTATGTGTAGATGATATGGAAATGGTGCATTAAGATCCTGCCCAGCTGCTATTAAGACAAGTGTATAGGCTACAGCATACTGAAATTAGAGCAATACTTGTCTGTCTTGCACTGTTAATAGGGCACACGGGATTAGGATTGTTCTAGTGTACTTATAGGGTATCTACCTTAAGTCACTGCCTGAAGTCCCATTATGTTACTTCATCTGCTGCATGCCAGATACATTTTCTCTACACTCCATCATGTGCTGATTTAAATGCAGAGAGAGTATTGGATTTGATACAGATGTATTGGAAAAAATTAACAGTCCTATTGTACATTAAACAATTCATCTTCATTCCCAACTGTAGCGCATGGAATGGGAAGCTATAACTCGCTGACCGTGTATGTGTACATGTGTACAATGTATGCAAAAGTGCTGAGAGACGTGTCATTGCTCAAACGTTTAACTTGGTGGTTCTCAACCTTTTCTTCACCATGGACCTCCTTTAAATCCTTTTTGTGGCCACGGACCACCAAGACCTAACTCAAGATTTAAATCATAACATTTATTCAAGCTGTGACAACATCACAGCCCCCAGGGGTCCATGGACCACAGTGTGAGAACCACTGATTTAACTTACAGATATGGAGAGGATTCCAAAAAGCGAAGAACAAATAATACACTTTTTAAAAGACATCTCCAGAAGGCTACAGAAGAAAGGTATCGTAAATGAAACCTGAATGATTGTACGATGGCACTGGTACTCTGGGTTTCGGTCATAGTTATACTTCCCAATCAAAATCATAGGATTTTTTCCTCTTTCATTTTCAGAAAACACATTTTTAATTTGAAATGCTAATGCTAAAAATGTAGAACAAAACCAAAACTTTTTTTTGCAAAAAAAAAAAAAAGCCAAAAAGGGGACCCTTATATATGATAGCTACAATCATTTTATCTGGTTAATCTGATATATTAGTAAACATTCAGAGAGTGTCCACTTTGGGGAAGGGAGAAGTAACTTAGGCTTTCCATATGCAGTCAAGGAACAAGGACATCTTTGAGAATCCAGAGGGAAGCACTGGGAGCAAAGCACTGATGTTGATGGGATTCTTGCTTCATCGCCAATATGGAAATCTTCACTGCTGAAAGTACTTTCCATTTTTACAGGCTGTAATATGCAAATAGCAAATATTTTGTGGAGAGAAGGGTTAAAGTTCTAATTCAGTAAAATTCTTAAATTAGAAGGGCTGAAGAGCCATGCCTTTCCTTTTTTGTTGATGAGATTGACGGAACACCAGTGGAATCCTCATAAATTAATTTTTTCTTTGTGTAACATACAGTTATCATCCTATGTAGGTAAGTGGATTTCTGCAGAACCTCTGGCATACTGACGAGTTACCTGTATTAAAACAACAGTACTTTCTAAAGATATAAATTAGAAAGTCTGACCTTCTAATCCCATCTCTGATTTTTTTATACAATATTATTGAAAGGGAGAAAAGGATGCTGATATTCACATAGCCATGTTTTGCTTGTGGAGGGGTATTATATTTGTTGAATGGGAAACAGCCTTTCTACCCACTTCAAGGATGAACCCAAGACTAAGAATATACTGTTTTTGTAACATTTGGTCTCAGGAGAACAGAGGAAGTGAGAATGAGTTTAGGTCCTAGTTTAATTGAAGTCATTCACAGGGAGATACACAATACAGAAGCGGAATATTAAGTCTCTGAGTAGCGGAGCAAGACTTAACATCCATATTAAATGCATAATAAAGTATACAGTCTTCAAAGCTTAATGGAAGCGAAGTGGATGGAAATCCTTCTTATAGCCTGCTTAAAGAAGCATTGATTGAAGTGTACCTTGGTAGTTCATGGACCCAGAATTAGGGATCTTTTACTTTTCAAAGTATAGAGGTTTATCCATGTATCTGTATTAGGGTTGTTCTAATCCTAGGAAGCTTTCATATCCTGTTTAGCTGTTCTCGGTTTCCAGTGCATGTCTTCATGCTGACACTTGGCTGCAATCAGCAAAGGGTGCTAGCTATCTCAAGGGATGGGAAAAATACCAAAAAGCTTGGGTTTGTTTTTAACCTACAAGAAAAGGGTTAGATGTCTTTGTCCACTTGACTTTAATTTGATCAGCAAATGGCCCCAAAGAAAAGAAACCGGAAGCAACAACCAAGATCAATTTGTAGAAAGTTATTTCTCAAAATATATGGGGAAAAGAATACACAGCATCCATCTTTTTAATTTTGTTTGGTGGTGGACAAATACAGACTTGAGAAATTGCACACACCCAAGGACAAAGTGAGACAGAAAGGTGCTTTCGTGTCATTGGATCTGTATCGTCAGAATTCTTTTAGATGAAATTCAGGCCTCTCTTCTCTGGATGTGAGAATCCAGCTAACGTTAGTTCTGAGTGCTGAGTCTGTAAGTCAGCATTAATTAAAGTGCATAATAATGTCATGTCCAAAGCATCCTGGTCTGGATTTTATTCTGTTCTCCTGAAGGAAACTCTGTGTAAGTCTAATGTTTCTAAGGTGTTATAAGATGGCAGTGCAGCAATCCCAGGCTCTGCAGGTATTTCTTGTGGAGTTTTGTGAGCCGAAATTACATTGTGGAAGACAGAGTTATTTGAGTTGCTCGGTGTATAAAGGTCTGAAGATTGATATGAGTACAGCCGACGGAAAACCAGGATGCTTGTGAGGATTAAAAAATCCAAAATCAACTCAGCCAGTTCCACCACGGAAAGGACTGATGAACCAAACCAAAGACTCCACTGGTTCCCTAGCTGGGAAAGCAATGTCACCACCTGTACAAGGAAAACGCAAAACAAAATTAAAAGTGGTTAAAAAGGTCTCTGTCTCTGTGTCCAGCTGATATATTCATAAGAGGTTGAAGAACTAACATATTTTGCTTTGGACTTGCCTAGATTTTAAGGGGCTTGTTGTTGGTTCTAGGAATTGGAAAATCACTCTGTTTATACATAAGAATAAACATGCTGCCTTTGTCTCAAAAACAGGATCAATCCTGTCAAAGTTGAAATTACATATTGATATTTAACCCAATGCTTAATAATACAGTGCAAAAATAAATGGTTATCAAGCTTTGGCTATCATTTTGATTTATTGAATAAAAGGTAAAGTTACTCAGTGTCATTGTACTATCTATAAAATGTTAATTGCTTACTGTTACACATCAGCTGTGATATACTGCTGATTCTTGCCTTTTGCTGTGTATCAACTGTACAATTACTGATACCTACAGTAAAATTACTGGAGGTCAAATGTCAATTACTGAGAAATGTTTGCAGAGCATACAATTCTAGAATACATTAAGAGAATTTTGCACTATAAACATTTGCTTAAATGAATGGGTAGATTGAGGGTAAAAAAATAGTTAGGTTTTCCTCCCCCTGGTTAACCTAGTATGGGTAACCTTTCACAATGATTGAAAATAATTTCAAATTTTCCTGCTAGGTTTGAATCATAGACTAAGACCTTTTCCATCAATTATTCTGAAATTAGTGGAAGAGAGATTGCTCTGCCAGGCTGGGATATGCCTATAAGTATTGCTCTAATTAGTATTACTAATTAGCATCTAACACTGCATTTTATCGTATCACGTTCCAAATAACACCCACATTCAGAAAATACAGACTATTGAAAATAGAAACATGGCTTAAAGGAAGATGCTGGAGAAGAAACTATAAAATAATTTGACCAACTACTAGAAGGACATTAAAGATGGTAGCTCTGTGATATTTTAGGCTGCTGGCAGCGTGCAATCAAATGTGTGGACATACCGTGAAAGCTGGAGATTCTCCGTTGCTTTTATAATTCCACTCGTTGAAAAATATATTCACTTTGGCAATTCCATCCCTGGCAACAGAAGAGAGTTGGAATGAGTCCAGTCTTGTTAGAAAGGTGCATTGGTCTAAGACTGCAATTCTACCCAGCCTCATTTAGAAAGAATCTTATCTCAGTAGGTCATCTTTGAGGATGCATTTGCTTAAAATAAATAAATGCCCTTTAGTGAACCTTGCTGTTAGGCCAATATATCTGCAATAAGAGTCTTTAATCCCTAAACATTCAAGGCAGAATCCTCAGATCTATACCAGCTTTAGTGCAGTTTTTAATAGCTACTTTATTAGATGTCTAATTTTACTTTAAACTCCTGTTGTGATATGCAAAGCATATAATGATTCAGGCACTTGTCATTAATGCAAGCATCAGTTCAGATGCTGGGATTGCTGGCGACCTTTAACTTCCTCTGAATCACTTAGCAGTTTGTGGTTGACAGTCTAAAATAAACTAATATTTTGTGGAAGAATGGACTTCTGAGTAGTTTTCTGCACTTGAAGTTCTGTTCATAGGAAAAGCTGCACTATTCAAGATTTACTTAATCTAATTTCTTAGCTCATAGCACCCTGAACCATTAGCCAATGACATAATGAGGACTATGCAGATAGGTACTTTACATTCCAATACTTTCAGCTGATCTTGAAACAGTTAATATATTGTACTTTCAATCCATTTCCCTGCTGTTTCACTCCATTGGTTTGACTTTAACCAACACTCCCTCCCCCCCCCCAGCTTAATATTATTTCATCTATAGGGGGAGCTCTTACCTCTTAGATATGACATTGTATTTATTCTGCCGGTTCAGCATGTGAAACACCCAGGACTGAAATGATAGATTTGCAACATCAGTGTAAACAGTTCAAGGACTATAAACCGCTCATGCATAAACACACATAGCTATTCAAAAAATAATAATTTGGAAAAGGAAGGAAGGTATTTTGAGCACAAAAGAGCTCCTGTTCGTTTTGCTTTCAGTATTTCTCTCCTCCAAGTGATAGGTCTGGTTTAGATTTCTCTCTCCACCCCATGCATTTCACTTAAAAAATGGGCATTAAAGGGAAGATGCTATTGCATCCATTGATGTGAAGCATTCATTTGGTCCTTCCTAGCTTTCAGATATTTCTCATCCTTGCAACTTTCTAAGATGTATGGACTTCAACCCCCAGAATTCCCCAGCACCAAGTAGTCCACATACCTTAGATTTGCTAAGATTAAGAAATACTCTTTTGGGGTGCTTTTGAGTCAGGGTTGAATCCTGCCGGCTGCCTGATCTAGTTTACAATTTTCTTGGCAAGGTTTTTCGGAAGTGGTTTGCTGTTGCCTCCTACCTGGGTCTAAGACTGGCTCAAAGTCACCCAATTGGCCTCGTGCCCAAGGCAGGACTAGAAATCGGAGTCTCCTGGTTTCTAGCCTGAGATTTAACAACTATACAAAACTGGCTCTTCTGAGAAACACTGCTCTACAGCAAAAATCAGCTTCTTACCTCAGAGACAGATGAAGGCCACCGTGAATATCCGGCTGACAGCTGGTACTCTGTCACTCTATAGAAAAGTAAAAAAAAACACCATCAGATGTGTCACCCAGCACGCCTGAGACAAGCTCCTTGGCTGGCATCTTCATTCAAAAGTGAACTTGCATGGTTGAGGGAAGTCCCATAGATGAACCTCCTGCCAGCAACTGAGCAACAAGCGTTTATTACTCTGCAGCTCAAATAATCTATGAGAATATTTAGGCGCACCATCTCTTTCCTTTTTATTTCCCTGCTTCAGCTAGAATTGGTTGGCCGGCCTGCATGGATGTATCAAGGATAAAATCTGTTCGTTCCGTTTCCCTGAATATCTTCTATTGCTAAGCAAGCTCTGCGGAATTTGTCCAGACCCAGGAATGCAACTCCACAAGTTTTGAAGTCTACTCACTTGCAAGGTTTCCGGCATTTAGTGAAGCAGCCCAGGTGGTTTGCTTTAAATTCAGCTTGGAGTTTATAATAGCAGTAACCTAATAGGAAATAGAGAAAAATGTATTAATTGAACAATCTTTTATCAACAGAAAGAGCTGAGGAAGGGGAGGGGGCGGTTACAGAGAAGTGATAGGGGTGGATTCCTCCCTCTCTGTACTTACCCCACGCTATATGCTTAGCAGAATCACAATACTCTGCCCCATTGGGTAAAGGGTAGAAGTAATGGCCACAGCCACATCGTTCTACCATACTGGCCTGGAAACAGGAACGTATGCAGACCTAGAAGCAAAAAGAAGCCCTTTGAATTCACATGAAGCAGTGCATTCATGCTGGGAAATTTTTGGTGATGGGAATAATCCCAATGCAGGGAGAGGGTTGGGCAGAGCCCAGACTGGGTGTTGGAGCGGTTCTGTCGAGGCAAGATACCTGCTCAGTGTAACGGGATGGGAATAGATTCTTTACTGGCACATCACTTCCATCTTCTGTGCAGTCGCTGTAGCTTCCCCCAAGACGCTGGGTGGTTTCCTGTCAATCAATTTACAGCTTGTCAAATCAATGCAGTTTTTTTTTTCTATTTTGCATCTGGGTGGCAGATCTTTTCTTTGCTGGCTGAAGGGTACTTCCTGACGATCTCAAACTAGAAATGTTGTTAAACTGAAGATTTTCCAAAAGCATCCGGTCCATTCCAGGTCATTGCTTCTCAACCTTGGCAATTTTGAGATGGGTGGAGATCAACTCCCGGAATTCCCCAGGCAGCCAGTATAACTGTCCTACTGGTAGTCCTCAATTCAGTTACAACAGCACTGAAAAAGATGACTTATTATGACCGGCTTTCACACGTCTGTTGCAGCATCCCCATGGTAATGTGATCAAAATTTGGACACTTGGCAACTGGCATGTACTGTATTTATGATGGTTGCAGTGTCCTGGGGTCATGTGATCACCTTTTGTGACCACCTGACGTGCAAAGTCGATGAGGAAACCAAATTCACTTAACAACTGTGCTACTAACTTGACAATTGCAGTGATTCACTTAACAACTGTGGCAAGAAAGGTCGTAAAATTGAGCAAAACTTAACTGTTTTGCTTAGCAATGGACATTTTGAGCTCAGTTGTGGTCATAAGTTGAGGACTACCTATATTCCTGTTATTATAACACACTAAGTCATAAAAGCTAAACCAGGAGCCTTCCTCTGTCTCATCTGACAGCATTCAAGTCCCTGTGGTTGGCTCCAGTCCTTTTTCTAATGCTAATAGCTGAGTGATGGGAGCCTGTGAAAATGATGGTATGTATTCCATGGTGAAATCCCAGATTTAAATATCTCCTTGACATAACAGTGGCACACTAAGGGGAAAGGAGAATTATATACTGTGTGAAGCTAGGCATTGCACTGTTTTTCACAAACATAGGATGGGGGATTGTATCTTTCGTATTTACCAAGAGATGCAAAAGGGCTATTTTACCTTCTTTAAGGTAAAGGATTCTTTTTGCAATTTCATTCTGTTAAGAACTCTGTGAAGTACTGCATATTAATCTCTGATAAAACAATTCATCATCAATTGCCAGTCACATTTTTTGATTAAGGAAAAACACAAACCCTTGATCATTTTTTAAATCAACAAGCACTGTGGGAGGACACTCATTGGGAACTGTGATATCTTGCAATTTCACTGAATAGATTTCTATGTTTTGTAAGTAGTGAAGAAAAGGCTCATAGTTGCTTCGTACATTGTGGGATAGAAGCAAGTAAACACTTTTAAGACTAGATGAGTTTTTCTCCAGTAACTTTAACCCCAGTAACGTTAACCTATGTGGATTCAATTCCCAGAATGCTGGTTGGAGAATTCTGGGAATTGAATGTTCTCACAGCTTAACATTGTGGGCATAGAGTGTTCTGTACTGTTAAACTAAATAATAGAGCCAGTTCTTTCTGTTCTGTGCCTTGTTAAACTTTTAACACACACAAATACACACCCCTAGATAAGAAAATGGTAGGTTGACTTTATGACAATTCATTGTATTGATGGTTTGTTGACAGATTCTAGTTTTACAGCACCATAATGTTCATGTTTTCTTTTGGTAAACTATGAGTTCTAATAAACTCTGAACTGAATAAAACTGAACTGAACTGAGCCTGGGTTTTTTTTAGCCATGTGTTTATATTTCATTTCTTTGGAAGAGAAACGTTCCACCCTGACGCTCAAAGCAAGGCTTATCTTCCTCCCGTCTCTCACCTTTCTCATACTGATGGATGTTTCTATGCCAGGACGCACATTAAAACCCCCTTCATCCATGAAGGCGGGTTCATTCTGATTGTGGACCATTACTCGAGCTCCTGTCACAGTGGACAATAGTGGGATGAAGTCATTTTGCTCTGTCCGGACGACCAGAGAAAGGCCTGCGGAGATAGAAACCACGGGTGATTATTTCAAGAGATCAAGTGATTCAGGGAGGGAGATATAAAATTTAAAATAAATGTTGCCATGTTGAAGGAGTCCAAACAATGCTGGAAACAGATGAGCTGAGCCATTGTGGCCTTCCAAAGCTTTGAATATGTTTCTGAGATGAAATTCTAATGTAGTAGTACAGTGGCCTTACGCCTGGATGGTCTGACCTTAAAAAAGGTTTCTTAAGTAGAATTTGCTAATCTTAGAAAGGATGTAAGACAACCTGAAGAGGGGGAAAAATGCTGGTTGGTGTAAAGTCAAGGTACAATTTGTGCCTTTGTCATTGAGTCATAGAGGCTAGGCCTGTGTTATATAAATAGGCAAACATCACTTCAAACTGGCAAGGAAAGTTCTATTGCTGGATACACCTTTTTACAAAATGTTCTCAGCATAGATAATAAAACCATCTAACACGAGTTGCAGCCTAGCCATTGTGTACTATGGAAATAATGCACTCAATCTGAAACTGAAGTTAAGAGTATATATTTTGTAAGAAAAAAAATTTCTTGAGGCTGTTGCTTTGCGTTAAATAACAAAAATATCAACTTGATATAAAAACATAACGTGGTGTGGTAGGAAAGCATCAGGTATTTAAGACTCTGCAACTAAAAGCTTGTGGTTTGCTGTCCTTCATTTGGAAAATGAAGAACTTGAAATGCAAAAATCCAGTTAGAAGAAAAACACAACTGAATTGAGAAGGGAATTACATGGTGGCAACTCTGAGAATATCACCAAACTAATACGATGCCTAAGATGCATTGCAAAAAGAAACAAACAGATAAGTCACTTAGAAAAGAAAGATAACAGTGCAGACTCCTTTTTTAACATGTGTGAGTGTGAACACACACCAGAGGTGAAATTCAGTAGGTTCTGACAGGTTCTGGAGAACTGGTAGTGGAGATTTTGAGTAGTTCGGAGAACCAGCAAATACCACCGACTGGCCCCTCCCCCATCTATTCTCTGCCTCCTGAGTCCCAGCTGATCGGGAAGGAGGGGCTGGCCCCAGAGTGGGAAGGAAATGGGGATTTTGCAGTATTCTTCTTTTGCCACGGCCACCAAACCACGCCCACAGAACCAGTAGTAAAAAAATCGAATTTCACCACTGACTCTCACTCTCTTTTTTGCCCGTAATGGTCAGTAGGTAGAGAAAGCCAGTCCATGTAAAATTTAATTCTTGCCTTCATTTCTAGTGTGACCATTTTTCTTCATGCAGAATTTTTCTCCATTCTTCACCAGTCAAAGTATGCCCTCTGCCTACTCTGTAGTTTTAAGAAATAATGACAATACCTCCTTAGTGCAATTAAGCCTATGCCCAGAGGAGCCTGGATACTGAAATTAGAACAGTAATATACATGCATCTTTTTTTCTGTTTGGCCTCCCTAGCATTATTTGTACATTCAAACAAAGGACTCGCGGCTATTGTAAGAACCTTTCCAGACATTCATTACCATTTGGGGGCATTTGCTCACCATTGTTGGTCCCAGGCAAGGAGGACATCCACAAAGTGCTGCTATTGTCGTTGAATGTGTAGCAGTTCCCATAAATAGGGTGATGAAAATGTGTATAGTTCCTGAAAGAACAAAAATAAAGATTGTGGCTAACTGCTAACTGCACAACTTATTCAAATAATTGAGTTTGCTGCCCTTAGAGGAAAAAGAATAGTATCTTTATTGGGATCCTCTTAGCATAAAAGTTCTCTTACTTGAAATTTTGTGTGCTGGAAAAACAACATGCAAAGTTTCAACGAAGAGAACTTTTATGTTAAGATGGTTGTCTCTATTGTGCCAGGGTAGGTTGAAATGGGGTAGCGTGGTTTGTGTTTCAACATGTAAGAACACAGTATCATCTTATTGTGAGAATCGGACCAGTGCATAAACCATGCTGTGAGCATAATATGTTATTCCACACAGCAGTTATGCATTATTAATCTGTGTCTAGGGTTTAATGTATTGTGTGAACCCAACCAAATAATTCTACCATGCTGCACCTTGAGATTCTTTTTTGAACTAGAAAGAATTAATAACATATCACACCTCTTTTGTTCCATGTTAAGACTATTGCAGGTACTTTTTTAAAAAATCAAGCCGAGCAACATATTTTTTTCTTAAAGAAAAATTCAATGAACTAAAACCTTATTTAGTTGACTGATGGAAAGATGTGCAAACTACTTGTGGTTTTCAGTGGGAAATCCTGATAGATGTATAAATTGGCTTCTCTAGAGAAGATCGGCTTCTCAAATGAGATGGGTGAACTTCTTCACTTCATGACACACTGCTTATGACAGGGGTGTCCAAACTTGGCAGCTTTAAGACTTGTGGACTTCAACTCCCAGAATTCCCCAGCCAGCTCTGCTGGCTGGGGAATTCTGAGAGTTGAAGTCCACAAGTCTTAAAGTTGCCAAGTTTGGACACCCCTGGCTTATGAACCCTGCATCAGATACAATCAGCCATGCCGCTGGCATTTATCAATGGTTTTAAATATATAGGAGGAGGCTTGGTGCCAGCAGCAGGTAAGCTTGGCTGAGGTGTGTGTGGGGTGGAGTGTATACAAGTTGTGAAAGAAATTCCAGAGAAAGGTTAACTAACAAAATCTTCAAACAACTGCTGGAACTAATGGTAGCTTGTCCAGGTGCCAGCTGGATCCAAAAGAGCCAATGTTCAACTGCATTGAAAAAAAAGGCCATATTGTTCCCCACAAGAAACCCAACCAATGTGGCTAATTCCAGTTTTAAGTGTGGTCATGTAGTCATTATTTCATCACCATGACAAATGGAATCCACTAGGGATTTAATACACTTCCTGGTTTTGATGATTTCTTGACACTGAAAAGTCAGAGAAAAGGAGGGGGTGGTTAATAAGTTCTTGCCATCAGCCTCAAATAGCGTGGCTAGTGGACTGTGTCGGCTTTGATGAGTCACAAGTTGTGACTCCCTCACTGTTCCCTCCAAAAAATTCCTTCATGGTATTTTGAAGCCATTCTTCTTCCAATCTTGCCTACTTCAGTCTTCCCTTTGTGGGGATGACTCCCATCAGAGTTAGTGGCTTCACAAACCTTATCTTAACTGGGAATCACTTTTTTTTTCTTATTTCATCTGTATCCTATCTTTTGTCCATGGCTCAGTTGCTTTAGATCTTGATTATGAAATGTGTGCATGCTTACACACATCACTCTCTATACTTGGGTATATATATATCTCCACAGAAAGAGCCAGAGATTGTAACGTGGTATATAAGCAGACGCGTTTTCAAAAGAAAGGTAAATAAAAAAAGTGAAACTAGTTGTTGGACAATTATTGAGAGGAAACAAATCTGTAAAACATTTACCCAGATGACTTTTGTTAATGCTAATCTCCATGTTCTCATCTAAGCTATTAATTTTAGAACATTCTTCTCCCTGGAAACAGTGCTGGCTCAGTGGCCCTTGAAATGGAGATGAGCACTGTCGCCTATAGCTAGCAATGACTAGCAAAGTAAAATCTGCAGGGACTCCTTTAAAAAAAAACTTTCCTGGAATAGGAAATGCTAAGGGGGAAAATGGGTAGTGCAATGAGAATGGGGCAAATATTATGAGAAAATGTCTTATCCTTCCCTCCCAAAATCAGTCCCACTCTTCTTCTTGTAGTTCTTCAAAATGAACTTTGAAATTAACTAAAAATGTCACTTTATTCAAAGGGATGTCACAAATATAGCACTTCTACTCTGCTATGGGTATATGATATTATTACATAATCTGATCTATTGGGTAATTGCATGAGGACATAAATAAATTTAGGCTCCAATAATGTATTGACTACACAACTTCAATTGGTACATGTCAGCATGTCTTGGAAGCTATTTTTATATATTTTTATGTTCAGTGAAGTAAGTCCATTGGAGCTCCCTGTGCTGTCAGGGAAGTAGATATGAGATTAGTACAAAATACATAAGATGCTTAAAAGGACTGGTGATTGAAACCTAGCTTGTTAAAAGGGCTAACAAATTGTGGACACATTTCAACCTACAAGTGCAACTCTTCTTAGCTTAGGCTCTGGCACCATGGGAAAAATCTCCCATAACTACCTTCAGGCATGTCGAAAACTATTCAGGTATGAGCATAGATGGCAGCAAGTAGAGGGAAACACAGAATTTCCCTCTCCAGGTAAGTGAGCCATACTTGGTATTTTTTGATTTCCATCCAAGTAAACAATATAGATAGATAGATGATGATAGATGGATAGATAGATAGATAGATAGATAGATAGATAGATAGATAGATAGATAGAGTGTATACACACACACACACACACACACACACACATTTGTTTTCGTAGATTTTCACGGGTGTAGGTATGCTGGTCTTGTTGCATTCGGGTCTTTTTCCGTGTAAGATTCGTGTAAGAATTTCCCATGTAAGATTTCAACTTAAAGCCGAAAACTCCAGCCTGAAGATGGCGAGTGAGACCTCGCCGAAACGTTGCCAAGACAATCTCAATCTTACACGGGAAAAGACCCGAATACAACAAGACCAGCATACCTACACCCGTGAAAATCTACGAAAACAAATACACACACACACACACACACACACACACACACACACACACACACACCATTTCTGATGGATCATTAGCCCAATAAGGAGCATATTATAAGTAAAGTTTTTATTTATTTTGCAAGGCTTATAAACCACTCCAAAGCAAACTCTGAGTGATATTCAATTCCATTTTCTTAATCAGAAGAGTAAGTTATTCGGAGGATCATCTAGCTTTCCTTCATATGATACTGCTATATGTACGATGATTTGAGATATAATTAGAAGTAAAATTACACCTCCAAGCCCAAACTCAGATATTTATGTGTTCAGTGGAAGGCCTGAAATGAACTATGTTCATTTTTGGAACACTACATACAGCCTTCCCCATAAGACTGGAAAGCTATTAAGTAGTCTAAGCCTATGTAAAGATTCATTGTACTCACCACTAAAACCAATGAAATTCAGGCTTTGTGATAAATGAGTGATGTGTTGGTATAGACTACACCTGCTGGCTACTCCCATCAATAGTAGTAATAATCTAACCACAAATAGCTCAAGGCGTGATTTGTTTAGTGTGTCATCCAAGCATTGTCACATTCCTCTGAGGATCAGCCAGAGAAGGAGGCCAAGAAGGTGTTCACATCTACTGATCAGTTTTCCATTCCTGCTCATAAGAAAAGCTATTAGATGTGTTTTGGGGTATCATGAAAACTGTCCCTTCTTGGGAAATTTAGAGTTTCCCTTTAGAAACTTAGTTTTATAGATGAAGTGGCAGATCTCTTAACTTTACTGCAGACTATAATCCAACTACCTCTTGGCTAAATGGGTCATGTCAGGACTTCCTTCCATTAAGCTCATGGCCCAGACCTACGGTACCACTTTGCTTTTTTAAAATGAATTAAAATGGTAGTGTGAATCAGTCAAAATCAATAATCATTATAATCATAATTATTGATTAAATCATTTTAATTATGATTATTGATTAAAAAACATGGGTTGTTGATAGTTTCAGTAAGAGGAAATGGTGAGAACTAAGACCGGAGTGGTAGGGACTTAAGTTGATCAATGGAGCAATCATGTTGGAACTCACGCTTTGTTACATGACGCTTCGTTGAATCGGCAGGCATAGATGAAGCTTGTGAAGTTGGATTCCTCCAGGGCCTTGGTGTCAGGGAACTTTGCCAAAATGTTGATGTAATGAAAACTGTACCACTCCCGTACAGCATCCACACCGGAAGAATACATTTGCTGGAAACAATCTGTCTTATTTTCGTTACACTGAAAAAGAAACCAATCCGATTAAATCAGTGGTTGTCAACCTTCCCAATGCCACGACCCTTTAATACAGTTCCTCATGTTGGGGTGACCCCCAACCATAAAATTGGTGTCTCGGTTCCTAAAAGCATCAAAAATATGTGTTTTCCGATGGTCTTAGACGATCCCTGTGAAAGGGTTGTTCGACCCCCAAAGGGGTCCCGACCCATAGGTTGAGAATCACTGCATTAAATGTTCATTCTGGAACAAGAATGAACTCAGCAAGATGAGAAAACATTCCAATTACAGAGGAATCAGTGAACAAGGGACACCATATGGTCCTATGAAAACCTCTTCTCCATCTACTGTATAGAATCAGATGTACAGATGTATATGATGTTTTTATCCACAAATCAACAAAACCCTCAATATTAATGTAATTAATTCAGCAAATCATCTGAAAACTCTTTTAAGTTCTCAAAAATCAGAAGATGAAGAATTTTTTTCCCTGTTTAGTCTAGATTTAATGACAAGCTTAAGGAGTGAATCAATCCCATAGTGATATACCAGAATATGATGTGTATCTTTTTTAAATGCATATTTTTCTTCCTTCTAATTTTTTTAAATAACAACACAGTCTTTTAAAAATTATATCCTGTATTGTTGGTGTTGTATTGGCTTACATTTCAGTAATATAAGAATGATGGTGATGATGCTATATACTGGAGTCAGTAATCAATAGAACTGCCCTTGAATAACGTAATCACTTGTGTGATAAGACTGCTTTATTTAATTCAATGACTGTCCTCTGGGAATGGAACAGATACCATAACCTTTTTCTATATGGGACTTCCTCAAAGACCATTAAGAACTACAGCTGGTACAGGGATGTAGCAGCTCTCATCTTGATGGCTGTGCCTTGATACATCTGCATATATGATGATTTCCTCTAGTTGGGCCATGGAATATCTACAAGCAAACCATGAATCTCCGGGAGCAACAGGAATACTACTTCTGCATGGTTGCTAGACTGCATTGGCTGCCAGTTTGCTTTCAGATTCATCTCACAATACTAATCCCTAATATTACTGCTCCGGGAAAAATCTTCCTCTCCAACAGAGCATATTCTCTAAGAGATTCTACCCCTTGCAGGATGAGGACTTGGAGTGGACTTGGAGACCAACATTCTCTACACAAATATATTGAGCAGTCACTCCTTAAAAATAAAGAAGTATCCTCATTATTAGAATATAGAAAACCTGTCAGTTTAAGTGTTCTTTCATGGGATGAGGATGTGATATCTGGGATGTATATGGCATTACAGTATAATGAAGATGATGTTTTAATTTGGATTTAGTTGAGGCAGCATTATTCATATGTATTTTGCAATTCTGTGAGTGGCATAAAAATACTTGTAAATCAATGAACTATCCTGTGATAATTGTTTACTTAATTATGTGCTGCTCTTCCCATCTCTTCCCCTCCCTCCCCTTCCACCAAAGCAAAATGTTTGTGGCTGTATTAGCTATCTTGTCTTAAAAATCATGGGGAGTTGATGTTGTATTTTCCCCATCTCCTGAACAGTGAATTTAACAGTGAATTTAAGAAGGGGTAGATGTATTCATTGCTATCATCTCTTTCCATTGTGCAGATGCCCATCAAGCTATTAGTCCATTAGTGAAATTTGTTACAGATAATTTCCCATTGTTGTGGTGAATTTAAAGGAATTGATTTGAAACCTTATGCTATAATTGTTATGGAACCTCGTGCTATAACTGTTATGGAACACACTGTTATTCATTTAAACAGCAATATAGCTTTCTGATTAATGTCCTTGGGGAAAAGAGAAAACACTATGGTTACCTGAATAAATTGATTTTAAAGATGTGTATTTCAAAACCATGACATTCATTTCTGTTAAACTTGCCTGGCTTCCTCTACTTACAATCTTTTAAGTGCACTACATAGAAGTCATAGAAATCATAGAATAAAAGAGTTGGAAGGGACCTGGGAGGTCTTCTGGTCTATCTCTCTGCTTGAGAAAGAGACACTATACTATTCCAGACAAATGGTTGCCCAAGCTCTTATGGAAAACCTTCAGGGTTGGAGTACCAACAACATTGGGAGGCAAGCCATTCCACTGATTAATGGTTCTCATAGGTCTGGAAATTTCTCCTTAATTCTAGGTTGGATCTCTAATAATCCTCCACTCGTACTTCTTGCCTTGTCCTCAGGTGCTTTGGAGATTAAGTTGACCTCCTCTTCTCTGCCCCTCAAGTATTGGACGACTGATATCATGTCCCCCTTAAGTCTTCTCTTCATTAGGCTAGACATACTTTGTTCTGTTCTCCCTCACTCCTCTCACACACAAATATAATAGATACTGGGAGGATAACATATTCATGATTTAGATTTATGGACACTTTTCAGATCCAGGTATTTGATCGTGAAGGAGATTGAGGGGTCTTCACACAATTGTTCAAGAAGAATCTCAAAATCATGCTTACCAGGGTGAAACCCATGTTTGAATCACTTTTGCCTACTTGAGGGTTGTTGTCCTCTATGGCTCGTATATCACGTTTGCGTCGATGCAACGGGTAGCGTTGGATATGATTGTATAGGCTCCTAGAGATGCGTTTCTGAGAGGATTTATGGTCCAAAGACATATTGTATTTGTACATCTCAAGAAGAGTCTGTTGGGTCATTTGATCCAATTCTTCCATCTCTTTCCGAAAAGCACTATACCTAAAAGAAGGAAAAATTGGCTTCAGGGATACACTGTCCAATTGTTAATCAGTTGCTGACCTTTAGATGTGTGAGACTATAAACTCCAGAAATCTCTTGTCAGTATCGCCAAAATTCAACATATCCCAAGGCACAAGCTCAGGAAGGCTGAAGTTCACTTCCTTTTAACAATACAGTGTATCAGAGGTGAATAGAAGATGAATCCAGCTGTGCTAGGAGTCTTACCAAGATTCTTGGACTGAAGGTATCATTTCTGGAACAGGGAAGATCTAAGTACAGTATTTCAGGTCGAGGATCACGTTAAGGGTTACACTCCCAGAAATGGGCAGGGCCAGTGGAAAAGCAATTGGGGTCATCAAAGCACAACAACAATACAATAGCAATGTGTGCCCATTCATCTTAGTCTTGATCACCCCACCCCACTCTTCCAATCCTTGGCTTGGTCATTGCATTCCTATCGATTTATCTTTAGTCATTTTTAATAAATCATTTTATGCTTACATTAATTCCTATTATAACAATTATAATGTATCTTACAGTACTGAACACTGAAGAAAGTGCATCTATTTTTGAGATTACTCTCTGTTTTTATCCATTTTCATCAACCATTATAGTATTTTGTTAAAAATCCGTGACCATTATGAATAATGTTTAAAACGACCCATTGACTTAATCTTTCTCTTTCTTACCATTCTTTCAATTAAATTAAATTTTAAATTAAATCCTAATAACTTCATCATTTTTGTTATGCTTTCTAGCCCAAGCACAATTTAATTAAAACCAGCCCCTGAATTCTTGACTCTTGGAGCATGTCTCCCCTACAATAATGGCATTCATTCATTCTTGTGTTGGAAGAAAATACGATATCATGACATCTATTGTCCTTTCTGCTGACCCTTATCCGTCTCAGTGATGTCTATGTCCCAGTCACTCTGAATCACATGACTTGTGTCAAAGCCTAACAGATTTTACACACCTTGAGGAAGGATGCAGAGAAAATTACTGTCACCAGTGCAGCTAAGGACAATTTAAGGTGCTGCCTGTCTCATTCATGAACTAGGGATGAAATGAAGGGAATATCAGGGAATATAAATATAAACAAGATTATTAGGCTGTGGCTATGCCATACTACCGGGAAGATACTTTGCAATAGCAGCCATGTCTCTTTAGATAAGTTGCACCCTTGAAGAAGAATTCAGGAATTCAACCTCTATAATCTGAACATTAGCAGAAATATTAAGGGCAATTTCATTTAAGAGTTCAATTTCTCCTGAAAATCCTGAAGTTTTGCTTGGGCACTAATGATTTGTCAGAGAAATTTTGTAGCAAGTAATACTGCCTTGGGAAAATAATGTAAAAATTGTTATAGGAACCCTGGTAAGTAATCCTACATCACTAAAATCTACCAATTCTACAGCCACGGGTAGTCCACAGCATATGATATTGTTAAGTGATGCAGTCATAAAATGTGACATCACATGACCACATCTCTTAGCGATGGCAATCGTAGCGATCCGGTTGTTGTTGTTAATTCCAGACAAATAGTTTTTAAGCAGGATGGAATGCTAGGTAAGGAGGGCGTAGGGAGGTGGTGGAGACTTAGAGCAGTTCATGGGCAAGATTGGGGTGAGTGTCACACAGTGTGGTACAAATTGAAGGAGGCCAGAAAAAGAATGTGTGCTTGTGTGAGCGTGGCTCAGGTGCAGTTGATTGCTATTACCTCCCTTATTGAAGGGAGTTCTGGGCCCTATATTTAACAGTCAATAGCTTCTTTTGTTTTATAAATCAAATGCCCTGATGGATCACAGTTTCCCAAATACCAAGGCCAGGAGAGCACAACACGCAGACCTGAAAGACCACCAGTCTTACCTATATGGATTGAGAGTACATAGTGTAACAGCAGGGAAGGTAAGCCTATCAGAGTTCAGGTTCAAATTCAAGTTGACTGGAAAGCTGAAATAGTCTTTATAAATGATTCCAAACTGCCAATACAAGAGGCCAAAAGTCAGGAAAAAAAGAACGGTCCAAAAGGCAGTCTTCATCTTATTCTTCTTAGAACAAACCAGCCGGATGGCACCATGGATGGTTGTATTGTTGCAAAAAAATTGGAAAAGGTCCTGGTAGGAACTGAAGAATTCAACGAGGCCTTCGCTTTCTTCCTTCTCTTCTTCCATCTCAGTTTCCACCTTCACATTTTGTTGCTTTGCCTCCAGTCTAGGCTGCTCCATCTTCTTGCCTTCTGACTGATTTTCAACCTTCATAGTTGAAAGCTGAAAAGGAACATTGAACAGTACTGTGATTTTTTGTTTTGTTTCTGATTTTACCATTCATATATGAAAGTCCTGATATCAGAAATAAAGACTTGGCATTCTGGATGTGACATTGTGTCTTGGTATCTGTAATTGAATGGAGTACAGATGTACACCATGCCTGCTTCCTTGAAGATTATTCCTAATGAATTCAACGCAACTAGGTTTCCAGGTAACATTGCAACCAGAAACATCTTCCATATATCATTATGATGTTGGCAGGCATCACATGTAACTTTTCAAAATATATAAAATTATGCAAAATGTTGAAATATTATTTTAAACATTAGCTTGTCTACTATAACCTAAATATATGGACTTAAAATATGGATTTTGGTGGGCATTTAACATTAATGCTGTTTCCTCTGTTTGTTTTTCTCTCCTTTATTATTAAACTTTAGCTCATTGAGCCTCATGGATGTTTTCTTTTGGTTATGTCACTCTTTATGCAAAGTCCTATAGCAGTGATGGCAAACCTTTTTTGGCTTGCGTGCCACAAGTGGGGAGCGCAGGGGGGTCGAGTGCGGGCATGCCGCACCCATAATGCAACGTGCGACCCCCCCCAGTGCACATGCGCGCACAACGCGTGACCCCCCCATTTTTACATGTTTTTTTTTGCCCTCCCCAGGCTCCAGGGGCTTTATAGGAGCCTGGGGAGGGCGAAAAGAGCCTCCCCCGACCCCCCGGAGGCCCTCTGGAGGCTTCAGGGACTGTCCGGAGGCTTCCCTGAAGCCTTCTGAGCGCTTAAAACCACCCTCCGAGCAAACCGGAAGTGACGTCCGGGTTGCTCGGAGGGTCGTTTTAAGCGCTCCGAAGGCATCAGGGAAGCCTCTGGACAGTCCCTGAAGCCTTCGGAACGCTTAAAACGACCCTCTGAGCAATCCGGAAGCGTGCCTTGATAAATGGCTCCATGTGCCACTTGTGGCACGCGTGCCATAGGTTCGCCATCACAGTCCTATAGTAAGTATATCAATAAGTGATTAAACAAATAATCAATAAAAACCTGATGCGGCAGGCCAAGAAAGAATTTCCATTGTCAATGAATTAAAAAATTCCAAAATAATGATCTCAGAGAAAAGACATAGCAGCTGCTCATAAGAAACAATACATTCACTCAGAAAAGTGAAAAAACAGCTGTCCTTTCTGTATGACGGTCCTTCCTTACCATTTATTTACAGAAAATTTCACTCAGTTATTTGTTAAACACATTGTCAGTGTAGATCTGGGATTATAGGTATTAAATGAGAAAATAGACATTGTTGGTTCATATAATCTGAAAATCTGTTTATGGTTGCCTCGTAAAGAAAACAAGGATCAGAAATAAAAACTTGCCAGCTTTGTTATTTCTTTACATAGACTTAAAAGTACTTATCATTCTTTAGTCTAAACTTTTGATTTAATCTCTGGATTGGCTGTAGCCATTTGTGTTCTATTATTACTATAAACTGTTTTGGGAAGTTCCTTATCTGAAAAGCTGTTTTGAAAAACGTGTAATAAATCTGAAACTAGTTCATTAGGGATGCACCGTCCAGCTAAAAATATACTGACATCTCTCTCTCTCTCTCTCTCTCTCTCCCTCCCTCCCTCCCTCCCTCCCTCCCTCCCTCCCTCCCTCCCTCTCTCTCTCTCTCTCTCTCTCTCTCTCCTCTGACATTGATAAAATGCTAAATCAGTGGAGTGCCAGATATAAACATGAAATATAAGGCATTGTCACAAGATTTTTGCTAACTGGGCATTCCAGGAACATAATGGTCAAATATATCACTGCCATTCGATTTCTTTTCCTACTAAAGTCATGTAAGTGGAACAGCTGAAATGAAAATTGAATAAAATAAGAAGGAGCAAATATGCACCAATTTTTACCCCTTAACATTAGGTTCATACCCAACAGGGGTGGGTTGCTGCTGGCATTACTGCTGGTTCGGTGCGCAAAAAATTGTGTGTGTGCACATTTGCACATAAATAAGTCTGCACATGTGCAAAACATTAAAAAAATGAAAAAAATGAAATTTCTGCAATAAAAATTGTTCTTCGCATGTGCAGAACCAAAAATCAAGATGGTGCTGCCATAGGAGAACCGGTTCGGGGGCGTGGCAAGCCTGGGTCGCTGCCGGTTCCAGCAATCCAGGCCGCCAAGTTACTACTGGTTTGGCTGAACCTGTCCGAACTGGTAGGAACCCACCTCTGATACCCAAGTTGAAGATGCAGTTGTGCATCAGATGCAAATTGATATTTCCCTGCCATTTTTTTCACAATATATGGCAGGGCATGGGATGAGGAATCAACATAGCCACCCTCAAGCCAGTGACTAATTTTCACATGTCACAATGACAGCCTAGGTTGCATGCAAGGCTATGTACTCTGTTCCCAATCACTGCCCGTTACAAAACTCTGCCTAAGGAAGTTACATATTCCCGTAGAGATATAAATTGGCTTCTGGCAAAGGCCAAGCATTCCATTCCAATCATTGTCCATGCTGATTAAACACTTGTGAGCACTTTGGCCCAGCAGGATCACAGCTTGAACATTGTGGAGAACAAATAGTTGCATCATGACTTGAAGGTTCTGGATTGTCTTCAAGTGCATCCGTATGAAAAGAGTAGTGTAGCATTGAAGCTGGAGCTTTAAAGTATTTAATACAATACAATAGCAGAGTTGGAAGGGACCTTGGAGGTCTTCTAGTCCAACTCCCTGCCTAGGCTGGAAACCCTACCGTTCCAGACAAATGGCTATGCAACTTCTTCTTAAAGACTTCCAGTGTTGGGGCATTCACAAGTTCTGGAGGCAAGCTGTTCCACTGATTAATTCTTCTAACTGTCAGGAAATTTTAGAACAATTAATTAATTAATATTAATTAATATTTATCAGCATGGCTCTCTCCTGATGAAGAGAGAAAATAGACAAGCTTTCTAGTGAACTGAAATGGTAAAAGACACTTTCCACCAGAAACTAGGATAGACACAGAATTAGGGCAAGACTTTTAAACTGACTGAAACATATCACTCTAGGCAGGCAAATTCCATATAGTACCAGTACTCTGTCTGTCCGTCCGTCCGTCCGTCCGTCTGTCTGTCTCTACTTCCCAACTAATACCTAGGATAAAGACAGCTGTTCCCAAGCTCTGAGTTAAAATATATATCCCTTCAAGTTACAAACCATCTCAGTCAAGAGCTTCATATAGCATTGAATAGTGCTATAGGATTGATAGTATAAACTATTTACTAGATAGCTATTAATGCTATAGTATTGTAGAATACTAGCACAATAGTAAAATAGTATTGATGATGACCTTTTGACACCTGTGGAAGCTTACAGCAGAATTTCCAGAAATGAAAAAGTGTTTTTTATTCCTCTTCTTCTGAGTCCATTTTTTTTAAACAGGAAGAAACTCACAGGAGGGTTTTCCCTAAAACACCTGCCAAAATTTAAAAGCGTAATTTAAATAACTTGCCATTGTGCTGAAAGTTACCTTAAGCCCAGTGCTAGCAATGAAGTGACAATCCTATTGTCTATTTCCAGAAAAAGTTAATCCACTGGAGTTAGTCAATGGGCTGTGCCAAAAATGTTTTTCTGCAGTGCACCACTTTTTATTATGAATCTGTATGAGCCGCTCCCTGCCTCATGTTTCTCTCTCCATTTCCCATCCATTGGCTGGATTCTGGCATTTAAAACTCCTTTTTCTGCCAGTTGGGCCCCAGTCCAGAAAAGAAGACAATGTTGAGAGGGCTCATCACCACTTAGCCCTCAGCTTTCTTGATGCTGCACTTAGAACCTCTTCCCCAGATACGCAAACTCAGCATCTTTGATTTTCACGCAAGCCAAAAGAGAGAATTCCCGGCAGAAGACAAAACAAATGGGGAGCAGTGGGACAGCAAGCAAAGGAAAGTTTACCCACCCCCAACTCTCCTTTGTGGATCAGCCTCTCCAAAGATGCTTATTACTGTCATTGGAGTTTTAATGTACCAACTTTGAGTGTCCTCTCTATCTTGTTCTAAGAATAAATCAAAACAAGCCTGCTATGACTTTTCCATGTTTTTTTTAAAAAAGCATTGCACTGACTGTCGACAGTTCATCATCGTGGCATGTGAAAAAGCACTGATTTTTTTTATTAAACCTAGTAATTAAATCTCAGGAGACACAAGGCACAAGGTAAACCACAAAAGGAGCGGCTAGACAAACAATGTGATACAGGAATCGTGGCGGCAGGGGGGAATAAAGAGACATTCTGTTCTTGAATGTGCTACATACCATAATTGCATGGAAGCGAGGAAAGGTTTGCTCTGGAAATGAGAGAGGGTGGCTACTGACAGTTCACTACTTCAGCATCCCGGCACACAGTTCCTAAAGAGAAAATATTTCTCTTCACGGGAGGGAACATTGGGCTCATTCCAAGTTGGCTCTGAGGTTCCCTTCAAGTCAGGACCCAAGGCAAAAATCTCTATCTGATTGATCTACCTGTCATGATACTCTCTCCCCCCCACTCTCTTTGCCTAAAAATCCTGTTCAGCTACATAGAATTTGAAACGGTGGTACAATTTAATAGTCCACTGGAAAATCATAGGCATCCTTCTCTCTTCCTTCTCGCATGCATCTCACATCCTTGATCACCTCCCAAAGATCTTTCCTCTTTCTCCCCCTGCGCTCTCTGTACCTGCAGGGCTACAGTAAAAAGAGACCAACCTCATGCCTTTTCCTTGTGAGGATGCTCTTGTCTTGGTGGCTTCTCCAATGAAGGGCATCTGGGGGTGGGGAGGAGTGGTGATGTCTCTCCTCCAGAAGAGAGAGGTCTATTCTTCCTCCTTCTCCACTCTGATCAGAGAAGACTGGCCTTGGCTTGCTGGCAGCTGCCTTTTCCTGATAGTTGGGATTAAACTGGTTCCTTTCCAGATCAATCTAGCAACTTGTCCTGCTCTCGCCCTCCCTGGCTCTCCCCGCCCATACAAGGGGCTGGGATGAAAGAAAAGTTTCTTGAGCGGCAGTGGCAAGCAGCAGCAGTGTTTCAATTCACTGGTTAGTAGATGAGGATAGAAACAATTGATAAAACCAAGGGAAAACACCAAGGAGATAATTGCTCAACAACATGTTCTGCTTATGGTACAGCTGAGGATTTATAAGCTACTAAACTACAGTGCCTAAGTTTAAAACAGTACTTGGGTTCTAACTGTGCATCTTTAGCTCCAGCTTATGGCCACTGATGTTTTCTCATTTTTTCTATGAGTTTTGGGGTAGCAACTGGCTGTGAAATAAATCTGTGAAATGATCTTTCTTTCTTTCTTAATCAGGAGAGAAAAAGAGGACAAGAAAATAGAGAGTGCTGACTAAATGAATGGGAGATGCAAGATGGACAATGCATAAAATGTAGGAGAATGGGCAAACATTGATGGGGTGCATTGCTGTCTGTGAATGGGTGGAAAGAGAATTTAATCATGTTGTGTTTATGTGGCTAATGCCATGTTCTGTTTTGGCTTTAACCAGTGGTGGGTTTCAAATTTTTTAGAACCTCTTATGTAGGTGCGGCCTGCTTTGTGGGAGTGGCTTGCCAGCCATGTGACTTGGTGGGAGTGGCCAATTTGTAAAATGTGGTGAACCTCACTTAACAACGCTCTTGCTTAGCAACCAAAATGTTGGCTCAGAAACTTTGGCATTTGAAGCATGCAAGTCTTAAAGCTGTCAAGTTACAAGACCCTTGCACCCCTAACCCTTTAGAAAAAAAATCCCAGGGATGTTCAAACTTGACAGATTTAAGACTTGTGGACTTCAACTCCCAGAATTCCTCCTCCAGTCATGTTGGCTCAGGAACTCTGGCATTGAAGTGTGCAAGGCTTAAAGCTGTCAAGTTACAAGACCCTTGCACCCCTAACCCTTTAGAAAAAAAATCCCAGGGGTGTTCAAACTTGACAGATTTAAGACTTGTGGACTTCAACTCCCAGAATTCCTCCTCCAGTCATGTTGGCTCAGGAACTCTGGCATTGAAGTGTGCAAGTCTTAAAGCTGTCAAGTTACAAGACCCTTGCACCCCTAACCCTTTAGAAAGAAAACCCCAGGGGTGTTCAAACTTGACAGCTTTAAGACTTGTGGACTTCAACTCCCAGAAATCCTCCTCTCGCTCTTCATCTTGATGATGTGCAGGTGGGCAGGGGGAGGGAGCTGGAACCGGTTTTAAACGGCACTGTAGATTTGTGGAACCTCTTCTATAGAAGAGGTTAGAAGTGGCAGGAACCCATCCCTGGTTCTGGTCCATATGTTGAAGTGTTGTGATCAAAGCATTTTGCCAACAGTAAAGCAAAGTTCTTCTAAAGATAATTCCTTAAAATTCAAACATATCTAGATCACCAACCTGACAAGCATATTGCTCTAACAATGAGTTTGATTCTGAATCAGGTAATGAAAGTCAAGAAAAGGAATCAGGTGCATTCAGATTCCAAAACTCTGTTGTATTACAAAAGTATACAGTTGCAATCGCCAACGGAGACACGAAATGCAAGATGACAAACTTCATATTGTCAAACCATGTGTGTGAGCAGTTGTGAGCTATCAACAACACAAATGGATTTCTTAGGGAACATAAATATGTTCTTATATATTATCTTATCTTATGTAACTTACATAGCATGTGTCTCAAAATTATGTGTGGAACAAGAAATACATGATTCAGGGATATATTATTTAATATTGGTTATTCAATGTCCTGATGGACTTTTACATGGGGGCCTTGAACATGTATGTAGTTTAGAGCTTTCTGCTTTTCTTCCCCCAAAAAGTTGATCTACTTGAGTTAGGAATGAATATCATCTTCAGGGCCACCCAGTGCTGAACTGACTCATAAAAAGTGCATTTTATTACTCTGGCAGTTAAAGATGCTTCCTGACCCTGCCCTGGAGTTATCTTTTAAAAAAAATCTCACGGAAGTTGCTTGTTATGTACTTCTTCATTACAACCATATCAAATATAAGAGCGCAAAAAGGAACAAACAGCAGACAGAATGAGGTACACAAGGACATACATTATATATTCTTCCCAAGCACAACATTCCAAACTCTTGACTTTTAGTCACACTCAAGGTCCCCCCCTCCATTTGATAGATAATTAAGTGAAATTCTGGATTTCTTAACCAGATTAATCTTAATCTGCCTCCCTCCCTCCTTCTGGATTGAATAATTATGGGTTGGGTTCTAGTCACGGTGCACAATTTTTGTTAAGTCAAAATAACTTTTCAAGGAATTATGGAGGTTGCATGGCCACATGACTAGTGCATGAATTGGCAATTTCAATCAATTAAATCATTATTTATAATTATTTTAAATAATTGTCAATATGATTATGTAAAATTATTGGTTGACAGTTTAATTTTGAGCATATGCACATACTCGAGTCTCATATATACAGACTGCCAGAGGTGTCAATTTTAAGGTCAAGAATGTCAAGATGGCAGCCACAACCATAAGATCAGATTCGATTGGTAAGCAATGGATCATTAAGCAAAGCATCAAATGACTGGACCTGATTTTATCACTATTTTACCATGATCATTAAGCAAAACACCAGAGTCATTAAGCAAATTCAATTTCCCCAATAGACCTTGCTTGGAAGCTGACTGGGAAGGTCACAAGCCATGATCATGCGAATGCAAGACACTGCAACCATCATAAAGGCAGGCTCTTTGACAAGCACCCAGATTATGATCACATGACCATAAGGTAGTACAATGGTCAGACCTTTGAGGATAAGTCTTAAGTAATTTGTTCTGACTTCAAATTGTTGCTAAACAGTCATAAATCAAGGATTATGTGAAAAGAAGCATGTGAGCAAAAACATACCCACACATATACTGAGGACTTCTGTGCATAGGGGTGCCAAATCAAGGCCCAGAAAAGTGGCCTCAAGTTGTGTGTGTGTCGAAGGGAAGGGAAGATAATCTGAAGAGATCAGGGGGACTGTTTCTGACCTCCAGGTAATTGGATGTGCCCCAGTGGCGAAATTCATTTTTTTTACTACCAGTTCTGTGTGTGTGGCTTGGTGGGCGTGGCTTGGTGGGCATGGCAGGGGAAGGATATTGTAAAATCTTCATTCCCACCCCACTCTGGGGCCAGCCAGAGGTGATATTTGCTGGTTCTCCGAACTACTCAAAATTTCCGCTACCGGTTCTCTAGAACCTGTCAGAACCTGCTGGATTTCACCCCTGATGTGCCCCTATACTATAGATATCAGTCCTGTAAGGTAGACCAGATTAATAAACCATTGCCATATAGGTCTAAAACTACTTTTAGTGGAACAGCTGACTGTTCTGTAACTCAATCTTGCAACTCTAAAAGTGCTCCTGCCTCTCTTTGTATATCTAGAGGAGTGGCTTGTCTGAGATGATTTCTCAAATTAGTTCCTTGGAAAGTATATATTTTATGTCTTTATAGTATATTCTGCCTTTGTTAGATTATGACCAGCTGGGCTTGGTATAAAATCATATAAAACCAATCCCAGACTGCTTTCAGGCCTCACACCTATAATGAAACTGAGGAGGTAGAACTTTCAGTCTGGTGAACTGGATGTTTCTGGAATTGGGCAGAGAATTTGCTCTACTGCTGGGCAAGAAACAGCTGCCTCGGGTGATGGATATCAAAGAGCTGGGAACCTTGAAATAAAGGCTATGGGCCAGCCAGGCAGTATCTGTATATGGAAAGAGGGTGGGGCTTGACTTTTCCCAAGTAAAATTATAATGGGCAGAAGCTTTGAGTACTGTTTGCTATAGTGTGATTCAGATGATCTACCGCAAAGCAGAGCAAAGATGGGCATATCTGTCTCCCATTTGTTCATATTGTGGATGAAGTTGAAACAGGGGGCTGGGAGAAGATGTGACTTCTCATGGGTCCTCAAATTTTTTCTGGACAATTGGACAACAAAAACCTACAAATTAATATACATATAGTTTTGGACAATACCTTCATTTATGATATATATCCTCCATATGATAACAGAAGCCAAAAAAAATGAGATGGGAAAAAGCAACTTTGGATATACTGATTTAAAAAATGTCTGCCTTGCCCTAAAGAAGACTCTCTGACTGTTCTTGTTTCTTCTCATTTCAATAATCCAAGTTGCAGCATGACTGCTGCTGAATTTTTTTCTCTTTTCATTCAGCAGAGACCAAAGTAAAAAGTCAAAGAGCTGCTTTTCAGTACAAGTTATGATTGTATCACATGCATTGCATCACCATGCAGTTTAGATTAACCACATCTTCATTATGACATCATTATGACTTCATGATGCCTGAGACACCGCTTAATCCTGTATTGCTCTCTGAATCTTTTCTTAACTCTGGTGACATTGAACAACTCGCATAGCAGTGACAAAAAAACTCAAAGACCATGTTTCTACGAGAACTATATTCCAATTATATGTAACCAAATTTCCTATTTTTTTAAACAAATACTATTAACAAATACTAATTAAGAGCCCACTGTTAGTTCATATTGTTCTTCACAGTTCTGGATTGATTGTGGTGGATTCATATTTATTTCACTTTTTTATTGGAATCGGTTACTCAGATTGCTGTGCTCTAACTTTCCTTGCAGGTCCAGTTCCACTGGATTTTTCTTCCTATTTCATTAAAACTGAGGAATTTGTGCAATAAATTTTATTGATTATCTATTTTATTCACAGTATTGATGTACTACTTGCCATTTTAAAAGGCATTGGAGCAGAATGAAACAATAAAGTGTGCCTGGAGGTCGCAGGATTTTTTTGGGGGGGGGGTCCTGGACTTTCTTTAAAAATTATTTCTTGGGTTTTAAATGCAAATTTATCACCTGGGTGAACTGCGTATTCTAGAGAAACTCAGACCACCTTGGCAGAATAAACTGCTTCCCCCCTCCCCCCCAAGTCCTATTTAGTCCTTGCGAAATTACGGAACAATGAAATGTTCAAATTTATTCCCATCAATCAGCCTGGACAGGACAAACAAACCTGACCACAACTGATAGCAGTGGTAGACTTTCTGTACCTCCAACAGCTCCATGACAGACAGGTGAGATTTTCCCTGGCTATTTCATTCCCTGCTAGGTCAGTAAACAAATGATGGTGATCTTAACTGTTGACCGTTTTGTCCTATATCGTGCTTGACAGTCTTGCCTGGTGTGATTGCAATCTCCTGGCCCTTTTCTGCCACCTGTAAAGGGGAGGATGGGAAGAAATACACTTTCTGCTCCAGGGTATAACTACAAGCTGCAGTAAAGAACACAATGTTCCTAGAAAGGGGGGCGGGGTGAGGGCAGGGGTGAGGGCAGGGGCAGGGATGGGGGAGTAGCAAGTAAATGATGCTATTGCATCAGAGTAAATGAGGAAGGGAGGGAGGGAGAGAGGGGGGAGGGAAGCAAAGAAGGGAAAGAGGAAGGAGAAAGGGAGGGAGCAGGAGGGAAGAAAGGAAAGATTAAAGGAAGGGAGAGAGAGGGGGAAGGAAGGAGGGAAGAAAGAGAGGGCGGGAGACCATTGGAGGCAAATCCTTACAGAAGTGGAAACTTTAGGCAATTGCCTGATTTTTTTTGTCTACTGTCCATGCTCAGGAGTTATACACTTTGCAGTGACTGTATCCCCATTCAGAGTTACAATGCAGAGGACAGTCCTTTCTTGAAGCAAGGGAGAGGGCTTCATTATTTGTTGTCACCCATAAACAGTGATCTATTGGACACCTACACGAGAAGGCACATATTGAAGATAACCATATGTTTCTCACTATAGTGAGATTGATTCTATTTCTATTTCTATTGCATTTCTCAATGTTCACTGATGGCAGCAATATATTAGCATATGCAGATCATGTAGAGATTCAATCTTTCTTTGGCCCTCTTTTTGAAAGTGTTCTTCCTCCTTGAGGGGATCACTGAAGATATACAGGATCTGGCTGGCTTTGCCTGGGCTGGAAAGCTAAATAAGATCAGGCATGATTGGAGAGATGAGAAAACTGGGAAGTTAAACAACCACCCCAGAATGAACCATTATTGTCCAAAGCAGCCAGAAAAATACATGGATGTATCCATGCAATCCTCAGGAATCAAACCCAAGGACAGTTCCCCCCTCCTTTTTTTGCACTTTGGATTTGGTAGGAAGTCTAAACTGTCCATGCTATCACAACATTGTGATATTGACTGCTTCAATCCTTTGTGAACCATGCCCTTCCTCTGCAGTGACTCTGAGCAGCTGCTCCTACTTTTTTGACCAGCAGCTTCTAATGTGTTGGAAAGAGGCACCACTCTGTACACAAAGATGACATGGAGGATTTTTTCTCTCTTGCTGATGCAGTTTCATTGGCCTCCTGTCGCCAAGTGTTTGTGGGAAAACAGGACTTTGAGAACGACTTATGAATTTTCTCCCCTTTCCCAAATATCTATTCATTCATCCATTTCTGTATTCGAGAACTCTGAAACATGCAAAATGTTAAGAAAATGAACCTGGAGCTCTTGGCCAAGCCCTGCCAATGTGCAGGTGATTGGAGAGATGCTATAACAGGTCCAAGAACAAGGAGTAAGCATATACAAGTTCTGCTAACATGTAAAGATTGTAGAAATTCCACAGCCTGGAATGGTGTAGGTCTCTCTGAAGGTTCACACAACAGGGACACAACAATACTCTATTGACACCAAGTGATGAGGTCATGTGGGAATGCTCCAAAATGTGTATTGGTGAGTCAATCCAGAGCTATGGCAAACCCAGGAAAGGAGTATAAATCGTAATGATGCCATTTGCTTGTGATAATTTCTACCTAGTCTTCCTTCAAGGAATTCAGAGGAACACGCACAAGTTTAATGTATCTGTGAGTGATAGCTGTGCTTCATTAGCCCCAATTGGTTGGATTTATAAGTGTTAACAGTATGTACAAGTCAGAGCATGCACCCAAGCCCCAATTCTAATGTCTCTGTACAGGGTTTCCCAATCTTGGCAACTTTAAGATGCCTGGACTTCAACTCCCAGAATACAATTACAGCAGGGAAAACCCTGCTGTAGAGGCACATTTGAGTTCCAGCTTTGATTCTAGGCAAATGTCCAGCATTTTAGTTAAGTTCATCTGCATTGTTAGATACCAGAATCAGTTACAATGGTTTACACCAAGGTCCTCTGTTCCGGCGGGAACAGAGATTCAACCTGATTGGTCGAAGGGTCTGACAGCTCCCTATAAAATGGCTGCTGTCAGACTGAACCTTCGCTGGATTGCACATAGTTGACTTCTGTTAATAAAAAGCTGTTACTGCCTAAGCCTGAGTGTGCCTTTCCTTTACCTGATCTAACATGCATGACTGGAAACCCTCGTAAGACAATGCTCTCCAGGCTGAAAAGAGGCTTTGATTACACTTGCCAACTCTGCTCATATTTCAGTGCTGATCAGCTGCAGAAATATTGGGGATGGTCTCATGCCTTCTTCAGCCTATTTTTTGGCACCAGTGCATATATGAAACTCACTGCTGAACTAGGATCTAAAGCAGTGGTGAAACGTAAATTTTTTTGCCACCAGTTCTCTGGGCGTGGCTTGGTGGTGGGGTCATGTGACTGGGTGGGCGTGACCAACTTTAAATTTTTTTTGAAGCATTTATTACCACCTGTTCACCTGAACCGGTAGTAAAAAATGCTTTAAGAAGTGAAAAAAAAGATTCAGCTGTGCCGTGCGATCGTGGGAACCTTTTTTTTCAATTTTTAAAGCATTTTTTTACTACCAGTTTGGATGAATAGGTAGTAAAAAAATTCTTTAAAAGGAGGGGGGGGGAAGCTACTGATGATCACGCAGCTCACAGCTGAACCATGCGATCCTAGGAAGCTTTTTTTTTATTACCGGTTCGCAGAATCAACGACAATCGTCCCTACCGGTTCGGCCGAACTGGGCCAAACCGGGAGGATTTCACCCCTGATCTAAAGGTGCCCCTGCTTTTACTCAATATCTCAATATCCCAATCAATTTAATATTGCAGGTCATTGATACAGAAGTGATACAAAACAAAATGATTGAAATATACTGAGGATTTAGTGTTAAACTCAAAACTGCTAATATCTATTCAAATGTTGATGCTTTTCTATTCTTGTTTGTAAAAGTTGTGAGACTTGGGGGGACTGCTCTCCCCCGCACGATGTAGCTGTCAAAATGTTTTTACACCCTTTTAACCCCTTTTCCTTGAAAAAAATTGTAAAAATCAATAAAACTTGTTTTAAAAAAAATTGCAGGTCATTGCTTACATTGACTGTGGTTTAGACTCATTGTATTTGCTGACCTGGGAGAGCTCTTTCCCACTGTAAGTTGTCATTGCATTCCTCTGTAAACCATTTAATTGGACAGTTGCAACATTTCCTTTCAGAGTTAGCCAAAAAGAAGGAAGGAAGGAAGGAAGGCAGGCAAAAAGCATAAATTAAAAAAATTGTTTTGCTGGCCTATGAAAGTAGAAAGACCCCCTCCCCATATAGTGAAAACTACTGAGGCTTGATCTCGTTGCTGCTTATTTGTTCATTCAGATTTCATTGCCTCAGATGAGGTAAGTTCTCTTGCTCTACTATAATAAATGTGTCCTAAGACTTGTTAATTTTGCTGCAATACTTTAGAGCAGTCCCTCTAAGACTGGTTGATTGCCTGTGGGTAAATTTCTTAATTTGTGCAATACTGTGCAAAGTATTGCATTTAATTGAACAATGAAAAAAAGAGACAGCAAATAAATACTATGATTAGGATGTACACTGGAAATCAGGTGTCTTCCTGTATTATAAATTTCAGAGCTGCTAAGATATCCTGATAAACTACTGCCACTCCTTTCATATCAGCTGGAAACGTGAACCACACTTCTCACTGACAGTCCATCCCAGAGGAGACCATCCACCTTGTGGATGATTTGTGTTGCATTCTACAATACAAATTACCAGTATCTGTTTATAGATGCCACAGTTTTATCAGAACCAGAGATGTATTGAGCTACTGCAGTGTCTGCTCTTGTTATCGGCTGTGTTTTCCAATCTGAGAATGTCAGCAGACTGTCTGTCCGGAGGCCTATTCTTTATCCATGAAGTTTTGTGTAATGTTCCTGGATTTAGCTAAGAGTACCTATTACCAGAAATGGTGGACTGCTCATTTGAGTGGTCCCAATATGCATACAAATTGAAAGTACTTCTGAAAAAGCCAGATAGAAATTCTGCGTTTTTGAAAAATCATAATCCAGTCACCAATATACCAATTTAAACAAGAACCTGGAATAATGGCAATTTGCTGAAACCAGTGAATTATGTTTTAAGAACCATTCCAACCCAGCTTGTGAGATGGATTTTTAAATAATCCAGTTTTAATTAGTTGTTTTAGTGCATAAAGTAAAGTGAAGTTAAAGTGAAATTAGTGGGAAGAGAACCCTACCCCTCTATTCATGCTCCTGGATCTCCAAATGTTTGGTATCGTTAATAAAGCATTCTCCAAGTTGTAATGTAATTTTAGTCACATCTAGAGCGGAGGATTTGAAAGTAATAATGACCAAATTATATTCTGGTCCATAAACAATGAACCAAAGCCTGTTTTATGTGAACATTCTTTTTAATATTGATGTGTGTATTATGTTATCCACTTGTGCATATACACAACCATGTCCATTGTTTTATTATCTCCACCACTTGGAAAATAAAATGAAGTATTCTGAGAAGTACTGTGACCTGGAGACATAGAACCGATTCTATGTGGGATTAAATTGCCACTAAAGAGCCATGTCCACAATTTTGTTGGTTGTTTTGGTTGTTCATTATCCTTCTATGCTTTTGTCAGGAAGCACCCAATGAGACTGTTGGAATATAATCAGAAGACATGATGAAAACTCTTTCATTTCATAACACATAAACCAAAAATAGGGTTATACTTTTGACTGGGAAACTGTGAACATCCTAGACCAGTGGTCGGCAAGCCGCGGCTCGCGAGCCACATGCGGCTCTTTACACACTTTAATGTGGCTCTTCTGTGTGCCGGGCGCCCGCTCCCCTCCCTCCTCTCGGGCACTTCAAAACAAGCGCCTCTTTCCCTTTTTTCTTTTCGACCAACAATGATTAGGGAGGATCCTGAAGTCGGGCGGGGACGAGAAGCGAGGAGGCAGAAAAAGAAACGGAGGCTAAGGAGCTTCCCCCCCCGCCTCCTCCCAGCAAAAATCTAACCGGGGAGCCGGGCGGGCAGTAGCAAATTAGCCGATCACGTCGCGTGATCAGCTAATTTGCTACTGCACGTCGGCTCCCTGATAAGATTTTTGCGGCGGGGGGGGGGAGAAGCTCCTTGGCCTCCGTCTCTTTTTCTCCCTCCTCGCTTCCTGGGGCTCCACCAATGTGGGAGCAAGGCCCGCCCAGCGCCAGGCTTTGGGCTAACACAGAGGTCTGCAAAGTTGGCTGTTTTAAGACTGGTGGACTTCAACTCTCAGAATTCTGGGAGTTGAAGTCTACCAGTCTTAAGAGCCAATTTTGCAGATCCCTGGGCTAATATGATTGATGCCCTTGGTGGACTTCAATTCTCAGAATTCTGGGAGTTGAAGTCCACAAGTCTTCAAGCTGTCAGGTTTGAAGACCCTGGTTTTTTTTTCTAAAGGGTTAGGGGTGCAAGGGTCTTGCAACTTGACAGCTTTAAGACTTGCATGCTTCAAATGCCAGAGTTTATTGAAACTAAAAACAGTGTACCATCCTATGTATTTTCGGTTTGAAAAATGTGGCTCTCAAAATAAATTTCAATCGTGGTTTTGGCGAGATTTGGCTCAGTTGAAAAAAAAGGTTGCCCACCATTGTCCTAGACCTACACCAAGCTAAATCCAAACATTTTGGAGAATTGTTGGAAGCTTGGCACTCAAGACAAATCAGCCATCAACAGGCACACAGAGAAAAACAATATTTATACACCGTACCAAAGAGATAATAAAAAAGCTAAAAAGGAAACAAAAAGAAAAAAACACCTCCAAGACAGCAATCAATACCCAGATAATCAGTGATTAGCATCAGGATAACACCAAACAATAAATCAGTACACAACAACTTAATAAATGAACTAAGGAGAAACAAACACTCTCACCAACACTGACAGGGCAAGACACTTGCATATAAACAGAAAGCAAAACCCACTTCTTTCTAGCACTGTAAATGTTACATAATCGGGAAATGAAACTTCAGCAAGCAAGTAACACAGCTCAGAGAGCACCGGGGGCTCCACAGTTTTCTCAGTCAGCCATTGGGCCTTCTTGTTGGATTGCAGAGTTCAAATATTGCTTATTCTTTTTTTTTGGCAGCACTCTCTATGCTTAATGGAGCTCCTTGAAATATTGCTCAATGCTTCACTCTTGGGAGCACTTTCCCAAAGTAGGATGCTGAAGATCATGGGGGTGGATGGAAGATGGAATCGAGTTACAAAATTGCAACAATAGGCTAGATCAGGGGTGTCAAACTCGATTTCATTGAGGGTCGCATCAGGGTGGTGTTTGACCTTTGGGGGACCATGGGGAATGGACAGGGTGGGTCTGGCCAGCTCAATGTCACTCATCGAGGCTCCGTTTTTGGCTGCGATGGTGTCCTGCAGCCCTCTGTCAGCAAAAATAGAGCTCAGGGAGATTGTGTGTGGCCCACCTGTCTCTGTTTTCAATTGGAATGGCATCCTGCTACCCTCTGCAGGCAAAAACGGAGCTTGGGGAGAATGTGTGTAGCCCGCCCGGGCTCCGTTTTCTTTGGCAGAGGCACTACGTTGTTTCTCTCATTGTTTCTAGGCGGGCCCAGGGGCCGGATCTAAGAACCCCATGGGATGGATCTGCCCCATAGGCCAGGGGTGTCCAAACTTGGGAACTTTAAGACTTGTGGACTTCAACTCCCAGCATGGCTGGCTGGGGGATTCTGGGAGTTGAAGTCCACAAGTCTTAAAGTTCCCAAGTTTGGACATCCCTGCCATAGGCCTTGGGTTTGACACCCCTGAGCTAGATGGTGGAGTAGAATCTTTCAGCCCTTCTATCTGCTGCTTAAAATCCCAGAGGTTTTTTTTTTTGGTTGCTGTTCAAAAGCTAATTGGATAAAAAGCAATTCTGTGGGCGTCTTCAGCAGAGTCAACACAACACAGAGTCAAGTAGCTAAAGCTTATGCAAACCTTTTCTCTATTGTTTGGCTTTACCGTGAGGCTTGATTTCGAGTGCACACACAGAATTAAAGCATCTTTAAATCAAAGCTGCCTAGCTTAAGACTCTGGAACAACCAGTTTTTAGACTGATACGGGTAGTCCTTACAACCATTTGTTTCGTGAACATTCAAAGTTACAGTGACACAGGAAAAAGTGATTTATAACTGTTTTTCACACTTACAACTGTTGCAGCACCTCCATGGTCATGTGATCAAAACTTGGACACTCGTACTTATGACTGCTGCAGTGTCCTGGGCCCGTCACTTTCTTTCTTGACAAGCAAAGTCAATGAGGAAGTGAGATTCACTTAACAACTGTATCACCATCTTAACAATCTCCGTTAACAACGCTGTCAAGAAAGGTCATAAAATGGTGCAAAATTCACTTAGCAACTGTCTTAGCCATAGAAATGATGGTTCAGTTATGGTCCCACTAAACAGTGGTAGAGTCCCCATGGATTTTCACTGGCTGTTGCCAATGATGGGAGGAGGTGCTCATCTCCATTTCAAGGCCATTGAGCCAGCACGGTTACCTCCCCACTGCATTTGCATAATTTCAACCTGCTAGATTGGCAGGGGCTGGGTCAAGGATGGCAGCTCACTCTATTGAGTGATCTGGGAATAGGGGATCCAACTATTATTCCCCTGTCATGGTCAGATCACTCACTTCTCCGGCTTGACTTCCCTGGTGCTACACCCCGCTGCGGGGAGGCGGAGCCGGAAGGTATTAGATGGTTCCGCCCCAAGCGCCTGATGGAACCAGATAGGTTCCAGACGGAGCTTGGGCCACCTCCTGTAGACCTGACCCGCCCCCGAGTAGAGGACCTGGTAGACGCATGGAATAGTGCGACTACCGGGGCCCTAGACCAGGTGGCGCCTTTGCGGCCTCTCCTGCGGCGACGAACCACCCTGGCCCCTTGGTTCACCGAGGAGCTAAGGGTGATGAAACGCCACAAGAGACGCCTAGAGAGTCGTTGGAGATCCTCCCGTTCCGAATTTGACCGAGCACAGGCACGAGCCTATTTGAGGACGTACCTTGTGGCATTAAGAGCGGCCAAACGTCAATATTGCGCCGCTCTTATTGCGTCCGCAGATAACCGCCCTGCCGCCCTGTTTCGGGTGACTCGCTCCCTCTTGTTTGAGAGACCGCGGGAAGCCCCTTTACAGGGCAGAGCAGAGGAGTTTGGGAAATATCTGCAGGACAAAGTCGCTCAAATCCGGATGGGATGGGCCCCTTTCAGTAGTCCATCTGAGACGCCCGCGGCGAGTCTTGAGGGACCGCTTTGGGAGGAGTTTGACTCGGTTGCCATCGAGGATTTGGACAGGTTGCGTGGACGTCTGCGACCTACCACATGTTTATTGGACCCGTGTCCCTCCTGGCTTGTACTGGCATCCTGGGAGGTTACACGTGACTGGCTCCTGGGCCTAGTGAACGCTTCGTTGGGTGAGGGGCTCCTACCGACCGCCTTGAAAGAGGCGGTGGTGAGGCCCCTGCTCAAGAAGCCTTCCCTGGACCCAATGGACCTAGTCAATTATCGTCCAGTCTCCAACCTTCCTTTTTTAGCGAAGGTTGTAGAGAGTGTGGTAGCACAACAGTTCCCACGTCACCTGGAGGAGAATGATTATCTAGACCCGCGCCAGTCCGGCTTCCGACCCGGGCACAGCACGGAGACGGCCTTGGTCGCATTGGTTGATGATCTCTGGAGGGCCAGAGATAGGGGCTGTTCCTCTATCCTGGTCCTATTAGATCTCTCGGCGGCGTTCGATACCATCGACCATGGTATCCTGTTGCACCGGCTGGAGGGACTGGGAGTCAGGGGCACCGTTTTACGGTGGTTTGGCTCCTACCTCTCTGACCGGACGCAACGTGTGTTGGCAGGGGAGCAGAGATCGACCCGGAGGTCACTCACATGTGGGGTGCCTCAGGGGTCGGTGCTCTCGCCTCTCCTGTTCAACACATACATGAAACCGCTGGGCGAGATCATCCGTGGCTTTGGGATGGGATATCATCTGTATGCTGATGATACTCAGCTATACATTTCCACCCCGAACCACCCCAATGAGGCCGTCGAAATGATGTCCTGGTGTTTGGAGGCCGTACGGGTCTGGATGGATGACAACCGACTAAAACTCAACCCTTCCAAGACGGAGTGGCTGTGGCTTCCGGCCTCCCGGTTCAACCAGTTGCTTCCATCTCTGGCCATCGGGGGCGTGCAACTGGCCCCCATGGAACAGGTGCGCAATTTGGGCGTCCTCCTAGATGCCCGGCTGTCCATGGATGACCATGTAACAGCCGTGGCAAGGAGGGCGTTCCATCAGGTTCGCCTGATGCGCCAATTGCGCCCCTTATTGGACCGGGATGCCCTACGCACAGTCACCCATGCGCTAGTGACGTCTCGCCTGGACTACTGCAATGCTCTCTACATGGGGCTTCCCTTGAGATGCACTCGGAGACTGCAGTTGGTCCAGAACGCGGCCGCGCGGGTGATTATGGGGAGGACTAGATACTCCCCTGTAACACCTCTCCTGCGCGAGCTGCACTGGCTTCCTGTAGTCTACCGAGTGCGTTTCAAGGTTTTGATTATGATCTTTAAAGCGCTTCATGGCACAGGGCCTAGTTACATGCAGGATCGCATCCTGCCCCATACATCCCTACGACCAATCCGCTCACACAGAGAGGGACTTCTTCGGGTGCCGTCCGCCAAACAGTGTCGGGGGGCGACACCCAGGAGCAGAGCCTTCTCTGTGATGGGCCCAGCCCTGTGGAATGACCTCCCCCGTGACATCAGGACTACTTCCGATCTCCGCTCCTTCCGTGTACAGCTGAAGACCCACCTCTTTCAATTATCTGGCCTGGCTCAACCGTAAACTTTTCTTACTCCTCCTGACAGTTCTTTTAAATTTTAAAAACTTTAAATTTTAAATTGTGTTTTACAATTGGGGTATTTTTAATGGTGACTTTTAATTGTCCAATGTGATGTAATTTGTTACCTCCTCCGTGCATGTATGTCCTGTATATATGTATGTTTATGTGTTGTATATGTTTTATATGCTCCACTGTACGCCGCCCCGAGTCCTGTCTGGAAAGGGAGCGGCTAATAAATTTAAATTTATTTATTATTATTATTATTATCGCGTAGTGCTCAGGTCTCAAACCTGGGCAGCCAGCTTTCCAGCCGACAAGCCCAGCAACTTAATCACTGAGCCACCACACTGCCCTAAAGAGTGGATGGAGGTATTAAGCAGTGGTGGGTTCTGGAGCCCCGGCATCACCCACATGAATGTGCATGCTGTGTACGCACACTCATACGGTGTGCGCCTGCATCGTACTTGCCTGCGATGCTTCTGCAAGCCTCCGTGAAGCTCCTGCTGCTTGGCGGAGCGTCGTGCAGGCGCCGTATGCATCAAGCACGTGCTCAGAAGCGCCAAAGGCTTAAAGGACAGGTAAGGAGCTCAGGCAGGTGAGTGGGCCCTCCAGAGCACTGTACCAGAACGGCACCCGGTGCTTCGGGCAGGCTCCGATATGCCTGTACCGGTGTGTACCGCCTGCAACCCACCACTAGTATTAAGATAGTTCTCAAATGAGTTTCTGAAACAGAGAAAGTTCAAATCTGAGAATTTCTGAATGGTAAATCTTGCCCTCACTTGAGCTCAATTCTTTCTACTGTTTTTAAACTTGGAATTGCCATTCAGAAGTCTCAGCAGAAAAAAGCTGATTGGAATCTCAGAATGTTTCCCCGATACAAGTTTCCTCTGGAATAAACACATACTTTAGTCTCATTTTATGGGGACCTACCAGATCTACCAGGCATTCTCATCCAGGTATGATCATATTTTCTGATCATATTAGAGAAAGAATGAAATACAACTCCCCCACAATTGGCTAGCCCACTTAACATCATGGTTCCACTCCCCCCTCTTCCCCAAGAATGGTGGTTTTGACATTTGCAGTGATATAACTGTCCACGTGAAGTGTGCTTGGTTATATCTTGAAGTCTACGGCAAAGCAGCCTTTTCATTTATCAGTCATTCACAAGGCACTTTAAAACCAACCCATTTTATCTACATTGTCCTCACTATTTGCAGATTCCAAATGCTTTTAATACTGCAAAGTTTATATGCTTAGATCAGTGGTCGGCAAGCCGCGGCTCGCGAGCCACATGCGGCTCTTTACACACTTTAATGTGGCTCTTCTGTGTGCCGGGCGCCCGCTCCCCTCCTTCCTCTCGGGCACTTCAAAACAAGCGCCTCTTTCCCTTTTTTCTTTTCGACCCACAATGATTAGGGAGGATCCTGAAGTCGGGCGGGGACGAGAAGCGAGGAGGCAGAAAAAGAAACGGAGGCTAAGGAGCTTCCCCTTGCCTCCTCCCAGCAAAAATCTAACCGGGGAGCCGGGCGGGCAGTAGCAAATTAGCCGATCACGCTGCGTGATCAGCTAATTTGCTACTGCACGTCGGCTCCCTGATAAGATTTTTGCGGCGGGGGGGGGGGGAGAAGCTCCTTGGCCTCCGTCTCTTTTTCTCCCTCCTCGCTTCCTGGGGCTCCACCAATGGGGGAGCAAGGCCCGCCCAGCGCCAGGCTTTGGGCTAACACAGAGGTCTGCAAAGTTGGCTGTTTTAAGACTGGTGGACTTCAACTCTCAGAATTCTGGGAGTTGAAGTCCACCAGTCTTAAGAGCCAATTTTGCAGATCCCTGGGCTAATATGATTGATGCCCTTGGTGGACTTCAATTCTCAGAATTCTGGGAGTTGAAGTCCACAAGTCTTCAAGCTGTCAGGTTTGAAGACCCTGGTTTTTTTTTCTAAAGGGTTAGGGGTGCAAGGGTCTTGCAACTTGACAGCTTTAAGACTTGCATGCTTCAAATGCCAGAGTTTATTGAAACTAAAAACAGTGTACCATCCTATGTATTTTCGGTTTTAAAAATGTGGCTCTCAAAATAAATTTCAATCGTGGTTTTGGCGAGATTTGGCTCAGTTGAAAAAAAAGGTTGCCCACCACTGGCTTAGATCATTGGAGCTGGCAGAGAATGTCTTCATTCAGGTGCTGCTCACATTTTGATTGACAAGCTAATAGCAATTGTGCCGAACGCTAAGCAATTACTACTGGCTCTTTTTTTCTTTCTAGATGACCAGCTGCTAAAATGTCCTGCCCCAGAGCTTTCTGCCATGCATTAGTTAATAAATCTCTATTAACCTTTCATTTACAGCAGGGGTGTCCAAACTTGGGAACTTTAAGACTTGTGGACTTCAACTCCCAGAATTCCCATGGCTGCCTGGGGAATTCTGGGAGTTGAAGTCCACAAGTCTTAAAGTTCCCAAGTTTGGACACCCCTGATTTACAGGGAGAAAAGCAGACAAACGTCTAGCATTTCTAACCATGTGCACAGTCTGTTTGGCATTATAGCAAATGTTATGAAGGCTGATATCCCAGAGTTGGGTTTTCTTTAATACTGTAGCAAGGGTCAAAGCAGCAGGAGGCTCTTTCTCTCTCTTCTTCTTCTTCTTCTTCTCTGTAAATATCAGTTCTAGGTAAAAAAAGCTGAGGAACTGGGGGCATGGCTAGTGTTGCCTATAGTGGGAAACCAGATACCTACAGTCACAGGATGTTTTTAAACTAGATTGCAGGTTTCATTTATTTCTGAAATGAGACAGAGACAATGGAAACAGGTTTTCCAAGGGGATGTGAAACCACAACTTTTAAAAACACACCTTGCAACAGCATTTACTTAGATTATGACATCAGGCAACCACGATGGATGGATGAATGCCAGGCAAATTTAAGGATAAAGAATAGGGTAGAATTATTGTAGTATAATTTTGGATGGGTGCAATTGTATTACTTTTAAGAGCACAAAAACAGTTATTTCACATCTTTAAAAAAAAACCCACATGCATTGCTGTGTTCATTTCGCAATGTCCAAGTGAAAATAGGGATTTCCTATCAATTCGCAGAACTGCAGGACTGTCTGGGGCTATTTAATCAAACTCAGTTTGGAATGCAAGTTAAAGCAACCTAGTAAATATCCTGTCTCCCCTTTGCTTGACCATTCTGCTTCTCTGAATGGGATCCCCACGGTCAAAGGATTCTTATTAATAGGAAGGATTCTCTCTTCTACATTGAATTAGAAATGGTTTTTCTCATATGACTGATATCTGTAATACGATTGTCCGCACTGCAATTATTGAGAACATGTATGTTTGTATGTATGTAGAACTGTATGAAATGTATTCAGGTATCTGAACAGTGCTCACACCTCTCTCCTCTCCTCAGAGCTAAATGGGTAATTATGTTGTTTCACATAATTTAGAGTACATTGTTTTCTGTTAAAGCAACAAAAACTGCATTTTTGGCTGACACCTATTGACTCATATACAGTTTGCAACCAACTATTGTTCCAAGCTCTTTTTCCTAAATACTTCCACCAAACCAGTTATCTTCTATCTTATACCTGTATTTTGATTTTTGTCTTTTCTAAGTGAATAATTGTGCTGTTTAATTTATTTCCCAACCAGCCCACATAACTTGCTTGCTAGTTAACATAGCATGAATGAGGGACTTTATCAAATACTTTGCTATAATCAAAGCAAATATATATTCTCTCTATAGCATTTTCACAACCTGATAAGGAAACATTGCAATTACCCAATGAGATAAGATTATTATTCCAGCAAGGCTGGCTATTTATGAATCCTTGCTGCTTCTAATAATTATCGTATTATCTTTATGGAGCCTGTAGATGAATCTTTTACTGATCTGCTTTAATCCTCTTTAGCCTACCCACTAAAAAAAACCTCCATTAAATATGCTCTGCAAGAAAGCATCAAGTTACACATAAAGGCTTTAGATACTCTTACCGCTCAAGTATGAAAAGTTAATTGCATTGCCGAGAGTAGGTTCTTGCAAACAAGCAATGCCTGGATGGTGCTAGAAGTGGCCACTCAGGAAGAAAACATAATTTCAGAATTACAGGAGCAGCGAAGCCTTACATGTGACCCCCTAGGCAAAATGAGATAGTTATCTTGGGCAATGAATTTCAAACTGTTTCAAGAGAAAAAGGGACGGGCAGAGCCATCAGACCAACAAGCTCAAGAACAGGAGTTCTTGGGTATGTGGCCCACTACTTAGATCTGTCACTTGAGGTCCAGTTTGTCAGTGTCCGGTTGGCCTTTTGGGGCTGTCATTGCAGGAAGTTGTCTTAAGGTCTAAAGATTATTCTTTTAATGTAGAGTAAGATTAAACATTTACGGGAATACTTTTGTAAATATGTCTTCCAGCCTGCACCTGCAGTCTACAAATTAGTTTAAGAAGCAGCAAATTGAGCATTTATCAAATCGTCTGCAGAGCTAAGGAGGAAGGGCCAAAGAGAGAAGATTTTGTGAATTCTGGGATGGGACAATTGTTATCACAAGTGATTTTTTTTTTAAAAAAAATGTGTGGTTGGGATTACACATATATTTGGGGAATATATACCCTACAGGACTGAGGGTTTCTGGACAAAGAAGAGGGCTCAGGATTATGCTTAAATAAGCAGCATGTTTTGAATATGCTATCACCCTTTACCATCTCCATCAATGGTTCAAGGTAGGCTGGATCAAAAAAATTAATATCACAATACCACGTTGTTGTTATAGGGTGTAAAAACAGAATTTAGAAAGCCTATCACTGCCCACTCTTATACTGTACCTTATGCTGTAAAATCAAGGCAAGGCTATCTTGAAACTCTTTTTCCTTTCCTTTCCCTTCCCACGGTTAAGTTGTCATTTATTGTTTCTTTTATTTACTAATGGCTCTTGTGTACTTTCACCAATTTTATCTCCATTTTCCTTTAGACTGCCTCGCTGCCTTTGCTGTGAGATATGGGCCCTTAAGACAAATATTTAGGCCCTTGGCATGGCATTGGACTCTCTCCTTTTCTTCCCAAGTCCCCGACAACAGGCTTTCTATTTTTTGTAAGAAGTTGACATGTACTTGAAACACAAGATCCTCTTCAGCATTAGGTTACTTGGAAGCATCTAGTTCCAACCCTGCAAAAAGGAAGCTCATGTTCATAATGTTAGGTTTTGCTGGGAACTCTTAAGGATGGTTCCTATACATTCCAAAACAAGTTGTCAGGATTTTCCTATGGGTTCCAGTATTGGAGGAGATTTACAACTCACCACAACAGAATTCAGAATCACTGAGCCAGTCTGGGTTGCTCTAGCAATAGCACTTAGACTTATATACTGCTTCAAAATGCTTTACAGCCCTCTTTAAATGGTTTACAGAGATATCATATTGCCCCCAACAATCTGGGTCTCTTTTTACTGACCTCAGAAAGATGGAAGGCTGATTCAATCTTCAGCTAATCTGAATCGAACTGCTGGCAGTGCACAGAATTAGACTGCAATACTGCATTCTAACCACTGTGCCACCATGGCTCTTAAAAAACTTTTTGTCCTGAAGATCACCCTGCTTAGTTCATGTGGGCTTGGAGGTAGGGAGCTAGGGTGGGTTGACCACCTACATGCAAAATGTCAAGCTCTGCTCATTTCATATTTTTGGGCAACAGCTTTAACCTTCCATGGATTTCCCATTGGTTCTATGCAGTGGAGACTAGACTATATGTTTGGTGGAAACCTAACTCAATTTGACCCTTAACAAAAGCCTGAACTTGGCAGTAAGGGTTCCATGATCACTACCTGTAACCAGCAAGCAAACTTCCATGGCTACCAGGGAAATCTCAGCAGTCAAAGATTTAGCTTCCTTAGCAGTTCTATCCCTTTTAATCCTTCCTCTGTGACAGAATGCACCATTTAAATTAGGTCCAGGTACAATGTGAGAAGCCGCAAAAGTACATGACACCTGGTGTTTTATCTACTGTTTTGAAAACATGCTGAATTATTGAGAAGAAAGCATTGCACAGGTTATGCTATTGTTTTATATGCATTTGCCAAGGGAAAGTCTCATTGAATGCAAAAGAGTGCCATCTGAAAGTCTTGATTCATTGGACTAGCTTTTTCTTCTTCTTTTAATTTTATTTACAAATTACAAGAAAAGTTCATCAAAACACTAAAACTCATGCAGTGAAACAGCATTTATACCTAAAGAAAAAAAAATTGAATTAAAAAAGGAAAACCCCAAATAAATTGAGAGAAAAAAATACCTTACCTTATATATTATCAGTAGTCATTGGTTTACCAGTATGTACATACACTATTATAATATAATTAATATAAAAATTATTGTAAAATACTACAAAATCTTCGCCATAGTAACACATTTTGCTTTAGCCTTTGATTATTAGGAAATATTGCTTTTTTCAAAATAGATACAGTACATCTCAAATTTCTGGCAGCTACTCCTTAACATCACTTTTCTGATTTCCCAGTATGATTTTCCTAGCCATTTCCCTGCTCAGTTTCACCATAATTCTTGATAAACAGTCAGATTCCAAGGCTTAAATATATGTCAACATGACAGTGATACCTTTAATGTTTAAAAATTTTCTTTATAAATTTCCCAGTTATATGATGTTTGATGATGATGATGATGTTATCCATCCAATCATATCTGACTCTTGGCCATTCTATGGGCCAGGTCTCTCCACATGTTGAGCTTTAGCTATGTTTATAACTTTCAACATGCTGAATAGAAGAGGACAATTATCATATGAGCAGAGAACCACTTTTTAAAAGTGTAGGTTGATGAAGATGGCAGCTCCAAAGGACCATTCCAAGCTGGTAAATCCTGTGGGTGGCAGGACACCCAATGCTTGGGAGAGGCTGGTGATCAGATTTTTTTTTGGGCTGTCCAGCCTGGGATTAGATGGATTATCCAGCTCTTTCCTTTAGACTTATTATACCATGAGAAAGCAAAATACATTTCCTAGCCAATGCAAACACTGCTTCTAGAGTTGTTGGTGGTTTTTTTTGTCATGGTGTCTAGCACTTTTTAACACAATAGGAAAAGTTGAATGCCTTTGTACTCCTTCAAGGAGTACAAATTTGGCTTTGCAAGTCATCTGGCAAATGTAAACATCTCCTCTTAATATTATCCCTCTTCATATATGTCAGGTGTGATATCCATTTCAAAATAAGAATCTTTTATTTAGATGTAAGCTCAGCTTTCACTTTGCCCTGTAAATTTTTTTTTAAAAAATGCTGATGCAATGAAGAGACTGCATTGCTTTTCCAAAGAATTATCTCTGAATTGTATGGCTGCATGTATGGGGTGGAGATGGAGATGATTTCATATCTTTACTACTTAGCAAGATAGTGTATTTTAAGGGGTGCTGATTTTATTTAGGTTTCATTTTAATCAATACCATTTATTTTTGGACTAGCCCTGAATACATATGCATTAGTATATTACATATACACTTTTATGGGAGGGTCAGAATCTTCATTTGAATTTGGCGACCCCCGATAGGCAAAATGCAGAGTTTGGGCACTACACACCCTTCTGTCTGTGTTGGCAATAGTTTTCTGCCTCTTCTTTCTTTGAAGGGAGGTTTGTCTTACATTCAAGGTGTTTTCTTTTAGGTAAAAATGAGAAAGAAAAGAAGTGATGAAATTGATCAAGAAAGGATACTAAGATATACTGGTGATATAAAAGTATTTGTCAAGCTATACAATATAAACTGCAAAATTAAGAATTTAGCAGAATGGGAAAAAATGTTTGATTAGCTTCAGATATTGAACTAACCATGGTTTCCTTAATCATGGTTGTTTTGTAACTTGCAATTAGTTGGAGTTCTGATTAACTTATAAACCATGTTTTGCAAACCAAAATGGTTCATAAAGTGGAAAGGCAAAAATATGGGTCTCCATGCTCGTGGAGGGATAAAAGATGGTAACTGTGACTGTCTGACTGAACCCCACTCCTTTGTAAATGTATACTGTACATTGTCAATACATGTACAAAGGGATGGAACTTTGAAAATATGGCCAATCTGCCTCCATTTGGCCTCTTTTCACCCCTCCCCTGATGCCTCATCCCAAATCCAACAAGCAACCATGGCTTAATGCATTGGACAAAGTTGCCCTTGTATGTGTTAAGGTTGTCCTTTAACCTGCCCAAAACAAAGCAACAAACAAAGAAATGCAAAAGAAAAAAAAATGCAATCTGTGCAAATAATTCTTTGGGCTCCACATGAGTGCCAACACCTAATTATAAAAAACTCACATGTCTTATAATTGTATCAGGTAAAAATTGTGACAGAGGTTCCACCATTTCTGATAGATGCCTCAGTGTGATGCCTAGATGTGGTTGCAGGGTCTTTTGAGTTCCTTGTAAGTCTGTGCCAGGTAATCCTTTCCACCATACAGTACTCTTTCCTAGGCTCTGGGAAGTCCATAACATCAACCGAACAAGAAGCAGTTGAAGCCATTCTAAGATCTCCATCACCAGCAGAACATCTGCTGACCTCTAAGCAGCAACCTGGAGTTATCAAGATTCTGGAGGTTTTTTTTCCTACACATCCCTCTGTCATGTGTGGTTTGGCTGTTCCTGTTCTTTGAAATGTTCTGTGCATATGTGTTCATTCCACTTTCAAAATATTCATTTGTTATCTTTATAGAATATTTTAAAAAATATTTTAGGAACAACATCTGTGCTCTTTATTATGCATCATAGTTCCACAGTGCAGGTCTACTGGGAGCCATTATTGTGGTCAGTGTTGTGAGTTTGACTGTCATCTAATATACTTGGAATTAACATAATGAAAATAGCTAAATTGCAGTTGCGGAGTGACTCCTAGTAGGCAGGAGAGCAGCAATGAGAAATAGGAAATGTAGGTTTCAAATCTAATGCTAGTTAATACTGTATATCCTTTTCCTCCTATAGTTCTATAGCAGGAATGTCGCCTGTGGGATATAATTTTAGGGCAGTGGTGAAATTCAATTTGTTTTACTACCCGTTTGGTGGGTGTGGCTTGGTGGGTGTGGCAGGGAAGGATGCTGCAAAATCTCCATTCCCTCCTCACTCTGAGGCCAGCCAGAGGTGGCATTTGCCGGTTCTCCAAACTACTCAAAATTTCTGCTACTGGTTCTCCAGAACCTGTCAGAACCTGCTGGATTTCACCCCTGCTTTAGGGTTTTTTTCTTCCTTCAGTTCATAGTATTTAACTGAAGAAGCAGAAAGAACAGGCTCACATTTTGTGGGATGAGTTTATTTCTTTCCAACTGAATTCTACAATTATTTTCCTTCAGATAGGGTGCTCCCAGCAAAGATTTTCTGGAAATACCACAGTTTTTGAAGGCCTGTAGAAGACTCTGGGTTCTCTGGCTATCTGGTGTTCATGAGAAGGAGCCATTGCTAGGAAACTGTGCCTAGGAGTCATTTCTAATTACATAAGGGCTGTGTTCAAATATGAAGTTTACTTAGTATTTTTCCAACAAGAGTTTTTTTTTAAAGGGGTTGCTTAATCTTTTCTTTTCAGGATCTTATGCTCTCATGGTGACAAAACTTTCCCAAGCACTGCAATCTTTCAACTCAACAGGAAAGAACACACAGTATTTTTCCTTTCCTTAAGAGAACTAATATTTATGCATATTGCCATCATGTCCTATACAATTTTTAAAAACTCTTAACAATCTCTCCTCCCAAAGAGACACACAGACACACAAACACAGACATACACCCCTCTCTTATTCTGCTTGCTGGAATCTCAGCAGTGGCATACAACTGCTTTTAACTCACTGCTTCTCACGAGCATTTCTAGACAAGAGCCAACAGAAAAACAGGATTTTTGCAGTAACAGTATTCATTTCCAAATTCTAGAGCAATGACAGTGCAATGGTTTGGATGCCACCCTAAATCATAATCTGCTAGATGAAAGGAAATACGAAGCCATGCAAATCTCCATATGCCAAAAGAATGTCTGAGATATGTGGATGGAAAACTTTTCCTTTTGTGAAATGACCTACTGTAACATTGATTTAGTTAGCCCAAGACTTTGGTTGGATGCTAATTGTCATCAGGTTTACTGGATCCATAGTAATAATTTCCATGACATGTCACTGTAAATTAGTTGTTTCAATCTTTAGTCTCTCTGTGCAATGTATTAATGTTAGCCTCCTATTAAATGCTTCAGTAGGCAGGATAGAGTGCAAAGGTATCTAATTGAGAATATTCTTTTGGCTTTAACAACGTATTTCTAACAGTCCAAAGCTTACTTTTGGTTGTTAGATTCTTATTAATGTATTGGCTAATATTGGCAAGGGGATGGGGTTATAAAGTATCAGTTCCCTAGATTATGTCTAGGTATCTGTCGGAAATTTTGGACAATGTTTTGGGGTAGACCAAATATTAGTTATAGGGTGCATTGATTCCTTATTTACATGTACCATCTGTTGTAATCACATATTAAAAGCATTTACATAAAAAACATTACTTTTAACTGGGGAATATCCCTGCTTATCTTGAAGAAGACAATCTCCCAGTAGTGAAAGTGTAGGATGTGAGATGGCACATTGTGTTTTCTGGGGGAAAGGACATGTCAACTTCTGTTCCATGAGTTTGTTTATTCAGTGCTGATATGAATCTTCAGAGGAAGAAGGAAGAAGGAACTGAGAAGCATGTTCAACCATGTATCTTTCCTTGAAATTAGGTTGACCCATTTGGGTGCTCTGGGTAAGCCAAAGAACTGAAGGTGAGTCATTTCTTCCTTGGAATTATGTCTTGGAGAGTATCTGTTCATGTCTTGAGACATCCAGTGTCTGGACTGGAATAGAAACTGGGTAACTATGAATTCTAGTACTACTTTAGGCAGAAAGCAATCTGGGTGACCTTGGGCCAGTCCCTCTCTCTAAGCCCTGGGAGGAAAGCAGCAAGGGCAAGCCCCTTTCAAAAAATTTGCCAAAAGCCCCTGCAGCATGTCTAGGTAGATGCCAGGAGTCAAGAATGACTTGAAGATAATTGTTTTACCACAGTAATGATATATTGAAATAACTTAAATTTAGCAATTTTTGTAATTATTAGAAAACTTATGTTCTCTGGAGTGCCTTGATAAAACTCCACAGTCTGGATTTGTAATACTTTAATATCAAGAAAGATCCAGCTATAAATCCAGTTTCTACCTTCTTGCAGTGAACTCTATCTTGGGCCTAACCTATTAACCCAATGTTGTAGTACATTTCTCTCATGCTTCCATTCACTTTATGGAGCTGATACAAGAGAACAATATGCAGAGCTACTTTTGTGGCTTTTGAATGTGTCCCTCCCTTCCCAAACTTCCTGGAGAAATCCCTCCTTTATATTTATTTATTTTTTAAAGCCAGTTTTATTACACAAAGTTTAAAGTTTATTAATTTTACTTCTCACTGGTGTCAGCGTTCCAAATATCATGCAGAATTAAATCAGAGTCCAAGTCAGAGCTATCCTTAAAGTTCCAATTTAATAAGACAGACATGTTGGCACATCTGTGGAATCCCAAATCTAAAAGCTTCCTGAGATTCCACCCAGTTGAAAGTTCATGATCTTATCCCCACACCCATAAATCCATTACATGGTCCAATCTTCTTCGGCCACGCTGGCATCTCCACCCAGCTAGTGCTTTCAGTTGCAGAGGTGCGGAGACAAAAGATGACCTTGGGCTTCTAGAAAGGAATGACAACAACACATTCCACAATTCTACTCCTTTCTATTCCCCCTCCCAATTACTACACTAATGAAACAGCATAATGAAATAATAGAGAGTGTGGCAGGCCAAAGATCCTAAAAAGGAATATAACTGCAGGCCTGACAACTGGTTTGTTCTGGCATGCTTCTAATGATGTCAGAGTCACTTGGTCAATTATAGCAAGTATACATACTCTGAGTACTTCCCACAAGCTGTTCAATATTGTTGCCACTGTAGTGATGCACACCAGTTTTGGCCAACATAGTAGAGTACTCAATTTCTGATTTTCTCAAAGCAGGGCAGTTATTGACTAGGATTACCAACTTGGCTTTATCCTGTTGAATCATTTTCAGAGTTTGTTTATATCCAAGTACATCCAACCCTTCTTTATGTTTGGTTAACAGCATATAATGGTAGGCCAACACCATGCATGGCTATGTCAAAGAGGAACCTGTATCTTTCTGTGCATAGTCATCTTCATTATTTATTTATTTTATTCATCAGATGTACTGTATATACTCTTCCCATTTTCAAAATAAACTCTGGTTGATGTGGAGTAAGTCAGTTAAAACAACAGTTAAAAACAATGAGACACAAACAGAAATAAAAGTAGAATACAAAATAAAAACAAAACTGCAGGAGGCAGGACTAGAGTCCTGCATGCAAGATAAACATTTCACATGTTCCCCATTTCTCTGGAATCCTCATGCTTGCTGAAATGAGCAGGCTTTCAGGGATTTCCTTAATTTGTCTTCTGTTTTATAAGCAAAACAAAAATATCAGCAGTTGCTTGTTTTGGAAAGCCAATCAGATGCCATGAGTACAATGCAAAAGGAAGAAGGGGAGACTGGATTTCAATTCCCTTCTAGCCCTTAGGGCAGCTCGTACATCATTCAGTCAATGCCTGTGGTGAGAATAAAATTACCTGGAAGAAAAGTCAGATATTCATATTCTAAAAAATATTGAACCTAAGAATATGTAATGATTACATATAGGGAAGGACATCCTTTCTTCTTCTCCTTCTCCTTCTCCTTCTCCTTCTCCTTCTCCTTCTCCTTCTCCTTCTCCTTCTCCTTCTCCTTCTCCTTCTCCTTCTCCTTCTCCTTCTCCTTCTTCTTCCTCCTCCTCCTCCTCCTCCTCCTCCTCCTCCTCCTCCTCCTCCTCCTCCTCCTCCTCCTCCTCCTCCTCCAAACAGCTTCAGTGTTTTGTTTTATATTCTTGTAATTCTATCAGAAAATTTAGCAAAATATTTTGTGAGCAACCACTTAAATAGCATAAAGTCTTAGCATCCACATTTCACGTGTTTAAAAAACTGCATTATTATTTGCATATGAATAACACTGGATGTAGACATTTTGGAGAAGATACGTGGTTTATTAACATATTCATAGAGGTTTGAGTGAGGGTTAGAAGTCCTTCCTTCCTTCCTTCCTTCCTTCCTTCCTTCCTTCCTTCCTTCCTTCCTTCCACTTAATGGGGCCTCAAGGGAAGGTATAATACAAAATACCAAAATAAGACCCTGGAGTATACAGAAAATGTATTGAAACACTTGGGAGAAGGAGAGTTGAATGAGGTGCCATTATGAAGAAAGCACCAACCTTCATTCTTCATGATGGAAGAATTTGAAAGAGGGCATCCTATGATGATCTCAGTGGCAGGCACTGATTGGTGTGGGAGACTTTGGTGTAAATATAAGCATCAACAGTCCGGTTTTAAAGTAGTGTTGAGAATTACTTCCAGTTGCTGATTGAAAAAATATAGGCTCAAAAATGGAAACAGCACCTCCTGGTGAGAATTAATGAAATTAATGATAAAATGTACATTGAATTCCAAGAGTTGTGGCATATTAAAGACAACATTTTTTTATGGATAACCATCCATGTCTTACCTGTCATAGATAATAACTTCACCAGCTGCATGCAATATTGTTTTGTGTCAGAAATACCATTAGCTATTGCAAGGAAAGGAAATAGAAGAGGAAGGAGAAAACTGTCCATTCTCAATTTAAGCAGGCAGTATTCATATTCTTAACTATTTAAGCATATGTTATGGAACAAAAAGTCATACGTACTACTTCAGGGAATATTCAAAGTTCTAAGGTGGTTTTCAGGTTCAGATGAAGTTAGAAGCTTTGATTGATTGATGGGCGTTGACTTTTAATGATCGCATTGATGATTTTTTTCCCTTTTTGTCATGATAACCTGTTCCTAACTTAGTTTTTCAGGTTTCCAACAGAGTGCTGATTGCCACTGTAACTAAGTCCACCCAACTTGCTTCTGATCATCCTTTTTGTCTCTTGCCTACCATCCCAGCATTTAGAGCCTTCTCTACCAACTGCTATTCTCTAGCACCCTTCTTGATTGCTTGTTCCTAGATCCTAAAAAGAATAAGCCAGGGGTGTCCAAACTTGGGAACTTTAAGACTTGTGGACTTCAACTCCCAGAATTGCCCAGCCAGCATTCTGATAGCTTCATTGTCAATTCTAGGGCTGGTTGTTGTACCTGTTGTCATTAGTTTGGTTGTCTTCACATTTGATTTTTTTCCTGTTTTTTCACCATTATGCTTGACTTTTATTATTAGAGCTTGCAGAGATCCCTTGCAATTTTGTCTATCATCAACTTAATGCAACTTATAAATGCTTTTCCCCCCTCCAGTTTTAAAACAACGCCCATCTTCTTCCAGTTCAGCTTTCCTTAAATTCCCTATGTTCAGCATATACCTTCAATAAACAAGGAGAGAATTTATACCCTGGTCTGACTCTTTTGTGAAGCTGGCACAAGACTGTTTCATCATGTAGGAACTTTAATAAAAGGGAAAAACATTCTGAGGTATAAATGTTTTCTCATCAACCAATAATTCCAAAGGCCACAATGACCTGGCTTTGCAGTCTGAAAGAAAAGCTAAGGATCTTGAGTTAGAAGAAAATTGACAATGAGTCTCCAAACATTTTGGAAGATGCTTCCTCCTACCAATATTTTTACAGACACTTGTACCTTTAGGAGACATGATATCTTGTTATCTGGTTAGCTTCTATGCTTCTGATTATTATTATTTTTTGCATCAATCTTGACTTCTGGTGACTGCCTGGACAGATTCCTGAAGTACTCTTGGCAAGATTACCGAAGCGGGTTGCCATTGTCTAGGGATGAGAGAGAGTGACTGGCCAAGATCACCCAACTGGTTTTGGGTCAAAAATAATTTATTTCCTTCTCTGAATTTTTTTTAAAAAAAAACAGATGTTGTTGTTGATAACATTCATTGTTATCATACTAATCTTTCACATTGTTTGTAAAGCACTTTGGGGTGATATATAAGTCTAGGTGCTATTGTTAAGAGTTATTGCTATTTATGTAATTCATACTAGTAATGATATTTTTTCTTTCTACACATTTTAAATATTGGGTAAGTAACTTTCAGAATATTTTATATAGACCCTTTTAACATAATCCAGTGCATTATAAGGCATATTTCTGAGTTAGATCCCCCCCCAATTCTATGAAGGCTAGAAGAATTCACATCTTCTACTGAAGGTCCAGTTGTTAATATCCTTTCACATGTCTAGTGATGGGGTCTCCCAAAGCTATACTGAAAACAAGAAAAGAAAGGGACCTTAAAAAAATTAATTACCCACAATGGATTTCAGTAGTTAAATATGCTGTCTATAAACAACATTGTTCATTTTTGATAATAAGGTACATTACAACTCCTTGTTATAATTAACAAGACTGGATTACACTATGGGGAAAACTCTGGTTCCTTAATTAAATCCACGGTGAGCTTACTACAAACAAGAACATTGCTGAAATTAATAAAGATTTCTCTATATCAGAAAGTGTACTCAAAATAGAGAAAACTAAATTCAGGATTGGGTACGTGGGAGTCAAGCTGGATCTTTAATTAACCTATGTTGATTCATGTGTTCTGAATGATCAGGTCTTTGCTACCTTTTAATTGTGTTTTTGAAGTGTAATTCCAGCCTGTGTTTTTTGCAGAGGAAAGAAGGATAGGGATTAAAATGGAAACAGCTGAAAAACAGAACAATTTATAAAATGAAGTTGCAGATCCCAAGGAAAAATGAATTATCTTGACCCTATTCAGGGTTCAAGCCTGGGATGGAGACTGCATCAGTTGTTCAGGTAGATGCCAACATCCAATAGATGTTATTGGAATCTTAGCAGGGACATAGAAGCACTCCTGCTTGGCTATCTTAGTGGCTTTTGATACCACTAACCATATTTCCTGGGTTGGGTTCAGTAGCACTATTTTACAAGGAGGAAGAGAGGGAGGAGGATATTCCATGACTTGCGGGTACTCCAAAACTCACAACTATTGTTGGATGGCATGTGGAAGCTGTGACTAAAAGAGTTTTGCCTGACTTTATTTCCACTTTCTTGAAGAGGATGGATCTGGCTACAACATTACCACCTTATCACCACGTGGTTAAACTTCTTCAATATATTCTACATAGGAATGCCTTGGAAAACATTTTAGAAAATAAAATTGATGCAAAATGTAACTCTCCATTTGTTGACTAGTGCTGGGCACTTTGATCACAGTATATAGTATGTATCTTATAGGTCCTGCATTGCCTATAGGTTTCCAATATAGTGATAGCTTGACTTTATAAAGTCCGGTATAGTTGGACACCAAAGTTCTTTCAGGATCACCAAACCAGAGTCAATTTTTACAAGGATGTCCCCCCAGGATAAACTGCTGCTGCCTTTTTGAGGTAAGAATTTTTAAGGCTGAACTGCGGTGATGATGATGATAATGACAATGGCACCTATACCACTTTTCTCTGGTAGCTAAATTGGCCCCATTGATGATGGCTGCTGGAAGCTAAGATCAACCTCTTCTACACAGCATGGGAGATCTGATTGTTCCTCATCATTGTTACGTTTATGTTGTTACTATTACTGTGGTTTTTAAGTGTAAGAATTGTTTTCTCTTTTAATGTTATTAAGGCTGTAAGTTATATTTATTACATTTGCCTTTTCTTTACCAGGGAAGTTTTATGTGGAGAGAGAGGAGGAGCTTCCGGAGGGAATGGAGGACTGCCTCTGAGCTCCGCTAAATGCGGAGGGCTCTTTGACGGGCGGGATGCTGCCGACCCTCATTTCCACCTCAAGGGTCGGGGATTTCTGGCGCTGAACATCCTGGCACCCTGCCCGGCTCCAAGCTGGCCCATTAGGTCGGCCGGGCAGCCGGACAGGAGGAGGATAGCGCGCCAGTCGGCGCGGCATGGCGGCTGGCGTTTTTAGGCCGGCATGGCGGCTGGCGTTTTTCGAGTCGGAGCGGCAGAGCAACGGAACGCCAGCGCCAGTGGAGCAGCGAGGTGGCGATGCAGTAAAGACCTGAGCAGAGGGGGCGGAGAAGGCTGGAGGAGGTTGGAGGACGGCGGCGGAGGTCTGTTTGACTGTTTGACTGTTTGACTGGGTGGATTTTGGCTGGAGACATTCAAAAGATGGTGGCAACCCAGGAGAGCCGAGCGGCCCGAATTATGATCTAGGGGACGCCGAGCTCCAAATTGGCCGGCGATTGTGACTCTAGACTCTAGACCGGCGAGAGGGCCGTGGGAAGGAGTGTGAGGCCCGAGGGAGGCCCGAGAGACCCGAGACCCGAGGCGCCGAAGGGAAGAAGGGAAGGAGAGTGAGGCCTGAGGCGCCGGGGGAAGTAGAGAGCAGAAAGATCGGTGGAAGGGCTGCAGGGAGGCCGCAGGGAGGCCGATGCAGCCCTCCCGGGCCCAATAACAACGACTAACAACGACTAACAACGACTATGGGTGGCCAAATGGACGGAGGACTATTTACTACTATGGCAGGCCATGGAACGGAGGCTTTGGAACATCAGAGGCCCATGCAGAAGGTCAGACCCAGTGCTTTGCTGTGCTCACCATTACCCCCCCCCCTACTCATTTACCACCTACTTATTATGGGCTATCCGCCCTACCGCCTATTACGACCTATCGCTTATTACGAACTACTTCTTAGCTGCAGCCTTTTATCCACCAGCTGGCTTTTTATTCTATTTTATTTCCATCAGTCATCATTTCCACCCAGATGGACTATCTTCATCAGCCTATCCCCTTGCCTGGACTATCCCCTTGCCAGGACCATCCCCTTAGTGGGAATTGCGGCTGCTGATGCATATTAACATCTACAGCTCCCACTTGATGAACTTGGTCCTATCCAATATGCTAACACGAGGCTAGACCTGCTACAGCTACGAGAGTCCCCCCTCTCACAGTTATGGCCTCCTGCCCTTTCGAGGGCCCACCTTGAGGACGGGTTCATTAACCCAGAGAGGTGGAGGAAGCGCACGTTGAGGGGTTTTTTAATTAATAGCTTTTTAAAAATTATAAGGGGTTCCAGGGATGGGGGGGGGAACAGGTCAGGAGGGATGGGAGAGCCAGGCATCTAGGTGTGGTCGAAGGAGGAGGGAGCGGAGTGGGGGAGGAGAGGGAAGATAGCATTCCTGTGCAGGGCTCTTTGATACCAACGGTCGTGGGGAGGGGCAGGTGCGAGGACAGATTAAGAGCGCGTAGTCGGTTGGGAGACCGGGGTTTTTGGTCATACCCGGTCGTTTGTACCAACCCCTGCATACTAGGTGGTCAGGATCTACAGACCCAAGGCCTGAGACTGCTGTTATGCAACGCGAGGTCTGTTGTCAATAAGGCCCCCCTCATCCACGATCTAATTTTGGAGGGGGAGCCGGACCTCGCAGGAATAACCGAGACCTGGTTGGGCCATGAGGGAGGCTTACCCCTCGTGGAAATGTGCCCGCCAGGTTATCGAGCATTTCACCAGCCTCGGGCCCAGGGAAGGGGCGGAGGGGTAGCAGTGATTATCCGGGAAGACTTGGAGCCGAGAGAGTTCACTGTGCCACAGACATCCGGGTGTGAGTCCCTTGTCGTGAGATGGGGCCCAGGGAGGCAGTTGGGCCTGCTGATAGTATACCTGGCTCCTCGCTATACATCAGCGGCCCTGCCTGAACTCCTCGAGCTGATCTCATCGGTGGCGGTTGAAACCCCCAAACTCTTAGTGATGGGGGATTTTAATCTGCCGTCGATGGGAGAAGCGTCTGAGGGGGTTCGGGAGTTCATGGCTTCCATGACAGCCATGGACCTGACCCAATTAATTCAGGGCCCTACTCACGAGGGAGGCCACACGCTGGACCTTGTCTTTGTCTCTGGCCAGTGGACGAGTGATCTGGGAATAGGGGATCCAACTATTATTCCCCTGTCATGGTCAGATCACTCACTTCTCTGGCTTGACTTCCCTGGTGCTACCCCCTGCTGCGGGGAGGCGGAACCGGAAGGTATTAGATGGTTCCGCCCCAAGCGCCTGATGGAACCAGATAGGTTCCAGACGGAGCTTGGGCCACCTCCTGTGGACCTGACCCGCCACCGGGTGGAGGACCTGGTAGACGCATGGAATAGTGCGACTACCGGGGCCCTAGACCGGGTGGCGCCTTTGCGGCCTCTCCTGCAGCGACGAACCACCCTGGCCCCTTGGTTTACCGAGGAGCTAAGGGTGATGAAACGCCACAAGAGATGCCTAGAGAGTCGTTGGAGATCCTCCCGTTCCGAATTTGACCGAGCACAGGCACGAGCCTATTTGAGGACGTACCTTGTGGCATTAAGAGCGGCCAAACGTCAATATTGCGCCGCTCTTATTGCGTCCGCAGATAACCGCCCTGCCGCCCTGTTTCGGGTGACTCGCTCTCTCTTGTTTGAGAGACCGCGGGAAGCCCCTTTACAGGGCAGAGCAGAGGAGTTTGGGAAATATCTACAGGACAAAGTCGCTCAAATCCAGATGGGATGGGCCCCTTTCAGTGGTCCAGTTGAGACGCCCATGGCGAGTCTTGAGGGACCGCTTTGGGAGGAGTTTGACTCGGTTGCCATCGAGGATTTGGACAGGTTGCGTGGACGTCTGCGACCCACCACATGTTTATTGGACCCGTGTCCCTCCTGGCTTGTACTGGCATCCTGGGAGGTTACGCGCGACTGGCTCCTGGGCCTAGTGAACGCTTCGTTGGGTGAGGGGTTTCTGCCGGCCGCCTTGAAAGAGGCGGTTGTGAGGCCCCTGCTCAAGAAGCCTTCCCTGGACCCAACGGATCTAGTCAATTATCGTCCAGTCTCCAACCTTCCTTTTTTAGCGAAGGTTGTAGAGAGTGTGGTGGCACAACAGTTCCCACGTCACCTGGAGGAGAATGATTATCTAGACCCGCGCCAGTCCGGCTTCCGACCCGGGCACAGCACGGAGACGGCCTTGGTCGCGTTGGTTGATGATCTCTGGAGGGCCAGAGATAGGGGTTGTTCCTCTATCCTGGTCCTATTAGATCTCTCGGCGGCGTTCGATACCATCGACCATGGTATCCTGTTGCACCGGCTAGAGGGGCTGGGAGTCAGGGGCACCGTTTTACGGTGGTTTGGCTCCTACCTCTCTGGCCGGACGCAATGTGTGTTGGCAGGGGAGCAGAGATCGACCCGGAGCCCCCTCACATGTGGGGTGCCACAGGGGTCGGTCCTCTCGCCTCTCCTGTTCAACACATACATGAAACCGCTGGGCGAGATCATCCGTGGTTTTGGGGTGGGATACCATCTGTATGCTGATGATACTCAGCTATACATTTCCACCCCAAACCACCCCAACGAGGCTGTTGAAATGATGTCCCGGTGTTTGGAGGCCGTACGGGTCTGGATGGATGGCAACCGACTAAAACTCAACCCTTCCAAGACGGAGTGGCTGTGGCTTCCGGCCTCCCGGTTCAACCAGTGGCTTCCATCTCTGGCCATTGGGGGCGTGCAACTGGCCCCCATGGAACAGGTGCGCAATTTGGGCGTCCTCCTGGATGCCCGGCTGTCCATGGATGACCATGTAACAGCCGTGGCAAGGGGGGCGTTCCATCAGGTTCGCCTGATGCGCCAATTGTGCCCCTTATTGGACCGGGATGCCCTACGCACAGTCACCCATGCGCTAGTGACGTCTCGCCTGGACTACTGCAATGCTCTCTACATGGGGCTTCCCTTGAGATGCACTCGGAGACTGCAGTTGGTCCAGAACGTGGCCGCGCGGGTGATTATGGGGAGGACTAGATACTCCCCTGTAACACCTCTCCTGCGCGAGCTGCACTGGCTTCCTGTGGTCTACCGAGTGCGTTTCAAGGTTTTGATTATGATCTTTAAAGCGCTTCATGGCACAGGACCTAGTTACATGCAGGATCGCATCCTGCCCCATACATCCCTACGACCAATCCGCTCACACAGAGAGGGACTTCTTCGGGTGCCGTCCGCTAAACAGTGTCGGGGGGCGACACCCAGGAGCAGAGCCTTCTCTGTGATGGGCCCAGCCCTGTGGAATGACCTCCCCCGTGACATCAGGATTATTTCCGATCTCCGATCCTTCCGTGTACAGCTGAAGACCACCTCTTTCAATTATCTGGCCTGGCTCAACCGTAAATTTTTTCCTTATTCCTCCTGACAGTTGTTTTAAATTTTAAATTTTTAAATTGTGTTATTGTAAATGGGGTATTTTAATGGTGATTTTTAATTGTCTAAATGTGATGTAATTTGTTACCTCCTCCGTGCATGTATGTCTTTGTATATGAGTATGTTTATGTGTCTGTACATGTTTTATGCTTTATATGTTCCACTGTACTTCGCCCCGAGTCCTGTCTGGAAAGGGAGCGGCTAATAAATGTAAATTTATTATTATTATTATTATTATTATTATTATTATTATTATTATTATTATTATTATTACATTTTCTTTTGCTATAAGCCACTGGGAGTCTGAATAATCTTGATGATAAGGATGTAGCACATTGTCTGTATTTGATGATGATTGATGATGTACCTGTCTGTGGCTACAGACAGGTACATCATTAATATACTATAATACGCTACAGACAGGTACATTGTTGATGTACCTGTCTGTCTGCACTTGTCTGTACTCATCTATCACACATTGTTCATCAAACATTTCAAGCCAAAGTATTTCTTTTTCATTTGACTCAATATTTAAGCAACTAGTTTCCAATAGTTGTTTACCGTTTACACTATTTGTCCATTAATTGACATTTTGGTGTGCATGCTAATAAATCTGAAATTGACAGAAGGTGGTGTTGCTGAATGTAGAAAGAACTTGGATACAGTGCAATTTTTGCCAAATACAGATTTTCCACTTTTTTATTAATTGGATTAAAGTATGCTATTATAAGGATTGTTACAAATGGAACTATTTCCTTATATTGTCTTATGGAACGTATCAAGGATGCTTTTTATCTCTTCTCACATTTAATTCGACAAAAGAAACATTGACCTCTTTTTTCAAGCAAGCAAAAACTATTCTGGATATAAATGTAGCTAGACTCCAACATAAATTGTTATTATATGCTGATATTGTATTAATATGTTGTTTGAATATGCCAATATTGAAGATCCAGATTACTGTTAGTCACTGATGTACTATAATTTCCTACTAAGTTGGTAAATATCTTTCATAAGCATTACACCCAGATATTTGAAACCTGAAAATATTAAGAATAAATGGACCACTTTGTTGAATATGAAATGAAATTTTTGGCCGGTTTTTTTGCCCCATTTTGGGCCCTTCTTTGGACAAAAAACAGCCTGAAAGTAGCCCCCCAAATGGCCTGAAATTAGCCCCAAACCGGCCTGAAAACAGCCCTAAAACGGCCCCAAAACATGCCACAAATGGGCAGAGGCAGGGCCAGCCAGTGGTGGGATTAGCCTCAAGCTGAATCCTACCGCTGCCTTTGAGGTGAATGGCTGGGAGGCAGGGCTGGTTGTGATGAGTGATGTCACCCACCCAGTCACATGACCAACTGGCCACTCCTATCCAGCCAGAGAATCGGTTGTTAAGTTATTTAAGTCCCACCACTGACTGTATCTTGCCAATCAGGATAACATCGAATGATACCATGTTACCCAATGTGAGATTCTGCTGTAAAACTATCAATTGTTAAGGAGTTCCCCAAATTCATTTATATTTTCCTTCTCTACTCCCACATCTCCTTGTTAGAAATTGAGGCTGAATTCATGAAGGAATGAGCTTATATGTTTTAAGTTATTTTTTTAAAAAACTGTATTAAACCTACATGTGTTAGGACTGAAGGAGTTATAAATTGGGGGTGGGGGGAATGAAATGATAACAGAATATTTCCAAATATTGGAGGATCAATGGCAAAAATATCGGATTTTGCTTGAATAGAAATAACATACATATTGTACTTTTTCCCCCAAAGTTCCTTAACAAGCATCTTGTTACAAATTCATGTTTTAAAGTAGATTAAACAGGATTGAATTTGGTTCATTTTTAGAGTTTCTAGTTCTACTTTGCTCTGCAACAGGGAGATATAAATAATTTAAGTTCCATTTTATTTATGAATAGCGAAATCACGATCTATTCACTTCAATAAATGAGTTATCATTTAGCCCTATCTTTTTTAGCTGTTCAACAAAGAACAAGCAAGGAAACATGGAAAAGATTAGCATTTAGTAGACAGTCATAAAGGCCTTGGAATGAATGAATGAATGAATATCTATCTATATCTATATCATCTATATCTATATCTATATCTATATCTATATCCATCTCCATCTCCATCTCCATCTCCATCTCCATCTCCATCTATCTATCTATCATCTATCTATCTATCTATCTATCTATCTATCTATCTATCTATCTATCTATCTATCTATCTATCTATCTATCTATAATATATACAGACAAAGGTCAGAACTGTAGAAGCCACGGGATTCTCTAAAACATTCTATGGAAGCAAAGTTGGACTTTGAAGAAGTCTCTGTTCTGATATAAACCACTGGTTAGGTTTAATCCCCAGATGCTCATTAAGATTATCAAAACTTTAACTTTGAAAACATCTCCCCGAAGAGGCAAGATGTTTAGAGCAAGACTAGAAATGTCCCTTGGAAAGTCAGCCAAGGCTCTCTTTAGACCTGTTTTACCAACACATTTGAGGATTATTAATCCCCATTGGGTGAGACAGAAGGTCATAACAAAATACACAGATATATGCATTAATATGCTCCTTTGGGTTCAGAATTGCTGAATATAGTTGAGTGAAATTAATATGGTTTCACTAGGTGGTCTCAGTAGCACATAACCCACAATAGATTCAAGTTATTCCTTTCTTTTAATGATTATTAATTTGGGTAAGTAAAAACAAAGCCACAATTTGTGCTTCTTCTGTGAATAACTGGAAACTACAGAGGGATCTGTTTATTCTACATATTTACTATAGGTCCAAGTCAGTCTGAGGTTGATGATGTGAAGACTTGAACAACTAATCTTGTATCTATAAGCAACATAGTTCATTTTCAATTACAAGGTCTACTGTAATTCCTTGTTATAGTTGACATAGTTGAATTGCATAATGAGTAGAAACACTATTTCTTTGACCAAGTTCACTGTGCACTTTCTATTTTAAAAAGGTTTCTGTGAACAATCTGTATTGAAGCTAATAAGAATATATGTACATCAGGGATGTATAAATGAACAAAGTCAAAATGATGTCCAGAACCCTATAACTGGGGCCAGGTTGTATTGCTAATAAATATATTTTGTGTTGAGTCTTTTACGGGACCAACATAAAGCCCAATCAGAGACATCTATCGGGTATAAATATCTCTTGCTTTAATGCAATCAATGACTTGTTCCCTAATAACAGAATAACAGAATTGGAAAGGACCTTGGAAGTCTTCTAGTCCAAACACTCTGCTGAAGCAGGAGATCCAATAACATTGCAGACAAAAAATATGATATTCTATAAAGTTCAGAAGTTAAAGAGCATGATTAATCTGAATTTCAGCTTGCATCACAACAACTAACTAAAGAGCATGACCAGCTGAATGTCAACCTTCCACCATGGCAGTTAGCTAAAGACAGTGCTCCTGAGGAGATATGGATATAACTGTACGTCTCAAACAACAGCAGCACATCACAAATTAAGAGAAGAGTAATTAAGTCAAACTGTGCATGAAATAAAAAAGTGTGACTCAGCAAATCAGTCAAACTGGGAGGAAGGGATATATATAATCTTCAATCAGAATAGATCTTGGAGGTCTTCTAGTCTAGGCCCCTGCTCAAGCAGGAGATCCTATACCAGTGATTGCTAACGTTTTTTCCATTGTGTGCCAAAAGCGAGGGAAGCCAGGGGGTTCGTGCGTGGGTGTGCCCACATCCATAATTCTATGCTTGTAACCCCCCCCCCGTGCACATGTGTGTGCGACCCCCCCCCCAATTTTGGCCTGCGATGGACCCATTTTTCGCCCTCCCCAGGCTCCAGAGGCTTTCTAGGAGCCTGGGGAGGGCAAAAATGGCCTCTCACACCTCCCCATAGGCCCTCCAGAGCTTTCAGGAGGCTTCCCTGAAGCATCAGGAGAGAGAAAAACAGCCCAACAGCAAACCAGAAGTTTGTTTGCACGTTGTGTTGTTTTTTGCCCTCAGGAGGCTTCAGGGAAGCCTCCGGGGGGTGAAAAACTGTCAAAAAGTCAGCTGGCCAGTACGCACATGAGCTCTGGAGCTGACAGGGCAATGCCTCACATGCCCTAACAAATGGCTCCGTGTGCCACCTGTGGCATGTCTGCCATAGGTTCACCATCATGGTCCTATACCATTTCAGACAAGTGACTATCTAGTCTCTTCTTAAAAACCTCCAGTGGTGAAGCACCCACAACCTCTGATGGCAGGCTGCTTGTCCTCACTGTAAGGAAGTTTCTCCTTAATTCCAGGAAACTATGGTGTGTGTGTGTGTGTGTGTGTGTGTGTGTGTGTATGCCTTCATTATCATCATTAGATATTACCATGACCTACATCATCGTCCCTGATAAAGTTTAATAAATTAACATAACAAATGACAGGGTTAAATGGAAATTTCCAACAGATACAGGAGAGGTTACTAAATGAGATGGGGAAAATACTGTTAAGGCAGTATTAAAAACTGAGTTTAAGAATTTTATAAAGAGTGATCAAGCTAAGAGGACTAATAAAATTAAAAGATAAGAAAATTTGAAAAAAAGATTGAAACTCAAGGCTTGAAAAGTAAACAGATAGATACTTTAACAATAGATACTTTAAAATAGGTGTACGCACAATGCAACCAGCCAAGCAGCTCCGTCCGGACCATCTACATTTTTTGAAAACTCATACAATCCACTTTGCTAAATGCTAAATGCAGGTTATCTGAGAAGCCATCTCTTCCCAAAGGGACAAGCCTGCCTCACTCACTACAGTGGAAGGTCCCTGCTAGAGAATATAAACAGGTGGGGTCAAGGAGAAGAGCCTTTTCTGCTGTGGCCCCATTCCTGTAGGATATTCTACCATTGGGGGTAAGATCTTCCCCCTCCCTTTGGACCTTCCAGAACCTGGCTTTGTCAGCTGACCTGGGGCCCTGAGGGGGGGGGGACATTCACTGCTGAAGGTGACTGATGGGAAGGCCTCATCCCTATTCCATTAATTAATGTTGCACTACCAGGAAAAAGCTGCCATTTAATTTTCCACAGCCAACTCCAAGCCTCACCAACACTGCCAGCTCCATCATTATTACTGGCCACATAGGTAACTATCAGCAGAGAAAACAAAGCAAGCATGGGATCATGTTTTGAACATTGAAAACTATTTCCTGTCATGGAAAAAATTGCTTCTTGAAGATGGTATTCATTCCTAACTCAAGTAGATCAACTTTTGGGGGGAAGAAAAGCAGAAAGTTCTAAACTACATACATGTTCAAGGCCCCCATGTAAAAGTCCATCAGGACATTGAATTACCAACATTAAATAATATATCCCTAAATCATGTATTTCTTGTTCCACACATAATTCTGAGACACATGCTATGTAAGTTACATAAGATAAGATAATATATAAGAACATATTTATGTTCCCTATGAGAGATCCATTTGTGTTGTTGATAGCTCACAACGCTCACACACATGGTTTGACAATATGAAGTTTGTCATCTTGCATTTCGTGTCTCCGTTGGCGATTGCAACTGTATACTTTTGTAATACAACAGAGTTTTGGAATCTGAATGCACCTGATTCCTTTTCTTGACTTTCATTACCTGATTCAGAATCAAACTCATTGTTAGAGCAATATGCTTGTCAGGTTGGTGATCTAGATATGTTTGAATTTTAAGGAATTATCTTTAGAAGAACTTTGCTTTACTGTTGGCAAGATGCTTCGATCACAACACTTCAACATATGGACCAGAACCAGGGGTGGGTTCCTGCCAGTTCTAACCTCTTCTATAGAAGAAGTTTCACAAATCTACAGTGCCGTTTAAAACCGGTTCCAGCTCCCTCCCCCCGCCTGTCCGCACATTATCAAGATGAAGAGCGAGAGGACGATTCTGGGAGGTGAAGTCCACAAGTCTTAACGCTGTCATGTTTGAACACCCCTGGGGTTTTTTTTCCTAAAGGGTTAGGGTTGCAAGGGTCTTGTAACTTGACAGCTTTAACACAGCTTGACAGCTTGGCACAGGACCTAGCTATCTGCGGGATCGCATCCTGCCGCACACATCCCTGCGACCAATCCGCTCTCACAGGGAGGGACTTCTCCTGGTGCCGTCCACCAGGCAATGCCAACGGGCGACGCCTAGGAGTAGGGCCTTCTCTGTGATGGGCCCAACCCTCTGGAATGACCTCCCCCCCGACATTAGAACCACCACCGACTTCCGCTCCTTCCGTCAAAAACTAAAGACTCACCTGTTTCGATTAGCTGGCCTGGCACACTCGTAGCTTTTACCTCCTGGCAGATATATTTTAATTGGTATTTTTGGGGAACCATTTTAAATTTAACTCTTTGGGGTATTTTAGGGGTCTTTTTAAAGATTGTATTTTAAACACTTGACTTTAATGTACAGTTCTTTTAACCTCCTCCATCTAAGTATCTAAGTATTTAACTATTTATGTATTTAAATATTTGCTATGTATTTTTTATGTATTGACTGTACACCGCCCCGAGTCCCTTTTGGGAGAGGGGGCGGTCTATAAATATGAATAAAGTAAAGTAAGTAAAGTAAGTTTAAGACTTGCATGCTTCAAATGCCAGAGTTTCTTAGCCAATATTTTGGTTGCTTAGCAAGAGCGTTGTTAAGTGAGTTTCACCACATTTTACAAGTTGGCCACGCTCACCCAGTCACATGGCTGGCAAGCCACTCCCACCCAGTCACATGGCCGGCAAGCCACTCCCACAAAGCAGGCCACACCTACAGAAGGGGTTGTAAAATATTTTGAAACCCACCACTGGTTAGAACCCAATCCATGACCATAAGCAATCCCTGTTCCACTGCAATAATCTAAGAATATGCAGAATGAGTAAATTGTTATCCCAGAATCAGTATATGCAAATAGTTAAAGCTGATGAAAACATCAAGATGTGATGCAATCCAAACAGATTCTCCATCCTGAGTTTTATTGGCCAAATATGAACTCATATGTTGGATACTTTATCAAGAATTCAGGTGCTTATGTGAAAGCTCACCCTTTGTTCAATGATCAAACACTCTTGCCCTGTTCTACTATCATCTCATCCTTGGATCAAATTGAGAATTGCTTTTGTTAAACTGGAGAACCAGTTTGCCCTAATGGCTAAGGAATCAGACTAGAATCTGGGAGACTCCGAGCAGGGATCAGAGAGGCTGGTTGGCCACCAGGAGGCGCCTGAGGCATGGAGCAGCGGTGAAAGCCAAAGGGAATGTGCTCCTGACGTCATGCCTTGGAGCAGTGGGGAGGAGACAAGGGAGTTGGTCCTGGATGCCCGGAAATGGAGGGCTGATAGATGTAGAGAACAACTACGCAGATACAGAAGATAATTGGACCCAGGTGGTGGTAATTAGGCTCCTCTCAAGATAGTATATAAGGAGTGACTTTCCTGGAGGCTGGTTGCAGAATTCAACTTAATTACCAACCCTGGAGAAGCTCTCGTTTCTGTTTCTTATCTTGGAAGTCTGGATTGCTGCTAAGGTCTAATCAGTGTGTTAATTTACTGTGAATAAATCGTCTAGCAGTATTTGTTAGATATTAGCATATATCGGGATAAGTCTTCCCTCAGGTCCGCTCCTACAGCGGGAAACAGGTATTCCTCTGATTGGTCAATGGGCGTGCCTCATCCCTATAAAAGGGGAACCCTCCGACCACAGAGTAAGCTGGATCACTACTATTACTAATAAAGAGCTGTTAAGTCACGTCGTGTCCGCAGTCTGTCTCTCGTTGCCCAGATCTAACAGTATTCTTGTCTTGGAGTGCTTTGGTGTATGAAGAGTGGGGTCAGAACAGTAATGATTAAAAGAAATGGATAAATTGATTCTGTTGTGGGTAATATGCTACTGAGTCCACCTCTTGTGACTAAACCTCTTTGATTCAACTATGTGCAGCATTTCTGAAGCCAAAGGAGCCTATTACATATCTATGTATTCTGTAATTGCCTTCTGTCCTACCCAATGGAGATTAAGGCAAAATAATCTTCAGAGGCGAGTTGAACAGTGATGGTAAAATAGATCTAAAGAGAGCCTTGGCTGATTTTCCAAGGGACATTTCCAATCTTGGAAATCTTGCGACTTCAGGAAGGTGTTTCCAAAGTAAATTTTTGACAACCTTGCATTTTAATGAGCATTTGGGGACTAAAGTTAACCTGAAGTATATATCATAACAGAGCCAAACATGGAGACTGCACATCAAAAGCTGATAAATTGCATCAGAGGGATGGCAATAGATAGCTCCTCTATATAATACCTAGCTGCCACATGAGGGAGAAATTTAGGGAGAACTTTCTGCTGAAGCTCTGGGCTGGAGCATCTTTAAATATCAGAAGCTTACAAAAAAATGTTATTTGGTTGCATCCTTTTCAAAAGCCATAAACAGATGGACCCAAATTTGTGGAAGATCAGAAAAATTGTTGAAAACAAGTGATTTGGTTTACTGATGAAAAAAAAAGTCTTGTTTGTGGAAGTGGGACTGCAAATCCTCTTAATAATGTCTACTCCCTGGCTGGGGAATAAATAGAAGGAAAGGGGAATGGTTGTCGCAGGAGATAACAGTTCGTACTTCTAAAGATTTTGCTGATAAGGTCTTTTACTGCAGTTAACTCCCTGAAGGACTATTGCCTGGACTTTTTGGTGGGTGAATGCAATTAATTCACAAGAGGTAAATAAAGAGGGGAGGTTTGTGACAAGGAGTCTGTTTCTTGCTTCTGCTAAAGCTGGGTCAGAACAGTTTTTTTCTAGATTTGCATAAGACTTTTGATCTAGTGGAATGGGCCTTTGATTTGAAGTTCTTCTCCAAAGTCAAATTTTTGAAAGATTCATATTGATTGTGGAGTGCCTCTATAGCACAACTGATGCTGTGATTAGAATGAATTGCCACGCTATTGCCACAAGAACACTATTTTGGGAAAGCCGACAATTATAGTGCCCCCCTTTCTCCCTTTCTTCTTGCCGCAGAGATGACTATTTTGTTGGATGTATTATTAGACCTAAAATTTTAGACCTAAAGGGAGTTTTTTTAAAATCAACAATATCTAATAAATTAAAAATTAAGTTGATGGAGCAACTTATTAAGGAGCCATGGTGATGCTGATTGGCTCAAGGTTGACTCAGCCTCCAACCTTCCAATGATCCAGTTGTTGGGGGCAATAAGCTGACATTGTAAACTGCTCAGATAGTTTTGCAGAGCTCTATGGAGTGATTATATAGTGCTATTGCTGACATTTGCTCTTTTTTATCTTACACAAATTCTAGTTTGAGCGCCAACTAAAACAACACTGGTATGATAAACTATTCCAGTTTATGTATATCAAACTTTGGTTTTACTATGCGGGCTGAATCCTAAATGTTAAAGTTTCACATTTCTGCTTATAAACCTTACAAAAATACTAAGGAATTATGATATATTAGAGACTACATTGACACTGGATCTTCACTCATGGTAAACCTTCAGAGCATTCCCTTTAGCCACTCAAGGATTACATGTAGTGAATTTGCTGAATTCCTGTTTCACCAATGCTCGTTCACGTCACAGTATCTATCATGAGAAAATGGGATCAATTAAGATTCTTTAGTGAAACCTCAGATAAGCAAGTAAGTGGCAAATGCAGGACTTCTGTTTCCTCTTAGCCAGGTGTCATTCATACATCCTTCTGTACAGTGCTAGGTTTTCTCTCCATAGCCATACTAACGATGGTGCATACTAACGATGGTATATTTTGGAACTGAACAATTCTAAGAGAAGAGATATGAGAGGGAACCCCTGCTTTACATGGAAATGTTTCCTGAAGACGGATATATTGAATGTAATGTGAATGCACAATGTACTGAACAGAAAAAAGAAACTGGGTAAGAGATCTCTTTGATGATCAATTATAGTTTGAGATGCTGTTGATATCTGTTTTTCTTCTATGTAAAAATATTTACAAAAATATAATATAATCTTAATTGTATTTTATCATTCACACACACAAACACACACACACACACACACACACCACATAAGCAGAAGCCACAGAATTCTTGTTGCAACACGTATTTTGACCCATAAGCCAACGTTTCTATGGTGAATAAAAAGAAAATGATAGGGTCCTATATTTGTCAATAGCAGAACACACAGTATATTTCCAGTTGAGGAAAAGAACAATTTTCCAACTAACCAACCAGCCTACTAGCGTTTTTTTTCGCAGGGCCTTGAAGATCTGGCTCTTTGCCCAGGCTTTTCATTAGTATGGTTGAAACACCTTCAGAATTGTATGTGTGCGTGTGCATGCACACACACACACACAGGTATATACCTTGTAGCCTGGTTTTGCCATCTTTTTGCTCCTTTGTTTTAGTTTATTAGACTTCTAGACCGCCTCCTCTCCCCGAAGGGACTCGGGGCGGTGTTTTTACTGTAGTACATTTTGTATTATTTTTTCTGTGACTTTTACTTTGTGAATCACCCAGAATCTCAAATTCAATAAAAGAAAATTATGAATAAATAAGGTTACAATGTTGACCATGAAAGATCTACATGCTCGGTGTTCTGGAACACTTTATCACTTTACTGAGGGAACATTTCCTTATGTTCACATGACTTAAGGTCAATATAAAATAAAATGCTAATATGGCAATTATTTGTTTCTTTCCGCTTGGGTGTGCATTATTTGACAGGGGCAGTAAAGATTTCAAATATAGATACTTATCTTGAACACAAATTCTAACTTAGCTATTTCTTAGAAAGTAAAGTATGGCAAATATGAATCTAATAATTATTTTGAGAGGCAAGAATCTAAAGGGACCAGCACATATTTGTCAACAGTCTTATCATCTTTGGATTTAAATTTATGGCTGGGTCCCAATCCATGGGTTCCTCCATTCTCCCAGGAACATATCCTTTATCACCTCATAAGCATTAGAGATCACTATTTCACTACTAAGTGAAGTGGGATTTATTTTTCAGCCCCATTCATTGTAGCAAGGGAGCAGGAGACAAGATCTCTGAGGGAATATTTGTGCTTCAGATAAACAAATTGGAAAAGATGTGGACTTTGCACAGTTTCTGCTGGTCTTTTTTAAGGAACCCTTTGTGGATCATAGCTTGTGGACTACAAGTTGCAGTAAGAATAGTTTTCTGATGATGGTCCTTCATCTAGGAAGACGTCTTCAGAAAAGGCTGAGCTACACATGATTCTGGTAGTTGGATGAAGTTTGGAGATTGCATAGGGAGAGGTATAGGGAGTGTAGAATGGGCAGGCAAGGGTGGAAGACTAAACTGAGAGGAGAAGAAGAACCACAAATGGAAGATGGGCATAAATTATCAAAAAGTTCTGCTAAGGTAGGTATTAATTATTTGCAAGAATGCTAGAATAAAGAGTTGGAACATCCCATATTAATAAATCAGTGTCTGAATCCTTATAGAGTATCAAAATGTTACCTATAATATTTAGAGGAGACTAATTCAAGTTTTTGTTTCATGTTTAAACAATGACGCTGTGCTGATATATCTTTAGACAAAAGGATTGGCTGTTATGTTGGAATTATTAAGCAGAGAAAGCACATATTCATGACAATTACCAGTCTCTCATCCATCTGACGACAGCAAAATCTACACTTTAAGTCCAGGTGTGCATACAATCCCCTCGCATTTGGTTTCACAGAGTTTTAGTATTGTAGAAGAAGCATAGAAATTTCATTATGCCATTTCTATAATAGGATATGGTCATGTTTGGTAATGTTTGTCCTTCCTCAACTTTAGTCTGAGACTAAGAGATGCAGTCACTGTTCTGTCCCCTAACCATTTGAGGTTTGTGGGCAGATATCTTTTCTAGTTCTACCATATATGTAGAACTAGATGTGTTTATAGCGTATCAAGCATGGCCTTAACATAGATTTACGAAAGGGCATTATTATATTGGCAGTTTGCTTTTCAGTTCTGCTCTTATTATGTTTTTTTTTACAGCAACTGCACACTCATTCCATTCATATATATGTGAAATTGGGGTATAGTATTTAAAACCTATATTGCTGACTGCTGAAGGAAAGATACAGTTACTGTATGCATTAATATTACATTAATATTACATACACTGACCAATGATCTTAATTTTTATATCAACTGGTGATAATTCATGGTTGCTGAATCTATTTCACTGCAATGGATTTTAATTAACCAGATTTATCATCATTCCCCAAGCATTTATGGCTGTATTAAACAATTATCTACCAGAATATTATAACTTTTACAGTATCATATACTTATGAAAGTTTAAAAAAAATGTGACCAGCATCACATACTGTATCTCACAGACATGGTCTCTTTTTCTAATGGTTACCCCAGTGGTGGGATTCAGCCAGTTCGCACCAGTTCAGGAGAACTGGTTAACTTTCTGAGCAGTTTGGGGAACTGGTTGTTGGAAGAAATCATTAGGGCAGAGAACAGGTTATTAAATTATTACAAGTTAAATTATTTGAATTCCACCACTGGGTCACCCCCATATGTACCATTGGGTGGAAGAAGAATGGCACTGCCCAATACTCTCTGATCACTGCAGTTTTTGCAAAGGGTAAACTTTGCAGCTGTGCATATTCTCCCATAATCTCCATCATGCAGGTGTCCTATATGAGTAGGCTTCTTTCCTTTTTCAAATATTGAAATGAATGCTGAGAATATAAGAAAGTGAGAGGTTTTTCCCCACATAATGGGATGCAATGGTGAAATTGTCTCAAGATGTTTGTGTAAGATTTATAAGCACAATCATTTTTTTGTTCCCCATGTATATGTACAGATCTTTGTCCAATGAATATATCCAATGAAACAAACAAACAAAACAAAGCATCATGATGAACCAAACATCTGTGACTGAATTCCTTCTGCTTGGTCTTTCCAGAAACTTGAAGATCCGTCTTTTTTTGCTTGGACTTTTTTCAATTGTCTATGTTCTGACTCTGGTGTACAACACAATCATCCTGATGCTCATTTGGCTGGATATGCGACTCCACACTCCCATGTATTTCTTCCTGGGCCAACTTGCCTGTGTAGACATCTGCTATACTTCCAGCACAGATGTTGGCTAACCTTCAAAGCCCAAGACAAACCATCTCATTGGCTGCCTGTGCCATACAGATGCATATTTTCCTGGCATTGGCTATTACTGAGTGCATTTTGCTTGCAGTAATGGCATATGATAGGTATGTAGCAATATGCCACCCACTGCATTATGTCTTCCTCATGAACAAGACAGTGTGCATGAAATTAGCCTTGATCTGCTGGACTACTGGTTTTTTATTGCCAGTGGTCCATACTGTTCTTACCTGGCAATTGCCGTTCTGTGGTTCTAATTTGATTGATCATTTCTTTTGTGAAATGCCGGCTTTGCTGAAGCTAGCATGTGCCGATACCCAATTGGTTCAAACGGTTACTTCAGTGGGGTGCATTTTCACCTTACTTATTCCCAGCTCCTTTATCTTGATGACTTATATCCGCATCTTAGTGGCCATTTTAAAAATCCAATCTGTGCACGGGCAGCGCAAAGCTTTCTCTACATGTGGTTCCCATGTGACCGTTGTGGTTCTTTTCTATGGGAGCGCCATATTTATGTACATGAGACCAGAGTCCAGCCATTCTCCAGGCCAGGACAAAGTAGTCTCTCTTTTCTACAGCATTGTCACACCCATATTCAATCCCATGATATACTATCTAAACAGCAAGACAATGAAAGATGCCTTTCTAAAAATGCTGCAATGATGTAACTTTTGAATGATGATTAGATAGCAAAAAGGATCACTTTTTGAGCTTTAATACCATTATGTGAAGTTTCCAAAAGATGACCTAATTAATTTACGAGCCTCGAGTCAAAGTTCAAAAGAAATCCAGTCGTTTATTTGGATCAACATTTTGGCATGTTCCTCTGTGGAGCCGAAACTGATTTCTGGTTAATGGTCTTTGCACTTTATCCCTAACTCTCCCCCCCTCAGTTTGTGTCATAAATCATATCCACCAACGAGGATGTAGAAATATGAGATCCGATTCTGGCCAAAGGTATGCATGGAATCCTCCCTCCAATGTCAACTTGATAATAGTCATGGTAATGCTTTGCAAGTTGACACATTACTCTAATAGCAGTCTCACTCTGGCAATGGAACAAATATAAGTTGTAATAAACAATGGTCCACATTATTACTATTGATCATAACTAATTAAAAATAATCTATACAGGTTTTTACAGATTGATTGATTGATTAAGTAATTCTTCATAAATGTCAACATTAGAGAAATTATTGGTGATTTCTGATTGAACCCATTTCTCCCTGGAATAGCATCTGCAAATGGAGCAAAAATTCCCTTCTCTGCAGACCAATGTGACTATCCTCACTAGTTTTCAAGCATTGGGATGTCTTCTGAAAAATATTTTGGAAACACACAGGATGCTTCTGTATTGAGCGGGGGAGAGCAACCAGGTTAAGTCTGCCATGCAAGTAACAGTCTGCTCACAATAAGACACTATTGCAAAAAAAATAATTCCTTTGTTTTTAAGTGATAAATATAGATATTACATTAGGAGGAAATATTTCCTTAAATGCACTAAAGCAGGAAGTGTTTATGCAAAAATGCTCCCTGTTGTAAATTTTTAATTGACACAACAGGTGTTTTTTTTAAAATAGAAAATCTGTTCTCTGATCAAGAAGAAAGCTTTTAATCAATTGAGTAATCAGTAATATTTCCACAAAGTACAATTTATGCTTTTCCCCTGGTTTGGATTCTGCGGCTTCGCCGGGCCGCATTAGGGTGGGCGCAATCATGGGATGACAAATGAGTCTGACCACACGGTTTACTCGGGATGATTGCGCCCAGAATGTGTTCTGGAGCCTGCTTTTATTAAGTCAGAAGGCATTCAAAAAAGTTTCCGTTATACATCGTGTGATTACATGATTGGTTACCTGCTTGTGGCAGGGCAGAACTAAACAGGTTAGCATACAGCCATATAATTGGTTAAAGCTTTCCATAGGATGTGGTTTTTTCTCTCCTGTCCGGAGTTCTCTGGACAGGCTCTGTGGTTAGCATTTCTTGCATAAACAGCAGGTGTTGAAGCATAGCAAAGGATGTGGTTTTCTATGTCGTAAGGCTACCTTGTCAGGTTGTCTTTCATTTAATGTGAAGCAAAATTATTTGACCATTGCAAAAGATCCCAACATCTCCTCCTTTCTTTTTTTATTTCAATGGAAAGGCTGTGGCGGTTGGAGCCGGAGTGTGGCCCAGGCCCCTCCGGGCCCGAGATTCACTATCACTCACTGACCACTGGATACAAGGTCAAGTCCTCCGACTCAGCCTGTATCGTTGACCTTACCCTGATGTTTTTTTGAGGAGATGTTTTTATGGTTTGCAAAGTGAGCTAAAGGATTGACTCATCCTCTTCACTCACGATGAAATTATTTGACACCTCATCCTGAGGTATGGGTTGGTAGGTCCCTCTGCTTTCGAGGTCCCAGAGGGTATTCTGGGATTGCAACAGCATGGTCTGCAATGAATCTATTCTAGATGTAATAAATGTAGAAAAGCGATTAAATAAGCATGGACCAATTGTGCACACTAATACAAGCAAAATTAATGGTCCTATAAGAGCACTTAGCAAAGTGTTGAGCCAAGGGGAAAGGTTATACCAGTTTCCAAACCATCCTTGTTGATCTTCCCTCTCCTATTTTCATTTATTCAGGCCTTCTCTGAGTTTTGTCATAGAGTCCTGTACTATGCCAGAGTGGTCTGCATAAAAACAACATTCTTCCCTTAAGGCCACACATAACCATAAAAACAACATTCTTCCCTTAAGGCCATACATAACCCCCCCTTCTTTTTTAAAAAAATAAATCGAGTCCTCTTCTGTTTTGCAAAACCACTTCTGAGAGGGAGGTTAAAGATTGTCATGTTAGGCAAAGTATTGTTAGGAATACAGTCATGTGGATGTAACTTGGGATGGAATTGGCAGACATGGCGATCCGGAATTCACAAGGTATAGCCTGGGAGTATAAAGTCACACATCAATGGTTGCAGACTCAGGAGACGGGGAGGCTGGCAGCGGAGATGGGTGGGGTGCTGGTGCAAAGTAAGGCCGGATACAGCGACCAGGAACCCACAAGACTTTGTCAGGCAGTTGGACTGCTGCGTAGCCTCTTCCCCAGGTGATGAGATCAGCGGGCCCTCTCCAGGCAGGATCTGGGAGTTGGCGATACCAAACCTGAGGGCGGGGGAAAGAGAGGGAGGGGGAAGAAAAATGCCTTGTGGCAGCAGAGGAGGCAGGAGTGCCAGTCAAGTTTAAAAAATTCAAGGAAAATAAGCATAAGTTCAAAATGTTTTGCACCGTTGGGAGGTTAGGGAGGTTTTTCCCTTTTTTGTCAATGTGTCTGTCTAATGCATGTTTTAAGGTTTGGTTAGCCCTTTCAACCAAGGCTTGACCTTGGCTGTTATAGGGAATGCCAAACTTATGAGTGATTCCCCATTTCGAACAAAAGTCAGCAAAGGCACTGCTGGCATAAGCAGGGCCATTGTCAGTTTTGAGTTCATTTGGACGTCCCAGCGATGCAAAGGTACGAATGCAATGATTCATAACATGCTTGGTGGATTCACCCCTTTGGGGTGAAGCCATGATGAACCCAGAAAAAGTATCAATAGATACGTGAATATACTTCCATGTGGAAAAGGAAGGATATTGGGTAACATCCATTTGCCAAATTTGACAGCATTCAGTTCCTCTGGGATTGACACCCATAGGAATGGAATGAGACTGTTTACTACAAGTAGGACATTGTTGTAAAATTGCTGAGGCTTCGGCAGCAGTGATGCCAAATTGTCTAATGAGAGCCTTTTTGTTTTGATGAAAGTATGAATGACTTTCCCAAGGAGTGGGAGAGGTAAGAGGAAAGACAATTGTAGACGCAGAAGCAGCAGTGGCAGCTGCATCAGCACGGTCATTGCCTTCCTGGATGATGCCAGGAAAAGGTTGATGACTTCTAATGTGAGAAACATGAAATGGATTTGATCTAGTATTGATAAAAGATTGTAAAGCTAAAAATAATGACATCAAAGAAGATTCAATAGAGGGAGATAAATAAGACATGTAGACGGAAGAAATAACTTGGAAAACATACAAACTATCTACTATAAGATTAAAGGGTTGATGTTGAAAGTGTTGAAAGGCCAATAAGAAAGCAGCTAATTCAGATAGTTGAGCAGAAGTTTGTTCAGATGTGGTTTTAATTATCCATTCACCATCCTGTTGCCAAGTGCATGCACCAAACTGCTTGCTGCCATCAGCAAAGACAGTGACTGCATTAGCAAGGGGAACAGGTGAGTAGGGGAAGGACCACTGAAAAGGTACAGTTTTTGGTTTGGAGCTTCTTTGTAGATTGTTCCTGTTTGCACCGCCCCCAAGGGCGTGGCACTAAGCCTTGAAATGACCAGGTTTCCCACAATTAAAACAATTTCCAGTAGGGCGGGAAGAAGCAGATGAAGAAGAAGCAGGAAACGCGCCATGTTGTTGCAACACAGCAGCAAGAGCCCCCATCTTGCGGTCAGTTGTACCCACGATGCAACAAGCCTAAAGGAAATCAGCTAAAGTAACCCTGGGACGATTTGCTATAGGTTGAAGAACCTTTTGACAATCCCTATTAGTATTTTCATAAGCCAATTTCAGAGAAAGTTCCTCATTATCAATTTGTCTTTCTAGATTTCCTTGTAAACTGAGCTGGATTCAAACAAAAATGTTATTCACTCTCTCTGACTACATATTGTAATTTCTAAGTCATCTCTGTAAGAATTCCTAATAGGGCAGCAACTAGCGCTGCCGACAGACAAACAAACAACAGACCAACAAACAATTAAACAAACAAACGGGACATCTGTTAAACATACAAGGTGCGCGCAAACATAAAAACATAAAAGAGAGGGGAAAAAAAACTTCAAAAATAAAACAAACAATCTAAATAAGGTAATTTGAGTCAATATTAAATTTTTCCAAAAAGCAAAGTTGAATTAAAGCTTCAGATGCAGGCATCAGATATCACCCTTTACCCCGCCTTTCTGAGGCTGAGACGTCGGGGAGAGAAAAGGAAAAAAAAATGGTGAAAAGAACACAGCCCCCCCTCCTCCTGCCTTCTCACCAGGGGCAAAGGGGGGTGAGAGGAAAGGAAAAAATGTTTCAAAAACACCTCTTTTAACACAACACGCTCTGCTTTTTCAGCCAACAAACCTTACATTTCAAGCATCCAATACTGACTACATACACACTCATTCACACCTATAGTTACATTTCTTTTGCAATAAATCAGTCATTAAATTTATTTCAATGAACTAGCTTACCCCCAAAGCAGTGAAAACCCAGGCAGTAGTTTTAATCACAAAAGTGATAGGGCCCTTTAACGACTGTCTGAGTTGGCCTGCCTCAAGGCAAAAGCACATTCATTTTGCTGGCCAGCAATTAATTAATTAAATCACATTAATGTTACACACTATCATTATAGATGCAAAGAACGGTAAGTCAAAAGAAATTAAATGCACAGCGGGGGAGGATTGCAAAAGCAGAAGTCAGGAAAGGGGAAGCAAAAGTTGTATTTTAAAACTGATACAATTTACAATCCGTAGACACATAAATCATTTTTGTACTAGGGTTTTGATCCCTGATGAAAGAGAGGGCGAGATGTTACAGACATGCCCCTCCTTGGATTTTTACACTCTCTTTTAAAATAACGCTTTTCTTGAGGTTTCCTGTCTTGTAATAAAGCACAAGCCATTGCAGAATCGTACGGGGGAGGTACAGCACTATCTGGCATAAAAGGTGAATTAGGATCATATTTATGATGAACAACTAAACATTCCATAATTAAGCGCCACATAGTCAAAGTTTAAATAGGTGCTCTAGGAAATTTATTTATTTATTTATTTATTATTCATGCTTCTAGACCGTCCCCTCTCCCAAAAAGGGACTCGGGGCGGTGTACAGTCCATTTTGATGAAAATATTCCCCCAATTTGGTCCATGTAGAAATTTTTAAAGTCCCTCTTTCAGGGTACGATGGACACTTCTGCCAGATGTAAGTTAGCAAATTCACAATTTCCTTTTTTTTTTTTTTTTAGTTGTGGTAATTCTTTTACCACTTTGAGAGGCGATTTTAGAAGTAGCATCGATTAATTCCCCCAATTCCTTCAAATGACCTATCTGAGGTTGGGAAAACTTTCCACCCATAACTCACGAGATCCTGTCGTCTTTCAGACGGACGATTTGCGCGGCTTTCCCCAGCGATGAGAATGGGCAGTTCGATGTAACGGCTTCTTCACAAAGAATCACGTCGGGGTGACCAAAATGCGGCTTCGCCGGGCCGCATTAGGGTGGGCGCAATCATGGGATGACAAATGAGTCTGACCACACGGTTTACTCGGGATGATTGCGCCCAGAATGTGTTCTGGAGCCTGCTTTTATTAAGTCAGAAGGCATTCAAAAAAGTTTCCGTTATACATCGTGTGATTACATGATTGGTTACCTGCTTGTGGCAGGGCAGAACTAAACAGGTTAGCATACAGCCATATAATTGGTTAAAGCTTTCCATAGGATGTGGTTTTTTCTCTCCTGTCCGGAGTTCTCTGGACAGGCTCTGTGGTTAGCATTTCTTGCATAAACAGCAGGTGTTGAAGCATAGCAAAGGATGTGGTTTTCTATGTCGTAAGGCTACCTTGTCAGGTTGTCTTTCATTTAATGTGAAGCAAAATTATTTGACCATTGCAAAAGATCCCAACAGGATTCCAGACAAATCAATTTATCAATAAAGGACAATATTTGTAGCTCAGGGTTGAAATCCCAAAATGCCAGGGAATTTCTAGAAGCCTGGCACTCTGACAAATCAGCCATCAACAGATAGATAGACATTAACAACCTCTATAGATTATTGAAATGAGACTACCACCCAGAAGGAACAAAAAGACCCAAGGACTTCTCTACCAGCAATCAGCACCCAGATCAGCATAGATTAACTCCAAAGTTAACATCAGACCAACAATCAAGTAAAGAATACTCCAATCAAGAAACTGCCAATGAAGCCAACAGTAAACAGCCCAACCAAAGACTATCTAAGACCATCTCCACCAACATTGAGAGGGCAAGCCACCAGAATATCAATTTAGCAAACTGCACTCCTTATTAGAACTGATGATGTTACCTAGTCTGCACGAAAACAACAAGTCCAGAGAGCACTCAAATCAACTACAGTAATCTATACAAACGAATTAAACACTGTAGCCATAATTATCAAATGCCAGTCCACAGACCCTTACAAAATACATAACTGAAGTGGCAAGCTCACATATTCTCACAAATTATGGCGAGCGGCATTGAATTCTTTGATAAATAGAGAATTTGACTTGTGAATAATCAAAGGGATGGACTGCAGAGAAATCTCATTATTCCAACATCACCCATGCAGCTGCGGAAGCTGCTAATAACACTGTAGCCATTAGAACAAATTGGGGACAAGAACTGCAATGTCACCTGTATGTCCATGCAGTTTATATTCTCCTGGCTGTGCCACAGCAAATGTAATTTATCTACTCAGATTTAAAAAATTGATGCTGATGGAAATTATTGATGGATAGATAGTAAATGTGTAATGCACAACTCTATTCCAGCTGCCAATACAGGTTCACAAAGAACTCTTACTATTCCCTGTATGGCAGATTCTTATTGGTGTCTCTTATAGGATTGAGTGACTGTGCGCACTGGGAATCAGGAACTATTACTTTCCATTACCAAAATGTCAACACCACACTGAGCGGTCTTTATGTATTTATTTGAAGCATGCTGTAAAGGATAGAAAGACAGTCTTGCCTCATAAATGGTGCAGACCATTAGAAAGGGAACAAAATCCACACTATTCTGGAGAATTGCCTAGGTACAGTTCCAAAAAGGCAGTTGTATTCTCTGCCTTTGCAAAGAGCTGCTCCAAGTGAAGCCACATGCAGTAGTCCAACTGGATGATGTCAATGCATGGATCACTCACTTGTCCAGGAACAGCATGTCCACTATAAATGGTCAGAAGCTCTTTCAGGTTCAGCTTCCACCTGCTCTTCCAGCAGAAGCTACAAACCTTCAGAGTAGATTTTTAAGGAAAGTGTAAGCCCATCTAGAGCAATAGCTGGAATATCCATCGCTTCTGTACTGACTGTAACTTTGTCTTGCTAGGATTCAGTTTCAGCCAGTTTCACCCAATCCAGTACCATATAGACTAGAGTCTATATTATAGAGTCTATATTATAGACTCTAGCAATTCTCTGCTGTATCACCTACTCAGGCTGGGATAGAAATGTTAAGCTAGATATCATCAACGTGTTGATATCAAATCCCTGACAGGTTATTATTCCAAAGTCTTTGCGCAAAAGTTAAACAATTATTATTATTATTATTATTATTATTATTATTATTATTATTATTATTATTATTAATCATTTTTATATGCCGCACCCTCTCCACCAAGGGACTCGGGGCGGCGTACAATTTATTACATAACACATAATGACAATGACAAGGAGGAGATATACAAAAAGCATTATACACACACAATAAATAAATAATCAATTAATTAAAACAGCAAAAAGCAATTAAAAAACAATTAAAACACCCAGAGTCAAACCTAATTTAAAATTGTAACCAGAGGGATGAGAATAGCTATAATTCAAGCCAGGCCGGCTAGTCGGAACAGGTGGGTCTTGAGTTTCATGCGGAAGGAGCAGAGATCGGTTGTTGTCCTGATGTGGGGGGGGGGGGAGGTCATTCCAGAGGGCTGGGCCCATCACAGAGAATGAGAGGATCAGATGTGAGAGGATCAATTTTTGGAAACACAAGGACTCAACCGCTCCTTCTGCAGCTAAATCAGATAGAACTACCAGGAAGATCAGAACTCCTGCAGAACAGTTTCTCCAATCTGCAACCTTCACAGATGTCCCAGATGAATTCCACGATGAATTGTATTGTAAGAAATTAAAACCCACCTCTCTCCTAGAAAAATGCAATATCCTGGGAAATATTGAAAAAAGCAGAATATTACATTTTCCTGGATAAGAAATGGAGAAACATGTTTTTAGGCAGGAAACAGACTCACTCTTAATAGCCCCCATCTTTGTCAATGGGCCATTAAAAGGCCTGAGCCAGTCTATTCTACATAACAAAGCTCCCCCTTCAGCTCCAGGGTGATGGGATTAAGGAATGATAATATTAGCCCTTTACCCATCTCACCACAGGGCACCTGGGAAGAAGCAAGGCTCAACCAAGCTTGGACTCAAAGCACAGCCAACCAAGTTGCCCCTGCATGGCCCCATGGGAGTCTGACAACCAGTCAGAATACAAGCTCAGGTTCAAAGCCCAGAGAGGGCATGAAACCAGGAACTTTCAGCATCTCTGCTTCTTTTTCTTCTTCACCCAACATCTGGAAGCATGTGATCCCCCTTTTCTGTTCAGAAGCTCAAGCCATGTGGTCCTGTTCGTCATTAAACCAACTTTCCAAGCAGCCTCCATGTTTCCAGTGTCTTTTTCCCCACTTGGAACTGAACCCAGAAGGACATTTCTTCCAACAGTATCAAGTACTACTAAAAAATCTCACATAAAAAGAAAAAAGTGTACAAAGACCTCCTAGGTGAAACAAGAGACGTCGCACAAGATATGAAAGGGGGGGGGGAGCCTTGGCTCAGCCAACAGACAGGGGAGAGGAGACAGTAATGAAACTTAGGTCACAGAAATGAATTAAAAACATATTGCAATTGCTAATATAATGAAATGTAGAAGTGATATAAAATATGGTTGAAGATGCTAAAGAATTGAGTGAAATAACTGCTAATATAAATGTAACAATGATATTATGATATATATAAAACATGAAAGAGATGTAAGATTCCGGGGAAGTACCACCTTCCGTATGATATAGCTGTCAAAAAATTTTCTTCCACATATATGTACCCCTTTCCCCAAAATACTTGAAAAAAAACCAATAAAACTTTTGTTTGAAAAAAAAGAAAAAAGTGTACCGTATCTTTGAAGGTTTTGCTACAGGTTTATATACAAGAGCAACCAATCCGGTTTGAGTTTTTTGTGTTCAACTACAGTATTTACCCAAAAGGACAAGTACCAATTAGCCAGCATTTCTTAAAATTCCAGATAGAAAAAAAAATGGAAATATGTTAGGGAACATTAGTATCTTTGGCTCCCAGTAGATTTGAAAATAGCCAACAAATTGTAGGTGTGTTTAAGCTCGATTCACTGGATTGGCAGATGGAAAGGTTGATTACATGAAAAGCACTCACAGTAGTCATATTTTGAGAGGATCCCTTGACTTCAGTAGCTCTTTGCTCTATATGTGATGGTCTAGACCAGAGTTTCTCAGCTTTAGCAACTTTAAGATGAATGGAATCCAATTCCCACTGGAATTCTGGTTGAGGAATTCTGGGAGTCGAAGTATTTTAATTGGTATTTTCGGGGAACCATTTTAAATTTAACTTTTTGGGGTATTTTAGGGGTCTTTTTAAAGATTGTATTTTAAACACTTTACTTTAATGTACAGTTCTTTTAACCTCCTCCATCTAAGTATCTAAGTATTTAACTATTTATGGATTTAAATATTTGAGTATCAATTTATCTATGTATTTTTATGTATTGACTGTACACCGCCCCGAGTCCCTTTTGGGAGAGGGGGCGGTCTATAAATATGAATAAAGTAAAGTAAAAGTAAGTATATTCAAAGTTGCTAAAACTGAGAAACACTGGTCTAGATCCAAGTGGAGGTCTCCAGGGCATCACACAGCAATTTCTGTTATGGAAGCTCCACTGAGCTTGAGGTCTCCTTCAGAAGAAGCATGTGTTTTGCCACGAGTGCTAGTTCCTCCCAGAACAACAGACATTTAAAACTGAATTGAAGATGTCTCTCTGCCCATAAATAAAAGCGTGAAGAAATACTGCATGCAATACAGGCAAAAACAGAGTAAACCTTCCCACAACCTTACAACTAACAGGTGGGTGCATTGCAGTGCAGTCTTTGTATTTTTTAATTGAAAATCAATACAATGCTTTAGCAAATGTTTTAATGGATATATGTATGTATGTATGTATGTATGTATGTATGTATGTATGTATGTATATTCTATGAAATAGAATACAGTAGCAACAGGAGAAAAATATATGAATATACAGGAAAAAACATGCACCTAGATATAGTATGGTGATTGAAATTAATTAAACATAACAAAAAAGAGAAAACAAATTAATAAAAAAATAATTTTAAAGATCCATATTATTATAGCCATTAATAATAGCATAAAATTAATCCAATCCTTATGTTTATCATTAAATCTATGCCATAGAGAGACATATTGCTTCACTTCTCATCTCTGGAGCATTGAGACTTCAAAAATAAACAGATTCAATCCATTCTTTAAAATTAGGAAGGCAAATTTCTTTACATGAAGGTAAAATTATCTTCTTTGCCATGCTGTAATTTCAAAAGAGCCGAAACTCTTCATGAGATGAAATATTCCATTCTTTAGGTATACAGTTTGAGATTAGATCCTTCACTTTATTTCTTCTCAAAATTATTCTAATGTATATAGTAATCTGAAATCAAACTGATTCTAGTTGGACAGAATCAGTTCATAAGAATCTTCAAATTTCTTGCTATGCCAACAGAAAAAAATCTAATGTGTAACACTTTTTACAAACATTCTTTAAGATGTCCAATGAACATGGAATAATATTTTTGCTGAATTAATATCAAATTATATCAAAAGAATAATATTGTCGTGGACTCACTGATTCTCCAAAATTAATACTCTCATTTTTATTCCAAAATACAGATATATAACTAATACTGATTTTCATTTACTTTGAAATTCCTTTTAATATTGAATTTTGGTTTTATTCAAGCACTACTTCTCTTAAAGGTCTTTAAAGTGCAGGTATCTTGCTAAGAAAAAATTGTTGGAAAGTCACATTGATCATCTCAAGATCTTTAAAATAACCATTAGAAATCAATCCCTTGTTTGGTCTAAGCATTATGCTAAATTTTTAGTAAATCTTTGCACTATTTTCACATTTGTGTCATTTCGCAACAATTTCTTATGATTGGGAATCGAAATGTTGGTATTTAAGGCTGGAAAGGAAGAATCCTATTTAATGTACCTGGATCCTAAAACATATCAGATTTTCAGAGGTGTAACAAACTTACTTTCCAAAAAGACTCATGGAGAAGAACATTTAAAATTATTTTTCTTTTTCTTTTTTATAAAATAAATGCCCAAATATGTAGTTGAGACTCTATAATGGTGATGGTGAAGAGGTGGCACACAGAGCCCTCTCTGTGGACATGTGTGCCATCCCCAGCTGCTCTTCTGATTTCCAGCATGCACATGCGTGCCGGCCAGCGGGTCTTCGTGCACGCCGGAGCGCCGGAAACCTGAAGACCGGGTTTCTGGCGCTCGGGCACGTGCATGCACATACGTTCTGGTTTGGGCACTCGGTGATGAAAAGGTTCGCCATCACTGCTCTATAGCCACTACAATAGTAACTAACCTCAATTTATCCAAGAACACCCAAGGGCTTTTGCCTGCCATAACACATTTTCTCATTAACTCTCCACATACAAAAATATCTAATGGGGGTTAATATTGGATACCTCTTAGTGTGTGTGTGTGTGTGTGTGTGTGTGTGTGTGTGTATGTATGTATTGTGTCACAATCCCTGGTATGCCCAAATATGGGAGGGAACACACTGCTTCCCTTTTCTGTCCTTTGGCTCACTCCAGGAGACCATCCAGGCAGAAAACCATATTTTTAATGTTGCCTTTGTTACATTTGTGTTGTATTTGTGCTGATAAATAAATATCTATACTATCTATACTAGTCTCCCTTTATTTATTTATCAGCACAAATACAACACACACACACACACACACACACACACACACACACATCTCCATGTAATACTTATTTCAATAATTTTACAAAGTATATTACATGAAATATTATTGTATGGTCCACTGAGCCATTCATAATTCTTGGTGACTGGGTGGAAAAGTCAATGCAGTTTTCTTGAGAATATTTTCAGAAGTAACTTTCTAGAGCTGAATACTGAGAGGCCCAAAGTTACCATATGTTGACTAGATTAGAATTCATGTTCTCCTGGCTTCTGGTCCAGCACCTTAAACAATGGAGCAAACATTGGATAAGAATAACTCCTTCCAAATCTCCATGTTTCTTTATCCAAACAATGGGGTTGATAAAGTATCTATTGCTTATCTCCCTGGCATTAAATAGAAGTAAAGCTATGCAGAAACAGAAGGACATATTTCTGAATGATTTGAAACAATGAGAATCAAGACGTTAATATAATTCAATCCCAGATTTAGAACAAATAAATAAATAAAAGCATAATCAGTTGGATTTAATGGAAGTTAATGACACTTAAAAGTTGAACATTATTAAATAGAAACATTTTGAGAAAGGAAACAGATAAATCCAGGCTTATCAACTGCATAAGAAAGAAGATACAGTAAAAGAATTGTTACCTCCATTTGGGATGGTTATTAGATAATTTTTTACAGCAAAGAAAATGAGAAAGCAGTTTGTTAAATATTATTTTACATTATAAAATGAACAGACCTGATCTGGAAAATGATCAAACAATATTTGAACAAACCTTTGCATACAAAATTTACTGATCACAGAGACTTCCGCTTCCGGCTGCGGTACGCGACGGGCAGGCTTTGCTCGCCCCGTGCACTCCTGGTGGGCTCCCCTTTGATCGGGGGGGCACAGGACGCCCTGGAGGGGCTCCTGCCGAGGGGGCGGCGTAGCGGGGGATCTCCTGTGTCGGCAGCGGCCGGGGGGGCCCGCATCGCCCTAGGCACCGGGAGGCAAGAGGGGAGGCGCCGCGGCGTCTTCGCGTTGAGGCAGCCGGATGAAATTCAAGATTCGAAGGACGCAGTTGCTGTGCGATGAGATTGAGATTCCCCCCCTTCCCGTTCCCTTTGATGACTGAATGAAAACAAAAAGATTGTCAGCTTCTTGGAAAGGCTTTCAACTTGTGGTTGGGAAGTGTGATTGGAGAGAGGGGGATTTCCCCCCCCTCAGACAAGCGGCTTGAAACTGTTTTGCTCCCTGCCCCCAGAAGAGGAGGGGGGAGCCTTGGAATGGAATCACCCTCGTAGCAAACAGCAGATTTCCTTTACTGCAACTGTGAAAATGAGGTGATGATCTGTTTTCTTTGGAAAACTTTGAAAACTTTTGCCTTTGGATCCCGGAGCTGGCAGGGCAAGATGGCACACTTCCGTTGTCTTCATGTACTTTGAAATTTGACTCCACCCATAGAAATTGCTGGCATCTTGTTTTTGTCTCCGTGACACTCAGAGAAGTCTCGTGCTACATTTTATCCTGGACTTGGAACAAAGGACTTCACTGCTTTATTGCCTAGGTCCCTATTTGCCTGGGCTTCCTGCCTCGCGATCTCACTCGGCTATCCACCCCCCCAGTTGCTCCTTCTCTGTATTGACATTTTCATCTCTGAGCTTTGATTACTACAATGCCACCTAAAAGACCACCACCGGGGAAGCCGGGATATGCGGGCTCCGCCCCAACATCCTCAACATCCAGCCCCAGCGGACAACAGACACCAACTTCTTTGTTCCAGCCTAAACCCTCTGAGGTGGATTTTCAACAGATGTTTGAACAACTCTTAAAGGGGCAGGAGGATCTAAAAAACCAATTGAAGGAAATGAATGAGCAGCTTAGAGAGAATAAAGACCGTGCGATCCAAAATTCACAGAGACTGGAACTTTTGGAGGAGGGGACGGCTGAGATGAAGATAGAGGTGAAGAGGGTGCAAAAAGGAAATCAAGAACTTGAGACCCACCAGATAAAAACTGAATTTGAACGGATGTCTTTTTTTCTTAGATTTCAAAATGTAATTGAGGCTGATGATGAAAATTTGAGGGATATTATGACAAATTTATTGGCTGAATTTATTAAAAAAACAGACAACAGATGGGGTGGGACATGGACCTGGTTTATAGAGTAAACTCAACGTATGCTAGAACCCATAATGTTCCAAGGGAGGTACGTATCAAATTCCTCAGAAAGACCACAAGAGACGAGATTCTGAGTGCACAAAGGGGGCAAATATTAAAATATAAGGATAGAGAAATAGCCATTCTGAAACAGATCCCAAAGAAAGTTAGAGAGAAAAGAAAAAAATATTCGCTTTTAGCGAATAAATTATACCAGAAAGGGGTGTGGTTTAGATGGTTGTTTCCAGAAGGTATGCTAATATTCTGGGAGGACACAAGAGTTAGAATTAATACAACTACCGAGGCTGAGGCCTTCATGGAAAAAAACAAAGTCCTCCTAGATAAATCTGATGACACTACACCGGACATACAGGACACGGGAGGTGCCGGAGCTCTGCCAGGGGGTGGGGGGGGAAGAAGAGGCAACATTGAGAAAACTCAGATCACAAAAATGAAACTGAAAATCTGTTTGATATAAAATGATTGAAATTATTTTAAGATAAAAGTTTATATGCTGACAAAATATTATTAAGTAACAACAATCTAATGTATTAGTAAATGAAAGTTATGTGAAGGGGGGGAGGGCCATTTCCTGCACAATGTAACTGTCAAAATTTGTACTTAATCCATTACCCTTTTCCTTGCATATTCTTTTTTAAAACCAATAAAATTTTGTTTAAAAAAAATTACTGATCACAAAAAGAAGCTTTTAGTTATCGTCTAAGATTTTAGAAATCTTGTCTTTTTAAAAATAATTTTAGCAAATAGTCAAAATTTATGTGTCATGAATTTAAATTGGGGATATATACATATTATTTATTTACATTTATATATTATGTACTGACATAAAAGTCTAACATTTTATTTCATAGGGAAGAACCTTTGATTTAAGAATACAGAGTAAAAATACTTACATGCCTCTTGTCTTCCCCTTTTTGTACACGAATGTCAAATTTTCTAACTGATCTTAGGCAGCTAGAAAATTTAGCGTGCAGACAGGAGGGAACATCTATGAAGAACTGCATAGCAAGCAGGCAACCTAAAGGAATGTTTAAAGCCATCATTTCCCTTTCTTCTGCAAAACATAGTAACTGGGCTTCTATTCTCTCAATGAGTCTACATAAAATATCAGTATAGGCAAAATCTTACAATGTTTACAGTTGATTTATTCTGCATTTTTTTTTTTGCAAAGCCTTTTCTTGACAGCAGGAGGAGAGGAATTCACAGAACAATGAATGAAGTAATGAACGTAAACTGATTGGTCTAGAAAAATTGTATGTAGATATGTATATTTTAGTAAATTCCCATGATTCCTAAAGAAGACAAAGTTTTGATGAAATAAATGAGGTTATGTTATGTTTGTAATGCATTGACTCTGCTCCTCCCACTTTTTATTATCTTTATTTCATTTTAACAATTTGTTTCTAATTCTTTCACTTGACTTTGCTTTGGGTGACTAACATTTCTGCTGATTATGAAGAAATGTTTGGTTTTCTATTTGTTTATTAGTTGCATGTCACCAGTGGTGGGATTCAGCCAGTTCACCCCTATTTGGAAGAAACGGTTGTTAACTTTCTAAGCAGTTTGGAGAACTGGTTGTTGGAATAAATCTCATTTTATTTTTTTCCACTTTACAGGCTAATCCTGTAAGGAAGGCAGGAAGGAAACATTCTGGTGTTGTTTCTAGCCTAATCTTTATTGCTCTACTTACAGAAACTGCCTCTCCGGTTAACTCTTATTACATTGTAACAGCTAAGGCGAAGCCCCCATCAACCTGAGTGATGTTGAGTTGGCCACGCCCACCCAGTCACATGTCCATTGAGCCACACCTACCCAGCTGGTCATTAGGGCAGAGAACCGGTTGTTAAATTATTTGAATCCCACCACTGTATGTCACCCAGAGTCACTTTATTGTAAGAATGGCAGCCATATCAATATGACATAATGTATTCATATAAAATGGACTAACAACACTGCAGGAAAAAATGGTGTTACATAGTGATAATTAGAGAAAAAAAGAAATGTATGTAGATCAAGAATATTTGATAAATGTATTTAATCCTATCTTTTATAGGACTCGTGACATTTGAGCCGGGGTGGTGCAGTGGTTAGAACGTAGTACTGCAGGCTTCTTCTGTTGACAGCTGGCTAACTGCAGTTTGGCAATTCAATTCTCACCAAGCTCAAGGTTGATTCAGCCTTCCATCCTTCCGTGGTGGGTAAAATGAGGACCCATTTTGTTGGGGACAATATGCTGACTCTGTAAACCACTTAGTGCTCTACAACCACTCTACAACCACTTAGAGAGGCTGTAGAGCACTGTGAAGTGGTATATAAGTCTAAGTGCTAGTGCTATTTCAGATATCAAGTCAATTTCTTTTTTTACAGAAGTGGAAGTGACTGATATTCATTATTCCAAATATACTGTAGTTGACAGAATTTCTCTCTTGTAAGTGAAAAATGAGATCGGGAAGTTATAATGGCAAACCAAACCTATGCGGCTGAATTCCATTTCCTTGGCCTTTCCAGAAGCTTGAAGATCCGTCTTTTATTGCTTGGACTTTTTTCAATTGTCTATGCTCTCACTCTGGTGGGCAACACAATCATCTTAATGCTCATATGGTTGGATGCCCGCCTCCACACCCCCATGTATTTCTTCCTGACCCATCTGGCTTGTGTGGACATCTGTTATACTTCCAGCACCGTCCCCCAGATGCTGACCAACCTTCAAAGGCCAGGACAAGCCATCTCAGTGGCTGGATGTGCCATACAGATGTATATATTTCTGGCGTTGGCCACAGCAGAGTGTTTTCTCCTGGCAGTGATGGCCTATGATAGATATGTGGCAATATGCCATCCACTGCACTACACAGTCCTCATGAACAAAAAAATATGCATCTTTATGGCCATGGCATGCTGGACTAGTGGCCTCGTCCTTCCTGTGGTCCATACCGTTCTCACTTGGCAGTTGCCATTCTGTGGTCCTAACTTGATAGATCACTACTTTTGTGAAATGCCAGCTTTGCTGAAGCTGGCATGTGCTGATACCAGAGTTATTGAAAAGATTACTTCGGCGGGCTGCATTTTCACCTTGCTTATTCCTATTACTTTTATCACAATGACTTATATCCGCATTCTAGCAGCCATCTTGAAAATCCAATCTGCAAAAGGGCAGCGCAAAGCTTTCTCCACATGTGGTTCCCACATGACAGTTGTGGTACTTTTCTATGGCAGTGCCATATTTATGTACATGAGACCTGAATCCAGTCACTCTCCAGGCCAGGATAAAATGATTTCTTTGTTTTATAGCATTGTCATTCCTTTGTGCAATCCCCTTATTTACAGTTTGAAGAATAAGGACATGAAAACAGCCTTAGCTAAAATCCTGCAGTTCTGAAGGCTTTCTGGAGTGCAAACAAACAGATAAGATTCCTTGTAGTGTTCTGTAAACTCTGGGCTGTTTCTTCTTTTAGGCAACAACACTTTATGGTGTCAGGCAGGATCTTTCTTCTATCTTTGATTGTTCCTGTTTTTATTTATTTATATTACTGATGATAAAGATGTAATCTGGAATCTTCTAGGTCTAGGAAATATCCTATTCAGATATTTCTTTCTAGGATTAAGTGAGAATGTACTTGAAAATTTTGAAATTAACATTTTAGTTATTACTTTCATTAAATCAACAATTGCTGCAGAAAAATACTATAGTGCAGTAGCAACAGGAGTTGACATATACAGATGTTACTTAAACAAATTGGATATTTGCTCAGATGACTATATAATGGTGCTATTTTATTCTGGTTTCTCAAAGCATACTCTCACTGGATCTTTGCGCCACTCCAAGATCACTTTTGCATCTGTTTGATTTCTGTTATTGCAATCTGGGTTCAGCTGAGCTGATTTATTTCTACCTCAAACATAGCATGTTCGAAAGAATAAGTACAATCTGTTGGAAGAAGTGTCCATCTGGGTTGAGTTCCAAGTGGGAAGAAAGACACTGTAAACATGGAGATTGCTTGGAAAGATGGTTTAAGGTGGACAGGACCACATGGTTTGGAAGTCCTGCGCCAAAAAAGTGTGTGTGTGTGTGTGTGTGTGTGTGTGTGCGAGAGAGAGAGAGAGAGAGAGAGAGAGAGAGAGAGAGAGAGAGAGAGAGAGAGAGAGAGAGAGAGAGAGAGAGAGAGAGAGAGAGATGTAATCTCCCCAGGTGCCATGTGGTGAGTTCTGTTGCCAGATGGGTCGAGGGCTAATCCTATGAACTGAAGGCCATGTCTTTTGTGTTGTAGATTTGTGTTGTAGCCTTTCTGGGCTATTAGCAAAGGTGGGGGCTAATTTCCAAGAGCATGTTTCTCCTTTTCTCATCCAGGGAGGTATAATATTCTGCCTTTTTAATATTTCTTAGACTATTTCATTCTTCTAGGAGAGGGGTGGGTGCTAACTTCCTACAAATCTTTTGCTTGAAATGTTGTGCCTTGATGGAGTCTGTGGGTAATACATTACCCTACTGGCAGGAAACTTGTTTCCTGTTGTAAATAGCTGGGAGTCACCAGATTCCATCAACTTCAGAGCTGTATAGCCTTTCATGAACAAGGATTGACCAAATCTCATCTTTGTAAATACTTTGAAGTTTACTTTTTAAATACCCTTTGAATCAAGTTTGATTGTGTCCCATCTAGCGTTCTCCACCCCCAACCCCAAATCTCTCCGGATCCGGAGAGATTTGGGGTTGGGGGTGGAGAACGCTAGATGGGACACAATCAAACTTGATTCAAAGGCTTTCGCTCCTGAGATCGGTGCGCTGCCATCCAAAATGCTATTACTACTATCTCTGCCGCCTGGAACCGCCCGAGAAGCGGCAGGTAAAGCGGGCGCTGCAGCGATCTTGGATGGCAGCGCACCGGTCTCAGGAGCCAAAGCCTTGAGGCACCTTTCGTTTGCAGGAGGAGGGCAGCTTAAAGCAGCGCCCCAGCAATGTGAGGAGCCACTGCCACCGCCACCACCGCCTAAGCCCTCTCGGGAGCCCAGCCGAGCGGGAGCTCTGAAAGCGAAACCTCTCTCCTTTCCAGCCATCACGATCTCTGCAGCCCCCTCTTTGCCTGCCCCATTTTCAGATGACCCAGTGGCTACATTCGGCTTACAAGACGCACTCAGATTTTTACCCTCTTTTTTGGAGTAAAAAAGTGTATCTTATAAGGCGAAAAATACGGTACTGCTTATTAAAGATTGAAAACTTTTAAGAACTGCAAGTCAGGTTGTATTTGCTGGATGAATTTCCCTTCAAACTGTTAAGAAAGAAAACTATACATTTAAAATTTTGTAACAATTTTTTTTTAATATATATACACAAAAGATGAGCACAGCATTAATTTTAGAAAGTTTTAAATGGACTAAAGGTTCGGATAGATTTGATTTTAGATTTTGAAAAATAATCCTTTTTGAATGGAAAATGTCTGTATGTTTATATCTAAACAACTAATAAAATGACTTAAAGGTGGACACCAGAGGGCGGTAGAAGAAAATAAATGATGGCTGCATTAAAGGAAATTTGGGGGGAATAGGCTAAAGGTGTAATCTGCTACTATAAAACTTGGGAAATGATCCATGTTCCACAGAATAAAACTGAAATGAATTGGAATATGAATTTTAAAATGATAGCCGATGAGAAAAATATGGAAATAATAATTTACAAATGAAACTGGAAGAGGATTTAATAATTACGAATATTATACCAGAAGAATGATGTGGATAATTTCTCAATGGATTTTTAAAAAAGGATTTGTTGAAATTGTCAAGGATTTCATAAGAAGTGACAGTGAGAATATGAACAGTGACATGGATAATTTTTCAATGCAGGAATTACAAGAGACTTGATAAAGATGCCAATAACGAGAGAAGAGGTAAACAGAGTATGAGAAAGCAAAAGTTTAGACTTCGTTGGAGGGAACTAAAGGGGGGGGGGAGAACACAAAATTGGTTTATTGCTCAAGGTTAATATAAATGGGTTGCTATTGTTGATAATGATTAATTTAATTTTTTATTAGTACTGTACGTAATGTTTTACATTTTTTATTTAAAAATGGGCTAGAGAGATTTGTTTAAATAGAAAATGAAAAGTACAGATAAATGGAAAAGGAGAGATGCAAAAATGTTTATTAATGTAATTTGTATGTTATGTTGTTATTTCTGATAACCTATAATGCACTTTTGTTGATTTGAAGATTTGATTGTGGAAAATGTATTTGAGATATGGGAGGAAGAAGTGATTGGGGTTTTTTTCATTTGAGAAAATGGTTGCAAGTTGTTGGTGTTGATTGTACTTCCTGAGGAGGAAGAGTTGATCATTTTTTTTTCTTTTCTTCTGCTGTTTCTTTTTATATATTTTTACTCTATGTAGATTGCAATGTAATTTTTAATAAAATTATTGCAAAAAATAAGACATTTTCATGAAAGAAAGCACAAAATCTTGGAAATTGTCATCGGCACCTGCAATTCTGATCTATCTTTTTGAATGTTTAAATCCTTTTCTCTCACTCATCCATCTGTGGCTGCTTATGTTTAACATGCTTCCTAATATATTCAATATTGTTATTGTTATTTATTTAAATTTTCTGGCTCCCACTTCCAGTTGATTCTAGGTGGATACAAAACTACAGAAAACACAACAATAGGTAAAAATGTTAAATCAAACAGACAATCCAGCTAGGTTGTCCAGCTTGGCCGCCTACGGTCTAACCCAGGGGTGTCCAAACTTGGGAACTTTAAGACTTGTGGACTTCAACTCCCAGAATTCCCCAGCCAGCCATGCTGGCTGGGGAATTCTGGGAGTTGAAGTCCACAAGTCTTAAAGTTCCCAAGTTTGGACACCCCTGGTCTAACCTAAACGTAATACACGAAATTATCTGCTATAACGTCCTGTCAATGACTACTTCAGCTTCAACCACAATAATACACGAGCACACAATAGATACAAATTCAAGGTAAACCATGTTATGTTCCAGCTGTCAATCAGCACAGCTTTGGACATACATTGGTTAAGCATGAGTTAAGCTGTGTTTCTACTGGTTAACGTTAAACTGTGTTCCTATTGGTTAACGGGTTGACAGCTGTGGGTTTAAAATAAACTGTCAACCCAGAGTTTGTTGTATTTGTTCTGAAGCAGTGGTGAATAAACCGTTCTGTTAAAAGCCTCCGACTCTCACATTGAATACCTGTCCAGAATATATAAACTGGTGACGAGGATGGGATGTTAAGTTCCCATTAATATTCTTGATTACGTTTTAAAAAATAACTGTTAAGAATGGCGACCATGCCTATGTTCGCTCCATTCAATGCGGAGAGAGAGTCGTGGGAGGCATTCGTGGAGAGATTTGAGTGCTTCTTGATGGCTAACGAACTGGCTGAAGTATCGGGAGACAGAAAAAAAGGTTATTTCCTGAGTGCTTGCGGGACGGAAATGTTTGGGACAGCCATAGCGCTGTCAGCCCCAATGTCTGTAAATACAGTTCCGTGGGAGCTCCTTTTGTCTAAATTAAAGGGTCATTACGCTCCAGCCCCGTCAAAGGTTACAAGAAGGCATGCCTTTCGGCAGGATTTACAAAAAGAGGGAGAATCCATTAGTCAATATATGGCTACGCTTCGCAGAGAAGCGATTAACTGTGAGTTCCCTGTATTAGAGGATGCATTGCTGGAACAGTTTGTATGTGGAATCAGGGACTTGCGCCTGCAGCGACGGTTATTAGCGCGTTCTGAAATCAACCTCCAGATAGCCGTTGACAAAGCCAAGGCCGCCGAAATGGCTGAGAAGTCGACAGTTCAGATTCAGCGTTACTGGGCTGCAGTGACGTGCAGTCAAGTGAGGCAGGTGAGGCATAGCCTCACCACTCTCATCATGAAAAAAAAAAGTAAAAGGAAAAAGCTGAGCTAGTTGCTGCCTCACCGTGGATGACTCTGCTTAACCTCACTGGTGCTCTCCCTCCCCAAGTGTAGTGACTTCCTCCCCAGGCCCCCATTCATTTCTCTCTCTCACACACACAGCTGAATAAAACTATATAAAAATCTAGCCCAGCTTCACTGATTACAAGTTTTAAAAGGCAACGTGGCTCCACCTGCAATCAACTCTGCTTAACCTCACTGGTGCTCTCCCTCCCCAAGTGTAGTGACTTCCTCCCCAGGCCCCCATTCATTTCTCTCTCTCACACACACAGCTGGATAAAACTATATAAAAATATATCCCAGCTTCACTGATTACAAGTTTGAAAAGGCAACGTGGCTCCACCTGCAATCAAACTACACTTGGGGAGGGAGAGCACAAGCGAGCACTGAGGAGACCACAGGAGGAGGCAGGAAGCCAGGCAAAGAGCCATGCTGTAGTACACACACTTCCCCCCAGCCTCTTTCTTTTGGAAGGTTCGGCTCGGCTCCCCTCCGGCTTCTCTGCCTCTCCTCTCACCCCAGCCTGCCAGCAGGAGGTGGTGGGTGGGCTTTATTGTGTTCCAGGCATTTCCCACCCAGACAGCAGGCTGCATTTGCAATGGTGGAGGTGTTTGGGAAAGGCAGCAGGGGAATGGGGGGGGGGGGGATGGCAGAGGAGTTGCTTTCAAGCCACTGGAAAAGATATCCAATCCAACTTTTGTGTGTGGGGGGGTTTGTTTGAGAGTGAGTGAGAGAGGGAAGGGGTAGGAGAGATAGTCCAATCCAACTTGTGTGTGTGTGTGTGTGTGTGTTTGAGAGAGGGGGAGGAAGGGAGAGAGGGAGGAAGGAGGGGAAGGAGAAGAAAAAGAAAAAGAAAGAAGGAGCAAAGGAGAAAAACAAATGCTGTCGCTTTAAATTGGAACTGAGCATGCCTGGCTGTGGAATTCTGGGAGTTGAAGTCCACAAGTCTAAAAATATTTGAAACCCAGCACTGTGTCAGTGCCTCACCAGTCATAAACCTCACCGCACGTCACTGCTGGGCTGCCAGCTCCTCAGTACTGAAATCAGCTGCTATTAACCAGCAAAGCAGCCCAAAGGAAGAAAGAGACATGAGCCCTGAAGAAATTGACCGCCTCAAAACTAGATCAGTCAGACGGCCTCAGGAGGGTTGTCTCAGCTGTGGAGGCAATCATTACCAGTCAAACTGCCGATTCAAAGATGTTGTGTGCAGGCGCTGTCAAAAAAAGGGCCATTTAGCTAAAGTTTGCCGAGCTTCCTCACCCAACCCCAACACCGCAAGGAACAGTTTCGGAGAAAGGAAGACCGCCTGGCAACCGGGAAGAAACAAGGCATCCTGCGCCGTTTCTGTGGACAACCAGCCTCCAGACGATTGGGAGGTGCAGTCCGCTAGAGAGGAAGCAGTGAAAGGAAAAAAATTCTACCTTACACTGCTACTGGAAGGATCCCAATGCAAAATGGAGATAGATACTGGTTCTGCCAAAACAATCATCTCCTGGCACCCTCTCAAACACATATTACCTAACCTTTCTAAAGAATCTCTTTCTCATTGCAGTTGCAGATTGCGAGATTACCAAGGGAACTTCATTCCGGTGATGGGAAAGATGTCGGTGTTGGTAGAGTACAAAAAGTTTAAAGGCAATTTACCACTCATCGTCGTTGCCAACCCCTTGGCTAGCCTGCTGGGTATTGAGTGGTTTGAACCATTGGGTTTGAATATTACTGGCATTCACGCTTCTTCTGTTGATGATGACTTTGACAAGCTTGCAAGAGAATATGACGATGTGTTTGATGGGACATTGGGTAAATATAAGGGTACCCCTATTACACTTAATTTAGATCCACAGGTAACCCCAGTTAGACTGAAGGCTAGGAGGGTACCATTTGCTCTTAAAGCTAAAGTGGAGGCAGAATTGGATAAATTGGTCCGCCAAGGGATCCTGGAACCTGTAGATTATTCACAATGGGAAACCCCAATTGTAATCCCTGTAAAGGCAGGTGGGTCCATTAGGATCTGTGCGGACTACAAAAATACATTAAATAGAGCCCTACAATCTAACCCGTACCCTGTACCAGTGGTGCAGTACTTACTGCATTCCCTGGGACAGGGACGGATCTTCGCTAAGTTAGACATGGCACAGGCTTATCAACAATTGCCTGTGATGAGGCAACCACCAATGCACAGACAATTGTAACCCATAAGGGGGCATTCCGCTGCAGGAGGCTTCAATTCGGAATCTGTGTTGCCCCAGGTATTTTCCAATGCCTAATGGAGAGGCTACTCCATGGTCTGGACGGGGTAGTCCCTTATTTCAATGACGTGTTAGTGGCAGCAAGGGATGGGGCAGTCCTAATCCGCAAATTGAGGGCAGTGTTACAGAGATTCAGGAACGCTGGACTACGTCTAAAAAATAGTAAATGTCACCTGGGAGTACCATCAGTTGATTTCCTAGGGTTCCGCATTGATGCTGAGGGCATTCATCCCACCAAGTCTAAGGTGGAGGCTATCCACAATGCCCCTACCCCTAAATCAAAAAGTGAACTTCAAGCATTCCTTGGGCTACTGAACTTTTACGCGGTTTTCCTACCGCATAAGGCTTCCGTGGCTGAGCCCCTACACCGTCTGCTGGACAGTGCTGCAACCTGGCATTGGGGCGAGAAGGAAGCTGCAGCTTTCGCTAAGGTTAAGGCACTCCTCACTTCATCGGCGGTCCTCGTGCAGTATAATGAGCAACTGCCTCTAACACTCACGTGTGACGCTTCACCTTATGGCGTTGGTGTTGTTTTAGCTCACAGGTTACCTAACGGGAGCGAAGCACCTATAGCTTACTTCTCGCGCACCCTATCGAGTACCGAACGTAATTATGGGCAAATCGATAAGGAGGCACTGGCGGCTGTGGCAGGAGTCAAACGATTCCATGAGTATTTGTACGGCCGTCAGTTCTTGTTGGTCACCGACCATAAACCACTACGGGGCATTCTGGCAGGTGACCGACAAACGCCCCAGATACTTTCACCAAGAATGTTACATTGTTCAGAATTCCTAGCATCTTATTCATACCGACTAGAACACCGGCCAGGTAAAGACTTGGGACATGCTGACGCGTTAAGTCGCTGCCCCTTGCCCATACCGGTTACAGACCCTGCTCCTATGTCCACAGTCCTAGCCATTGAGGACATTAAATTACCACTCACGGTGACGGACATTGCAGCTAGCTCTAGCTTAGACGAGGTGCTATCTCAGGTTATCGACTATATACGAAGAGGGTGGCCAGCAGAAATCATAAAGAAGGAATTACAGCCGTATTATCGTAGGCGAACAGAACTGTCCGCCCTTCATGGGTGTGTGTTATGGGGCAGCCGGGTCGTAGTGCCACAAGCTCTTCGAAACCGAGTATTGACAAGATTGCATGAAGGGCACCCGGGCATCGTACACATGAAAGTGTTGGCCCGTAGCGCAGTCTGGTGGCCGAGGATGGACGAGGCCATTCAGACATGCATGAGCCAGTGTCCTCAATGTCAGGCTACTCCCGTGATGGCGAACCTATGGCACGCGTGCCACAAGTGGCACGCGGAGCCATTTGTCAGGGTTAAGCCAAAATGGAGGGGAAGGGGGAGGGGGAAAGCGAAGAGGGCTTTGTTATCCTCCTTCTCCTTCTCCTCCTTTCCCCCTCTGGCTCGAACACGGCGCCAGGGCCTGGCAGGCAGCAAACGAGTCGGAACCTGCCGACCGGAGGAAGAGGGCAAGAGGCGGGTCCTGTGAACGGCGGCAGCAGCGGGAGTTGCGACTATTGCAATTGTGGTTTTAAGCGTTCCGAAGGCTTCAGGGAAGCCTCTGGACGTTCCCTGAAGCCTCCGGAGGGCCTCTGGGGGGGGCGGGGGAGGCTCTTTTCGCCCTCCCCAGGCTCCTATAAAGCCTCTGGAGCCTGGGGAGGGCGAAAAAAGCATGTAAAAATTGGGGGGGGAGGGCGCATTGTGCGCGCATGCACACTGGGGGGGTGCGTTGCATTATGGGTGCGGCACGCCCACACACGACCCCCCCGCGCTCCCCCTACTTGTGGCACGTGAGCCAAAAAAGGTTCGCCATCGCTAGGCTACTCGGTCTGCTCCACCTAAAGCGGAGCCTCGGGTATGGGAGACTCCTTCTTCCCCTTGGTCTAGATTACATCTAGACTTTGCCGGCCCAGTACAAGGAACCATGATATTAGTGGTAGTGGATGCCTTGTCCAAATGGATTGAAGTAATACCAATGGGCTCCACTACTGCAGAAGCCACGATCAGTGCTTTAAATAAATTATTTGCATGCCAAGGGCTGCCAGACATTGTGGTCACTGATAATGGACCACAATGGACAGCAGCCATATTTCAAACATTCTTAGCCTCCTTGGGCATTAGGCAGGCTCTAACAGCTCCATACCACCCAGCAAGCAATGGTTGTGCTGAACGGGCGGTCAGATCAGTCAAGGAAGCGTTGAGGAGGATGGAGACAGGAAGCTTGCAGGATAAAATAGCTAACTATGTTTTTAGGCAGCACACTACCCCGTGCCCATTGAACAACAAAATGCCCGCAGAAATCCTCATGGGAAGGAGATTGCGAACAACTTTGGATAGATTGCACCCTAATTACGCCACTAATAAAAGCCCCTTAATAATGGCCAAACAGCGGCAGTTCCATAACAATGATTTGGTCTTCGCCCAGAATTTTGGGGGGTCTCCTAAATGGGTGCCAGGGACAATAATAGAGGTAACAGGACCCTGCTCTTACAGGGTCCTACTAAGCGATGGTGGGGTTTGGCGGAGACACGTAGATCAGGTGCGCCGCCGAGAAACCACAAGTGGTGCGGAAACGAATGAAGAGTCGAACACCGATGAATGTGCTACCACATACCCTGCTGCATCTCTGCCCGATGCCGACCGACAGAACCCTGACGCCGCACCGCTCAACACTGAAGATCCGGCTGAGTCATCTCGACAACACGAGCTGGACTCTCAGACACCAACAATACCGTTTCCATTGACAGCTCCAACTCGTACACTTTCAGCACCAAGGCCAGGGTTCCTGGTACGACGTTCAGAGAGGACCCGGCGCAGGCCGGCGTATCTCTCAGACTACGCATGCACGTTACGGGGGGGAAAGTAGTGTTATGTCCCAGCTGTCAATCAGCACAGCTTTGGACATACATTGGTTAAGCATGAGTTAAGCTGTGTTTCTACTGGTTAACGTTAAGCTGTGTTCCTATTGGTTAATGGGTTGACAGCTGTGGGTTTAAAATAAACTGTCAACCCAGAGTTCGTTGTATTCGTTCTGAAGCAGTGGTGAATAAACCGTTCTGTTAAAAGCTTCCGACTCTCACATTGAATACCCGTCCAGAATATATAAAAAACCACACCAAACTTGATTGCAGAAAATCTGACTTCAGCAAGAGTGGTCAATGCCTGGAATGCACTACCTGACTGTTATTACATCCTCAAACCCCCATAACTTTAACCTTAAGCTGTTTGTTTACCTCAACCCATTCCTAAGAGGTCAGTAGGTGTGTGCATAAGTGTACCATCCTGCCTAACATCCCCATTTATTTGTACCCATTTCTTGTGTTCTTATTCATGTTTATTCTAATTCCTGTTACCTTTTACCTGAATGACAAACTAAGTGAATAAAATGAAAATAATCTAATGGACATCAACAAAATCAATAAAACATGGCTTTCCTCATGAACTGTCACAGATTATTTTACTTTGCTGTATTTTCACACGCGCTAGCTGCAAGAGGGCTTGCAAGTACACTTGGCATTCCCTGCCTAGGAAATAAGAGGTGCAAACATTACAGAAAGTACTAGTGTTATGGTGTTTTTAGAATTTGCTCATAAACCACCAGTTGTTCATTTTCGATTGTTTCGATTAGAAATGCGTGCAGCTGGATTATTTTCCTATTTAAAGGCTTTGCTGGGTTGAGAGCAAGATCTCAACTGATGCGGAATCCTGTTGGGAATTGCCACTGTCTCGTATAATTTGTTCACCGTGGCTGTTCTGTAACAACTAATTTTGGTCGAATTTCTTAAAGTAAAAAAAAACTCAAACAAAACAAATAATTTATTCTCTCCATTAAAATTAAGCACGCAATATTCAGATTTCCACAATCCTATCCAAACCTAGAATATTAGCTTCCCATACTTTGATGGATGGGAAATAAAAGAAGCAATGGGTGGAAACTAATCAAGGAGAGAAGCAATTTAGAACTGAGGAGAAATTTCCTGACAGTTAGAACAATTAATCAGTGGAACAGCTTGCCTCCAGAAGTTGTGAATGCCCCAACACTGGAAGTCTTTAAGATGATGTTGGATAGCCATTTGTCTGAAACGGTATAGGGTTTCCTGCCTAAGCAGGGGGTTGGACTAGAAGACCTCCAAGGTCCCTTCCAACTCTACTATTGTATTGTATTGTATTGTAGAACACAAACATAAAATTAATGTGTATAGTTAACAGGGAACTCATTTCTTAATAGCATTTCATTACGATTGTGGGATACTAACAATCCTGGGTACCTGATGACCGGGAAATAAACTGTCCTCAACCTAAAAGATACACACCACGCACTCCTGTAATTCTCAAATCTAAAAAAATGGAAAAGCACGAAGATCCGAAGGTTGCGCTGCAGATACTTTTCAACTGTTGCAAGCAGCCCCCTCCCTCCCTCCCGTAAGTGGGAAGGAACTGGTGCTTTCCTCTCTAGCAAAGCTGCTGGTCGTCGTTAACGTTGTTGTGGCTGCTGCGGCCGCCCAAGTGACGTTTCCCCGCCTTCCTCCGCTTGCCGAGAGGGAACCCTGGAGTGGGTTGGGCTCCGAGAGCCGCACGTGACGACGTAAAGCGCGTCTTTTGGTGGGGGTGAGTAGGGGGTGTTGCCTTCTTCCCTTTGCTTTGGAGGCATGTTGACCCGCAGGTTTTCCCTCGTCAACCTGGCTTTCCGACGGAGCATGGCTACAGGGCGCGGAAGTTCGGGAGTCAGCAAGAAGAAGGTGGAGTGTTTCTACGACGTCCTATCCCCCTATTCCTGGCTTGGCTTTGAGGTAAGAGCGCTGGGAAAAGCCATGTGGAAGCAAAGCCGTTCCCTCTGACCTTGTGTCTTCCAAATCAAGCAGAGCCTGCGTGGCTCAGGAGCCTACCTGTCGGGCTTCCGTCTGATTTCCTGCCGTGTTAAGTGCGATTTGGAGTAGGATAAGAATAGCAATGGTAATTTTTTAAAAAAATGCTCTTGTAACTAAGCGCAGTAAGACTTAGAAGGGTAAATCTGCAAATCTGCAAGAATCAGCTTTGATTCTTGTCCTGTGAATTGCAGCTTCAGATGACCGGAATTTTCTTGGTTTAAAGTCCAGCGTCATGCTGTTTGCTAATGTGGAGATGCACGACAGCAGGATAGGAGGACGGCCCTTTCTTGAAGTCCAGCTGCCTTTTGGAAAAAGCACTTGGGGGCAACCATGACCTGGATGATTGAGAATCTCCATTTGCAAACGGGACCTCTTTACACCTGCATCTTGCAGTGAGGAGTACCTTCCCTCCCTCCTTCTGTCAGCTGGGCCAGCCTCCAAGATACAGGTGAAACTCGAAAAATTAGAATATCTAATGCACGATATTTTAATTTTTCGAGTTTCACCTGTACTTCGTTTTAGTATTCTTCCTGTCACCATTTAAGTATTTTTCTTAACAGTTAACCATCTTTTGATCCCTGGTTGTCTTGTTCCTCTCTCTAATAAGTTTGTGCTCCTGGAATTTTGGGGGATTTCCCCAGCCTTAGGAAAAGCCTCTTTTGCCCTTGACAAAAGTTTGCAACTTCTGGATAATGTTCAGTATACTATGAAATCCTCATCTGGAAATACTCCAGCCTAGAAAGAAAGGAGTAGAGGGAAACTTCCCCCTCCCCCAATTGCCAGCAATAATCACAAAACTACTAGGACTTTCTTGGTTTCAACTTTGACCCACTTCTCTGTGGCTGCTGAAAACATTGCAACATTTGTCATTTCTGCACTATGTATATGGATTGTAGGTATGTTGGGACTCGAGTGCAATATTAAACTAAGCTGTGTAGCAATAAGTCACTTTAGTTTGAATTATTGGACTTTGGAACTATTTGTAAATATGGAGTGTGTTGCCTTGAATTGGATGAAAACAAATCCTGATATATATGAATATTTCAAAATACTCTTGTCAAGCGGAAAGTGGATCATATCACATATGGATTCATTATATACAGTTATAGTATATATATTTGGTCTGCAAGAATGCAAGTCTAGATGTTTAGGGGTTTCTGCATCTTTTTGCTGCCATCTAGTGGTGATCCCTATTTTTGCAGTCCCTATATGCTGTGTACAGTATTCCAATCTTGAATGATTACAAAATATGGCTTCCACTACCAGGGTATCTTAATGTATTATTTCCAAATTTATCAATTTTACCTGGGAAATATATTAATTCCTGCTGTGAAAGAACTGGTTTGCAAATAAACCAAATAGTTAACTTTGCTTATTAGGAAAAGAAAGCCATGTTTACTGTGATGTTTTGATTTCTTTATTTTACTAATGTAGATTCTTTCACCTTTCTTCTTTTTCCTATAAAGAATGTTTAATATTTTCGGTCGTTTGATGTCAGTGGGCTATGTGGGCTATGATGTATAGTATTAGTTAAAATATCAAAGTACTTTATTCCCATTTCAAATTACAGTTAAATAAAGTCCTCAACTTAAGATCAGTCGCTTAGTGACAATTCAAAGTTATGACAGACACCCCCCCTCCAGCTGCTAAAATAATAAAGATGGGTTTTTAAAAAAATAGTCACATTTTGTGTTTAGTTCCTGTGATACTTTACTTTTACTGGATTTATATCCTAATAAACTTACACCTGATTTTCAGCAAACTTATTATGATCTTCCATGATAGTACAGCCTATAAAGGTTCATGCCAAATGATGAACTTGTTTGCTTTTGGAGCCTTGCCTTTAAATAGATGCACGTGGAACCATTGTGGTATAGTGGTTATAGTATTGGACTAGGGGCAAAGAAGCCCGGCTTCTGCTCCACCCACGCTATGGAAATTCTGGGTGACTTTGGGCTAGTGGCTTCCTCTCAGATCAACCTACTTCAGAGAACTATTGTGGGGAAAAATAAGGGGAAAGGATGTCATGTATGGCATTCTATGCTCCTGAAGGAAAATAGATTATAAATAAAATATATAGTGGGGCAAAAAAGTATTTAGTCTGCCACCAATTGTGTAAGTTCTCCCACTTAAAAAGATGAGAGAGGCCTGTAATTGGCATCATAGATAGACCTCAACTATGAGAGACAAAATGAGAAAAATCCAGCCAATCACATTGGCTGATTTGGAAAGAATTTATTTGCAAATTATGGTGGAAAATAAGTATTTGGTCAATATCAAAAGTTCATCTCAATACTTTGTTATATATCCTTTGCTGGCAATGACAGAGGTCAAACGTTTCCTGTAAGTCTTCACAAGGTTGGCACACACTGTTGCTGGTATGTTGGCCCATTCCTCCATGCAGATCTCCTCTAGAGCAGTGATGTTTTGGGGCTGTCGCTGGGCAACACGGACTTTCAACTCCCTCCAAAGGTTTTCTATGGGGTTGAGATCTGAAGACTGGCTAGGCCACTCCAGGACCTTGAAATGCTTCTTACAAAGCCACTCCTTCGTTGCTCGGGCAGTATGTTTGGGATCATTGTCATGTTGAAAGACCCAGCCATGTTTCATCTTCAATGCCCTTGTTGATGGAAGGAGGTTTGCACTCAAAATCTCATGATACATGGCCCCATTCATTCTGTCCTGTACACGGATCAGTCGTCCTGATCCCTTTGCAGAGAAACAACCCCAAAGCATGATGTTGCCACCCCCATGCTTCACAGTAGGTATGGTGTTCTTTGGATGCAACTCAGCATTCTCTCTCCTCCAAACACGACGAGTTGTGTTTCTACCAAACAGTTCTATTTTGGTTTCATCTGACCATATGACATTCTCCCAATCCTCTTCTGGATCATCCAAATGCTCCCTAGCAAACTTCAGACGGGCCCGGACATGTACTGGCTTAAGCAGGGGGACACGTCTGGCACTGCAGGATCTGAGTCCCTGGTGGCGTAGTGTGTTACTGATGGTAGCCTTTGTTACGTTGGTTCCATCTCTCTACAGGTCATTCACCGGGTCCTCCCGTGTGGTCCTGGGTTTTTTGCTCACCATTCTTGTGATCATTTTGTCCCCACGGGGTGAGATCTTGCATGGAGCCCCAGATCGAGGGAGATTATCAGTGATCTTGTATGTCTTCCATTTTCTAATTATTGCTCCCACAGTTGATTTGTTCACACCAAACTGCTTGCCTATTGCAGATTCAGTTTTCCCAGCCTGGTGCAGGTCTACAATTTTGTTTCTGGTGTCCTTTGACAGCTCTTTGGTCTTCACCATAGTGGAGTTTGGAGTGTGACTGTTTGAGGTTGTGGACAGGTGTCTTTTATACTGATAACAAGTTCAAACAGGTGCCATTGATACAGGTAATGAGTGCAGGACAGAGGAGCCTCTTAAAGAAGAAGGTACAGGTCTGTGAGAGCCAGAAGTCTTGCTTGTTTGTAGGTGACCAAATACTTATTTTCCACCATAATTTGCAAATAAATTATTTCCAAATCAGCCAATGTGATTGTTTGGTGGTTTTTTTTACATTTTGTCTCTCATAGTTGAGGTCTACCTATGATGCCAATTACAGGCCTCTCTCATCTTTTTAAGTGGGAGAACTTGCACAATTGGTGGCTGACTAAATACTTTTTTGCCCCACTGTATTTGTGATAGCTGTCTTTTCCTATTGCGGGAGCACCCAAGTTCTTTTACTCTCTAATGTTACAGATGTTGCTTTGCATTTTCTGATTTCTAGTTCTCAATACAGGTAGTCCTTGACTTACAACCATTCATTTAGTGATTGTTCGAAATTACAATGGCACTGAAAATAGTGACTTATAACAGTTTTTCTCATCTACGACTATGGCTCATATTTATGAATGTTGCAATGTTCTGGTGTCATGTGATCACTTTTTGTGACCTGACAAGCAAAAGTCAAGATTCACATAATAATTCTGTTGCTAACTTAACGACTGCACTGATTCATTTAAGAATTGTGACAAGAAAGTTTATAAAATCAGGCAAAACTCAATTAGCAATGGACATTTGGGGTCCAATTGTGATCATAAATCGAGGGCCACCTGTAATAATCCCTGTCGTCTCTAGATTATTTGCAGGTACCGTCCCATCTGGAATCTAGATCTGCATTTGCGGCCAGTCTTCCTTGCAGGGATAATGAAGGCAACTGGTAAGTAAGTAATTATTCAACCCAGTTCAGGTGAAGCAACTAGTTACAAATGTAGAGTCGCAAAACACTAGATCAAAGAGATTGGTGAAACATTGCATGTTTGTTTTTCTTATGTCTTTCTTTAAAGGAAATCTGAACTAGCTCTATTATATGTTTTATCTATATCTATATCTATGTGAAAACACTCACGCAGGAATCACAAATTCTCCAGAACTGTAAAGCCTATAAACTTGAAATTTGGCACATATGTTCCTCTTCGCTTCTAGGTGCTCGGTATCAAAGAATTTTTTGAAATGATCATCAGAGCATTAGTATTTCGTATATTATTATTAACACACTCTGATGCTTAGGAGTTAGACATTCTACTCCCTATCCCAACCTGAAATCTTGGATGTGGGTGTGGCCAGTGCATGACCTGCTAGCTGGGAGTTTGAAGAGGAGCTTGAGGGAGAGAAGGGGATACAATAGGTGAGGCTTCTGTGGGGCAAACCTGAGAGATAGAAGGAGATAGGATAGGTGGGGTTTCTGTGGGGCAAACCTGAGGGAGAGAAGGTGATAAGATAACGTATTTTTCGGAGTATACGACGCACCCTTTTCCCCTCAAAAAAGAGGCTGAAAATCTGGGTGCGTCTTATACACTGAATACAACATTTTTTGCCTCCTGAAACCCCGCCCCCTTCACCAAAATGGCCGTGCATAACTTTTTGAAGGCTTTCAGAGAGCTCCTGTGGGCTGGGGAGGGCAGAAATGAGCAAACGACAGCCCATTTTTTGCTCAATTTTGCCCCCCCCCACGCCTCGCGGAGCACTCTATAAGCTTCCTAATGCCCTTTTTTTGACAAAAAATGGGCCCGTTTTCACAAAAATGGGCCTGTTTTCACAAAAAACGGCTCGTTTTTTGCTCCCCTCCCCCCCGAAACACTCTACAAGCCTCCTAAGGGCTATTCATGCCCTTTAAAAAAAAACCGAGCCCATTTTCACGAAGAACAGGCCGTTTTGAGGAGGTTTGCAGAGTGCAAAAACTTTTTTTAAATTTGCCTCTTCAAAACCTTGGTGCATCTTATACTCCGAAAAAATATGGTAAGGGGGTTTCTGTGGGGCAAACCTGAGGGAGAGAAGGGGATAGGATAGGGGAGGCTTCTGTGGGCCATATATACACATATTAGTCTAGAGCAGTGGTCGGCAAGCCGCGGCTCGCGAGCCACATGCGGCTCTTTACACACTTTAATGTGGCTCTTCTGTGTGCCGGGCGCCCGCTCCCCTCCCTCCTCTCGGGCACTTCAAAACAAGCGCCCCTTTCCCTTTTTTCTTTTCGACCCACAATGATTAGGGAGGATCCTGAAGTCGGGCGGGGACGAGAAGCGAGGAGGCAGAAAAAGAAACGGAGGCTAAGGAGCTTCCCCCCCGCCTCCTCCCAGCAAAAATCTAACCGGGGAGCCGGGCGGGCAGTAGCAAATTAGCCGATCATGCCGCGTGATCAGCTAATTTGCTACTGCCCGCCGGCTCCCTGATAAGATTTTTGCGGGGGGGGGGAGAAGCTCCTTTCCTCCGTCTCTTTTTCTCCCTCCTCGCTTCTTGGGGCTCCACCAATGGGGGAGCAAGGCCCGCCCAGCGCCAGGCTTTGGGCTAACACAGAGGTCTGCAAAGGTGGCTGTTTTAAGACTGGTGGACTTCAATTCTCAGAATTCTGGGAGTTGAAGTCCACCAGTCTTAAGAGCCAATTTTGCAGATCCCTGCCTGGGCTAATATGATTGATGCCCTTGGTGGACTTCAACTCTCAGAATTCTGGGAGTTGAAGTCCACCAGTCTTAAGAGCCAATTTTGCAGATCCCTGGGCTAATATGATTGATGCCCTTGGTGGACTTCAATTCTCAGAATTCTGGGAGCTGAAGTCCACAAGCCTTCAAGCTGTCAGGTTTGAAGACCCTGGGTTTTTTTTTCTAAAGGGTTAGTGGTGCAAGGGTCTTGCAACCTGGCAGCTTTAAGACTTGCATGCTTCAATGCCAGAGTTTCTGAGCCAACATGACTGGAGGAGGAATTCTGGGAGTTGAAGTCCACAAGTCTTAAAGCTGTCAGGTTTGAAGACCCCTTGGGGTTTTTTTCCTAAAGGGTTAGGGATGCAAGGATCTTGTAACTTGACAGCTTTAAGACTTGCGTGCTTCAAATGCCAGAGTTTATTGAACCATCCTATGTATTTTCGGTTTTAAAAATGTGGCTCTCAAAATAAATTTCAATCGTGGTTTTGGCGAGATTTGGCTCAGTTGAAAAAAAAGGTTGCCCACCACTGGACTAGAAGACTTCCAAAGGTCCCTTCAAACTCTATTATTCTGTATGCTGTATATGTGGTTGGGTATAAGTTGCTTTTAAAAATTTCCCTTAACATCTTCATTGGAACCTTTATGTTTTGTAAGATATTAATTATTAATATCTTGGTCCCTTTTAAATGAATTCTTCAAGTAATTCAAAAGTTATACTGGATTGGCCATTTTAAACTTTAGTTTAAACATTGTTTAAATGCACTTTCCCCCCCTTTTTTTCTTTATGCGTGGTTCTTTAGTCCCCTCTAGTGTTCATTTGCAACATTCAAAGAATCTCTTTCTAATATAGATTTAATTCTGTTCTCACTGGTGTATTATTTAATTCTATACTTTTCCCCCAAACTCTACAAATTTATTTATTTATTTGGAAAATTTATTGATTTATTCTTCTGGTTTCCTATTCTGTTTATAACTTTCCTAATCCTTTTTCCTTGTTGTCCATATATTGTTTTTAAACTCTTAAAATCTCTTATTTAAAAATCCTTATATCAAAGAGAAAAAAAAAGTAGAACACTAGGTGTCAAATTAAACTTGTCATTTTTGAAGGTCTTTGATATTTATGTGATCTTTAAAGTGACCATTTCCAAAGTTAATTAGAAATGAGTGCAGACGAATTATTTTCCTATTTAAAGGCTTTGCTGGGTTGAGAGCAAGATCTCAACTGATGCTGAATCCTGTTGGGAATTGCCACTGTCTAGTATAATTTGTTCACCGTTAACTGTCTACTTGGCTGTCCTGTAACAACTAATTTTGGTCAAATTTCTTAAAGTAAAAAAACTCAAACAAAATAAATAATTTCTTCTCTCCATTAAAATTAAGCATGCAATATTCAGATTTCCACAATCCTATCCAAACCTAGAATATTAGCTTCCCATACTTTGATGGATGGAAAATAAAACACAAACACAAAATTAAAGGTTTACTATTGAAATCATATTTTGTGAATTGCAATCTTTTGCAACAGGGAACCAGCCTCCAGCAATGCTTCCCAAGAGAGGAGAGTATATGCTAAAGGATATCAGTCGAATGGCAAAGTATTGCCAAGTGCCAATGAATGTACCGAAGGATTTCCTAAACACTGTGATCGTGAAAGGTAATAAAAGAGATTGTTTTCTCCAAATTGGTGCCAGTTACGCATTTTGGAAATAATGGTTTTTGCTAATGTGGAGGACATTAGGAAGTAGAAAGTCAAAGATGTTCTTTTAAAATTTAGCATTTATACAGCTTTTTTGTGCATGCTTATATATGTCTCTACTGTCTACAGGAAGTCTGCCTGCCATGCGTTTCATCACTGCTGTGGATATAGCAGAACCTCAGTTTCTGGAGTCTGTTTCTAGAGAACTCTGGATGCGTATTTGGTCCAGGGTAGGTATGGAAGTCCTGCACACACGTGCATCTCTCTTGGCATTTTTCTACCCTCTCAGATAATCACTTAGGCAAGAAAGTTAAAATCATCTTAATGAGACTTGCATGCATGTGAGTCAACTAAGCGAAATACAGAACTATGTGGGGACTTACGGGAATTTAAATATTCTTTAAGACCCAATTAAATGAACATTAATTAAATAAATAAATAAATTCCAGCTATATCTCATTTTCCTCTTCATTCTCTCCCTATTCCCCAGGTAGGTTAAATGGACCTATTTCCAATTTCATTTAGACAAAGGCCATTGTTGTCCTTCATGGTTTTTGTTTAGTTTTGTTTTCTTACCTCACTATTTTCCTGACCCATCTTATTCACAAGCTTTATTAATCAGTTGCCATATTTTTTTGTTTTTCCAGGATGAAGACATAATTCAGCCAGAAAATATATTGGCAGTAAGTTCCTGCTCCTCTTCATGTTCTTCTCTTGCTCTTCTCCTTCAGGGTGGTTTGGATGCAAAAGGACTGGTCTGTGCTTCTGGCTGGATAATTCTGAAAGAAGTTTCAATTGGACAGTGTTTAGATGCCTGCTGTCCTAAGTGTGGGACTCTTGTAAGACTGCCCATGCAGAAGGGAACCTGTGTGGCTTTGTTCTCTTCCTCAGTCACGAATTCTTTGAAGAATGTAGACGTCTTTTATTCTTTTAAAATTAGCAAATTGGGAGAAAATACGTTTGTCTGTAGTGTTATCACTAAATCTGGTGCATGGAAATGCAGTTTTCCTAGGACTTAAGACTATTAAAGCCCATACAATCTGTAGTTTACTTTTTAAAAGAATTGTATGCTACTTAATTTATATGGAATATTACCTCAAAGTCAGTAAATACTCTGCATACTGATTCATTCACCCCTAGAATCTTTAGGCAGAAAAATCTCAGCCTAAGACTTGAGATCACGGTGAGAAGAGGAAACTTTTAGCCAGAGAGACTAATAATAACCCAGAAGGAATCTAATACTAATTTTATGGCTAATAAATTTTAAGAAAGGGCATAAGCTTCCACATGGGGCAGGTTATTTCATCATACTTCATCATGAATTGCAGCTCACACAAGCTGAGGCCCTTTCATAACATTTGCTGCTCAGAGAAAGTGCTGCCAGACTCTCTGTGATTGTGGACTGCTGTAGATTATCGTCTTAACTGTTGAAGTAAAAAGGGAAGTCTTATGTGAAAAAAGGGAATCCATTGTCTAAAGAGAATTTAAGTATTTTAGTAGGTAAGAATAGAAGTTAAATCAATACCAGCAAACCAAAAATAAAATGTTGAACAATTTGAGTTGGGCCATAAGTTTAGTATGCTGCTCCTTTGATAGGCCATTTTGTTTCCAGTTCAATTAAGTGACATTATTAGGTATTTTTGCAAACCTCTTCTTTCCTTTATAATATCTCAGGTAGTTTATGTGTCTCAACATGGAAAGCTGCCTGAGGTTTTATCCAGTCAACTTTACACTGCCCAGAACCACTGGGAAATTGGCAGTTAAGAAATATGTAGTATAAATAAATAAATAAACTTGGCTGCATCTTCTAGGATATTTGGTTTCCCCTCTCCCTCAGGCTGCAGAGAAAGCAGGGTTGTCCTCAGGTAAAAGCCAGGAGCTTCTGAAAATGAGCACCTCACCTGAGGTGAAGAACCGTCTGAAAGAGACAACGGATGAAGCCCTGAAGTTTGGGGTAAGCGCCAATATTTTATGAAATATATCATTCAGTCACAGTCTGTTTTCAAAAAGATGTAGGATCTTGGGAAGCTGAATTCTTTCATGCTCCGATGAGCAACTTTGTTGGCTAATGAAGTCACCTTAGAAGACCTATACCCCCTCGGAATCTTCTGACTTATTTTTCCTGCATCTTTGTAATTATTATTATCCATAGTTTCCAATTGAAATATTGCTGTCATATTCACGAAGAGCAAGGCAGATGGTCAGCCTTATAATATAATATAGCACAGCAGCAAGGTAACTAACTGCCTATTATTTCCCATTTAGTGAGGTATTTTACAAAACTATTCCATGCGCAGATCAGCTTGAACTGATGTGTAATAATGCTTAAGATCTGTTTATGAGGATTGATGCATACTTGTGTGCCAACATTATTGCAGTGAAAAGCAGTGAGCATAATCCACATTTGGTCCAATGGGAGATAAGTAAGGTTTGCTTAGGAGCAACCACACATGTGCTTCTTAATCTCACTTAAGCTTTATAGTTTAAGCTAAAATGCACCTGCATCTACCAAAGTATAGATAGTTGGATGGCTGGCAAGGTGTTCTGAACTGTGAAAAACAGTGATACTCAGAAAACTCAAAAAGTTGGCAAAAAGCAAAGACTTCGTAAAATTGGGAGATTTTTGCAAGTGTGACAGTTGACTATCTTTACTTTTATGGCTTTTGTCCTGTTTTCTACTCATCCAGGCGAGCAGGTAAATTTTGATGGTATATGAATCTTGAATATGTTTCCCAATAAAATAGCATTGGTGTGGAGGCACAGGTGAACTGGATCCATTTTCCAGTTCTTGGAAGGGAGGGGGGGGAGCAATAATGTGCTTTTTTTTAAACTTTAAAAACTGTCCTTGGGGAAATTCAGGTTAAATGTGCAGCCATCTAATACAGAAACTAATTGACACATTGGAACTCTTCTGGTTTTCATCTGTTACCCTGAACTACGTCATTACACGAAGCAGAATTTTCTACTTATACCTTATGTTGGGTTTTCCCAAGTAGGCATTTGGGATGCCATGTTTTGTTATCCAGACTGACGGACAACCCCAGCTTTTCTTTGGTTCAGATCGTATCGAACTACTAGGAAATGTTTTGGGTGAGTGTTATTAATATTTTTGTTTTGAATTATTGAGGAGTTTTCTTTAGGTTCCATAATGGACCAAAAGTTACAAAAGATTATTTTGTTTGCTTGTAGCTTCCATAATAAAGGGAAAAAAGGAAAATCTTGAATGTCTTGGGTTAGGAGGAAACTATTTTGCGGCTATTATCACTTAACAATATGGAGGTTGTTTGCTATTGTCATCTGTTTTTTTTTTCTTTTATGTTACAGTGTGCCCCAAAACCTGTTTAGCTTTTTCAAAATACTCAAGTTGACATCATGCAGCTGGGTTCCCTGTTACTTCAAACAGCTTGCTATTATCTTACTCTATCTCTGAGGACCTTAGAACAGGGGTCCCCAACCCCCCGAACATGGCCTGTTTTAAACTGGACCGCACAAGCAATGGGCACTTGATTGGAGGACGCTTGCGTGTGAAGCTCCACTTGCGCAAGTGGAGAGTGCTTGCATGCGAAGCTCCATTCATTCAAATAGAGCTTTGTGCGCTAGCATTCTCTGCTTGTGCAAGTGGAGCGTCACACATGAGCACAAGCGCCCTCCACTCACTCCATTTGTGCGCTCACACCAATGGAACTGTGTGCGGGCACATGCGTCTGCCACTTATGCCCAACCCATGTTGGGCCGGCCCACCAAGATTGAAAGGTTGAGGACTGCTGTTTTAGGAGGCATGTATAAGTGTTGTGTTTACTGAGCACTATAAAGAAAAAGGAGAGAAATATGTGTAACCAATAATTTACAAAGAGATGTAAAATGTCCTCATAATTTAAACATTATGTAAGTAGGATGTAATTTACCCTCTGTATAATTCTACTTTTGTTCTAAAGCTCATGAAAGAGGAAGAAAGAAGTTTTTTCCTCACCGATGCTTTCATCCAAATTGCTTTTTGCTCTTGGGAATTACTTTAGATAGCAGAAGTAAGAAAGCAAAGGAGTCTGAATGAAACTCATTGGGAAAAAAATGGAATAGATAATTTTGGAGCACAGAGCAATTTATTTGTTAAACTGCCAATTTCCTTTACAGGGGAAACAATCTGTTTGGTGGTTTTTTTATAATTTGATTGACCTAGTAGGGTTTTTTAAAGTGAAAATGTTAAGGTTGCCCTCCTCTGCATTTTAATCTGGAAGTACTGCTTGAAACAGAAGAGTTTTAAGATGTCAAGAGCAGTCTAAAATTAGGTGAGATCATCCAGAGTTTCAACTAATCAGCAAGTAATGCTCTGGAAATACTAGAAGAAAGCTGCTGGAACATAGTGGCTAGAAACATCCTCTGGCCAAAAGCATTTAAAATTCATTACATAAATTTCCAGCTAAGAATATCTAACAATCTTGGTATAGCCATTACTATGGATCTAAGCCTCATTCATTTATTACTGAAACAGAAGCACTACACTGGATTGAGATTCCTCAAATAGTGGCTTGCAAGCAGTTATGCATTGAATAAATGTAATACCTGGAGATGTGGATTGGATTAGGCTGACTTCTTTTTTTAAAAAAGAATTTTATTGGTTTTTAAACATTTATGGGGAAAGGTAAAGGGGTACATAGAAAATTTTGGCAGCTCCCATGCTAGTGGTAGAAATCCCTCCAAATCTCACAATTTTTACAATATTAAAAACAACATATAAAAGATAAGCAAAAAACAGAATCTTATTCTACATTGTATCAACCATATGTTCAATCATTTTTCCTTTGTTACTTTCTAGTATATCAACAATTACAAATATTTCAAATACTTTTATTTTTGTGACCTGAGCCTTTTCGATATTGCTCCTTCCTCCCTGTCCCCAGGTGGAGCCAAAGCCCCCCCCCCTCTTTCATATCTTGTACCTTGCTACCCTTTTCACTACCTTCCCTGTGTTCACCCTCTATGTTTTTTAATGAAGGCTTCAGGATTAGGCTGACATCTGAATTCAAACAAGCTCTTGGGGGGGCATGTCAAAAATCAAATATGTGAGGATAACAGAAGTAGTAAAGTGTGCCTGCAAAGTGCTAACTATAGATCAGACATATTTCAGATCTTTTCTTCAGATCTCAGCACTTTCTTTGGCTTTGGAACAAAGTTCCTCTATTTCTTTCAATTGTGGAAGAGTTTTCAGGACCTTCGATAAAAAGTTCTAGGGCAGGGGTGTCCAAACTTGGGAACTTTAAGACTTTTGGACTTCAACTCCCAGAATTCCCCAGCCAGCCATGCTGGCTGGGGAATTCTGGGAGTTGAAGTCCACAAGTCTTAAAGTTCCCAAGTTTGGACACCCCTATTCTAGGGTCTAATATACAGTGCAGTATTTTGGGCTGCACAATAAATATTTCTCAGATACTTAGGAGGATCATCTCTCTTTGCTTCTTCACACTGTATTTTAGGGCTAGGATTTGAGTAGAGTAGGTACAAATCATACTTTGGACTCAAGTCTTGAATACAGTTGGGCAGCCAGGAATATTGAGTCAAACTGGATCTTGTGAGGTAATAAAGCAAATGCAATAATGTTTTGTACTAAAGAGGTGTGTGAAATATTTCAAGCTCAAAACATTTTAAGTTTAAAATGCATTTCAGTTTTGCCAGAAGTGTTTGCTAAATGGCCCTTGAGACAGGGTTAAAACACTTTAGTAAGATGAGGGCAACTGTTCTGTGCTCGAAATGTTTCAGATTTGAAAGTTTGTAGTGTAGGATGAGGTGTAATTAAATTTATCCTCATTTGTGGCTTTAACCTGTTTTCTGAATTTGATTTTTTTGTTTGGTATTGATTTTCTTCACAGGAGAGAAGTGGCTGGGACCAGTTCCCACATCGTCTAAGCTCTAGTTCTCAGGAGCAATGAGAAAAGTCAGCAACCTAATAAAATTATAAACATCATATCCTTCCTCCTTTTACAAGATGACTGGCATTGGAACTGGCTTAATATAAAAGATCAGAATAATTGCCTTCAAATACCATGCAACTGCCAAGATTGAAGCTCTCAGAGCAGAGAGCTGTTATATAACCCTTCTTGCAACAACTGAGTACCAGGATCTAGATGGCTCCTAAATGTAATGAATTGTCATACAAAGATCCAGGAGTTCAGTTCCTGATAGAATAATATCTGGTTACCTGCGATTGATGATTCCCCCAAAAGATGAAACTGGCTACCTGGTGGTCAAGATAACTGACAATTTACATGTGTTAGGAATCTTCGGTAATCCGGATGCTTGTCTGCAAAAATTATTTTCTCTGTCTTTCACCCTCTACCGCAGCCACCACCGCAACGAGCTATTATAAGTCTTGTTGAGAAAAGCATCTGTCTGTAAAAATATGTATAGGTTACTTTTCACCATCATTTATATGATACTGCATTTTATACCCTCTCCTTATTTAGCAACAGCATTGTTCCAGAAACTTTGTCATTAAGGGAAATAGTTTCTAAATAGGTGTGCATTAGAGAGAGAGAGACAGATGCTGTGAAAATTACTGGTTGCTGCCTTCTCATTCAGATGAGTTTTCATACAACTAGAATAGTGTTACTTTCACTCCAGTGTGCATTGTTCTTAGGTACAAGAAGCTTGGTCATACGTGTGCATTTGGTCAGAAAATGAAATTTTATTACCAGTTACTACTGTTGTAGATGTAAACAGTCATTAACCAAGGTAGTTGCTAACTGAAGAGTGATTATACATCCCACCTTTTATCTATGAGCCCTGATTGACCCATGACGTTCCCTATCTGTTTTCTATGTTTCAGTGAAGAAATAATAGGTTGTCATCAAACTGGAAAAGAAATACTGCCCTGGAAACACTCATTTATTTGAATGTGTCAGTGTTGTGTTATACATGTTACGGGTACTAATATAGCCCATATGATAACGTGATTTGAAAGGCCAATTGTGAGGGGGGGGAATGTCCATTATAACACAAATTCCAGCATTCATACTGATTTATATCATTTATATGTTATTGTAATTGATCAAGTGATACTAAGGAACCTCCTTTATATAAATTGACCTGATAGACACAATTTTTCATTTTCATGGTGACATAAATACGGTATATTAAACCAGTTATAAAAATCATTGCAGGTGGTATGGGACTTGAGTGCACATAGCTGGGGGCATCTATTGGTTGAAAGGCAGACATTTATAATGCAAATTTGCATTTCTGTGGAAAGGCAAAGTTTGAGGAATGGGGCAAGAGATGAGGGATGAATGAATTCTCACTTGCTCATGAGGAGGGTTTATGAAAACATCTTGGCTCACTGCACCATTCAAGGAAGTTAAGAGGTTTTCTGATTCAAATAAGTACACAAATAGTATAGTGATCTAGCGCCTGGGCTGGCTAAAACACAAACGTTCATTCTCTGTCTTATTTGAGATTCCTAGCTGTAATGGACAGCAAAGCTAGGGTTGACAGCTACCTGGAAGCCGCTTGTTTTCCATGCACACAGGCTTTTCCCCGCTCTAGCCTCCCGACCATCCACCTGAACTCATGGAAGTGAGAGAAGCAGATAGGACTGAATTTTTTCCTAGGTTTATCCGGGAAAACGGACGGGGGCCTGGGAAGGAGGACACGACAGCCGGACAAACCTAGGCAAAAAGCCAGCCCTCACCACGCCCAGCTTCACTGACAGTGGACTTGCAAAGGGCAATCATGAACTGCTGCCTGCGTCAAGCTAGACTGGGGAGAGGAGAGTAGAGAGAGCAAGTGTAGGGAGAAGGGAAGCCAGGCAAAGGGGCGAGCAAGGGGTTTGCCATAGCACATGCACATTCCCTCAGCCCCCTTCTTTCGGAGGACTACTATCCGCTTGCTCCTCTCCTGCTTGTCTGCCTCTCCTCTCACCCTATTAGCCAGTCTGCCAGTGGGCTAATGGGGTGAGAGCACACCATGTTTGCAATGGGGGGAAGGTGTTTGGGGAAGGCAGCAGGGGAATGGGTGGTGGTGGTGGAGAGTCTCCCCCTAGTTATGTAGACAGAGGTGCGCTTCAGATTTCGGTAGCCCCCCTAGGAGAAAAAAACAAACTGCGGCTTGGGCCAGGCTAAGGTACTTGAATGATATATGCAAAACTAAAGTTTCATTATAATATGGAAGCTTCTCTTTCAGTTGCTTGTTACATGTTTTTATTATTTGTTTATTTCTTGGCACTGGAAAACCTGTTGTATGAGTAATATCACACAACCACTAGGAATGACTGTCATTTTAAGGTATACCGTATTTTTTGGACTATAAGACACATCGGAGCATACGACACACCATGATTTCGAAGAGGTAAATTAAAAAAAAAGTTTTTGCACTCTGCACGCCTCATTTTTTGCAAAACAAAAGGGCATGCAGAGGCTTTGGGAGGCTTGTAGAGTGCTCCTGGGGGTGCCCCCCCAAAATGGCTTGTTTTTTGCTAGTTTTTGCCCTCCTCAGCCCCCAGGAGCACTTTGCAAGCCTCCCAAACCCTCTGCATGTCCATTTTTGCAAAGGGGGGGGGGGTTGGTAGGCCAAAAATGCTGTATTCAATGTATAAGATACACGCAGATTTTCACCCCCTTTTTTGGGAGGAATAGGTGCGTCTTATAGTCCGAAAAATACGGTATATTAAACCAGTTATAAAAATCATTGCAGGTGGTATGGGACTTGAGTGCACATAGCTGGGGGCATCTATTGGTTGAAAGGCAGACATTTATAATGCAAATTTGCATTTCTGTGGAAAGGCAAAGTTTGAGGAATGGGGCAAGAGATGAGGGATGTGTTGAATGAATTCTCACTTGCTCATGAGGAGGGTTTATGAAAACATCTTGGCTCACTGCACCATTCAAGGAAGTTAAGAGGTTTTCTGATTCAAATACAATTGAGAACAATCTGCTTGAATACAGGATAATTTCAAATTAGACATTCCACAAAAAGAAAAGGTTGCTAAGATTTTTTGTGCCTTATATACACACTGTGCTTTCTTTGCTCAGATTTCCTTGCAATAGCGATTGTCTTCTTTTTTGACTGATAGGAATGTTTTAAAGGGGTGCTTTTTCCTCCAAATTAAACATTCAGTTTGAATCTTAAATTGTGGGGAAGTCAGAGCTAGGATTTGTAAAATACTTGAAATATTAAAGTTGGTGAAGAGTAGCATGAAAGGGATTTGTTAAAATGTCTGAACAAATTGAGACAATTGCATAAAATAAAGCAGGAAAAAAAAACCACTAAAATAATAAACCATTCTTCTAACTTTTTGTGGTTGCTTTAACTTCAAGGTCTATTTAAGTAAATATGTTTTCTTAAGTATTTTAAGCTGGGTGGTGGTATTTTTGCATATACTGCCTTTATTATTATTATAGTTTAAGGTAGTTTCTCACCATTTTTTCCTTTCAGATTGCGGGTCCCAATTGTGATCTCTCAGCAAGAACTATCCATAAGCCCCTTTCCTATCTTGTAAAAGTCCACCCATCGAGCACATTGCTCTAAATGTATCTGTTCATGCTTCACTGCTTTTTGCCATACATACACACTAATGGAGCAGTAAAGAATAATTATTGTAATTACATGAGAAAGGGAGATGGAAAGGAGCCATTTCCACCAATATTTACCAGGTATCCCTCCAGGAAACAAGGCAAACTGAAGCAATTTATGTAATTTGTTGTTAAGGATTTGCTTTTTTGTATCCTGCCTGGGGGCCCACAAGAAACATGCTTAATGATGTCATTATGTCACTAGAGTAACTAAGATCAAAAGGGGGTAGGTTAAGGAAAGTTAAAAGTGTAGAATGAGTATCTCAAGCCATTTTGCCCCCTAAAACATCCCAATGGAAAAATTAAGATTTGCAAAATAAAGTAGACAAGATGTCAAAGGTATCTTATGGTATGCAGCTTACCAACCATGGTCTGTATAGAGCTTGGATACATTGACCCTTTCATAACTTAAGAACCCTAATTTACATAGACAGAAGATATGAAATTGGTGGCAAATGCTTTTAATTTAATGTCAGTTGGCAATCTGTCACAGGTCTGTTCTCATTTCTGAACAGTTAACTGTTTGGAGGTTTTTTTTTTAATGAAGAGCATGTAAAACGAGCTCTAGGACTATAAATACAATAGTGATATTAAAATAGCTTCTAACATTCTTAAATACACAATAATTGTTAAGAGCAGGGGATAGGAGAGATGTTATGTTGTGATACAGATATTGAGAATGGTTCTTACAGGTTCTATACAAACAATGCAAACCACACTGCTATTGTATTTGAGAGTTTTTATCAAAGCATTATTTGGTGGAATATATTTCTACTAGGGCTTATGAACTCCCATAATTAAACATTTTAGGTGAAATGTTGAAGTGTTAACCAAGCTACAGATCATTATGATTCTCAGGCCTCCCTCTTTCAATAAAACCTTAGATGTTTGTCAGCTTTAAACAAAAAAAAACCACACACACAAGAATGAATTGGTCACAGTAGTCTTTTATTGCAAGCCCAAGACACATCACAGACATAACAAGCATTGGACAAGGAGTCATAGATTCACATTTACAGGTTTTGGTTCTTGATGGCACAAAGACTCAGGGAAGAGGGTGGCAGTGATACAGTGAAATATTTAACAGATCTGAGGAATCTGATGAATAATGAAACAAATGCTCTTTGTCTCACACACACACACATGCTCTTTGGCACTATGTGTCCTGCCTATGCTGCATAATGCAGTTCTGATGTTTTGCTTATGAACCAGGTATAATCCTGGGAGCACTAAGATATATTCCTCTTTTGAGGCCTTCATGCTGAAGAATGAACACAGATACAGCCTTCTTGAAAGGGCCCTGTAGGACACCCAAATCCTTCCAAGTGGGATCTTGGATATCTAAATTTTAGCTGTAATAACAGAGAAAAAAGCACTCCTCTTTTGTTTGCTTCTAAAGCTATGGCAGGTGGGAGAGCCCTCCCTCTTATTTTTAAAGATTTAGATTGGTTCCGCTCTCCTGAGGTTGCTGAATTGGAATGATACATATGGATGAGTAAAATGCCACATTTGGACTCTGATTCCTGACTGCCTGTGGTGCAGCTGTCAATGAAGCAGAAGGGCCAGGTGAGGCGTTTCTGGGAATCCACCATTGTTTCCTCTGAATTCCAAAGTGAACTGCTGTGAGTTCTCACTTCAGCAGCAGATCCTACGTACAGAGAAAAGATGAAGATAACTCCAAGAACCAACTAATGGACAGATGCGACCACTGAATACTGCAGGGACATTTTCCTCCTATACTTCAGCTGAGATGGATAAGCTTAATGAAGAGAGAATCTCAGCCATGAATAAACATAAAGCCTTGTATCATTCATCATAGCAGCTGGGAAGCCAAAACATCATTTTCAGCAACTTCATAAAGAATGACCACTTGTGAATAGGTGCACAATTGGATGAGTAAAGCTTATAAGGTGGCCAATTTAATATTTGCAGCTTTGGAAAGTAACAGTGCTGGAAAACAAGTTGAAGTAGTCTGTAACAGGTGGGTTGCTATTTTTTTTTTTTTACTACCGGTTCGGGTTCGTATGCGCAGAAGCGTTCGGGTGGGTGGGCGGAGTCTCCCGCCGCCGCTACTACTGTTTCAGCCAATCCGGGCCGAACTGGCAGCAACCCACCTTTGGTCTGTAAAGGGATGACCATAATGTTCAAATTAATATGCAACAGGAGAAATCTGATTTAAAACTGCTGGTAAGCCAAGAAGTTCCATGGGCTTGTTAACAAACCTGCCCTAATCAATCTTACAGGAAATACAAGGAAACAGCTATGTAGATTGCTCAAAAACTCCATCAGACTCCTTGTTCTGTTGCAGAAGACAACAGTGTTCCACAGAGCAAGGCTGTGGAAGGTACAAGAAGCTATAACCTTGTATTTGATAAGGATAATGCTGTAGGGAATAAGTAGGCAGAAGGCAGTGATCAACCAGAGGTGGATTCAGAGGGTTTCCTGTTAATTGTGGTAACACCTTTATAAAGTTGTCAGAATATCTTGACAACTCGATATCCATTCAGTACTCGTGGTGCTTTAAAGCTTGTCTTTCTACAATGCTCAGGGGAGAAGTAATGTTCCAACAGAGAAATGTGTTAAAAGACATTATCAAGACTAAGGAAGAAGCTACATACAATATTTGCATTTTTAAAAAAATCCCCTCTCCCTTTGGGAAATTTCTCCTCTGCCCCACTCTTGACCATTTGCTGTAATCCACAAAGGATGCACACCTCCCAATGACAGTGAAAAAGCAGTAATAGACAGAAACAGACAAAACTAGCTAGTGAGCTCAGCGATGATTCAGCAAATAATAAGTCACAGCAATGAGAGGAGATGGGCTGGAAAAAGGGCACTGTGGGGAATCAAAAGGATGCAGTATTAAGGAGTTAGCCAAGTTATGAAGTTAGCCTTGATAAGATACATGGATGTGGGCTGACAAACCATGTTGGGCAAGTGGCTACCTCCAAATTGTTGGTCTGAGAAAATAGAGAATTGGAAGATATTATAGGACTAAAGATATATATATATATATAAAACCAACAGGCTTTACTTTTGACAGCATCTGGCTGTTTTTCAAAGAGGTGGGATATATAGAGCATAGCAAAGATAACCAATTCTCCTGTCACTTTTTCCCTACGTGCCCTTATCCCCCTGTGTCCTAGGGTATTGAGACCCTCTAGGAAGCAGATTACCTGTGAATTACCCAGCATGCACTGAGATACCCCTCCAGCGATGGCATCACACACAGCATAAAATGGAGGCCTGTGGAACAAGGAAGTGGCAGTTTCTTTAACCTTCTTCTCCTTGCCCTGATTCCCTGTATATGAAGAACCCACAAATCACCTCCCTACCTGAATTTCCTACATGCATTTAAAAGAAGAATAAAACATACTGGGCTGTAACGTTGAGCATCCACTTTACTGCTTTTCCCCTTTTCCATGGAGCCTGCAGCATTGCTAGAAGGGAGCAGCTGAGTTACTGAAAGGAACCAAGCACAGAAAACCAATAGGTTATATCAAAACATATCCTGGAGGAGACTCAGCTGTGACAGAAGAAGTCTGGGAATGGGATCATCAATGTTATCAACAACCTATATGTACAAATGGCATGTTTATCTGGGATATTTCTCATTTGGTAATGCTCCTTAGTAAAATTCTATTTTTGTGCCTACTATTTGGAAGATACTTGGTGGCGATCTTTTGATTTGGAATTCCAGGATTTAGAATTTAAATCTTGAGTGGGGAGGAGAAGAACATACTGTATCTTCCCTGGGAAAGGGAAGATGAGAAAGAAATTAATTTGATTAACTTTTTAAGGTGAAGTTTTTGAATTTGCATTTAATGTGTTGAGAGCTACTCTTGGCTGAATATTGTGACGTAGTTCATTGCTAAAAATGAACACGTTAGAGAAAGTGTAAATGTATATTAAAAAAAGTTACTAATAAGCATGGTACAGGAAAGCCCATTAAAATGCATGTTATCATTTTATTATTCAGAAAAATAGATAGAATTGTTGAAACTTAGCCTAAATTGAGGAAAGAAACATATTCCTCAATTGTCCAGAATTTGTCTTCATTGAAAACCAGAACAACCACAATATTCCATGTTTTGGTTCTGTCAAATCGTAGCCCACCAATTTGGTCAAAATCTTGAGACACAATGGATTAGTTTTGGATTTAAAACAAAATATATTTGCCCCTACTTTTACATAACATATAACATCAGGTGGTGGCAATGCCTGACCAGTCTTTTCTTACATTGAATTGTATCTGCTTAGTACTTGGGCTAGATACTGTATCTATGGAGATTCTCAGTCATCCAGGTCATGGTTGTCCCAAAGATGTTTTTTTCAAGAGGCAACTTCTTTGAAGACAATCACTTCTCATTTTGAAGACAGCAAAGTCCACATTTTGGACAGAGAACCGCTGGTTTGAAAGAGGGATCAAAGAGGTCATCTATATCAAAATTGAATAGTCCTCTCTCAACAGAGGGGGAAGGATATGACATCATTCATCTCTATAACACAGTCTTTTCAAAAGAAGGCGGCTCCACAGCCATTTGCACCACTCATGTAATCCTGATGACACAGGTAAAACTCCAGGTGGCCTTAACAACTTGCTAAAAGAATGCAAATGTCCAGCTGTCTGAAAGGAGTACAAATCCTTCCAATCCTCCAGAGCTGAAGAAGTTTCTTGAATGAGAAGTGAAATGTCTTCGAAGAAAAACTAGAAAGTCCAGGTGCCTTTTGAAAAAGCACCTTTGGGACTACTTGGGCTAGAGAATGAATAGTGACCAGTTGGCATTAATCTTCCTCTAAAGTTCCAGCTTGTTTCTTTCCCCTCCCATCAAATATCATGGATTCCTTTTTCTTCAGTGAGGTCAGCTAATATATCTACATACCATAAACCAATGTCAATATAGTGAGAAGCCCTGTGAGTATATAAAACCAATTACATGCAGGCCTGATTTCTTGCTAAAAGTATAATTGTTCTTCCCACTTATTTTGGTTTATGAATAAACTGGCTACTTCTCCTAATTTTGTAACCAAGGTGGGTAGTTGCTTGGGAATAATCAAACAAATTGAGGATCTTGCAGAAGTACTGACAGCTATATTTATACTCTTGCCATGAATATTTCCTTGGGTGTATATCACCCCTCCCCCTTCAATGATTACACATTAACTAAGTAAAAGTTCCTTTGAGTAAGCTTGATTTTTGATGAATACATGAACACATTCCATGCTGTTTTCTAGAAATAGCATGGAAGTAATTTGTCACTACTTTCAGGAAGTTTTCTCTATAGCCCTAGGAATCTCTGGTGATCTCAGTGGAAAAGTCTAGAAAGGAAACCTAAAAAGTGACTTATGACGAAGAGATTTTCTATTCATAGAGAAGGAACATGAATGGAGCAATAGAAAGCATCTGATTGAATCTAAAAGATCCAAGGGGATCAAAAACCCAAGGGGAATATTGGAGAATCATCTAATGGGAAAGTCATCTTTTTAAAAAAAGATACACTGACTTTGTTGCCTAAACATTTGTATAGCTCATTTTGGAGGGAGGAGAGGAGGGAGGAATTTTGAGTTACATAATTAATAGTAATGCAATTTCTGTCTTAAAATTCTGAGAATTTGGTCAAACTAAATGTGAACTCAACCTAATTTTATCTTGGCTTCAGAAGCTCATTAGGAGAGTTCTAGGAGAAAATAATCACAGTTTCTACATTCATTTGCTGGAATAGACACCTATCAGACAAGGGAGTTTCAGCCCACAAACCAGGTCAAAAATTAGGCTGGAACATATTTAAATAAATTGTTTCATCCAAGATGTTACTATATTCTGAAATTATTTCACAAATGCTGATTGTAATTCAATTGGGTAAGGACTGCACCATCTTTTGTTAACTACCTTTAAAATCCATCTAGATAGATTTCTCTGACATCTTGGACTGACCAGGTTATGTTATATTATGTTTATTGGATTTATACGCCCCCCTTCTCCCAAAGGACTCAGGGCGGCGTACACCATTAAAAAAACACATATTGCAAAAGTTAAAAAGAAATTAGATAGAGAATCCAACAAACCCGATTAGTGTGAACAATAACACTTTAAAAATTGGATTAAAATTAACAATTAAATCAAGCATTTATTTTATTTTGTTCAGGACAGGCTGGCTTGCTGGAAAAGCCAACTTTTTAGGGCGCGTCGGAAGGACCAGAGGTCGGGGATTATGCGAAGCTCCGGGGGCAGCTCATTCCAGAGGGAAGGTGCTCCCACAGAGAAGGCTCTCCCTCTAGGGGTCGCTAGCCGACATTGTCTGGCCGACGGCACCCTGAGGAGACCAACTCTGTGGGATCGCACTGGACGGTGGGAGGCTACTGGTGGCAGTAGGTGGTCTCACAGGTAACCTGGGCCTAAGGGCAAGTGTGTGTTTGTGTGTGTGTGTATGTGTGCGTGCGCCCACACACACACACACACAAAATTTCTGTTCTCTAAGCAGTCTGTCATCTGAACAAGTAAAAAGAATCCCCATTAAATTTTACCTGTTAGTACCACCACTGTATCCGTTCTAGAAGGTGGTAAAATATATATGAAATTATACTGAAAACTCTACTGGTAAACATGTAACTGATTGACAGTAGGGTCAGAAATTGTAATACTTCAATTACAGTGGTAACTTGGTAGCTTTGAAATTCATCAAATTTGGTACTCAACGCATTTTGATGCAAAAAGTTTGTCCCAGTACTCATTGTTTGGTACTCAACACACAAGCTAGAACAGTGACGTGCGGTGAGCTTTACGGCTGGTGAGGCTAGTGACATCATCAGCGTGATCCGCGGTCCCCTTCATGTTGACTCAGGAAGGAGGGGAATGGGACACACGTCAGCCTCCCTCCTGCGCACGTCCCATTCCCCGTCTTCCTAAGTCAACATGAAGGGGACCGCGGAGCACGCTCCACGGGACAGCGGCTCACGCTCCGCGGGACCGCGCCTCACGCTGCACGATCCCTCCCCCGCAATCCCTCCAGCCTCCCTCCTGCGCACGTCCCATTCCCCGCCTTTCTAAGTCAACATGAAGGGGACCACGGAGCGTGCTCCGCGGGACTGCGGCTCACGCTCCGTGGGACCGCGGCTCACGCTCCACGGTCCCCTTCATGTTGACTTAGGAAGGCGGGGAATGGGACGTGCGCAGGAGGGAGGCTGAGGCTAGAGGAGCCTCCTGCACACGTGGTCCCATTCCCCTCCTTCCTGACTCCTGAGTCAACATGAAGGGGACCACGGAGCGCTCCCATTCCCGACTACGTGTACAGAAGGCTCCTCAGCGCCTTTTCCCTTTTCTCTTTTCCCTTTTTAAAAATTTTTTCATGATGAGAGCGGTGCGGCTCTGCCTCCCCTCACCTTTAAAGCGCTCCATGGCTCCATGGCTCCGGACCTAGTTATTTGCGGGATCGCATCCTACCCCATACATCCCTACGACCAATTCGCTCTCACAGAGAGGGACTCCTCCAGGTACCATCCGCTAAGCAATGCCGGCGGGCGGTGCCCAGGAGTAGGGCCTTCTCTGTGATGGGCCCAACCCTCTGGAACGACCTCCCCCCTGATATTAGAATTACTGCTGATCTCCGCTCCTTCCGTAAGAAACTCAAGACCCACCTGTTCCAATTAGCTGGCCTGGCCCAACCATAATCATAACCATAATCTAATCCCGACCTTCCTGGCTGGTATTTTAAATTTTAAATTCTGGGGTATTTTAATTGGTTTTAATTATTAGTTAATTTATGAATACTGTACAGACTCTTTGTTGAATTTATTTGTCTGGGGTTTTGTATTTTTGTTGTTTATTGTGTATTTTATTTTTGTCTGTACACCGCCCCGAGTCCCCTTGGGAGAGGGGGCGGTTTATAAATTGAATAAACTAAACTAAACTAAACTAAGTCCCTGAGCTAGAACTTGTTGGTGTCAGCTGCCTTGTGACTCACTACATTATTCCTTATGGGAATTTTTGGGGGGGTAATCACTGTTTTTGATACCAATAAATGGTAAGTACCGAGGTACCACTGTACATGCTTCCAATAATGCATTAGTAATTTACAGTGCTTGCCTCCCCTCCCGGTTGATTAACCTTCTGTAGATGTTCAGTCCTTAATGGTGCTGTTTTTAGGGTGGGGGAATAGTCCTTTTCTAAATAAATGTTATGCTCCCCTACACATCTATGCTTTCTTCTTACGTGTGGGTTTTGATTACATTTCTCTCCTTGAGGATCATGAACACAGAAAACTCCTTCTAATCCAGATGGTTCAGTACCTACCACTGCCTTGTGAGTCAGCATGGGCCAGTTACAGTTTTGTAACAACACAATGATATAAAAGGTATCTACTCTGCCTAGCAGATCTGCCCTAGAAATAAACTAATGTCAGTGTTTACCTGGTGAGCTGGTACTACTGGGCGTACAGACACTGTCATCTAACCATGCATTCTGAACCAGGGAATCCTGCTTCTGGGGACCTTCAAGAGAACACATTAACTCCTGCACAAGAAAAATGGGAAACAGCTTTAGAGGTCTGTAGTCTGTATCTGGAAGATTGCTTCTATGAAAGGGAGTAATAAAAGATCCCACACTGACCGCTTCATTCTCTTCCTCCTCTGATGTTTCATTCTCTCTGACTCCACTACAACAGCTGCTCACATTAGATGAAGAACGGGACAGGGGCTGCATCACACAATATCCTGATGTCTGATTGGAGAGACCTCTGCTGAAGGAACACAAGCTCCAAAGAATCACTGTCACAATCCTCAAGAGCTATTTGCCCACCCTAAACATTAATCTTCCCTTCTGACAAATGTCAGCCTGTGTAGCATAGCAATCTGAATTGCTGCTTCCTAAATCCTCTGCTAGGTCAAAGAAAGGATCTTCTCCAGTGGTGGGTTCCTACCGCTTTGCTGCATGTGCACGCGCACTTGAAAGAAACTTGCTCAGAAAGCAAGGAAAACAGCGGAGGAGCGGCAATTTAATCTGCCGCCCCTGATCAGCTGGGCTTCAGAAGCTGAAATAAAGGTAAGTATAACCCAGGGGTGGGTGGGCAAGCCCACTTTCAAAGCAACAGAGAACCGGTTTGCTCTCTGCTGGATGGCAGAGTTACCGGTTCAAGAGAACCGGTCCGAACCAGTAGGAACCCACCACTGGTCTTCCCTAATGATACTGGCAGGTGCTATATTTCTTTATTCTGTGGAAATAATCTCAAGTCATCCCACCTGCCCATACGATCTTTCACGTTCAACTCACTTGCTCTTCCTGTTAGGGAATTCTGGTGAACTCGGACTGGAGGAACCATCTGACTTGAGATCAAAGAAGGGCCCTGGACTCTCCAATACCTTCTGTATCCTTTCAGCCACATCTTTGCTGGAAAGAAAAGAATAACTTTATTACAGAGAAAAAAAGCCCTTCTATGAGGTCTGTCAGATCCGTGACTAATTTTATGGATGTTCCAGAAGTTCTAATCTCCAGAATAAAGGTTGGTTCTTTTCCAGAACTACTTTTCATAATCTTAAGAAACCCACCCCTCCTTCAAATGTGAAACACAGAACACTAGCTAGTCTGTAATATCTTTCTTGGAACTTGCCAGATTCATTCATCCTTATGGCTGCTAATAAATAATTAAACAATGGGATAAATGGCTAGCTGTAAAACAAAGTATTAATCTCTTGCACCTTTATTTTTAATTTCCAAAAGTGTCTGGGCATAGTATAGTTTCTCAAGTAAATGAAAGGCTTTTGCAATTCAGCGTTTGTTCAGAAATGAATCCATTTGCCTGGGAAAAGGACAAAGATAAGCAGAGCTTATAGGAGGCACCTGGCTTCATGGTGGTAGTGATGGTTAAGGCAAGTGGGGAGTAATGCTCTGATAAATTAGTCCTTTGAAAAGGACTCAATTTTCACAGCATCCATCAAGTGAACGAATAAGCCTCCCAGCCACCATTTTGCAAAAGCACTTTGAGTATGATAAAATTCTTCTCGTGCCCACCAGAGCAAAAAAAAAAGCTCATCTTAGTCTTCTCCAAAGTGTTTAAAAACATCTTCATTACAATTACCTTCTCAGTTCATTGTAAAAAAAAAAATGTTTTTCAGCTGGGCTGAAAAAAATGTTTTTATGGCTGAGAACAGCACTGCTTTTTTAAAAATATGTTTCAGATGACCAGAAGCCATGGGTTCATGGTAGTTATGTCTCAGCCCAGTTTTTGCTTGAAGAAAAATACTCGTGGGATGCTGCCTATATTGCATTTTTTGAACTGCAATTAATCTATTTACACAATGCATAATTCAAATTTGAAGTTTGCTAGCATGAGATGTGATGCTGACTACCAGCTTGGCTGGCTTAAAAAATAAAAATAGTTGGACTTGGATCCATTCATAAAAGTCATGGGGATCAACAACTGTTAGCCTCAAGGGCAATGTTACAGCCTCTGAAAGTCACCTGCTGGAGACTGGCTTCCTCCTGCAGGTAGTTGGCAATAAGAAACATTGCTGGACTAGAGATTTGATCCAGTAGAACTTTGCTTTGGTCTTTATTCCCATGTTGTTGGAACTCTTCCGCAGTTGTTTTGTGGGTAAGCTAATTATCTCCTTGCTCCGCTGTAGTAGAGGAAGAAAGACTGCAGACACAGTCTTATGATCTCAGGAGATAGGCTGCAGTGTTGCCGTTTCATATTGATTAAAAGTAAAGCAGCTACAACAGATGCTAAATTTAATTTAAACCAAATATGGCAAGGGAAACTAGCCCCTCTCCTTCAGTCAGTGTTTCTAACTTTCTTTGTAAGAAGAAAACAAGTTCCCTGAATTTTGCACTAAAGCAAGAAGACCCCTTCCAGAAATGTTGTTTGGATCTCCCACCAAACCTAACATGAGTTGAGTTTTCTTTCACTTTGCAAAATATATCATTCTTGACACATCTTCTAGCACTGCAGGTACTAATTCTACTTTGGGTCTTCCTCCTTATTCATCTTGAGCAATTGTTGGACTTGATCCTACATTAGCCTAGCAGGAAACTGGATTAATTTGATTCGTTGCGCACCCACCAATGGCACCATGGCTATTGACAAGGGCAGAGGCAAGGAAAGTGTGACAGTGAACCACAACGTCTCTGCTCAACCATAGCCTGCTGGCCTCTGTCTCTTTCTTGGAAGAGGAAGAAACATTTAATCATCCTTCCTCAGTTTAAAACCTTGGCCAATAATACCACTAAAGCAGAACTTGTATGCAAACTTCAACACCAAATTGCAGTATTTTCAATATAATTACATTTGCAATGCTTTAGAATGATTTTGCAAAAACATCCATGTTGCTTTTATGACTGAATACCATTACTTTTAGGAAGTTTTTATTTCTTCTGCTTTCGTTCCATTTTCAGGATAGAAAGAAAGGGGTTTTAGGTCTTATTTGTTTTTATTCTGAGGGGCTGAAGGGTGGCATTGCTTCCATAAATTATTTGTATAGTGCAACAAGCTGAAACGTTGGTGAAGAGCTTATCAGAGTAATTAAGAGAACTGTCCCAAAATAATTACTATCACAGACATGCTCATCTGGTAATCAAACAAAGAGAAGCAGGTAAATTAATTAGAATAGAGTATGGAGCCTGTATGGATCAGGTTTATAATTATTTACAGATACAAGGTTAGTTGTTAATATACTATACAACAGAAATAACATGCAAAGAATATACCATTGTTCAGCTCTTCAAAAATTACTAGCAATGTGCTTGTACATGCATCTGTTTATCTAGATCTGTTTATCAGGCACCCCAGAAATTTAATGGAGTCACAGAGCCTCATCTTGTGTGCTGACTTCCGAGATCCAGATACCAAATTTAAGTGAAAACAAATCATTTCAGTGGCACAGGTTTGCACTTAGATAAAAAGGCAAAAAAAAACCTGGCAGATTAATCCGCTCCACTCTAATGTAGAAACATGACAATGGTCTAAACAAATTGTTTTTGTTATATCACCACATAGCTATCATGACCTCCTTAGCATTCAGGAACCACTTCGGTTTTATGATATGTACAGCTCCTAGCTAGAAGACAGTTATCTAACTCGATCTAAGTCAACAAATGCATTAATGTAATGAGTTTCTTTTAGATCTTTTTTGCTTAATTTGTGGTCCCACAGCATGTCCCAAATCAGCTTGCTAGAATTTCAGAGCATGCTCGTAATTTGATCAGAAAATCACAGTGAGGTCATTAGTTTAGGGCCAAATTCAAGCAAGAACAATGCCTCTTCTTCTCTCATTTTTAATCCTTATGTCAACCCTGATAATTATTCCTTCCTCTCTGCTTCTTTTCCCTTGAATCTTTCTCATCTCTGTATGGAGATTTTCTTCACATAGGTTCAACCTAGTGTTCTCTTAATCCATTTAAGCTAGATTCTGCAACAAAAAATTATGTCCTATGCCCAGTTCAGAAGTTGAGTTTTCAATTGTTCAAGAAACTAAATTCAGAAATGCTATGAAATTGTCCCATGAAAGCATTAATATGTTTATTACAGAAATCACAGAACTGTTAGGAAAGTCATCCTGATAGACTCCAGGATGACACATCAGAAACAAAAACACACAGATGGAGAAAATGGAGTCAACAGGCTGCATGATAAACAAAGAGGAACACTCCAGTTTGGGTTTGATTAGCAAGTAGCTTTGGACACAAGCGCTCTTGGTTCTTGTAATAAAATCAGAGCCCATGAGTCACAACAGTAGATTAAAAGTTACAGCTGAAATTGCTACCCAGTGACAAAGAAAATTACCTTTTGAATGCACTAAGGATCTCTCATGCCAACAACGTTCATACAGTATAGCCATACTAACCCCATCTTTCAAAATCAATGCCCTCCCGATATATACAGACTGCACATCTCTTACATATTGGTTAAAGGCCATGATAGCTAGGGATTTTGGCAGATGCAGTCCAACTATACCTGGAGGATACAAGGTTGGATTAACACTTGCACCAAACACTATTTCCTCCCTCTGCTCTAGTTCTAGTCCTGCCATTTTTCCCATGGTCCATACCTCTTCTCCTCTTGGATGTTCTCAATGCCAATGGCACTACTACGTCTCCCATTGAAGCGGCTGCCTCGGTTGCGTGATGGGCTTCTCCCAGGCAGGGCAAAGGACTAGTGGAGAGGAAATGATAGAAACGAGAAAAAAAAGAGGAAGGAGGAGGAAAGAAATAGAAAAGCACGAGTTGGAACAGGAGCAAAAGATGGAGAACTAGATTTCCAGATCCTGTCCGTACATTTAATGCTAACAGATCAATCTGTCAAACTTAGAAAGCTAAAGAAGCTAATTCAATAGAGAAAATGTAGAATAAGAAAAGAAAAAGCAATACACTAAAAGCAATAAACCAGTAATTGCAGAGACAACAGTGAGAAATACTTTAGATATATAGAATGATACTGGCGCGGAGACAGTAGACAATATAGATTGAAGGAGAAAGAAAAATAGAGGGGAAAAATATACAGAGCCACAGTTTGAACCAAACAAAGCACTGATATTAGTTTCAACTACCATTAAAAATGATGCTCTAATGTCATTCCCTTCCTGAATGTCCAGAAGAACTTCCCTCCTCCTTCAAAACAAATGTTCATTATATCGCTGATAACAAACCACACGCATCTTGAACAGAATGTCAGTATCTACTTGTCATTCTAGCATTTATTTTCTGTACATAATTTCTCCAAATGGAGATTCCCTCTCCTGGCTTTCCTTCCAACAAGCAGTTTGGGACCTAGAAATCTACAGCAGTGGCCAGAGAAAAGAATTAATTAGCATCTTGACATGGATTTGTGTAACTATGGATCTCAATGCCATCTTCAGGCTAATAATTATGATAAAACTGTGGTTCCCTAAGAGGAGTGACTCCAACACCCAGGATTCATTGTAAGCAGCAACTTCACATGCGTACTCTGCTCCCAGACCTGCAAGTTCAGTGTTGGGAAAAAGGCTTGTCCTTCATTAACAGTGGACTGAGCCTTGGCTGAATGGAAGAACATATGATTTGAATGCAGTAGATCCCAGCCAAAACCTCCCAAGTATATACAGTATGCAGTCAAGTCAGACTAACTAATAATCCACATATTTTCTAACAATAGTGACAAATCCATCCTAATTGCCCAGACTGTCTATAGGAGGGTTTTCTCCACATGCTTTCCATGCCTGTTAAACCAGAAATGTTCACTTGCATGCACTAGTTCAGTGCACATCAGCAGGTTTAATGCCTGGTGAAAACTACTCCTATTTCCTTCATTTGAAGCTGTCAGATAATCATGAAACAGGCTTTATTTGCTACATCCCCTATCAAATTATCCTTAATAACAGCACACAAAATTAAAGATTGAGAAACTGCAAAAACTGAGAAGAGGGGAAATACTCTTTTTCATTGTTTTTTTCAGAATTTCAGTATCATAGCATTGTCTACTTCGGTCCTTCCCAACTCGCACCTAACTTGGCATACCCATGCCCTGCAATCTCCTTAATTTCTGGTATGCCCCTGCAACATGGCCAGTCAGGAACACGGTGAAATTGGTTGGCAATGAGAGAAAAGAGGGACCATGCAAGGAAAATTGGGATGGGTATCAGGGATATTAAATTTCATGCTGGCATGGATTTTTGTTAATGGGAGGGAAAACACTTCAATTCAGCACCGGGGACATGTCTTTAGATGAATTGGATGGAGAATTGAAAACATAATGTTTTTGATAGACTTGGTTTTACAAGGAAGTGCCATGAAGTCACTGTTTAGACTAAGGACATTAACATGAAACAATCCCCAAGAGTTCTACCTGGGTTTACAAAATTGTCTGCAAGAAATCACTTAGCTTGGTCATCTGCGGTTTTCAAGATGCCACTGATAAGCTCCTTCATTTAAACATATCGTTGCTTACTAATTAAGCTTTGTTACTGAAGCCTCAAGGGACATTTTTAATTTTTTCTCCCAGAGATAAAATGGCCAGGATGATCCATATTCTGATAACCATCATTTTTTTCCAGAAAATGCATATGACAACCTACTATCATGTACGAAGCCATTTACAAATACAATTTCAAAGTTACAGTGCTTTTCTTGCACAGCTTTCCTTGCTCATCTTGAGCCTTGGTTGAATTTCTCCCAACAATCATCTTTCTTGCACCAAGATCTTTCCCCAAAGCCCTTCTCCTCTAATGCCACTGGCATGTGAGGATGGTGGGAAGCAATCTTTTGGTGTTAGTATAAAAGCTTGTGTTTTTTTAAACCTTTAAAATATCTGGTGTATTTGTGACAGTACAACCTTTGTTGACTTTTACCTTAGATTACCTCCCTATTTTAAAGTTCTCCCATTATACCACTTTTCACGTTAATGGAGTTGGGTTCCAAACACAGAGGACTATGACTGACAAATGAACACAGAGACATGAAAACAAATCCATGTAGACATCTGAGCTATTTTTACAGAGTTACAGCTACCAGCAAAGAGTGTTGACAAGCAGCAGGTCTAGAGAAAAATGGGTAAGAAGGGGGTGAAGGCATGCTTATTAGCTTCCCCAGTCCCTACCCCACAAAACCTTACCGCAGCAATAGCCTTGGGACCCTCGGCGACACTTTGGTTGAGGGCAAGGCCTGCAGTAGCTGGGCGGTTGGGTAGAGTTGCTGGGGGCTGCTGCTGCTGCTTCTTCATGGCTATCCCCATAGTGTCCAGGCTCTGGCTACGGCCTCGGATCACCCGCTGGAGAGAAGGGCAACAGGGAAACAGACACAGACACATTGACATACACACACAAGGAGAGCACGGAGAGTAGCAGAGATGCTGGTGGATAAGAACTGGGAGGCAAAGAATACTAACCCTGGACTTCCTCTCACTATTGGATCTCAAGCAAAGAAAGTATCCCCTCCCCCCACACACACCAATATCCAAGTGGACAGAAGAATCTGCCCAAACTATCCAAGGCTACAGTCTTCATTAAGAACTTCGTTGCTTTCCTCTAAGTCAGGGGTCTCCAAACTTGACAACTTTAAGCCTGGCAGACTTGAACTCCCAGAATTCCCCAGCCAGCTCTGCAGCCAGCTTTGTTGGCTAGGGAATTCGGGGAGTTGAAGTCCACCAGGATTAAAATTGCCAAGGTTGGAGACCCCTGCTCTAAGTGATACTGACCAGCTACAGTATAATCATGATTCTCTAGGGTAATTCTTTCTTCTATTATATGAACCTTGAAGACACAAACCAGGACACCAAATCTACCTTATAGTACTGAAAGTAAGATGTTATCTCAAAAGAAATATGAATTCATTTTCTAGCTTTTTATGCATAGTTCTACCTAAGCTGGTCAGCTCAGACCACAGAACAAGCAGCACCGCATAATGAACTATTATCCAGAAAGAAAAAGAGCGTTGGTACTTACCTAATATGCCTCTTCTAATAAGATGGGGATAGCATCCATGTATGGTTAACACTGTCCGCTCTCAGATTGGACTGAGTCTGATTAATAATTAATTAGTATCGCTATATAACCCACCCTTGTGGGATCTTACCCAGCTTTCCGGTGAAGAACAAGAAAAAACACGCAGACTCAATGTGTTATTCTCCCCCCAAAAAAACCCGGAAAACAACTTTAATATACAAGCAATCACAGAACGAAGAGCTACCTCAAGTCAGACCCGACTGGCTTGATCAAGCAATCAGAATTGACCAGGTATAAGAAAAGAAGGACCAGTCCCTATCCAGGATGGGGCTGGATGCTATCCCCACCTTATTAGAAGAGGCGTATCAGGTAAGTACCAACACTCTTTCTCAATAAGGTAGGGATAGCATCCATGTATGGGACATACCCAAGCTGGATTGCCCATATGGGAGGGACCCCGACTGGTCCAAATCACTTGTCTGAATACACGGATTGCAAGACCCTGCTGCCAAAGGCTGCATCCGAAGATGCAAATTTATCCAATTTGTAGTTGTGAATGAAGGGCAAAGGGGACGACCATGTGGCCGCCCTACAAATTTCCTCTATGGACGCCTGGGTCGCCCATGCGGCCGAAGTCGCCGCACTCCTAGTTGAGTGAGCGGTGATCCCCTGGGGAGCCGGCTCCTGAGAGGATTGATACGCCTTAGCAATGCAGTATCTGATCCACCTACCTATCGTGGGAATGGAGACCCTGTGACCCAATGACATCTCCTGGAACCTAATAAAGAGAGATTCAGAACGCCTGAAATCTGACGTCCTGTCAATACACTGTATGTCTCACATCAAGCTTGTGCCAGATCCGTTCTAACGCGTGACTGGGGTTTGGGGAAAAATTTGGCAGAACCACTTCCTGCGCCCTGTGAAACCAGGATCCTACCTTGGGTGTGAACGACAGATCCAGTTGAAGCACCACCCTGTCCTTGTGGAATGTACATAATCCCTCCCTAATGGACAGGGCATGCAACTCTGAAATCATCCTACCTGAGGTAAAGGCAACCAGGAAGGCCACCTTCATCATGAGGAATTGTAGCGAGATGGGCTCAAAGGGAGGCTTTGTAAGGGCTGAGAGAACCTTCGACAAATCCCATGTGGGTATCTGTGAACCGTAGGTGGTCTGAGGTTCAATGCCCCTTTCAAGAACCTCTTTACGGTAGGATGCTGAGATAGGGGGTGACCTTCACCCCAGGACAAGACCGATGCTAGCACGGCCACCTGACATCTAATAGTATTTGGCGACAACCCCTTATCCAACCCGTCCTGAAGGAACTCCAGTACTTGGGGAACAGAGGCTTGGGTCGGAGTGACATCCCTGGTGGAACACCATGAGCAGAAGATCCGCCAGGTGGCCTCATAGATACGGTCTGTAGAGGGCAATCTAGATGCCTAAATGGTGTCCACAACCTTGGTGGAGAGCTGTTCCCGAATCAGGGCCCTCCTCTCAACCACCAGGCAGTTAGTTGTAGCCACTGTGGATCTGGGTGTTGAAGAGACCCCTGGCTCAGGGAAATCCTGTCTGGAGGTATCCGCCATGGAGTCTCCACAGACAATGCCCTGAAGTCCACAAACCATGGGCATCGCAGCCAGTGGGGCGTAATGAGAAAAATGTCCGCCCTGGTGTAGATGACTCGACGAACAACCCTGGCCAACAGAGCTGCCGGAGGGAAGGTGTAGAGGAGCCCCTGAGGCCAAGGGTGGCGTAGGGTGTCCACTCCCTCTGCTCCCGGCGTGCGGAACCTGGAGATGAACCTGGGGAGCTGCATATTGGCCGGGGAGGTGAACAGATCCATGACCGGAACACTGAACCGTCGAGTGATCTCCTGGAAGAGACAAGGGTGTAATTGCCATTCAGTCTAATCCACTGTGGTCCTACTGAGCCAATCGGCCTGTACGTGTTCTACCCCTGAAATGGGTTCGGCTGAGATGGAGAGTAAGTGGGACTTGGCCCAGTCACCCAACTCCCTTGCCTCCCGCATGAGTTGTTGTGATCTCGTGCCCCCTTGTCTGTTCACATGAGCTTTAGCCGACATGTCGGTAAGTACTAAGACATGCTGTTGTTCAATATACCATTTGAAATGGCAAAGGGCCAGTCTGATGGCCCTGAGTTCCAATACATTAATACTGAGAGTGGTCTCCTCGAGATCCCACTGACCCTGAGCCATATGTCTATCTAAGTGTGCTCCCCAGCCTACTAGGCTAGCATCTGTGGTGATGGTGACTCTGTGCTCAATCCTAAAATGACATCCCTGTTCTATGGCCGAGGATTTCCACCAACGCAGGGAGGTTCACGCCTTCCCCAGAAGGGGTACCCTTGACAAGGCTGTGCTCTTTCTCTGTCTCTGGAATGGTAACAGGAACCATTGAAGTTCCCTGGAATGCAATCTGGCCCAAGGCACAATGGCGATGGTGGATACCATCTTTCCCAAGAGCTGAGATAACATGGCCAATGCAATCCTGTTCGCCCCCAATACCTGTGTTACCAGGTTCCTAAGACTGGTCATATGCTCCTCTGATAAGAATACCTGCTCCGCCTGTTCGTCTGAGATGGAGAGTAAGTGGGACTTGCTATCAATCCAGGCCCCCAGGTGTAGAATTCTAGTCGTTGGCGTGAGATGGCTTTTTGGGATATTTATGGAGAACCCATGTGATTGTAAGGCCCATATAGTGAGTGCAAAGTGGCTTCCTCCCTCGAGGTAGACTGGCTTCCTCCCTCGAGGTAGACTGTACCAAGATATCATCAAGGTAGCAAAGTATTCAAATCGGTATACTCCGTAAATGAGCAGCCAGAGCTGCCAGTATTTTAGTAAACACACGAGGAGTCGAAGAAAGACCAAAGGGCAACGCCCTGTATTGATAGTGAACATTGGCATAACAAAAACGCAGGTATTGGTGGTGGTCCCGGAAGATAGGCATGTGTAAATATTCCTCCGTTAAATCCACTGATGTAAGGAAATCTCCCCCTCTTAAACATTCCAAAATGGTCTGTAACGAATGCATTTTAAAACTCTTAACTTTTAAATAACGATTCAACCTTTTAAAATCCAAGATAGCCCTCCATCCTCCTGAGGACTTGGGAATGACAAAGAGTATAGAGTAGAACCCCTGATGGCATTGGTCCTCCGGCACCTCCTGGATGGCCCCGATATCCAGAAGGTGCTGGATAGCCATGCGCATCAAGAGGTCTCTCTGTGGGTTACGGGAAATAGGGGAACAAGTGAGGAAACTGGGTGGGGAGGCAATAAACTCCAGCACCAACCCGACCTTAACTGTGGCCCATACCCAGCCATCCAAAGTGGTGGTATCCCACTGGTCTGCAAAATGCAGTAAGCGAGCCCCAATGGGGAACCGATCCTCTGACTGCTCACTGCTTACGGTTGTATCGGTTCCCCCCATCTTGAAAGGGCCGTTTGTCCTGGTCACCCCTTTGCTGTCGATAGGGCGGCTGGCGTTGGCAATTGTATTCATATCCCCGGAAGAACCCACCATAATTCTGCTGGTTATATGTATGTTTTCTAGGGTAGGGATTGGGACGGGAAAAATCCTTTTTTATGGTGGACGGTAAAACCTTACGTTTGTCCTTCCCTTCCACCAGCAACGGTGTGAGGGCATCCCCAAACAAGCTCCCCACTTTATACAGTTTGGCAGTCAGTCTCCACTTGTGCCGCATGTCCATTTGCCATTGTCTGAGCCACAGAAGCCGGCATGAGGCAACAGCTGATGCCATGGCTCGGGAGGCAAACTGCGTGGTGCTCAGGGTGGCATCAGTGGAGAACTGCACAGCGGCGATGATCCTGATGCGTCCTGGAGTCGGTGGGTATTCTCTCCTGTAAATGCTGAAGCCAGGAGATGCTGGACCTGGAGAAGAATGAAGCGGCTGTCGAGGCCCGCATCGCCCATGCAGCCGCCTGGTGCCCCCTCTGGAGGGTCTGATCTGCTCTCTTGTCCTCAGGTTTGAGGAGCTTTTCCTGGGAACCTGGTAGCATAGTACTTGAGCGGAGCGCCGATATTGGTGGTTCAACAGACGGCCACTGAAGAAGCTTATCTAACCCCTCTGCCACATTATAGTAGCGCTTGTCCGCTGCAGATGGGGCCGGTCCAGCAGTGGGGGCAGTCCATTCAGTCCATTGCCTCTGTACTGTGTCTATGAATAATTGGGGGGGGGGATGATGTCCGCCTGCCATGTCTGCTCCTTGATGTCTGCCATGCCTGCCATGTCTGCTACCAAGTACTGGCCGAAGTAGATGGTGTCGGGACCGCAACAGTGTCCCCCTGGCCTTCGAGGGCAGATGCGACCTTGGCCTTGGCCAGTAGGGGCTTAAAAAGATCAGATGGGAAGAGGCAAGCAGTGTGAGGTTTGTCTGGTGTTGCACTCTCCTCATCAGAAAGCTCTGCCTCTCTAATTTCCCCATCCTCGGAGCCATGAGCGGGGCTATCAGGAGATCCAATCAGATGGGGTTCATCTGTCCCGGTAGGGACGGCTGCTCTCTGCAGGGCATGAGTTTGACATGCCCCCACAGCCGGGTGACCCCACTCCTGCAGGCCCGCAGCAATGCCCTGTTTAATGGCCTCTGATATATTTTGAAAGTCGAGTCCCCACCTGAGGTATGGGGTGTGTACTCGGGGCACTACAGGTGGCCCATTCTGACTGGGGTCTGAGGGGCAGCTGAGGGAAAAAAACTCCTTAGCTCCCGGTCTGAGGTGTTGGAGGGGCAGCCATAGAAGTTTGAGGGGCGGCGCCCCAAAGGCCTGATGTGTCAATGGTCAAAATGGGGCCAAAGGGACCCAAACTCAAGTCCCAAAAGGAGGGGTCCCCAATACCTGTATTGGACCCAAGCTGGTCCTGTTGAGCCGTGGCTGATTGGCGTTGCTCGTCTCAGTTAATGTGTTTGGCCTTAGCCACAGGCTTCAGGGACTTTTTTGACTTTCCAGTCTTGGAGGCCTTGAGGGACTTGGCCTCTCCACTAGCCTCCGAAGCTGAAGGGCATGGTGGAGAAGAGTGAGCCAGTGGGGCTGCAGGCCTTGAGGCCTGTCCCTGACCTTCCCTATGCTCCTCACTTGGCAGGCCCGGAATGCTGCTGTCAGTCATGGCCAAATAATTCGGAGACAAAATGGTGGCCGTGCCTCAGCCAGTGGCCAAGATGGCAGTTCATGCCCTTTTTGGAGCGACCATTAGTCCAGGCGGGAGGTAAACAGCTTCTTCGCTCCTCGCCCCGTGTCTTTGCTCGCCCAGAGAAAACGATGCTGCCTGATCCCCTTTTTGTCTCTGCACCTCGCCCTGAGCTCAAGCCTCATAATAGCACGGAAGGGCAAATTGTTTGGTGCGTGTGCACTGAAGGCAGCGCAGCTCCGACGGCAAAATGGCTCAGGAGATAAGTAGACGAGCGGCTGGAGGGATCGGCCCGCCCGAGGCTCAGGGCAGTGCTTCATCTGAAGGTGATGGGAGATGCGCAAAGGAAAGCTGCATCTTCACCTGGCTTGGATGCTGCGGGCTGCAGATAGGGCACTCAGACAGGATGCGGGCGTGTGGATCGGGTCAAAGCACTTGGTCCCTCACAGCCAGTCAGGCAGATAAACGGCTTACCCCCTGTCAGGCGATTAAACAAATTCCTCCTAGGTGACAAGCGACTGACAGGCCTAGGCACCAAGCCCAACACGGCCACCGGGGAGCCTTGACATTAAGTGAGATTATAGCTCCAGATAGAGACCTTACTCACAAATATTCCTCAGAGAAGAGTTTAAATTGATCAATGTTCTCAAGATATGTCAAGTTGGATAACACAGTCGTCCCAGAGTGGACTGAGTCGGAAAGCTGGGTAAGATCCCACAAGGGCGGGTTATATAGCGGTACTAATTAATTATTAATCAGACTCAGTCCAATCAGAGAGCAGACAGTGTTAACCCATACATGGATGCTATCCCCACCTTATTGAGAAACAGAAGTCACATATCCTGAATTCCTGAATGTAAGCATCAATTACTCCTTCTCATGCTCTGAATGGAGGTTCCTCCGCCACTCACTCTGGCATTTAACATCTTTCATGCCAAATTTAACTATCCTGAAGATAATGTGTATCCTGAAAGTTCTTATCTAAAAATGTCATCAATAAAAATTAAATTATCTTTTTTTAAGGTAATATTTCCATTACAATTACTGAAAAAATAATTATAAAATTAACTTAATAAAGTAAAATGATGGTATATTGAATTATAAACTAAGTTCCCCATGATTTTCTCTAATGGCATACAAGAATAAAAGCGGTACTAACTTTCATTGTGTTGGCAGCAGTTTTACATATAATCACATCTCTAATCTTTCACTTTTTACTTCTGTAGGAAATGTATTTCTTTCAACTATTCAACTGCTCTTCTATAAAAATTATATAATATCAGGCAGCACTGCTTTCAGTTTATGTTGAAACGTCTTTCCTCTGTCTTTCAATTTTTGTAATATTGACAGTGATTGTATTGATGTTATTACCTAGTTTGGGTAATGAAACTTCTGCAAGAAAACAACCAAGCTCAGAGAGAACCCTGAGCTACAACTATTCTTCTGTATCAAGACCATGACCTATTTCGACTTTGAGTCTATCCTGCCCTCCAGGGATGGGTTGCTGCCGGTTTTACTACCAGTTCCCAACCCGTGTGCAACCAGTATTTGCGAGCAAACAATTTACATTGAACTGCGCACGCGCAGTCACTAAAAACCAAAATGGCGGCGGCCCAGCAGCAGCAAGGGAACCAGTTCAGGGGCATGGCAGGCCTGGGCCGCTGCCGGTTCTGCGACCCAGCCCTGAATTCCACTATCGGTTCGCCCGAACCAGGCCGAACCAGGAGCAACCCACCTCTGCCGCCCTCCCACATTCCTTCCTCTAACCAATGTCCAGGTGATATGTTTTATATCTGTGTACTGCTCAAGCACAAACCCAGTTAAAGAATTAGAAATCCCATGTTCTATGTAGTTCGACCTTTCCTTAAAATGTTTCCAGCAAGTCAACTAGAAGTTGAAGTTTTCCCAATACCAACCAGCACATCCTGGGGAACGTCCAATCTATGAACTATTCTAAGATCATATCAAAATTCAGATATTTGGCAACTGACTCGTATTTATAACAATTGCAGTGTCCCGTGCTCATGTGGTCACCTTTTGCGACCTTCTGACAAGCAAAGTCATTGGTGAACCGAGATTCACTTAACTACCGGGTTACTAACTTAGCAACTGCAGTGATTCACTTAACAACTGTGGCAAGAAAGATTGTAAAGTGGGGCAAACTTCACTTAAAAACTGTCTCACTTAGCAATAGAAATTTGGGACTCAATTGTGGTCTTCAATCGAAGACTACTTGTATAGACAGTATGTGCTCAGTATAAAATGCATAACAATTTTCTCTGTGATGGTGTACACAGAGCAAAAAACAACAACAACAACATAATATTATTTGTAATTTGTAGGCTGAGATCCTTCAAATCTTTGGTCTGATTTACACATGAAATACCAACGAGTATGAATTTTTGTGCCACTACAGACTGGAGTTGGATTCCCTTTTCTAGTCCCCAGATTTACTTCACTCAAATATACAACATATAATTGATCCTGGCTATTGCTACCATAGCTGTGGAAAGCAGTACCCTGTGAAACACAATTAAACCATCTTTCAAACACAGACATGTGGGGAAACAGCAAGCAGAGATGAGGAAACATGGACCATGATATCAGCTGTCCCCCTTATGTATTTTTATACAACACAGTGATGCTACTATGAAAGGGCAGTTCTTATGCTGTGATATCGCAACACACATTTCAGCATTTTTAGAATTAGCATCATGATTAGGCCTCCAGATTTCCAACATTATTTCTCCAATTTCTCATTCCCATTCTTCTCCACTGTATTGTAATGAGAGTAGGGGATGCAAGACTACATAACTAGACAGAAAGAAAGCATGTTTGATAATTTAAACATTGTTTCTATGCTTTAATAATTTATTGTACACCACCCAGAGTCCATCTGTGAGGGAGATGGGCAGTTCCAAATTAAATAAAATTTAACAAATTTCCCCCTGGAATGTAAAATGTGTTATATTTCAAATATAAATGATCAAATCCACTTTCCCTTCCACATAGTGATCAAATATACTTTCCCTTCCAGCTAATGTACAGATACAGACACATAGAAACCAAAATGCCAGGTGGGAGTCATATTACAGATATTACAATTTGTCCTCAAAGCATGAAGTGGGGATTTTCCATGGCCTTATTTTCCAAGAAAAATGAATAAACTAGCCTAGTACCTAACAGCAGAGTTCTGAGATGTGAAATTATGTGGCTTACTTCTCAGCTTTGAAAAAAAAAACCCTCCCCAACATAATATGAACTTACAGTTGCAGGCCTACCTATTGCAATATTTTAAGTGGCCAGGTGTGCTTTTGCACAACTTCATATTGTGCACCAACTGGGTCCATTCTTGAAGTGTTCACTGTCACTTATGTTGGTTGCCAGTACTTCTGAGTGCAATTCAAGGTGTCGATAAAGACTTTTTTTTATTAGGGAGTCCCCTCTGGTGGGCTAGGTATAGAGCATTTTCTATTCCGGCAACTTTTGCTTGGAACAGTGGTGGGTTTCAAAAAATTTTAGAACCTCTTCTGTAGGTGTGGCCTGCTTTGTGGGAGTGGGTTGCCGGCCATGTGACCAGGTGGGAGTGGCTTGCCAGCCATTTGACTGAGTGGGCATGGCCAACTTGTAAAATGTGGTGAAACTCACTTAACAACGCTCTTGCTTAGCAACCAAAATGTTGACTCAGAAACTCTGGCATTTGAAGCATGCAAGTCTTAAAGCTGTCAAGTTACAAGACCCTTGCACCCCTAACCCTTTAGAAAAAAAAGCCCCAGGGGTGTTCAAACTTGACAGCTTTAAGACTTGTGGACTTCAACTCCCAGAATTCCTCCTCTCACTCTTCATCTTGATGATGTAAAATGGGTGGGTGGAGGGAGCTGGAATCGGTTCTAAACGGCACTGTAGATTTGTGGAACCTCTTCTATAGAAGAAGTTAGAACTGGCAGGAACCCACCCCTGGCTTGGAACCTCCTTCCCACAAGATTAAATTGCCCCTGCCTCTGTTGGCCTTTTGCATAGCTTTAAAGACATGGTTTTGTCACTGGGCCTGGGGATCTCTGTGTAGGTCTCAGTCCAAGCAATACCTGTGTTGTAGCTTTTTCCCCTCTTGGCTGCAGATTGTGTGTGCTGTTGTTTCTTTATTGGTACTAGCCAGAGCAGCGTCAAGTTATAAACATGGAAGGACATTGAGAAATTCAGCATTTACACCATCTCTCACCTTGAAATTCTCAAAGAAGCCACCACCCCCATTCTCGATTTTGTCCTCATCTCCTGAGGCCAGGCCCATCATACTGCGGCTACGAATCTGCAGTTCTTCAAAAAGGCTCTCCAAAAGTGCACTGCGGGTGCGATCCTGCTCCAGGAAGAGAGAAATAAAGAGAAGCATTGTTGTCAAAGATTTCAAGTCAAACTTTGGAAGTGCATGTGCAAAAGGGAAAGAGGCAAAATAGAAGGCCATTTCATGTCTGGATGGGTTACATAATCTGTTGAGTCATAGTTCAGAGCTTACATCCTTCAGTGTTAAGATGTTGCATTCAGTTTAAAAGTTCCTTATTTATTTACTGAAATATATGTTAATTCTGCTTTTCATTTAAAAAGGGCCAACACTAGAAAGTTAGAAACAAATAAGCAGTGGGATGCTTATGAGGATTCTCTGTCTGTCCGACCCTACTTCTAAAAAGGAAGAGTAAATAGGAAGTTTGCAGGTAAGACATAGGTTATGCTAGAAAAGGAACCTAGGCAGTCATTTTGAGAGAACACCCAGGTATGCTTTCACAATTCCAAATTCCAATTCAAAAAGACTGCCCACCTTGCCTTAGGAACTATTTCATAAAAGCCTGCATGCAAACTAATATTTAATATCAAGTCTTATAATCTAGATCCCTCTTCAGAGATTCAGCAAGAGAGCTTCTGGGAAAGGAATGTCTCCACGGTGATGGTATAGAATGTCTCCTAGTTGAAATCTGCCAGAAAAAGAAGACCTGTATCTTGACAAGTTGATGATAAAGATGATAATTACTAGTTTGAGGTATAAAATAATTTATTCTTGTTGCCAGTAAGTTCAGGCTTTCCTTTATTTTTTTTTGTTGTTGTTTTTACTCTCTTTTTACACATGACACTTCTGTATACCAGAGTCAGCAAAAATAATATGTTATTGAAAATATTTTTTTCTGGATGGTTTCACCCGAGGTTCCAAGTAAGAGTCGGAATGCATCTGTCAAAAACATCATACAAATACAGCCATCCACTTCCTTTTTAAAAATAGCTATTCTGAACATTCCTTAAAGAACTTACCATATTATTAATCAGCTAGTTTTTAGGCCCATAGTTAATAGAGCCAAAAGTGGGCAAATCAGAAGGCACCAGATTGCAGATGAATTTCTTAAAATGAAAATAAGAACATTTTTATTTTGGATTTGCTGAAGTTTTGTGATTTCTTAATTTTATGAATTCAGTAGTTTAAACTGGGCCACTTAGTAGGAAAAAATGACTGTAATCAGTTACACCTTTATTTATTTCTGAAAGCTCTATGCCTGTACAGCTAAACTAGCAAGAGTAACAAATTAAATATCTTACTGGACAGAGTTCATACAAATCAACTGCTGATAGCATTTAAGCACATTTGCGTGAACTGAATTGTATAAGGATTTCAGGAAAACTTGTAACCACCCCACTTCCAAGAACAGCCAATCTCTGATCCAGCTTCATCCAAATGCTTGTTTATTGATTATTGTTACTATAAGATGTTAAATGGCAAAAACAGCATGCCATTTGATTATGTCCTTATTTGAGAATTTGTCCTTTTCTTAAGGGAAATGTTCATTTTAAAAGGGCATCAAATTCTTTTCATTCATTCCCAACTCTTAGGAATCTTAAATGTAATTTTAACATTGGGAGAAATTTTCCAAAGCTGATATTTCAGCAATTTATATGCATTGCTAATTGTGCATTTTCATTTCATATATTTTGTTTCATACAGATATTTGCTTGAAAAGTTATTAATAGAAATGTAATCAAACTTACTTCCAACTTGGCAAATTTCTCAGCATGGTAACAGCTGTACTCTGCATTGATAAGCTTTGCCAGAAGAAATTCACGGAACTCTGTGCCCTATGGGGAGGAAAAAAGGAAGGCTCCTCCATCATGTCGGACATTCCGTAGCGTCTTCTCTCACTTTAACCAATGAGAACTACAACCATTCTGGTTTAAGAATGGAGGGTTTGGGAATGCTTTTTAGCAAGCCAAACTAACATGGACTCTATGGAAATACAAGAACCCAGAAGGATGTCTTAAGAATGTGATTCCATTCACAGTGTAAAGTCGCTCTCTCCCACAGCAATGTACATGATTCTCATAGGGAAAAAATTATCTTCTATATAAAAAGAGTGTGAGCTTTTCTTCAGACAGCCAAGCGTCTGACCTGGATTTTATGACCTTTACTGTGTTGGTTATTAAACAGCCACATTCACTATGGGATTGGGTTTTTTTTGTTGCCAAAAATCAGAAGTAAATGCCACTTTTCGATAAAACATTGTAAAATGTGGTGGAACATTGCACACAGTCATAAAAATGGGAAAGTTGCCAAGAAATGCAGTCACAGGACTTGGGAGAGTGGTTGTTGGAACTTTAGAATTGGGTTGTAAATACCCCTGAGAGATCCATCATAACTTTGAACAGTAGCTAAATGACCAGCCATAAGTCAAGTACTACCTGTAAGATTCAAGAGATTTACCTAACCGAGGTTTCACTGAAGAATCTCAATTGATCCTGTTGCCTCAGCAGGTGTTGGTTCTGGCTGGCGTTACTGCTGGTTTGCTTGTGGGTGTGCTTTGCGCAGAACTCAAAAAAAAAAAAAAAAGATGGCGGCGGTAACGGGGGTGACCGGGGAACCGGTTCAGTGGCATGGCCAGCCTGGGTCACTGCCGTTTCTGCAACCCAGTCCAGCATACCACTACCGGTTCAGCTGAACCCGGCCGAACCGGTAGGAACCCACCTCTGTGCCTCAGGATATATTGAGAACTGTGACATGAATGAGCATTAATAGAACATGAATTCAGTCAATGCTCTCTCTCTGTTCGCTATCAGATATCTTTCAAGCAGTTGAACCAGAGGTGGTATTCAGCAGGTTCTGACCAGTTTTGGAAAACCAGTAGCGGAAATTTTGAGTAGTTTGGAGAATCTGTAAATACCACCCCTGACTGGCCCAGCCTCCATCTATCCTCTGCCTCCTGAGTCCCAGCTGATTGGGAGGAAATGGGGATTTGGCAGTAACCTTCCCCTGGAGTGGGGAGGAAATGGGGATTTTACAGTATCCTTCCCCTGCCACGTACAGCAAGCCACACCCACAGAACTGGTAGTAAAAATTTTGAATCACACCTATGACCTAGGAACAGCAAAGACAAATCTATAAAAATCTCCCTGCACCTGTTTACCCAGTCCTTAACTGCCGTAAAGTCTAAAGCTTTGCAGATGGAATTTGCTCTGTACTTCGCTGTTGGATATAGACTGAAACATTCCCCAAATATGAAAAACTAAGCTTCAGATTTGCCCAGCTGGGTCTAAAAAAATAGAAAACCAGGATTTGTTTGTAAGATTAACTGCGTGATGCTGTTGATCTTGTTGCTAACTGGCTCACTGTTTGACAAAGTGAAATGAACTGCAATAATTGCCTCTGAATTGGCTGTTGTGTTAAAATGGGAAGAAGGATTATTACTCCGACAATCAAACTGCACACCACAGATATGAAGGGTTAGTTCCCTAAAAGTATCTGATATCATATATCATTTTCTCAGTCCTGGATAATCTGCAGAAATCTCCAGCCTGCAGTGTTGGAAAAAGCTGCTCTAAGGGACCAGATATACCAACCTTTTTGAATACTGCTGGATTTGGAAGAGGGGCCCCAAAAAAGGGAACATCATCACGGGCAGTCACAGAAACCTGAAACAATCATAATTCACAGAGTAAAAAGACAGCAGAAAGGTCACTGCCGACTTAAGACAAGAATTAATAAGTTACATTTCTGCCAACCAGTCTTCAAAGCATGAAATTGGAACACTCCAGTTATAGGTTTCTTTTTTATGCCACATTGACTCAGGAGAAGAAGGAAGCATTGTAAAGCTGGGTTTTTAAAAAATCAAGCATTTGATCAAGCTATTGTTTGATTTTTTTTTATTCTAGTTCTTTGCAGTTAGTTTTAACTTTAATTTATTATGCGGCTTTGATTGCTTTTTATATTTTATCCAGTTAGATACCCCAATATAATAATCTTACATTTCCAAATTCCATGAGGAGGAAATTTTTTCTAGATTTCATATATTTTCCTATTCTACCACCTCTTATATTAGGCAACATAGTATCAACAGTAGAGACCTTCTAGTAGTTTCTATTATCTCCAAGGGCTTGAAATAGACACCTAACATTAGAACCACCATTACATTCCTGCCTAAACAACCAGATATAAAGATAGATTTTCCCCCCTGTGCCATCATTCTGATGAACATTTAATCCCCACAGCAATGTTTCATTTCTCAATTTATCTCTTCTCATCTTTCCTACTATTTTCTCCTATTGGTTTCTTATGTTGTTTGTAACTTATGATTAATTTTTGTAACTATGATTATGACCTATGACCTATTACTTGCTGTTAATATGTTTACTGTGAGCTTATGCACCAGAGATAAATTCCTTGTGTGTCTGATCACACTTAGCCAATAAACTACTCTACTCTACTCTACTCTACTCCTGCTCCTGCTCTACTCTTAAAAAATCTGTTTAATATAACATTTATTATATTATATTTATATAAATTTACTGATTATTCAGTATTAGGTTTACATCCTGATACAGTTCATCTTCTATTGATGCTTGAATTTTAAAAGTTCTAGTTAATTCAAGCAGTGCCATTCTGAAATGCTAAATGAATTATTAGTATCCTTTAGTTTAGTTCCCTTATTCTCTTTAAGTTTAAGTCTACATATCAAGTAAGTAAGGGCACAGCATCCACCAGGTGGTCAAAACAGGCAAGATGGTGGTCACATCATTGAGACTGAGGGCCTCCCTTTGCACATAGACTCACACAATCACAGAAACCATATACGACTACTTCACATGGATATTTGTACAGTATTGACATTAAAGTAATAGCCCCTTTTTAATGCAGTTGCAGTATTTCTTCCGAGAACTATAATCAAGAACAATTACTCTCATCATGTTATGTAGCATACTTTTTATTCTATTCATGAATAGAATAAGAAATACATATATTTTATTTTTGTTGAAAAATGAGAACAAGAATGGATTGGAGGTTCTGAAGAAAGTAAAGGGAGAACAAGGTGTTTCCCCTTGACTCCCATTTAGACTCCCCAAAATAAAATAGCTACGTATGAGCATAGACTAACGGTTGTTGCTGAGGAATAAAAGAAGGATAGTCCAGCAGTAGATAATAGAAAAGTTAGAGAATGATAAAACTGGAATTCAGAATGCAGCAGGCACTGTAATGCCACAGAACATTCTATGGCTTCCTCAGGAATGGTAAATTGTGTACTCTGTGCCTTTACCTTGTACAGCGTCTCTCCACTGGCATTGTGATGGAGTTGCACCACCATATAGGCATGTAGAAAATTTGATGCGATCATATCGGGCACAAAAGGAGTATTTTCATCTTGGAAGACAATGGCCACAATATCGTTCCCAATGTGGCGCTTGCGTTGGAGCTGAAAAGGAACAAAGAAGATTGCACAAAATGGTAACTCCTCCTATACAGTTTGGGCAATCCACAAACCAATTCCATCCTATTCCAAATTGAGGGATGTTTATAGCAAGCTCTAGTCTGCCCATAGTCACCTCGTAGAAGATGAATGGCATAAAAGTGTAATAAATAAAATAAAATAAAGTTTGTTGATCTACAACTAGAATCTTTCCTCCTGCAAATCATGACATCCCTTGAAATTTCTGTTGCTCAAAAACAATGGTGCCATTCTATTATTTTGGAATAGGAAACAGGAAACCTAAATCTAAACCTAAAATTAAAATCCTAAATCCTAAAATAGGCTTAATGATGTTTAGAAAGAAAGAATTGCCAAAGTCCTACCCACCAAATCTAAGAAATTACAAAAATCATAGCTCCACCAGTATACTGCAGAGACTGTGGCTTTTTCTAAAGGTTTGTTCAGCCCTGGGCCAGGGTTTTGATACCAAATTCTATAAGACAGAATAAGTATATATTTTGCACCTATGTACATTTTATTTTCTCTTTTTGCATATAAGCAAAGATGCAGGACTGAAAATGACCATAACCCAACTAAATTGGGTAATTTATGAATGGTTATAAAATAACCCATGTAATAGTTTGAATTTAAGACTAGGTCCTGAATCCTGGCTTGTCATTGTCAAATTCCAACTCATGCAGAGTTAGAAGTTAGATTTAAGTACAGATTTTTTTAATTCACAATCAACAATGAGCAAAATTACAGAAACATGTCAAAGATAATAGATGGCATGGTCATCCTTGCAAAGCCCAATTTTCACTGCTACTATAGTGTATTTGGCTAGCATGCTGGAATGTTTGGGTCTAAAAAGGAAGCAATTTAACACATCTATTCTGGCAGAATATTAGTGTAAGAGGGCCAAAATATAACACAGAGATCCCTGTAAGTACAATACACACTGCATTGTTTCAATTTCCCCAGTCATATGAGGGAGTACATTCAATTAATGGGGTTTTAGGGTGTCTGTCCTGCAAAAACTGAGAAGGGAGTTTATGCTGCCTTCTCATTCTGGGAAATATAAGCAATTAAGATAATTTGAAGGTTCTCAAGGAGATTTTGCAGCCCATCCTATTCTTCTCTGTGAATTTTTATTAGCATCAAATTGACAATATCTAAAGACTGTCCCTTTCCGAATTCTACTCAACATACCTGCTGGGCATCTCCCTCTGTGAAAGGCAACATTGTAGAGACATGGAACATGATCTCTTTGCCCCGAAAATTTGTGTAGATGGATTCTGTTCCTGTCTGACCTCTTGTAACATCCAGTCCACCTCGGAATCTGAACAGAACAACAGAGGGAAGGCAAAGGGGAAGAGCGCCAAGAGAAGAAGAAGGACAAAAATTAGGGTTTTTTAAAAAAAATGATCAAAGATGGGGACCTAATTCATGACTGTAATATTTGCATCTACTACTATTGGTCAAAACTTTTAGTCTGGGAGGATGAGCCAATGTCATGACAAGATGATGTGCGATCTCAATGCTCTGAGAGCGCCGTCGGTAATTTTGCTGCTGGGTGGTCCAAACGGACCTAAACCGTCCCGCAGAGACGGTGAACAGGAAGAATACGTCTTGCTGATCTCAGAGACATCGCAAAGTCCCTGATCAATCCAAGAGAAGTTCTTCAAGCTGGCAACAAAAAATCCAGCCATTAGGCTGATGAAGTTGGGGCAGCTCCAAAACGGAAGGATACGGAAAGAGAAAGTGTTTCCAGCTGGTGAGGAATTTTTACCGTTTTAAAAGAGACTGCCTATAAAAAACTTAAAATTAATTTAAATTGGAGAACAGAAGAAATAAGCGGCAGAATTAAATTTGGAATGGTTTTGGACAGTGGGTTATCTTACTTTTTAAATGCTATCTTCATGGATGGAATTTATGCAAGCCTTTTAAACGAATGGATTAAGATTTCTTCTTCTATTTTTTTTCTTTTATTATTCTTTGTAACCTATGGACTAAAATTCTCCTCTTTCATTACTGTGGGTGTTCTTCTAACTCATTCAAGAATCGGACTTTTTTTAAAACTTGGAATACAAAAAAGATACAAAAAGAAACAAAGAAAATTGCAACAATAACACTGCTACTCGGAGGCTGGAGGTTTGTGTATTGGAAACGTAACACTCTTACTTTTCTCACTGATTATCCTGGCTTGGGACTCCAAGGTCTCACTGCTTGTTTATAGAGAGTGATAAGAAGAAAAGCATACAGATGTCCCTTTGAAGTATATCTTTAACCAGAGAAAGGTGAAAATAAAATGTTATTGTGAATCTATGCTTATTCTTGTTAAACCCTTCCAAGCTAAAGCAGCAGTGTTTGTTAGCTGGAGATAATGGCACAAATTTTAAGGAAATTTTAAGTCTGCAAAAGATATTCTCAGAAATACAGAAATTATCAAACACGTATGAGAGGATAGAGAAGAAGTTGGAAGACTTAGATCATCTAACAGCAAAATATGATGAAGAAGTTGGAGATGTTTATCAAGTGGAAAAAGTGGTGGTTAAAATCCTAAAAATCGAAGAGGAAAATGATTGGTTTGTCTCTGAAAATGGAAAGAGTGATACTGAAAGAGGAATTAAATGGAGTGGAAATCTACCCCAGATGGCAAGATACAGAAGAAGAAAAAACAAAATAATTTATGGATTTAAAGAGAGAAATTTTATTACAATATCATTGATAACACTACCGAAATCAAAGATAAGCTGATTAAGGAAACAGAAGAAGGGCATCGAAATTACATGAGAGATTTTATAAGCAGGGAGTTGCTAAGAGGAGTCCATACAAAGTTAATTAAGGAGATGAGGACTGACACCACAAATGGCAGAAGATATGAGACTGTTTTGCTACTGGAAAGATTCAGGTTGATAGATGGAAGAGTATAATTTAAAACTAGTTAAACTTAGTGAAATTTAGTGACAATAGATATAGTTAAATAAATAATTGATAATGATAATAATGTATACAATGTGTAATGTTATGATAAATAATAATTGGATATGAATATTGAATGGTACCCATGAAAGGAAGATTAGAAATCCTTTTGGATTATATATAAAGGTTAATAAAAAAGAACTAAATTAGATACAGTTAAGTCTTGATTATTAGGGGGGAAATGTTATGATGCAGGATATAGTTAAATAAAGGAGAGATAATGATAACAACGTATATACAGGTATGGGTACAACAAGGAAACTGGATGTAAATTGTAAACAGTGATTTGGAAAGGAGGATTAGAAAACTTTGTTATTAAATATTATGGATGTTTAGCTAGAATAGGACATAAGGATTCAGTGTTATTGGAGGATTTTAGAAATAGTAAATGAAATGCCAGTATGTGGTTATGTATTAAATCTTGGTATATTTTATGATGAAGGACGTTTAAACAATTATAGTCAAATTAAAATAGAAGTATGATGATGGTAACATGTATAAATATCTGAGTTAAAATACTTGACTTAATATGAATTATGTTTGTTGACTGTGGAAGAGATGCACAAAAGCCTTTTTGTAACCAACTGATACACTTTCTACAGTATGTAAAGAAGGATGTGTTGTGTTTGTTTTGAAAATTAAAAATTAAAAAAAAAACTTTTAGTCTGATACATATTTCAGGAAAAAAAATAGGCCACTAAGGAAACCTGCCTTGGGTACAAGCCACCTGGGTGAGTCACTCTTTGTTAGCCTTAGACCAGGAAAGGGCAACCTACTTCTGAAAACTTTGCCAAGAAAACTGCAGGTATTAGTTCAGGCAGTTGCCAGAAGCCAACACTGATTTAACGGGACACAAAGGCGCAAACAGACTCACAAGGAACCTACAGAAGAATTTATTTCTGAGTAAATATGTGTTTTTCCATCCCATCTGAGCGGACAGGGCGGTACACTGCAGGTGCTTTCCCTTATATATTATCACCTTGTGGGTCCTCCAAACCATGCCTTTTCTGGTGCAGCTCCTGCCCTATGGAACATCCTCCCCATTGAGATCCATCAGACCCCCATCTTTCTATCATTCTGGAGAGGGCTTAAAACCTGGCTCTTCCAACAGGCATTGGAATAGGGCACGATCAGAATATGGATACACTAGAGCAGAATAATTGTGGTGCTATGACTTTCTAGTGTTGTTGGTTTTATACTGTTTTATCACTTGTAAGCCACCTAGATTTTTTTAGAAGATGGAGAGTTATAGAATTTTTTTTAAAAAAAGTAAATAAAAATATATGCTGTTTCTTTGGATGGGCTCATTTATTGTGCTAGCCTGAAGACAAAAGAGTCATAGCATGGTTTAATCATTATAGGCAAACCATACCAGGAAGGCACTGTGGGAGGCTCCACAAAGATCTATTCTCAAGCTCTAATAAGTATTCCGAGTCATTTTGTACCTTTCAGGGCTGGTGAGAAATCTTCCCTGTTGGCTTCCACTGTGAGTCATGCCTGACTGAAGACATGTCCATGAATGAGTGGAAATGATGACTGCTGTGTAGAATGAAAGACTGGTGGGTAGACCGGTCCTTCAAAGCTCTCCAGAGAAGGAGAGAACAGGAGCCCACAAGTGCTCTGAAAGGCATCACCTCATAAACAGACCATAAAACAATGGTTTCCTGTGGGTTTGAGTGGCAGGAGCCAAGGAAGACAATATCTTTGCTCTCAGCAACAGTAGAGCCTTTAACAAGGACGCTAAATTAGTTGAACTTCACTTTCCAATCACATTTGGAAATGTTCAGTCTAATAATGACTTTATGGATATTAGGGACCTTCAAAATGAATTTGGAACCCGTGACTTTTACTTTCTTCTTTCGGTTTAACAAAACCTAAATAGAGACTTAAGAATTTAAAATAAAATACAATAAGCAAAAGGCAAAAAAAATTAAGATTTAAGAAGGTTAAATGGATTGGGAGACTAGGAATATTGGCTATTTTTGCTATAAGATCTGAAAAACAAGGAGATAGTTAAATAATATCTTAGTTCTAGTTAAATAATATCTTAGTTATTATAGTTAAATAATATCTTAGTTATTATAGTTAAATAATATCTTAGTTATTATAGTTAAATAATATCTTAGTTATTATAGTTAAATAATATCTTAGTTATTATAGTTAAATAATATCTTAGTTATTATAGTTAAATAATATCTTAGTTATTATAGTTAAATTATATCTTAGTTATTATAGTTAAATTATATCTTAGGTATTATAGTTAAATAATATCTTAGTTATTATAGTTAAATAATATCTTAAATAATATTATGGACTGCTGTGGCCTAGAGGTGGAGCTCTCGCCTCATAATCAGGAGGTTGTGAGTTTGATCCTAGGGTAGAGGCAGATGTAGGGTCTCCTGCTTGGGCAAGGAGTTGGACTAGATGACCTGCAAGGTCCCTTCCAACTCTGTTAATCTGTTAATATTCTTGTTGGAAATGACTAAAACGGAACTAAACCCATATTAGGAACTGAGGCTTGATGAAGGTTGCAAATGGACACTAGAGGGAACCAAAGGGCCAGGTCATAAAATAAGCAAACAAACAAAAAACCAAAACAAAAATATTCCAGTCAAAATTGCTAAATTGGCTACAATCTTTTTCTTATCCTAGAGTTTTTGGATAAGTGGACCAAAGTGTTACCTACAATCTCAGAATAAATACAAATTTCAATGGATAATTTTTTAAAAGATGAGAAAAAATTAAAAACATTTACCAGGTATTGACATTATAAAATTTGAAGGCATGGAAGACAACCAAATTGAGATCACCAAAATGGGAATACGAAGGACAAATCAAGAAAAAGATCTGGATATGGAACAGATGCAACAAGAATCATGGACAGGGTCTTTTTATGGGTTTTATAAAGTAGGTTGGAATGTCTTGAAGGCCAAAGATTGATGAGAAATCAAACCCACTGGAATGATTTAAAGCAGGGGTGTCAAACTCATGGCCCGCGGGCTGGATGCATCACGCGCTGGCCACGTCCACCCATGGTTTAGTGAAGAGGAAAAAAATCATGATACGTCATGTGATGACACGAGTTGACACCCCTGATTTAAAGGCTAAAATTGTAAAAAGCAAAAAGAAATATCATAAATTTGGACTCTTTGATCAGGGATAAATTATTTGTTTAATATTTCTGATAACTCCTAATGTGCTTTTGCTGAACCATCTGAAAAGATAAATAGTTAGGCTATGGGGATAAGGGTTTTTATTTGTAACTTTAAAAGTGGGTGAAATGTTATCTTATGCTTTGTGTGGCAAAGCTTGGAAAACGCTTCCTTATTATTTATTATTGTTGCCTTTTCGTTTCCTTTTGTTCTTTTTTTTTTTCTGCACTTCCTACACTTTTTCCTTCTAGTTTTGCTTGTATTATTTTTTACAGTGTTTATTAAAAACTTCAATAAAAGTATATTTTAAATTATTTTTTTAAAAAGAAGGCCATCAAGAGCAACACAGGAAAAATAATTTGGTAGTAGGCTTGACATGGATAGCACTTACCCACGAAAATCCTGCAGCTGGATCCTATCGCCTAGGAGATCTAAAAACTCTAAGAAGCCTAAACTCTCTTCTGTATTACTGAAGACTTCTTCCTCTGTGGTCTGGGAGTAAAAAAGAGAAGAAAAGGAAGTGGGAGGAGATAGTCATTTATCATTCTTTCTTAAATTATCCTAAGGATCCTTTTGTACAAAGGATATAAGTCTGAAATGGTGTATAGCTGAGGTTCAATCACAGTAAGTTATTCACTTCACTGGGTGAAGCCTTGTCAACCTCTTTAAAGAATTGTTACCAGAGTAAAATGTATCTGGGGTGAAATATGCATTCCAATATTTGCTTTTCAAGAAAAAAAGAATATTAAAAATGTTAGTAGAAAAATAAAACTTCTCTTCCTGTTCAATACTTCATTTTTCCCTGACCTACAGAATGATGGAACATCATTTAGGATGGGCCTAAAGACAAGGCCTAGTACCAAGTACCAAGCTGCCTTTTTTCTTGGTTGGCCCAGCCATATCCCTCATGAAGCCTATGAAAAACAACTCTCTGGTTTTGTAATTCCAAAGATACTGCACTGAAATTAAACTTTATGTTAATGTATAGCACAGCACAATATTTAAATACACAAGAAAAGTGATTTTGATGCTGATTCTAGTGGTTCTTGGCCGAGGGCCCTTCAGGATGTCTCATAAGAACCATGACAGGACAATAAAGAGCAACAGCAGTCTGGTCTGCTCACAGTTAACAAGGGTAGGGTTATAAGTCTTCTTGGAGGAACTCCCCCCCCCCCTTTCATCTGATCAGCTCTTCAAACAATAGCCAAGATTTTCTAGACATGGCTTGAACATGGAACAGAAAACTCAATATCTACTTTACTCTAGCCTGAAAAACTCTTTCTGTATGGTGGGGGGAAATAAATATTACGTTTACAGCAAAGGGAGGAGGTATATGCAGTGTCTTCCTGCATGAAACAGTCTCTACTAATCTATGTTTTACCATTTTAGAAAAGTGTTAATTTTGTTTAGGTTTTTTTATTGCGGCTTGAGTACTCATTTTCTATTTGGCACTTTAAAACAAAAGCATAAGAATGAAGATGCTGGCAGAGTTATTGTGCTGTAAGCTGCAAAGCTGTGGAATCAGAAAACTTTCTCAGATCAAAATGTGCTGCAGAATATTTTCCACTTGAAACAAATGTAGCAGTTTCAAAACTATATGGAATTTGATTATCTATTGCCCAACATTGTTTCCATCGTTACACTAAAAGCATTTTTTCTCTGTACCATCAAAGCTTTTAATTTCTTTGAATGTACAGTGGATGGATCGTTAAATGGACTAGATTTTGATTTTTTCACATCAAATAATGTAGTCCAAATAGACATGCAGAATATTAAGGTAGAATCAAATTCATTTGCAGAAGAAAAAAATCCCCCGAAGTCCACATCTCTAATAATAGGTATACTACTTTATAATTTTCCAAAAGGCAATTGACCTTTTTCTTCAAAAAGAGTAACGTGTCCTAAAATGGCTCCAACCTTTGAAGTAACCTTTTCCCACCAACCGTGCCTGTTATTTCTCACTGCTGCTGTTTTTGATGACTGAAGATAAGACAGAAGTGCCTGAGAACAGCGGGCATAAGATTAACAAGAAATAATTGACTATATTCAAGCAGCAGAAGAGAGGGAGGATGCAATGGAAGGAATGGAAGTTTGTTTCCAGTTTCCCCACTTATACATGAGCAACAGGTGTGAGAGTGAAAAGTATTTTTACCTGCCCAAATTTTTGGTAGATGACACCAAACTTGAAGTTATTGCTGATGACATGTTCATCAAATGCAACAATGAGTTGGGAAGCCTAGGAGAGGGAGAAAAAGCTTGAATTAGCAGGCAGCTGGTTGGAGAAAAAAATATCTGTATTTTTTTCTACATTCAGAAACATATAGGGGTTACCTTAGGATACAGCACAGGAAAGAAGCGGTCAACATTCACATCTTCACAGAGCAGCTGCAAGGCAAAGTAGGAGGACTTAGCATTCCTAATGTAGGAACCTGACTTCCTAGCCAAAGGACCATTATGATTAATACAAGTCATAGGAGGCATTGCATTTTCAACAGATTTGCATTTGCAAGGTATTTGTCTTTTAATTTATTCCTTGTTCAATTATTAAACTCGCATTTATAAATTTTCAATGCAATTAAATGTGGGCTTTTGAAATTAAATGTAGGTTTTAAACCTGTAATTGGTTAAACTGTTGCACTATTAAGACTGGATGAAGCATATATACTTGGGAGTTTTACATGCAGGTTAGCTGAAAAGAAACCATTATACTTAGTCCCCCACCAGTCAACCTCTTAATAATTAATGTTAATAATTCTCTTCCATTCATCTTACAAAGGTACCAAAATGAAGAGTTGCCAGGTTGGAGAAGATTGCTGCATTAGGTGAATGAAAGTAAAGGATTCAATGGGCAAAGGAGCCATTCAACAGAAAAGGAGCCAGCCAAGAAACTATTGGAAGCTTTATATTGAGAACATTGGATATTTATGTCCTAAGCTGTTTAGGAATGCCAAGGTCAAAACCAAAAATGTAAATGGCCCCAATATGCAATTGGCAATCAGTGAAGATCTCTCAATCTTATGATTGATGTTCCTTCCAGGAATCAGTAGCTTGTCCACAACAATTTACATCAGTTACAATTTGTAGAAACCTGCTAAGGGCAGCCCCACATAAAGCAGTAGTTGGGACAGGATGTATCTAGAATGTGATTAGGATTGTAGGAATGACTGGCAATTAGTCCATTGCTTATAGCTGTGAAAACATGCTTCTCCCCACAGCTATCCCCTACCAACTGAATGACAGCTCAAATCTAGGAGGCTTTCCTAGACTGGAAATTTGCTCTTTCTGGAGGAGAACAATCCCATTCCAAACACATTCCATTTTAAGCTTCAAGTCACACATTCTTCTTACCAGTAGCACCTCAACATTTTTTCAGCTTGTTTTTCTCCATCCAATCGGAATTTAATCAACAGTCTAATTACTCACTGCTTCCTTTGAAATAGATAATGAGGTGCGTGGAGCTGACATTATGATATTCCAAATTTGCCAATGACCTCCCACAGCAGTTTCATGTAGATGATAAACAACATGAAATTGAAATTGAGTCCTCTGGATTTCCATAAATCAGGGATCTAGATGTTGAGCAATAGTTCATACAACCTCACCTTTGGGGTGCATCCAAATGATTTGAATTACTGCAAAATATACCAGTTCCAGCACACGGTCCACAAGGATCCATTGGGGTTGGCAATTGCAGCTCTTGAGAATTCCAGGAAAACTAGAAGGATCACATTCATCTCCTCCCAGGTTCTGCCATAGGGCATAATCCAAGGCAACCAGACCAGTCTTAGCCTCATAGGAAAAACTCTTATTTGAAATGGATCCAAATAATTATGTCAAGAAACACCTGGAACTTTGCTGCCCCTACCTTTTCAGTCATGTGATCCATGTGTAGATACTTTCTACGGTATAATTTCAAAGATTTTCCAGGCCCAGGAAGAGCTTTTTTAAAAATAAAGTTTATATAACCGAGATCTTCAACTAAAGGGAAAGGCATATATCACCCATGGAAGAATTAATCATCTTCCAGTCATAAAGCCAGTCCCATACTCAAGCCCTCCGCCAATTTCCTTAAGCTTTCCTCAGCTTTCCTGATAAATCCAAGGTGCTACTGAAAGAAGAGGGCCATAAGAACCATATTGCCAACTGTGTTCCACAAATTGCCCAGGGTTTTAACAATATTGCTGACAGGTGAGGCAGGAAATTCCTCCAGTACATCCAGGAAATTTCCTGATCCATCAGGGACCTAGATCTAACCAATTCAGTAGATCCTTCATTCCTGTAGAGATTTATAGCATCTTCTCCTTCTCCAACTACTCTACATTGCTTTTTTTCTCCACTGTGGATAGATTGTAGAAATATATTGATCTGGATCAATGATCTTGCATGTGGACATATATGAAGGATAGGGGTATAAGGGCAACATATATCTCCACATGTATGCCTGTACATACACATGTAATCCCTGAATAGGTAAAGGTTCTCCACCCAACCTTGGAGAATTGTCATAATAGTTGCTGCAATAACGTAACTGAAGGAGTCACAGTTTTCATGGAACATTTGAAACCATCACAGCAGAGACTTAAATAGCAAAAGCCCAAGCCAGGCTTTGATAGAAAAAGAGTAAAGCTTGAAACACTTACTTTGGCCATTTGGACAGCATTAGGAAACTCTGTCAGGCAGGATATGGGAATGAGATCATGCTTGGTAGACGCTCGAGCTCTGTTTCAGCAACAAGAAAAAAACAGAATAAATTAATGAGCAACCAAGCAATCATCCCTGATGGGTTACAGCCACTTTTCTCTCACCACAATCTAATTTGCTGGAGAGAAAGACGTACAGCGGCAATTTCTGCTACATGTACATTAATTGTCACACCAAGGAGACTTGTGGACATTTCTTATATCGGCAGAAATGAACCTAACTGAACAAGTTGCTGAGAAAAGTTTACAAAACAAACTGGGACAAGGACCGGCAATGGCCGATTTAAAACAAGCTTTAGAAAACCAACAAATGGAAGGAGAACTTACTGAAAAGGCTGACTAGCCCTGTGATATCATGAGGGTGGTGGCATCAAAGGGCAATTTTACCTCAGCAACAGATGAAGATTGTCTTGCCCTTCAACCTGTTCATACTTCACAGAAAGAACCAAGTAGCCCAAAGCTGAATCATTGGCATAAAAATTCTGATGCTCCTAAAACAAAGACATCAAAATGATTGTCTTATCTTACGATGCTTGAAAATAAGCAAATAAATGAACAGGCTCTGTCTCTCCTACAAATGTTGACTAACCCACCTCATGTAACCCAGGCATCAGGCTACAAACTTTGGAGACTGGGAGTTCTAGTCCTGCCTTAGGTACAATGCTAGCTAGGCCATCTTGGGCCAGTCACTCACTCTCAGTTTTAGGAAGCAGGCAAGGACAAACCACTTGCCAGGAAACCACTTGCCAGGAAAACTGCGTTGATTTTGGTTAGGATAGCTTCAACTCCGCACATGATGATTTCTGTGGGGATGCGTTTGGGGGCAACTGCAATGTTGAATCCTTTGGAAAGGACATTGGTTTCTGCTATGGTGAGGGTCCTGTCTGATATGTACTGTTTGTTTCATGAGTTGCTGTGGAGGGGGGTTGGCCTTCTGGTGTTTTTCTAGTCTGTGGAGTTTGTTGGTGTGTGTGTCTGTCTTGTGGGAGGTTTCTGTTTCGGCTCTCCAGAGGGCTAGTGGTTTGGATTTGTCCTCTCCGACCCCCACACAAAGCAAACTGACACACGCCATGAACACATGACCAGACCGCAAACTCGGAGCCAAACGAAAGCCCGGGATGTTAGGACTGCTCAGGACATTACATCACAGAACTCAGAATTCTGGCATCTACTCAGAGATGGTATTCAGCCAGTTCTGATAGATTCTGGAGAACTGGTAGTGGAAATTTTGAGTAGTTCGGAGAATCGGCAAACAGGCTGACCCCGCCCCCACTGCCTCCCAGCTGATCTTCTTTTCTTGCCCTGAACAGGAGAATGGAGCTGGAAAGCAGGTTAGTGGGTTGGGAAGGGAATGGGAATTTTGCAGTATCCTTCCCCTGCCACGCCCACAAAGCCACGTCCACAGAACTGGTAGTAAAAAAAATTGAATTCCACCACTGCATCCACTCCACCAGTGAATCATAGAGGACAATTAATAGTTATTGTATAAATGTATTGATCTATGTCAAGTTATACACCATAAATTATTGTCACCAATTCTGTATTCTTAATGTATTTTCTCTCTCACACATACACAATGTTATATTTTATAGACAGGTTTTCATACTCTGATGTTTTTTCTATGTATATGGTATTCTATGTATATGGTATTTTAACTTTTGACTGTACACCGCCCCAAGTCCCTTCGGGGAGAGGGAGCGGTTTATAAATTAAATAAATAAATAAATAAATAAATAAATAAATAAATAAATAAATAAATAAATAAATAAATAAATAAAAAATAAATAAATAAATAAATAAATAAATAAATAAATAAATAAATAAATAAATAAATAAATAAATAAATAAATAAATACATGTACAATATCCTGCTTGGTTATTCTATAAATTAGAGGAAGTCAGGCTGGATCCCATTGGATCATAGTAACAATTCTGATAAACAGATGGATTGTTTTATATGCCTTTGTACTACATTTCAATACTGAATGTAATGCAGCAGTTATACATTGAAAACATTTGGGTCTAACATTAGCAGGATAAATATGTTAATATGGATAAACATTAAGCATTCAAGATGCTTATGTTCTTTTTGATTACAATTATCAGTATACCTTATCAGACTGTATCAGACTGTAAATCAATCAAACCATCAATAATTTTTGGCAAGGGATAAGCTAAGTGCTGGAACAAAAAAAATATCTATTCTCGATTTACAGGGTATGTGTTGTCTGTTTGAATTTGAATTCATTTTTTTCTAGCATAGTGCAAGACTTTCAAACAATAGAAATAAAGTTTTGGAACTGTTCTGTTGATTACATAATTTCCCAAGCCTTTTTTATTTTTTATTATGAAGTTGATTAATTTTGAGGTTATTTTATACTGATAATATTACGCTCTCTATGTCTTTTTTTCTCTACTCCAGCCGAGTAGAGTACTATACTATAATAAAATTAAAAATTGAGTTGACGTAGTAAATTTCAAGTTTGAATCTTCAATAAAATTACTTGAAAAGTAACATTTTTAACATTGATGTAAAGTGTTTTGCTTTCTTAACCAAGTTGTATCCACTGATTTATACTGCAAATTATTACAAAGAAAACACCTACAATATAAAGGTTTGGAGTATGTTGAATAATGTAAGCTTTTACCTTTCCCAGGAAGTGTTTGCGGTACAGCTTTGCTGTTGGATCGCACTCCAACCTCACTTTGCCACTGCAAGGAGAAGGCAAGTCTTGCAATTCAGGGGCTGATACAGGGAGGCTGTGAGAGGTCCCTTCAATCCAGTAACCTCCAAACTGTGGTAAGATGATTAGAGGGTATGGCCAGCCCCTCTGTAATACCTTTTAAGAAAGAAGACAGGGAATCTGCACTTGCATTTGAAATTAATCAAATTCCATAGCTATACACATCGGAACCCTTTAAATCACCCCTCCTCACTCCACTTCTTCCAGATGAATTGGATTACAACTTTTATGAAGCATATCTCAACATCCTCCTTCTACTTCAGAGCTCAAGGAATTCATCCTCCTGAAATAGCTATGGATTAATCTCAAAAAAGGAACTAGATCTGGAGACCAAAAACCCTATCAAAGAACTCAGATGTGCAATCACCCAAAGTAATACTTGAGCCTCCTTTAGCTGACAAATCTGAACCAGACTTAGCTTTGTTCAATTAAAACATATGAACTGAAACCATCATTGACTCACCTCATGGATGCTGGGGTATGGGATGTATTCCTCTTCTCTCTAAAAGCACATAGAGGCCATTAGTAAATATATAGGAGTGTTGAAAAGAAATCTTACCAAGTTTGTTTCCAAGCAGAGAGTAAAGAATACTCCAGCCCTCTCGAGGGCCCACCTTGAGGACGGGTTTATTAACCCAGAGAGGTGGAGGAAGCGTAAATTAAGGTTTTTTTTTAGTAAAGTGTTTTTTAAGAATTTGTAGGGGTTCCAGGGTTGGGGGGTGGGTGGAGGTCAGGAGTGATGATAGAGCCAGGTCACCAGGTATGGTCTTGAGGGGAGGGAGTGGAAAGGAGGAGGAGAGGGAGGTTATCGTTCCAATACAGGGCTCTTTGATTCCAACGGTTGTGGGGAGGGGCAGGCACGAGGACAGATTAAGAACCCGTAGTCGGTTGGGAGACCGTGGTTGTTGGTCACACCCGGTCGCTTGTACCAACCCCCGCATACTAGGTGGTCAGGATCTGCAGACCCAGGGCCTGAGGCTGTTGTTATGCAATGCGAGGTCCATTGTTAATAAGGCCCCCCTCATCTACGATCTAATTCTTGAGGGGGAGCCGGACCTCGCAGGAATAACGGAGACCTGGTTGGGCCACGAGGGAGGTTTACCCCTCGTGGAAATGTGCCCACCAGGTTATCGAGCATTTCACCAGCCTCGGGCCCAGGGAAGGGGCGGTGGGGTAGCAGTGATCATCCGGGAAGGCTTAGAGCCGAGGGAGTCCACTGTGCCGCAGACATCCGGGTGTGAGTCCCTTGTCGTGAGGTGGGGCCCAGGGAGACAGTTGGGCCTGCTGATAGTATACCTGGCTCCTCGCTATACATCAGCGGCCCTGCCTGAACTCCTCGAGCTGATCGCATCGGTGGCGGTTGAGACCCCCAAACTTTTAGTGATGGGGGATTTCAACTTGCCATCGGTGGGAGAAGCATCCGAGGGGGTTCGGGAGTTCATGGCTTCCATGACAGCCATGGACCTGACTCAATTGATGCAGGGCCCGACACACGAGGGAGGCCACACGCTGGACCTTGTTTTTGTCTCTGGCCAGTGGATGAGTGATCTGGGAGTAGGGGATTCAACCATCACTCCCCTGTCATGGTCAGATCACTCACTTCTCCGACTTGACTTCCCTGGTGCTACCCCCTGCTGCGGGGAGGCGGAGCCGGAAGATATTAGATGGTTCCGCCCCAGGTGCCTGATGGAACCAGATAAGTTCCAGATGGAGCTTGGGCCACCTCCTGTAGACCTGACCCGCCACCGGGTAGAGGACCTGGTGATCGCATGGGACAGCGCGACTACCGGGGCCTTAGACCGAGTGGCGCCTTTGCGGCCTCTCCTGCGGCAACGAACCACCCTGGCCCCTTGGTTTACTGAGGAGCTAAGGGTGATGAAACGCCGCAAGAGACGCCTAGAGAGTCGTTGGAGATCCTCCCGTTCCGAATTTGACCGAGCACAGGTACGAACCCATTTAAGGACGTACCTTGTGGCATTGAGAGTGGCCAAACGTCAATATTGTGCCGCTCTCATTGCATCCGCAGAGAACCGCCCTGCCGCCCTGTTTCGGGTGACCCGCTCCCTTCTGTTTCAGAGGCTGCGGGAAGCCCCTTTACAGGGCAGGGCAGAGGAATTTGGGAAATATCTGCAGGATAAAATCGCTCAAATCCGGAAGGAATGGGTCCCTTTCAGTGGTCTAGTGGAGACGTCCGAGGCGAGTCTTGGGAGACCACTCTGGGAGGAGTTTGACTTGGTTGCCATCGAGGATTTGGACAGATTGCATGGACGGCTGCGACCTACCACATGTTTGCTAGACCCGTGTCCCTCCTGGCTTGTACTGGCATCCTGGGAGGTTACACGTGACTGGCTCCTGGGCCTAGTGAACGCTTCGTTGGGCGAGGGGTCTCTTCCGGCCGCCTTGAAAGAGGCGGTGGTGAGACCCTTACTCAAGAAGCCTTCCCTGGACCCAACGGAGCTAGCCAATTATCGTCCTGTCTCCAACCTTCCCTTTTTAGCAAAGGTTGTAGAGAGTGTGGTAGTTTCTCAGTTTCCACGACATCTGGAGGAAAATGATTATCTAGACCCGCGCCAGTCCGGCTTCCGACCCGGGCACAGCACGGAGACGGCCTTGGTCGCGTTGGTGGAAGATCTCTGGAGGGCCAGAGATAGGGGTTGTTCCTCTATCCTGGTCCTATTAGACCTCTCGGCGGCTTTTGATACCATCGACCATGGTATCCTGTTGCACCGACTGGAGGGGTTGGGGGTTCGGGGCACCGTTTTGCGGTGGTTCGACTCCTACCTCTCCGGTCGGACGCAACGTGTGTTGGCAGGGGAGCAGAGGTCGACCCTAAGCCCCCTCACTTGTGGGGTGCCACAGGGGTCGGTCCTCTCGCCACTCCTGTTCAACACATACATGAAGCCGCTGGGCGAGATCATTCGTGGTTTCGGGGTGGGATATCATCTGTACGCTGATGATACCCAGCTGTACATTTCCACCCCGAACCACCCCAACGAGGCCGTCGAAGTGATGTCCCGGTGCTTGGAAGCCGTACGGGTCTGGATGGATGGCAACCGACTCAAACTCAACCCCTCCAAGACGGAGTGGCTGTGGGTTCCGGCCCCCCGGTTCAACCAGCTGTTTCCATCTCTGGCCATTGGGGGCGTACAGCTAGCCTCCGTGGAGCGGGCGCGCAATTTGGGCGTCCTCCTGGATGCCCAGCTGTCCATGGACGACCATGTGACAGCTGTGGCAAGGGGGGCGTTCCACCAGGTTCACCTGGTGCGCCAATTGCGCCCCCTATTGGACCGGGATGCCTTACGCACAGTCACTCATGCGCTGGTGACGTCTCGCCTGGACTACTGCAATGCTCTCTACATGGGGCTTCCCTTGAGATGCACTCGGAGACTGCAGTTGGTCCAGAATGCGGCCGCGCGGGTGATTATGGGGAGTACTAGGTACTCCCATGTAACACCTCTCCTGCGCGAGCTGCACTGGCTTCCTGTGGTCTATCGGGTGCGTTTCAAGGTTTTGATAACGATCTTTAAAGCGCTTCATGGCACAGGACCTAGTTACCTGCGGGATCGCGTCCTGCCACATACATCCCTACGACCAATTCGCTCGCACAGAGAGGGACTTCTCCAGGTGCCGTCCACCAAACAGTGTCGGGGGGCGGCGCCTAGGAGCAGAGCCTTCTCTGTGGCGGGCCCAGCCCTGTGGAATGACCTCCCCCCTGATATCAGGATTACCTCTGACCTCCGCTCCTTCCGTGTAAAGCTCAAGACCCACCTCTTCCAATTAGCAGGCCTGGCTCAACCATAGTTTTATATTGCTCCTGACAGGTTTTTTAAATTTTGTAATTTTTAACTGAGGGTGTTTTAAATAGCTATTTTAATTGTATTTTTATATATATTTTATGAGTGTTACCTCCTCCAGGTACATGTATGTGTATGTGTTTATTTGTCTTTGTATATTGCATGTGTTTTATTGTACGCCGCCCCGAGTCCTTTTGGAGAGGGTGCGGCTAACAAATTCAATTTCAATTCAATTTCAATACGGGAAGTTGCTTGAACCAAAAGTGAAGTTTATTTCTGACAGCACAATGTACAGAATCAATTGTCAGAAATGGCTGAGTTTGAGTCTTTTCTAAGAGCCTTTTATATAGAGAATTCTTAACCTTGGTTCCTCAAAAGCATGCACAAACACAACCTTTAAGAATCCCACCAAAATAGGTTTAGCCAGCGCTCCGAGAAAAAGCGCTTTTGCAATTAGACACCCTGCTGGGTGGCAGTTTCTGTAGCATTTTGTAGAATCACAGGGTTGGAAAGGACCGTGTAGGTCTTCTAATCTAACCCCCTGACCAAGACAGAAGTCCTCATATCATCTCAGATAAATAATAGTCCAATCTTTTCTTGAGAAACTCCAGCAATGGAGCATCCACAGCTCTGGGAGGAAAGCTGTTCCACTGCTAAATAGTTCTGTCTGGAAATTCTTCCTTATTTCCAGGTTGGATCTCCTTCTGACGAGTTTCCACCCATTGCTTCTTGTTCTACCTTAAGGTGCTATGAATAATAAATCAATGCCCTTTCCCAATACCCTTTCCCAATATCCTTCAAGTATTGGAAGATTACTATCATGTCTCCCATCAATCTTTTCTTCATTAAGCTAAAAATACTCAGTTCCTTTAGGTGTTCTTCATAGGTTTTAGCTTCTAGACCCATCATTGTATTTGTTGCTATTGTCTGAAACATCACATGACTGCAATGATTTTTGACAGCACTCCTGGCACACCCTGTTGTAGTTGTTTACTAAGAATCATGGATCATCAAGCAAGTACTTGCCCCCACCTGGGTTTGATCTTTCCCAGCCCAGAGCCTCCGGTAAAGGACTGCCTCCAACTCCCCCAACCACCAATTTCCCCTCCCAATCTCTATCCTGCACCATGCTGGTTCAGGCCAGTTCGTCCGAACCGGTAGTAAAAAATGTTTTAAAAAGTAAAAAAAAAAAAATATCCGATGATCAGCTGTGTGACAATCAGTTGTGCTACGAGATCGTCGGAACTTGTTTTTACTTTTTTAAAGCATTTTTTTACTATCTATTCACCAGAACTGGTAGTAAAAAAATGCTTTAAAAATCATCTGCGTCTGATTGTCTGTGAGGTTCCTGCTTGTTGCAGGAGCCATTTTGTATGACGTCCAGCTGCTTTTACATTGTGACATTGATTTGGCCATGCCCACCCAGTCACATGACCACCAAGCCATGCCCACCCAGTCACATGACCACCAAGCCATGCCCACCCAGTCACATGACTGCCAAGCCATGCCCACCCAGTCACATGACCGCCAAGCTATGCCCACCCAGTCACATGACCACCAAATCGTACCCACCAAGCCACACCCATAGAACTGGTAGGGAACATTTTTGAATTTCACCACTGGCTTAGACTGCTTGTATATTGGGTTACCCCAGCCTACCCCAGCATGAATTCATTCACCCACCTCCTTGGGCTCTCAGTTCCCTGCAATGACCTTTCAGCTTTTGCCCTCAGCTGCTATTACACTACTTTTTGGACTCAGCTTCTCTGGTGAACATTTCTTTTCTGTGGCTCCCTGGGTCTTCAGAAAGTTGCTCTGCCTTTCTAAACCTGGTTATCTTGGCAAAGACTTTTCAAAGACAGCACAACTGTATGAACAGCCATAATGGGTCATTTTTATCAGCACTGTCTAAACTCTGAATGAATGGTTGTAAGTCAAAGATTACTGATATAGTTTTTTTTTGGCAACAATGGTTTGGGTGCTTTTTTCCAGGATGGTTTTTTTAAAAATTCCCGAAATAGTCTATGGTGGGATTTCGTGATGGTATCCTATTTAAATACTAAACAGATCTGTCTGCTGGATGTTGCCATCTGCTGTGGCAGAAATGCCAGTGTTATAATATTACGAATGCTTCTAGATCAGGCTTAGGCATGAATACTGTAACCCACTCTTTGTAACGTTGTCTATGCCTCTAATTCAGAAACTTCCAGTTTGTATTCAACTTTCAACTCTACATGGTAGAACAGATCATGAAACTGACTCCACAGGAAAATTAAACACTACACTTTATGGAGATCAGCTGTAGTAATAAAATCTTGTAAGCCTGCCTATGTTTTTCCTTCCCTCCTCCTCCTCCTCCTATTCCAGTAAACGAGGAAAGAATAAATCTTAGTTTTTTTTCTAATACCCTTCTCCCACTTCCAACATTAATACATGCTTTAACACCCATTGTTGCCTTGACAACTTTTCCAAGGTCATCTCCATGGCTTCCTACAAGAACTCGAGCTAAGCTGGTCGTTGAAAGACTTGTAAGACGTGAAGACCATTGAAGTGTCTGCCAGTTTATTTCTAGTTAATGAGAGAGGCTGATTACCACTTTAAAAGCCTGTAAGGTGCTTCTTGCTGAGTTCAGGCAATTGACCTGTTTGATAGATTATGTAAAGATTATGTTTTAGTGGGTAACAGAATCTTGACTAATGTCAGAAGCTAAAGAGGATCAGTTCTGGTTTGTATTTTGATGTGCGATAATCTGTAAATTGTAGGCTAGACTGGGGAAGTCAAAACATGCATCCAAAAAACCCACTCCCATAACAGTGCCAAGGAAACTGCATGGATGAAATAATCACAATCCAATTGAATTCAAGAACATTTCTTTTTAATAAAGGTAAAGATACAGGTTCCCCTCGCACATATGTACTAGTTGTTCCCGACTCTAGGGGGCGGTGCTAGGGATTCGAACCATAAAACTGTTGACCTTTCTGATTGACAAGTTCAGCGTCTTAGCCACTGAGCCATCGTGTCCCCCTTCCTTTTTAATAAAAGGCTTTAAAAGTATGTTTAGACAGGACAGTTCTTTGAAAAGTTGAATAGTTCTTGGAATCGCATCCTTTGTTTAACTTTGGTTTTATGCTTTATTGTAAATCATAGCGAAGACAGTTAGTTTGTTGTAGTAGTTGAGGTGTTAGGCTAGAAACTGGGAGACTGTGATTTCTAGTCCCACTTTAGGCACAAAGCCAGTTGGGTAACCTTGAGCCAGTCACTTTCTCTCAGGTTGAGGAAGGAGACAATGGCAAAAAAATTCTGAAAAAAACCTTGCCAAGAAAACTTGCCAAGGGAATCTTGAAGAACCAGACATGATTGAATCAAAGAAAAAAAATCAGAGGGATATTTTATGGCATGCATAAAGAAACATTCAACTAAAGTAGTGCAATTGCTAGATGGCACACAATTACACTTACAATCACAAGAGAACAAGAAATAGGTGCAAAAAGTGACTTTTCCTTTTCATCTTGCCATTCCTTTTCATCTTGCTCTTCCAGAGTTATTTGGAAGTATTCCTGAATTAAGGCCCCTTATATGATAGTATTGGTTTATTTATTGTGAACTTTGAAGTTGTATTATTCTTGTTAGATCGGGTGAATGAAGGCACACTCAGGCTCGTGTAACAAACAGCTCTTTATTACAGAAGTCAACTATGTACAATCTAGCGAAGGTTCAGTCTGACAGCAGCCCTTTTATAGGGAGCTGTCAGACCCTTCGACCAATCAGATTGAATCTCTGTTCCCGCCGGAACAGAGGACCTTGGTGTAAACCAATGTTTACAATGTTTCTGGTATCTAACAATTCTAGTCATGCTGACTGGGAATTCTTGGCTCTGCAGTCTCAGTACAATTAGAAGGTGCCAGTTTTGGAAGATCAGTCTGCTTTGGAACACTTCGTTTATGTATTTGTTTGTTTTTAATTAATTAATATTCCACCTTTATTATTTTTAGAAATAATTCAAGTTGGTGAATGGCCCCAATATTTTTTCCTCCTCCTATTTTTCCCATAGCAATCATCACAGGTGGGTTGGGCTAAGAGAGTGATTTAGGCATGAAAGCCACCTCCTGGCTCTCATGCCTAAAGTGGGACTGGAACTCACAGACCTTGGGATTACAGCCTAGTGCCTTAATCACTAGACCAAAATGGTCTATTTTTCTGAACACTGAAATATACACAAACAATGGTGGTTTCCTTTGCTCTGTTTTCTGTCTTCCCCTTAGAGGCAAGAATTCCCAGCTAGCATGACTAGAGTAATATAACTTTGAAGTCTACAATAAGCCAATACTACCGTATAAAGGGTATTGATTTATATTAATATTAATTTTCCTTTATTGGTATAATAATTTCTATTTCTTTTATGTCTCTTCTTCCCTCACCTGGACTATGGCTATCTCCCTACTCCAATTTGCCTCTAATCAGTACTCACAGTGATACCCACAGATATTGGACTTCCTCTGACAGCACTACTAAATTTTAGTGATACAATTTTGAAAAGTCATGGTATACGTTCTCTCACATTAAGGGATGGGATTTTCATTAAAAGCATAATGCAAGCCATAGCTAAGGTTTGAGTTAAGGAAGAAAATAAAAAAACAGAGAAAACTCAAATTGGGCACAGGCCCAAATATGTGAGTCTGTTCCCACACTATACAACCCATTGTGACTTCTGCCCCTCCCCCTCAAAAAAAACTGTAAGCCTTGCTCCCATTCCTATAAGGGTGTCCATTCCCTGCACCAACAATTCTAACTCCACAGTTGTACAGAAACAGAAGACTGCTGTTCATTCCATGATGGAGAAAGAGAGGATTTCACTCAATTGGGAGTGAAGGCTATTTCAAGTCCTTAAGAACAGACACCACGACACCACACCACCCCGCCACCCCCCAAAATCTCACCTGCAAAACATCCTGCTAGGTTGTTTATTGACTAAAATTCTGCTGAAATACTAGGGTGCAACTTGTCCCATCATAGAATAATGTGTGGACCTTTGCTGCGGGTTTATCATTACTAATTCAAAAAACACAATGAGCAATGGAAACTGACCTTGAGTGTGGCTGGAAGTGAACATCTTTGCTCATCCAAACGACTTCTCTAGACAGACAGATAGGGAGACAAGGAAGGCCGGAAGAGAGTGAGGAAGGAAGAATGAAGGAATCAATCAATCTCTGGCTTATTTTTCCCTCTGCCTCAGAGAGGGAAGGCTGTTGAAAGTCCATTTGGCCTTCAAATAACATGGTGAGGACAATACTCCAAAAATTCTGGTGCAAGGATAACAACTAAGCACAATTTAATTTATATATAATGATATTAAACACAGTTAATATAATTGTTTTCCATATATTGAATACCTCTTCCATTCTATCATATTAAATATTTTGGTTTGGTGGCAATTTTTGGAGGGGCTCTAGAAGCTGTAGCTGACAACAGCAAACCACTGCTCTTTTCAGAACTAAGAGCCTCATTACCAAACCATTTTACATTTCAAGAGCAAAGAGTAAGATCCCCAAAGTTCATTATAGGCAACATATTTAGAGAAAGAACGTTGGTCTTACCTGAATGTTTTTTTCAGGAGATGTGGAGGGAGGGGTCACAGAAGGGTTATTACAGCCTGATTGGTCCATTTGACTGAGAGAAAACTTCTTAACCTTCGGCTTCTCCCGTTGGTTCCCAGTTTCCGCGATGTCGTGACATGTATCTGTAACAACAAACAAAGACAAGGGAAAGCCCCCCCGGGGCCACCCGATCCTACACCTCCCGGACCCTGTCTAACTAGGGTGGGAATGTGACCCCTCCCTCCACATCTCCTGAAAAAAACGTTCAGGTAAGACCAACGTTCTTTTTCCAGTAGAGTGGAGGGAGGGGTCACAGAAGGGACATACCCAAGCTACGTCCCCGGGCGGGGAGACTGGGTCCCAGGTGAAGGATCGGCCACCACCCTCTGGAGGACCCGCCGCCCAAAAGGTGCCTCGGCCGAGGCATACGCATCCAAACGGTAGTGCCTAATGAAAGGCGTAGGAGAGGCCCAAGTGGCCGCCCTGCAAATATCCTCGAAGGGTGCTCTGGTAGCCCAGGCCGCAGTGGAAGCGGCACTGCGGGTGGAGTGGGCAGTGATTCCTGACGGGGGAGTTTCCCCGGAAGCACTGTAGGCCTCAACTATGGCCAACCTAGTCCATCTCCCGATAGTCGAAGAGGACACCTTACGTCCCAACGAGCCCGGCTGAAAAGAGACGAACAACGCCTCGGTCCTCCTCACGCCCTCCGTCCGTTTCAAGTATATGCGGACGGCGCGGCGAACGTCCAGCCTGTGCCACACGAACTCCTGCTCCCTTGCAGGATTGGGACAAAAATTTGGAAGCACAACCTCTTGGGCCCTGTGAAAATGAGAATTCACCTTCGGGATAAACGAAGGATCCAAACGCAGGACAACCCTGTCCTGGTGGATTATACACAGATCACTGCGAGAAGAAAGAGCCCCCAATTCTGAAATGCGCCTGGCCGATGTAATGGCCACCAAAAACACCACCTTAAGGGTGAGAAGGCGCATGTGCACCGTCCTAAGTGGTTCGAACGGGGAGCCTGTCAGAGCCTTGAGGACCAGAGTGAGGTCCCAGGTCGGGAATCTATGAACCGGAGGTGGGCAGATGTTAGCCGCCCCTTTAAGAAAGCGCTTAATCAAGGGAGAACGAGAAAAGGTGGGGGAACCCTCCCCCCCCAGAATGGTGGCCAAAGTCGCCACCTGTCGCCGGAGCGTATTATGCGACAGACCGTCCTCTAACCCCTTCTGAAGGAACTCCAATACGTCCGGGACGGTAGCCCTAGAGGGATCCAACCCCAAGGGAATACACCACTTCGCAAACGCCTTCCACGTGGCATTGTAAATCCTAACCGTGGACGGCCTCCTAGACGCCTCTAAGGTGGCTATAACTCCCGACGATAACCTCCTCCCCCTCAGGATCCCCCGTTCAATAGCCAGGCGGTCAGATGAAGCCACTGAGGCCCTGGGTGATGCAAAGCCCCCTGACTCAGAACGACCTCCCCTGGGGGAATCCTCCAGGGGTCTGCTACCGACAGCTGGACCAGGTCCGCGAACCAGGGTCTCCTCGGCCAGTACGGGGCTAACAGGATAACGAGAGCCCCCTCTGTGACTACCTTCCTTATCGTACAGGGAACGAGGGGAAGGGGAGGAAAGGCATAAAGAAGGCCCGGGGGCCACCGGCTCCCGAGAGCATCCGCTCCTTCCGCTGACGGAGACTGGAAGCGGGTGAAGAAACGCGGCAGCTGGGTGTTGACGGGGGAGGCGAACAGGTCCACCAGGGGTGTGCCGAATCTGCTGCATATCTTCAGAAACAACTCCGACCCCAGTTGCCACTCGCCGTCGTCTAGGGTCGTGCGACTCAGCCAATCCGCCTGAAGATTGGACACCCCCGAGATGTGCTCCGCTACTATCGAAGCTAAGTGTCTCTCTGCCCACAAGCCCAACGCCTGCGGCTCTCGCCAAAGGGAACGGGAGTGAGTGCCCCCCTGGCGATTGACATGGGCCTTTGTCGCCACATTGTCCGTGAGCAGGAGGACATGGCGCCCCCGTAGGTGATGACGAAAAGTCCTGAGGGCAAGTCTCGCGGCCTTCAGCTCCAGCCAATTTATGTTGTGGCGGAGATCCGAGGCAGACCAACGTCCCTGGGTCATGTCGGAGTCCATCACGGCCCCCCAGCCGAAGAGGCTGGCATCTGTCGTCACGGTGACTCTCTCGAGCTCCCAAAAGCAAGCCCCCTGTTGCAGCGCCGGGGACATCCACCACTGAAGAGAGAGCCTCACCTCTGCTGGTAGAGGGACTGGCCGCAAGGAGTTGCTCATCATCCTTCTCTGGACTGGAATCAAGGCCCACTGGAGAGGTCGCAGATGGAGCCATCTTCCCCAGAAGTTGAGACAAGGTCAGGATGGAAACAGACCTTCTTTTTCTTACGGAGGAGACCAGTTGACGTAAGCTGGTCAAGCGGTCTGGGGATAGGCGAACCCTCCCTGACTCGGAGTTTATCACTGTCCCTAAGTGGAGGATCTGTTTGGACGGGGACAGGTGGCTCTTGGGAAAGTTCACTGAAAACCCTAACTCCTGAAGCCAACGGATCGTCAGCCGAAGATCCGACGTGGCTCTGGGGAGGGACTCCGCCTGGACCAGGACGTCGTCCAAGTAGCACTGAAGTCTCACCGGAATGGAACGTAGGTAAGCCGCCAGTGCTGCCAGGACCTTGGTGAACGTCCGCGGTGCTAAGGCCAGACCAAACGGGAGGGCCCGGTACTGGTAATGCCTGCCCTGGTGGGAAAACCTGAGATAGCGCCGGTGAGACTGGAGAATGGGAATGTGGAGGTAGGCCTCTGTCAAGTCCACCGAGGCCATGTAATCCCCCTTCCGAATGCCCTGCAGGATTGATTTCAGGGACGCCATCTTGAACCGCCTGTAGACTAGGTAGCGGTTGAGACGTTTCAGGTTGAGGATTGCCCTCCAACCCCCCGAGGATTTTGGGACTACGAACAGATGTGAGTAGTAGCCCTGACCCCTCTCCGGCCCCGGAACTACCTCCACCGCCCTGATGTCTAGGAGATGGGCGACAGCGAGGTCCATGAGACGACGGCGTCCTGGGTCCCGAGCCGGGGGGAAGATCTTGAAAAAACTTGGGGGTTTGGAGAGGAACTCTAACCTTAGGCCGTGGCGAACTGTCGCCCTGACCCAACCGTCTGATGTGATCTGATCCCACTTGTCCGCATACAGTGCCAGGCGGCCTCCGATGGGATGACTCGGGTTCGAGTCATTTCCCCCTGCGGAAGGGACGGCCGCCCCCCCCGCGAAAGGGCCGCTTGGACTGCGGCTGATACCTAGAACGATCTTGAAAGTTCTGTCTATTGAACTGCCTGTCCTGCCTGTATGGTTGGAAACGCTGATCCTGATCCCTGTCATAGGATTTGAACTGGGTCCTGCGATAGGGGTGACTACGGGACTCCGCCTTCTTGGTGGATGTAGGCATAACCTTCTTTTTATCTTTGTTCTCCACCAAAATCGGGTCTAAGGAGGCCCCGAACAAATTTGGACCTGCAAAGGGGGCAGCCACCAGGTCCCACTTGGCTTTATAGTCCATCTGCCAGTTCCTGAGCCACAGGAGCCGACGGGAGGCCACAGAGGTGGCCAAGGCACTAGAACCAAACCTAACAGCGTCTAGGGTCGCATCAGCCGAATACTGACACGCTGCCATAATTTTAGCTAAATCCTGGTGAACCCGCTCATCTTGGATCGGAATGCGATCCTGAAGCTGACGGAGCCACATGACCGTTGTGCGGTTAAAGTACGAGGCGGCAGCCGCCGCCCGTACCGCCCATGCTGAGGCCTTATAATTCTTACGTAAAGTGTGCTCCGCCCTCTTGTCCTCTGGCTTAAGTTTGTCTGCCGCGTCCCCCGAGACCACTGGGGAAGAGGAAACTAGGGCTGCTATGGGCTGATCTATAACTGGAAGCTGAATAGCCTGCACAAAGGACTTTTCCATGTTGTAGGCGCGACGGTCGTTGCTGCCTGGGGGGGAAAAATTAGAAGGACGGGCCCATTGGCTAGTAGCCACCTCTAAGAAAAGAGGAAGAGCAGGAATCTCCTCCTTATTGGTGGCCGTCGCTGAGAACATAACCATGTCTGGATCCGTGGGCGGTGGGACCGTGGGGTCCCCCGTGCCCACCTTGGTGGTCCTCCTAGCCTTCTTTAGCAATGGCTTGAACATGGCCTGGAGGAAAAGGTTGGAAGAACGAGGCGGCTCAGGAGCCGCATCTTCCTCCTCAGAGAACCCCCAATCATCCCTCCGTGCCTCCCCCCTAGAGGAGACCTCACTCATGAGGGAAGGAGAAGAAGCCCTAGATCTGGACCTACTAAAGGGAGTAACTCGACTGTGGTGGTAGGGCCTGTCCCTTTGAGAAATGCCCCTAGAGATGGCTGCAGAAATAAGCCTTTTGAGATTCTCAGGGAGGTGTTCTAGATCCTCCTCATCACCTTCTGTATCATAGTCTGGTGCCACATAGGCCCTGCTGGATCTCCTACCCCTAACGGGACCTGCAGAGGTACCTTCCAACGGGTCCCCCCTATCTGTCTCTCTAGTCCCCAGGGAAACAGAAGGAGAGCGAGGGCCCCCCCGCTGCTGACTCCTATCAGATCTGCATGAGGAAGCAGAGGAAGAAGAAGAAGGGCTGAACCCCCTGGCCACAGGTGGGGAAGGGCAGGAAGCCACAGGGCGTGGAGATCTGGATCTAGGCCCAGGATCCCGGGCCTGTCTTTTCTCAGCTCTTTCGATGACCTTCTCTATAGCCCTGGATCGCCTGAGCTCATCCCTTTGCAGAGCTCTGGAAGGTCTGTCCTCTGCCGAAGGCCTAGAAGCCCGAGGCCTAACAGGGGGAGTGGGTTCAGCCTTATCATCGCCTGCCTGAGACGGCGCGGCCTGCTGGGCCTCTGTTCTATCAGCCATCGCCCCACTCACGTGCACCAAATGAATTTCGAAGTAGAAACAGCCCTTCAGCTGGTGGGAATCGCCTGCTCCGGGCCTCCGGTAAAACTACAAACTGCACGGCCACGTTGTATCCAGCCTCTCCGTGCTGCAATGCCCAGACACGTGATCTAAAATGGCTGCCGGCTTCTTTGGGCGGTCCCTGGCAAAAGCGCGCCTAAAAATGGCCGCCGACCTCGCCCTTAGCTTCCTCTGCCTGCGGGCGGCTACTCACACGCTCGCCGCCCCAAACGGCACCCAAGAAAGTCACTGGAGCTCCTAAATCAACGGAGATCTCCAAATTCAAGAAAAAACGGCCCAGCGCCGCCGCCGCGGGCTGTAACCGGCCCCGGACTGCAAGAAATTCAAATGTGAAGCCGATCTGTCGCTTTCGCGCCGAAAAGCCCCGGCGCGCTGCGACTTTCGCTCAAATACATTTTTACATTGTGCAGAGAACGCAGGGTCGCCCGGCACGCCCGAGACACCAGGCATCAGTCCGGAGCGACCTTCGAAGCGGGGGAACTAAGCTAGCGCCCCCCCCCCACTGAGTCTCCCAGCCTTCTGAGGGCAGCAAACAACAGCCCTGCAAGGCAGACCCACTACAAAAAAACAATTTTTCAAAGTAATCAAATTAAAAATTCTAAATTTACCATCAAATATCATGCAACTGACTAACTAGAAACCCATAAAACACTCCTACTAGGAACCAAACCTGAGTCTTGGACCGACTGAGAGGAAACTGGGAACCAACGGGAGAAGCCGAAGGTTAAGAAGTTTTCTCTCAGTCAAATGGACCAATCAGGCTGTAATAACCCTTCTGTGACCCCTCCCTCCACTCTACTGGAAAATATGCTTTTGTTATGCTGCTATGCTTAATCATTCACTCTAGAATAATCATCTCTTTTCAAAAGAGGAGACTTTTGTCATACAAACATACATGCATACATGTATTTCCTTATAGGTAACAGTCAGATTACAGAACAAATATGATATTCAGAAAGGCTAAGAGATTTGAGAAAAATATTATTGGCCTAAAATCCTGGGAAGAAGAGACAGAAGGGATCAGCTCTGATAAAGCAGGAGAGTTTTAAACTAACAAAACTATTTCTATATGGTTTCTTGCTCACCCAAGTGATCAATCCATCCCCAAACCTAATCACTACTGCCTGTAATGCAATTAACCAAAGGTTATTTTTCCCCTCACTGGCTGCTTCAGTTTAAACCATGTAAGCACTCATCAGAGTAGTAATTCAGTGAAACTAACTGCCCCCACCCACTTTTTTCTGAGAGCTTCAAATGGAAAAAAATAAATTTCATTCAACAAATTACCAAATGTTTACTCTAGGTAACACGTCCACAGTGTGTTAGGCTCAAACTATATGTTACACAATCTGCCCTGGAAAGTAAGTTAGTTTTTTTTTTTATAATTCATTCCACAAATCTCAATTGAGTTTATCAGTAGAGTGATTTCAGTTTAAATTCCAATACACAAGAAAGTGTGAACACAGATGTGCAAGAGAAGTGACTCAAAAAGCATTTCACCCAATGTATTTCCCTCATGTAGGTATCTCTGGAGTCAGATAATTACCAGGCCCAAATGAAAACAGAGATGTAGCCCACAGGCAGAGAAGAGGACTGAGGTATCACTAAGGGAAATCACAGCTCTTGGAGCTACATGACTTCCAGAAGTACAGCAGAAAGAAAGCATCCATTTCTAACAAACAGGCACAGCAGAGAGGTAAAAACATTTTCGTAAATTACAAGGAGAATCTCACAGGAGCCAGATGAACCAATAGAAAGATCATGGCAGGGTGAAATTGAAGGGCATCAAAGTAAGATGAGTCACCAGAAGCCAGCTGTGTGGAGAGGGTTAACAGCTTACCCAGCTATAGACAGGGCAGAGACCTTGGAGGTGATTATTGCATTTGCATTCCACAGCAGAATCAGCTTGTTATCAGAGGTTCAAAATTTGATCATGAAACAAAAACATACCTGCATTTTTTCAATCATTTCAAATAAGTCGACTACCTGTATGGAATCACATAAAATAAGAAGTCAATTCGCAGACCCCAGATTTTAGGTCATTATTACTGTTTCATTAGATCGTGTCTTCAATACTGCACAGTGCTTTTTTTTTTTTTAATAAAAATACAAAATACAGAGTGCTTCCTGATAGTTGCTGTCTCAGAAGAGGAAAAACATATTGTATAAGCTCTAATTATCTGGAAACCAGGCCACTTTGGAAAAGTGTCATGTCTTACACCTTTTAGTGAGCTGCTCATTACTATTGTATTCCTTACTCAGATATTCTTTTTTGTCTGAAAAGAACCAAATATTTTGTCATTTAAAGGACAACCTTTAAATTTTAAACCTTAAAAAAAATACCGTAATTGGAAGAGACCCTGGAAAAGTACCTGCTAAAAGCAGGACAGCACTATAGCATTCCTAACATATTTTATCTATCAATCATCTCTCTCTTTCTGTCTTTCTCTCTCACTTGTCTAATTTAGATACCATCCATCTCACTCTGAGTAACTTCAGGACCAGTTGGTTTACGTAAGGTTACCCAGCTCTGCTTAAACACTTTAAGGGGCATCAACTATCCTATTTAAGTCTGTTACCATTAAATGTTCTTCTAAATTTTAGCCAAAAATTTACCTCTGGTTGAATCCATATCTTTCTCACTGAGACAAAATAAATTAATCTCCTGCATATTCAACATGAAAACCTTTCAAACTGTCATATACAACTGACGTATCTCTTGTCAATATTTTTCCTGGCTTCCATCTCTGAAATGATTGGTCCTAAATTGAAGACTACATATAATACTTTCATGAGAGAAACCTGATGATAGTTTTTCATAGACAAAACACAGGAACTATTACTGACTTAGCAGTATACAGTATATGCTACTGCAAGGAAGGAAAGAGGAAGAACTATAAGCAGTAAGGTCAAAAAAATGCAGAAAAGAATTATATTATTGACAGCATCAAACTGAGATACAAAATGTAGGTTTGTTACACGAACACCTCAAAATCACCTATATACAATACAATAGTAGAGTTGGAAGGGACCTTGGAGGTCTTCTAGTCCAACCTCCTGCCTAGGCAGGAAACCCTATACCATTTCAGACAAATGGCTATCCAACATCTTCTTAAAGACTTCCAGTGTTGGGGCATTCACAACTTCTGGAGGCAAGCTGTTCCACTGATTCATTTTTCTAACTGTCAGGAAATTTCTCCTCAGTTCTAAGTTGCTTCTCTCCTTGATTAGTTTCCACCCATTGCTTCTTGTTCTACCCTCAGTTGCCTTGGAAAATAGTTTGACTCCCTCTTCTTTGTGGCAACCCCTGAAATATTGGAACACTGCTATCATGTCTCCCCTAGTCCTTCTTTCTATTAAACTAGACATACCCAGTTCCTGCAACCGTTCTTCATATGTTTTAGTCTCCAGTCCCCTAATCATCTTTGTTGCTCTTCTCTGCACTCTTTCTAGAGTCTCCACATCTTTTCTACATCGTGGTGACCAAAACTGAATGCAGTATTCCAAGTGTGGCCTTACCAAAGCATTATAAAGTGGTATTAACAGTTCACGTAATCTTGATTCTATCCCTCTGTTGATGCAGCCTAGAACTGTGTTGGCTTTTTTGGCAGCTGCTGCACACTGCTGGCTCACATTTAAATGGTTGTCCACTAAGACTCCAAGATCCCTTTCACAGTTACTACTGTTGAGCAAGGTACCACCTATACTGTACCTGTGCATTTCGTTTTTGTTGCCTAAATGTAGAACCTTACTCTTTTCACCATTGAATTTCATTTTGTTAGATAGTGCCCAATGTTCAAGTAGTTAAGATCCTTCTGTATCTTTAGCCTATCTTCTGGAGTGTTGGCTATTCCTGCCAGCTTGGTGTCATCTGCAAATTTGATGAGTTCCCCATTTATTCCCTCATCCAAATCATTGATGAAGATGTTGAAGAGTACTGGGCCCAAAACAGAGCCTTGGGGTACTCCACTGCATACCTCCTTCCATGTAGATGCAGTTCCATTGAGGACTACACGTTGAGTGCGGTTGGTCAGCCAGTTACGAATCCATCTGGTGGTGATGCTGTCCAACCCACATTCTTCTACTTTATCTAGTAGTAGGTTATGGTCTACCTTATCAAAAGCCTTACTGAAGTCCAAGTAAACTATATCAACGGCATTCCTCTGGTCCACTAATTTTGTCACTTTGTCAAAGAATGCAATAAGATTAGTCTGGCATGATCTGTTTTTGACAAACCCATGTTGGCTAAAGAGACAAGAGTTTAGGGGGGGGGGGGGAAACAACATGCTGAAAACCTTCCCCAAATCTCCATTTCCAATCTTTCATACTTGGGTGCCAAGAACTGAAGTTCTAAGCATATACAGCTGAAAAAGCTGAGAATCGTCCAGCTATGCTAACCCAGTTCCTGTCCCTGAGGAGGCTGATACTAATGGCATTCAGTTTAGAAGATACTCAGACAGTCAGAAAAATGTCTGGGTGACCTTAGACTAGCTTCTCTCTCAAGCTAAGTTATGTCCTTAAGGGTAACAAGTATTATCTGAAGCTCCTAAAGCAAAAGACAAGACATAACTGGTTGAATTAAGCACATCTGCATTATTAGAGGCAGGCAGAAAGCAAGGGGACTCCTTACCTTATTCTGAACACCTAGATTAAGGGCAGCCTGAGGGTCCTGGATAGGTGAGTCTAAGATGTCACTGATGCAGTGTTCTGCTTCATCAGATCTCCTGTAGGAAGAGGAGGCCATGCCAGTTAGCATAATAAAAACAAACAACAGCTGCAGAACTGTCAATTTCCCAGATGCTGACACTCTTTTTCATAAGGTTAGGAACTGGCCTGACTGTAGTTCAGACAATGCCCAGACTGTATTTTTATAAAATCCATTCAGAGAAATATACACAATTCTTTTCAAGGAAAGATTATAACTATTAATGGGCAGGAAGAGAAGGTTTTTAAAATGATATCTAGCCAAAGCAAAGCACTAAAATAAAGAAACTCTAGATAAATTCCCCTAGTCATCACAGGCATACATTTATTAATGTGTCTCACACAAGCATTCAACACTGAATATGGTTTCAGAGACAAAAGCCATTTGCAATTAAACCTCAGTCAGTGACTAGTCAAACAGAAGCATGTTTAAAAACCAAGAACAGAGCTTGTGCAGGCTATACATGCAATCACAAATCATCCTTGCCAATCCATTGTTGCATCCCTGGTTGCATCCTGGTTTGTTTATTATTTATTAGACACAAATCACCTTTCATTCAGGAGCTTAAGCAGTGTATACAGTATATGCTACCTCTTCCCATTTCCTCTACACAGCAGCAACCCAGTGAGATTAGTTAGGCTGAGAGAGAATTGCTGGCCCCCAAGACACACAGGAAGCTTCTATGGCTGAGGATGGACTTGGACTTAAGTCTCTCTAATGCCAGTGTTACCCCTTAAGCACTATCTCTCCCTCCCATTATTGGACTGATGTAAAGGTGCAGGTTTAACCCCCACCAGTTGTGACCAACTTAAGGGGGCTATGCTCATCTCCATTTCTTAAACCAGAAGTCTGGAGCCTTTCTTAAGCCAGTGATGCCTGGAGATGTTTCGATGGTCTTGTGGCCAGCATGTCATCACCCCTGACTGATACCTTTTATATATTATCCAGTTTGCCACTTCAGCTTTCTATTACATCCGCCTTTTCCCTTTCATGCAAAGCAATTGGGGGGGGGGGGGGGACTTGTAGTGCCACTGAATGAAATATTATTGAACTCACATACTGTATATCAAAAAGTTTCAGCCAATCTCAGAAGATTTCAACAAGCATAAGGGGCCTTATTACTCTACAATAATTAACTGGTAAGATAATCCGTTGCACATGTAACCTGTGCCTGCACAAACCCCCCTTTTCTTCCCCCCCACCTCATCCCCATTTAAATCCTACATCAGTCTAGCTGCATCTGGTGAAGTGAGCTGCAACTCGTGAATTTCTGATACCTTTTAATAAAATGTATCAGAAAAGGTGCTGCCAGACGCCTGATTTTTCACATACCATTTCAGATGCCTAGGACTCTGACTTGCTGCAGTGACCATTATTTCTCCATCTCTTCTTCCACGCAAGTATTTGCATGGATGGGATGTACAAGAAAGTATAATTAGAAAGAGAAATCCTGAAGAATCATATTGGGACCATTCATAAATAACAGAGGAGAAGGCTATGAATAAAAAATAGTATCCTCCTGGAATGATGCCCCAAAAGATGCGTTAGGTGGAAGTTCTACAAATAATAATTTGACCTGATTTAACTTTTTACCACAAAAAATCCTTGTCTGATATAGAATGGCTTCCTCTTTGGTATATGTGAAATATGTGTTTTCTATGCATGCAAAACCACAATGCAACAGTATAGAAGTTCTTATAATACATGACAAAATACTTAACAGAGTAGAACAAAAGACCATCTACTACAATGTTCTGTACCCTAGCAGCTGACACGTACACCCACAAAATTCAGAATTAGGGCATAATAGCAATAGCCTTCTTTCTTTGATTTACGTTTTAATTTATCTTGCTAACCTTAGCAACAGCGCCCTATGTTTGGTCTCCAACAGCTGGTATTTTAAGATAGGCTGTTTTTGATTCTAGACTAATTTACTAGATTAGTAGCCATTGAAAGGCCTGTCCTCCACGAAGTGGTCTTCTTTTATAATAATCTAAGATTGTAGCCCTCCTCATTACATCTTCCCTATTTGTTTCTATATAATCATTTATTTCCTTGAAAGAGTCCTGATTCTCCTTGCACAGGGCTCCTTGCGCAAGGAAAAAGGGAGGGAGAAAAATACATCTCTGTCACATTTTCTATCAATGCTGAACATTATTTTATATGCTTCTGTTGGATCTTTTCTTATCTGCCCTCATTCTAAGTTAAGATGCCCAAATGCTTTAATGTATGTTTTTGAAGTCAGGTAACAAAATTTCCTTAGTTTTTTTTCTCTTAATATCTGCCTACCTTTGCGTAGTACAGGTAGCAGTACTATTTTTGGTAGTATGATTTATGATCACAATTGAGCCCAAAATTTATGTTAAGTGAATTTTGCCCCATTTTATGACCTTTCTCGCCTCAGTTGTTAAGTGAATCATTGCATTTGGTATATTAATAACCTGGTTGTTAAGTTAATCTGGCTTCCCCATTGGTCGCAGAAGTTCGCAAAAGGTGATCACATGATCTTGGGACCCAGCAATGATCATAAATATGAATCAGTTGCCAAACATCTGAATTTTGATCACATGGTCATAGGGATGCTGAAAAGATCATAACTGTGGAAAAACAGTCATAGGTCATTGTAAATTTGAATGGTCACTAAACAAACTGTTGTAAGTTGAGGACTCCCTGTACTTTGCAGACATCTGTCGTAACAAGACAGAGCAGCTGAATTACTTACAGATGACAAGCTCCCTCTACCCTAAAAGGCACAAGATAGCAACCAGCAAGCTACTTCTCCACTCCAAAGTGGCAGGCATTACCTGTAGCTGGTAGGATATGCTTGGATCATTTATCAAAGCAATAAAAAGTATCCAATACTATAATAAGAATTGCTTCTCTGTATGATCCATTTGCATAGAGAAGGCCAGGAGACACTGCTCCAGATGCATTTCGGTCTGGATTACCTCCAGCTGCAGCCTGCTATACACTCCGTCTGGGATTCAGTGACTAAGCTGTTGTTTAGTTATGCAGAGAGCTTACCTGCCTTAATAGCAGTATTATATAAAGAGTATTATTATGCAGTATTATTATGTAAATTTTCTATAATTAGCAGTATTATGTAAATTCTCTATTATTAGCAGTATTATGTAAATTCTCAGACTCTGCTGTGCTCTTCGGTCTGACTATAAACCTGAATAAGATTAAAATACTTGACCAACCTGTACCAAATATGAAGGCCATAAAACCAAAAATCACTGTTGATGCCACCCAGTTGACAAATGCAAACAGCTTTAAATACTTGGGAAGAATCATCTTGACTGGTGGCTCTTTGAACAAAGAAACTGACTCCAGTACCAGCAAGACCAGCCAAGCGCTGGGGCAGCTGAATATTTGAGTGCTCAATTATGCAATGTCCATACCAATTTCGTTGTATTTAAGTACAAGGACAATAAAGATTATACATACCTTCACAAACCTCAAAGTCTACAGAGTTGTGGTTATCCCTTCTCTCCTATGTGGATGTGAATTCTGTGTCAATGACACATCAAACAACTGGAGAAATTTCACATGGGTGCCCTCAGCTCCATCCTTGACATTTGATGGCAAGACTTTGTCTCCAACCTGGAGGTTCTGGATCACAAAGAGTCCACCAGCATTGAGTTCCTTATTATCAGAGCCAAGATGTGGTGGACAAGAACGTGTCATCCAATGAATGACCACTGTATACCTTGCCAATTGTTGTATAATGGAAAAGACCTTGAGGTCATTCACACAGGCTTTTTACAAAGATGCTGTGAAGGAAACTAATGCCACTGTGACATTCAGCTAAGGGAACCAGAAGCTGTGGTTGCTGGCACAACCTGTTGGCCAGCTCTGTGCTATGAAGCCTCTTTTTGTCAGCTTTGAAGAAAGGTGCTGACAAAAGCTGATAGAAAACTGTGAATTGCACCACGGAACAACATCCACAGTTACTACTACAATGGGCTTTCAGTGCCTCCATTGTGTTAGACTCTGCATTCCAGACTGGGAATGCAAAGCCTGGTCCGGAGGAGTTGGAATCAGGACTATCCAATGGGGATGGCATGACTCCCTTGGCATGTTTGGAGAGGCCAGAGACTGAGGACAATGCTGTCAGAAGCCCCCCCAGGCATTGGGAGGGGTGGTTGACTGGATGGAGAGCTGCCTGCCTAACAGACACAGCAGGGGAGGATGGGCTGCTGATAGGCAGGAGGGCAGATAGGCAGCAGATCCCCTCTGATGAGGAACAGCTGCCTCACCCACTTGATCCAAGGGCATGGGGAGCCGAGAGTAGGCCTACTCAGAGAAGGGCTGCGAGGTTACTCAAAAGAAGGACGCCCCAACCCTCCTCCCAAGCAACACCTGGAGTGGATTGATTTAAGGAAAAGCGGTGGGGAGTTAGTCTTTGCCAGGAACAATTGTTTGTTTTGACTTACACTTCCCCAGCTTTGACTCATGCCTTTTGCCTTTTCTAGCCTTGAGGATTGCCTTTTGCCTTGTACCGTGCCCTTACCTTGAGGGCTGCTTTTTGCTTTTTGCCTCTCGCCTTTCCTTTTTGTGAGAATTGCTTTTTGCTTTGTACCTTGTCTTTGCCCTGAGGCCTGCCTTTTGTCTTGTGCTCGGCCTTTGCCTTAAGAACTACAGTTTACCTCATGGGCTCGCTTAGCCAAGTAGACTGGACTTGAGACCCCGGACCTTGCCATGTGAGTGTGCTCCTACTCTGTGGACTTTCTTTGTTACCTACGGGGTGTTTTGGGGAGACTGAGGGTGGCTGCCTTCAGGATAGCGTGGGGTGGAGCCTTACCAGTAGTTGGAGGCAGAGGTGGGTTTAGGCGAACTGATTAGGCTCCACCCACCCACCTGGATGCTTCTGCCCATGCACAGAAGCATTTTGTGAATGTGTGAGCACACGCACGAGCAAACCGGTAGTAAAATAAATTGAAACTCACGACTGGTTGGAGGGCCGTTTGTTGGAACACTTACTTAAAGCAATAAAGGACTCTCTAAAAGCCTGACTTGCCTTGGCCACTTGGGTCATAACAGTATCCATAAATGAACTACGCAACAACATCTCTTCTTTGAATCTGAAGGACTCCCTATATGTAAAGAGGAAGCAGCTCTGCCTTCACATCAGTTACTCACAGATAATCATGTAAAAGGGCAAGGCAGACTTTGCACAGTAAGGAGCAATTACTGTTTCCAATAAACCCACTTTTAGGCTTTCCTAGAAGAGCCTGTGCTTCTAGAACAAATGTGCATTAGAGGAAAAAATTACCTCATCATGGCTCATTCACATAGGTAAACCATTTGTGTCCCATGGAAATTAAAGTGTTCACTGTAAGCTTAGTAATGTAGATTTAAAGCAGCTAGAAAATCAAATAAGAACAGCTGGGTCACCTGAAGTTGCCCATTGCAAATCTAATTCTGAAACATCTTCTCAACAATTACCAGAATAATCTACTTCAAACTAAAAATGTTAGTTTCCTGAGGACAAGAAATAATGGGAACTGAACATGGATTGATCAAAAAGAAAGGATAGGATCAACAGCCAGAGGCCAATAATAAAACTCTTGTTGAGTGGCCACTAAAATGTATTAGCTTTTAAAACCTTCCAACAGTGGGATATTTGATTGGTACCACAGAATAATGGCTATCTGGCAAGTTTCAATAGCTATTAAAAAAAGGAGAACATTTGCAGGAGAAGGCAGCTTGGTGTCCTCCAGTGGTTTTGGCCTTCAGTTTCCATCCACTACACTCAGCATGGCCAGACAGTGACCAGGGACTATTTATAACCCAAAACCTCTAGAAGACATCAAGTTCAGACCCAGAACATTTCTATAGCGTATTTGACTGCTCAAAGTAATCCTAATAATGCATTAGCCCCTTTCTGCAGGGAGCTCCAAAGTCCAGACACAATCATGCAGGAATGACTGAGATTTTAATAAAATAGGAATATTTGGTAGAAGTCCCACTATTTCATTCAACTACTGTTCCCAGGACTCTGTACAAAAACCTTCATATATCCACTATATTCCCAAACAGTTTCTAGCAGAATAATGAATATTATAGTTGAAAGGGTCCTTGGAGATCTTCTAGTCCAACTTCCTCCTCAAGCAGGAGATCCTCTACCATATCAGCCAAATGGATATCCAGTCTCTTCTTAAAAGCCTCCAGTGATGGAGCACCCACAACTTCTGAAGGCAAGCCGGTTAATTGTTCTCACTATCAGGAAATTTTTCCTTAGTTCTAGGTTGGATCTCTCCTTGACAAGTTTCCATTTGTTGCTTCTTGTCCTGCCTTCAGAATAGGTTAATTCCCTCTTCTGCGTAGCAGCCCCTTAGATACTGGAAGACTGCTATCATGTCACTCCTAATCCTTCTCTTCATTAGAGTAGACATGCCCACTTCCTGCAACTGTTCTTCATATGTTGTAGCCTCCAGTCCACTCTCAGCATTAGAAGTCAAAATAAATTGGGCAGCCCTTCCATCTTCCACAGATCTTCTCTAGTAAGAAAATGAAAGGAAATAATGGGGCTAGACCCTTCCCTTATAATAATCCAAAGTAAAGAGAAGAGTTCAATATTAAGAGGACTTGCCTAAAGCTATCTTTTGGATTTGTGGCTAAGGCAAGATTTCAAATGATGTCAGCCATTGCACTCTTGACTTTTAAGAATAAAAAAGTGAGTGCAAGGGAGGGCTGTCATTCCCTCGTATTTGGGGAAATGATGGTCTTCTGCAAGGGGATTTTTGTATTTTTGGGCACCTTTTCACAATTGAGAATGCAGATTTCTAAGTTGTTCAGAGAGGGTACTGGAACACAGAAGCTTTCTACACATACAGTGCACCAAACTGGTGAGGGATGCAGAGGGATGGCAGAAGTAGAATACTGTACTTCCACTACCCACCTTGCATACTTATTGATGTTCCCCTCCAAGGATTTTGGGGGGGGGGCACAAAACAAGTGATAAAAGTATTTTTCTTCTACAGATATGTGGTAGACTGCGCGGGCAGAAAAGATTCCTAATTGCACTTAGCCTGCAGTGCTTTGCCAACAAAAGCAAAACTCCCATCTTCTTTGGGCTAATTGACACACACTTTAATTTACAGTTCATAAAAATAAGTATCCTATTAATATTAATATTAAATAACTGAAAACACATTTGGTTACCTACTCTGGGTTAATTTATATTGCTACTCTGGGCTTCTAAGCATACCATTAGGTCTTTATAAAAATGTAAATGGAATGAAATCCTTCACTTTAGCCCTCCATCTCCAGTCTAATTCACAACCAAAGACTACAAAGACCTTCTGAATCTACACATTTTAAAGGTAATGCTTCCATCAAATTTAGCCATTTCTACCTTTCCAGAACTATGTAGGCCAACTCTCCATAATCTGGTTCCCTCCAGACTTCCTGGGATAGCAACTCCAAGAACTCCAAGCAACATTAGCAATAGCTAGCAATTTTGGAAGCTTCATTTCCAACATCTCTGGAGAGAACCAAGTTGGAGAAGGGAGAAAGAGAACCTGAGGCAAAAGCATCCTGAAATAATGAAGCATACTCCTCTTCCTCATCAAGGTTTACAAAGCCATACTTCTCTTGCAAGTGGCTCCAGATTCTCAGATGTGCTAAAAGCACATGGCAGCCTTTTTTATTTCCCTGGAATAAACACGGAGAGAGATAACACAGCTTGAAGGAATGTAGAGTAAAGCCAGGGTTGATCTAGATACATACCCTCCATAGGTCCCAAAGGTCAAACTACGCTTCCAAGAAAACATGCTCTCTTCTTCCAGGCTCTTCTGTGCCTGTTGAGGCTTTGTTGGTCTCCTGCATGTAGGCTTTGTTCTTTCTGTGCAGTATACACTGGCCAGCCTGTCTCCAGAGGACACAACTGCTATCCCCAAATCACTTCCTCCCTGGAAGTTAAATAGCTGCTGCCTTTCTTTCCTGAGACACACTTCAAATGAGGAAAAAAGAAGAGCCTATTCTGCGCAAGAGCAGGAAACTCCTGGGGAGACACTGCAGGTTACCAGGAATGTGAGCGGCGCAACCACAGAGAAAACGAGAGAGGAGGGGCTTCGTGTAAAAGAAAATAGGAGAACTGAATGAAATAAACATAAAGGAAGAAAGTGAAAATACATTTTAAAGCATAGCATATCCTCTATAGAAGAACCCTACCATGTTTATTATTTTATGGTTTACCTGCCACAAAAATACACAGAGATTTCTGGTATATCATGCAAAATAGATCCTTAGATGCTACAGGGATAACATTTGCAAGGAAGCAAAGATAGAAATGAAGGAAGAAATGTAATAGTCTAATATGTATTCAATCTTTATTAAAGAAGGACAAAATGATCCTCATTCTGAGAATGTATGTGGAATGTTTAAGGAATAGCCTACATGTTTCAATGGTGCTAACAATGCAGAGATATAGTATAATTCCATTTAGCTGCCTCAAGTCACATCCTGGTCAATAATCTTTAATAGATTATTTTTCTCCCAAATAAATGAAAAGAATAAAATAAATATAAATTATTTTTCTTTATGTAAAATTCTCCTTATGCAGGGTGAGAATCTACTCATAGTTCTGTAAGTGGAGGTCTTTGCTAAGACAATTCTTTGGCCAGTGTTATTAATATTGCCTGCTTCTATCAACAAGAATATTAAGATAGATGGGATTAGGTTTCTAAAGCAGACGTCATGCTAATATTTTGTTCATATTAATATTTTGAATCTTGCTCTTCTATATCAGGAATTATCCTAAACCATTTCACTAGATAAAAAATATAAAAAGGAATAATACAAAATAGATGCCAGAGGCAGAAAAAACAGAATTTCTTCTCTCTTAGTTACTTCATGCAGTAATAAATATCAAGCAGAATTACCCATAACTTATTTATTATACAATTTTTTTGTATGGAAGCTCAGGGTAAAATACGTGAAAGTAGCATCCTTACTTTATCCTCACAACAGTAATTTTTGTTAATAGGTTGGACAGAGGGATAGAGTTGGTTATATATCATGGACTAAGCCTTAATGTGTGTTTTCTTTTTAATTCTGATTTATTGTGGTATGTAGATTTGCCAATTCAAGACCTTCTGGCCCTAAATGTATTTAGGACCCTAAAGATAAATTGAACTAAACCATGAAACTGTGAGTATATATATAATTAAGCTCTTAAGAGAGGTTTGGTGCTTATCTTTAATTATGATGTTGTTTTCAGATTTTTTTTTCCTGCTGTGCTTTCTTTTTTATTGATATTACCCTTAGGCCCTTGCAAAAAGTAAAAAGGAACAAAAATACATAATTAAAATACAAGCAACCAAAATCAAATTTGCAACAGTCATTTAACAGCAAGAGAAAAATGTGAAAATGGCTTTTCTCTGCCAGATAGCCAGGGTAACCTCATTTAGACATGAATGATCCAAAAGTAGTAAGTTATAGAAGGACATTCTAAATCTCTTTTGCTTGGCTTTTAGCTGAATTTAATGCAAAGCATGTCGCATTGTATAGTGCTCTATTGTTTAATGTTTAATATTTAATAATATATAAAGACTTTTACCACTGATGAGAAACATCCTGCCAGATTAAGGACAATAAATTATTGCCTAAAAGTATGCAAAAGGTCCTTTTATATAAATCCTTCTCTCATGCCACAATCTTAAAAGACCCCAATCATCATTATTTGGGGTAAGTTTTTTTATAAACATAAATATTAGAAAGAAAACTAAAAGGACAAGATATAAAGAGTCTTTAAAAGGTCAAAGCTGCAGAGGAAAATACAGATGTTAAATTTAATCCGAAAAATGTAATTCTCTCCAGTAACTGGCTGCACATATCCCACCAAGCTATATTGTGTTAATGGCTTAGGCTTAGCACATTATGGAATCCAGCCATTGTGGTTTATTTAAAATACTCTGCTTAAAATAAACTATACTTAGCATCAGGTAGATTTTACTTTGTTGAGTACTATAAAACCCATGGGACAAATTGTTCTCTATGTTTTAAACTATATATTAATAAATTCTACACTGCTGACAGTTTTGATAGGTAGCCCTGGAAATATTTTTATAATAAAATGTTTGTGTCACCCCAATAACAATCTCTGGCCAATTTTTGGCAAGAAACACTAAGTTGACTCTTGGTTTGACGTTAGCTTATGAATCCTGGCTTTCTGATCCCATGGCTTTGTCAAAAAATCAGAAAGACAAATTTCCTCCTATATGGCTTCGCCATTATTTATGAATATAGAATCTTGACTCTCTGTTTAGAAGATTGCACTTTTCCCAAAATCTCCAACAATATTGTTTTGAGGCTCAACACCACTTTGAGGGCAATGAAGAACTGAGAATCTTGCTTCCAAATCCCAAACTACATGTTTCATCAGTGCAAGAACATCTCTATTTCACAGATGAGAAACTAGGGGCTTCCGCTATCCTCATTTTATCTCAAAGGTACTTTTTCAAAAGGCAACTGGACTGTTTTTTTTTTCCTTTGAGGAAGAACAAAAGGTTTTGTTTCTTATCCAAGAAACTTCACCAGTTGTGATGGTGGGGGGTAGGGGGGAATGAAAAGATAGATACTGACTGGAGACTAGATAGTGGGGGGGATGGAAAGATAGGCTCTGGCAGGATTTTTTGGGGTGCGTATGTGAAGGAAGAATTGTATTTCTTTGCAGTAAACTGGTCGTTAGCACCCTCCCTCAGAGCTCTTTGACCTGAGTGTCACCTGAATCAAAGTGCAATTGGTTGTGAAATCTTGGAACTGCTGCAAGGGGCTGTATTGTAGGCAGGAGATAGGTGGTGTTTTATTCCTCCCCCTCTGTTGAGAGAGGGCTGCTCAATGTTAACATAAATGGCCTCTTTTACCCTTCTTTCAAACCAAAGATCCTCTCTATCCAAAATGTGGACTTTACTGTCTTTGCTGAGGATTTCCATCCCATCCACCTGCCATTTCTAATTCTGAACATTTTAATGCTATAAAGCACATATGGACCAAAAGTTGTAGGCGTGGAATTGGGGTAAGAACAGACAAGTCTCCATTCTGAGCAATAAATAGTAGTAAAAGACTCAATGGCCTGAAAAGGAGCAAGGGGCTAGAACTGTATTCCAAATTTTGTCTTTATGTACACTAATTCTGCAAGAAGAATAGACCCTCCTGCAATCAATACCAGAGAAGAAACGTTGGTCCTACCTGAAACATTGCTTCTAGGTATTTTGCAAGAGGGTCCAGGCCCCATCCTGGATCCGTTGTTAGGTCCGCTGGGGGTGGGGTGGGGGAGTGGGTTTTCTTTCCCCCCTTTTTCTTTTCCAATCAGGTCATTTCAATATCATCTTTATATGGATGCGTCCTGGTCGAAACTGGAGCCAAAGAGGAGAGTCAGAGATGCGTGGCTAAAGTTATGACTCAGTCTCTGGACAGATTAGGACATGATAATCCTGAGCGAGAGGAGATTGTTCTCTGCCAATTCCCAGCCGTTGTGTTTTGAGCCATAGGGCCTTTGAGTGGTGGTCCCACCTTCACAATTGACAGGTGCTTTCACTGCGACATTGTCCGTGAATATGAGCAGGCGTTGGCCTTCGACCCACGATTGGAAGTGGCGAAGGGCCAGATGGATTGCTTTCAGCTCTAGCATGTTTATGTTGTGGTATAAGTCTGTCCTTGTCCACTGTTCCTGCACTAGCTGTGATCCCAATAGAGCACCCCAGCTGAACAGACTCGCATCCAATGGTGAGGGTGACTCCTCTATCCTTTGGGGAAGAAGTGCTGTTAAAGTGCTGTTAAAGTGCTGTTATATTATAACCTTGAATTATAGACTATTCACACACACACACACACACACACACACACACACACACACACACCTTTCTCCCCCCCCCCCCCCCAAAAAAAAGTGGGAATTATCTGGGAATTGAAATTCAACTAACCTAGAGAATGTCAGACTGGAGAAGGCTGTAAAAACCATTTAGCTTGGCAGATTGCTTGCAAAATTAAGCAACAGATATATTTCCAGATTGGAGGTCACAGTTAAAATGTATAAGATCTTTCAGAAAAGAAGGCAGGTTTCAGATCATGTCACTTTTCTGTATACAAACATTAGGTATTGCAATGTTTATGGATTGTAAGGCAGCTTCCATGCAAAAATATAATGGGAGAAGTTTCATTTCAGATCTCAAGTGCTGCGGTTCATAAGAGTTTGATAATGATTTTTGGCTATTAACAAATAGAATCACCCTGATTTAGATAATAAAATTATTCTTCCTTTGTCATAAGTAATTCTGATAAAAGAAGCTTTTATCTTCTTCTCTTCAATGGCATTTTCAAATTTTATTTTACATGCAAAAAAGGAAAGAGAGAAAAATACCCTTGTAAGTATATCACATCATACAACTGTTCACTTATAATAGTTTGTGTAATACAAAGAGACGGGAATCAAAATAATAAACTAGAATGCACAGATCAAATGTCTAAACAGTCTTCAAATTAAGACTCTTACCAATAAAATCCTCATTTGAATATAGAAAGAGACGTATATCTTTCAGATCACTATATAACTGAAAGGAAATGGATGTCTTTTCAATTTTGTAATTTCAGGTTTTCAACATTATAAATATGTGCAGTATCCATTTTCATTGTTCTCCTGTTGATTTCCAAACCATTGTTATATAATTCAAAAGAACATCAGTATTTATATATGTCTGCATATTCCCCAAAATAAAATGAGTGTGTTAAATATCTTTTATCCAAAAGAGAACCATCACAGTACATAACTATGTTCTTCATAGCTAATAACTGAAGTTAATGACTTCAGAAGTTATTAAATCTTTCAGTTACTTCTTCAAAAGATATATGAGTCTTAACATACTCTCACTCTTCTCTCCTCTCCTCTCCAACAGTCATTTTAGGTTTTTAGATTTATATCCTGTCTTTCCTCTCAAACTGATACAAAAAATGGAGTCCATGGGACACAGAATACCTACAGCATCACTTGTTCTTCCCAGCTCACCCCAAGGATAGGTGGCACATATCTCACAAAGGTGAGAGCTTATGGAACAGTTGTATATCTTCCAAATACTTAAGGCATTCATATCAGCCTTTAAAACTTCTAAACCTCCACATTGATTCACAGATTTGCCCATCGTGCAGCCCTCAACAAAACTTTGTGTGGTCCTCAAGATGACCTTCTGCTTTAGAAGTTTAAGCCATCAGGCACTATATATACTTTTGCAATTTGATCTTCACAAAACAATATTGTAAAATAGACTGAGCTAAGAGAAGGTAATTGGGACAAAGTCACCTACTAACCTTCCAGATTTAGCCCAATATATATCTCAAACTGGCTCTTGTAAATAAAAAGACAGACTCTTCCTCTTCTGTGATCAGGTTATGATAATCATCTCAGGAGTTTATTGACATTGTAAAACTCTGCCACTTGGTAGAAAAATGTTATAACTGTTTACTGTTCATTGTGTTCTTGACTTTGGGCAGAGTCAAAATGGTGCCTGGGGCAGTGGCATGCAGTTATCTGGAATGCCTTCCTGCCTGTAGATGCAAATGAAGTGTCTAGAATGTTCTCTGATATGACTTCTGCCATCCATGTCCATCAAGTTTCTATCTCTGTGTATCTGGCTATCCGGTCTTTTCTTGAAAACCTCCAGTAATGGAGCGTCCACGAGTTCAGGGAGACAAGCTTTTCCACTGATTAATTGTTCTCAGAGAGAGAGATGGTCTGGGAGATAGTCAATAGTCTCTCCCTTCGGGGAGAGGGGGCGGTCTATAAATCAAATAAACTTGAACTTGAACTTGAATGGAGATGATGCTAGCCTTGAAATAGACATTAGTACACCATCTCCTCAAAATACTATCTTTCCTGGAGCCAGCTATTTTAAACAATTATTTCCCCATTTCCACCCTTCCCTTTTTAGACTTCTCACGGTTAACTGGTATCATTGACCACAATTTACTTCTGGACCATCTACAAGAGTTGGGAGTTGGAGGTGCTGTGTCACAGTGGATGGCTGGGGAAGACAGGTTGGTCTAATGGGGGCTCAGAGGTTTCTCAATATAATTATTTGAATCATTCCCCCATGCTTGATAGAATCATAATTTCCAATAAACAATGAAAGCTTTGGTATATAATTCAACATCATGTTAACTTCTTAAAATTTAAATATTTTCCTTTGAATCCACTTTTGTGCATTAAAATACTATTCCAAAAATATACCAGATTATCCCATGCCCATATAATATATGAACCTTCGGTTTTGTAAATCAATGTAGAAAATCTGATGTCCATCCTTTCAAATACATCCTTTGGGGTGTCAAATATACCCTGAATACAATTTGTGATGAATCAACTTTAATCTCAAATCTGTAGATACCATTTAAGGGACATGAAGCCATTGATGAGGTATTACTGGACACTAGTTCTTTAGTCCATGTTTGAAATATACGGTACTAAAAATGTCCACTTTAAAAATATTATTGGTATGTTATAAGTTTTACTTCTCTCATTGAGTCCATGTAAGAAAGCAACTCAGGTGCCTCTGAAGATGCCAAAGTATCAGGCCCATATTGGTTCATTAGAACATGCTTAAGTTGAAGATGTTCACTCTCTTTCTGGCCGGTATGGAACTCCAAATTCTGGGATTAGTGCAATGCATTCTACTTGAGACTGCTCTTGAAGACTACTAAAAATGACTGTTGATGCAAAATGTAATAGCCTGCATTGGCTGTCCATATTCTGGGTACAATTCAAAGTGCTGATTTCAACCAATACAGCCCTATATGAATTTGTTCCCAAGTACCTTCAGGACAAACTTCTTCATACAGAATTGATCAATAGCGTGTCCTCTCCAACAAATCATATTAATATTTCCCCACTTTTGTGAGATTAAGAGGGCAGCGGCTCATAGACAGTAGATTCTTTTATACCTGGAAGATAGTGAAAATAGGTCTTCCAGAGAACATCTGAAAGATAATAGATTAGTGCTGTTTGGATTACCAGGTGTTGCTTTGGTCTGCATTTATGTGTTGTTTTACTGATGTCACCCATCAGGAGTGTGTGCAGGTTGTGATATTATGCAAAACAAATATATATATTTGCTGGGGAGAAAACTATATCCCTATTCCTTAATTGGGCTAAATGAAAAATAAATCTTGATATTGCACATCTGAACACGCAATAATTCCTGTCTATAATTAGGACAGTTAAAGGCAAAAAAAGTAGGACTATATTACTACAAGGGAACATTTGTGGAACTCTCTTTTGGGACAATTTCAGTATAAAAGAATAAGTCCTATCTTAGATTTCCCTTAGTTCCATTAAAAATGGAAATACTCCAAGCTGAAAGGAAAATTACAACAACAACACTTTTTGGTTTAGCATATGTCAGATGATAGCATCTCTGGCATCAGATGTTAGTTTTCCAAAAGCAATTACAAACTCCTCCAGACTGGCTAACTGGGCTCAGATTTACTAATCCAATCATGTTTCCCTTTTAAAATCACTTGTCAACATTCAGTTGAAATAAGGTAGCATTTATTCTGCAGCCAAATTGGAATTTAAGTGCACACTGGGAGATTTTTTATTTTTGGTGCAGTGATTTATAAGCAAACATTTAAAGAGCAGCTTGATATAAAACTGTAAAGTTTTAGCATAGTTGTTCTTAAATTCATTTGCCTAGGTTTTCATGGAAAACAGTTTTTTTTTTACTGTCAGTGTTCCAGTTTACTGTTTTGTTCCTGGTGGATGTTGCAACATTTTTAATTTGTATGTGCAGTAAAGAGATAAGAGAAAACACTCCATATCCTTTACCAGGCTATCTTCAAATATGTCAGAGTATATTTTTCTATCTTTGATGAAAGGGCACGATTTAGGCTGCATGAGTAGATCAAACAAACTGATGTGCCATCCATCAGTTAAATAAATGACATCAAGATTGTACAAGCCTGATGTAAAATAGAAGAAAACAGGACAGAGCCATAGTCACTGAGAGACCAACTTAAACCTTTCTTTATCACCCAGAGAATTCAGTTTTCCAACTGAAGGTAACAGTGATGTTTGATGAAATAGAATCCTCTTGACAAAAACTTATGCCACAATGAATCTGTTAGTCCTTAAAATGCCACAGAAAACACATGCACACTCTTCTGTTTTTGCTGCAGATCAGTATGTCTCAAACACAAATGCAAACATCTGTTCCATGCAGAGCAGCAGAACCAAGTCATGAATATGATCATCTCTTTTTAATGCATGAAAATGGAAGCAAGATCTCTTCATTCCTACCAAACATACAACAGTGCCTCCTAGACAAGATGCAGTTGGAGCAATCAGAGCCTCTTTTGGTTCACCATTGCTTTGTAAATACCTCAAAGACCAACATAGCTGACCAGCAGGCACAGACACAAATGGCAAGCAAGCTTGAATTGCATTTCTTGTCAGGCTGATGAGTTTTGGGATAGGTTTTTTTTTTTCCTCAATATAAATTCCTATCTTATTTTATACCTGCTGAGGAACATTCTTAACAACAAAATCCTTGTTATATTTCACAGATAAGCCTTGCCAATGGAAACATATGCTGGATCTAAACACCACTGCGTTCCTGCACACACAAAGACCATAATTATTGGTGCAAGAAATCAAGATCTCGTATTAGCCAAGGATCGCAAAGATGCTTGCACCGTTTCTTCTAATACTGTCCCTTCAACCATAGCAATGACAGGCAGCAATTCAAGAGGGGCATCAAGTTGCAGTCCCAAGGAACAACTCTGGCAGCATTTTCTGCCTGCAATGTTTTAAACTGCCGCAGAAGAAAGGCTATGGGAGAAGTGGTAACTCTTCTGGACCATCTCTCTCTCTCCTCTTCTTCTTCTTCTTTTCCACCCACCAGCTCCACCTGGGGAGGGATGTGATTTGCGCTCAACTTATAGCTCAGCCCAGCCGAAACATCTCTCATTCCAGGAATTCACTCACTCATTTAATTTTTTTTTAGAGAGGAGTCTGAATGTCTCAGCCCTTCTCATTAAATGACCACGAACGGGTACACTGCTTCTGAAGATGGAGGCTCTCCCTCCTCCTTCGTGCCTCCTTCCCTTTTCCCGCGCCTCCTTAATTAGCCTGGCAGGAGAGGCGCCACGCGGCGGCCGAGCTCCCCTACCTGCGCGCAATTCTTTCATCGCCGGCGAGCAGGCAAGCGGACGGCGGCAACGACGCAGGGAGCCCGGCGCCCGGCTGCTCCTCTGCATTTGCTAGCTTTCCCCTTCGCAGCCCAGCCTATCAATTATTCAAGTAGGTTGCGGCGTCCTTTTCTCCTCCCCTTCCGCTGCCGCGACTCCACCTGCAGACGGCAGCCGTGCTTCGGCTGAGGGCGATTTGGCGGAGAAGGGGAAAGGGGCGCGGGGACACTGGGAGGGCGGACTTGGATGGCTATGCCCTCCCGAGGAGATGCGGCTCAGAGCCCACTCCCGATTCTGCTTCCCATGAAGGAGATGAGGGACGACGCGGCGCTAATCTGAGCCCAGTTACAACAGGCAGGGCAGTTTTCTGTTTCCCCCGAGTTAGCAATTTTGATGGTTTGAAATTAATGTCTTGAACTCTCTCAACACCAGTTTCGTGATCTCTGAACGGCAGCCCAATCTGAGTAGGATTTGGGGTATTTTTTTTTACTTTAAGGTGTGTATGGGGTGTGTGTGTTGTGTGTGTGTGTGTGAAGAAAGCAAAACCTGTCTAACATAGTTTGTCTCAGTCCCGACAACCAGCAGGGGTTAGGTGGCTGGTGGTGTCTAGTCAGTCTGATCCTGTCTGTGCTCCCTTGAAGCCAGATTCCCCCAGTTCACCATCTTTGGAGACAGTCCCGTGGTTTGTTTGTTTTTGTGGCTAAGCCACACAATGAAACAGGAGAATCCAAAGTCTTGGTATGACCTTGGCTATACATTTTCCAAGCTTGCAACAAGAAGCCAAATAGAAATCTTCAATGAAGAGGAGAAGTGGTGATCAATATCTTAGTGTTCCGTTTCATTAAAGATTTTCTGTTAATTTCCCCTTTTTCAAAGTGGATGGGAGAGAGAGTAGTTTCAATTCACATGCAGATTAATTCCTTTTACTGTAAAATAATCTAGAAAAAGGGGTATGATTTATGCTGGGAAATGTCATGGCTTGGGGTGGGACTTTGGCTGGCTTGAGCTCTTATCACTGAGACAAAAACAAAGATTGGCTAAGTTTGTGTGCTGTGTTAGGCTGTGATTGTTTTAACCATGTTTTTTGTAGTCAGGTTCACACAAAATGCTGAACTATGTACTGTGATGCAAATAATAATGGGCTGGGTTTGCACATCCACTAAATCAAGGGTCATCCACGAAATCTAAGGCCATCCCATTTTTACTCAGAACAATGTATAAGCCCATCTGTTTCTCAAAAGTATTGATCATTCCCACTCATGATCTTTGGGGAATATCCTCAAGTCCACCTGCTATCTTCCTCCTTTCAGCAAATGCAAATTCCCCTCTCTTCAGGAACTGCCATAACTCATTCTGAAGTCACCATCTGAAATTAATCATAGCTTCTATTAAATAGCAAAGGCGTAGATAACTTCAGAATTGGGAGAAAGAGAAGCGAGTGGGTGGGATCAAAACACTCAATAAATGGGCTTGGTTGTAGGGAAATTTAAATTTGTATTAATTTTTAAGACATAACATACTATACTTATTTGAGGGCAGACAACAGTAAATAAATTATCAAATTATCTTCGATAATTCAAGCTATGAAATACATTTTACTGCATTAACTTATTCAAAACAGGAAACACTATTTCTGTTTGTGGTATACTATCCTTTCATATGGAATATTGGGAATGTCTTATTTATTCATTATTTGTTTCCCACTTGAAAATGGCAGAAAACTAATATCATTTTTCAAGAATCCTAGGAAAAGGGAGGGAGAGGCAGAGAGTTTGGTGTAGTGATTCAGACACCAGACTAGAAACTTGAGAGATTGCGACTTCCAGTCCTATTTTAAGCATAAACTCAGCTGGGTAAACTTGGGTCAGTCTTTCTTTCTCAACCTTAGGAAGCAGGCAGTGGCAAACCACTTTTGAAATCTTGACCAAAAAATGCAGGGATTTGTCTAGGCATTCATCAGAATCAACACTGATTTGAACACACACACTCACACACACAAAGGGAGGCTGCACAAATGGATGACCGGGGTTTCCTGCTGCTCCATCCTTGAGTTGACAGGATGAAAGTGGAATTCTATTCTAAGATTAAACCAAACCATAGAAGGCTGGGAGAAAAAGCAGCTCAGTTTATGATAGAAAAAAGAATGGCGACCACGACTGTTATGTGTGTATAGGAACCTAAACCTAATATGTTAGTTTAGGGACCAAGTAAGACTTGATAGCAGTAGATTTGGTTTTATGACTTCAGATGGTCTGTGGGGATGGGGTTTATTTTAAGGATCCTAAGAAGCACATAGATAGCTGGGTCTTCCTTCTTCTGTGGCTTTGCTTTTCAGTAGCCCTTTCTCCTCATTTTGCCTGGCTCAAGTGGAAGAGTTTGTCCTTCTTTACTCCTTAAATCTGTCTCTTCTTCCAGTGTGATCACAGATAGGCTTAAGCACCTCAATGTTCAAATCTGATCTGGCTTCTGCACTGAAATACCTGCAAACTCATCTCTTCGTGAAATATATTTGTAGCAAACAACGTCTGGCTATCAATTGCTAGTGATCATATTTAATTTCCAGAGAGAAACTGCCAGAAGCAATTTGTGGCCTGGATTATGCTTCCCCTACAGTATTACAGAAAGCTAACTAGAGGAGCTTTTCAGTGGTGCAACTGAGCTCTTGTATCTGAAGGGAGTTTCATGCACATAAAAGAAAGCTATATGTGAATCTCTTTGCCTGATGTAACAAATACAAGTGTTGGCATAGAGAGGGCCATCCAAGAAGTTTTGCTGCATTGGGGGAAAGGTTTCTCCCCATTCCAACCCCTTGTCATGAACAGAAATTAGCCAGACAACTCTGCAGTCAGTCAGTCAGTCAGTCTCTCTCTCCCCCCCTCCCTCTCTCTCGCTTCCCCCCCCCACACACACACTGCCTCAGGACAAGCAGTCTCTTTTGCTGCCTGAGGTCAGTTTAAGAGTTGGTGGATAGGCACATAGGTCAAGCAGTCCTGTCTTTCAGGTAACTGCTGCTCCCTTGCCTCTGTTCTAGGGTTTACCATATCTCTTGGCTGCCATCTTGTGGAAATTTGGGTTTAGTAGCCCAGCAGATCGCGTATCGTGTTTGCTGACAAATACTGCAGTGCAAGAACCCCTATGTTATCTGCTAGGCTAGTCCCAGAATCCTCCCTGTTAGCTAGCATAGCCATTAATGAGAATGCTGGGAGTTGAAATCCATTCATCTAGATTAAAGTTGTTTTTCAGGTAAAGGCCATTGAGCATGTTTACTCAGTCCGTAGCCTTTCTAAACTGCCTTGTGCCTGGCAGCTTGGGGTCTAGGTGGCATGAAAAGGTAACTCAGATTAGGCAATCTGGGGGAGAGGAACATTGACTCAAGAAGATGGAAATTCAGTTTTTATTCTGTCATACCAACCAGAATTTTCTGCCCAAGGCAGCCAGCTCTTTATGCCTAATAGCCAGCCTGCCCAGCTCAAGCAGATGCTGATCTCTTTCAGATTGCACTGAGCAGGTCAACAATGCTCTCCAGTTGTTCCATCTCTTGCATAACTTAATATTCCATCTGGTATTTAATGGATTACTTTAGGTTTTATTGCTCAACATTAGATATTCTAAAGGAATGTGGAGAGGCGGCTTTTCTGCTCGGTTTATTAGAACACTGACTCTTCAAGGCAGTTCTGTCAAAATGGGTGCCATCATTGTCTGGTTGTGCTCCCACACAACAGCTCAAGAGACTGCAAAAGTAGCTAAAAAATATAGACAACACAACAATGGCTACTGCTTTGCTCCTGTCTCTTATCCTGGGGTAAACAAGAATGGAAATGTTTCTCTGCAAAGCTGTAGCTCAATATAAAATGCAATGGGTTTGAATCCCTCCAAGGGTTAATAGCAGAGGTGGTATTCAGCAGGTTCTGACCAGTTCTGGAGAACCGGTAACAGAAATTTTGAGTAGTTCGGAGAACCTGTAAATATCACCTCTGACTGGCCCTGACCCCATCTATTCTCTGCCTACCGAGTCCCAGATGATGATGAGGAAATGGGGATTTTGCAATATCCTTCCCCTGCCACGCCCACCAAGCCATGCCTACCAAGCCATGCCATGCCCACAGAACCGGTAGTAAATTTTTTTGAATCCCACCACTGGTTAATAGTGCAATACAATAAAAGCTCAGATGATGACCTCAAAATACTTGGCACCTGCACAGCCTTCTACATATTATCCAACTTCACTTTGTTGCTTTCCTCTTGGTAGCTGGAAGTTCATGCCCATACTTCCTGTTCCACTGCTATGGTATCAACTGGATTACAGGTAGTCCTCAACCTACGACCACAATAGAGCCCAGGATTTATATTGCTAAGTGAGAAATTTGTTAAATGAGTTTTGCCCCATTCTGTGACTTTTCTTGACACATTTGTTAAGTGAATCACTGCGGTTGTTAAATTAGTAACACAGTTAAGTGAATCTGACGTCCCCATTGACTGTCAGAAGGTTGCAAAAGATGTTCATATGACCCTGGGGCACTGTAACCATCGTAAATATGAATCAGTTGACAACATCCTAATGTAAATCGCGTGACCATGGTCAACAGTCATAAGTATGAAAAATGGTCATAAGTCACTGTTTTCAGTGCTATTTGAATGGTCTCTAAGTGAACTGTTGTAAGTTGAGGATTACCAGTATTGCATCAACAGGTCCCATGGTAGGGGACCAGTTTCATCATCCCTGGAGCTGAAAGGGTGAATCCGGAATGTTTTGAAACCCCAGCAGAGAGGTTGCATGGAGATTTAAAATTCTCAGCCCCCTTAGGTTGTAGATCTATCATGAAGTTGGGAAGGAGTATCCCTAACCCTCATCTTCCTCTGGTACATTATTGGTTGTTTGTTGAATATGTACACAGGTAGCCCTCAACTTAAAATGGCAATTTCCATCACTATGTGATGCAGCTATTAGATAAAATATCATGGGACTGCACTGCTTCGTGATAAGAGTCCCAATGGTCCTTATTGCAGTTGTTAGGCCAGGGCAATGCCCATCCTTATCTCCCACTCCAACTCTGTCCTTTTGGCTGTCCTGAGTCTGCCACCCACCCTTGCCACCCCCTACTGCTGGCAGCTAACGGTTGCCATTTTCTTTCCGATGGTGATCCAGAGTGCAAGGTGCAGAGTATGTGTTAGAAGCACTCCCAGAGAACTGGTCCGTGGGCTTCAGTGCATCGGAAGCTGCTAGTTCTTTGTAAGGCTTTGCAGGAGGAAGGCAAAGCCATGAATGAGAAGACCAGTGGTGGCCTTTTCTTCACTTGGTTTTCCAGGAATTCTTCCAACACAAACTGCAGTGTGCGTGCTGTGTCTCTGGGAAACCCACATCCCTCCACTTCCTTCAATCCTGCCACCATCCCAAACAGTGCTGCCATCCCAAATAGTCCTACAATCATATTTTAGGGCAGCCCTAGATGGAACGTTAGGGAATTGGCTGAAGCAATTGAGAGTATTCTTCAGGGTTCCCATAGTATCATCAAAATGCTTGAAATGGTTGTCTGAAGATTTGGAGTGTCTTGGTGACCCATCGTTATCTCTACTGCAGGTTGAAGGGTATCAAGGCTCTGAACTAGTGACTAAAGCCCGAAGCAGGGCAATAGGATACACAAAAATCAACTATTCGGAGAACAGATTCCTAGTTCATGGAACCCCTGATCTGGCAATAGGGATTTTTACCAAGTGTTAAATGGGTTACTGTATATTTTCCTGTCCAATTTTAAGATCAGGAATGACCCTGAACTGAGCTTTGCTCAGCAGGAGCTCCAGCAAACTAAGTTTTTGTGGGTTTATCATCTACATTGTTCTTAGAGAAAGAGAGGTTTTGCTTCAAATGACTTATAATTTAATTATTATGAGACTTTAATATAGTAATAGCAACATGTTTCTCCTGAACGCGCCCTTTTTATTTGGGAGCATTTTCTTCTTTTTTGTCACAGCTTCACTGGCTTCCAATCTGTTTCAGGAGTAATTGATCACGATTACCTTGGCATTTGCATTTGTCTCTGAATGATTAAACTGCCCCACAAGCTCTCCTTTAACAGTTGCCACAGGTGCCTGGAATCTTTCTGTCCCACCCTCCAATGGAGAATCCCAATTGGGATAATAAAAAAAAAAAATTCAATAGCCATGCAATCTGCTGTCTCTGTGGCTGAATTCTTACACATGTGGGAGACAGAGAATCTTGTTTTAATCTTAATTTTGCAAGGCACGTTGATTATTATTTAAACTGAAAGGCAAAATATAATAAACATTTCTAATCTGTGGAGTCCTTGGTGTCTCTGACCTTGCAGACTAACAAGTAGTAAACAACAGCTTAGTCAAGGACCTACCAAGGAGAAAACCATATCTCCACCAACACTGACAGGACAAGCTACTGCATATAAACAAAAGCAAACCCCACTTCCTTGTAGCATTAAAGATGTTACCTAGTCAGGTAACAAAATGCTGCAAGCAAGACCCAGTCTCAGCAGATTCCACAGTGCAACCTTGAGCTACATACATTCTCTTCAATTGGCATCAGTTTGAATCTCTTACATGTAAAATACCTCTAAGACAGAGTTTAAAGCTTACCAGTAGGTATTATCACAGAGTACCTTATTTCATGGGAATGCAAGTGTGTGCATAGTAGAAATTGACATACAACAAAGAAATAGTCATATATTGTTCATGTCAGGCTGTCCTAAGCTCAGGGTGTGGTGTGGTTAGTACTTGGAAGCAGTGGTGGATTGCCAAATTTTTTACTACCGGTTTGGTCGTGCTTGCACGCGTGCGTGACACTTCTGCACATGCGCAGAAGTGTCCAGGCGGGTTGGCGGAGCTTCCTGCTGACCTACTACCAGTTCGCCCAATCCGGGCCAAACCGGGAGCAACCCACCTCTGCTTGGGAGAGAGGCCAGTAGTAAATGCAGACCTGTAAACTAACGAAGATATTTTTAAAAATTAAAAGAAGACAGTAGCAAATCATTTTTGTATTTTATCTTAAATCTTCATGGATGCAAGCATGAAGTTTGCAAGAGTTGAGCCTGATTTGATGCTGCAATTGCCAATATTCCAGCAAAACTGTTCACTGTGATAATTGCTGAATTATCCACTCACGGGTGGGATGGTAGAGTTAGGCATGCAAAAATAAACAGTAATGGGTTGCAGTCAGAAAATAGGAGTGACAGTACAGGGATAGCATATGGCTATTATGACTCAGAAACCTCTGATAAAGAAATCTGTTTCTGGAGCTGTTCATTCTTATGGTGTTTGCTATCTGTGTTATGGGAACAAGGCAGGATCTAAATGGCACAGCTAGGCTACGGTGCCTCTGATTCTTTGAGGGCTGAGGTGGTGCAGTGGTTAGGCTGCAATACTATAGGCTACTTCACCGGCTCAAGGTTGACTCAGCCTTCCATCCTTCCCAGGTGGGTAAAATGAGGACCCAGATTGTTAGGGGCAATATGCTGACTCTGTAAACTGCTTAGAGAGGGCTGTAAAAGCACCGTGAAGCGGTATATAAGTCTAAGTGCTAGTGCTATTGCAAAAAAATGGGAAGGAAAACAAAACAGTAAGCAAGGACTTAATTTGTTTCCTTATGAAGACTACATCTACCTCCTCTCTCTCTTGAATCAGGAGTGGGGTGAAGGACTGGCAACTTGAGACTCTGTTCTTCCAAAGTTAGGTTGCAGCAGCTCGTGGCTTGCCCCCTTTAGTTATAGCAGGTAAGCATGTAAGTGGCCATCCTCCCAAAAGGGTAACAATAACCCTTCTCTTTTGTTTTGCACCAGAACTCTCCTACCAGCATAAGAATTCAACCAGCCATTTCAACTGACAGAAGGAAGGTTATTGCTCCGGCAATGAGAATAATCTGCCTTCGTATCTTTGGATTACAGTGGTGCAAAAGAATTGAAGTTCTAATCAAGTTCTGACTGATGAGGATGGCCATATGATTGTGGTTTCGGAATTTTTAGATAAATGTTCGTTTTTTGGCTTTAATCTCTGAACTTTAACAAAATATTTTTTCCAAGCATCCTCAACCATCACTGTTGATGACACCAAAATTGATTAACCCACTTCCTTTCCATTCACCAGAAATGATAAAGACTTGAGGCTTGTAAAACCAAGTCATCTCCAGAAGATGGCAGTACCTGTGCCAGCTAGCCAGTCATGCTGGCAGAGATGACTTCTTCCTTGTGATTAAAAAGAAAGAAAAGAGTCAAGGACAAATGGGTGATTGCTGACATACGAATGCTCTTGTTTTTCTGGCACAGTATTTTCAGCAATGGAGCCAAATGACAGACCAATCTACAACAGAGTTACATGCAGGCTTCTACAGTTTGTGCCTCCTGTAAAAATAAGATAAATAAAATAGTATGTATTGATTGATTAGCTGATTATGCTATGAAGTTATTGTCAGTCTCCGCAACCACATACATTGTCCCCTTGATATACTCCTTGATATATTTTATTCAAAACTATCTGACCTTAGCAAGTGCTACAATATGTGTAATTGAGTCTCCCAAGTATTTATGTCTCTGCAGGACTATATATACATGGCACCGTAAAACATCCAAACATCTACATCCTAAGAAAATAATGGAATGATATAAGGAATTCCTTAGAAAAAGCACTCTTAATAGGGAAGATCTATTAAAAGTTGTACAACAGAAACATGATTGGTTGTTAACTATAGCTCACAGTTGATGCACAGGCAAATGCATCATTAATAAACTACGGTCTATATTGCGCTAGCTGGAAGATTGCATACGGTCAGCAACCCTACCTGAAGCAGGTTCTCACAAAGGATAAAAACAGGATAAAACCAGACCCTACAACAAACCCAGATGTTTATTTTGCCCCCACATATACACTGACAGCAGCATCACAGGCCCCAATAAGCACATGCGTAAAACCAGAGCTACCTTCACATGTTGTTCTTCTATTGTGATAATCTATCAACAATTTCCCTCTGGATTAGAAATGGAACAAATTTTTGCACAAAAACTAGTAGTCACAAATTTAACATCAAGACTCAAAAAAAAAAAAAGGACGAAGTATTATCAGAGCATTCTAACTAGGACTCTCTGTGGCAGACTTCAAAATGTTTTGTTTTGGGAGAAAAAAGCACCACTGGGCAAAAAATCGCTGAGCTCACTTATAATCAAAACGTTTTATTTAACCTCTGAACGTTCCAACAATGGGTCTTAATGCACTGCTGTACAATTATCGGTAAGACATTTGTAATCTGACTTTTATGTAACCTGCATCTGCATAGCCACCATCTTTCCCTCCCTCCTCCAAACTTCACCCTATCTGATGATGTTTGCTCCAGCTCATGAAAGTGTTGCATCTTTTATTAAAAATTGTTAGTCAAAAAAAGGAACTTCCAGACTCCTTTTTTATAGAAGGGCCCTGCAAATTTTGTGCTTTAATGCTTATGCAAAAAGATGGGAAGAAATCCGATTTAACGTGTAGTCCTTTTCCCCAAATATACTTACCTTGAGCAAGAGTTTAGAATGTATTAGCTACTGATGCCAGTGTTATTTGATAGGCAATCCACTAGGCCTCTGGAACATATCTGGTGTTGAGAAACTTTAAAGAAAGGGGAATCTGTTTTGTGTCATTCAGCAAGCAGATGTTAACACTAGATGTCTATGGAGATACTCAGTCATCCAGGTCATGGTTGTCCCAAAGGTGCTTTTTCAAGAGGCAACTGGACTTCTTCAACTCTCAGAGCTTCTTGGATGAGAAGTGAAATGTCTTCAAAGAAAAACCAGAAAGTCCAGTTGCCTCTTGAAAAAGCACCTTTGTGTTAACACTGAATAGAATTCCAGATTTCTAGTCCGTTGCTCTCCTTTTCCAAAACAACTTATTGCAACAGGAAGGATAAACAAAAGGTAGGTTTGAAGTGAATAGAATATAAGCTATGCAATCCCTTTCACTTACTGTAACATCCTTATTTTAAGAAAATATAGCTTTGCAATTTGAACAGTATTTGGAGTTTTTTTAAAATATAATTTTGTTTTGCTCAGTTAAGGAGGAGGTTACTTCCTTTCCTCTAATTTAAATCTTATTCCAAAAACAGGTATTACATGTTATGTATTTCATGGTAGCTAGAAGAGGCTTTCTTAAACTATTCTCATTGGCAGGTGTCTACTAATGAATATAGTCCATTAGCCTGGGTCAAGTAGAAACAATGGAAAAGGACTAAGAATGGGAGAATTCAGTTGTGTGCCAGTTTGGATACATATAAGGTCTCCAGTGTTTAGCTTATAAATGTATATTTAGCACTTTACAGAATTCTCTCAATAATCCTTAACACAATAATTTTCTCTAGGTCAGGAATATATTTCTCTTGTTGCAAGTGAGTGATAAGCATCTGTCTACAGAAAACGGGTGACCTATGATTTCCCCTTCTACATTTCTTCTGAAATGTATCTCGCTGCTGTAGCTGTTTCTTCATATGTGGTTTCCTCTATTAAAATGCCCAAGCTTCCAGTGCTATTATTAGGCCAGGATGGCAACTGATATCTTCAGAGACGTCATCAGTGGTTTGGTGCGAAGAGATTGTGGCTTGCTGAGAGCTACCTAGAGAGGCAAAAGAAAAAGATCACAATCACTTTTAAAATCCTGGGATCTCAAATATTCTTTCTTTACAAGGAAGCAAAGGTTACAGGAATTTCTACATGGAGCAATGAGTTTCAAGACCTTTTTTTTCAAACAGACACCTGTCAGTTTTGCTTTGTTCACAGTGACTAGTAATTTCTTGTCTGAAGGAAAGGATAAAAATAAAATTGGTGATATGTATAAAGTTCAAACTGCTATGCAGTGGCCTGGAAAAGAAACATGTATCAGCCTGTTGCCTGTCCCAGTCCAGGCCTATGTATGCCTAGGGTTAACAACCCAGTTGTCCTTACTTCTGAGTAAACACCCACAGAACAGGCAAACAATAGTTTCCATCCACACCAAGAGCAGCCCAGTGCCTGCAATAGTTGGTATATTCATGTTTCAGAGGGCTTTGCTATTTGCATTTAGATGCATTCATCATATTAAAGGTAAGGTAGTACCAGCAGGTGGTTTCACATTCTGATCCCTATCTGAGCAATATTAAAAATTCTAAGACAGGAAGGAACATTTTCTCTGTATTTGCCTTGCCTGTTTGTGGAGTTTTATAAGGAAAGCTGGCAGAAGTTATCGTACTGAAATTTATTATTCTCCTACATTTTGTTAGCTCCACTACCATCACCACCTGCCACAAAAGCAAAAATAAAAACACAGGCTTAAGGAGAGAAAGCCGGAAGAACGACTGCACATAACCAAAGGGTTAAGTAGAAAACCTCTATTACTCTAGAAGCACTCGAGGTTGCTTATGCAAGCAGAGGCTAGGATTTTCAATATTATAACTCCTGCAGTTCTATTTCTCCGAGTTCGATTTAGAAGCAGAAACAAACATCCTTGGCTGGAGTCATGTAACTTTTAACAAACTGAACCCCTGTGCAGAAAAGGCCCTTGGGTGGGGGGACGGGGACGGGACCATGTCTCTGGTGAGGAGCGGAGCAGATGAAAGAGGCCAGTTAACCAAGTTCTTCTGGCTACGTAGTTGGTGTAACTAAGATCTAGACTGCAGACATCCGAACGGCCACTTTACTGCCGCCAAGCGTCGCTGGACTTTTGTAGTCCAAACCTTGTAACCATAAACCAGTTCTTCGAAAAGATGCCTGGTTCCGAAGGGGCCATCCCATAAGATTCCCGACTCCCAAAATCCCCACCCGTGCTTTCTCCAGGCAACTTAGCCTAAACCTGAAATAAGAGGGAGGGGGGGGGGGGAGGAAAAAAGCGCCGGAGCTCTGCAGATCCCGCCGATTTAACAGCTGCTGCCTGTGTTACCGAATGACGTAACCCGCCGTCTCCCGGAGAAAGGCAAGCAGAGCGGAGGCTGATTAGTGTGGATCGCACGATCTACTGCAGTCTGGGAGGCCGGCGGGGGCGGGGTGGCCCGGGCGGGGGAGTGGGACAGAAGGACAAAAATATACCATTACCTCAACGTTTTGCGGCTTCCACCACTATCTGCCTTTCAAATAAAGCCACTTTCAGGAACTCAGTCTTGCAGAGAGTGACCGGGTAGCAGTCCGCCCGGGCAATCGGTCTCTGCTGCTGCGTTTAATCTTGCCCCTCTAGGATCCTATTTTCTGTTAACTACGTTTCATGGATGAATGATGGCGAATTGGCACATGGGGTCCCCTAGGGAAAAAGAAGGAGAACTGTGTGGATTCCCACCTCCCACCCCCCAGTTATTTTGCAACTTCTTCCTTCTTCCACACCTGCCGTCTCTATTTGGAAAGTTGGTTTTGCTTTTAGGCTCGAGTTCGCTTGCTTTTGCTTTTTTTTTTAAATTAAAAAAAGAATATTGTGACCCTGTAAACCAATTTTTTAATAGCTCAATTTCCCAGATTACAGTCCACTTGATCCTTGATCACCGATGATGTGGAATGGGATGCAAGAAATACATTTGGGTGCTCCCCCCCCCCAAGCTTTTAACTCCTGGATGGGTGCGAAGTGAGATCTTGCTTAATGTCAGGTCTTCAATATCCAAGAAAGAAAAACCTCAACTCCATTTGAATAGAGATAAAGTACTTTTACTAGATATGAGTTAATAGCAGCGAAAGAAAGCAAGATCTGAGCTCAAAAGGTGCGAACATGTACATATCAAACGTTTCTCAGCACTCCCCCCCCAATTACCACAACCCAATGTCCAATCTGCAATTCCCTTTGGTGTCATGTGGGGCGCATCTTCAAAAGCTCTCATCCAGTTGGTGTGCAAAGATGGTTGACCTTGACCAAGACCAAACACAAGCCATCAGCATGCACAGAAGATGGTGAGAACAAAACTCCTTTCCTGATAATTCCTACAGCACCAATAATTCTCCTTCCCAAATACCTCAAACCCCCACCCTCCCCGTTTCTATGGCAGCCAATAGCAAGCAAGCAAAGTAGAGGCTAACACTCATTTTGATTATGTGCCATCAAATCCTTTTCAATCCTTATTGACCATGGAGACCATCATGATATCCATGATGATCTATCCTTAATTCAGGGGTGGGCAACTATGGCAATTTTATGACCTGTGGCCTTAAACTCCCCAAATTCCTGAGGCATTCATGCTCACTCAGGAATTCTGGGAGTTGAAGTTCACAGATCATAAAGTTGCCACTTCTGCCCTAACCTGTTCTTTTAAGATTCCCAGTGGTGCCCTCATTAAAAACTATAACTGAGTCCAATCCACCTTGCTGCTGGACATCCTCTCTTTATCTTTCCTTCTACCCTTCCCAGAATTAGAGCCTTTTTCCAGAGAGCTGGGTCTTTACGTATTGTGTACGAATTAGGTTAATTTAAGCCTGGTTGTTTGTGTGTCAAGTCAGAATTTGGGGTTGATTATTCAATGATCCATTGTTTTCTTGATTGGCCATGGTATTCACAAATGTTTCCAACACCAGAGTTCAAAGGCATCAATAAGTTTTCTATCCTGCTTCTTCAAAGTCCAACTTTTGTTTCCATAGAGCTCTAACTAAATGGCTTGCACAGTTCTGATCTTTGTATGTACAACATAAAACACATCATGGCATTTAATTATCTTTTTCAAGGCTTTCGTGGCTGTTCAACTAAGTGCAAGACAACGATGACTGCTTGGTCCTTTACTGTTGATGGTTGATCCTTAAAGGCAGACCCTATCCACACGCTTTGATATCTTCATTGCCAATTTGTGAGATGTGGCATTGGTAAACAACTAACAACAGGAATTCTGATACCATTGCTTTTTTTGGAAGATGTTACTTAACCAGGCGATTGTTTTGGATTATTGAGACAAAGTTCATATTATGCTGTGTGTTGTGGATATCACAAATGTATAGAGTGGAAACAAACATCCAGATAAAATTTAATTGGGTTCTGCAGCATTCAGTTCCTCAAAAGGATGACGTCTCTCCTGCAAAAGTGCTTCTGGTTGAGCACAGTTGTACTAAAGAGATATCAAACATCAACAATTCTTGTTTAGCTGCAGATCCCCATTAAAAAAAACCACCACTTATTATTCAGAATCTGACATTTCACAGTAGCAATATGAGTTTTCTCTATATATTGCATAAAAAATAATAGGACTTATTAAAAAAAACCTGGCAGGATCCAGTGCTCTTTTCTCACCAAAAAGGTCACGAGTGTAATCATTACAGGAGAAAAAAAGCCCTGAAATATAGTACTTGGGCAGAAGATGAATAGTGTTGAACAATTTCACTAGAAAGCTAGGGCCAATAATCAGAACATGATATGCATTGTTATGAAACAGCAAATTCTGGCCTCATCCAGAACCCAGTTGAAAACTTATCACTTTTAAAGCCATTATTGGCTTAAACATCATATGTTCATATCCATAAGAGAGTCCTTGTTACATATTGTAGCACGGGTCAGCAACCTGCGGCTCTGGAGCCGCATGTGGCTCTTACATCTCTCTGTTGTGGCTCTCTGTCGGGTCAGTAAAAGGAAAAAGGACGCCACGCTAGCAGGAGATTCTATGGTGGGAGATAGAACTCTTTTACCTGGACAATTGGTACCTCTGTTTGTGTACTAGGTTAAAAACAAACCAGGTTTTCCCCCCCCAGAATAATTATGAAATAGGAACAAGCTAACTCTTATGGTGTGGATGGTGAACTTGATTTGCATTCAGCTATCACCTACTTTCTGTCGTGTTGCTGCCAGAGAGATCAAGGAAAAGAAAAATGCCCTGTCAGAGGGAATTTTCCTTCATAGCAAAATGAGTGGAGGGAAGGGCTATATTTGTTTCTAAGCATTCACTTCATGTCCCGAAAAATTTAGCATGGGAATTTTTGTACTCACTGCTGAAATGTTATGCTTTCAGAACTTCATTGATTGTTCATTTTCTTTTATGACCATCCAGGTGTTAGACCTATCAACCAAAGGGAGGGCTGTAAATATTGTAAGTAAGTAAAATCAGTAAGTTCAAAAACATTGTCAATGAATGGGTTTAAAGATGCTGACTTGCTTTTATGCCTTCAACAAAAACTTGCATATCAGAAATCAGTAGGCGAAACTTTTCAATATACTGAACATCAAAGGTTTTGATCCATTCTACACATTGCCCAAATATGGAGGAGAAAAGAATGATTTAATAATAGCAGCCAGAGCTATAGTCAGTGCCTACTCTTTAATTACGTTTTCATCTGAAAGATGTAAGACTGTTAGGCCAGTGCTTCTGAAGTTAGTGTATGCTGATCTTTGACTGTAATAAAGATTTGATTGCCAGCCATAAGGCACATCCATTTCCCATGGATGCAACCCAATGTGTTTCACTGTCCATTCAGTTGATGGTCTCAGTGAGGTGATCTGGGAGAGTCGGATCAGTCCTACTGACTACTTTAATTGCCTTTGGTGTTGTTTAGTTCTAGGAAGCAAGAGAGTCTGTTTTTTTAAGTTAGCTTGTCCTGCTGTGCTTTCCTGATCATTGAACTATTCTGGGACTTGTTGATTTGAAGAGCCACAAACAGCACCTGCACAATTTGGTGATAGGGATAGAGTCTGGGCTGCTTTTGAACATGAGGCTAATGCTTTTCTGGAACAATATTAAGTTCATGTTCAAAGGGTACCCAATAATACTCTCTAGGACTGGTGGGCTTGTTCAACCAGTGCTTCTTTGGGATATAATCTAAGAGGCAGATCAACTATAAGCTCTTTTTGAATATACAACATATATGCACAAAATGAGTATAAATTTTTACAAATGCTTAAATTCAGGAATCCGCTCTAAATAATAAAATTTAACTAAAGTTAAAGTGAAAAGCGTTGAGAAATGCATTGGAGAGCGCTATTTGATGTCATCCTAGCTATGGTAGAAGAGTGATTCCATAGAGACAGCACATTTTATACCATTATAGTTTTCTGCTTACTTGATGACTAGTGAATATCACTTTAAGTTGCCTGTGAGAAAGAGCACTTCAGCTGTGGTGCAATTGTACAACTCTCTCTCTGGATGTGAATAATCTGATCTTTGTGTCATTGTATGGTAAATTAACGTTTCTGGGGCTAGGGTTGCATGGAACTTTTTAGTGAAATTTCCTTTTTCCATGTTAGAACCTCCTTGGATTAAAGTACTATAAACTACCGTGCTTTCCAAATTATCTTTGTTGCTAATGATACAGCTCTCCATATCTTCAAAGTGTAGGTAAATAATGTATGAGTTACCTTAATTAATCTTCCAGCCTCCAGGAGGCAGCAAATCAGCCTGATACCAAGTATAAATAACAATTAGCAAAGTGGATTAAAAGAGTAGGATTTAAATGCAAAATTCCTGGCAGGGCAAATGCTGGTATTTCAGTTACTAAGAATATTTAAGTATACCGGTAACTAGCTAGGGTTTATCTAAGACTGACCAACCAAAACAAAATTACACTCATGTCTGTTTGAACCTTTTTCTTTTCTTTCCAAATACAAAATTCTGGTTTGGTGCTACAGATCCTGAAGTGTCCTTCAAGACTTTTTCACAATGAAAGCAAACTATCAGGAATGGTCTCTTGTGGAGTAATGCACTCTGAAAAGGTTCCAGAAAACTTACATTTGGCTACCATTCCAAAAATGACTCTTGAGAACATTCAGCAAAGAAGTTCTTGTATTTTTTTTAATGGCATGATAATTCAGTGGAAAGTAATTTGGGTATAATGCAATGTTATTTATTGTTCCACTGGATAACAAATTGCAAAAAGGACAAATTCACAGCCTCCAGCTTTGATCACATGAATGAGAAAAACAGGTTTTACGTTTCATGAAAAACTCTCTGAACTTCTGAAAAATATTTTAGTGAAAATATAGATACTGCCCTAGGATCTAATGAACAGTTGTGTGCACTAAAGTGCTATGGAAATTTTCACTTCATTGGGTGTAGTTGCCTATTGCCTAGAAAATATATGTATTTGTACTTAAAACATGTCTCTGTGCTTCAATTATTGTGATCTCCAATTCTGAAAGTGTAGGTGCTTCTAAATACTGTAGACAATCTTCATACCATAAGTCAAAAGTCCTGTGCGATCCTGCTGGTGTTCCAACCCCTTGCTATCCATCAGGATCCCTTTTTGAGCTGTAAAGTTGATTTCTGAGCAGGGGGTTGGAGAATCCCTGCCTTTTAATGCTTGGGAATTTCAAGCTGCTCACCATGAGCGCCAACTCCAATCAAGCTTGAGAATTCATGTCCTCCATAACCAACCATGCTCTTGGTTATATAATCTTGAGCCTGATTCATATTGATGGTTACATCTTGGATCTTGTACTCATCTCAGAGTGGCTGGTTGATGATCAGGAGGAGGAAGGGATTTGTATCACCCCATTGCCATAGTCAGAATATGTCTTAATCTGGTTAAAATTCAGAGCCACCTCAGCGACTATCAGCAGTCTAACTGGGCAGAGCTGCTGCCATTCGCTGAGGTGGCATACAATAATGCCATTCATAGTAGCACTGGCATGATCCCTTTCCAGATCACCAGTGGCGTGGAATTTGTTCCCATGCCCGAACTTCCCAGGGAGCCTCCCTCATCTATGTCATTAAATGAGTGGATGGATTCTCTGAAACAGGGGCGGGAAAATACGAAGTGGGCATTGCGGGAAGTGGCAAAAATCTATAAAGCACAAGCCGACAAACACCGCAGTCCCCAGCAGCCATTCTGGGTCTGGAGCTTGATCTAAGATTAAAGCTCCCATACAAAATGCTAGGGCTGAAGTTCGTCAGGCCTTTCTCTATAGTGAAAGTAATTAACCCTGTTACAGTACAGCTTAGTTAGGGAAAGTGCATCCGGTGTTCCATAGCAGTTTGTTGAAACTGGCGGTAGGCTCCCTGATTAGACTGATAGACCGGTTAGCCCTGAAACCAATAGCGGTACAGGGGGAGATGCATTACAAGGTAAAGATTTTGGATTCAAAATTGCATAGGGGCAGGTACCTGGTGCAGTGGAAGGGGTACCCTCTCTCTGAAGCCACTTGGGTCAAGATCTGGGATGTAAAGGTGGATAGGTTGGTCATGCAGTTCCATGACGAGTACCCGCAGAAACCTAAGGCACCTCCAGGGTGGACGAAGGGGAGGTTAGGCTAATTTGTAACTAATCTCTTTGTGCTTTCTTATCGTTGCAGGAAGTAATCGATGTTCTCAAGTTCTGGGGTGCCCTCGTCATGGAGTTGGGTCACCCACTCTGCTGCTTTGTCCCCTAGGTTGTCTGTGATGGCGGAGATAATCTCTTGGTTAGTTAGGTACTCGTCCCCATAGCGATCAATGTAGGCCCAAACTCGGTTTACATAAAAGGCCAATTTGTCTGGATTTCCGTGAAAGGTAGCCCTGAAGCGGAGTGACAGTGAAACTGAACCCAAGTAAAACAAAATTACTCTATTTATATCTGGGTCCTCTGTCAACATCAGTGTTGCTTCTGGATGGGCAGGCATTACCAATTAAAGAGCAAATTCAAAACTAGCAGGTCCTTGTAGATTCATTTGTTGTTAGTTGCAAAGTTGTGTCCGACCCATCGTGACCCCATGGACAACGTTCCTCCAGGCCTTCCTGTCCTCTACCACCTTCTGGAGTCCATTTAAGCTCACGCCTACTTTCTCTGTGACCGGTGTAGGTTCATAACTCCTGCTAAAATGTCTCCGGCTGGACTTCCCTGGCGCTACCCCCCACCGTGAGGAGGCGGGACCAGATGGTCCAAGCTGGTACCGCCCCAAGCACCTGATGGAGCCGGATAGGTTCCAGACGGAGCTTGGGCCATTACCTGTAGCCCTGACCCGCGCTCGGTCGGAGGACCTAGCGGCCGCCTGGAATAGGGCGGCGGCTGGGGCCTTGGACCGGGTTGCGCCTTTGCGACCTCTCCTGCGGCAGCGACCCACCCGGGCTCCTTGGTATACCGAGGAGCTGAGGGTGATGAAGCACCATAGGAGACGTCTAGAGAGCAGGTGGAGGTCCTCACGCTCCGAATCTGATCGAACACAGGTAAGAGCCTATTTACGGACCTACCTTGTGGCATTAAGGGCGGCCAAACGTAGATATTGAGCTGCTCTTATTGCGTCCGCGGATAACCGCCCTGACGCCCTGTTTAGGGTGACCCGCTCCCTCTTGTCACAGAGGACGCAAGGGGCACCCTTGCAGGGCAGAGCAGAGGAGTTTGGGGAATATCTGCAGGATAAAGTCGCTCAGATCCGGAGCGGATGGGCCCCCCTCAGTGGACCGGACGGGCCGCCAACAGCGAGTCTTGTGAGACCATCCTGGGAGGAGTTTGATTCTGTTGCCCCCGAGGATTTGGATAGGTTGCGTGGACGGCTGCGACCCACCACATGTTTAATGGACCCGTGTCCCTCCTGGTTGGTACTGGCATCTTGGGAGGTGACCCGAGGCTGGCTTCTGGGCCTGGTGAATGCCTCATTGGGTGAGGGATCCTTACCAGCCGCCTTGAAGGAGGCGGTGGTGAGACCCTTACTTAAGAGGCCTGCACTCGACCCAATGGAGCTAGCTAACTATCGTCCAGTCTCCAACCTTCCGTTTTTAGCGAAGGTTGTCGAGAATGTGGTGGCGCAGCAGTTTCCACAACACCTTGACGAATCCGAGTATCTAGACTCATGCCAGTCCGGCTTCCGACCCGGGCACAGCACAGAGACAGCCTTGGTCGCGTTGGTCGATGATCTCTGGAGGGCCAGAGATAGAGGTTGTTCCTCTATCCTGGTCCTATTAGACCTCTCGGCGGCTTTTGATACCATCGACCATGGTATCCTATTGCGCCGGTTGGAGGGGATAGGAGTCGGAGGTACCGTTTTGCGGTGGTTTGGCTCCTACCTCTCCGACCGGAGGCAATGTGTGTTGACAGGGGGACAGAGGTCGACCCCGAGGCCACTCACTTGTGGAGTGCCACAGGGGTCGGTCCTCTCGCCTCTCCTGTTCAACACATATGTGAAGCCGCTGGGTGAGATCATCCGTGGTTTTGGGGTTGAGTATCACCTCTACGCTGATGATACTCAGCTGTATATTTCAACCCCAAACCACCCCAACGAGGCTGTTGAAGTGATGTCCCGGTGCTTGGAAGCCGTCGGGGTCTGGATGGGGGACAACAGATTTAAACTCAACCCCTCCAAGATCGAGTGGCTGTGGCTACCGGCACCTCGGTTCAGCCAGCTGATTCCATCGCTGGCCATAGGGGGTGAACAATTGCCCCCTGTGGAACGGGCGCGCAATTTGGGCATCCTCCTTGATGCCCGGATGTCAATGGATGACCATGTGGCAGCCGTGGCGAGGGGGGCGTTCCACCAGGTTCGCCTGGTGCACCAATTGCGCCCCCTACTGGACCGGGATGCCCTACGCACGGTCACTCATGCGCTGGTGACGTCCCGCCTGGATTACTGCAATGCTCTCTACATGGGGCTGCCCTTGGGACGCGCCCGGAGACTGCAGTTGGTTCAGAACGCAGCCGCGCGGGCTGTGATGGGGAGTACGAGGTACTCCCACGTAACACCTCTCCTGCGCGAGCTGCACTGGCTACCTGTGGTTTTTCGGGTGCGTTTCAATGTGCTGATTACCATCTTTAAAGCGCTCCATGGCACGGGACCTAGTTACTTGCGGGATCGCATCCTCCCACATACATCCCTGCGGCCAATTCGCTCACACAGGGAGGGACTTCTCCTGGTGCCGTCCACTAGGCAATGCCAACGGGCGACACCAAGGAGTAGGGCCTTCTCTGTGATGGGCCCAACCCTCTGGAATGACCTCCCCCCCGACATTAGAACCACTTCTGACCTCCGCTCCTTCCGGCAAAAATTGAAGACTCACCTGTTCCGATTAGCAGGCCTGGCATAATTACAACTGTCCCTCCTGGCAAATGTATTATTATCTGGTTATCTTAGGGTTTTTTTAATCTGTTGTGTCTGTTTTAGGGATTTTAAAAAAATTATATTTATTTAGCTTTGTACAGTTCTTTTAATTGCATTTTAACCTCCTCCAAACTGTACATATTTAATTTTTTATTGTATTTTGTGATATTCTCTATGGACTGTACACCGCCCAGAGTCCCTTCTGGGAGAGGGGGCGGTCTAGAAGCACCAAATATAAATAAATAAATAAATAAATAAATAAATATAAAACAGGTATATCTAATGGGGCATTTGCCTAGCTAATACGCCAGTTGTGACTCTGCCTGGTGCAGGAGAAGCTAGCTAAAGTAATTCATGTTGTCGTCACCACCCAATCTCACCACCCAGAAACTGCAACTGGTCCAAAATGTAATGACCTATGTACTCGCTAGCTTTTGGCAATGGGAACAAATAACACCCATTTTCCTGACTTTGCACTGGTTAAAGATCTAAATACAATTTAAAATTTTGGTGTTAACCAAAAATGGAATTTGGAATTTGGGCATATGCGGAGCTGATTGCTTCAACCAGAATCAGCCCATCTCATTAGATCTTGGAGGGCTGCTAGTGATCTCACTTCTGGGAGGTGAAGGAAGTCAAGATAAGATGACACTGTTTTTCTGAAACAATACCATTGTTTCGCATGGTCTCTGGCATGTTCTATTTTTGATACATTGTGTTTTAATTATTTTTATTTATTTTATTTTCTTGTCATCCATGCTGGTTTTTAGCATGGAAATTTTGATTATTATTGGATTGTATGCTTGTTACTTGATTGCTGTAAGATATAAGTTCAATCAATAATAAAAGTCATTACAGAAATTGTTCTCTCCTTAACTGATATTTTTCTCTACAAAACAGTGGGAAATATGTAATGATTGTAAGCTGAGTACAAGATCATCTGGATTCAACACAAAATTGCATGAAGGATTACAACAAATGTCCAGTAAAAGGTGTCTTTTCGAAGCTACTTGCCCACCTCAGAATGAGAAAATTCTGGAATTAATAAAACTACTGTATTAGATCAGCACTGCAAAAAGTTGGATGACTACCAGATGACAGCAAAGCATTAACTGTCCTCTTTTTGCTGACACTTTGTGGTTGTCTGGATGTTTGCAGCACAGATCCAGGTTAGTCCTAACATGTTTAAGTCTGGCATCAAATCAAAGAAGCACAGTACACCAACAAGGGAACAAATATATTCATTCAAGTAAACAAAAATAATTTAAAAGTGATAATATGGAGTCAGAGGGTGTTTCTTGGAAGGCATGTATTCTTAAGCAATGCCTCTCTTTCTGGTTTAAAGCATCACCCACTCTGCCCATATATGGCCATATATTGGGGGGTGGGGGTAATCTTAACAGTGGTTAACTATGGTTATTTGAAACATTGACTGGGGTTAACCAGAAGGAAACCAGCTATTCTCTCAACCCTTAAAACCACTTTCCCTTTGCACCATTTCAGCTTTGCATTATCCAGTGTACCACTCTTCTCTTCCTACTTTTATTTTTAGTCTCATAAAACTTTGGGATTACAAGTTAAAATGGACAGACTGCATTTACGAAAAAGACTGAAATTGACTGCATTGTTCTTGTCTTGTTTAAGTTTGGAAAGACCTCATTGGGTGATATACTGCATTCTCTTTTCCAAGTGTGTGTCAGAGGGGAAGCACGGCTGGGGAAGGGGAAGTGATAATAAAAGAAGGAAAAGTTGGTTGGAAGGAACAACAAGGCTACATATTTTAACAGTTGCATTTTTAAAAAGTGAGTGGAAGTAGAGGAAACTTCTTTACTCAGAAGATAAAATTGGAAGAAAATTCATGGTGGCAGGTGCTGGGCAGTGACCAGAGGGGCGTGTGATCATACTCTGGTTTCCTTAAAATCTGGAGCTAGGCCCAAAACAGGACACTTTACTAATTATCCTGAAAAGAGGCTGTAAGTGACATTAACACTTTGTGGTGGGATCTTGCTGAAGGTGGAGCAGCAACCTTTAATCCAGGTATGTGAACTGACAGGAACTGGTTAAATTCTGTGGTGAGGACTAAATTAAGTCCAATATGATTCACATTGGAATATATCTTAGAGCAGAGATGGGAAACAATGGGCCCTTTATGACTTGTGGACTTCAACTCCCAGAATTTCTGAGCTAGGCTCAGGAATTCTGGGGGTTGAAGTCCACAAATCATAAAGGGCCCATTGTTCCCACCTCTGTCTTAGAGGTATGTACGGTTCTATATTGAGGGCATGATCTGGTAGGATAGTCTCTTGCACAAATCTTGCAGAAATGAACAGGCCCATGGAAACGCCCTACTGGTGTCTTTCTTAACTTTGAACAGCTTGCTTTCTCAATTTTTTGTGAGAAGTGTTAAAAAATATAATGCACTGTTAAACACAATAAAATGGCAGTACAACTTTAACACACATTCAGCTTTCTAATTAACAGAGACCTGTGTGCTATTGTAAATGTATGAGGAACAGCCTGTTTGTATAACCATATATCACTTTACAAGATGCCCTTTCCCCTGATCGTTTAACAATTTTGCATTTACGTCCTGTATCTGGTACTCATGTAAAAGTAACTGAAGTCATGAAGATATATTGCTCTTTCTTGGTATTATAAGAATATTCTCAGCAAGGAAAATTACAAGAAAAGTGAAGAAAGAAGAAAGGAAGTAAGAATGACTCACCCATCCTCTTTTTATGTTTACTTGATCAGGTCTGAAGCAAGAACACACACATACTTCCCTTGCGATGGAATTGGACATGGTAAAACAGGAACTTTTCAATTTCATTCTAGAGAAAATGTGCAAAACATTAGGGGAGTCAGTTTTGAGGTGGTATTTTATTTATTTATTAAATTTAGGTATCCACTAAATATGTGTCTCTGGGTGGCATTCAGTAAAAAAAAAAAATTAAAAATAACAAACTATTAAGAAATAAAAATAAAAATATACTGGTCAAAATCCTTGATTTATGACCAAAAATGAGACCAAAATATCTTTCTCTAAGCAATGTGAAAAGCACAACTGATCTTAGGACCTTTTTGCCACAGTCATTAAATGAATCACCACAAAGCAACTTCTGCTTCCCCCGTCAATGCTTAGTTTAGGATGCGAAACAGCCATTTTGAAGTGGAGCTTCAAAACGCAACCAGAGTTGTATTTGTGATGGGCTGGGAATAATAATTGGAGGCCACACCTACAGAATAGGTTCTAAAAAATTTTGAAACCCACCACTGTTCTGTTTACACATTTCGAGGAATAAACTAGGTATCTTAAGCTTTGCAGTAACTCCTTTTATCCTTTACTCTCCTCCCAAAATATACTACCTGTCCTGACCTATCTCTTTCAGAATAAGGTACTTACTAGGCTGTGCAAAATCTAGGGTGGCTTTGGTCCCTATTGATTTCGGCATTCCAGGTTTAAGTAGTTAGCCTTTTCAATTAATCATAGGTATGATTAATCAAGTGTGAAGTGTGAGTAAACAGGTGATCCAATGTAGAAACCAAAGCTTGTCAGTCTTTATTTGCGTTAATATAAATTGCTTTATTGCAGTGATTAACCAGCATAAGAGAATTGATATTCAAAGTCTAAATTGACTAAGTCAGTCAAAACTAAATTGACAAAGTCAGGACAGTCGTGAAAAGTACATATACACAAAATTTCTTGGTTAAAATATGATATTAAATCAGAATTTGCTAAAAGGCTTGCTTAGGCTACTCACCTACAGCAAAAAGTGATTAAAGTAAACAATCTGTATAATACAAACTTGGAATACCACATAAAATGCAAATACTTTATAGCTGCAATTAAGATTCACTGCATAACATTTAAAACTTATTTGGGGTATATGACTGACTAAAATGGGTAAAAGGTGTTAATTGTACACAGCAAGTAAGCATGAATAGGCACTAATTACACAATCCCATTTCTGTGGAAAGTCCCTTTACACAAAATTGGAGAGCAACAGTAGCCTTCAGAGAACTGAAAGTAATTCAAAATGAATTTCTCTTGCTACTGACATAGAGCAGTTTCCTCCATCTAACATCCTCCAAATTTATTGGGGCTGATGTGGCGGCAGATCCAACATACAACCAGCGGTCCTTTGTGTTCTATACAGACATACTCCTACCTAACCTCCTTGAGACAAAATATTATGAGCATGAAAAGGTGAAGCAATGACACACTAAAACTACTTTCAACACAATAAAACTTGTCCTTGTCTTGAGCAGCAGAAAAATCAAATCCATTCCTGTCAGCATGATTCAGCATATCATGTAAGCATGGTAAGGCAATTGAAAAGTAAGAATGTTTTAGTGTTTTCAGGCCAGAGAACAAAGATAGGAAAATCTAAAATTAAGGGGTTTCTTCACATTCAGGCTGTAGAGAGGGGTCTTTGACTGAAAGACCCCTTTAGGCAAAAATTTGCCCCATTTAGGCAAAAATTAAAACCCCTTTAACTAAAAGCTTTTTCAGATTAAGGCAGATGATGTCAGCTTTACTAGGTAGACCAGATAAGAAACACAGGCACACCAGCTAATTAAGCTACATTAGCAGAATCTTGTAAGTTTGAAAGTACAGTTCTCCCAACATCCCCTTTACAGATCCAATTTAGGGAGGGTCCCTCCTGAGCCTCTTGCTCTGCTCACTGTGCAGTTGTGGGCTATGCTACCTCTTATCTGACATGGTCTTTTCGTGCTCTCTCTCAAGGCCATTCCTGTATACAATTACAATGCACTGTTTTCCAGTTAATTACAGGCTGTGAGCTATGAAGTATTTTCCATTTGTGATAACTTTGAACCTCAAAGGAAGAATGAGGAGCCTTAGGATGGGTTACTCACAGGATTTCTATTACTGGCCTAGAACACTGATAAAGAACATTCCTCTATAGACATAAGGTAGGCAAGGAAGTAGCAGCCTAAGATCAGAGAAACATATGGATGGCAAAATTAGAAACAAAATGCAAGTTGCATACACTAGATATACTTTGTCTACCGTATTTGATTTTGGTGCAATCTAACTCCAAAACTAAATAAAAATCACACAATAAATGCTGACATAGATGGGCAATCTAGCCAAATAACATAAACAACATATATAAAACACAGCCAATGAGAGTCTCCATCTTGCCTAGCCCAAGGTTTAAGGCAGGGGTGTCCAAACTTTCTCAGTCCAAAATTTTGAACTGAGAAAGATTAGAATAGAAATAATTGCACATTCTAGAAGGCCCGTTTCTACTATGACTGTACAATTAATTATGTCCTCTAAATAGGGTTAACTAAAGCTGCCTAGTGGCTGTGTAAGGCAGGGGTGTCCAAACTTGGCAACTTTAAGACTTGTGGACTTCAACTCCCAGAATTCCCCAGCCAGCAGAGCTGGGAGTTGAAGTCCACAAGTCTTAAAGTTGCCAAGTTTGGACACCCCTGGTTTAAGGGAACGACAAGGTCTTTAGTGGAGGTGGCACTTCTATAAGAAGTGTTTTATTTATTTATTGTACTTTTGATTTTTCCAGCCAAATGCATGACATTTAGAGAACTATTAAAACCATTAAAAAATTTAAAAGCAAACATGAACATCACAGTGTAATTCCCCTTCCCCTTTATCTACCATTGTTGTTGCAGCTGGTAGACATTTGGATCAGAGGTGGGTTGCCAATTTTTTTACTTCTGGTTCGGGCATGCTCGCGCTTGCACATGTGTGCAATCCTTCTGCGCGTGCGCAGAAGTGTCCAGTCGGGTGGGTGGAGCCTCCCGCCATTGTTACTACCGGTTTGGCTGATCCAGGCCGAACTGCCAGAAACCCACCTCTGAGTTGGATGACATCATCTCACAAGATGTTGAAGATCAAGTGGTTCCTCACTACAAAGCAGAACCAAAACTATCCCATTCTGCAATGGATTCACATGAAATTAAGCCTCCATTCCCCCCAAAAAACTGATTATATCCACAGCTTGATTTTGAAGACTAGCCTGGCTGAACCAGTACAACGTTTAGCATTACAATGTGCTTCATATATTTTATCAACAGCCATGTAAGATAAGAGCTGTACTATTATCCCTATCTTATTAGGAATGCTGAAATAGAAAATTGTAGCTTTCTTTAGACCACTCGGTCCTCAGGGCCAGAGTTAGAAATGGAACCCTAGATTTCTCTGTTTATAACAGCCACTATGTGACACCAAGGACACACATCCTTCATACCTCCCAAGAATCATTTCTGCCCCTCTGTGTCCTTATGCCAACATCTGTGTTCAGCACTGAGTTGACTGATTTCTGGTTCACCCTTGATGGAACCAAAACAAAAAAAGTGATATCTCTATTGCAACAACAAAGCTGTGTTGCCCTTGTGGGTGGGCTGTTTCCCATTAGTGGTAACTCTTGTTTCACTAGTCTTCTTGTTCTATACAACAAAATGCATATTACATTAGGAAGTCATCAAGTAGAGTTATTTCCAGAGTTTTCCATGATAGGAAGTATTATGGTTTGAGACCTAAATAAAATATGTATGACTTTGTTCAAATGGAAGGCATTCAGATTGATCTAGTGAGGGTCATTATTAGCCAAGGCTCATAGCCATGAGAGTTCCATTAGCTTTTCTTTACTTTTTCCCAGGACAATATGAGGTAGTTTGTTTGAATTTACTCTAGGACAGGGGTGTCAAACTTGTGGCTGACAGGCCAGATGCATCACATGCTGGCCCTGCCCGGTTTAGCAAAGGAGAAAAAAATTCCAATATATCACATGATGCTGCCATGACACCGCGAGTTTGACACCCCTGCTCTAGGAGATATACTATTTGCACTGCTATTCTTACCGGTTATCAGCAACCGCTCCCTATTACCTCAATCCAATAAATAATTTCACATAACTCTTGTTGCTTACACACACAAAGATAACAAATAAGGAAATTGGCAATCAAAAAAATCCATGGGGGAAAAAAGAGGGAAATTAAGTGGATAGACAGATTGAATGAGCAAAATCTTGTACAAAAGCCTAAAATAATGGGATTAATCACAGTTTTTGAGATTTTAAAATTAGGTTATCAGATTAGTCTGTTTTTACCAATGTTCCCTGTGAATGAGCATCCAGGTTGGAAAATGAGACTCCTTTCCATAATCCACAGTAACTTTCTCTGTCTATACAGAAAGTTACTGTCTATAGGTCTCTGCCTATAGAGAAAGCTATATTCAGAAAGAATTGTGGGGACCACTTATCTTCCCACATCATATAGATCTGTATGTCCAACAGAAACACCTTTGATTGTAGGAGACATCTCAAGAAAATTGGCACTGGATTTTATCTAAAGTGATTTTTATGATTCTAAAAATGTAGGCAGAATTGGCAGAATTTTAAAGAAAAGGCAAAATATTTTGGGGAAGTATTTCAAAGCTTCTCATTTCTAACTAGATCAAGTATATGAATAAGGTACTAGAAGGCATTTTTTTTAATATTAAGCAAAAAATCAAGAATAAGGGGGCATAACTTCAAACTGACAGGAGCGAAGTTCAAAAATAATGTTAGAATATTTTACCTCACAAAAAGAGTAACGGAAGTTTGGAATTAATTTCCAGCAGAGGAAGTGGATCAATCATCAGTTACTGAGGTTAAACATGCTGGGAATAAACATGATGTCTATCAACCAACAAAAAATAAATAAAATATTGAGAAATAAAATATGACAATAATTAAAAAGGATATTTTTGATCTTCCAAAATGCACAAAAAATAGGACCTCAGACTTGTAGACTTTCCATGTCTATAAGCACTTCCACCCAAGAAGCCTTTCTGCACTGTGGAACTGAAGGCTCTCCACCCATTCTCGAATCAGCAGAAAACTATGCTGGCATGAAATTGGCTGTCCCTGTTGCAGGCTATACCTTGCCTTTATTGCTTCTGTTCCTACTCTGTTTAGTCATCTAACTTTCCATCAAGGAAAAAAAAAGCCTAACAGAGTTTGGGACTGTTATTAGACAATGTCAGAATAAACAGGAAAGACTTTGATACTGCACAACTAAAGATGACTTAAATCTTTCACACTCATGGGTTGGGGATAAGTTGTAAGTGATGTCATGGTGTATAATAGCACAAAATAGATACTGCCGAGACTTGTCTGTGCCGATGAGGTTAAGTTCAGGTGACGAAGGGATTCAATGACTCCATGTTAATTTAGAAGCAATTCTGGATCCCTGTGCTTCTGTGACTTCTGTTGGTTTTATTGCCAGCTGAGCTTCAGTGAACCCAAATTGCAACCAGTCAATCCATTTGCAACTCTTCTCTCCCCTGTTCTGTTGGCTCTTCACCTTCAGACTTCCCAGGTATTCCCAGGTATTCCATTGAAGGTGCTTTAAGGAGAAATTCAAAGTGAAACTGACCAGTGTCCTGTCAGTTTTCCCTTTGGTTTCCACTGGGAGGAGCAATGTGCTGTCTATGTTTCCTTCTTTTTTCCCCACCCTTTTTTCCTTTGGGTGGAGTGAGGGGTAAAGGAATTTTTGATTACTCCAGGGGATTAGAAATGATGGCAATATTACACAATAAATTCCAGTAGCTTTAAAACTATGCAATTTATTTAGCTGGCAGTCCACAGTAGTCTATAATTACCCACTTCATTATTTTGATGATGTAAAGTTATGCCATCTCCCTGAACTTTTTAATCCAACAAGAATTACGGCAGTGGCCTGACAGCTTCATTCTATTACAGTCAGTTTTCATACAACATGTGTTTATACTACATGAATCCACCTATGCACAATTAATAAATAAGGGGACAATCTTTGTAAAGCAGGGGGCATGTTTGTTTATCCATGATTTTCCTGACATTAAATTTTGAAATAATGAGATATGGCAGGTGAATGCTGCAAGCACTACCTAAGTGAACATTCACAGATTGCTGCTTTGTTTACTGCTCACTCAACTTAGTTTTCTACATGTGTGCTACTTTGTTAGTGTCTATTGTGCCTCTCTTCTCATTTTTGATGTTATTCAAGGGTGTCCATAGGCAAGGTAATAAAAAAAATAAGATGGTGGCCACAAACCTGTGATCAAAGCCCTGTTCCCCTTTTAATCTGCATCGTGAGACAAGATCAAAAAGGTGTGGCTACATGATTGTAGTCATCCTGACTTTTCTAAAATTCCCTTCCTGAAGATAGCCCAGGTGCCATTACTACTTTTACAAAAACTGTGTTTTTCCCTCCTAAAATAGTAAATCAATTTAAAGTAAGGTCCCAAACAATGATACTGGTGTTACAACTTCCGGTAGAGAAAAACTATCAACTGAGGAGAAATTTTGAAAAAAACTGAAAGAGCATGTAACATCATGCATGCTGCTGAAGTGATGTTGTGGACAATTGGGGGGAAAATGCTGAGAAAATACCCACAAACGTTTTAGGAGGAACAAGTAAAGTGCTACAAAGTCTATTAGGACAGGTCATAAAGGAGGAGATGGAACATCTATTAATGAGTTTGGATTGACGATCAAAGAGGAGACAGATAAAAGAGAACTTATTAGCAATATATGAAGACTTCAGAGAAAAAGCTGAAAACCTTGAAGACATGTTTTCAACTCTGTAAGTACTATATTGGGATTCTTTATTGTATTTGGTTTGCAAAAGTATTTTTGAGTGTCTACTTCTAATCCTATTCCCCCCCCCAAAATATTTTTTATTATTATTCATTTGAATGATTTTGCATCACATGAGGTTCTCTAGCAACCCAGGTTTTGTGGTACATAATAGTTGACTGTTCAAACATTTGAGTATTTGACACACTGCATCAGATGAATACATCTCTAGGACTTCCTTTTTGTGTAGAGGTGAGGGTGTATTGTTCTCCTAGACCAGAAGTTGCCACGGTTCCAAGTAACACCAATAATGAAAGAAGACACCTAGACTTGAGTTTCCTCAAAGTTCCATTTTATTAGAGATGTCATATTGGCACATCTGGGAAAATCCGAATCTGAAAGCTTCCATATTTTCCCCACACAATTGAAAGTTCAAGTCCCTGCTCAGCACCCACATGTCCATCACATGGTCCAATCAAACTCCAACTCAACTGGAGATGCCTCCCAGTCACACCACTTCAGGTGCAGGACAAGATGTCCTTGACTCTCTGAGAAAGGAATGTTATTTAGACTATATATCTCCCATACTTCATATAATCCCCCCTCCCATTTTCCCACAGACTAAATATGGCAGGCCTGAAGGCCCAAAGCAAAAGATGGCTTCCAGGCCTGACAGCAGTTGCATGGATACCGAATGAATAACTTTTTGCAGCTAAGCTTTTATTGTTCAGTTAGGGCTTGGCACTTTGTGTTATCAGTATTCTGAATTCAGCAGGGTAATTGGCAAATTGCTTCCAACTACTTTGGAAGGGATGAGTGATGTTTCAAAGTGTCCTACATGTCATTGTCTAATTTACTAGATTATTGGCCAACAAGGTATTATTCACATACCACAGGGTTTCTGCTTAATTGACAACCACAACCCAAGTTATTTCTTCCATGTTCCATTACAGGACTAGTAGCTGACTCTAAGTGGTAATAGGACTGTGGCTTCCATTTGAGGGTAGAGGTTAGGTTAGGAAGAACAGGGTCAAGCCAAGTAAAACACTCCCAGCTCAGTCCTTGTGACTTTTGCTGTCATTTACCACCTCTCCAATCCAAGGCAACTATCTTAAAATGCTGTGTTAATTAATTAGAATCTTACTTGACAGAATAACAACTGAAATGTCTCCATTGGTTGAGGTGATATATATCACTGTGCTCCCTATTATGTTGTGGTATAAATGACCTTAGAGGACAAGAGATATGTAAAAGAACGGGGACGTTCTAGGAAGTGTTTCAGAAGAGATCCTTTCAGAAGTTTTTTCCCAAAGAATAGAAGGAAAGGAGAGAAGAAATATTTTCTTGCAAGATTCTTTTGAAGTAACTTCATATAGAGCTAGTACTCATGGTTGTACATCTTGTCTGGACTACCTTGCTAAACTAACATATGTTTTATATTATTTTAAAATGTTGTAAGCTGCCTAGAATTGTTATTGTGAGCTGGATGCCACATAAATTGAAGACTGAAGAAATGAACAAATAATGGAAAGTATACATAAAAAAAGACAATAAATATTTAAAAGCAAGCACAAGGAAGAAACTTTTATCATCTTTCCCATAAGACAATTTATAGAGCAGTTGCTGAACAGGCTTCTGGAATAATTGTTCTGAACTTCCTCCCTTTTAATTGGCAGGGTGAGCTCGTTGAAATTCCAGATTTCCCTGGGCTTCTGATGGAGGGGTGACTTCAAATGCTTGCATCCATGGTCACATTTTTTCTGATATCTAGCTTCCAATTTTTTGTTATATGTTCTGTTAAATGATTTGGGTTATGATGCCCTGGATATGCGTGTATGTTTCATTCCAGATTAGATAAGCAAAGCAGGTAACAATACTTTCTGTCAGTATGAAGAGACCTCCAAACACACTGCAGCTGTACACAGAAATGTTGTTAACTGGACCAACATCTGATTGCAGATTTCTGGGACATGGATGGAATCATATCTGGAATATGTGTTGAATGCAGATCAGTACAAAGGTATAGAAATCCAGGTCGCTCCAGCCCCTCAAGAATAATAACAACATCATGCCACAGTTGCAAAGACAGAATTATAGTTGTGCCTTCATTTTATATCCTGAAATCTCAACTGCAGAGACAATTTTGGAAGCCACAATCTGGTTGGGAGCAGGGGTGTGAGGGTGTGGGGTGGTGGTGGATCCAGAGTCTCATAGAAGATGGGAATTTAGCTTTACCTGATGGTTCCTCTTTCAACCAGTTATTCCCAATTCTCATGTAAGAGCCAAGTTTCAATCCCCATCACAGGTAAGGAACAGGCTGGAGGAGAAGTAGAATAAGAATGTTGCCATGGATGGGGGAAGAAGTAATTTTGGTGTTTTGATATAAATCATTGGTTCCTAAAGATAAAACATTTGGACACCTCTGAATTAGGGTATGGTGTTTCTTTCTTAATGGAAGTCCCTCAGATAACCAGGGCTTTGGTGTCATTGCTGTTAGCTTAGTTCCTCTGTTTGAGCAAGACTTCTGAGAATTTTCAGACTCTTGTTGATGTTTCCACTAAATAGTTGTAACTTTACAGAATTGTTGAGCACCTGCCCTTTCACTTTTTTCCAAACTTGAAATCATCGGGTGGGTACTCTTAATTAGAGACACCTCCCTTGCCTGGGAAGCTAATTGGACTGCTACTAGTTAAATAGTACAAAAGCTAGGGTAAAAAAACAGCACCTGGCAAGCAATTGGAGTAGCTAGGATGCCGTGTGTGTATCTTTATAGCTCTCATAAACAGTTTAATTAAAAACAGACTATGGAGTTAAAGGCTAGGCCAAAGCCTCACCCTGTGGAGGGAGGTGTCCTTGAAGGCTTTTTACAGAAGAACAAGAGATTAAGCCTGATAGAGGAAGGAGGGTAAGAGGCAAACTACATACATATTCCCTCCCTCTCTCCCTCCCTTTACACCGCCCTTTTCCTTCACTAGCTTCCTGATCATTTGAGTACCTTAGCCTGAAAGGCAGCGAAGAAAAGTGTAGAACTTTAATAGAAGCTGAAAGAAGGCAGCTTTATTTGAGAGGGCGAAAAAAAATCTAACGAAGCTGAAGAGTTTGCAATTATGTCTTCTCTGACTTTCTGAAACAGTGAAGACAGGAAGTGTGAGAAGTTGTTGGAGCTGCTTTAGCTGGAGACAGTGGCAAAGGAGTTACTAGCTGGAGATGACAGCAAGAGTCAAGAACACATGGGTGGATCTGTCATAGGATCTCCATGCCTGGTAAGTATCCATAGCCTATTGCATCTTTGGCAAAAGGGGCTGTAGAGAGATGAGGGCTGATTATGTAAGTGAATTAAGTATGAGTTTCCTGTAGCTGTATGAACACACACACACATAAATGAATGGTACTGTATGGAGAACGATTGACAAGCATAAAAGCAGATCAGAATACGTCCCAAAGATGCTTTTGAAAAGGCAACTTAACTTTCTTGGGGCTTTTTTTCCCTTGAAAATGTTTGCTTATCATCCAAGAAGCTTCTTCAGTTCTGAAATCAAAGTATCTTCTTCACAAAATTTACTGATGTGCTGACAGTGCGGTCCTATTCCCGTTCATGAGTCTGAATTCCTGGTACTATTGTTATAACAGATTTATAACAACAAAATATTGTTAAAAATCTTAAGAGAATTCCAACTTCAGTCTAAAACTTGTAAATATCACTTGTTGTATTTAGATATATAACATTCAGGTACATTAACATTGGTATTCCCTAGTCTCTTTTAATAACTCTTATAACCTTTCCTAAGTGTTTAAAAAGACATTACAAAATTTACATCATGAGAATCTGAGCTGTCATTTAATCCAATGTGGTAAGGTTGGCATTACTCACAATGGAGAAATGGTTGGTGAAGTCTAAATTAACCTCTGATTTAAAAAAAAGCAGTATCAACATTTATGGCTGAAAAGAAACACCTTATAAACTTTTTGCGTGAAACAGAAAAAAATGCAGTTTTAATTTGTAGTTTTGATTATTAGGGGGGAAATGCTGGATAATAGAAAGTTAGGGACTGGAATTCGGAGGGGAACAGTTAAGGCTACTATAGCGATACTACTGGAGATTAAGGCATTGGGATTGCTATGGTTTCTTTTAGTTTAGAGACAACGTTTGTGTTAGTTTCTTTAAAAGGTTCCCTAACATTCTGTTTTTTCAGTGACTTGTTGAGGAAATTCAACTGCACAATTTATAGCTTTTTTGTAATCAGGAAATAAGAGAAAATTTTGTAGTAGTATTTATGTTTGCTGCAAACAAACTCAGAAGCAGTTTTTTCTTTTATTTCTCTTCCTTTCTTTACTGCTGTTATTCTTGGTGAGTTTGTGTTAGTTTTTATGTTCTTTATAAAACTTTTAATAAATATTTATATACATATCTATTCTGAATTGTCAATGACAGTATATACAAACTTGAATTTGAAATGCAGTGCATTATAAAGATCAAGGAATAACAAAGTGACAATCTTTCCTCTGCATGAATGAAAGTAATGGTCACATTAATTTTAGAACTGAAGAAGAAAGAAATATACTACTTTTAATTTTAATAATTGCACATTAATCTATAGATCAGGAAAGTTCTCAGACTCTATGATTCAGTAGGTGTCCACTTAGGCTTTATGAAGGCAAAACGAAAACTGAAATCCAGAATCAGTTTTGACATTCCCGCTTTGTCAAAACTAGTCTGATCAAGACTGTTTTTTTAAACAGTGACTCTTCTCCAAGTTGCTTATAAATTCTTGACATGGGGGTTTAACTCAGCAGATTGAGAACTGCTGGCATGTGGTTTTCAAATTGGTGCCAATACTCATGAGACATCGTTTAAAATGTAATGTAGAAGTATAAAGTCTAGTTATATCTTTTTCTCTTCAAGATATCAAAAGGTGTATATTCATACTAACCTTTGTTATTATATAAAGATTATATTATTATAAAGTTTATAACTCTAGGAAGGAATTGTTACTTATATTACATGAGCTACGGCTAATTCCTAATTAGTTTTGGGGGAAGGGCTTCTAGAAATTGTGCAGTCGAATTTCTTCAACAAATCACTGGAAAAACAGAATGTTAGGGAACGTTTTAAAGAAAATAATACAAACGTTGTCTCTAAACTGGAAAAAAAACAACCATAGCAATCCCAATGCTTTAATCTCCAGCAGTACCACTATAGTGGCCTCAACTGTTACCCTATGTTAATCCCTAACTAACTGTTAGTCCCTAACTAACAATGCTTCCTGCTCACATATTTATTCAACTAAGTTCAAAACAACTTTGTGAGACAGGTTAATCCAAGAAATTGTGAGACTGGACATAGGTCACAGTGAGTTTTAATGGGCAAGAAGAGAATTATGCCAGTTGATTCCTGAGTTATTTCTTGATTCCTAGTCTAATGTTAGCTAGCACTTCATGACAAACCACACCACATAATCCTGCTCATCATAGACATGTTTGCTTTTATGAAATATTATTTTAGAAAGTTTTATCTTTCATACCACCCATAACCACATTTTATTCTAGACAGCCATAGCCTAAAATGAGGAACCTGAAGGCATCCAGAAGTCTTTTGAAGGAATGTCCATAGCGGGTGTGACCAACCCGTGGCCTGCAGGCCACATGCGGCCCTAGACAGCTAGTAATGCGACCCCACAGGATCGTAAACTAATAATGTATTTATATACATTGATTATATTAGATATTTTATATGTGGCCCAAGATAATTTGTCTTCACTCAACATGGCCCAGGCAAGTCAAAATATCTATAGTCTCATTCAGGAGTTTAAAATATTTTTTTCAGAACTCTTAGTTACTCTCTACATAATTATATGCTCCATTCTATGATATTTAGGATTGCAACAAGGTTTAATATTTGAATATTTGACTTTTAATATTATGTGTATGTGAAACAGCATGCATACTTCTGTCTTGCTATAGGTACAATGTTCTGCTTCTTGGCACCTGTGTGGACGGAAGTAAAGACTAGAGTAATTCAGAGACGACTCATTTGTTTGAGCAATTATGCAACTCCTGTGATCTCTCCCCTTCTGCTTCCAGTTTTCTGACTATTTTCTTTTTTTCCCCTCCCTCCCTTTCTAATTTGGGGTTTCATAAGCACCTTCTGACTCCGAAGGGGTTTCATAAGCACCTTCTGACTCCGAAGAGTGGAATTTTCCTGCCCTTTTGCTGTCAACAGATGTGAGCTTAGGCACACAGGGCAATCTCTTTGTGATTTAGCCCCCAAGAAATGTGATTCCAGCAATAAAGCTGTTATCATTGCAAATGGGAGAATATGAGCAGAACTTCAGTCAACTGGAATTTCCTTCAGGCCAAAAAAGGACAACGTTCAAGTGGCACTTAAGAATATTTTCCTTCAGAACTTTTTGTTTTAAAGACTATGCCCCTAACAGGCAGTAGAGGACCTGCTTGCTCCATTCAGGATAAAAGCCTGTCTTTGTAGTTCAATAACCCAGATCAATATTAGGCTATTTCACTTCTAAGGCAAAAAGGCAGTTACTTCAGGCCAGGTAGACTTCTAAGCATTTCACCTACAGAGGCCATTCTTAATCCTGTGTCAGATTGCAGTAAGTGATGGTATTCATTTGTGATGTATGTTTTGATGTGTTCTTGGAGCTGATCCCCGCTTGCAGTCCTCATCCTGCCCAGACAATTCTCATCTCCTCCAATTCATTGCTCCAAGATTTTTCTTCATCTTACCTCCAGCCTTGTGTTGTCCTTTAATGTATTAGAATAAAAATACCCTTTCCCCCCTTAAATTGATTTTATCCTACTCAGATTCAAGGCAAACAAAGTGTGTGACATTTTGCCATCTGTTGTGGACATAAGAAGAGCTGTGTTCAGTGAGTATTTGGCATGAATACTGAATTCCCCCTGAATTCACTTCTTTCCTGGTGTTTGCTCTCTCCATTTGTGCTGAGATCAATCCCCATTTAATTTATTTAATCTGAGCAAGAAAGGGGGGATATTTATTCAGTACCAGATCAGCACTATGCCAGAAGCAGTATTTTTGTTTTCAGATATGGGATTGTCACTTTTTTTTCTCACAATAAAATCCTGAAAATCTCAAGAGACCTCAAACTAGGCCTTTCTTGGTCATTGGCTGGTTTTACTCACCTTACACCAGGGGTGTCCAAACTTGGCAACTTTAAGACTTGTGGACTTCAACTCCCAGAATAACCCAGCCAGCTGGCTGGGTTATTCTGAGAGTTGAAGTCCACAAGTCTTAAAGTTGCCAAGTTTGGACACCCCTGCCTTACACAGCCACTAGTCAGCTTTAGTTAACCCTATTTAGAGGACATAATTAATTGTACAGTCATAGTAGAAACAGGCCTTCTAGAATGTGCAATTATTTCTATTCTAATCTTTCTCCATTCAAAATTTCATATTTTAACTTGGGAGATGTGACAAGAGGGGCAGACCAGGCTAGAAAGAAATCCCCAAACCAGGCCCACCCCATTTGTGCTGCAGTGCCCTGATTGGTGCCGATTTTTTCCCACTGACTGGTGATTTTTTGAAGGAGGATATCAACTTAAACAGAGAAGACTAACCACTGATTTTAATGACTGACATATGTGCAAATCCCTATGACCCAACTTGACAGTGATATAGAGCAGCGACAAAAGAGACAAAATAGGAATTGGTGACAGGCATACCAAAGTTTATGGTGGCATTGTGTTTTTGTGTTCAACACAAGGAATAAACAGCACGTAATAGCAGAGAAAGGACTACAGTTATTTAGGGATCATTGAATCTTGTTTGCCTCTGGGTAACCGTTTGAACAAATATTTGCTAGCTTGCCCTATCTTTAATAAAATTCATAGCTTTTCTAAGGCATTCCAGTAATCTCTTAGATTCTATTCATCCATCCAATTGCTCATTTTACTCTCCCATTTCCTTCAATCTTACCAAGCACCTGAATTGGCTGCTGGCCTGAGTCCACAGCTTCTGTGGAATACATGACCTTGAGTAGCACCACCTACACTTTCTCCCACCTTGTCCTTGGAACCACAAGGAAGTGGACTATTGGCTCTTTGCTCCAAATGCTGGGGGTGACTTTTGTGCTGTTTACATGTAAGGCACCAGAGTACCAGGCGGTGAGAAGCACTAGGACGTTGGGCAGGTGCTTAGGAAGGATTGATTATTTTTTTTCAGACCGGAAATGTCCAAGTTGGGACAAGTATGTCTGTTTTCTCGCTAAGTATGAGATAGTAGAGACAACAATATCCTAGGCAACAATATCCTTCTCAGGTAATGTCAGTTTGCAGTTGTCAGTGTGGGATTAAATCAGGGTTTTGTATTATAGTACGTTGATTGATGCGATGGATTACTTTAGTTCCACTCCATGCATGAGTAGAAGTGAATTAAGGTTTCTGACAAGCTAGCTGGTTAGAGAGTAGATGGCTTGCATCTTACTTCAACCCGGGGGAGAGCTTCCAGGTTTGGGGAAGATTGGTTCAATTGGGGTAGTGGTGGTTGCTACTTGCTGATGATGGGCAGAAGGAGATATGGCAGGAGACAAGGGATGGGCAGCTCTTAGGAAAAGTGTACTCAGTTTCTTGTACCAATTCTGCCTTCTAGAACCCTGGCTCAACTCCAGGGATAGTCACTGATTTCTCAGTGGTCCTTAGTGCCATGTTGCTCTGTAATAAGCCATTCCTACATTCAGGATCTTACTATGGATGATAGAGCCAAGTCTTACCAAGGCCTGGATAGGCATCTTTATGTACATTTCTGAATTTGGATTATTTGATAATCTGTCATATAATAATACTTGGATTAGTCCTTAGTGAACTCCAGCTTGACATGGTTATCTGAGAAGAGTTTGTGCTTGTTCATCTCAAGGAAGTTGGTTGACCTATGAGAACAACTATTGGACCATGCCTCTCCTGATTGGTCAAAGCCGAAGCTCCAAGCAGTGAGGGTGTGAGTAGATTCATCTGAGCTTAAGGAGGCAGTGGTTTACCTCTTCTCAAGATAGAAAAGGTTGGACAATTTCTTACCCATCTTCAATCTTCTCTTTGTGGTTGGTGCTTCAATTCCAAAGATCTATGGAAGAAAACTATCTAGATCCCTTCCCATCAAACTTCAGACTTGGGCACAGTAACAAGACTCATAATCAGAGGGTGGGCATGAGCGGGACCTCTCAATCCAAGAATAGGTGCAGTTGGTGCCCAAGATGAATTTGTGCAAAAGCCTGCCACCTGCTCTTCGTATATAGGACTTGTGAAGCCTATGTGCATGTGTAAAGGAAGTGATTTTTCTTTCAGTGCTGGCATCACCAATCTTTGCAGCTCTGGTCCAATTACATTGTCACTTCCAGTTACACTTTGTTTGTGGAATTTCAGCACTCTTCCCTAGAACTAAAAGCATCCCTTGCATTGGCTTTATCATCTGATACTCATCTAAGAGTTATACTTACACTAAAAGTTACACTGATATTTTCAAAGGCCATCTCACATTTGTATCCTGTTATATTTTGTATGAACTGTACACCGCCCCGAGTCCCTTGCGGGAGAGGGGGCGGTCTAGAAGCATTAAATATTATTATTATTATTATTATTATTATTATTATTATTATTATTATTATTATTATACTATAATGGTGTGTGGGAATGATCATGGAAAACAGAAGGAAAAGTGGCAGTCTAGACAACGATCTGAGAAACTAAATCTGAGTCTGAAAGAGGGGTGGAAGTGGAGAAAGCATCTCAGAAAGGGCCCTCCCTAGTTTTTGATACAGTAAACCAGGGGTGTCCAAACTTGGCAACTTTAAGACTTGTGGACTTCACCTCCCAGAATTCCCCAGCCAGCCATGCTGGCTGGGGAATTCTGGGAGTTGAAGTCCACAAGTCTTAAAATTCCCAAGTTTGGACACCCCTGCAGTAAACTAAGGAAGGGGAGAAGACCTTTCAGACCTGCAAGATTCGGTTACTGTATTCCTACAATAATGGTAGCATTAGTATTTATGATAGGTGCTTCTTGTGTGGACTGCCTCAAATAGCAAGACAACTTCAGTGTTGATCAACTATTTCATGTAATTCAAAGGAATAGCATTCAGAAATGTATTTAGATGTATTGAAAATACAGTAGAAATGGGTAACCATACCTCATAGTTCTGGACTTTTAAAATGCTTCAGCTCCTTTTGCCTAAGTAAAGTTCTTGCATATTTCCATCATGGTCATCTTCCTTACACTTTACATACACACTGCATAACTACTCACTAATGTTGTGATAAAAAAGGAATGTTCTACCATCTCTGATGGGAACTTGATTATCTTTCAACATTTTGGAGGGATGTCCTTAACAAAATGAAACTTATATATAAAGATTGTATTTTTATCAAGTTCAGACCTAGATTTTGACCTTCTGTATTTGATGGAAGGAGTAAAAAGTTATGAAACAAGAACGTTGTTGTCTAACTGCAGTGAAGTTAATCATTTTCCACCAATGGAAATATTTGGATAATCTCTTACTCAAAAACTGGTTCAATAAGAATTGGTCAATAGATCTGCTCGAGAATGTGTTTGATGAAATTTATTTGTGTGTGTGTGTGAGAGAGAGAGGGGGTGGGGAGAGAGAACATTTTATTGGGACTATCAGGATTGTATCTGTTTATATAAAATGAAATGAATAATCTTTTAGGATATGTGGAAAATATAAAGGGCCTGTTTAATGTGGGAATAACTTACATAGCATTATTTTTAGAATTAAAAAATGCTAAATAAAATGTTTTGTGGGTTTCCACAAAGAAGACGTAGTTCAACCTATTCCCCAAAGCACTTGAAGGCAGGACAAGAAACAACGGATGGAAACTAATCAAGGAGAGAAGCAACTTAGACCTAAAAAGAAATTTCCTGACAGAACAATAAATCAGTGGAACAACTTGCCTGCAGAAGATGTAAATGCTCCAACCCTGGAAGTTTTAAAGAAAGGATTAGACAACCAATGATCAGAAATGGTATAGGGTTTCCTACCAGAGCAGGGGGCTGGACCCGCCCCGAGTCCCTTTGGCCGCCCCGAGTCCCTTTGGGGAGAGGGGGCGGTCTATAAATTCAATAAAATTAAATTAAAATTAAATTGGACTAGAAGACCTCCAAGATCCCTTCCAATTCTCTTATTCTGTTCTTTTATTCTGTTAAAAATGAGAGCATTGCAGTCACTTATTTGCATGTATTAATAAATTTCATAAGATCCAACTAGCTTTCGTCAGATCTATCATATTCGTCCCCATTCTCTTAGCTTTGCAGACACCCAAGATATTTATTTTTATTTCTGGCATTTCATTCATGAACTCATGTTCTATCAATTATACCTATTATGTTTGAAATTGCAATCTTCCATATGCCATATAATCCCAATAAATGTTGAATTCTGCTGCCCAGTTTTATATATCAACACTATATAAATATATATATATTTTATTAAGGCGCCAGATGAGAAAACAGTAGAATGTGAGTTCTGGTCCTGCCTTACCTATAAAAGCTGACTAGATGACTATATGGCAGCCACTCTCTCAGCCCAATTTACCTCACAGGGTTGTTGTTGTGGGGAGAATAGGAGGAGGGAAATATGTTGGATGTGTTCACCTCCTTGAGTTATTTGTAAAAATAATAAAAGCAGGATGTAAATAAAACAATAAAATGAAATAAATTAAGTTACCAAGCGATTCATTTTTATCCCCAAACAATCTGAGTAAAAATTCATCATCACTTAGTCTATTCCAGACTACATTATGGAATAAGTCAGGGGTGTCCAAACTTGGGAACTTTAAGACTTGTGGACTTCAACTCCCAGAATTCCCCAGCCAGCCATGCTGGCTGGGGAATTCTGGGAGTTGAAGTCCACAAGTCTTAAAGTTCTCAAGTTTGGACACCCCTGGAATAAGTCATGCTACAATTATATTTCTTGCATAAATGATTACGTCTTTCACAAACAGAATCCTTGGCAACATTTTGACTCAGCAGGTACTGAGTAAGTTTCTTTCTGAGTCAGGGTCTTTCTTCATCCTCCACACTCTCCTGAGTCATGTAATTCATCATCTAATGCAGGGGTGTCCAAACTTGGGAACTTTAAGACTTGTGGACTTCAACCCCCAGAATTCCCCAGCTGGGGAATTCTGGGGGTTGAAGTCCACAAGTCTTAAAGTTCCCAAGTTTGGACACCCCTGATCTAATGCGATGTTCTGATTGATGGTTTCTATTTTCATTTTGGCTAAAATCATACTTTTCTTGACTTAATGTCACACACTTTCTTTTTCCCTGAGCAATCACACTTTCCAGGTGAGGACTTTAGGTTAAACTCTAGAGCAGTGACGTGCGGTGAGGTTTATGGCTGGTGAGGATGGTGACATCATCAGCGTGAGCCACGGTCCCCTTCATGTTGACTCAGGAAGGCGGGGAATGGGACCGTGTGTGCAGGAGGCTGAGGCAGCTTCAGCCTCCTGCACACGTGGTCCCATTCTCCGCCTTCCTGAGTCAACATGAAGGGGACCGCAGCTCGCACTCCCCGCGGCTCGCACTCCGCAGTCCCCTTCATGTTGACTCAGGAAGGCGGGGAATGGGACCACATGTGCAGGAGGGAGGCTGAGGCTAGAGGAGCCTCCTGCACATGTGGTCCCATTCCCGGACCATGTGTGCAGAAGGCTCCTCAGCGCCTTTTCCCTTTTTTTTTATTTTCATGATGAGAGCGGTGAGGCTCTGCCTCCCCTGCCTCCCCTGACCGCACGTCCCTGCTCTAGAGTGTAAGCCAATACCCATAACTAGGTCCCATTGGCATCTTATTTACAAGTATACAAGCGGCAAATGCTGAAAGGAAATAAAGAGCAGACTAACTACTGTAATTACTGCCTTCGATCACCACATAATTTCTACATCACAACATGACTTCATTTTTTAACTAGCTCCCAGATGTTTGTCTATATAACCCTTTGTTCAGAGCTACTGTGATAATTTTTTTTCTCAGGCTGTTGAACCAGCTGAAGTTGAGAGACATTTAAAAGCATAAGGCTGGAAACAGGGAGGCATTGAGTGTTAGTGCAGCCTTAGGCACCAAATTGGGTAAATGACTTTGGGCCCATTTCTCTTGCTGCCTCAGCTCCAGGAAGACACCAAGAACAAATCACTTCTGAAAATCTTAGCAAGACAATCAATTTGGTGTAGTGGTTAAGATGCTGGCCTAGAAGCCAGGAGACTGGGATTGCTAGCATGATAGTTAAGCATGATAAACCAGCTGGACCTCTCTCTCCCTCTCTCCCTCACCTAAGTCACCTCACAGGTTTGCTGTTGTGGGAAAAATAAGAGTGGAAAGGAGTATTAGGTGTGTTTACCTTTTGAGTTGTATGTGAAAAAAAACCATTAAAAATTAACCTTTAGGGAGTAGTGTAATCCAGGTTCCCAGGAGTCCTCAGTGAGTTGAAGGCATACATATACAAGCCTCTCCCTATCCCAACCTAGCTGAAAAATGTGACTTTTCGAGGGCACAGAGTGTTTCCAGGTGTATAAAAAACATTTGCAAGTCATCCGTATCCTTCTCTAAGTCTTTCATCTACTTGGTCTTTGCTGTGAGCAAGTACTCTAAGGAAGCATGCATGACTATATTTTAGAGTTTGAACGGTTAAGTGGGCTGGAAATGTTATATCCTTCTGTCTTTTGTTCTGTTAATTTTATTATATTTTGTCCTTGCTATAAGAAAAAAAAACCCCTTGTTTTGCTTTTTCCTTTCATTGCCAGGATAAATATATTTCTGTACTTACTTATGGCCAATTTAGATTTTAGCAAAGAACAATTCTACCTACCTATTTTTTTTCTCTTCCTTCTTCCTCTATCCTTGAGTCTATCTCCCTGTAATTCTAAAAAAAATCCTTGACATTACTGGATGCTTACCCCACTACTTAAAATATTACATCTCCCCGGCAGAGCTCAGGAACCATTGACTTTTACCTGAATATATGCATTGTTGAATTTCTTCCTATTTAAAGTATGTAGGCAGTGATGGGATTCAGCCAGTTCGCAACACTTCGGTAGAACTGGTTGTTAACTTTCTGAGCAGTTTGGCAAATTGGTTGTAAAATTATTTGAATCCCACTACTGTGTAGGGATTGTTAAGTGTTTACAAATGAGAAGTACTGTGAATGGTTATGTCTAGCATCCTCGTTAACTCTTGATATTTTGAAATGCATTGAGTCAGGCATATCACTCTGTTTTTGATAGATGCCATTTCAATTGTTGGAGCCTGCCGACTATTGATATTACAATTTTTTCAGAAATATGGTAGCTAGGTTCAAGAGCTTTCATGGTCTAGCATACAGTACATTACTTGAATCTGTGTGTCTTGTCAATCTGCCATACAGGTATCTTCGACTTACAACTGCTTGCTTAACAACCATTCGAAGTTATGATGGAGTTCAAAAAAGTTAAAGTTACTGTCTTCAAAGTTATGACGACTGCACCTTTCTCACAGTCATGCGATCGCATTTTGGGTGCTTGGCAACAGCTCCCATTTACAATTGGTTGCAGTGTCCCACAATCAAGTGATCACATGTTGTGATGTTTTTTTGTTTTTTTCTGGCAAAAAACACCGCACATTGAATAAGCCGGAATTGGACTTATGACCATGTGATTTGCTTAATGACCACATGATTCTCTTAACAGCCATTGTAAAAGTGGTTGTAAAAATTGCCCGATCGTGTGGTGACTTGACTTATGACCGCAACAACTTACCACCAAAATTCTGGGCTCAGTTGTGGTCTGAAATCAAGGACAACCTGTATGCTTCTACAGCACTTTGAGCTGCACATAGGATAAGTTCTTCACATCATCAGGTGTTAGCATTTCATTTCATGAATATTTTCTGTCCCATGGATAAACAGGCATGTGTTACTCAGTGCATTATTTTTCATCTCTTTCACAGGCATCCATACTACCAGCTGCTCTGCCTCATCCTGTCAACAACTGTTACTCCCACTTGTGTTGCCATGTTGTCAGAATCACGCTGGAGGGGTCTCCGTCATACCTTGCTGGTGCTCTTCTCAGCCACCCTTCTCATTGGCATAACGATGCTGGCCATCTCCACTGAAATCAGTCCTATTGGGGTTTTCTTTCTTGTAGCAGGGGGCTTGTGTTTGGTTGGCTACCTCATTAGCGTGGCAGCTGAACAATGCCTGAAGCATCAGAATGCAGGAGAAGAGGCCCAGGCAGCCCCACGAAGACAAAATCACAATGGGTAAGACTGTGTAGTTGTGCTAATTTTCACATATCTTAATCACAGGATATTTGCACCCATTTCTGACACCAGTTTAAGGGAAGCTGGCAATGACCAAGGGGTTTTCTAGTTTAGAATCCTAATTCCAGTGATGAGTGCTCAAGCTTTTGGGGAAACGTATATGCAAGATATGAAGACAGTAACCCTTCACTGTTGTGTATCTGCATCGTGATGTTTCTTCATATACTCATTGAGTGCTGACATGCATGCATGCATTTTCATTCTTTCTGTAGTAAAATCAGACTCAAGGCAGCTACTCTGATGCTGCTAGAGAGTTTAATTCATATTACAACTACCTGCCTTTCTGCAGATGGCTTGAAAATGCAGTTCCTAGAATTCCAAGCAATGCAGTTCCTAGAATTCCAAGCCAATTTCATTGACTGGGAATTCTGTTCTGCAATCCCAACACATCATTAGCTAAGATGGAACTGCAGGCAAACCTTGACTTAGCACAGTTTGTTTAGTGACCATTCAAAGTTACCATGGCATTGGAAAAAAATGAGTTATGGCCATCATAATTTACACTTCTGATGGTTGCCTATGTGGATGCTTGGCAACTGGGTCATATTTATGATGGTTGCAGCGTTCCAGGGTCACCTTTCGCGACCTTCTGACAAGCAAAGTCAACGGGGAAGCCGGATTCATTTAGCAACCATGTCACTAACTTAACAACTGCAGTGATTCACTTAACAACTGTGGGAAGAAAGGTGGTAAAATGGGGCAAAACTCTTTTGACCACTGCTCAAAACATAATCTTTTTTAGTAATGTTCAGCTGATGTTCTAGGACCATGATGGAGAAACTATGTGGCAGGTGGAGCCATATCTGCTGGCGTGTGAATCGTCAGCTCCAGTGCACATGTGCGTGCCGGCCAGCTGATTTTCAGCCTTCTGGAGGGCTGGGGGAGGCTGTTTTTGCCCTCCCCAGACTTCAGGAAAGATTCCGGAGCCTGGGGAGGGTGAAAAAGAGCCCAACGGGGCAACTGGAAGTTCGTTTTGGCCTGTTGGGCCTGTTTTCCACCCTCCCCAGGCTCCTGACTCTTTTCTGGAGCCTGGGGAGGGCAAAAATGGCCTCCCCCAGCCCCCTGGACGAAATGCCAAGCTCAGCTTGGAGAAGAGTAGTGCGGAGTATGTGGGGGGAGCATAGGGGGGTTGTGTGCGCATGAGTATGTGGGGGGGGGGCACTTTGAATTATGGGCAGTGGTGCATGTGTGCCCTCGGTGGTAGCCAGAATTAGGTGTTTCTCAGTTGTAGCAACTTAGTCACGGAACTCTTCCAAGGGGAATGCAAGTAGACTCCTGGGCTGTTCTAAATGACTATCCAGCAAAGTAGCTGTGCTTCAGATCCCTTCCATAGAAAACAACGACACCTAGTGGAACTGGAAAGCAGTTCCACTGCTTACTCTTTGGAACAATATACCGTAGTCTCTGAGATTTGGATGGTTCTGACTGTAGTGGCTTTCCATAAGGTTTTAAAAAATCATTCTCCCCCACCCCCCCGGGATTTGGGCCAAAATGTGGGATAAACTCTTCTGTAATGGTTTTGGATTACACTAAGCCTGGGATGGCAAACCTATGGCACGCGTGCCACAGGTGGCATGGGGAGCCATTTGTCAGGGCACTGAAGGTGCTGCACTATCAGCTGGCCAGCGTGCATGCTATTTTTCACCCTCCCCAAGCTCCAGAGGCTTTATAGGAGCCTGGGGAGGGCAAAAAGAACCCCCCCCCGGAGGAGCGCAAAAAAACCAACAACAGCCCTATGGGCAAACTGGAAGTTTGGGAACGGACTTCCAGTTTGCTTGTAGGGTTGGTTTAAGCCCTCCAGAGGCTTCAGGGACCTTCAGGAAACTTCTCTGAAGCCTCTGGAGGACTAAAAAGGACCCTATGAACAAACCGGAAGTGACTTCCGGTTTGTTCATAGGGTCGGTTTAAGCCCTCCAGAGGCTTCAGGAACCTTCAGGAAGCTTCCCTGAAGTCTCCGAAGGACTAAAAAGGACCCTACGAGCAAACCGGAAGTCACTTCCGGTTTGCTCATAGGGCCGGTTTAAGTCCTCCGGAGGCTTCAAGGACCTTCAGGAATCTTCCCTGAAGCCTCCGAAGGACTAAAAAGGACCCTACGAGCAAACCGGAAGTCACTTCCGGTTTGCTCATAGGGCCGGTTTAAGTCCTCCGGAGGCTTCAAGGACCTTCAGGAATCTTCCCTGAAGCCTCCGAAGGACTAAAAAGGACCCTACGAGCAAACCGGAAGTCTCTTCCGGTTTGCTCGTAGGGCGGGTTTAAGCCCTCCAGAGGCTTCAAGGACCTTCAGGAAGCTTCCCTGAAGCCTCCGAAGGACTAAAAAGGACCCTACGAGCAAACCGGAAGTCACTTCCGGTTTGTTCGTAGGGCCGGTTTAAGCCCTCCAGAGGCTTCAAGGACCTTCAGGAAGCTTCCCTGAAGCCTCCGAAGGACTAAAAAGGACCCTACGAGCAAACCGGAAGTCTCTTCCGGTTTGCTCGTAGGGTGGGTTTAAGCCTTCCGGAGGCTTCAGGAAGCCTCCTGAAGGTTCCTGAAGCCTCCAGAGAGCCTCCGGGGTGGGTGGGGGGGCTAGCCAAGAAGGTTTGCCATCGTGCACTAAGCTGCAACATGGTCTCAGTTATGCTCTAGTACAGTGTGTCTCAGCATTTTGTTGTTTGTTATGCTTTTGTCCATATGTAAGCCACTTAAAGTCGCCATTCATGAGTTGGGTGGCCGTATTCAATCAATCAGAGACATGTCTGTTAAGCCAGGTATTTGGAGTATAACAATTTGTTCCACTACCAGTTTGCCTTTTAGGTTGCTCAATTTATTCCTTTTTTTAAAGTGAAACTTGTTAATTGTTGTTTTTATTGCATTTAAAAATGTTTGGTTTAATTATTTTCTTCTTCACTTAATCTTTTCTTTGGAACTGCTCTAGGCTTATCAGTTGTATTGGAAATAACATTAGTAATAATCATTGCATCACATGCCCAGTGGTGCATGAAAGAGATGACAATCTTATCAGAAGAATACTAGATTACTGTCAGTGCTTACTTATTTCAGAGAAATACATCAGGAAGTTGAAATATATAGCATAATTTACAGAAAAGGAGTCTCATTAAAAAAAAAATAGGCAACTATTCCTCATGGAACCAGGAAGCAGATATTTTGAACTTTCCTCCCATTTCTTTTTTTAATACAGAGACAACGCAACCTACGAAGCACCAGCATATGAGGAAGTTGTGGCTACTGGCTACTTGTCAGATTCAGCTCCTACAATTTGGACCATTACATCTAGTCCTGGAGTAACCCAAGGAGAACCCCCTCCCTATAGTGTGGTTATTGAGCCTCCTGCCCATGGAGAGACCGTGGTGGAGGCATTGAGTGTCTCGGTGGAGCCTGGTCCACGGCGGGCCTCCGAAACAGATCTACACTCGAGGTTGCGCCTCCGACTGTTCCTGCCCCCAAGACTGAAACGCTTTGTCTCAGATACTCACGAACTCAAAGGGAGCGAAGAGCGCCTGGAACGCCTGGAGCCTCTCACTCCACCTCCTGCATATGAGAATGCGACTGGTGATGAAATCTTTGAAGGACACTTTCAACCTTCAAAACCTTGACTGAAAGGCTGGAGATTGACAAACAGTGCCAGTATTACCTCATTACTTCTTTCGAGCCCATTATCAGCTTGGTATTGTAGCCTGTGCGCTACATCTGAAGCAAACTTTGTTTGCAAGGGCTTGGCTCTCTTTTATGAAACAATGCATGCATTGTAGACATGCAGCCATGGTAAGGACTCCTTGGCTCCCTTTGGAGTTTCTTTCAGGGAGTGGGGAGAGGTAAAAAGGTTCTTAGACATTTCATCTGATATGGTTAGACATTTCCAAAGTCATTCATATGTTCTTACCATTGAACAGTAGCTTAGGCTGCCTAGGAAGTGGAGAACAAAAGGCAGGTTGGCATACCTGGAGGAGACAGATTATAGACACAGATTGTTAATTATTCTGCCTGGCTGATATAAACAGAAGTCTGGAGAGAGGGAAGAACAGGACAGGGTAGAGAGCCAGTGAAATAAAAGATTTTTTTTAAAAAAATCAGGAAGTTGTTTTTATTTTTATTTTTTTAACTTACTGCAAGTCTCACTGATAAGCTAGTCTAGATCCAGGAATATTTTAAAAGATCTTAAAAGATCTTCCTGGAAAGATTAAAATCAGCCCAGAAAATACATTACAATAGTGATGATTCATCTTAAAACTGGTTTCTCTTATTTTCTGTGTCATACCTGCCATGTTAAGTATTAGTCTATGTTTCCTGTCAGGGGTAGGCATTTTATCCAAATATTTATTTCAACGTTTTGAATGGAAGCTAACCTAACAATGAACAATTTTCCTTAAAATCAAATCGGGGCAAGTAGGGCTTCTGTAATGCAGAGGACAGTGCCCAGAGGATACTACTGAAGCATCCCCTTCCTCTTATTTATTGAAACTGGGCTTGCTTTATGTCAGGGGTTTCCAAACTTGGGAACTTTAAGACTTGTGGACTTCAACTCCCAGAATTCCCCAGCCAGTCCACAAGTCTTAAAGTTCCCAAGTTTGGACACCCCTGCTTTATGTGAATCACGATATGTATGTGTGGAGTAGTTCCTGTTATGAGGATAATGAATCCACTATGGATCTCTGTCATAACCTTAGAATCTCTCATGATGAAAACAAGCTTTTATATACAAACAGTTCATGCAAGCTAGTGTAATATAGTTTCCAGAGATTTTAATTAAAAATTTTCAAATCCGTCTTTGGTGATGGGGGCTAGTAAATCAGATTTCACTAATTTTACCTGAAATAGACATAACATTGTAAGAGGTAACTGCTCCACGTAAGTATGAAATAAAGTAAGCTGTGGTGGCAAATTTAAAATTCAAATAATACTAAGACTGCCACTTTTAAGTTTTTCTAACGGAAAAATCTGAATAATTTTCAGGTATGTTCAAAAGATTCATGTCTGAAATTATGCATCAGCTGCTAAAAGCAGTAGTAATGAGCAATAAATGTTATTCTTATGGCTTCCACATTGATAGTTAAGGTGCAGAAAGATGAATTTTAACATTTTTTTTTTCAATATGTAAAATTGTAACACAGAGTATGCAAAATACATTTTATAGCTTGCTAGATTTTAAAAGCGTAAATCCAGTGCTGCCAAGGAATGCTCAGACAAAATATAACATTTGATCACAGAAAATCTATGGGCTGATCTCTTGCATCCAGAATAACAAATAATGGAAGATGTTACCATAGTTGGGTAAGTCTTTACCTTTCAGGCAATGCATTTTTAAGAATCCCTTGAAACAGACCAGCTGTATGATTCTTGTGTCTATTAGGCCAAGGGATAGTCACAAAAGAATAGAGCGCTGGAAATGAAAAAGAGAACTCTCTATTAAAATATAGTTCTTCCAGACACACTCATTCCTGGACAGAGGAAGAGGACTTAGCCCTAATCTTCTAGTTTGAATTAATTCCCGAGTGGACAATTGACTATTCACGAGTTTCACATGCCCCATAGCTCCATGGGTTCTTCTAACTTTTCTTCGTGACAGTTATCTTGGGCAAACACACGTTTTATATGCAGTAGAACCTCTGGTCACAGCCATAATTCGTTCCATAACTTTGGTCACAAACTGATTTGGTCGTGATCCAAACCTAATTTTGAATATTTGGCACTTACAAAAAAAATGGCACGGAAAGGGAAGTCGGCCGCAAAAAAAAAATTGTGAATTTTTTGGTTGGAACCCGATTTGGTTGTGGTCAGAAGTGTCCGTGACCAGAGGTTCTACTGTGTTGCCAAACACAATGACTTTCAAACAGAAGAGAATATATGTAGCTCAGGTTTGAACGGTGAAATACTTGTTGCTCTGAGCGTTCTTACTTCTGAGAACGCATTTGGGGACATTAGCAAAAAGGTGTCTCACCAAGCAGTTTTTATCAAGTATTGTGAACATGACTAAAACTTGATTTATGCTGAAGGCATTTGGGTATATGAAGAATATAATAGTGGCATTGTCCAAAACCTATTTGCCATTTAATAGAAACACAACGGACAGTTCAGCACCATATCTATAACGTTTCTGAAGTGAGCACAAGGCAGACACTCTGAAGTCTTTCTGACGCAGAGGTACTGTATGTTTTTTTAAAATCTATGATTACTGTTAACTTGCAAGCTTCGGTTGCCACTGTATTTTTTGCCTTTAGTCCAATTTTCAATCTGCAAGAATTTGTACGTTGATTTTCTGTGCTGAAAGTTTTTATTCCCCCCAATAGAATGTCAGAAAGACATTATGTAAAATGGCTTGGGCATTGTGAGTGCAATAACTCTCCAAGAACAGAATGATTGCAAAATTTGCTGTGCTGGGAGAAGCGGAGGGGAAAAAAAGAGATAGTAACAATTAATGGTGGTTAGAGAGCCTTCACATAGCTTTGTATTGTGTTACGGCCATTTCTAGATTGGGAGGCTCTGCTCACAGTCACTCAAGCTTGGTCATTTCCCAGATGGGCGTATTACAGTGGTGGGATTACATTATTTTACTACTGGTTCTGTTGGTGTGGCTTGGTGAGGGGGTCATGTGACTGAAGGGGCATGGCCAACTCAATGTCACTCGCGCACATGCCCACTCAGTCACATGACTCCCTCACACCAAGCCACACCCAATAGTAGAACCCAGTAGGAAAAAAAATTGAATTTCTACCTATCTATTTTCTGCCCAGGCTTGGCCTAATCTGTCAAAGGCCTCCTCCTGCATGCTGCATGCTTTCTCTTTGCTATTCCTGTTTCCGCTCCTTCAGAGGCTCCGGCCCTAGCCCTGCTTCCTCCCCCGTGACTGCCTCTTTCTTTGCATTTACCTTCCTCCCTCAGCGGCTGGTCCAGACTCTGGAAGGCAAACTCTCTTTTTTGGTGCAACGGTGAGAAGCCTCCCAGCCGCCGTCTGTTTGTCAGTAACTTCCCAGCAGCGGCAATTGACTGGAGGCCACTGAAAACTAGTGGAAGTCTCAAACGTGAGGAAAAAGCCGCTGCCATCACCATCCTGTTCTTTGCGCTGGCCGCGCACACCCTTCCCATTGCCTGCTGCACCACTCCTCTCGGACTTGCCTGGGCAAGTCCATTCGGTATGGAGGCGACTGGCGAGGCGATTAGCTGGATCGCATGGTGAAACCAACATATATAGGGCTGGGATGGGCGGGAGAGCATCAAACAGGTGGATGGGGGGAGTGTCGAGCAGGCAGATGGGGTGAGCGAGCATCAGGCGGGCGACCAGGGTGGGGCCAGCCAGAGCTTGTTACTAGTTCGGTGAACCAGGTCAAATTTCCCCTACCAGTTCGCCTGAACTGGTACGAACCGGCTGAATACCACCTCTGGCGTATTGTAATGTGGTATGTATGAAAAGTATCTGGAAGCTTCAGCTGGTGCAGAACACATTGCTGCAGGCGGTTTTGTATATCTCTAGAATGGTACACATTACACCTCTAATCCACAAGCCGCATTTGATGGCAGTTTGCTTCCAGGTCCAATTCAAGGTGCTGGTTTGACCTTTAAAATCCTTTATGGCATGGCGGTAGGTTATTTGAGGGAACACTTCTTCCCCGTTGCATTTGCCCATCCCATCAGATCTGGAAGAAGAGATATGTTGTAGGTTCTGTCTGGTAAAGGGCCCTATCTGGTGGGAACCTAAAGACGGGCATTTTCTGTCACAGCACATGCACCTAATGGGACACCATTCCCCACACCCCTTATCTCAAGGTCAAGCTGGCTCAATTCCTGCTAACCTTTTGCAAATCTCTCAGAACTTGGCTATGAATCAGGATTGCAGGCTCTCAAGGGATGGTGGGTAGTTGAGATGGTGCCATTCTTGTTACTATCTGTTGCTCCTTGCCTTTTTAAAAAAAAATGTATTAATTTATAAGTGTTGATTTTTTTAAAAAAATATTGTGCACCATCCCAATTGTGCACATTTTGTGAGATGGATAATTTTATAAATATGAATGAATGGATAAATTAAATTTATATGACACCTGGCTCCTAATGACTCATTAAAACATTTACAAACAAAGAGCAATAGAAAAAACAAAACAAATATTCAAACAAAACACAAGATAAATAGACAGGGAAGGTAGAGAGACAGAAAGAAAGAAAGAAAGAAGGGGCCATCAATCATACATTCTATAGGTCTGTGCAAATACCCACATCTTTAAAATCCCAACAGTGTGAGAATTGTCTGGATTTTGGAGGGAACCTAATTCCCCAAGGCAGGTGGTGTTACAGAGAATGTGCATTTCTGGGGTCCCAACAGGTGGCAAGTGGCATTGTTTAATTGATGGAATATGGAGCTTGCCAACCCTACCAGATCAAAACAGCTGGGCAGATACTATAGGAGAAATTCAGAAATGGACCAGAGGTCCCACTGTATCAGGGGTGGGTTCCTGTCAGTTCTAACTTCTTCTATAGAAGACATTCCACAAATCTACCGTGCCATTTAGAATCAGTTCCAGCTCCCTCCCCCCGCCCGTCTGCACATCATCAAGATGAAGAGTGAGAGGAGGAATTCTGGGAGTTGAAGTCCACAAGTCTTAAAGCTGTCAAATTTGAACACCCCTGGGTTTTTTTTTTCTAACGGGTTAGGGGTGTAAGGGTCTTGTAACTTGACAGCTTTAAGACTTGCGTGCTTCAAATGCCAGTTTCTGAGCTAACATTTTGGTTGCTAAGCAAGAGCGTTGTTAAGTGAGTTTCACCACATTTTACAAGTTGGCCATGCCCACCCAGTCACATGGCCAGCAAGCCACTCCCACCCAGTCACATGGCCAGCAAGCCACTCCCACAAAACAGGCCACACCTACAGAAGAGGTTCTAAAATTTTTGAAACCCACCACTGCCAGTTGGGGAGGGGGGGGGGAAACAGAAAAAATCCCCAATGTATTTTTGCAAGAGACAGAGTTGGTCAGCATCTCAAAATGAAATCAACTTCTCCATTCTAAGCTTCTTCTTGCCTCCCTCCTTTCTGGTTACCTGACTCAAAGGGCTCCTATTGTGTTATTAAATTGTTGGAAAGGCAGATGGAGGGAGGGACAGAGGGAGAGAGACAACACATATACTATAGGCAGGGGATTAAGAAGTCTAATAGTTTTCACACTTATATTATATAATCTTCCAAGATTTTGCTTTGTCTCATAAGTTTTAGTTTCATAAATGTGAAATTTTGGCTATACAGTAAGCTGATAGGGGGCTATACTGTGTACAGTATATGGTGACATCATACTGTTTATGGTGATATCATATATGGACCCTTGGTTTATGTCCTATTTGATTATGTTGGAATTGTTGGAAGTCAATATGAACAAAATGTTTGGGAAACTTTGCCGTTTACCACATACAATATTTTTTCCCCCACTGATTAAAATGAATATTAATTCTCGCCGGCTCAAGATTGACTCAGCCTTCCATCCTTCCCAGCTGGGTAAAATGAGGACCCAGATAGTTGGGGGGCAATATGGTGACTCTGTAAACTGCTTAGAGAGGATTCTAAGGCACTATGAAGTGGTGTGTAAATCTAAGTGCTATTGCTATTTCAATTATTTATTTATTCATTTGTCTGTCTGTTTATCAAATTGTATATGGCTGCCCATCTGACAAGAAATAACCCTGGGTGGCATACAGTGAAAAAATATGAAAACAAACATGTCAAATAGTCATATTAAAAAAAACACACTCACACAAATGGTAAAGATTCTGCCATTTCATTAATACTGGTGATAGTTCATCCTTTGTAAGACTCTGTGCTATTTCTTGTTCCATATGTGTTCTTTGCAGAACACATGGAAAATAGCAGGGATGATTTTCTGTCAACATTTTCAGATAATCCCTAATTCAATCTGTGAAAGGAGACCAATAACTAACAAGGAAAATATGTTGAGTTGACACCTGTAATTTGCATCCTTTTACTTATTACATCACCTGAATTGAATGCAAATTTATTTCTGATTGTATGTTGTCTATCTCAGGCCCCTCACCTTTGTTTAGAGTTCAGTTGCTAAAATAATCCATCCATCACTCCACTAGTCAGGTGCAATCTTTACATTGGCTCTCTGCCCTGCATGATATCCTATATCCCAAAATGTCCCTTGCCTTTATGCATGCTTCTAACTAAACTTTAATTATTTTTTAAAACCCAATAATAAAATAAAGATATTTTCTGCTTATTACCACTACCGTATTTTTTGGAGGATAAGACGCACCAAGATTTTGAAGAGGTAAATTAAAAAAAAAAAGCTTTTGCCTGCAAAGTGCTCCTGGGGGCTGGGGGCAAAAATGAGCAAAAAATGGCCCATTTTTCGCAAAAACAGGCCTGTTTTTTGCTTTAAAAGGGGCATGCATAGTCTTTAGGAAGCTTGTAGATTGCTCCTGGGGGGTGGGGGTGCCAAAAACAACCCAAAATGTCCCTTTTTTGCTTGTTTTTGCCCTCCCCAGCCTCCAGGAGCACTTTGCAGGTCTCCCAAAGCCTATGCACGTCCATTTTTGTGAAGAGGGCGGGGTTTCAGACGACTAAGAATGTTGTATTCAGTGTATAAAACGTACCCAGATTTTTACCCTCTTTTTTGGGGGGGGAGGGGGGGAAAGGTGCGTCTTATACTCTGAAAAATACGATATTTATTTCCTTCAATAGGGATGTGATGGCTCAGTGGCTAAGACGCTGAGCTTGTCAATCAGAAAGGTTGGCAGTTCAGCAGTTCGAATCCCTAGTGCTGCATAACGGAGTGAGCTCCCATTACTTGTCCCAGCTTCTGCCAACCTAGCAGTTCGAAAGCATGTAAAAATGCAAGTAGAAAAATAGGGACCACCTTTGGTGGGAAAGTAACAGCATTCTGTGCGCCTTCGGCTTTTAGTCATGCTGGCCACATGACCACAGAGACGTCTTCGGACAGCACTGGCTCTTCAGCTTTGAAATGGAGATGAGCACCGCCCCCTAGATTCGGGAATGACTAGCACATACATGCGAGGGGAATCTTTACCTTTACCTATTTCCTTCAATAGTATAAATATGAACATAAATATATGCATAAAGAGGAAAATAAAAAAAAAATCTTAGTTTTAGATAAGGCACACACATATTATAGACAGGTAATAGAACAGAATTGATCCCTGTTACCTCTAACTTTTGCAAGTAATATTCAATTAATCTAATGAATTGAATCTTAATTTGTTACTGTTAATGACACATTTCAAGATAGATGGAAATCATAGACCAACCACTGAACAGATTTTTTTCCTATTATGAGAAAGAAAATGCTACCTGATGGAAATGACATGCAGAGATTTTATATTTACTGTAAAATACAAAATGATCCTTTGTTTTGGAAACATTACTAATCTTTCAGGCATGTGCAAATTTTCTTGGACCACATAGAACTTGACCCTATATTGATTCATATTGCCTAATGCTAATTAAGCCAAGAAGAGTGCAATTATATCATTTGCTTTTAGGATAGCCACTTATTATCCAGTTTCCAATAGGAAATTTCTTCCCCAAATTTGCTTAAGAAAGGTGGGGAATTTCATTACTTTTTCTGACTGGGGACTGTTAGAAAACAAACAATGAGTAAGAGGGAAGAGATCAAAGACTCTACATTCACATCTGCAATGTAGGTCAAAGACACTACATTACCCTTTAATGAATTTTCCTGTACATACATGCTTATGTTAAGAACTATATGTTGCTCAATGGAATGTCTCCAGGGAATATGGACTACAGGTAGTCCTTAATTTATAACAATTCAATTAGTGACTGTTCAAACAACAGCAATGAAAAAGTGTGGTATGACCATTTGTCACACTTACAACTTTTGTAGCATCCTCGTGGTTATTTGATCAAAATTCGGAAACCTGGCAACTGGTTTACATTTATAACTGTTGCAGTCTCGTGGTCATGTGACCTTCTGACAAGCAAAGTCAATGGGGAAGCCAGATTCACTTAAAAACTGTGTTACTAACTTAACAACTGCAATGATTCATTTAATAACTGTTACTAAACAACTGCAATGATTCGCTTAACAACTGTGACAAGAAAGGCCATAAAATGGGGCAAAACTCACTTAAACAACTGTCTCACCTAGCAAGAGAAATTTTGGGCTCAACTGTGATCGTAAGTTAAGGACCACCTGTATCAAATAACACATCAGATTCCATTGACAGGCAAGCTATTTGCTTACCTAGTGATTGCAAATTATTTATACTAATGTACCATCATTCAATTGTTGGAAGAAATGTCCATCTGGATTCAGTTCTAAGTGGGGAAAAAGACAATGGAAACATGGAGGCTGCTTGGAAAGATGGTTTAATGGTGGACAGGATCACATGGCTTAAGCACCTGAACAGAAAAGGGGGATCACATGTTTCAAGATGTTGGGTGAAGAAGAAAAAGGGCCGAGAGGCTGAAAGTCCCTGGTTTTATGCCCTCTCTGGGCTTTTGAATTTGAGCTTGTATTCTGATTGGTTGTCAGACTCCCATGGGGCCATACAGGGGTAACTTTGTAGGCTGTCTGTATCCCAGGCTTGGTTGAGCCTTGCTAGGTGATGGTGTAATGAAGGGGCTTTGGGCAATTCCTCCTATGGCTCTGTCTGAAGGAGGTAGATCTTTGTTATGTAGAATAGACTGGGCCAGGCCTTAATGGCCCATTGACAAAGGGGGGGGGCGAGTTTCTGCCTCCCTTTTAAGGGAAACATTCTGCCCTTTTTAATATTTCCTAAAATATTTCATTTTTCTAGGAGAGGGGTGGGTGCTAACTTCCTACACTACATTATACTACAGAACATGTTATTGTTCTTATTCCGTGCAAAAAATTTTAGCAGCTTGGAAAGATGGACCACACCCACACCCCACGCTTTGCCAATTACATTACAAATTAGTTAAATAAAATAATTGATTAAAATTATTAATTCATTTAAGTAGATCTTTTCCTGCTAATGAAATCGCCTAGCTCTAATTCAACTATCCTTTCCTTTTATAAATGGAGTCCCAGGGGGCTTTTAGAGAAAAACACGATTTTCATAACTGATTAAAATAATAACAAGTCTCATTCATTCAAAGTCAAAGTTGAGTTGCTTTTTCACTGGAGTTTTTCATTGGAGTTTGGGTTTTCCAGAACCCTGACATTCAAATCTTGATTTCATGGGCAAGTCCACGTAGTTTGCTTGACAAGAATAGGAATATAGTTTTGGGTGGCATTCTTCATCAAAGTCTACTATCAAGCCAATCTTATCCACAGTCTTGTATTTTTTTCCTGTACCTAGCTGAAGCTGGATTGATGCTGCCACCTGCTGACTGAATGGTTAAAATGGTTCTTATTTATTAGCATCATTTTTTTACTTCTGAACAAGAAAAGGTAAGCGAAAGTTTGATAGCTTTCATATAAATGCAGGTAGTCCTCAACTTACAACGGCAAAGTTACAATGGCACTGAAAAATGTGACTTACGACTATTTTTCACAGTTATGACCTTTGCAACATTCCCATGATCATGTGATCAAAATTCAGATGATTGGCAACTGGCTCATATTTATGACCACTTCTGTGTCCCAAGGTCATGTGATGTGTGACCTTCTGACAAGCAAAGTCAATAGAGAAGCCAGATTCACTTAACAACTGGGTTACTAACATATCAACTGCAGTGACTCACTCAACAACTGTGGCAAAAAACCTCAACTCAAACTCAAAAATAAATGGGGCAAAACTCTACAACAGAAATATTGGGCTCAATTGTGATTGTAAGTCGAGGACACCTATAATTACTTAAATAGTTTATTTTATGAGTGAAAACCTGTGCTTACACAGCATGCTAAATTCTGGATACTTTTGTTATGTTTTACTGAACAAAACAATTGGTGCAGTTCCTGCAACATATTAAATCATAATTGTTAGTTTACAACAATAGTAATGAAAATGGTAAAACCAGCTGTCTGGAGAAGGGTTTAATGTTGGCAAAGGTCAGTGGTGAGATTCAATTTTTTTTTACTACTGTTTCTGTGGGCTTGGCTTGGTGGGCATAGCAGGAGAAGGTTACTGCAAAATCCCCATTCCCTCCCGATCAGCTGGAACTCAGGAGGCAGAGAATAGATGGGGTCAGGGCCAGTCAGAGGTGGTATTTACCGGTTCTCCGAACTACTCAAAATTTCCGCTACAAGTTCTCCAGAACTGGTCAGAACCTGCTGAATACCACCTCTGGCAAAGATGCAAGGAAAGAGAAGAGAAAGACCACCAGCAAGGTGGATGGATTACAGTTGCAATGGATGCACCATTGGAAGACTGGGAAGGACCAGTTTAGGGACATTATGGAGAAAATCTACTTCTGTGGTTGCTAAGAGTCAATAGACTTCAAGGTAAGGTACATTAACAATCAGTATGGCAATTCCTGTAGCTATTACTTCACTATATTATGGCTTAGTTAACGATAGCTAACAAGCAGGTAGCATAATAATGTAAATACAAACAGGAGGAATCACTAATCTGTGAGATTGCCTTATTGTCGGCGGAGTGAGTATAACTCCCAAAACTATTCACTATTGAAGCTGCTAGCTGAGGTTGCTGGGAGTTGTAGTTCAGCGGCATCCGGCGCAGCGCGATTCTCCAGTCTCGTTTTAAACTCAGTGTAAACAATGTGCACGGTAGGGGAAGGAACAGCAAGAAAGCCACAAGGAATTCTTTTTCATAAGGGACGCAGTCGCAAGGAAGTCCGGAGATTGGATAAACCAGCGAAAACAACCTGGGTCTAGAGCAGGTGAAAATCCTGAACTCTGCAAAAAAAAAAACCACCCACGAACCTGGGGATATCTTTTCCCTTTGTCCTGGGAAAGACAAGACTGCGCGCGCGCGCGCGGGGACCGCCACTCGCGCAAGCGCACAAAGGGCAGTAGGTGAGGGCGCGCCCACGTGACCAAGGATGATGGCTTTTTTTTTTCTTTCCTGTTGGCTAAAGAGCGAGGAATTTGAGCGGGAAACCGCTTTTCCGCCTGGGGCCTAGCAGGGCTGGCGCCGCCAAAAGGAAGACCGGAACGTGCCGTGCGTTGCTTGGCGGTGGCTCCCGCGGCGCGCTTCTTAGTCAGGGTCCGGCGCCAAAGAGACGGGAGTGGACCAGGTAGAATTAGATCGAGGGAGCCTGGCGAAGAAGCCTCCCGCCTGCGGGGATGGCAAGGGATGGAGGCGCAGCAGAAGGACCGCCCGCTCTGCAGTTGCGGCGCGGTGCCTTGGGGAGGGCGGGGCTGTTCCTGGGGGCCGAGTTGCCCCTATGGGCCTTTGACGTTTCCTCCCGAGAGTCTTGCCTACTTTCCTCACCCCCGCTTCCCCTCGCCTTTTGTCTTTCCCGCCTTGGTTTTCGGCTCAGCATGCAGGAGCCTGGATGGGAGGAGCACGTTGAGTTTCTGAAACTTTTCGTGTTCAGGATTTAACTTTTTGCAGCCGTCCCATCTTAAGTGCAGATAGAGCGAGAGGAAAGGGTGACTCACCTGAGGACTAAAAAAAAAAAGTTCATGCTTAGGAGAGGTTGGAGGCAGGATTTGCATGAAGGGGTGTTCTGATTTTTTTTTAAAAAAAAATCAGCTTTAGAAATTTGATAGTTGCAAAGGATCGTTGGACTTGAATAGCATTGGAATTTTTCTCTGTCTCTGCAAAGACCCTTGCACAGAATTAAAGCTCTTTTCTGTTTATCTGATTACGGAATAACGGTTAGATATATCTGGTGGTACTGTCACGGAGGTTAGTTATTATATGACTGGAGCTTTCCATGCTTCCTGTGCAAAATGAAAATCAATTCAGCAGGATCAGTGTCTGGATTACATAAAGCCATTAATGCATCATTCATAAATATTTGCTGGGACATAGCTCTCATTACCTTGCTGGAATTTATTTTGAAAATGAAAGTATAGCTTTTTAATATTAACAAGTGTACCTTGCTAATGTGTAAGATATTTATAAAAATTCCTGTATAATTGTTAAGTCCACATAGAATGATGTATCTGCTGAGAGTTATGTTTGTTGACTCGGTTAGTATATAAACATAAATATAGCAGAACATACAGTATTTTTAAATATACCTTTCAATAGGAATCACCCATTTGGAAAGGAAAAGCTGTGAAGGAATCTTGATCTTCTTGCCTGAAGTTGTTAGCTGTTCTTTGGTGTGCTTTTTACTGTTTGAATGAATGTCCCATTAAAAACAAACATAAACTATGTAGATTTGATGCTGACTTAAATCACCAAATGTAAAATTATTTTTTGGAAAGGAAGAAGCTATGACCAACATTTTAAGCCACCATTCTATTTTTGAGTAGACTTATTTGGACCTTGATCTGACTTGACTGCAGGTCTGAGTAATTTTGCCAGATCCTATAATATCTGTATTCCAATGCTTAAAGATAAATTTAAATATTTAAAACTTAAGTTGGAAGTATTCCTATTAATAGCCATTAGTAGGTTTGGAATTATATTCTAGACAAAAATGGTTAACTAAATTAAATATTCAAACGCTTGCCACGTATATGCTTGCTATGATTTTTAAACATGCAAAATGGGAAGAGCAGATATTTCCATTTAGATTTGTTTTGTTTGTAGGATGCTGGGTTCATGTGGCATGCAGAAAAGTCACCAAGAAATGCTCAGAAAGAATCGCGTATCACTAGCAAGTCAACTAGTATTGAAGGAACTAATGGAACATCTTATAGAAAAAGATATTATCACAGAAACAATGATGGAGATGATACAGGTGTGTTTGGTTTTATCATAACTGGACTTAATTTTAATTACCCCAAGTGACTTTTGCTCTAACATTGTTTATGCTTTCAAATGTTAACATTGCATTCTTCATGAATTAATACCAGCAGTTTCGGGTAGCATATAGTGGTATAACTAAACCCTTATAGATGAATGAAAGTTTATAGTGTCTTGCTTGATCATCTGTGGTGAGAATTGCTTCTAAATATAAATGGAAACGCTTTATAAGTGGAACAGATTTTTCTCTTTTTTTAGTTTTAGTCCACCAGCACTGAAACTAATAGAAAGAGAAGGTTGCTTGATAAATTTTTGGTCTTACAAGCCACACTGCAGAGTAAGACGTAGAAGAGGAAATAGGTTTTAGCAGGCAGTGCTTATATAAGTAATCAAAATATAGCTATTGATGTAAGAACCTCTTTTTTCAATAGTTCTCAAAAGTCAATTTTTAAAATCATTTGCATCATTAAACATAGTAAGTTAAATTATTGGAATGCTTTTGAAATATTCATATTCCATTTTTCCTAAATTGCAATTGTCTTGCTGTGTGTTGATGAAAAATTGACCAATATATTGTAGGAATGTAAATGTTTGAAAGCAATATAATTTTCTAGCTATCAAGCTAGGAGACAAACTCACCAATAACAACCAGATTTATTTCTATTCCTATTTATTAAAACAACAAAAACTATGTTATATAGAATGTTATATTTATGAGATCTAATCTGAACTTCTTAATGTGTCAGTGTGCATAATTGCATGACAATCATTAAAATTATTACGTAGGCTTTTTATTGTCATTATCTTAAGCATTGTATGTTCAGTGAAACGGAATAAATATTTATATTTCTCATCTGTGAGTTTTTCTGGGTATATAATATTTGATAGCCAATTTGGTGTAGTGGTTAAGGCTTAAGGCTAGAAATCAGGAGACTGTGAATTCTAGCACCACCTTAAGCACAAAACTGGCTGGATGACCTTGGACTGGTCATTCTCTCAGCTCTAGGAAGGTGGCAGTGGCAAACCACCTTTGAAAAACCTTGCTGAGAAAACCTGTCCAGGTAGTTTTGGTGAATAGGACATGATTGAACAGAAGAACAAAAAATTAAGGTACTTTTTGTGAGACTAAAGGTAATAGTATAGGAAAAAGATTAATGAAAATTATGAGCATTGAGTTGACAAAAATATAATTAGATGGAATATTAGATTTATTGATTTATTTTTCACAATTTTGATCCCCCCACCCCCCTTTGAGAGGGAATCTAGTTGGTATACAGTGAAATGCTAAAATATAAAAACAGCACATCATCATCTTCCTAGTATTATTCCCACACGCACAGTGTCTGCTTTTCGGATTGACAAATGCCATCTTGCATGATCAGATGCAGCATCCTGGTCAAGTCTGCATTTTGACAGATGGCTATAGATCCATTGGTTGCATAAACACCACCTTGACTGACTGGTTTGTTGCCTGCATCTGATCTTGGTTTGGTCTGTGCTCAGTTTATCACTGCCCTAATAGGCAGGTAGTATCCATCTATAAAAACAGTGTATAAGAATTAAAAATGAAATATAATTAGAATTTAAAAGGAAGCAAGGATGATTGAACCGGTTAAAAATGGATTAAAAATGTGAAGGGAGAGTTCTCAGGGCTCCAACCAGACCCACAGCTGTGGGCCCTTCTGAGAGCTCCCAAGCAAGGGGTGCAGAGCCATGTTTTAACTCCTTTTCAGAAGACCAGAAGAGAGGGGAGATTATTCCACAGGGCTGGTGCGACGGCAGAGAAGACCCTTCCTAGACTGTGCCAGTCGAAATTCTCCAGGGGTCTGCAACATACCTTCCCTACCTGACCAGGTGGGATGGGTAATAATAACAACAACAATAAATCAAAAACATCTGCCAGACTATCCCTCCTCCTTTACATGGAGGTTCTGAAGCTGTATGGAAAAGCACCATCTGAAATAGAATCACTGCTCAACACTGTCCATATATATATAGCCAAGATGTTGCAATGGAGTTTGTTTTGGACAAATGTGCCACACTCACTATCAAACAAGGAAAAATAGTGAAAACTGAAGGAATCAAGATGTCCCAGAAAAATAAAATTAAGAGTGAGTGAAGATGAGTATATGGGTATCCTTCAAACTGACAATATCAAGCACACTGAAGTCAAGAAAAAGATTAGAGATGAATACATCAAGAGAGTGAAGAAGATCTTAAAGTTCAAACTCAATAGAGGAAATGCCATCAAGGCAATCAAAACCTGGGGCAATTCCAGTCATTACATACACCGCTAGAATAGTGGACTGGACTCAAGCAGAACTAAAAGCAATGGATAGAAAGACCAGAAAAACAATGACAATGAATCATGCCCTTCATCCTCGCAGTGACATTGACAGACTCTTATCTACCAAGGCTAAGGAGGAAAGTTGAGGAAGGAGACCAAGGGACTAATTTTGGCTACACAAGACCAAGCCTTAAGGACAAATACATACAAATCCCGAATTGAGACGACACCAACAGACAGTAAGTGCTGCCTATGCAATGAAGCTGAAGAAACAATGGACCACCTGATAAGCTGCTGCAAGAAGATTGCCCAGACTGACTACAGACAACAGTATGACAAAGTAGCAACAATGGTGTATTGAAAGATCTGCAAGAAATATCATTTGCCTGCAAGCAAGAAATGGTGGGACCATAAAATAGAGAAAGTCAAAGAAAATGAAGAAATTAAATTGTTCTATAACTTTAGAATTCAAACAGACAACACCCCAGACTTAACAATTGTCAATAAGAACGACAAAAAAAAATCTGGATAGTGGATATGGAGACAGCAGAATAGAAGAGAAAGAACTGGAGAAGATAACAAAATACCAAGCCCTACAAATAGAAATAGAATGACTGTGGCAAAAGCAAGCAAGGGTAGTACTGATAGTAATAGGTGCTTTGGATACAATCCCAAAACAACTGGAGCACCCCTTTAACACCACTAGTATTGACAAATTTGCCATCAGTCAATTGCAAAAGGTAATTTTACTAGGAACAGCTTCCATCCTGCGATGGTATCTGTAACACCCAGATCTACCTATCCTTGGTATGGACTCGATAGATAGACAAAAATGCTAAATCTAGTTTAAATCTAGCTGACTGTGTGATGATTGTTGAAGATTAAATCAATAATGATAATCACCATCAAACAAAATCTGCCTACTACTATTAACAACAACATCATCATCAACAACAACAATAATAATAAGGCTTTATTTTGGCAGCTCAAGAACAAGCCTTAGCCACAAACTGCATGAAGGCAAAAATTCAACATGTTATCATCAACAGCAAATGTTGCCTCTGTAATGAGAAAGATGAGACAGTCGACCACTTTATCAGTGGGTGCAGCAAAATTTCACAAACTGACTACCTACAATGCCATGATTGCGTTGCTAAGATTATTCACTGAAAATTGTGCCAAAAGTTAGGATTTGAGTACAGCAAAAACCACTGGGACCATCAGGTTGAGAAGGTTTTAGAGAATGAGAAAGTCAAGATCTTGTGGGACTTCAGAACCAGACTGACAGGCACTTGGCCTACAACACACCTGACATAACAATAATTGAAAAGAAAAAAGTATAGTTCATTGACATTGCAATACCTGGTGATGCACGAATTGAAGATAAACAGCAAGAAAAAAAATCACAAAATACTGGGACTTGCAAATTGAGGTTGAGCGACTGTGGAAAAAGAAATCATGTGTTGTCCCAATTGTAATTGGAGCCCTTGGAGCGATACCTAAAGGGCTACCTCGCTATTTGAAAATTCTAAATTTACCTGACTTGAATATTCTGACTCTACAAAAAACCACCCTACTTGGAACAACTTATATCCTCCGATGTTACCTTAACAGTTCCTAGGTCCTTGGTTAGGACGCGAGCTGTTGAGCTACCAACCAGCCCAAAAGGCTGTGAATCTCACCAAAGATTAACCACATAAAACAACAACAACAACAACAATAATGATAATGCACGAATTGAAGATAAACAGCAAGAAAACATCACAAAATACCGGGACTTGCAAATTGAGGTTGAGCGATTGTGGAAAAAGAAATCATGTGTTGTCCCAATTGTAATTGGAGCCCTTGGAGCAATACCTAAAGGGCTACCTCGCTATTTGAAAATTCTAAATTTACCTGACTTGAATATTCTGACTCTACAAAAAATCGCCTTACTTGGAACAACTTATATCCTCCGATGTTACCTTAACAGTTCCTAGGTCCTTGGTTAGGACTCGAGCTGTTGAACTACCAACCAGCCCCAAAGGCTGTGAATCTCACCAAAGATTAACCAAATCATCATCACCATCAAACAAAATCTGCCGACTTCAGATCCTTTGGAGGGACTTGATAGGTGGATAAAAATGCCAACTCCAGTCTAAACATTATGGTTGGACTGTGCGGCCAACCATAATAATAAACTACCCTGCTTTGGAACTGCCTATAATCTTAGACACTATGTTAATCATTCTTAGGCTGTTATGACTTGTATTGTTAGGTCTTACACTGTGAATCTAATTATAACAATAATGCATTTAACACCATCAAACAACATCAGCCTATCCCGGGTTCTTGGGAAGAATTTAATAGGTGGATAAAAATCTAGTTTAAATGTCTGGCTGACCATGGCCATCCCTAATAAGTTAACTGACAAAGTTTCATCATTGCAAGCAATGTTTTGATGGCAAAGGTAGTGATAATATCCTCTAGGATAGCTTTTTGTTGTTATTGCTGCTGTTTAATATTCTTTGAATTGTATGTATTTTTGCATGAATACAGGCGAAGTCTGGAAATTTTAGCCAAAACATAGAATTCTTGAATTTGCTTCCGAAGAGGGGCCCCAAAGCCTTTTCAGCCTTTTGTGAAGCTTTACGAGAAACTAAACAACAGCACTTGGAAGAAATGCTCTTGGCCACTATCCCCTGCCATAGGATTGAGGCTGCAAAGGTAAGGAAAGGGAAAATATAAAATTAAGGAGCACATTTAGTGTTAGTGATTCCGTTTGCTTTTTCATGCAATACCAGTATGATATTTTCAGTCCCCCTTGATCCTGTGTATTCAACTTCCTAAACTTAGAAAGCTAATGTTTCATAGAGAAGATGTTTGGCTTAGTTTTCATTATAAATAGTTTTACAAGCATTGGGAGGTTTGGATCTAATTGCATCTTCAGGCAAACAAATTTTAGAACTGATATATTTCATTAGGACTGTACAGTGGTATGCACACACTTCTTGCTGTGAAGCTATTTTTCTTATATTTTGAGAAGTATTTACCAGGAATTGTTTTGAAACTCATTATGGTGATTTAAGATTAAAAAGTGAGAGAACCATTATTTCAGCCATTCCAATTTGTATATTGGTTAATATGAATTTATAATTAGTAGATTTAAGAAATATCCTTTTACTCTTTACTTTAGATAGTGAAAATAACACAAAGTAGGGATACTTTTGAATTCTTCTGCAATAAATCTATATTACAGCTATTCAGCCCTATCAGGACGGATTTGACAATGAACAGAACTAAAATTACATGGAAGGTACCAGCAAGTTCAGTAAAATGCTTGTAATGTATTTTTCCAAATCCGGAGTGACTTGTTTAGAATTTAGAGAATTCCATTTGAGATTTTTGAAGAGAATGAACATGAACCCTGCCTTCCCACTTTTCATTGTGCTAGGACAGGTCAGAGGGCAACATTAGTAGTAGTAGTTACTACTAGTTACTATTAATTAATAATATTAATTTATAATTTAATAATAACAATACCAGCTAAAGAACAGCAGCTTTACTGTTTACATTGTTGTGAAGAGATAATAATTTGACACAAACTGAACTGGACAGTTTGGACTGAAAAACAAGAAAACTGACCATTCGCTATGTATTACGTTTCCATAAGGACATTGATAGAGTTGCTTCAACAGTGAGATGAGTGGCATATAAATTAAATAAATAAATAAATAGAATATATCTGTTCTGCAGAAATGGAGATTTACTTTAGTGTGTATGAAGGCCAACAACAGCTAAAGAATTGGCAGCTGTGACTTCAGGTTTTGAGCAGATATAATAATCATCATCATCATTTTTTATTTAAATAAATAAATATGTATTACATTGATATGCTGTCTGATTCCCACTGACTCTGGATAGTTTGTTTAAACTTTTGAAAAACAAAGAACAATACAAAAATAACATTTAAAAAGATTAAACAGTATACATTTTTATAGAAAGATCCAGATTAAACAGTATATATTTTTATACAAAGGTAAACTTGATCTGAGTCATTACAGAATTATAGGACTTAATACATAAATACATTTGTGCATGCCTCTGGTTGAGGGAATGTGATGAAGTATAGAAGTCAAATTTGATTTGATAGGAAAACATTGAATCAAATTTGATTCAGTAGGAATCTATTGCATGGTAAATACTGTGGGCAGAACTGTCAATAGTTTCTGATTATTGCTCATTGTATGACTATATTTTGCGAACTAGCAGGCTTTAGGGAATAATTTATATCCAAGTGCATATGGCACACCTAATTGCACTATCATAAATAGTGGGAATTTTTTCATCTTTTGTCCCCATCTCTCATCTGAGGTTTTATTTGACGAACACTGACATTTTGTGATATTTTCATAGTACTTCTGGTCTTTTTCAGCGCCCTCTTTGCTATAATGAAAGTTTCCCGTTTCCAGTGCCTGAATCCTGTGTATCCCAGAAAAGACCATATCAGAATAATGGTAAATTTATAATACAATTTGCCTTCGTTACAGCATATGACATTATTTCATAGGCTTGCAGAATGTACCAAATCTGACATAAGAACATGGTTTCCTAACCTGTGCTACAGTTCTGTGTAAGAGTGTGCTCAGAGATATTGGGGTAGCTTGTAAAATCAAAGAGGCATTGGGATCTGGTAAAGTATTATTCAGACTTAGTCCCTGAAATATCATCTAATACAATTTTTGACATTTGAATAAAAAGTTTGTCTGCAATTTCTAAAAGAGGAAAGACATTCTTGTACTTTCTTCTTGTGGTATTAGTTTCATCTGAATAATTTTTAAAATTTGATTTCCAGCATGTTTCTTTCAAATATGGTTTGTTTTTTTAAATAAATTATACAATCTGAATTATTTTGTAAATTATTTTTAAAAAAAGAGAAAATAGTTTGGAGGTTGACATCTTGTTTTCACATTCTTGTCCACGCCTTTTCTTTTAATACAGGTCCTGGTTGAGTTATTTTTGGAACTCCCAGACTACAGTCCTGACTGAAGGATATACAGAAATTAATATCCCTGTATAAAATTATAGCTTTTGAAGGAATAATGGAAGAACAATGAAAAACAATCCAAATTTAATGCTCGGGATTTAGCTGTATCCCACTGAGATTTTAAATTGCAAACTCTTTTACTAGCTAATAATTATATAGATTATTCATTGGATGAGTCTACTATTCATATCCCATGGCTATGATTGTAGCCTAGACATATTCACAAAAGTTAATTGGCTCATTTTTCGTTGTTAACTTGTGATATAAACATAGATTTATATACTGCAGAAAATGGAAGAAAATGAAGCTTTGAATGTCAAGTGTTATACATGTGTTCAGAATACATGAGTTAGAGTTATTTAATGCTGTAGACCATCACAAATCAAGGAAGAAAGCACTGGGTCCTCATGTGAACCCAACAACAGATCTTCTTTTCCCCCAAATCCTGATCCTTGTTGCCAGAGACTTCTGTCTAATTTGCTTGCGTCTTGTCCTTGAGGAGCAAGCATGACAGTGAAATACCAGTTTGTCCTAAGGTTGTGCAATAACATTACTAATGACTCCCAGTGAGAAGACCTCTCCCTTCCTGATTATAACATATAGTATTTTAAAATATTACATACTCTGCACAAATTTTATTGAAGTTTCACGTTTTTAATTTGTACTTCATCCATGGTAACCTTACTCTCTTGATACTCAAAATAGCTCAACTAGTTTAGAGGGCTATTGTTATTTAAAGGAAAAGTTCAGTTGAGAGATAATTTTTGATGGTACTCTGATAGGGTGTGAGATGGTTAAATTCGAAGCACTTGGATTGCAGTATTTCAATACGGAAAAGAAACATTGCATTACAGTACAAGTAATCCTTGATTTAAGACCACATTTGAGGGCCAAAATTATGTTGCTAAGCAAGTCAGTTGTTAAGTGAATTGCCCCATTTTATAGTTTTTCCAGTTATTAAGTGAATCACTCGGTCAGTAAATGTATCTGGCTTCCCCCATTGACTGCTTGTCGGAAGCTGGCAGGGAAGGTTACAACCAGTGATTACATGACCCCAGGATGATGCAACAGTCATAAATATATGCCAGTTGCCAAGTTTCTGAATTTTTTGACATGACTATGGGGGTGTAACAGTTGTAAGTGTGAAAACTGGTCACTTTTTTCAATGCGACTTTAACTTTGAACAGTTACTAAACAAGTGGTTGAAAGTTAAGGACTACCTGTAGAATACTTTTTAATACATTTGATAGAGGTAAAATGCTTAGATTAAGAAATGCATATACTGTATAGTTTTTTTTCTTAAATATCCTCGCCTTACTGTAAATCTAATGCTGTTACACAGTGGCTTGCTTTGCTCTGGAACCCTTTACATATTGGTGTTTGGTTTGCAGCAGTGCCAATGGAGCATTCATTAGATGATGGAGATGGCCCTCACTATTCTTCGGTGAAACCATGCACTCTAGAATTTTATCGCACGCATGCACACTCGGTAAGTAAACTGGAAAGTGGACATTGATAATTTCTTTTGCTTTTTTTCATAAATAGGTCGGGAGTTTTTTCTTTGCAGGAAAGCAGTTAAATAGATGGGCTATGTGAAAAACTGCCCTCACACAAAATGTAGCATTTTCTTTTTTTCCCATATATGATTATAAAAATTTGAGTAACTGAAAATTCAGAATAAAAATGGAGGGGAGGTAGGGTTAATCAGTCTGGGTTGTTTGGATCTTCTACTCGAGCCAGAGGTTGTACTAGAAGAACTGCAAGGTCCCTTCCAATTCTGTTAATTCTGTATTTGATTAATCAAGAAGAATGTTTCTCAAACTCTGTCCTGTGCGCAATTGTTCCCAAACAGCTCAAAAGTTCTGCAAGCTAAAAAAATTATCACTAGAAGACTTGGAAGGCTGTTCATAGTTAATGAGCTTTTGAATAAAAGCATTGGGGATTTTACATTTTCCTTCAACATAATTTTACAAAAGTAAATTATCAGCAATTGCTTTAACTAAGATCAAATATAAAAATAAACAATGTTATACTGATCCTCTTTAACAAATCTTACTCCAGACCTAAATAAGTACACAATCATATCCAAACTCATATTTCTCCTTACGGTTAATAAAAACATTGACTATTTATTTATTTCCATGTATTGAAAATTACAGGCATTCATTAAAAAAAAAAAGTTTTGTACAGTCTGGAAATATGAACTAATACTGTCCAATTGTTTTAATTTTATATTTTGATTTGTCTTTGACCCCTGGTAGAGAGAGTTATATATTTTCAAATCAACTTGTGATTTTACTTTCAGTGTATATGTTACTGTGAAAGTCCGAAATCTGGTGAATGTTGACATTCACCGGTGAATGTCGACATTCACATAGTCGCTTGGTGTATGTCTGAAATATATACCCTTATCCTCTCGACACCCTTACCCTAATACCCTTATCCTGTCGACACCTCGGCTCCTCGCTTCCTTTTAAGCGTCTTCTATTCGCGGACTTTTTTTTTTTAAACCTGCGATCCTGCGCGGTTAGAACGAGTAGTTTCCAGGACCGCGAATTGAAAAGCAAAAGTAAAGCGTTACGCTGACTCGTTATATATATGTCACCGTGAAAGACCGAAATTGGTATGTGTCGACATTCACTGGTGAATGTCGACATTCACCAATTTCGGTCTTTCATTCACCGGTGAATGTCGACATTCGCTAATTTCGGTCTTTCATTCACCGGTGAATGTCGACATTCACCAAATTTCGGTCTTTCACGGTGACATATATATCAAGAAACTGACATATATGTTATCTTCGTTTAATAGGCATACAAGTTGAAATCATACCCACGAGGCCTGGCTCTTATCCTTAGCAATGTGCATTTCAGCAATGAGACTGATCTAGAGTTGCGTTCTGGAGGAAAAGTGGACAATGCTGTTCTAGTTACACTTTTCAAGCATCTTGGATACCAGGTGGTTGTAAAACATGATCAGACTGCACAGGTAAGTTGAAAAATGTGACAATTGTGACCAATGTTTGCATAAGTTTCATGAAATTTATTTTCCAGAATTTGTTGTTTTTAAGATGGCATCTAGATTATATTAAAGTGATTATCTATAATATTGTTTTTAACTTCCATTTGTTAATTGTTTCATTATAACAATTGTATTTCTTTATTTCCATATAAATATATATTTGAATCATTAACAAAGATTTTCAGATTTAAATTTAAAAAATTGAAATTTTCTTGGGGGTCTTTTGATTGAAAATGATGTAACATCATGAGCACTTTTAGAAACTATGCTCATACGTTTTCTATTTTCATCATTCCTGAATCTTTTATCTCCTAGTTATCATGTTTTTTGGTGGTTATTTCCTCTAATTTCCAACTTTGTTTGCCTATATGGTTCAAGAAATTTCTGATTAGGGATAATTTTTTGTTCTCAGGAAATGAAAGAACAGTTGGAAATTTTTTCCAAGCATCCAGTTCACCAAAACGTAGACTCCTGCATAGTATCACTTCTTTCGCATGGCATAGAGGGTGGAGTCTACGGAGTAGATGGGAAGCTACTTCAGGTAACTCAATTATATGCAAATTCCTTCTTTGTTTCGGAATGTGATCATGCAGGGAATCTGAGGATCAGACTGGCTATCATGGAAACAATCAAGCCGTAAAAAGCTGTAACATATATTCTGCCTTAAAGTAGAATGGAAGATATTTTGATGAAGGGGAGAGAAATGGAGGAGAAAAAACTGGGCAGAGTAGATACTATGCTTGCATTGTAATAATTAAAAAAATATGGAGCCTTTATATTCTTTGAATCACTATACAGTAAAATATTAAAGTAATAAAATAAAATATATATAATGATAATCAGTTTGACAATTCCCTTTTAAAGCACTCAGTTACCTTGTCTTGTTTCTTTTCCAGCTGGAGGAAATTTTCAGTCTTTTTGACAATGCAAATTGTCCTAATCTTCAGAATAAGCCTAAAATGTTCTTCATCCAGGCATGTCGGGGAGGTAAGTGACTGGGGAGGGTGACCTGTGATTCACGACAAGCATTCCCCTTTTCTGCACGCTTGTGCTCACCTCTCCTCTTTACTTCTCTCAGGTATAAGCGGAACCCATTTCACCTCCCTGCCTTGCTGTTGCCACTACCTCTCTCTGTAAGTGGTTCTCGCTGTGCATGGCTTTGGTCAGCAACTTGCAGACCTTGCAGTAACATGGAAAAAGAAGAAGGAGATTTGTAATCTCTACTTCTTGCATGTATATGGGGGGCACTTAGCCCTACTAACTGCACTCCAGTGAGATTGTGTGCTGGGACTTTCGTTCTTTCTCTCTTTGGCCTGGACTCTGGTTTTTCCTACTTGTGCTGAACTTTGATAGATTGAATGAATAGTAGTCTGAGATCACCTTGGGTGAAACATTATGAATAGTTGAAAATTTGCATTTTTGTTTGATTCAGATGCAAGGGGGAGCAGCTGAATTTAAAATACTGTTAAGATCCGGAGACATCCTAAAACATCTGTCTTTTCTAATCTGAATCTAAAACAAGTTATAGGAATGTAAGAAAAAAAAAGAATATAGAATGTAAGACTGATCTTAGCAAGATTATATCATAATCAAAGGATTATAACTGATGTAAGGACTGGGGATGATTCAGCAGATATTCTAGCTGATTAGAATTTATAGGAAATATTTCAGTTGCTAAACACAAACATATCACCATAATTTTAAAGGATTCCTAGGAGCTTAAGTAAAAATATCCAGACTGAAAAATAAAATCAACATGAATAATATGGACCAATAAGCCAACAGGCATCATAATTCCAAATTATTCTTTAAATGGTGTCTCATAAAAGACTTCAATTTATCCAATTTAGGGAAAGATTAAAGCTGGTGCACCTAATTTCTGGAAAGAGGCTGTTCTGCAAAATAGGGTCATTGCTGTGAAATAGATTTTCTGGACTTCAACACCCTCATCTCACAAAAGTAGGGAACCATCACTTTTTCCTAGAAAGCCTGTATTGGCAGGATGATTCTGGTGAAAGGATCTGATGTGTATTTTAAAATTAGGACTACTGTCTCTAATTGTGGCTAGAGTTACCTTGGAAAGGAGGAAATTTTTTAATAAATATAGAAGTCTAAATTCTCCTCTGTGATTCAGATTTAGAAATTGTTAGTAGTGTCAGTAGTATACTTGGCTTCATGGAGAAATTGAACAAGGCTGCCGAGATGAAGTTAATTTCAAGTAGCTTGTAGCAGCTCTCTGAAGTAGCAGAGAGCATTGACTCCATCTTATGTAAGTACATATCTAAAGCTTTATTTTTCCCCTTTATATCTACAGCAACATTATACCTCCCATTACTACTTATGAAGGCTGAGATTCTAGAGAATTGGATTCAGCTATATCTTGAGGGCTGCAGTTTCTCCCCTTTGCATTAAAGATTATTTCCCTCTGATGAACCTTCAGGCAGCATGCCTGCAGTACAGATGAACTCTGTGAAGTAAATTAGAAACCAGCGCCTAGAAAATCTGTTTATGTAGTTCCCCAGAGGCTTGCCTTAAATGTTTGCCTTTTATAGGGAATACATTTTAGGCTTGAAAAAGGTTTTATAGGGAATAAAGGCTGAAAAACTGATTGGACATTTTTAATAGGGCACTTAAATGGTCCTTAAATTTAAATTTATTTTTTTAGCCAAGTTTCAGATCTTAGGAGAATACCGATGCTACTCTCTGATGTGCAAAACCAAAATAGAGCTAGTGTTCTATTACTGTGCCAGGGCTGCAGACACCTTGTTTAAGGTAATATATGCTTTTGAGATATGTGTAAAGAAAACTTTGGTATTACAATAACACTTCTTGATAAAATTAACCTGTTAAACTTAAGCAAGTTTATTTAAGGTACACACAGTTTCATAATATCTATCTGTTGCATAAACATTTGAATTAATTTGTAACATAATTATTATATTCCCTTTTGTGTTGAAATTCAAGTGCTATGGATCATACCTGAGTGGAATTTACCACTAAAACCAGGGATATTTCATCAGGGAAAGCAGGAAACCAGTATGAGCCTTGCACAGAACAATCGTGAACTGGATGCAAATCCCCTGGGCTATGCACTAGTTTGTGGTTGAATAAATGGTATTATTTATTATTGTATTATTTTACAATATTTTGGACCGCTGCATTACCGCACAACTCCTAGAGGTTGCAGTATTTCTATTAAAAATAATAAAGCCAGTACATAAAGTGACAGTGAATATCAAATTCTCTGTGGTGTCTGTTAATAGCAATAAGCTGTGAATTAAAAGCCATATGAAACAGTTCTGTCTTCTGATAATTCCAAACAGCACGCTATAGTTTATGGATAAAATATGCTATTAAAGAGAATCCTGCAGTTATGTATAGCAGCTTTATGCGCTATCTTGCTTTCAAATACAGATCTAAATGCATTGATGGCAAGATTCATATTAGTATGTTATGAGGAATATTTTCTGAAATCTCTCTAGAAGTATTTAGGAAATGACCAAAGATAGAAGGAAAAAAAGGACCTCATCATATCCTTACATTGGAAAATCAAGCACCCTGACTAGGTTACTTTAAACATTTCAAAATTATTTACTTGGTATAATTATAAAAATTGAAGAAGTGGAGGCTTATAAAATATGTTGTTCAAAAATGCCTCTGTGGCTTATTCTGAAGATAATTTTTGAGTGTAGTAAAGCAAGTAGAACTTACATTTGTTTCTTTGACCTAATTTTAATTTAATTTATTAATTTGCACTGTCCAATTTAAAGTGAACTATTTTAGTTTGTCACCTGTGCTACGTTTTTCAGTGAATAATAAACTGGATCAAGAAATTTGGCTAGGACAACATGAGTAAATAAACTCAGGGTTAATCTTTTAACTTACCGTAGTTGGAAGTAAAGTACAGAAAGACAGCCCAAGCCAAACCCTAAACCACTTAATGGCTTAAACTTGTAACAAAAGTCAGCAAAGTAGACTTGCATGGTGTATACCATGACTCAGAAGCCACAATAATTAGATGAACATCTTGTGCTAAGATAGAATCTGCCAATCAACTTTATGCTATAGCATGATTTGTGAACATAGCCTCAGTTTCTTCTGTTAGGGTTAAGGTTGAAATGGAAAGTCTTAGAAGAAACACATTTGGGATCTATGTTCCTTTCTCTCTGACACTCATTGTGGAAATAATGGATTTGCAAAACTGCTAGAATTAGGAAAGGAAAAATACCAGCGAATGGAGAGCTGCTTGGAAGAAGAAAAATGCTTTCTTTTGCTTGACATAGGGTGTGTCTTTTCCTAGGGATTATAAGTGTAGCCCAAATGTGTTTGATACTGGTATCTTTCTACTAATTTATCTTCAGAGGATTGATCAGAGACACAAATGTTTAGTACGCTAGCACCAGCTCTCATAATTGGAGCTTTTTACTTATCTCCATACATCTTTATTTATTACTAAAGAGTTTAATGCATGGCTAACAGTTTATTTGCTCGTATACTAAAGGAGAAAAAAAAATCAAGATTTTTTTACAACCTAGCTTGTACATTCTAGTTTCACTCAGGAATTCCATCTCCAAGAAATTAAACGTTTGACTTAAAAGCTGTGTTAGCTGGTCTGTTTAGCTTTATACTACTAAAACTATAAAATAAAGAATGACTTTATGTCATTATGCAAACCTGACATTTGATGCTTATTTTGATTACCATATTGTTACATTGTCTAAATGTATGGAGGCTTGTTTGTCCTACTTTGATCCAATCTTCCATAGCACACTGCTGCTGCTTCGATATTGCAGCTCCCACTGTGAGGCGTTCATCTGTCCACTAGCTGCTATTTCCTTCCCAGCAGGTGTGGAGACTGGCTCCTGCTGTTTAGTAACCTTGCAGCTGGAATGGAGTGGTTATGTCTATTCTACAGTCTTGCTTCCAGTCAACACTGAATGCTTGGATTTATTTCATTTTAAAGGGGAAGGGAAAAGAAGGAAGGTTAATTTAGTTAGGAATAGCAAGGGTCAGCAACAGTTCCTTGCTTTCTCTAGGGGCATCTTATGATTTCAACATTATTATGAACTGGTTTCAAACTGATTGTATTAAATATAAATCGCAGTAGGGTAAGTATACAATTTAATAATAGTGTGCATACAGCAATTTCAAAACACTTGGCACTGTGAGTCCAGCTGTATGTATAGCCTTATTAATACCTAGCATGCAACAAGAACAATGAGCAAGAGAAAAACCCAAAATAAAAATGGAAGAAAATAATGATAAAAATAGCTTTGAAAATATGCTAATAGCCTAATAACCATTTTTTGTGGTGGGTGGGGAGCTTATACATTTACTAAAACTAACACTTGTCTGGACTGAATAGAAAAGGAAAGATTTTTGGAGCAGAACTGGCTGAATTTGGATTTGCTGAAAGAATAATTAAAAGAGAGGAAATATAAAGATATACAGAGTATAAGCTGCTTTCTCTATCTGAAGCTCTTGAAAATAAGGTTACCTAGTTAAAAAAACACTTTGTGGAGCAGAGAATATGAGAAAGACTTAATATTTGAAACCTGATGAGAGCTGAGGTTATAAATCAGCTATTTCCCCCACCTCATTTTTCTCGCTTTGATATATTTTCCATAAATAGAAAAAGAAGTTTTTTTTTTAAATCCTGTCTCCATTTTTAGAGCCATTAGACGCCCACCTTTTCATTTTTCAGGAATGCTTATGGTGTCTTTAAAGGGTACTATAAATTAATAATTATTTAAAACTATTAAAGCAATATTTAAAGTAAACACTTAAACTGACAGATGAGTATTAAGGAAGATAATGGCATTTATGATGATGCATATAGATATCTGGTTATGTATACTCTTGAAAATCAGGTGATTGAAGTGCTTTGGACTGTTTTTTAAGCATTTCTGCGTACATACTCAAAACTGAATTCTCAAGCTTGCATGGTGCAATAATAAATCTGAGCAATGTTGACAACTTTTATTTTTAATTCCAGTTGTATTCTTAGCTTGTTTGTAAAACACCTGCATGTAGGACTTCATGCATGTGTACATTCTTTGTCCAGCACCATATTGATCAGAAAATTTTCCCTTCATATATTCTTTTTTGTTTTTTTAAAAAAAAGGATAGAGAGCATTTCCCACAGCTGAAAATTCCTAAAAGTCTTGGAAATAGCAACCACAAAGAGTGTATTGGAGACATTGGTGACCTTTCTTTAACTGTTGGAAATTGGATACAATAAGTATGGAGGGAGGCTGGCAGCAGTTTATTGGTAATTTTAAGGTAGTCTGTAGCTCCATATGTAATTCATGCGGTATTAGGAATCTATGGTGCCTTCAGAATTCCCCGTTATTACAATCTGATCTATGATGGCTGGTTGTCACAATACAATAGAATGTTTAAGTCTAGCATAAAGTGAAAGTTAAAAAAAATTACAGAACTAGTTGCATAATTAATAGCTTATAGTTTTAAGATAACTGGTGTGTATAAGCTGAACAAACAATAGTTAGACGTTTGAGAAATAATAGCATAACAACTATAAAATGACTGAATTCCAGTCAGTAAGATTTCATGCTTTTACAGCTGAAAATAACGCTCAATTATGATAATTGTAGTTTGTATAGTAAGATGATACTGAAAAGGTTTACAACATTAGAGACTGCAAAACTAAATATAAAAAGTGGGAGTAAAAATACAGTGTAGCAGTACTATTAATCAGTTCTTGCCAAATCTTTTTTACTGTTGGTGCAGAATGTAACTTCATAGGTTATGGAGGAGATACTCAGAAAGTAATCAAGAAATATAAAACTGATCTGTATGGCTTGGCAATTTAGAAAATAAAGAATATCAATACCGCCAACACCGTTGAATGAGCAGTAGAGAAGGTTATGCTTGATAGTTTCAACTTGTCTGTCATCGCAAGGGCACAGTTGTTCTGGAAAAGATATCTTCCGTCGAGTTCAGTTGAAGGGAAAGAATTGTACTGAGCCAAAATAAAAGCCCTTCTGTGAGAAAAAACGTCTACATAAGTACTGGGTTTTACTTTGCCCTTTAGACTTTCATGATTTTTTAAAAAAAGTTTCTCGTTTAAATTAGGTTGGCACTCAATATCCATTGTATACTGCCTATTAGTAGTTTTGACTTGCTCATAGCTTAAGGCAGAGGTCCCCAACCCCTGGGCTGTGACCCACTACCAGGCCGTGGCCTCTTCGGAACTGGGCTGTGCAAGCCACTGGCCAGTGCACGTGCGCATTGACTTGCATGAGTGTTGATGCAGGTGTGCCAGGCCGCTGCTTACGTGGGCCAGTTCTCGCCCTGCTGGGCCACCAAGCTGTAAAGGTTGGGAATCACTGGCCTAGGAAGGGTAAGTGGTAGAGAATAGTGATTAATGTTGGTTTCTTCAGTAAAATTGCTTTAGATTAAGATTCATCTCCCAGCATTAAACTAGACAAGGTCCACAAGTGCAGGTTGGAAGATAAACTCAACTGATCACTACAAATGTGAGATTCTTGGTGCTCTCTGAACTTGGCTGTTTTGTGGCAGATGTTTCATTACCAAACTAGATAACATTATCAGTGCTATAAGAGAGTGGAGTCTGCTTTCATTTTATATACCAGTGGCTTGCCTTGTCAGTGTTGGTGAGAGGGGTCTTGGTAGTTCCTTGATCAGGTTTTGTGTTTACTGTTAACTTATTTGTCTGCATTGGTAGTTCCTTGATTGTGTACTGACTGGTACCAGCACCGACAAACAAGCTAACAGTAAACCAGAGCCTAATCGGGGAACCACCAGGATCATTCCCACTGACAGGGCAAGCCACTAGTATATAAAATGAGAGCAAATCCCACTGTCTCCTAGCACTGATGATGTTACCTAGTTTGGTAATGAAATGTCTGCAAGAAATCCATCAAGCTCAGACAGCATCAAGAACCTCATAGTTCCAACTGAGTTACAAATATTCTCTTCTATTGATCTCTATAAATTGTACCAACTTTAGCTAGTCGGAGCTACAATAACCTCCTTTGCTTAAAAATGAAAAAAAAATCACAGTGGCAACAAAATCTTTGCTCGTTTTGGGCAAAATAGCTCCCATGAGTTTTGGATGCCTGAGTTTGGAAGATTACGCCCAGATATTTAAAATGTGAGACCTGTTTAATGATAGTCCTGTTTATATACCAGGTTTCCTTGCAAAAGGTTTGGTTTGAGGGTTTTAATAGTTTATTTTCAGTTATATTGAGCTAGGGTTACCAAGACACAGCTAAGTCCCATTGGGGTTCTAGAAACTATTCTTACATCATCTGGGTAGAGCAGAAAAGAGCTATGCAGGAGGAATGGGACAAGTATGTTTAATACCCTTGTGCGTTAGAACGGCACTTGATAAATGGCCTTAATGGTTGCCTCTGACTTTCAGGGATCTGCTATTGTGAAGAGAATGACTAAGAAACAACAAGTATTCATTAACTGGAGAGGCTTTTGGTTTTTCCCAGACTCAAGTCATAGAGTCAAGCGTGGACTTAAGTCATGAGAAAATGCATGCAGCAAACTCTAGTGTGTATCTCTTGATTAGATGTTGCAAGCACTGAGCAGTCATGGATTGACCTCTCCCTAAAGCCAGCCTGTCTCTCCAGTAGGTGGCTTCCTTTTTCTAGCCGATCTCTTAACTTCCACTAAAAGCTTCTGACAGAAAATATCCTAAGTAAACTAAAGGTCTGCAATTTACCAGTCATGCCTCTTCCTTACTTTTGACATGGGTGTTGCATATACTTTTAATCTTACCTACCTCATATTTATGTGCTTGTGAATGCTGTATAATGTTAATTAATAAGAGGACTGTTTTAAGAAAAGTTGGTTTATATCATGCACAGCAATAGCATTTAGACTTATACACTGCTCCATAGTGCTTTACAGCATTCACTGGGCGGTTTACAATGTCATATTGCCCCCCAAAATCTGGGTCCTCAGTTTACTGACCTTGGAAGGATGAGTCAACCTTGAACCCCGTCAGGATTAAACTCCAGGCTGCGGGCAGAGTTTGCCTGCAATACTGCATTCTAACCATTGTGACACAGGACTACTGGTGAATACATATATGAAAGTCTGTAATGCAATGAGTATGCCTGTCATTTAACAAAGATATAGAATAGAGCTGCATGGGGTTGATCATCTGATCTTTTTTCTCTTGTTAGATGAGACAGATCGAGGAGTGGATCAGATAGATGGGAATGACTGGGCCAGTTCTCCTGGTTGTGAAGAGAGTGATGCCAACAAGAAGGAAAATCCCAAGTTACGCCTCCCCACCTGCTCTGATATGATCTGTGGATATGCCTGCCTGAAAGGTATTTTGGATAATACAAGTGCTGTCATATTATCACATTATTTCTCTTGTTATGCAGCTAAGGTATTTCTATTTCTTTTTCCTTTAATTGGCTTTGGGTTTTTTGTTTTTGTTTATAGGTACAGCTGCTATGAGAAATACCAAACGTGGATCATGGTATATAGAAGCTCTCACGTCTGTGTTTGCTGAGGATGCCAGAAACACACATGTGGCTGACATGCTGGTCAAGGTGGGCAGGGATACTGTGCTTCATTTCTTTTTATGTTCTGTCTAAATTTAAGGTAGTTGTTTGTACTAAGGATATGCAGAAAAAAAAACCCAACTAGTCTCTAATAGTCCATGCTTGAATCAAAGCACTTGAGTTTCAGATAGCAGTATGGGGAGGGGGATGGCAGGTAGGGAAGGAAGGAAGGAAGGCACTGAGAAGAAAGTACGGAGTGGGAAATGCTGGTTGGATAATCACTACTACTACCAGTGTCCCTAGCTTTAAAAGTAGCATATCCAACTAGTCTGCCTTTCTGCCCTCTTACCTTTGCAGAGCTTTCCTTTCCTTTCCTCTTATACTGCTCTTAAAGTCAAGGATGTCAGCCATGGTATCCAAGGAAGGTATGGAAAGGAAAGTCCTGGGAAGATAGGATGAGCATGTTGCTTGAGTGGCTTCCTTCCCCAATCTAGCCATAATTGTTGCTGATGTCCTTGACTTCAAGAGCAAGATAAGGGACATAGCAAAAGAGGGTGCTGGAGAGGTAAGCACAGACTGTGCAGAGGAGAAGGTGCACAATACCTATTGTGTTGCCCACTGGATTTTATCTCAGCCAAAGCCTAAAACAATCAAGCTCTTCTTTGGCTCAGGTTTGCCAAACTGCAGCTCACCCAAAATGGTCCAGCAGAACTTCTGAGACAAATGTAATGGGTGTGAAACAAAGTACATTTTCTTTCTTTTTTTGTAGCTATCTATGCTTTTAGATAATCTTTTGTTGCTTTCTGTCTTGCAGGTGAACAGACTGATCAAACACCGTGAAGGACATGCCCCTGGCACAGACTTTCATCGTTGTAAGGAGATGTCAGAGTACTGTAGCACACTCTGCCAAGACCTTTACCTATTTCCAGGGATAGTTGCTGAGAATTAATTATATTGTTCTTTTGGCAATGAAATCCGTTCCCTGTTCCTCTTCAGCATCCATGAAATACTTCTACACTTGTCTGCATATGTTTATGATCTACAGTATCTTCCTTCATGGCCGTAAGATAACTTTGTATGACAGTGAAAACTTGACTGATGAGCTATGGCTGTTTGCTTTCTTGTTTTTGTTTTTTTTAACCTGAGATATCCTAAGCTATAACCTGTAAGTAAATAATGCCTGGCCATATTAAATGTTTTACGCTGTTTGCAGACTGCTAAAATTACTCATAAGAGTAAGATTTGGCCATCGTATTGGATTTTTTTTCTCCCCATGTTCCAAAAACAGACTGATGGGGAGCGCTTTAATGATTTTATGTCAACGTTTGTAGAAAATGTGAGTTTGAAAATTCATGTAATTATTTTTATAAAGGAAAAGATATAAACATTTTATAAAAAGTTACACGTTGAATTCTTTTTAAATTTGAATTGATGTTTGGTTGCCCACAGCAGGAGCCTTGAAAGGGAACCTTAACTCTAAAAATAGAGGCTTTGCAGACTATGAAGGCCATGTTAGAATGGCAGGCCAGTACTAAAGTTGCTTTATGCATATAGAATTCAAGCAGTCACCAAATCACTAATTTTTGTTACAAAGAAATTAATATTGCTGGTTACAATATTTCTTACTGTGAAATTTGATCATTCTTGTAGAAAATTGAGAGCAGGTCTTGGAAATAATCACAGTGTTTTTTTCGTTCTCCAAAATACTTCTGGTTACATAAAACTATGTGTTTCTAAGTTGTAATAGCTTTAGCTTATGATTCCGAGTGTTCATAATATTTCCATTCTGCATAATATTATCTGTTTATCTAATCCTGATTTGAAGTTATACTGAAGACTTCACTAGACAACATAAGTACTGTATGCTGCCATGGATTAACCTGCCTTTATCCTGTTCTGATTGCCTGTTCTTTTAATGTAGAAAAGGAAATGTTTTGCTCTTCTGCTTGTAAGGATGCCTAGACAGGCACAGGATAGAAAATAGAGGAAGACTTTAAACCCATCATTTTTCAGAATCTAGTTCTACTACTGTAAATGGCCCCTTGGGTGGGACCTATCATGTCTTGACTTTCCAGTGGTCTTTGGAAGTAAAGGACAACAAGGCCCAAGACAGTTTTCTTGATATGTGCGAATATATTCTTTAATGACATAACAATCCAGGCACTCAGTAGCTCCAGAACTAAATTGGTAGCCCCTAGACTTGCTGCAGTGTTTGAGAAATAGTTATCTTTCCTCTATTTAAATTGAAGCCTTTGAAAATACATTTGGAATATTTTGTGCTCTTTTTAAGAAAAACGTATTTTTGTATTTTTTTAAAAAAAGTGTTTCTGCAACCAAAGTGACAAGTTTTTTTAAATCACTGCCTATATATATATTGTATATAAATTGCTTTGATATATGCCAAAATAAAAAGTAATCTCATTTTCCTACTTCTGTGCCTCTTTTTTTCCTCTTTCACTTGTGAGAATTACATCTAGACTTTTCCTGCAAACCTGTAACACCATATTCTTGAAGCTACTGTTAAACAATGGTAGGATAAGAGGAGGTTAATGCTGCAGTTAAAAAAAAAATCAGCATTAAGAATTTTAAGTTCTCCACCTTTAATATATTTGGAAGTATTCCTAATAGGCATCATTGAAATTAAATCAGAAAGCATTCTCCTAGCCACATTCTTATCTTAAAGCAGGAGAGAAGCATGGAGCTTTTGGGCTGGACAGCTCTGACTGGAAAGCTATGAATAAGAAAGAGCTTAAGGTCCAATGCAGTATCTTTTTTTGTCTTTCAATTGTCCAGAGTCACTAGGTTCATTGAAACAAGAACAACACATTAACCAACTGAACCAGTTACTGCTATTTTTTTCTTTACTGCAATTAGCAAAAGTGGCATCTTTCCTGCTGTTTTTATTTACTATGTTTGTTTTCTGTGCGAAGGATAGAATATATGGATTGCCCTGTAATATTGTTCCTGAAGATTATGTTATATATATTTTTGCTTCCTTTTAAAGTCAGTTTACTAGATATAAAAGTATCCTTGGTGTTGGGTTTTTGCTCGCAGGTTTAGAAAAGCAAAAATCTACTCCAGAACTATCTGAGCTTGCTTTAATTAGATTGTTCAAAAGCAGGAAGGATGCACTATGCAAGCCAATAACTAGTGAGATGTGTTGATGCTTTTGTGGCTTTGATTCCTAATCTCACAAGCTATGTATGTAGCCAATCGGGCTCAAAAGATTGACTACACATTCTGGCAGGACTTACATAATTTAGCAGAAATCTCAGAGAAACTGGGACTTTTCTACTGACTGTAAACATGGTAACCTCAGGGGGAATAGGTAGAATTGATTTCATGGGGTGAAATTATGGATGTTCTTGCTCATTAAGTTTACCATAGAATTATGTCTTGGATTGCAACCACAACCTCCTTTCACATCTGTGAAGATTGGACTTCAGCCTCCTGGGAGAATTAAGGATTGAGGGGGCATTCAAAATACCTAAACATGGTGGATAATGATCCTGCATTTCTATGAGGGAAAAGTTGGCAGTGCCACCACAATATCCCTGTAAATATAGTAATTATGGTAATTCATCCCCTTCATTGTTCTGTTTGTCTCTACGGGCCAAAGAACTGACATCCTCTTATTCTCCCTCCAAACCCCGGATTGTTTTCCATTCTTATTCCAGAATCAATGCCCATGGACATAAACAAACTTGCTGTAGCCAGGAGAAAGAAATCTTACCACCTTTTAATTTACTTGGCTGACTGAATGCCAGGGCAGCAGTTAAAAGTTATTGAGCAAAGCCATGTGTCACAGCATAAGCAAGTGGGGGTCTCTGGTTACATAACCCCCCCCCCCCCCATGCATAGAGTGGCCTTCAGCTAGAGCACTCGGAGGGACATCTATTTTTTCTCATTCCATGAACCTGCTACAGGGAGGCTAACGGGAAGGCATCTCCCCCACAATGCCCAATTTCCTTATTTGGAAATCTTGGATATGACTGGGAATACCCCTCTGAAAAGGACACTATGGTATCAGCAATCATTGGTGAGTACAGTGGTATTCCTTTACTGTCTCTCGACTACCCCAGGCTATAGCTGGAGACCTTTAAATTAACAGTTGGCATTTACCACTTGCAAGAACAGGACTTAAAATACATTGCATGGACCTCCTGTGGATTCAAGCATCATGACAAATCACCCATGGATTCAAGCATCATGGCAAATGTTATCATTCCTGCTTTCTAGATAAAGTGCTTTTGTTAGAAAAAGTGGCTACACTGCACACATTATTTCAGAAATTGACTTTGAAGGCAACTTTGGGCTTGGTTTTGGTTTTTGGAAATTATGGTTACTGTTGATAAAATCAGAATTGATGTGTTTTAGCTTCCTGGCTGAGGCAAAGAAAACAGATGCTCTAGGCTGCCCATCGACCCTCTATTCTCAACAAAAGAAAAGTTAGTGCTTGAGTGGAAGACTCGATTCATTGCTCTTGATAATGAAATCTGCCTTGATAATTGCTCTTGTCTTTTGTTTTGATACTTCATTGATTAGTGTTGGCATCTGTAGTGTATATAACCCGTTTACATGCATTTGTTCCTTTGCTGCAGAGCACAGAAATGTTCTAGTTTTTCAGTTTGGGATTTTTTTTTATCAGCTGTGCCAGTTAAAAATGTTGGGAGGTATGCTGTTACTTTTGTTTTGAAGTAATCATCAGTTTAAGCTCCTAACTAGCTAATACTATTCAGAACTATTTGTCTTATTTCTCAGCAACCACATTCATTTTAGAAAAGTCTTGTGTCCTGATCAGAAAACAGATTGCAAGAAAGAAGATGGAATTTTAGCCAAGACTTAGCTACTCTGGCTGGCAGTGATCTTACCAGAGGATTATTTTTTTTGCTAGTCTAGTCTTGGATTTTAATTTAGCCATTTTGTTAGTTGTTTTGAGAGGATATCGGTGAGAGATTAATCTAATCCCACATTCCCACTGCAGAAACATTAAAATAATAGAATTGTGTGAGATATAGTCATAGCCTCAGTGGCTTCAGTGTTGTGGTGAGCACACTGAGTATTATCCAGCCATCCCCAAACAATATATATTCAAATACTACTAGAGAAGTGTAGATTTAATCACCAAACAATAACCTGTAATATTACATGTGTCTGGTTAGGTTTAGGAATAGAAAGGCTGTATCCTAACTTAGTTTTGTTAAATGAAGGTGCGGTGTGGCCCTGAAGCACAGCCAAACTTCCTTCGACAAGTGTAGATTCTTCATGGGCTTCTCAAACTGTTCGTATGGTTTTGTATATTTAGACAGCCACTTTAAAAACTCTTTTAAGTGGTGTGTGTGTATGGGTGTGTGTGCAAGAAATGTAAAAAATGAGGCCTGATACATATAATCAAGCAAGAGAATAAGTTGACAAAGACGTTGGAATTCTTTCTCTTTGTGGCTTTGAAATCTTTGAAGAGATATTCCCCCTCAATTATTAGTAAATATATATTCTTTCCTTGGAGCAAGACATTGGACTAAATAGATCATAGGACTCTCGTATCATAACTATGCTAAGTAGGAATTGTGTCACTCCATGGCATATATCTCATCGGGACATTTTATGGCCTCCGGGACACATCTGGCTCTTTGGTTGTTCCTGTCTGGCCCATTTGAGGTCAATTGGAAATTAGAAATCAGATGTAAAGAGGGCAGAGGGCAGGAGAAGAAGCCAAGTCAGGTCGAACTCTGCACAGCCACCCATGTGCTCCCTTAGTCAGCTGGTGGCTGCAGGAGGGTAAGGAGAGAAAGCACATTTCTGCACTTGCACAGAGCTTGGCCCTCTGAGGAGCTGAGGTGACACACTTTGAAGATAGTTACACTGGTTCAACTCCATAGCAGTCCCAGTTCCTCATGTGGTCCCTTGGGAAAATTAATTGCCCACCCCTGACATAGATATATGATGCTCCATTCCATCGAAATAAACAGCACAGCATATAGGGACAGATGTGGTTGGTAGATGCAAGGGAGTTCCGATGCCCATAGGGCAATAATATAAGGTCATGCATAACATGGGAAGTAACCAGAGTAAACACACATATAAACTACATATTCTTCTGCATGATTGCATTATGAGGTTGCTCAAACAAGCAATTCTTGGTCATGCTAGTTAAAGATTAAGGCAATTCTGACAAGCTATAATTCACTAATAACTCACAACAGTTTTATTGTGTTACTGAGTCATCTTCAGTTCACCTTACCTCCCATGGAAGTCCTAATCTCTTATTCCCGAGGAAGTTAAAAGGATACTTAACCATTCCAAGTGAATCACTGTGACCAGGATTTCTTTCCTTGTTGGTAAACCTTCCAGGAGGTAACACAAGGCTGGGTTAAGATGTTGGTGGTCAGTAGCTTGTTTTGAAAGAGATGGTGGTATATCCCCTCCTCAAGAAGCAATCACTCACCCCAATCATTTTGGATGCTCCCAGCCAATTAATAACCTTTCTTGGGAAATATGTTGAGAAGGCGAGGTGACTACACTTCCAACTGAGTTCTATGAAGTATGCTTACCAGTGGAAGTTTGGCTAAGAAACTTAAATCTCATTCACATTATTGCAGTTGGTATTTGTTTATTCATACCCAGTTCTCTCCCAGCTACAATTGGACACTTCACTACTGTTTTCTCTTCAAAACTAGAGCAATCCCATCCCTATTGGTAGTGTGTGTGTGTGTGTGTGTGTGTGTGTGTGTGTGTGTACTGTACGTAGAGAAAAATGAAAAAGGGTATTTATATCAATATTTGCTGGAGAATGGAATGAAATTATGAAAAAGGCAATCTTTCAGATATTGGAGAAGGAAGCATCTAGCTGGACAAGATCATGACTCTGAAATCAGGATGTGCCTTGGAACAGCCTCTCCCAAACAATGCAATTCCTTCCATACCCAGAGGCTGTATCAGTCTTAGATTGTGGTTGTGCTTGGGTATCTATGATGCTCTAGGAGTTGTTCAGATCTTGGCAGTCTGAACTGATTAAATTTTGGCTGACTGTCTTCCTCTTCTGAGGAAATATTGAATTTGACACTTTTTCAGTGCTTCCTCTGGAGCTACAGGGCACATATTTTCCCATAAGATGCCATTCTAGTGACCATCCCATCCTTCCCAGTCCTGAGGGAGTTCTCTGTTACTTCCACGCACATACTCCAACAAGGGCTGGTTGTTGCTCTGTTAGCTTTGTCTCTCTCCCACTCCGGGGAGAGGGGGCGGTCTAGAAATCTAATAAATTGAATTAAATTGAATTGACTCAACCCACTCCTCTATTTAAAAGCAAATATGGTTGGAAGAGAGCAAGGATGGAGACCTGATGCCATCTAGCTGTTGCCTCTTGCCTTCTACCATTGGCTGGCTAGAAGGACCAAAAGCATCACAAATGATGGATCACCTCCATATCTATGTAAATGTATGCTATGACAAGGATATTTACGCATCTATATTCGCATATAATATTCAATACTGTAATGTTGATGCCCCCTTTGCTTAAAGGCAAAAATTCACTGATGGTGACTTACCCGTCAATGAGCTCTACTCAGATTTCAACTTTCCAGTTGGGTGAAATAAGCAGTGAGCAAGACTCCCTGGAGGCAGAGCTTCAGGGTATTCCAGGAGCAGCTCTTCAGCAATATGGCTTCACTGGATGAGGAAGGCTGGACGGACAGCTCGGAGGCTTTTGCAATAGCATCAGCTCTATCTGCATTTGAAGTCATGTGAATCTTTGGTTACTCTTTACTAACTTACTCAGTTTTCACCCTGCTGAAATTGCATAACTCTTAGTGGTTTGATTTTAATGTCACAGTAAAAACAATAGAATTAAGACAACATACAACTCAAATTGCAGTAACAGTACTGAAGTATGATTAAAAAAAACTACAAGAGGTTGGAGGTTTTCTAAGTTTTTAAGTTTTCTAAGTTAAGAGGTTTTCTCTTAGAAAAAGTTCCACTTGTAATAGTTTCCTAAAAGCCACCAGGGTGGGGGTAGTCTGAACTCAGTCTTTAATTGATGATTAGCCCCTAGTGAAAAAAACAACCGGCACATTATTGCTTAGATGCTGTCAGTATGTGGCATTATCTCAGGATCCATATTGGCTTTTAAGGAAAACATCAGCTCTGAGCTCTGGAATACTCAACATGCACACTGAATGCATATGCAAGCTTATAGCTTGTATTTGGTGAAAAAAAAAATCCGTCAACTTGTTAATATGGCTTTTCAGTGAAGAGGAGCTACAATCTTTGCTATGCTTGTGGCTGTCCTGGTATTCTGCAAGGTGATGAGATGATTCCTATGGTCAGAGAGGCTTGTATTGTTTATTACTTTGTGCAAGTCAGCCTGGAGCCTCATGAGAACCCCTGCTCAGCTGTAACCTCTGGCCAGATGTCATAAAGAGAATTGCCCACCTGAAATGCAGGGGTGCTTTGCAGCCCCCTTTCCCTGATAGCTGTCCTTCCTGTGCCACAAGGGCAGCTGGGAAAACACCCCTAAATTCCAAAGCAGCATTGAGAATATCCTTGGAGAGAGAAAGTTGCTAGGGATGAGATGGGGAAAAGTGTTCTTACAGTAAAGAAACAATCCCTCCCTCCCAAATGACTTTCAAGATCACATTTAATTCTGTCTTGATGTTTTTTTTTAAATCATGTGTGTAGTTTTACTATTTAATACTCACACTTATGAATAATCCGTTGACCTAGCTATGGCGGCTATATAACAAGGATGAGCAAAGCAATGTAATCTTAATCTTAGGGTTTTTAGAACCATATTTATATTCTTCCGTACAGTTCCTTTTAAATTTTTAACCTCCTCCTTATGTGTATTTATATCTGTATTTATATTTGTATTTGATACTTGTTGTTTGTTGTGTGGACTGTACACCGCCCCGAGTCCTTTTCGGGAGAGGGGGCGGTCTAGAAATTCGAAGAAAATAAAATAAATAAATAAATTAAGCAATCCAATTAGCTGAACAACTTCCACTGTCATTAAAAATAGTCAGCAGACAGTGAACAATTCTTCCACCATAAGGCAAAATTAAAATTTAAGCCAAATTTGGGAGCCAGTCAGCACTAAACTTTTTTTAAAAACCCTAAAAATAATTACTTTCTGGAGAGAAGATGACTCAGGCAAAGAAAGATGCTTAATAGACACATTTGTAGTGGCGCCATTCTGCCTTGCTAAAGGGTCAAGCTGAGTCCATCTCAATCCATCACCCTGCCTTGGCAAATGGCTTCTGCACATGTCCTGTGTATTTGCAGAAAGGCAGTGGCACATTCTCTTGGCTCCAAAGAAAGGAACTGTTTTGAAGCCATATGCCAGTCACACTGTGCTGAGACAATGTGCCCTTTTGAAGCTTTGCACAGCCCTTAATGCATCATCCTTCCACAGCACCTTGGCCCTATCAACATCATCACGTTTGCATGGGCTTCCCTCATCGGTTTCCCCGGCTATAACAAGCACGCACCTAGGTAGCACACTCTTCTCTTAACATATTCCTAAACCAGGTTGTCTATTATGAATGATTCAAATCACCTTCTGTAATCAGGGCATTCCAAAGACAGGGCAAGTAGCATGTCCAAGAAGGTTTTGCTGCCTGTTTTACCACAGGTAGCCGTGTCCTGCTTAGCTCTGCTTCCTTAGCAAGATACCAGATAGTGACTCAAGCTTTAAAAGTTGACAGTAGAACTTTGAATTGGTCCTAGAATTAAGCTGAGGATCAATGCATCACAACTGTGTTCCCTTTACTAAAGTCCCATAAAGGATCTGACTGCTATATTCTAGATAAATTGATCCTGAATTAGAATTGTCACGGATGAACGGTGAGCTTAATCTTTTCCTCCAAATAAGTAATCATTTATAACTGATTCTTAATCATTTCCCCCTAAATTTTGTTTTCATTCCATTTTTAAAACTAGATCTAAATCTGCAGTATACAGTTACCCATGAACAGCTGGAGTGTAGCCTAAAGCTTCATCCCTATGTTTAAGGATTAATTACAGTCTATTTGGCAGACATGCCCATTTATTTTCCCTTGGCTTGTTTTTTTATTTGCCAAATCTCATTAGATAGGCGCTTCTAAATGCTCAAGCAAATCTAATATATATTTTGGAAGCTTATTGAATAGGGCCAGGCATGTCAGGCACAAGAAACCAGGAGCCAGGATAAAATTCAAAAGTGCTGTGAATTTATTTCATGCTACCTATGCACAAGAATCTGATCTACTAACCGTCAAGGCAAATTGGCACTAGGTAAGGAAATCATGGCGCGGTGGACTTAAGTCTGTGGTGGGAGCATAGCGACTCCAAACTGATGACACATTTGACCCTACTCTCAGGCTCAGGCTAGTCACCTCCTACATTGCAGTGCTTCAGATTCAATTCCAAAAGATGCTTCCAGGGCAAATGATATTATGCAAGATCTGCAACTCTTTAAAGCAGCTGCATCTTTTCTTAGGATTACATGACAACTACCATGTGATCCCCTAAGAAGACACAAACCGGCATTAATTTTTTTATGACTCAGATCCAATCGTCATAAAGTTCTATTACTCAAAAATTATCACTACGTGCATCCAGAACATAATCAGAATTAATTGGAACTCCCACATGAAACTAATTTTGTCATACATCGACTAGCTAATGTCTCTTCACCCAACTGCATGTTTTCAACGCAGCACTGCTGTTGGTATAGGGTACACAAAGCATGGTTGTTGCTTTTTTGCTAAGTTCTTTTTATGGTTCTATGCTTTCAAGAAATGGACTTTGTATGGACCACATCTACTTTCTACAAATCACCTAGAAGTCTCAGACCCAGGTTAGGCAAAATAGCACTTGTAGTCTATCAGTGGCTTGATGAGCTTGGCGACATTACAGAACCTTCCTAGAACCCTTTGCAATATAGCACTGCAGGAGAGCGCTCAACTCTCGGTTTCATTGAAAACACATTTTAACTGTGAAAACTCCATAGATTCTAGAACAGGGTGATGCCTGAAGATGAAAGTCAGTCAACACAGAAATGGACCAAGTCTCGATTTTCCAGAAATGTAGGTTCAATAATGATCCTTCCGTTGTAACAATGAATTACTCTTTTTTCCCCCCAATTGGCATTAATGCTAATTTCAGAAACCACCTTTATTAAAGCAGTGAAAGGCTATGTCTGCACAGCAATTAGTCCCATCAACTCTTCCCAAATAGGAGGATGGAAATGCAGAAAACAATGCAGGTTCTGTAATGCTATATGGTAACACACACATATATACAAAAACATGCACACCGTGCACACACACACTTTCTCTCTAGATGTGTATCACCTGTTTATTTTATTGTTCTAGGTATTGTAATGCAAATTGTGCAGAGTCACTTGGAGTCAGGTGTTCTTTATGTCTATGAAAATAAATAATCAGTATATGGAGCCATAATATAATATGACAAAAGGCTGAGAGAGGAACTATTTTAGGGAACTGTCTGTTAATCTTTTTATCTACATTCTGTTAAATTGCTCAATGTTACAGAAGACTGAATCAATATTCAAGACTATGCACAACATGCTGACTTCTCTCTGGTGGCAAAATGTCTTCATGCTGTAAGCAAAATCTTACGTGAGTCTCTATTCAAATCAGGGTACTCGGGGAAAAAAGAGTCAAGGACAAAACAAACTGCTTATCCCAAATGTATAATGCTATATTACATAGAACAATCTACAATGTGAATTTCCACCTATACCTGAAAGTGGTCCCCCCCCCAAAAAAAAACTAAAAGTAATTAATTATCCATGAAGATGTTCTAAGGCTTAATAGGAATTTGGCTGAAGTTTTTTTTATTTATAAAAAAGCATTTTGGTTTTTTTTTTTTTCTGTTCAAAATATAGTGCAGGTTAATTGGAGAGACAAAGCTATACAGTCTAAGGGGAATTAAACGGTAAGCTCCTCATCTAACGAATGTCTCTTTAATTCCCAATGCTGAGAAAGGAGTAGGTAAAGTGTTATTTTTAAAAAGAGTCAGAGTTGATCTTATATAATAATCATATTTAATGGAGGATAGGATCTGGGGGGATTTTCATCTCAGTTACAGTGATATGGTACAGATACGATTAATAGGAGTCTGTAGCAAATTTTAAAACAGTCGAGTTGCATACATGTGGTGGAAGACTTCGGGAAATTTAATGCAGACGTCTGCATTATGTTTTGAATTGCTTTGGTTTGGATTCTAAGGAATGCTTAATTCTTCCCTGAGCACTAGCCTGAATCCCAAGTAATTTTAGATTTATGAGTCTAAAAAAAGAGAAGAAAGTACCATCAATGATTTTGAACTGCTTCTAATAAATCTGCATACAGTAGTTCTTAATACAGATTTAGAATTTGCCCTCAGAAAGTACTGTTCACAACAGAAACATGATCTTAGACTATGACTAGGTACCTCTGGGTGCAGAGTGAAGGTCAGAGGTGGTATTCAGCCAGTTCTAATCGGTTCTGGAGAACCGGTAGCGGAAACTTTGAGTAGTTCAGAGAACCGGCAAATAGGCTGGCCCCAGTCCCGCTGCCTCCCAGCTGATCTTCTTTTGTTGCCCTGAACAGGAGAACGGAGCTGGAAAGCAGGGTAGTGGGGTCGAAAGGGAATGGAGATTTTGCAGTAACCTTGCCCCAGGAGTGGGGAGGGAATGGGGATTTTGCAGTATCCTTCCCCTGCCAACCCACAAAGTGACATCCACAAAGCCATGCCACGCCCACAAAGCCATGGCCACAGAACCGGTAGTACATTTTTTTGAATCCCACCACTGGTAAAGATGGAAACTGCTCTAAAAAAGGGCACTGATGGTGCCAAGGATCATCTGATCCAAGAGGATTTTAAAGTATATTTATTCTGTATGAGGCAAAAGAAGAACGGGACGACAGAGGATGAGGTGGCTGGATGGAGTCACTGAAGCAGTAGGTATGAACTTAAATGGACTCCAGAGGATGGTAGAGGACAGGAAGGCCTGGAGGAACGTTGTCCATGGGGTCGCAATGGGTCGGACATAATTTTGCAACCAACAACAACAACAATTCTGTAGGAACAACTGATTTGAGTTGTGTCATTCTAGCAGGGCTAGGAACTCTAAGCTTCATGATCATTGATGACCACTAGATAGCAGTGAAGATAAACAGAAACCTCTATTTCTTTGCTCCCATCTGGTGGTCCTTCAGATGTTTGCAACCAGGCCCTAAATGCTAAATAAAAAGTGAGAGATTCACTTTCTATTTTCAATCCTTTTCTTGATTTGTCTTTTTCTATCCCCTTCACCTCACCTCCAGGATCCTAGATCTGCTGACACCCCTGTTGTATCTCCCACTCTTTGCATCAGTTCTGCAAGACTTGTTCTAAAAATATTTCACTGCGCTCTGTTCCCTCAGGCAGAAAGTGTGTCCCTCTGGCACTTTGATTCTTCCCTGTGAATCCCACAGAATAGCGGGAAGGAGGGGGTCTGGTCACTGAGGGCGAGGGGGGGGGAATCCCAGTGCTAATTCTAGCCTTGCAGAGAATAGCAAACTAGATGTACCCAGGGCCAAACTATGCCAACAGGGATACAAACATGCCTGGGCTTTGCTCTCACTGATGCCAAGTGGTTGTCCTCTCACTGCTGTTAGGGAGAGGGGAAAATCCAATCGGGAAGTTACTCAGATTAAGGTTGGGGGATGATTTCAAAGAAAGAAAGCCAGTGCTATTAATGCCTCATTACTCTCACTTTGTCGAAAAGGACTGTAGTGAACTTAAGACAATAAAGAGGGCTATCCACTTTTTTTTTCTTGGAAGGACAAATGACAATGAGGGGCTGAGGAAGAAACGTGGTTTGTGTTTTTATCTGATGCAAGATGAGTTGTCTGAGCACAGACTACTCCTTTGATAATACTGTAATTAGGTGGACACTGTTTGCTTGCCTCCCGGTTTGCAATTTTTGTGGGCAAGGGTTTTAGTCCCCGTCTTGTCCGTAGAGACTTCATTTGGGTGAGGGAGACTGGTCCAAACATTCTCATTTTTAAATAAAATTCTCTTGCATGAGCTATGCGCTTACTCAATTTTGGGTTGTGTTGTTGCTCTGATATATTTAGATAGTTGTATGAGTGATGCACTGTATTCCTGTTCATCCAGGCTTTGTGTTTTCTTCAATATCGGAAAGAATGATGATGATGATTATTATTATTATTATATTTATATATAAGGTTCCTGCTTCTTATTTTTCTCACAACAACCAGCCTGAGCTGGGCTGGGCTAAGAAAGGGACTGTCTCAAAGTCAACGCAAGTTGGCTTTTGGGGCTGAGGACTACTAGACCTTACAGCCTTTGGCTTTACTTTCTGTACTGCACCAGACTTCATCCATTCATTGAAAGACAAAGAGCTTGTTGGTTCTTTAATATAGCATTTTGTACTATTGTTTGTCATCCAAAAAGTAATGAACCTTTTATGGAAACAGAATCAACTGCTGTGTTTTTGGATGATAAGGAGCAGGGATTATTTTTATCATCCACTTTTCTTTTTTGAAATCAAAACAGAGTTTGTAAGACAACCTGGAAATCTCGTGACCATATTCTGCACTTGTTTAGCTTCATTGTGAGGATTGAGTCATCATGGGCATTTGGACCATGTCCTGGCTGGGATGCCTGGGAATAACTAGTGCATTGGAAGGAGCTCAAGGTGAAAACATCAACAACAACCACACCTCCCAGAGTAGAGAATACAGTGTCATATAACACTGATAGTTAATTTCCAATGTCTTATTCCTATTAGAAGGAATGATGACTCTTAACTTGGCATATAATGCTCATGCGTCTCAAAGGGAAGAGTCATTCAGTTATAATTTCTTATGCATGTTGCTCATACAATTGTGCCAAACGCAGTATAGGAGACCAGGAATAGGAAACAACCAGGAATAAATAACTTTATCTGTTTGCAAAAGGATGCTATTTCTTTTTTTAAAAAACACAACACACAACATATTAGGACAACTTTGCAGGATAGGCAAATTCTGTTTTCACCCTTAACAGTTGACAAGTACAGGTAGTTCTTAATTTATAATGGTTTAGTGACAGTCTGAAATTATGACACTCAAAAAAATGATTTTAGATTGTTTTTCACATTCACGACCCTTTTGGCATTCCCATGGTCATGTGATCAAAATTCAGACGCTTGGCAATGGCGTCGTATTTATGACGGTTGCCGTGTCCCAAGATCCTGTGATCACCTTTTGCGAACTTCTGACAAGCACAATCAATGTGGAAGCCAGATTAACAAAGTGTGATCCTATCTTAATAACTGCAGTGGTTCACTTAACAACCATGGAAAGAAGGATTGTAAAATGGGGCAAAACTCACTTAACAGCTGTCATGCTTAGTAACGGAAATTTTGAGCTCAGATGTAGTCATATGTGAAGGATTACCTGTATGGAGAACAAAGCTGTGTTCTTTTTCTGCTGAGGCCAGCTCTGGACTGTAAGGAATAGCAATTCATTTATTCAAATGTATTGGCCCCCTCAAATACAGCAATCATATATTTCTGGTGCCCTTTCTCTCCTTTAAAAAGGAGTAAAAGGAACCTAGTTCAGGAAATTGAACCAAGAGTAGAAAGCCTGGCTGATGATCAGAGCCGTGGTGAGCGCAGTGGTTAGAATGCAGTACTGCAGGCTACTTCTGCTGATTGCTGGCTACCAGCAGTTTTTCAGTTTCAAACCTCACCAGACTCAAGGTTGACTCAGCCTCCCATCCTTCCGAGGTCGGTAAAACGAAGACCCAGATTGTTGGGGGCAATATGCTGACTTTGTAAACTGCTTAGAGAGGGTTGTAAAGCACTGCGAAGCTATTGCTATCAAGAAGTGAGGAAAAGAGTAATGCTTTTCAATAACCTCCAAGGCCAGGAAACTGTTCTAGTGTGTAGGAATAGCTGGTCAAAGACTGGAGTCTTCAGAGTTAAAAGTAAAGCAGGCTAGATGGGGTATCTGTCGGTAATGATCTGATATTAACAAGATTGCTTTTTATTGTAGACAGAAAGCAAAATCTATTGATTACTGTGTTAAGTAGTAAGCTTTTGTTACGGGACCTTATAGAGTTGGCTTGATGTAGTTAAAAGCCAAACCATTCAGGCAAGAGTCTAACTTGGCATTATTTTGTTACCTCTTCGACCTTAAGTCAACTGTGAACTATCACAGCAATTGTGTGCGGAGCTATGGAGCTGGAAAGTTCAGCATGAACCAAGTGACCTACTCTAGAAAAGGGGGTCAAGCTGATTTTATTTATTTATTATTAAACTTATATGCCACCCATCTCACCACAGGTGACTCTAGGTGGCTTACAATCATTCAATAAAAATGCAATAAAATCATTGAAACAATAAACAAAGATCTTCCATTTAACATTTAAAGTTAGAATTCAGTGAAAATAACAGTGATCAATCCAAACTGATCATTATACTCTTAGTGCTTCCAGTACATCCAGTTCAGTGGTGGTTTCCTACCGGTTTGGACCGGTTCAGCTGTACCGGTAGTGGTTTGGTGGCCTGGGTCACTGGAACCGGCAGTGACTCAGGCCTGCCACGCTCCCAAACCGGTTCTCCAGGTAGCGCCATAGGCAGCACCATCTTGTTTTTCAGTTCTGTGCATGCGCAGACCGGCAGTAGAACTCACCCCTGCTCCAGTTTCCTAATTAACCAAAGTGTGTTTTATTTGGGGGTGGAGGAGGGGGTGGGGTTTCACAATGTTTTTATTAACAGTGTGGGAGACTGCCATTCTTACCCTACTAACCACACCAGACTGAAGAGAGTCCAATCAAGCTAGGACCACTGAAATGTTTCCTCAGAGAGATCTATGAATTTACGGAAGCACACTACTGTTATTGAGGACCTGTGTCTGAGTTTCTGCAAAGAAGTCTGAATTCCAACCATTTTTTTTCTTTTATGGTCTACACCTCTATATAATGTACTTATACAAAAAAAAAAGTAGGGTGAGATGCGAACCTTGCTAAGAGGTCAATAACTGTCTCTTGAGACAGAATTTGTTTTACTTTCCAATTTAATTCACTATGCCTATTGGTGCACAGTCTGATGTTTAAACAGGATGGGGCTTTAAATAACTTACAGTGAGTGAATGTAAACAGTTCTGAAGGATACAGAACGAAAAAGCCAATATAGTCTTTCCCTCTTTTTAATGAAATGTCTCACTTTGCAGTCATATATCTAAAACCAATTAAATAGCGCCATATGGGAATTGTGAAAGAATAAATTCAATGGTGTCTTGCAAACAGACATACACACACCCTTCTGAGAGAGCGCTCTAGGAAAATGTTGGTGAGGGAGTATCAATATTAAACCATTAAACAAAAGCCTTTGAAAGCAGTGGCTGCCTCTGATTAGCTTAATATAGCAGTACATTTTCACAAACATCTAGAATAATTTGGAGTAGGCGTTTAGGATTAAACTACCATGTAAAATTCTTTCTGAGTGATGGTGATGGAAATAAATGAAGACAGTGCATACACCTTGTCATTCATAGTTTTGGATCCCCCATGTTCATAAGCATCAAACTTTTCTGGTGGCTAATAGTGGTTATAATGCAGTATTCAGGCAAACTCTGCCCATAGCCAGGAGTTCGATCTTGACCAGCTCAAGGTTGCCTCAGCCTTCCATCCTTCTAAGGTCAGTAAAATGAGGACCCAGATTGTTGGGGGCAATATGCTGTAAAAGACTATAGAGAAATATGTAAGTCTAAGTGTTATTGCTATTGCTAATATAGAAGCAATATGGGAAGCAAATTTCCCCAAACAATTGGACATTAAAACTTTGCAATTATAAGAGGTGGCGAACATGCTGATTCTAAGACAGTCCATCAGACGAACTGTTAAATGGATAAAGTTGCCATTCAAACGTCCAACTCTAATCAGCATTCGGAGCTTCTTGAGTGAAAAACAGAGGTTCCTCCCATGTAATATGTTAATTTTAGCCCAGATATTCTAAGTGCAGCCCACCTATCCAAATACATTGCAGTTGATCAAATTGGATAGCAATCTATTTAAATTCAGTTTGTCAATTTGACCTGTATCTCTCTGGATTTTCAATTTAAATTAAACTATTACTTCTGGCTTCAGCAAAAGTGCCTGAATGAAAGTGATTTTGACACCTCAATCATTTCCAAGGGCAATTGTTCTTATTTAAACCAGTTAAGGGTGCATCCAGAAAAGGCTGCTGAGCCACTTATTAATTTCATACATTTTGGTAGAGAAGATTCAGGAAGAAAACACTTATGTATAAGCCTGTTTATTTTTAGCTATCAATTTGGAAAACAATAAAAACTGAGAGCTACTTTAAGAAAAAAAGTATTTGGAAAGACTAAACCAGTGTTTCTCAAACTTGGCGACTTTAAGTCCTGTGGATAGCTGGCTGGGGAATTCTGGGAGTTGAAGTCCACAGGACTTAAAGTCGCCAAGTTTGAGAAACACTGGACTAAACAAACAGGTTCATCAGTGACTTTCTGCAAATCCCACGAAATAATTGCAGTAGGTTCTATCTTGATTTTGCAAAGGCAACTGGGCCTTCTTGGTTCTTTTCTTTGAAAATGTTTTGCTTCTCATCCAAGAAGCTTCTTCAGTTCTGTCTGAATGGTAGGGAATGGAGGGATTTATATTCTTTGCAATCCTCTGGTTGTTAGCTCTCTGACAGCCATTGAGGCCACTTGGGGGTTTATCTGTAACCTCAGGGTCTACTGAATCAGAGTGCAAACAGGTGTGGAACTTTCTTGGGACTGCTGAAAGGACTGCATTGTAAACAGGAGATAGTGTTATATCTCCCCCCCTCCCACCCGGTTTTTGAGAGAGGGCTGTTCAATTTTAACATAGATGGTTTCTTGGGTTCCTCTTTAAAACCAATGGTCCTCTCTATCCAGAATGTGAACTTTGCTGTTTTCAAAAGAGTGACCCAAGTCTTTTAGATTCAGATGGACTGCCTAATCCTGTCCTGATGAGTTTGTTCTAGTGTGATGTGCCATGCATTTGTGAATGGTTGTTTTGTTTCCCCAATATATAGATGTGAAGGAAACAGTGGCTCAGTGGCTAAGACACTGAGCTTGTTGATCAGAAAGGTCAGCAGTTTGGTGGTTCGAATCCGTAGTGCTGTGGAACAGAGTGAGCTCCCGTTACTTGTCCCAGCTTTTGCCAACCTAGCAGTTCGAAAGCATGTAAAAATGCAAGTAGAAAAATAGGGACCACCTTTAGTGGGAAGGTAACAGCATTCTGTGCATCTTCGGTGTTTAGTCATGCCGGCCACATGACCACGGAGACATCTTCAGACAGTGCTGGCTCTTCGGCTTTGAAACGGAGAGGAACACTGCCCCCTAGAGTTGGGATCGACTAGCACATATGTGCGAAGGGAACCTTTACTTTTACCTTACAGATCTGCACATATCTTGCTGCACTGCATAGCATATATCACATTGCTTTGTTAGAACTGAAGAAGCTTTTTGAATGAGAAGTGAAATGTTTTCAAAGAAACATTTTCAAAGAAACTAACCAAGAAAGCCCAGTTGCCTTTTGGAAAAAGCACCTTTGGGACAACCATGACCTGCATGATTGAGAATCTCCATAGATATTCTATCTTGGTGCTTCAAAAATGTAATGATTATGTTTGATTATAGATCAGATGTAATCATTTGGTCCTTGATTATAGCAAACAAATTCCTATTGAGCAGGAATCTTCTGGAAGCAGCTAAGAAAACTCCCAGATATTCTTTGACATCTACATTCATTAGTGAAATCCATCTGGATCTGGTTTAGAAATGGAAGTTATAGAAGTTTGGTGTATCTCAGCAGGTGGCAGCACCTAGCTGACCTTCTTTGAGTTTGGGCTCGATTAAAAACTTGGACAGGAGACTAGAAGAGAAAATCAGATCTGTAGGCTAGACTGTGTAGTCAAAATGCATCCCAGAAGAACAACTGGCAAAACCTTTCTGCTTTCTTGCTAAGAAAACAGCAGCGGGAGTCTGCTAGTGCTGGGGAGGCAGCAGGGCAGCGGCGGGGGCCTTTACTTATTCAAAGATTTGTTAATGTAAGTCTGCAACCTACCAAATTCAAGCAGTTTCTCATAAACCTCGCCAAGTTTAGTCAAAACATCTTTGTAGGCTTCATACCATTCTGCTCTATAGGGAAACCATCTGGCTGTGGTATTTTTCCATTCTCTCTGTATACTGTACATCACGCATTTGATTTCTTCCTCCTGAATAGACTCTGAAAGTAGCTTTTTCTGTGGATTATCCAATGATTCAGCTAGGAGAAGAAAGACTCTTATTCATTTTTGTAATATTCTTCTGAATAAATGTGTTCAGGCATTACAAATGTATTATCAATTCTCTAAACTATTGGAGCAAAACTCTTGGCTCAGTGCTGCTTTAGTTTATATGCCAAAATGCTACCTGGGCATCCACCCAGTTCCTAATACTTCTGCCATAGGCATAATAGAGCAAAAGGTAATTTATTCTGTTAGCATCTTGCAGCTCCTGATAAAACCTGTAGAGCAAATTGAAAAAAAAAAGAAAGAAAATAATTTAATTTACGATATAATGTCCTTTCTTTTTTACTTAAACGCTCATACAAAATGATTTCTCCTGGTTATATGCCTTGTGTATCTCAATAACACAAAATGATGCTGAGTGTTTTTGCTTTTATTTAATTAAATACAACAGAAAAAAAGAAAGGAAAAAATATGACAGCGTATCATGCATATGTATAGGTTTATAGCATTCTACACAAATGTTTCAATTAAGGATTACTTACTTCATTACAATTTTGTATATATTATCCATGTCTGTAAGCAACTTGTTTATAAGTTACAGGCAGCACCAGGTTTTCTGTACAGTGATTAATTGTGACTATACATTTATTTTTCCAATGTTGAAGATTAAGCCTCTAAGCAATAAGAATTGTATGGAGAATTCATTTTAATTGTCCAGGAATAGATGAATAATTCAAAAGAATATGAACACCTGAAAATATTAAATCCTATCTCAAATTATATGTGTATATACTTCTTCAAAAATATGATAACTGTATGGCACTGCAAAACCATGTGTTTTAAGGACACATTATTTTCATTGTATTTCCAACAATTTTACTCATTTCTTTTCTATACAGCTTCACTGGTTTTCAACAATTCTGAAATACTACGTGTGTTGGAAAAGCTGCAGTCTAAGTTTTAGTGAACTTTTGATACAGATGTTTAAGATAGTTCCCATTACTTAAACTAAACAGGGATTTAATAATCAGATTATCAGATATACAGTCCACCAAAGCCATTTTCAACCACTGTGCTATTCTCTTGGCTCAACTGTTGGGGGAGGAGGAGACTGAGACATGCAGATTTTCAGTGTTGGAGGGGCTGAGATGTGGAGAGACCTCTTGCAAGTTGATTGTCAGCTTGTACAGAAATGGGGTTGAAGCAGTAAGTGATCTTTTCCTGGTTGACTGTTGGCATTCATGAGGAGATCTAGGTAAAGAGACAAGCAAGCAGGTTGGAGTAGGTCACCTAATAGACCTCTGCAGACCACCAGTGGTTCATGGACCACTCATGGAAAACCACTGTCTAAGAGGAACAACTTCTACTTCAAACTGTATCAGTAATTTTATTACAAATTTCATTGATGTTCAATAAATAAAAGTTGTTTATCAAAAAGTTAAATGCAGTAGGATTTGACAGTAATGACACAACATGCAATAGTTCATTGCTATTGGGGGTCATACTTGTTAACCAAAATAATTATTTTTTTCTAAAAGAAACGAGCACTGTTATCTTGTCTTTAACATGGTCTTCTTGATGTTGGAGAATATTGGGGGAATAAGATGGGAATAGTTTAGATCAATTCCCATTTAAGGAGCCATTTTGCCATTTAATAAAACTGTTATTTGCAAGAAAGTCAAAGTTGCAATATTAACATTCAAAACATTTTCTTGATTTCTAGATAGACTTTTACCAAGGTGATGAAAAGATGACTTATAAATGCTCCTCACACTGACAACCATTGCAGCATAATTGTGGTCATGTGAACAAAATGCAGGCACTTGGCAAAAAGCATATAGTGGTTGCAACATCTGGGGGTTCATGGGATCACCATCTGCAATCATCTAGAGGCCAACTGACTAGCAAAGTCAATATGGTAACCTGTATTCACTTAAAGACCTTGTAATTCACTTAACAACTATGCTTCATTTAATGACTATGGGGGGAAATTGGTGTGATTCACTTAATGACTGCAACTTCTGTTTCGGTCTCAATTGTAGTCGTAATTACTTGTATGTTCTTTCAACCCTAAGGACTTCAGAATCCCCTTCCATTGTAAAGCATGACTCCTTATAAAATACTGAGCCTATAAGCACTTGTTAGAGTACTTTAAAATATTCAGTAGCATAGCAGATGCTTGGAATAGGATATTGGAATGTCTAGTGCACCTATGTCAAAAGATACTTATTTTGTATGCATGTCATATTTCTATAAATGTAAAATTATAAATCGTTCAAGAAACATATTATGTCATATGTATTGAACATCGCATCTTTTCTGGAAGAAATTGACCAATCTTTAGGGATACAATCCCTGTATTTAGCAAAATACATTCTATCCTAGTGGCTTCTTTTTGGCCAGTAGTTCTTTCTCATAAATTTATTGTTTCAGATGATTCATTTTTAGAAATGCTTATGTTCTTTTAAACCACGTGCCATGGTGTGGAAACTAATAATAGGAGCAAAACAATAGACAGTAGGCAAGTTATGATTGCAAAAAAAGTGATATTGGAATAGGAAAATTGAAGAAGGTTATATAACATAAGAAGAAATATAAGTAGTCTTTGACTTACGACTACAATTGAGCATCAAATTCTGTTGCTAAGTAAGACATTTGTTAAATGAGTTTTGCCCCATTTTACAAACTTGCTTGCTACAGTTGTTAAGTCAATCACTGCAGTTGTTAAGTAACATGGTTGTTAAGTGAAAATAGTTTAAGTGAAGTTGATGGAGTTGACTGTAATGGCACACTTGTCTATTTTTTTAATTAAAGAAAAGAATATAGGTACTTTTGTTGCCGCTTCGGAACTTTGTGCTTGAAGTGGAAAAGAATGAAACTTTGACTTTTTTTCCAATTAGACTGAAAGATCTTTATAGAAATGGCTTGTTTATATATTATTATGAAAAAACAAAAAGTTGTGATTTGATGTTAATGCTTTATTTTACTGCAACAGGGAGAGTCGGAAGTCAAATGTTTCTTTTTCTTTTCCCCCTACCCTTCCTCACTTCTATTCTCCCTCTACCTCCCCACCATTCTCCTATTCACTTTTGTATTTTGTATCTTATCTTACTTTACCTTATAACTCTATAAAAATGTTAAACCACACACAAAAAAAGAATAAATAAATAAAGAGTGAATGTATCTTCTCCATTGACTTCACTTGTCAAAAGTTTGCAAGAGGTGATCATATGACCCTGGAACCCTGCAGCTGTCAGAAATATGAATCAGCTGCCAAGTGTCTGAATTTTGATCACATGACAACGTGGATGCTCCAATGGTTGTAAGTGTGAAAAGTGCTCATAAGTCACTTTTTTCAGTGCCATTGTAACTTCAAACAGTCACTAACTGAACTGTTTTAAGTCAAGGACTATCTCAAGTGTTGTCAGAAAGGCTGCCTTTTTTCAGTTCTTCGCATCGACATGAACACATTTTTAAGATCTGATCCAAGCTGCTACTGAGAAACATTTAAAGATAATGGTGGCATGGCAACCTGTGAGCTCAGTAGTCAGGAATCTGAAAAAAAAATCCATGTTTAGCTGGATTTTTCTTTGGTTTTTCTCAAGGGTCGAGTTCTGCAGATATACATCGTAGAAAAATGTTGGTTGGGTTGATTTATTGCTTTCAATGTTCTCAGCAACTGAATGGACATCTGGTCCCCATTTCTTTTCTTTCCCCCTCCTTGACATTTAGTCATCTTTTAATAAAATTTCAGTTCTGACGTTTTGCATAATTTCTGCCATTAATAATAAATCTGAGCAAGGGGACCTCGTGTACAGCATATTCACTATGTGATTAAATCTGGAACTTGTTTCATTACTGCTGGTGTATACACAAGAATGAAAATACATTTGTTTTCCACTAGTTGTATAACGATATGAAAGATTTACTGTATCTGTGCCAGAATTCTGGGAATCTGGACAACAATTTAGAAACTTACTTTGCTTTAGTCTATTGTGTTTGTATAGAAAAGAAATGAATACATCAAGGCTCGAATGATATACCATGAAAATTGGCAGCTAAAAAACAAAAAAGGATTCTCTGTCCTGTTGTTATTGCTAAGATACTAACCCTTTAACACTTCCAATTTATGTTTGTAATTACTTCGTGGATTGAAAACCTGGTGTTACTTGTAACTTTTAAATGAATTGCTTCCAGATGTATTTCATATGTGGAGCTGGACAACAAAATATGATCAAATGTTACAGAAACTGTCATGTAAAGCCATACATACCTTATGTGAAAAGCTTTTATACAATTTTTCATTTTATTGTACTACAGTATGGCTTTTTCTTTATTAAGGCAAAAAGTAGTCTGCTTATACTACTTTGTATGCTTATGCTTCTATTTGATTCTTTCTTCTTTTTAAAATAAGCAATCCTTGACTAACAACGGGACCTTAATACCACTTGAAGTCATGACAGACTCCCCCCCCCAAAAGGTACTTACAATTGATTCCAAAGTTCCAACAGCCGACTCCCTTGGTCACATGACGTACTTTGATTTGTGTGCGCGCACATGCGCCTTTGAGCCAATCTTGACTTAACTCCTGACAATTGCCTGGACAAGTCCTGAGTTTTCTTGGCGAGGTTTTTCAGAAGTATTTTGCCCTTGCCCCCTTATTAGGGCTGAGGGATAGCCCAAGGTGACTCAACTGGTTTTGTGTTTAAGGCAGGAGTACAACTCATGTGCTCCTGGTTTCTAGCCCGGTACCTTTTAGTGAAACTAGATTGACTAAAATGTACACAAATTAATTAAACCATGTGCTATTATGATATATGATAAGCGTGAGATAAACTGATATACTGTATGTGAGAAAAATGTAGTTGCCATTGTAATTTTTTTTTGAAAATAATCCACCCATTTTTATCTGCTTGGAGTTTCAATCATATAGTTGCAACTGATCTTTTGATTTTTTAAAAAATATCCTTATTCGCCCCCACTCCCTCACCCCACAACACCTCTGTCAAGACACACAATAGTTTCTTTGGAACTAGAATGCCATATGAATGCAGGACTTGTGCCTTCCTGGGAGTTTAAAATTCAGCATATCACATGTACCTAGTCTTTACATATTTGTAGGTTTGTAGCATTTGGGTATCCTGGGAGCAAACCTTGCCCATTTTCCCCCCCTTAGAAAACCTCCATTTATATTAATCATCACCTGGACGAGGAGAGCCCATTCTGGTATAAAAATACGTAACAAGAGGACAAAGTTCAACCCTTATCACTTTTCATTCACTCCCAAGTCTGCTTTTTACGTATGTTAAAGCATATCTGTGCCACAGATGTCAAGATTAATAACCTTTATGATAGAAGACTGGTTTAAGCTATCTGATTTGCCAGGATAGTCACACTCAATCTGAGATAAAGAACGGTGCCACATTTTAAGTCTTTCTTTGCTAATGGATGACATTTTGCTTACCTCTCAGTTTGGATTTTTCCTTCCTATCCCAGCCATATATTAAACTGGAATTTATTACACATCAGTTCCAGGGATGACACAGATTCTCACTCTAACCAAGTGCCTTTGGTTCCTCTATGAGCCCTCCTCTTTCTGGCCCTTTCTGATTAGGGTAAGAGTAAGGTTCTACATTTAGGCAACAAAAACGGAATGCACAGGTACAGTATAGGTGATACCTTACTCAGTAGTAGTAACTGTGAAAGGGATCTTGGAGTCCTAGTGGACAACCATTTAAATATGAGCCAGCAGTGTGCAGCAGCTGCCAAAAAAGCCAACACAGTTCTAGGCTGCATCAACAGAGGGATAGAATCAAGATTACGTAAACTGTTAATACCACTTTATAATGCTTTGGTAAGGCCACACTTGGAATACTGCATTCAGTTCTGGTCACCACGATGTAAAAAAGATGTGGAGACTCTAGAGAGTGCAGAGAAGAGTAACAAAGATGATTAGGGGACTGGAGACTAAAACATATGAAGAACGGTTGCAGGAACTGGGTATGTCTAGTTTAATAGAAAGAAGGACTAGGGGAGACATGATAGCATTGTTCCAATATCTCAGGGGTTGCCACAAAGAAGAGGGAGTCAAACTATTCTCCAAAGCAACTGAGGGTAGAACAAGAAGCAATGGGTGGAAACTAATCAAGGAGAGAAGCAACTTAGAACTGAGGAGAAATTTCCTGACAGTGAGAACAATTAATCAGTGGAACAGCTTGCCTCCAGAAGTTGTGAATGCCCCAACACTGGAAGTCTTTAAGAAGATGTTGGATAGCTATTTGTCTGAAACGGTATAGGGTTTCCTGCCTAGGCAGGGGGTTGGACTAGAAGACCTCCAAGGTCCCTTCCAACTCTACTATTGTATTGTATTGTATTGTATTGTATTGTATTGTATTGTATTGTATTGTATTGATAGCAGATTTTTTCCCCTCACATCAGAAAGAGCCAGGCGTTGAATCTGGTCCGAAGCTGTAGACTGCCAGAGAATATGATAGAAGCCTAACAGAGAAGCCACCACTTAGTGGGTGTAACATTCTTTTTAACTGACCTACATTTCTTTCACTATCAACATTAGAATGCTTGTAATGGGAATCAAATACTCTCCCAATAGCCCAAGAGAAACACTACTTTGATGTAAAATCTTCTGTTGCTTTCTTGGTTTTTTATAGGATTCCATTTAACCTGCAGGATCGCATCCTTCCACATACGTCCCTGCGACCTATCCGCTCACACAGGGTGGGGCTCCTCCTGGTGCCGTCTGCTAGGCAATGCCAGCGGGCGACACCTAGGAGTAGATCCTTCTCTGTGATGGGCCCAACCCTCTGGAATGACCTCCCCCCCCCCACATCAGAACCACCACTGACCTCCGCTCCTTCCGGCAAAAGTTAAAGACTCACCTGTTTCAATCAGCTGGCCTGGCACTTTCTTAGTTTTACCTCCCAGGGATTTATTTTATTTTAGGTTTGGGGTTTTAATTGTGATGTTTTTAGGATTAGAATTATTTATTTCTTAGTACAGCCTATCTCCCCTCCAAATGTATCTTAAATGTAGCTTAAATGTATTTAATTTTATGACTGGTTTTATTGTATTGACTGTACACCGCCCCGAGTCCCTTTTTGGGAGAGGGGCGGTCTAAAAATCTAAGAAAATAAAAATAAAATAAATAACCAAATCCTTAATTGATGACTGGTGGGGGAGTGGTGGGGGTGTTGATTGCAAAGATTAGATCTGGTTTTTTATGTTGTGGTGCTATCCATCAGTTCTTGTGTGACAGAAAACATCAGCTGTCCCCGTTGGTAACCCTATTGTGCCACAGGCACTGGTCCATATTATGTTACAATACAGGCAAATGGTGCTGTCCTTATTTAGGGTGTATAGAGTACATTGAGAATTTTTCTTGGCTTTGCTCCCCTCCCTTCCTACTAAATGCCACCAGCTGATGTGAATCACATTTCTTAATATTTATTTATTGATTGGATTGATTATGCTGCCCATCTCACTAATATAGTGACTCTGGGAAGTTTACAATGTAATTAAAAAGTACAAAAAAGTACCAATTAAAATAGAATAACAGTTTTTAAAAATGAAAGTTTATTTATTGATTTATTTATTGGATTTCTAATATGGGATGGTGCTGGAAATGGGATAGAGGGACTATTTCAAAGACAGTAAAAGGGGCTATAGTTCGGAAACTATAAGACTGGTAGATTTAGTCATCCGTCAAAATATCCTCTCTTTTTGCAAGTGTTTGTGGGATGTGCTCAAAGGTTGATAAGAAGGCAATCAGGACCCAGAAGAAATAAATGGCTACCAGGCTGTGTTTGTACCACACTTAGATGCTAGTGTGAAAATGTGCTTTGGCTCTTAATTATGCAGGTTTCTTGCTCTGAACTCTTCCCCCAAAACACCAAGGACTAGCAAGGGAACATTCATTGGGGAAATAAAATTACCAAGGAAAATGCCTATATTACTTAAGGCAGAACAATTTAGGCAAAGTACTAGGAGATCTATTCAAGAAAAAAATTGCTGCAACACATTATAAATTCAAATGTTATTTAAAAGCATAGTTTAGGGGAAAATGTAGTACTCTTGAATAATGCCTGTACATTACTTTGATGCAGCATTCTTGGAGGGAAAGTGGTCTTAATCAACAGCTGATGTTTAGAAGTATTGGAGCTGTATAATTTCTTTTCTCCCCCCCCTCCCCCTTTGCCTCTATGAATTCAGGAGACAAACTAAACAAGGAAAAAGTATCTGAAGCTAAGGGTGTTGATTTCAAGCCTGCCTAATCTCTAATTTTCAGCTAATTTTCTCCTTTTTACTATGGATGTTCCAAGAAAGAAAGAAAGAAAGAAAGAAAGAAAGAAAGAAAGAAAGAAGGAAGGAAGGAAGGAAGGAAGGAAGGAAGGAAGGAAGGAAGGAAGGAAGGAAGGAAGGAAAGAAAGAAAGAAAGAAAGAAAGAAAGAAAGAAAGAAAGAAAGGGCTTTCAATAGTATAAGAAAATTGATGATACTTGTAAGGATTATCTCCAAGCTCAAACTAAAAAAAAAAAGCCAAGTGTAATTAAATGTATTCAAGGAAATTGGCACTTAAGATAAAAGTTTGACTTCAGGAAAGACATTTGAACAAAGAAAAGAACAAACTGTTAACCAAAGTGCCTTTGCATCCTTTGGGGTGATAATTTAAACCTAACAATCATTATATTCAGAGATGCTGGAAATAGTTTAAAAATTACTTTGAAAAAATAATAATCAGGAGCTCACATTACAAAGGAATGTGAAAGAGGAAGAACTTGTCTTCTCTTGACTGTTTTTATAACCTAAGAGGAAATAGACTCTTTTTTATATATATCTATAACCCAGATTTGTATAATTCAGCCTTTTTCTGATGCACTGTGCAGTAATTGGTATATCAAATTCAGAAATGGAGCATAAAGAGTAGAGATTGCAAGGGCAGAATTCCCTTTTAGGGGAATTTGATTTTACCTGACAGAAAAGTTGCCAATTAGGTTAGATTAGTTTTCTATTGGAACATGTCACTTTAAAAAAAAAGAAAATGTGTATATTTATTTAACTACTAAGTGTAACAACCAGAGGATATAATGAAGTAGTACAACCAAAATGATAACCGTATTAATAAAATCAGAAGAAGATATACAGAATAGAAAATAAATAGGGGAACATTTGTAGAAACTAAAATGTATATCCGTAAATTGTTAATATAGAACTAGCTCCTCCTCCTCCTCCTAGAGGAGTCCTGCTAGTGCGGGGTTAGCTTTTCGGATCATTGAATGCCACTTTGCACAGTCAGCTGTGTCTTCAGTGCGCAGGCCCACGGTTTGCATATCTTTGTTGATGGTGTCTTGCCATCTCTGTTTTGGACGTCTGCGAACTCGCCAGCCATTGACTTCTAGTTGGTAGGCAGTCTTGGCAACGATGGAAGGTGCAGCTCTCAGGGCATGTCCATACCAGCGGAGCCGATCTTCTCTCATCTTCTGATGGGTTGGCATTCATCTCTCACATAACATACCAGTGAGTTCTCGCCGATGCACCCTTGCTCACATCTCACCATTGATGTTGCCATTGCCTTCGAGGTGAGATACCAGATACTGAAAAATGTCCACCTACTTTAGTTTTTCTCCATTGATTTGAAGCATTCCGGGGGTGGTTACAGTCTCTAAGTACTCAGTTTTCTTGAAGTTGAGGTAGAGTCTGAAATGGCTGAGGCGATCATTCCATGTTTGAACTTGCTGCTGTAGTTCGTCTCTGGTGGTGGAAGCAAGCATTGTAATGTCTCTGGATTTCTGTCCCTTCCATCTGGTGTCCGGGAGGCAGGCTATGTCAATATAGTGGTGTTTCAGGATTTCAGCTAACTTGTGGCTACATCCAGTCAGTGTTCCTATGTCGAGAGTGGCGTTGCGCAGTGGTTTTGGCTTCTTTTGAGCTAGCGTCTTTAACTGGTTCCACTTTTGAACTGGTAGCCCTTGACCATTTTTCACATTGGTTGGGCAGGACCATCACGTGTTGCCTGCGGGGGATGCCCTGCTGGCTTTGATCCATTTGTTGTGACAAAGTTTTTGACGGGCCTGTCGCCCGGGCCTGCCATCAGGATCCATGTTCAGTTTAGCACTACCCAAAATGGGTGGGCTGTATCCATTGGCAACAGGAAGAAGAATGGACCATCACTTCCATAAAACTAGTTCAATCTTTAACATTAAATCTAACCATACAGGTCATCTTCTTTTTCTCAGTTTTGGTAGAAAAAGGTATTTTGATACAGTGATATTTACATAATAAGGTTTTTAGTATTTTGTTATTTGGGTGCTAGATAATATTGAATATAGGTAAGAGAAAAATTATCAATATTAATTAGTTTTAGATATAAACATTATCAATAGGCCTTGACTTACAACCGGTCACTTAGTGTCAGTTCGAAGTTAGGACAGACTTCCCCAAAGGTACTTATGACCCGGTTATGAAGTTCCAATCACTTCTCTCCCACATTTATGACACTTTGAATCACCTTGTGGTCAGAAAATCACCTTTTACTTCCCCCCCAAAAAGCCCTATAGTGAACAATGGGTGCACTTTACAACCGTGGCATTTGCTTTGCGAGTGCCACAATAAAGGTCATAAAAACCAGTCTGATCATGTGGTTTATTCAGTCGTTACGCAACTTACGACCATTACAAGTAGGCTCCATTATGGTTCTAAGTTGAGGATTATCGGTATAAGCGTAATTATCAAGACTTTCCTTCAGCGTTATCTATAACCAGTGACGTGCGGTGAGGTTTATGGCTGGTGAGGCTGGTGACGTCATCAGGAAGGTGGGGAATGGGACCACGTGTGCTGGAGGCTGAGGCTGCCTCAGCCTCCAGCACACGTGATCCCATTCCCCGCCTTCCTGAGCGTGCTCCGCCGGCTCGCGCTCCGCAGTCCTCGAAAGCAACTGGGGAACGACGAGAACCTTCCTGCCTCTGCTGGACTTTGCGCGCTCCTCGCGACTGCATATTGCAGTTGCGAGGAGCACGCGAAATCCAGCAGAGGCAGGAAGGTTCTCGTCGTTCCCCAGTCGCTTTCGTGGCTTCGTCATCCGGGAGCGCCGACAACATTTCTGCCTCCGCAGCTCCCAGCCACGGCTGGATGGATGTATATAATATTATATATATATATATATATATATATATATATATATATATATATATATATATATATATATATATATATATATATATATATATATATATATATATATATATATATATATATATATATATATATATATAATATAATATTATATACTATTATTTCATGAAGAGAGGTGAGACTCTGCCTCCCCTGCCTCCCCTGACCGCACGTCCCTGTCTATAACACTGGAAATGAAAGGAGTATGCCTCTTTTTAAAAACGCCTTTATCTTTTGCATCTTAAATAAATGTATTTAGATGCTTTGGATGGGGTTGGTTCTACCCCACCTGTACGGCTGCTGATGCCAAGTACTAATCATAGGAGTGAAGATTGTAACCATGTCAGAATCTTCCCTATGGAGAACCCCCACTCCCACCCCTTTCTTTTGGCTTATTAATATCTCCCAGTATGTTAAAACAGCAAGACTGTTAATATTCCTGCAACAAAGTACATTAATTAATAATATACCTCACCCAAGATGAGGAATGATTATTCAAACACATCCCCGTTTCATCAAACAGGTTGCCCTTAAATCAGGTTTTTAGTCACTGCAACATAAAATTAAACACAAGATTTTACATGTAAAATTTAATATTAAAGGTACAACAAATTTCCAAGAGCTGAAATATGTTGTTACTTTCATGTTAGGCATTGTCCCTTCTTGCAAAAATGAGTAGTTTTAATAGACTCTATAATGTTCATTTCCAGACAAAAAGGTTTACATTCCAACATATATTTGGGGCATTTGGGTGGCATTTCTGCATGGGAGGTTTGCATCAGTTTCAAATTGGATAGCTGGGCCCAGGAATGAACAAGACAAGTAATATACAAAAGCTGAAACTTTACTCAAAATGGGAAAATATGCGGTCAAATAGTCATTTATTATTTGTTTTTCATATTTCTAAACCACCCCTCTCCCTCAAAGAGGAGTCTGGGCAGTATAGAACAAGACATCGAAGCATTAAACAGTATGTAAAAAATCAAAATACTGAATTTTCTGGTTAATTTCTTTAAAAATTATAATTTTATAAGGGATGATGGCAAAAGATAGTAGATAATACGTTTCATAAACAGTGAAAATTTACCAATATAAGTCAAAATGAGGAGAAACAGTGTGACATAATGGTTCAAATTGTTAGGAAAAAAATTATGATCCATTGAAAGCGGAATCAAAGCAAAGTTTATTAAATTCCCTAAAGTGATCACTGGGTTCTCAGCCAACCAGTTCCCAGTTAGGCAAAGGGTTACATAGGAGATAAAGAAGATGGATCAGCTATCATGAATTATGCTACTTACATTATGTACAGTAGGTAGGAAAGATTCCCAACTTTATATCCGCAATAAATCTTTCCCTTTTTTATGGCTCTAATTTCTTTGACTATTCCATCCTCCACTCTAGCTGATCTTGCTTTCCCTGAAAAAGCAATAGGTGATAGGAATATGACAAGATGAGAATCTAAAACTGCCTTTTTCAACCTGGTGACCACTAGAGGTTTGCTGAATGTTGGTTCCCATGACCCCAAGTCAGCACAGCTTCAGGAATTGAAAAGTATATTCCAACATATTTGAAGAACATTAGGCTGAATAATGCAATAGGTCACAAATGGTTGAGGCAGGTAAGTAGAGACTTATGTCATACCTACCTGTGGTCAGTGGATCTGGCTAAAGCAAAGTTTCAGTTCCTTCTCTATCTCTCTTGCCCTCCATTGGGACGTTGCTATTGTCTGAAACTTGTAGCTACAAAACAGCAGAAGAAACCAAGTTGGCCTATCTGACAGGCCACCAATCTGCATTTGTGTTTGCCTGCCTAGTATGAGCCTTTAAGGTAGGTGTCAGGATTCCAAGTAACTCCCCCAACGAAAGAAGACTCTGAGGTCTGAGGTTCCTCAAAGTTCCATTTTATTAAAGATTCATATTGGAACATCTGGGAAAACCCAAATCTGAAAGTTTCCAGGTTTTCCCCACCCAAATGAAAGTCCAAGTCCCTGCCCAGCCCCCACATGTCCATCACATGGCCCAATCAAGCACCATCACAATTGGAGATGCCTCCTAGTCATACCTCTCCAGGTGCAGGGCAAGATGTCCTTGACTTTCTGAGAAAGGAATGTTATTTTGACTATATATCTCCCATACTCTATATAATCCCCCCGCTCATTTTCCCACAGCATTCAATATGGCAGGCCAGAAGGCCCAATATAAATGATGGCTTCCAGGCCTGACACTGGGTGCATTCCAGACCCTCCAGGTTAAAGAGTCATCTCATAAGGCTCTTGTCTCGTGCAATTCCTGCCCACTGTAATGATCTCCTTCCTCTGAGATTTGTGTGGTCCCACCAGTGGTGGGTTGCAGGCGGTATGCCCCGGTACGGATGTACCGGAGCCTGCCCAGAGCATCGGATACCATTCCGGTACGGTGCTCCAGAGGGTCAACCTGCCCGCTTGAGCTCCTTACCTGTGCTTTAAGCCTTTGGCACTTCCGCGCACACGCATGGCACATACGGCGCCTGTGATGTTCCGCTGAGCAGCTGAAGCATTGCGGAGGCTTGCGGAAGGTCACAGGCAAGTATGATGCATGTGTGCGCCGCATGCATTTGCATGCACTGCAAGCATCCATGTGGGTGACACTGGGGCTGTTCCAACCGTACCAGTTGGAACGGAATCCGGAACCCACCACTGGGTCCCACCCTTATGTCACTCAGGAAACTAGATGCTAAGGACACAGTGGTGGGTTTCAAATTTTTTTAGAACCTCTTCTGTAGGTGTGGCATGTTTTGTGGGAGTGGCTTGCCAGCCATGTGACTGGGTGGGAGTGGCTTGCCAGCCATGTGACTGGGTGGGCGTGGCCAACTTGTAAAATGTGTTGAAACTCAATTAACAATGCTCTTAGTAACCAAAATATTGGTTCAGAAACTCTGGCATTTGAAGCACGTAAGTCTCAAAGCTGTCAAGTTACAAGACCCTTGCACCCCTAACCCTTTAGAAAAAACTTTCAAACTTGACAGCTTTAAGACTTGTGGACTTCAACTCCCAGAATTCCTCTTCTCGCTCTTCATCTTGATGATGTGCAGACGGGTGGGGGGAGGGAGCTGGAACCGGTTCTAAACGGCACGGTAGATTTGTGGAACCTCTTCTATAGAAGAAGTTAGAACTGGCAGGAACCCACCCCTGTAAGGACAGGATGATTAAGGATCTCCCTTTCGTTCTTTTGCCTGATTTGATTTCTATTGCTTTAATCTTGTTTGGAATATTTTGCTCTTCTGATCAATTGTGTGAGTTGTGTATTTTAGATTCTTTTATATTTATAAATTAGTTCTTTAAGTGCAAGATGCCCAGAGAGACATTTAGAAAACAGGTGGCTTATACATAAATCAAGGCATAAACACACATTAGTTCCCTTGGTGACCAAAGGAATTAGTTCCTTGAATGTAATTATATACATATTCCAGCTACATAGAAGGAGGGAATGGGGTCAGTTTTTAATAATAAAAGGAGAGTGATGTTAAACAGCTATGAACTGTTTCTTCAGAAGTTCACTTCCCTATAATCTATTGTCCAAGGTAGTTTTCTTAACCGCTTATATAATTTAGTTCAATTTACTAAATGTATATACTCCCACAATGATTGCCTGTGGAGCAGAGGGAAAAACACAATCTCTGAGAAGTAAGAAACACAGGGGTGGTGGGTGGGTGGGAGCTGTCACTCAGAGTAACACCTTTTGGCTGTTAAAAAGGACCCCCTCTCCCTTCTGTGGGATTTAAAAACAGAACAAAACGGTTCTGCTGCCATTCCATCAATCTTGGCCTTCCTCTTTGGAGGCTATCTTGCTGGAAATGACTGGCTACCATTGGTTCAGAAATGTCTAGGCTGCTTCCCACGAGAGGCGCAACAGCAGCAGCGTGACCTGAAGTGAGAAATGAGGGAAGCAAAGAAGAGAAATGAGCTCCCAAGGCTAATAAATCCATCACTGGCAAGGCCAGGGCAATGTACTGCTCTTGTCAAAAAAAAATTGGCATGGGCTGCTGATAAGGGGGGGGGGGACACAGAACATTACAGTGCCGTGTGACACTGCAGGATACTGTCCCTCCTTCGGTTGGGGGCGGGGTTAGGATCCGAGGAGCGAGGCAGGAAGGCAGGAGTCTCTGATGCCAGATTGATTGCTGGCGCAGCAGGCAGTTTCTCTGCAAAGCTCATAAAACTGAAGCTGCAGGAGATTAAGTAGCTCGAATGCTTCAGCTGCGGCAGGAAGGTGGGGCCGAGGAGTCAGGAACCGAGAAAGCCAAAAGAAGCCACTGATGGGTGCCAGTCCTGAACACTTGCGTTCCCTGGAAATGCATGGGAACACTCGGTTATGGGTCTTGAACCAAAATAAATCCCTTCTATATTTATGCTTCACATTTCAGGGAAAGTTTCATGCTTTGTACTAGTTTTACTAGATTGCTGCTGTTGTTTTTTTCTTCCTCTCTTTGTTTTTTTCACACTTAAAGATAAGGTGACCAACTTTTTTACAATGAAAAGGAGGACAAATAAATTGGAAAAAATATATCGTAAATAAAAGAAATATTTTATTCATTGCAACAATAATACACTAAAATATGATATATGCATAATAAAAACATTTGCAACATTTTATATTGCAATTATGCTTACATGCCTGTTAATTATTATTTAAATGAGTACTTTTCCATTGAATTAATATTTTTGTCAATGTATCATCTTCTAACAATATATTGGAAATATCTGAACAAGAAATATCCTTCATATTGAATTTTACGGCAAGTGCTGCAGCTAGAGTATCAACATTCAATCTCGATTTCTCACTTGTCGAAAAATCATTGGCAATTGAAAAAAACTCTTTCAACTGCTGCATTAGTTCCAGGACAGCACAACGTAAATTGAACAAGTATAAATAAATGTTCACATGGAATATGTTCATTTTTGAAATGGCTGAAAATATCCACCCATCTTTTATCAATTTCAACATGTTGATTTTCCCATTGTATTAATTTTTCAGAATTTAAATATACATTCAGTCTTCTAATTTCTTCAAAGAGACAATTGTCGTCTATTTTAATGTCTAGCATTTCTTTAGATAAAAATTCAACACAAGATTCAATATCTGTTCAATATACTTGCGATGAAGTAAAAAAAACACCATTAAAAACTATTTAATAAAATACGTCACATAACGCGCAACAGATTAGCCTTCAAATATCAAAAAGGAGGACATGTAGGAGGACACTTTTCGAGGGAGGACAGAACTTACAAAAGAAGGACTGTCCTCCCTAAAGGAGGACGGTTGGTCACCTTATTAAAGAGAAGCTTGAAAGTATATTTACTGAGTAACATCTCCAATGATAGGTCTGGAGAAAAATCCACAGTTTTGAGTTTATTTCTTTCAAATCAATATTACAGCAATGTCTGTATATAAAAATGCGAAAAATATCTAGTAGAAAGCAACTTTTACAATTATCTATATTATTGCTATAGACAGGCTTGTCCCTTGGTTGTATTACTGCAAGAAAGAAAGAGGGATTCTGGGTAGTTTGTGATCTAAGAGTCTCAGCAGGTGAATTACCTGAGCAATATAAATTGGCTCAACTCTCACAATTCCGTTCCTGTTGCTGTAGCTGATTAGCTCTTCTGAGGGTCAAACTCAGAAATCAAATGTATAAATAAATCATATTGGAAGTTTGGCCTTGATGTTCCAGATTCTGATTTTCCCACTTTGCTTTGCTCGTCTTTGGTTTTATAAGCCACTGTCTTTCTTCCTGAGATGAATGATGCTACCAGCTGATTGGGCTGGAATTAGTTTTTCCTCAGTCGATGGGATTTTTCAAAGATCTTTTGTCAGTAATTTCTACAAAGTTGCTTTGAGAGTTGTGTCCCCATCGGCAAAATTCTCCAGAGTCAAAAGATAAATGGGAACCTTCTTCAAAAGGAGAACATACAAAATGATTTGACAGTATCGTGGTTGTGGTGGGCTGTACAGATGGCAAGATTTTGTTTGTGTATTGCTTCCCCTTTTAACTGCAACTCATCCAAGAGGCAGCTGCTATTTTAAGGTTGTATGAAGCTCAGCGTCCTGGCTGTGTTACCAAGAATCCTGTGAATGAGCTCTTGGAGGTGATCTGTCTTCAGAATATGATTTTCTAAAATTGCTTGAGTTTCATTTGCAGAACAGACACAGCACCTGCTATCCTCCGATAACCGAAATCTCAAGCTCTTAGCTAAGTTCTTGAAAGACACAAAGAGTTCAATTTCCATATACTTTGTTCAGATGAGTACAGTTACTAATGGTGACTTTCCAAATAGCTCTTTTCTTCTTATGCAAAAAGAAAAAAAGAAACCTCATTTAGAAACCTCCCTTGTAGAGAACTCAAGATAGTCTCTTTTTGCAGGAAGAAAAAGATATCCTTGAAATGATGGCTGCTTAGTTACATGATGAGACTTTCAAATGCTTGTTTATCTAATTTGTTAATTCATACACTGCCCATCTCACTATCCAAAGTGACTCTGGATGGCTTAGAAGAAAATAAAATCTCAAATATAAAAGCAATTAACATTAACAAGAATTAGAAGAAAAGACTAAAAAACAAAGCAGCATGACTGGTTTGGAGAGGAAATCTCTCCACTGGTCATCTCCAGCATAGAGTGCCCCCATTGGGACCCACAACCCAACCAGCAGACTAAAGTTTTAAGACCCTTCCAGAAGGATTTCAGCCCCTGTGGCAAGATGCTTAAAATGGCAGAGGGTATGGTAGAAAAGACTCTTCTCTCAGACCCTGTCAGACAAAATTCCTTGACAATGGGGTCTGCAGCACCTCTTCTGCCAGATTAAGTGGGACAGGACAATCTTATTGGGGTGAGATGGTTCCTCAGGTACCCTGGTCCTATTCCACATGTAATATATTTATTTCATAAAAAATTATGTATTTCAGACACATTTGCATGATTTTCATACATAGCATATATAGATGTGGGACCTCAATCCTGAGAATGGAGTCTTACTAAAATGAAATTCCACCTCTTCTTAAAACAGTTTAGACTGTTGAGCTCCCAAACAACATTTTTTTCATGCTACTAAGAATTTTGATGCTGGTATGGTGTAATGTGCATTTAAGGAGAAAATACAAAATGTCCAAATCATTTATTTATAATTCTTTATTTATAATTCTTTATTTATTTATAGATAAATCTGAGTTGTTACATTTACAAATGTGCAGTACAGTACATAGAGGTGCAGTGGTCTAGTGGTTAAGATGCTGGGCATGTCAACTGGAAGGCCAGCAGTTCGAGACCCAAGCACTGCGTGATAGGGTGAGCTCCTGTCACTTGTCCCAGCACCTGCCCACCTAGAAGTTCAAAAGTATGCAAATGAGAGTAGATAAGAAAGTACCACTTTGGTGGAAAGGTGACAGCATTCCATGCACTTTGGTGCATAGTCATGCTGACCACATGACCATGTGGCTCCCTTAGCTAGGAAACAGAAATGAGCACTGCCCCTTAGAGACGGACACAATTGGACAGGAGAAAATTATCTTTAGTACAGTGCACAATACAGATTGAATTGAATTGAATTATGCTTTAGTGTGACTTGGGTGAAGGGGTGATGGGACTGCTTATTAGATATGCAGGTGACATAAAATTGGCTGAGATGGTTCATTTTAAGACGTCAGGAATAAAAATTTGATCAAAAGATAAAGTCCACATGCTTGCCTTAAAAAGTTGCATTCAGGAGCTACATTTGTGCTCGTGCATGCTCTGAAGCACCTTTTTGGAATGAAATCTGAAGAGCCACCGCCTTATTAGAAACTTAATCCTATGAGGAAAGATGGTGGAAGAATTTGATACCACTCTTCACACATTACTGCATCCAATTCTGGTCACCATAGTACAAAAAACATATTGAGACCATAAAAAGAGTGCAGAGAAGAGCAACAAAGTTGAAAGGGATCTGGAAACAAAACCATTTGATGAACAATTCAGGGAATTAGGTATATCAGGTGACATGATAGCAATCTTCCAGTATTTGAGGGACTGTCACAGGGAAGATGGGTCAATTTATGGTATCCCCAAGCCCTGGGCTGTGAACCAGTACCAGGCTGCAGCCTGTTGGGAACTGGGGTGCAGAAGCAGCAGGTGACCATGTGAAGCTTCATTTGCACCTGTGGGGGGAAACCATCCCCTCCCCTCCTCTCCCCCACCACTACTGGTCCATGAAGCCAGAAAGTTTAGCTCCAAAGCACCTAAGGGCAGGACAAGAAATAAAGGGTGGAGGTTCATTAAAGAGAGATCCAACCTAGAGCTAAGGGGAAATTTCCTGTCAGTGAGAATTGTTAGATACCAGAATCAGTTACAATGGTTTACACCAAGGTCCTCTGTTCCGGCAGGAACAGAGATTCAACCTGATTGGTCGAAGGGTCTGACAGCTCCCTATAAAATGGCTGCTGTCAGACTGAACCTTCGCTGGATTGTACATATTTGTTTCAGAGTTAATAAAGAGATGTTGCTGCCTAAGCCTGAGTGTGCCTTTCCTTTACCCGATCTAACAAGAACAATGAATCAGTGGAACGGCTTAGCTCTGGAAGTTGTGGTTGCTCCATCACTGGAAGTTTTCAAGAAAAGATTGGACAAGCATTTGTCCAGAATGCTGCCTGAGTAGAGGGTTGGACTAGAAGAACTTCAGGGCCCTTCCAACCCTATTATTCTATGTTCTACCTGAAAGGATGTTGTATAGAAGGACAAGGTATATTCTCTTTTGATCCAGAATATACACACCAAATAATGGACAAACATTAAAGCAAGAGTGATTCATAAGTTACAGAAAACTTCCCAAGAGCTAGCGCAATTTGAGACTGGAACTAAATTCCCATATAAGTGATAGGCTCTGTTTCTCTCTTTATTGCAGGGGTCCCCAACCCCTGGTCCATGGACTGGTCCCGGTCCGCAGCATAACAGAAATTGATCCATGCAAATAAGCAAACCCCATCCAAGCAGTTCACAAAACCAAATATCCAAAAGCCCTTCAGTTTGTGGAAAAACCTCTCTCCACAAAACGGGTCCTTGATGCCCCAATGGTTGGGGGTTGCTGCTTTATTGGGTGTATTCAAGCAGAGATTAGGCAGCTGTCCATCAGAGATGCTTTCATTTGGATTTCCATACTGAACAGGCATTGAGTTCAATACCTGAAATAGTCTGTTCCAACTTTATTATTCTATGATTCTCTGTTATTCAAAAGTGGAATGTTAGTTTTACCAAAAAGAAAAAGAAAATCCCATTTCAACTAACAATTCCTCCATAAAAGGTGTTATGGAATGCTGCATGTCAACATAATTTTGTTCTTTAAAACAAGCTGGAAGTATATTAAATAAAAGGTTTGACACTAAAATATATAACTTTTCTCTGTCATTACTTTTTAATATAATCTCTTATCATTTGTCATTAGAAATAATACATTTTGTCTTTTACTGCATCAAAACCATTTGGACATGCATATTATCAGCCCCCATAAATATCCAAAAGCCATTTGTTAACACCATCTGTTTCTGTATCATGAATTCAGCAATATTTTTCTATTTTTCTGTGGACCTCTTTTTCTACAAAACATGTTTTTACCTCTCTCATTTACTTATTCCCATCTGCCATCTTTTATTCTAATTTTCTTCCTTGCAGATTAGACATTTCCTCAGTGATTTCTCTAAATTTCTTCTTCCCTATGGATATTCCAGAATCTTGACTTTTTCTCAAACTTTCTTCCTCATTGACATCCTTCCCAGTCTTTAGTGGTGTCTCCAGCAACTACTGTAATTTAAAGAAGTATTTTTCTTTACAGATTTATTGATACTATATCTCACATCTTTGTGCCATATCTATAAGACACTAGCTTGCCTTATTAAACAATAAAATTATAGCATTGTTTCTCTTGTTCTTATTTCTCATCCAAGTAAAAACTATTTTTCTAAAAAATGTCTGGCCTGGTTAGCACTTCTCTATCATATCCAGCATATTTCCTTGTGTTTAGTTTTCCACCTGACCATTATCGAGTGATCCCACAATAAACCAATTGTCACTGGGTCTGGAAAAATTTGTGTGTAAATGTCAAGAGTTATGTGAATGCTGGCTTTGCCCAAAAATGTCAGGGTTAGGGAGAATAGAGTAGCTACTTTTTGAGAGTTTCTGGCCTGTCACATCTGAAGGACCCTAGCTTGGACAAGGCTGCTTTGAGTAGCTCTTACCTGGGAAATCAGAAATTTCATTGTTCCAGTATCTAGACTGGAACAGAAAACCTTTGCGAAGAGGTGCAGGGGTGGGGTGGAGGACACAAAGAATTAATCCTTCCTCCAGTGATAAATAGTTCTGTGATATGAGGTGATAAATCACCCATTTGGCACAAGATATGGGACCAGCACTGACACTCAAGGTCAATAGATGTACTTTCCTGTTCCCTCTGAACCAGGGATTCCAAAGATAATCTCAGGGTGTTCACACAATGGTGAAACACATGAGGATGGGGGTGGAGGAAAGAAGCAACAACTATATTAGGTCAACAGGGCCATTGCCATCTGGGGAAACAGGTAGAAGAAGGGAGAAGAGAACTGAAGGAATCAACACATTAGGTGAAATATGAGTGACAGCAGAAAACTTCCATGGCAGGTGAGCTTCAACAACCCTTCCATTTTCTTTCTTCTCAAAGTTTCCCCCATTCTGAATATATATATGGAGAGGACAGCAAGAATTTCCTGATTGCCATTGGTTGGATGTATACTCCATTCCCTAGATTGAGAGAAGCTGCGAAGTATCCTGTGTTCCGTAATTAGAGCAGCTTGGTCTACAATGTCTCAGCTTTCGAGATTGTGTGGAAATCTCTTAACAATTTGTTTATCAAAAATGTACAGTACTCCACACAACATACAAAGCTCAAGTTTAATGTTGTATCATTCAAAGATCTTTGCTTTCTAGAAAAATGTAAAAACAGAACATTTGTAGCATTTCTGTCTGGATGAGAGATTTTACCATTCCTGTCTTATGCTTAAAAGGGCATCCAGAAGCCATCACATCTGCCATTTTCATACACTGATGATGTCTCTGAAAATAAGACACCTTTACGTTGGAAATTAAACCTTGAGAGGCAGAAGGCTCACAATTCAACATACAGGTTGCAGAATGCAATGGTGAATGTAACATATAGCTATAGGAATTACTTTCTTTTACAGCAGTTAATCATTGTTTAAATTCTATAGCTGTTATAAATATCCTTTGGAAAGAAGGATGGGATAATTATAATATACTATGGAATATATGGCTCCATTATGTCTGTTAATATTTTATCTCTTACATGATTTTTAAAATCTTTTTAATAATGACCATTTTTCTAAATATGTTTATTGTTTCATATCCTTCTTGTGTACCATCCAGAGTCATTTGTGTGAGCTAGCTAGCCATATAAATTTGATAGGTAAATAAATACTTTATTATAAAAGAAATACAAACATTGGGAAACTCTTAATTCTGTGTTGTGTCATATTCTGTATAGACAGATAGTGGTGTTTCATAATTGGCTGCTTTCATTTACTTGAAATTTTAAATATCTTAATGCTAGTTATTTACAATTCTGTATTACAAAGCACTTTTCATTTTAGCTGTGGGAAGTGGGGTGTTCCCATACACTCCAATTAATGCTTAAGTTAAATCTCACCCTTAGGAAATTTCTCCTTACAATAAACTCACAATGAAACAGCACAATAAAATAGCACTGTTCCAATATTTAGAATAGAATAGAATAACAGAATTGGAAGGGACCTTGGAGGTCTTCTAGTCCAACTCCTTGCTTTGACAGGAAACTCTACACCACTTCAAACAAATGGTTATCCAATCTCTTCTTAAAAACTTCCAGTATTGGAGCATTTACAACTTCTGGAGACAAGTTGTTCCCCTGATTAATTGTTTTATCAGGAAATTTGAGGGGCTCCTACAAAAATGAGGGGGTCAATCTATTTTCCAAAACACCAAAAAACACAAGAAACAATGGATGGAAACTAACCAAAGAGAGAAGCAACCTAGGACTAAGAAGAAATTTCCTAAGGGTGACACCAATCAACCAATGGAATAGCTTGCCCTCAGAAGTTGTGGGTGCTCCATCACACACCAACAACACAGTTACAAGATAATTTGAAATCCTTACAGTCTAATACTGTACGCTAACTCTTAAATGCTGAAAATGCAGGATCAAAATACATAAGCATAGAAACAGCATTGCAATCCTATTCCAAATTCATAAAATCAATTCTGCTAATTAAAACATGTATTTAAAAAGACATAAGAACTCTGACAAGAAACTCCTGCTCTATATTAACATTTTAAAAACTACTTCCCTGGCCTAATCCTGTCAAGAACAAGGAGAGATTCAACCTAGAAATAAGGAGGAATTTTTTTGACAGAGAGAATAATCAACCAATGGAACAGCTTGCCTTCGGAAGTTGTGGGAATTTCATCACTGGAGGCTTTCATGAAGAGACTGGACTGCCATCTGTCAGAAATGGTGCAGGGTCTCCTGCTTGGGCATAGGGCTGGACTAGATGACCTACAAGGTCCCTTCTGTTAATCTATATGATCTGTAAATTTCTATTGTTGCTGTGCTGACTGCATTCCTGCGGTTTTGTTATCACAACTAAGTATTTGCCTGTTAAGTGGTTCTTGGCTATCTGCCCAGAGCTATTAACTGAAGGGAGAGAGGAGGAGAAGAAAAAAAAATCTTCTCTTTTACTTTATTTCCCCCCAGAGTTTTAAAGGGGCTAGAATTTTTTTGCTGAGGATATGGCTATGTGGTTATTTCTTCTTCTTTTTCTGTTCCCTTCCTTTGGTTAACTACAAACAAGCAGGAAGGTCTGAGGTGTGTGTGAGCTATTGGAATCAGCAGGCAGGGAGGCAGGCAGCCTTGACTATTCAGTTGGTTCGCAGAACTGCACAAAAAGTTAACAAACAGTTCTCCCAAACCAGTGCGAACTGGCTGAATCCCACCACTGGCTAGGACCATATAACGAAGACTCACTCTGTCAAGTAAAGGAAAAAGAATGCCGAAGCAGAAAAAAATCAGAAAAACAATGGATTCAAAATTTGTGAAAAGGTGGCTTATTTTCTTAACTTCAGCAAGGCAAACTTTCCATTTAAAAAACAAAGCAACTTTTGATGCAACATTTCTTAAAGTATATTTTGGAAGGAGGGGCATGCAAAAATCCCAGTATGGTGTCTTCAAGATTCACAAATGGAGAAGAAGTGATGCTCTTCTTTTGTTAGTTTCCGACTTCTAGGATTCAAGAACATTCTTGTTCAGAAGGCAAAATTATTCTCTATCTGTATTTAAAACTGTCTAAAATATTGGCAAAATAATATCTTCTGGCGGATGTGGAAGGCCAGGCATTTTTCTTATTTTTAATTCAGGCAGCTGAGAAGAAAGTGATACATTGTGGTTGTCTATTTCTTCTTGCTTTTATGATTGCAAGGACCTAGGAGCTTCGGAGTAGGCAGCATACAAATGATTGTATAAATAAAAATAGGATTCAAACGCAGCTGATTCAGGACAAGCAAAAGGAACTATATAACACACACTGAACTGACAAAATCCACTGGTGCAAGAAAAGATAATAGTTGCTACATTAAGTTTTGTTTTTTTAAAGAAGTGTTAAATAAATGAATGAAAGATACGTGTCTCTATTGGCTACAATTAAACAGAACCTTCCCGGGCAGAAGCTAGGTACTGTACCTGTGAAGGAAATTGCAGAATAAATAAATCAGTATAGGCCAGGGGTCAGCAACCCGCGGCTCAGGAGCCGCATGTGGCTCTTTCATCCCTCTGCTGTGGCTCCCTGTTCCTGGTTGGCTCCACAATTGATAGGGCTTTCGGTTAGGACAGGTAGAGGAAAAAGGACGCCACGCTAGGAGGAGACTCTATGGTGGGGGAACCAGACTTCTGGTCAGCAGAGGAAAAAGGACGCTGCGCTAGGAGGAGACTCTATGGTGGGGGAACCGGACTTCCGGTTGGCATAGGAAAAAGGACGCTGCGCTAGGAGGAGACTCTATGGTGGGGGGAACCAGACTTCCAGTCGGCAGAGGAAAAAGGACACCACGCTAGGAGGAGACTCTATGGTGGGGAAACTGGACTTCCGATAGGCAGAGGAAAAAGAATGCCGTGCTAGGAGGAGACTCTATGGTAGGGAAACCAGACTTCCGGTCGGCAGAGGAAAAAGGATACCACGCTAGAAGGAGACTCTATGGTGGGGGAACCGGACTTCTGGTTGGCTCCAGAATTGAACAGGGGGCTTCTTTGTGGCTCTTTGAGTGCTTAAGGTTGCCGACCCCTGGTATAGGCCAATTGCATTCATATCTTGTTTTCAGCTTCAGCTTCAGATTTGATGATCACTGCAGACAACAGAAAGTTCATTTAAACGGACTATTCATATTGTTCAAGAACATGTCTGCCACTCTGATGTGTATGATGTGTATGATTTGCTGTGAAGTTCTATAGCAGGGGTGTCAAACTCAAGGCCAGGGCCCGGATCTGGCCCACGGGGAACTTAGATCTGGCCCTTGGGGCCACCCTTGAAACAGCGAAGGACCAGCCTGAGCAAAAACAAAGCTCGGGAGCCCGTTTTTGTTGACAGAGCGCTTGGGCCACCACAGGCCCCCCTGACACGAGTGATGTTGAGCCAGCCACGCCCATCCTGGCCACACCCACCCCGGCCTCTTAGGTCAAACTCAATCCTGATGTGGCCCTCAATGAAATCAAGTTGACACCCCTGGTCTATATTGTCTTCCAAATGTCTTGAAGGAGCTTACCCTCTGATATTTGACTTGAGAAGACAATAGGAGAAGGGGAGGGATCTGGAACTAAACTGGAAAAAAAAAAGAAGTATTAATTTTATACATAGGTTTAGTTATAGAAGAATTTGGTGGCTAGAGATGTGTGCCTAATTTTTTTTAAAGAAAAGGTGCTCTTTTGTTTTTTGAGGAAGGCACCTGGAGCAAGAATTTGAGAGGAGACAGAAGATGTCTCAACATAAAAGGGACCAGTCAGAATAGAATTGTTTGAACATTTTCAGAAAAGCATCAGTGGCTGTCTGGGATTTATCAGGATGTGAGGGGAAAGAAGGCTACCTGGGAAGCAATTGCTATGAGCTTCTCCTGGCAGTATTATAGCTGGAGTAAGCAACTCAGGGCAAGGATTTAAGGAGAATATCCTTACATTTGGAGTATTTAAAACAGGGAATGCTTTAGGTGGCAGAGTTTTGGATATATGTGAAGAGGGAATAATTCCTGTACTCTGCACTGGGTTACTTAGGTTTCCATAGTCCCTGCCTTCAGACAAGGCTGCCGCTGATGTAGAGAATTGCGAAGGAAGCCATCAGTCAGTTCCAAGTATCCTAGGTAAGCTTGTATACATTAGAAGTCCCTTTGACATGAATATAAAGCTCACCACATTTGAGTTCCATCCTGCTGACTCCTTCCCTGACGGTTCCTTTCTCCCCCCTCCCCCTTCCACTCCTTCAGGATTCCCTCCTCTCACACCTGATATTCAATCCTGACCAAGTTAATGCCTCTTGCTCAGATCAGATGTGGCTTTGGAGGGATCATGTGACAGAAGAAGGCTGCTATAAATATAATTAAACCTTGCAATCACTGCCCCAGATGCCTTTGGGGGCAGGAAGAAAAGAAAGTGAGAAAGGCGTAAGAAATAGGGAAGGACAGGAGGGCCAGGAGAGGGGGGGGGATGCCTTGGACTGATCAGCTAGGGGGACTTGGAGTTTCTTCTGCAGTGACCTCAGCAAAAGTTGAGCTATGGAGCATTCAGAGCTCAAGACAGTTAAGGCCCAGAAGGATACTACGCTGTGGGGTGGTGCCCCCCAATATGACTACATCCATTATGACAATTGCACCAGTTATGGGATCCCATCTGAGGATGGTGGGACTGGAGATGATACACACTCCAAGGAGAAGGCCCTCAACCATATCCAGGTAGAGTGGGGAATACGGAAGGTATTCTGGATCAGATTGCTTAATTCAATGTCAGCAAAAAGTTCAACGTAAGGCATTAAGAAAAAAACTATATATGTACGTATGTGTAAGTATGTATGTATGTATGTATGTATGTATGTATGTGTAAGTTGGTATTTTAATGACTTCTATCAGGACACCCTAAGTGATCAAACTGCTGACGTGAGGATAATATAGAAAGAAACTTCAATATCTAATTCCGACCATATTAGTTCACACTAATCTGGTATGACTGGCATTAAAAAGCATTTAGGATGATGCATATCCTGTATTGAACTCTGAATAAGTGTTCTATAATCTTGAGGATGCCAGTGTGTTATGCTTTGGAAAATGCTTTAATGTGCATTGTGGTTGAAATATCCTCCCTGGAGGTTTTAAGAATTAGAGAGCCAAGACAGGATTCTTTTCTCTCTGTCCTACAGAAAGTCAGAGGCCTCTATGTGGAAGATAACAAACTAGTGCAGAGAAAAAAGGCAAGGTTTTTATGTCTTTAAAGGAGAAGTTCCATATTACACATATAATGTTATCATATTTCAGATATTTCATAGAAGCTGCATGGATGCCTACATTTTACACCTGAAGATTTTGTTTCATTTGTAATACCTTTGTCCCTGCATGCAGGGTGCTGTTTCAGTTTTACAGTAGCCCTTCCAAAGCTGATATAGGTAGCCCTTGACTACAATTGAGGCCAGAATTTCTGTTGCTAAGCAGGGCAGTTTTTAAGTGAGTCATATCAAATGTTATGCCATGGTTGTTAAGCGAATCACTTGTAATTGTTAATAACGTGGCTGTTAAACAAATCTAGCTTCCACCGTTGATGTTGGAATGATGTTGGAAGCCAGCTGGGAATATCGCAAATGGCGATCACATGACCCCATGACACTGCAACTGTCATAAATATGTGGCAATTGTCAAATGCCCAAACTTTGAACACATGACTGAGGGGATGCTGTGATGGTTGTAAGTGTGAGTACCGATTACAAGTCACTTTTTCTAACTTCAAATGTTTGCTAAATTAATGGGTGTAAGTCAAGGACTATACACTTCAAAAGTTTTGGACAATTCTCTATTGAGTGCAACTGGCCATAGCAATTAGAAATTATGAGAACAGATCTAATATAGCTGGAAGAGTCTAGATTAAGAACACTTCTATTACAATAATCCTAAAATAGAATAGAATAGAATTCTTTATTGGCCAAGTGTGATTGGACAGACAAGGAATTTGTCTTTAGTGCATATGCTCTTTGTGTACATAAAAGAAAAGATACATTCATCACGAATCATAAGGTACAACACTTAATGGTAGTCATAGGGTACAAATAAGCAATCAGGAAACGATCAATATCAATATAAATTGTAAGAATTCAAGCACAAAGTTACAGGCCTACAGTCATAAGTGGAAGGAGATGGGTGATAGGAACAATGAGAAGACTAATAGTAATAATGATGCAGCCTTAGTGAATAGTTTGACAGTGGTGCGGGAATTATTTGTTTAGCATAGTGGTGGCGTTCGGGGAAAAAACTGCTAGAGATGGGCTAAAAGTAGCCATCCCGAAGGCATGAGAAGACTTGGGCTTTGTTTCAGATTTTCAAAACTATCACACTGTTCCTTGCAATGCTCTGATCCATACAGAAAGCTTGATTTTTGTAATGACTTTCATGGAGGCCAGATGTTAAAAAGGGAATGCAACACTGGTAAAAGTTTGATTAGAGATATAATGTTTTAGACTTCTGGCCTTGAGTAGATTTGGGCAAGAATCATTCTGAAGTTAAGTCTCATGTTTTGAGTGTATTGTGAGAATTAGTGTATTGTGCAAAAAGGACATGTACGATTATGGATTAAAATAACTTTTGTACAATAACTTTCATAAACCATGGCAATAGCTGTATAATTTGGGGAATTACTAATTTTCAACACATACATTTCTTTGACCATGCATCTTGGCAGAGGTGGCTGCACTTACGTTCACAAGTGGTTCGCTGGTTGTAAGCACCCATGCACGCACTAGCTTTGCTCACAAGCACCCCTTTGGGAGTGAAACAGAGCTTCAAAGAAGCAGGTAATCAACTCAGGCAGCTCCGGTGAGTAAAGCAGGGGCAGCGCGAAACTCATCTGGACAGTGAGGGCGGAAAGAATGAGCCAGAAAGTTAGTTATAAATGGATAGTTTAGCACAGGGGTGTCCAAACTTGGGAACTTTAAGACTTGTGGACTTCAACTCCCAGAATTCCCCAGTCTGGGGAATTCTGGGAGTTGAAGTCCACAAGTCTTAAAGTTCCCAAGTTTGGACACCCCTGGTTTAGCACAAGAGGAGGTGGGGGGGCCCAGCCAGCGAGCGAAGCTAAGGGTTCGCCCAAACCACACAGCAGCCCACCACTGCATCTTGGGAAAGAATGTTGGACTCCATGCAAGGACAGGGACATGAAATGACATTGAAAAATCTTGATAATGGACAATTATTAGTGAAATGTTTCCCTCTTCACTGACCTCAGCCATCTTCCTAGAGGCTTTCTTGTGTGGGTGTATAGTGATTTTTGACACTTCATAAATCATGCAAATTAAGCCATGGACCTTAGGAACAGAAGCAGGCTTTCCCTGCGTAGTTGATAACTGAGCCTATTCTAATGATACTAACACGTTTACATTTTCTCAGCTAGATCAAAGGGATAAATTCCCCCTCCTGACTGGTCAATGTAGGGCACTATGTTGATATTCAAGTCTTTTCTGATCTCCCCGCCTCACAGCTAAAGTTGCTACTTCCTCAGCAGCAGTCCATTGGCCATGTTTGCTCATAGGATTGATGGGATTGTATCATAAAACCACAAGTGGCAAGTTAGACTAAAATATTGTATGTGAGACTTTTAATGCACTCTTCCACGGTTTTGTTTACATTTATGATTTAAATGGTTTTTAAAAAAATGTTTTTAAGGCTCTATTGTTTAATTATTTTGTTTCAATTGCCCTGTCTGTGAAATGGATGACTATATGAGCCGTGGTGACGCAGTGGTTAGAATGCAGTACTGCAGGCTACTTCCGCTGACTGACTGCAACTTGGCAGTTCAAATCTCACCAGGCTCAAGCCTTCCATTCAGCCTTCCATCCTTCCGAGGTGGGTAAAACAGGGACGTGCGGTCATTGGAGGCAGGGGAGGCAGAGCCTCACCTCTCATCATGAAATAATAATATATAATAATAATATCCACAAGGGAGTTTCATATATATAAGAGGAAGAGAAGGGAGGAGGAGGTGCGCGCGCGGGGTGGTGCCAGCTGGGCAACCGACGGAGGCAGGAGGGTTCTCGGAAGCGCCAATAACCTTCCTGCCTCCGCTGTATTTTGCGCGCTCCTCGCGACTGCAATAGACATCCAGAAGTGGCAGGGGCTTGATGACGTCGCCGCAGCTGCCATGCGCGGCCGGACGGAGGTAGCGAGAGTGGCGCCGAGGCAGTCCGGCGGACGAGCGACTGAGGATCAGGCTGCCTGATCCTCCATCGCTCGCTCGCTCCCTCGCTCTTTCGTCCGCCCGGACCCCTCGGCGCCACTCTGGTTACCTCCGTCCGGCCGCGCCCAGCAGCGACGTCATCAAGACGAAGTGGCTTGGAGGCAAAGTGCTTTTCAGTGCTTTTCTGTGCGTCTGGCGTTTAGATAGATAGCTGGATGTCCTAAACGCCAGACGCACAGAAAAGCAGCTGCTGTTGGGGATCGCGGAGTGCTTCCCATTCCCCGCCTTCCTGAGTGCGCTTCGCTGGCGAAGCACTCCGCGATCCCCAACAGCAGCTGCTTTTCTGTGCGTCTGGCGTTTAGGACATCCGGCTATCTATCTAAACGCCAGACGCACAGAAAAGCACTGAAAAGCACTTTGCCTCCAAGCCACTTCGTCTTGATGACGTCGCTGCTGGGCGCGGCCGGACGGAGGTAACCAGAGTGGCGCCGAGGGGTCCGGGCGGACGAAAGAGCGAGCGAGTGATGGAGGATCAGGCAGCCTGATCCTCAGTCGCTCGTCCGCCGGACTGCCTCGGCGCCACTCTCGCTACCTCCGTCCGGCCGCGCATGGCAGCTGCGGCGACGTCATCAAGCCCCTGCCACTTCTGGATGTCTATTGCAGTCGCGAGGAGCGCGCAAAATACAGCGGAGGCAGGAAGGTTATTGGCGCTTCCGAGAACCCTCCTGCCTCCGTCGGTTGCCCAGCTGGCACCACCCCGCGCGCGCACCTCCTCCTCCCTCCTCTTCCTCTTATATATATGAAACTCCCTTGTGGATATTATTATTATATATTATTATTTCATGATGAGAGGTGAGGCTCTGCCTCCCCTGCCTCCAATGACCGCACGTCCCTGTTTTACCCACCTCGGAAGAATGGAAGGCTGAATGGAAGGCTTGAGCCTGGTGAGATTTGAACTGCCAAGTTGCAGTCAGTCAGCGGAAGTAGCCTGCAGTACTGCATTCTAACCACTGCGTCACCACGGCTCATATAGTCATCCATTTCACAGACAGGGCAATTGAAACAAAATAATTAAACAATAGAGCCTTAAAAACATTTTTTTAAAAACCATTTAAATCATAAATGTAAACAAAACCGTGGAAAAGTGCATTAAAAGTCTCACATACAATATTTTAGTCTAACTTGCCACTTGTGGTTTTATGATACAATCCCATCAATCCTATGAGCAAACATGGCCAATGGACTGCTGCTGAGGAAGTAGCAACTTTAGCTGTGAGGCGGGGAGATCAGCAACCAGAGAGGGGACTAATATCAAAAAGATTAGTTTTAAGATGAACATTCATACAATTTCATTCCATATTTTTCAGACAGAAAGAATTTAAAATGAAGTTGCTGGTTCCTACTGGACATTAATATCTAAAATGGTCAATACTCTGTTTACCTCAAGTGCTCCAAACAGGAGACGCAAGGTCCAGAGTGAGGGAGAAGTAAAGCCAAAAGAGCTGAAATATGGGTGAGGAGAAAAGGAGAAAAGAATGGGGTAGAAGGCAGTGTGACATTAGTCATCCACTTTGCTTTCAGGTTTTGACGTCAGACTTCTGGATATAAGAAACTTACCAGTGACGTGCAGTGAGGTTTATGGCTGGTGAGGCTGGTGACATCATCAGGAAGGCAGCGAATGGGACCACGTGTGCAGGAGGCTGAGGCAGCCTCAGCCTCCTGCACACCTGGTCCCATTCCCTGCCTTCCTGAGTCAACATGAAGGGGACCGTGGAGTGCGAGCCGGCGGAGTGTGCTCCGCGGTCCCCTTCATGTTGACTCAGAAAGGCAGGGAATCGGACCACTTGTGCCTTTCCCCCTTTCCCCTTTTTTTTTCATGATGAGAGCAGTGAGGCTCTGCCTCCCCTGCCTCCCCTGACCACACATCCCTGAAACTTACATATTTGAATGTTGAGATTAAAGTCGCAGGACATTACGCATTGCTAGAGTAAAACTAAGCAATACAAGAGTGGTGGTTTGGCAAAAATATAGGGGGAACCCAGGACAGAAATACCAAGGAGCTCAGTGCAACTCATGACTAAGAGATTCCACAGGAGACTTTGCAAGAAGTGAGACGTTTAGGTTTAGGATAGAAAACAAAAATGCTGATGAGCTGACCACACGGGACTGATTAGGAGCAGGTACGCAGGATCAATGCCTCTTTCTCCCCTTCTTACTCTTCCCTTTTGCAACTTTCTTAACTCTTCTTTTTTTTAAAAAAACTATAACAATACAATAGGTATATAAAACAAACACCAGGTTTGTTTTTCGGCTAAATAGATTGGTCTAAATTTATTTGTGAGAGCACCAATCCTTGTTTCAGATGGACTCAAGATACGTGAATCGCTAATAGTCTCAGGGAACAGCTTATATAAACAGTAAGCAGTAACAGAGTTGGAAGGGACTTTGGAAGTCATCTAGTTCAACCCCTGCTCATGCAGGAGACCTGTACTAGGGATTCGAACTGCTGAACTACCGACCTTTCTGATCGACAAGCTCAGTTTTTTAGCCACTCAGCCACCTAGTTAGGCTTATCAAGGAATAGCCAACCGCTGGCTTAAGGTTGTATGTTCAGCTATTCTTATTTTTCTGCTCTAAGTTATGATTCAAACTGGATTCATTATTGTGAGGTGGTGGGAGGCTTGAGGACTTGATGTGTGTGTGTGTTTGTTTGTTTAAAATATGTGGAGAGATATTTCAAAGAGAGCCTTCATTTTGAAATGGAGTGTATCTTCGTGCCAATTAATGCAGAACAAATAATGTGAGAGAGATGCGACCTTTATGCACTGTTTTTTAATCTGCCCAAAGCACCTGCATGAAACCATCTGCATTGTACCATCTGAGTGTGCTTTGGCTCAGGTATCTTCCTTACCATCTTATCCCACAACTTCTCTCTTCCCTTTCTATTTTGTCATGTTTTTTACTCCTCCAATTGGTTTTCTGTTTTATTTCAACAGATTTAGGTGAATCATCCATTGGTGAGCTACCTAAAGGGAACCACTTCTTTGGAATGATATAGGACAGTGATGGCAAACCTTTTCGGCACTGAGTGCTGAAAAGGAAGCATGAGCTCCAGGGGTGGGTTCCGGAAGCCACTACTGCTTGATGTGCACTGTGTGCGCATGCTCATGCGCTGCTGCCGGAAGAACCGGTTCAGGGGCATGGCAGGCCTTGGTCACTGCCGGTTCCAGTGACCCAGGACATCCAATCACTACCAGTCGGCCGAACCGATCCGAACCAGTAGGAACCCATCTCTGATGCACGCTCATCTGGACCTCAACCTGGAAAAGGAGCTGCTCAAGGTGCATGCATGCGCTGGAAAATGAACTTCCAGTTTCCAGTGTGCGCCGGCCAGCTAGTCTTCCGGTTACTGGCCTGCCTGTGTGTGTGATGATCAGCTGGCTGGAGCGCATGCTCACGCCGGAAAACTGGAAGGCCAGCTCTTCCAGTTTCCGGCACTGCCGTGTGCACGAAGGCTAGCTGATTGTCATACGCAAATGTGTGCCAGAAACCCAAAAGAGGAATGGGTGACATTGCATGTTCCAGGCAAGATGGCTGTGTGCCACGTCACGGTTCGCGATCACGGATAGAGAATGTGGTGTGCATTACTTTAATAAATGTAGAACTGGATCAAAAATGATGTGATTTATTAGGATTCTTCAGGTTTTAACTGTCTTGCAGAATATCGCCCTATCTAAAACAACCCCTGAACTACAAACATGGGCTCATTCTCCAAATATTTGAAGGGTCCAGCAAGGCTCCTGGTTGTCGACAAGGAACAGAAGCCTTAGCTTTGTGCAGTGATTAGGTTGTAAGATAAGAGTAGTAGCGCCAACAGAAATTCTTGTAAGATCATCATAAATTGTAGCCGAAACCAGACTCGTGGGCTTTCTTCTGATACAGCTCCCTTTTGTAGTTCTGTTTCCATAATGAAGGATGAAGGCTTGCTTTTGTTATGTTTTTAATTTATTTTTTGCTCAACAGTGTGGCTTCACCCTACTGGATGTTTACACCCTTCAGATATCTGAGGCGGTATCATATTGCTTCTTAGTCATCATTTAGCCCAGCTTGTTTAATCTTCCTTTTCGCATCAGACTCCCCAGCTGCTCTCCAACAACTTTTCTGGGCCTTTTTGGCCCCATGCCCGCCACTTGGCACAGCAACATACTGGAAAAGTCCTCTTTCAAGTTTGTTGGTGTCAGAGCCTGCTTGGAGGGGAAAGAGCAAGCGTGATGTTCAGTATTGGCAACACGACTTTCTGTGTCCTCTGTTTTGGGGGCTGAATTAAGAGGTTTTTTTGGGGGGGGGGGATAGAAGGAATACTTGAGTTTGGCAAGATTTATTGTATATGTCCATATGCAATCATAAACAAATATAACCGATGTTCCAAAAAGCTATTGAACCCCAAGTGATTTAAATGGATAAAATTAACATTGACAATAAAGGGAGTGTATTTAAAAAAGTGTATTTCTCCCCAGCTCAGGAGAAATAGTGATTGGGATTTCAAGGGAAAACTGTATCTTTCTCCGTATTTGGTGGTGGCAGATAATATTCAGTTCTCAATGCCTCTCTTGTGTTGGGTTTATGGAATAAAGTGACAAAAAGGTTGTAACATTGAGTGTGACTCACTTAACAACCATATTGCACAGTGACAGGATTTCCGATCCCAATTGCCATTGTAAGTCAAGTACTACCTATGTTAGGACCTCCAAGATGCTAATTTTTTGTGGGGAGAGGCAGGAGATTTCTGTGTCATTTTTTTAAAAAAATCTCGAATGGCTCAGAGACATGTATTAGTGAGATGGGGGTGACATAGAAATTTAATAAAGAAATAAATTCGTGTTCATTCATGTCACGTTGGAGATTACACTCTTGCAGATTTTCTCATCTGATTCAGACAGTGGGTTGAACACTCCAATAATGGTCCATCAATTTCCTTGTCATATTCAGATCAATTTCTGCTGAGATTCATGCTGCTCATGATCATCCTTCTGCAGTGATTGGATTTTCAGAAAATTTATTCAGTTTCTCACTGGCACTTTTGCAGTTGCCTTCTTTTCTGGTGCAACATTGTTTAGACGGTAGGCATCATGACCCTAATCTAATGCATTGTCTCCCATTGAGCTCAGTCCAGTTGGTTCTCTATTTTCTATGCTATGGAGCAGATCAGGGAGTAGTTTGCTTGAAGACTCATAGTGAGACTGATGAGACACAGGGAAAATCTTTTTATTGTGCTAATCTGGCAAAAATGATGGTTAGGAAAGGTCACCCTAATAGCGAAGAATGACATACTTGCAAAGCATCCAAAGACAAAAGGACCCTGTTCACATTTGTTCACTTCTCACAGCAGTAACAGTGAGAAAGGTCTATGAGTCACTTAAGTTTGATCCTGCGGTATGCTTCAGCTGCCAAAAAAGCCAAGACAGTGCTAGGCTGTATCAAAAGAGGGATATCAAGATCACGTGAATTGTTAGTACCACTTTATACTGCACTAGTAAAACTATGCTTTGAATCAGTGGTGGGTTGCTAACCGGTTTACTACCGGTTTGCTCGTGCTTGTGCGCGTGCAACTCTTCTGTCTGGGTGAGTGTGCAGAGGAGTCTCCTGCCGCTGCCACTACTGGTTCGGCTGAACTGGGCCAAACCGGCAGCAACCCACCTCTGCTTTGAATACTGCATCCAGTTTTGGTCCCCACAATACAAAAAAGATGCGGAGACTCTTAGAAAGAGTCTAAGCAGAGAAGAGCAACAAAAATGATTAGGAGATTGGAGGCTAAAATGTATGCTGAATGGTTAAAGGAACCAGGTATTTGTAATCTAATGAAGAGATGGACTAGTGGTGACATGATAGCAGTGTTCAATTATTTGAGGGGCTGTCACGGAGAGGAGGGGGTGTCAACTATTGTCCAAAGCACCTGGGGGCAAGAGAAGAAGCAATTGATGGAAGCTTATCAGAGATCTAAACTAGAATTAAGGAGAAATTTCCTATCAGGGAGAACAAATAACCAATGGAACAGCTTGCCTCCAAACGTTGTGGGTGCTCCATCACTGGGGTTTTTAAAGAAGATATTAGGCAGCCACATGTCCAGAATCGGATAGGACCTTTTGCTTAAGCAGGGGGTTGGATTAGAAGACCTGCAAGGTCCCTTCCAATTCTGTTATACTGTATTCGTAACAGTTACTGTTTTTATTCACTCCTGTGTTTTCTCTAGTGATTTCTAGCAAGCCTAAGCCATTAAGTAAATGAAACATAGATTTGCTTGATTGGGGAGATGCATCCTTTCCTTAATTATTCCTTTTTAGAAGTTAACATTGTAAAATTCACTGCAAATTTATAGAATTAGTGTTAGATTTTTATGGTTGTGTTATCAAATCAGTGTTGACTATTAGTGACCACATTGCTAGGTCTTCTCCAGGGCAATCTGTTCCCTAACTGATCCTTCAGATCTTCCACACCTGAGGTTAGGCAACAGCCCTTCAGATTTTTTTTTTTATGGTGCATCTATTGCTATTATAACTAAGTCCATCTACTGTACCTTGGTGCTGGTTATCCCTTTTCTCTTTCCTTCCATGTTTTCCAGAACTATGTACTTCTCAAGAAACCTGAGTCCAAAATATGATAACTTAATAACTTGAACTATTTTGTCTATCCTTGTGATAAAATACAAAAGTAGGTTATCATTGTTTTCTCCTACATGGTATAAAATTTTGACTTTGCCATTGTCATTAACATTCAAGTGAATATTTGCCTCCAGCGTCTTTCTATATATCATTGCTGCTTGATAGAAGTGTCTGCTTGCTTTAGATGAGCAGATTGGATGACCTTCACGTCTTGGGTGACCCTGCTGGGAATGCAAACTTTAGGCGTATATTCCTGGTATTCTTTGATCATCTCTCCCAGGCTGCTTCCTGTCATGATGAGGCATCATAGCAGGACTTGAGGGTTTTGGGTTAATACTCCTGATTGCTACTGTTTGCCAGGACACTCAACTGTGCTCCTGCTATGACAATTTCCCACAGTTCCCTCTGCTAATGACTCTTCCATCCCCTGCAATCACCATGGGAATGAGGAAAGAAGGAGAAGGGTGCTGTGATTGGTGTGTTCTATTGATGCTCTAATTTGAGATGCTGTGGCATCTCCTAGCAGTTCTCAGAAGGCTAACCACAGAGAGCAATAGCCACTTGGTACTTCAGCCTTATTGCAGTCTGAGCAAAGTACAAAAAGGATGAAAAAATGTTCTCATTCCATTTGCACAAGACATCTGGCCGAATAGTGAAATCTGTCTTCAACCCTATTCTGCCCTGGATTTCAGGACAACAGTTGTCATTGTTGTTGTCATCACCATTTCCATCAGAAACATCATAATCAAATCTGTATCCTGCAATTACAATTAACAAATAAAATTATTAGACTGAGTTAACTAGTTACCGTAAATAGGAAGTCTCAACATGTACCCCTAAGAAAAAGTTACGGCAGAATACAGGTCCTGGTAGAGTGCATTCTGCACTTGAGGGCATTAGGGTTGGTTGCACAGTCAGCCAGATGTTTAGACTGGATTTGGAATTTTTATCCAGTTATGTGGGATCCAGCTATCTAGGATAGGCAGATGTTTTCGTTTATGATATTAAAGATATCATTGGAGGATGTAAGCTGTTCCAAGTAAAGCTGCCTTTTGCAATTGAGTGGTGATGATTTTGTCAATGCCAACACTGTTCAAGTGGTACTTCAAATATTTTGAGATTGGACCCAGGTACTGCAATGTCCACTATCCAGACTTTTTTTTGTCTCTCTTATCAAAAGCTTTTAAGTCTGGGGCGTTATGTCACAGATTTGTTTGAATTCTAACACCCTATAGCATTTAGCTCTTGTATTATTATGGTTCATTGCCTAGTCAGCCTCATGTTTAGACTGGCATTTTTATCCACCGTTCCCACAGAACTGGGATATTATCATTATTATCATTATACAAAACAGTGTGAAATCACAGCTGCCAGTTCTTTAGCGAGGGTCGGCCTTCATATGCATCGAGTCCTTCTCAAGAACCTACTGTAGGATGTTGTAATGTATGTTGTAGTATATGAGCAGATCCAAGCACTGGCCTTTTGTAACTGACAGATGGAGATTTTATCAATGTGCAGATTCTAACCTAATCATTTTCAACTACTTTTTCAACTATACATTTCCACCGGTTTTTCATTTCTGGCACATGATAATTTTTATAGACGTTCAGTGAATCATTTTGATGTATTATGCAGTGGTAGGATTCAAAATATTTTACTACCAGTTCTGTGGGCATGGCTTGGTGGGCATGGTGTGGCTTGGTGACCATGGCAGGGGAAGGATACTGTAAATTTCTATTCCCTCCCCACTCCAGGGGAAGGTTACTGCAAAATCCCCATTTCCTCCTGATCAGCTGGACTCGGGAGACAGAGAATAGACGGGAGCAGGGCCAACCAGAGGTGGTATTTACCGGTTTTCCAAACTACTCAAAAAGTCTGCTTCTGGTTCTCCAGAACTGGTCAGAACCTGCTGAATATCACCTCTGGTGTCATGTCATTGTTTCTAATCTTTGTATGACCTTCCTCCATGAGCTGAGTATATGATCAACTATTTCTTCTCCTTCTGTGCACTATTTACTCTTTGAATCATTTGAAGATCTTTTCAATTTTGGCCGTGATTGCATTAGTTCAAATAGCTTACTCTTGAGCAGCCATCATCCTAAACACCCACTGCAGTGGACTCTGGAGAAGAAGTACTTCCTACGATTATCTATTCACCCACGGGAATAATTTCTTCTGAATATAGAAGACTTCCTATAGCTGTCTGTCCACCAAGCAGGTTTTCTAATGTAAAGTTGTTAGGACAATATTTCCTGCTGAATCTAGCACTCAGGCTTGTAATGAAATTAGTGACTGGCTCAAATAATCACTTCCTAAGCTATTAAGACTTTTAAAAGTTCAAGTTAGCATTTTAAATGTAAATCTTTTAACAAGGGAATTATGTGGTCCTTGTATCTTGAGCAGCATGTTGACATTCACATCCTACTCGGAAGGCTGAGAGTTCAATCCTAGGTAGTGGCAGATGTTTCTCTCTTAGAACTTAAAATCAGGAAGGGCATCTGGCCAATAAACATTCAGCTCCCTCCAGTCACCCTGACTATACCCCGAATTAACGGATGACAGGGTTGTAAAAAGGGAGGTGTTTTAAATGTGTCCTTGTATTATGCTCCAGTTAATATTCCATCTCTTGCCTTTTACACGAGTCCATTTGGATTTCGCCGGCCCGTTCTTAGGGCAGAACGTCTTGGTCCTCATAGATGCCTACTCGAAGAGGGTGGAGCTGGCACTCATGCCATCCACCACTTCGGAGGCCGTAATTAGGGTGCTGGGGAGGCTATTCGCTACCCATGGGTTGCCTGACGTGGTGGTGACTGACAATGGGCCCCAGTTCACGACGGCAGCCTTCCAGATGTTTATAGGCCGGCATGGCATAAGACACGCCCTGACGGCCCCTTTCCACCCGGCCAGAAATGGCCTGGCAGAACGAACCGTCAGGTCGGCTAAGGAGGCATTGGGCCGCCTGGGGCCAGGGAATTGGCATGACAAACTGTCCCAATACCTCCTAGCACAGCATACAACCCCGTGCCCATCACCAAGCAAAGTCCCACAGAACAGCTTATGGGTCGTCGGCTCTGGACAACCCTGGACTGGCTACACCCCGGTTATGCAGCAGAGAAAAGCACCCTCGCACGGGTCTTTAATGTGGGAGACCCAGTCTATGCCCAAAACTATGGGGCCAAACCAAGGTGGCTTCCCGGACAAATCACGCAACTAACTGGACCCTACTCTTATAAGGTCCAGCTCAATGATGAATGTGGTACCGACACATCAACCAGCTCAGACTGTGAGCCACCAGCGTAGCAGACCAACATCCGGTGCAGGCCTAATCCTGCCCCAGGGAACTAATATCGACAGAGGCTGCTCCAGCACAGACAGAGCCGCACGCAACACCCCCCACCAATGCGTTCTTGTCGCCAGGTTTACCTGAGAATCTGGTCAGTCCTGCAGAGGTCAAGTTTCCCGCGGATTCAGCAAAGTCTCCTGATGTTCCACAGGACTCTCCACCAGCGGCTCCTCCTTTGGCCACCACCCCTGAACTAAGGCAATCTGGGCGCAGTCAACGCCGGCTGGCGTACTTGGCTGACTACGCATGTGCTAACTGGGAGGAGAGGGGTGTTAAGTCCTCGAGGCTACGATGCCATTGACGATCATTGCCGGCCCATGATTGGTTGAGATGCAAGCAGCCATTCTATTGGTTCAGCGTCTGACAGCTCTAGTATAAAAAGGGCTGTCAGCTGTCAAATGCTGCTGTTTGCCGGGTTGAGGTTTGCCTTACATTTTGCCGTGTTATACTGTTAATAAAGGTTGTGTTAGCTTCAACCTGCCTTGCCTCAGTTCCTGTCTGCCTCGTTCTCCCTACAGATCAAGATTATATCTTACTCTACATTGTGCAGGTGAAATGGTAACACACAAATATTATGTATAAACTAGCAGAAGTGGACTGTCTTGAGTTGAATTACAAGCAGAAGTACACTTTTCTCTCTACTTACAGGTGTCAAGAAGCATGACTGATGCCTCAGGGTGGCTTGGTCGGGGAATTAATGGATAGCATCATGCAGGAGTTTCAGCACCTTGGATATCTCATATGAAAAACCTAATCTGATAACAACTGATGCTCAGTGGGGTCCTTGTTACTTCTTGTACTAGACAAGGGTGTCAAACTCATGTCATCATGTTTTCATCACGTGACATATCACGACTTCCCCCCTTCACTAAAATGGGGTAGGCATGGCCAGCGCATGATGCATCCAGCCCGCAGGCCACAAGTTTGACACCCCTGAACTAGACAATCACTTTTGACTTCTTTCTAAGGAATTGATACCCTTAAAGGAGGCATCCTTTGGTCTAGAGTTTTCTACCTGTTCATTGCTGATGCTAATTGACAGTCATCTGTACATATGAGGCTCCTGAATATAAAAGGGATTAATTTAGCCTAGGATGCAGTCTTTTAGATTCCTAGCTGGAAGTCAGTAGCCCAAAGGGCTTGTAGCTAATTAGGTCTTACTCTGGGGTGGTATTAGGATCTGGAGTTTCTACCAGAAGTTTCCACTCCTTTTGGTGTAGGTTGGTGGTTGCTAATCAAGACTGAGTCAGGAAAAAATGATTCATGATGAGATAGATGTCCATAGAACTGTCGTTTAGTGGGTGGGAATGCGTGTTAATTTTTAAAAAAAATTCTAAACAAATAATTGAGTCACAACAAAATATGAAGTTTGTCTACAGAGTCATATTTTCGTGCATGATACATTCTTAAGAAGAACTTGGCTTTCGTTCACAAGAGGCATAATTCTAAACAAATAACCTTTTTTTGGCTCAGATGAAAAGAAATAGTAAACCAATGAAATTAAAAGTTGAAAAACCTCTAAAAATCACAATTGGAAAGTATAGATGCCGTATTTTGATTAAGAATATTCTTCAAGGGCCAGACAGCTCAGAAAGTCATAAAAGTTCAACTTCATGCAATTATCGTAATTGGTTTTATGGTAACAGGGTTTCTTTAAAGAGGGCTGTTCTAAGTCAGAACAATGAGACCAATATTTTGGTAACAGGAAGCCTAACGGCACGGGATTGGCTTTCCCCCCTGGTTTTAGTGGAGTATGAGTTTTGTGTGTTACACAACTGTTATGTGTTTTCACTTGGAATTTAGGGATAAAAAAGGAATTCAGGACCCCCACAGCCCCACAGAGACTGGGAACTTGAAGCTGCTCTCCCTGCCTGCAGACAGAAGAGCCTTGTGCAGTTCATAGGAGATGATATCTTGAGCTTCATTTTCCAAAATTCAATGTGTGGGAAAAATTGCACACCAGATTTCACTGTTAAATTTTCTATTACATGAGATAATGATTCTAATAGAAGAGAATATTGCTTAGAGTTGAACTGTGTAGTTCCTGGTTGACTCTGAGCTTGGTTGTTTGGTTGCAGATGTTTCTTTACCCAGCTAGGTAAAATCATCAGTGCCTAGCTGGGTAATGAAACATCTGCAAGCAAATGTCTGCAACCAAACAACCAAGTTCAGAGATCATCAAGGACTCCACAAAAAAAGAGACTGCATTTCATGAACAGTATCTCAGATATGGTACCTTAAAAGACAACAAAACTGTTAGAAAACTGTTAGAATAAAACTGTTAAAATGCTTGAGTGCCAAGTATCTCAGGGAATAGGTTTTGTTCTTGTATGAACTCTTCCCTAACATTTCTGATTTTCTAATAACATCATATTTACGTTGGATGTCATGGGCAAGCCACATTGGCATCTATGAATTACATGGTCTTCTCTGTGGCTGCACAAATAATTTTGAACTGCAATATTCTGAGAGATTCATTTATCTGCCTTAATGCTTTTTTCTTCCAGAGAGCGTTGAAGACTACTATTTTTTGAGAAGGCCTTTGATTTATGTGGTTGCTTGTAATGGGTTTTACTGAATATGTTTCATCAGCTTTCTTATTATTCTAAAGGAATACATTATAATATTCATTTATTCTTATTGTTTTATCTAGTAAAACATGACATTTGGTAAACAATAGCTTAAAAATATTTTAATTTTTTTTAAAAATGAGTGATTAAATGTTATTAAACTTTTTTTAAGTAGTTAAAAAGAAAACATGATTAGCTTATTAATTCATGTACGGTTTGCATGATAATATTTATCTTTTAATATGGGTATTGTATCTTTGTGTCTGTTATTTTTATTCAATTGTTTAGCATCACCTAGAGTTGCTTTTTGTGAGCGGACAGCTATGCAAATCTGATTAAATAAATTTTAAAAATGGTTTACACTTTAGGACAAGCTGCTATAAAGAAAATCACAGAGGGTGTCATGAAAAAATAACTTTTAGGAATATGCCCTTCTGGAATTGTATGTCTCGTGTGGGTCTGTGGGTCTGTACATCTGGTCTAAGCCAGTATACATACTTCTAGTATGAGAGTTATACAGTTGCACCAAAATATCTCCTACATTCGTCAAGGAAATATTTGTGAGAGCACATTACTATGTTTCAAAACATAGAGCCTGACATTAAATTAACTATTAGAGTAATGTCAGCTATCTACATCTGTGGCTTTTCTGGTGTATAGAAAAGGGCTGGAAACTTTTGTAAATGAGGATACATAGATGTATATTCATTACTATCCAAATTGCACATTAAAGTCTCTGTCAGGAGTTTTAATATTTTATTTTTATTTTTAAAGAATATTCTCAGGAAAAAGAGCAAAGCAAAAGCAATGTACATATGTGACTGTTTTAACTGCTCGGAGCATCTGTGCTCAAAATCACACCTGCATAATTTTTTCATCTTTGCTGACATTTAGCTGTTCCCTTCCCATTCTTTAGAGCAGGGGTGTCCAAACTTGGGAACTTTAAGACTTGTTGCTCGCTGGGGAATTCTGGGAGTTGAAGTCCACAAGTCTTAAAGTTCCCAAGTTTGGACACCCCTGCTTTAGAGCAGTGATGTGTAGTCAGGTGAGGCAAGTGAGGCACAGCCTCACCACTCTCATGAAAAAAAAAAGTAAAAGGAAAAAGCTGAGCTAGTTGCTGCCTCACCGTGGATGACTCTGCTTAACCTCACTGGTACTCTCCCTCCCCAAGTGTAGTGACTTCCTCCCCAGGCCCCCATTCATTTCTCTCTCTCACACACACAGCTGGATAAAACTATATAAAAATCTAGCCCAGCTTCACTGATTACAAGTTTGAAAAGGCAACGTGGCTCCACCTGCAATCAAATTACACTTGGGGAGGGAGAGCACAAGCGAACACTGAGGAGACCACAGGAGGAGGCAGGAAGCCAGGCAAAGAGCCATGCTGTAGTACACACACTTCCCCCCAGCCTCTTTCTTTTGGAAGGCTCGGCTCCCCTCCGGCTTCTCTGCCTCTCCTCTCACCCCAGCCTGCCAGCAGGAGGTGGTAGGTGGGCTTTATTGTGTTCCAGGCATTTCCCACCCAGACAGCAGGCTGCATTTGCAATGGTGGAGGTGTTTGGAAAAGGCAGCAGGGGAATGGGGGGGGGGGATGGCAGAGGAGCTGCTTTCAAGCCACTGGAAAAGATATCCAATCCAACTTTTGTGTGTGGGGGGGTTTGTTTGAGAGTGAGTGAGAGAGGGAAGGGGTAGGAGAGATAGTCCAATCCAACTTGTGTGTGTGTGTGTGTGTTTGAGAGAGGGGGAGGAAGGGAGAGAGGGAGGAAGGAGGGGAAGGAGAAGAAAAAGAAAAAGAAAGAAGGAGCAAAGGAGAAAAACAAATGCTGTCGCTTTAAATTGGAACTGAGCATGCCTGGCTGTGGAATTCTGGGAGTTGAAGTCCACAAGTCTAAAAATATTTGAAACTCAGCACTGTGTCAGTGCCTCACCAGTCATAAACCTCACTGCACGTCACTGCTTTAGAGTATAGGAAGTATGCAGCAGTCTCCCTGGAATGCTTTGCAGAACAGCAGCCATTTCTGCTCTGGTCGCAGTCTCTTGTTCTGCTGATCCAAGCATTGCCCATTCTCCTCCCTCCTTAGGGCCTTGGAGAGAGCATCTGTGTTCAGGGAGCAAGAAGGGTTCAACATGTTGGAGGTGTGAATTCTTAAGATCTTGAGATACACATCGGTGGAGGAAGATGAACTTCAAGTGAGCATTCAAATAACCTATGCTGGGTTACTGAAGGGCATGTGATCGAGGCCTGGGTATTCTCAAACAAATCCCCCAGCCCCCAACACTCACAGGGAGAAGAAAGATATCACCAGTCAGAAATTTGATTGGCCACAGGTTGTATTTGTTATTTTAAAAAATGGGAAAGTGGAGTAGAACTTTCTTGACCCAAGATGCTACTTCAAACAAGACTTTAAAATAGATACAATCTCCCTTGATTTTTGCTCAGACTCCAACAGGTGCCTGGAACCATCCATTTTGCTTTGTGGAATGACATAGAAATGGTTTGCCCTTGTTTTTCCCTACCTGGATCACAACTTCAAGTGGTTCATATTTTCACCTGTGCTGCAAGCTGTGCTGAGGTATTGTAGCTTCTTTATTTTTGCAGTAACAAAAGTTAAATGAAAAAAAAAGTGAGGCTAGGACATCAAAGCCTTCTTTTCCTAGAAAAGGCACTTCTCTTGCCCTATTTCTCTCTTTTTATTTCATTGTAGTTAAAATCTCGCTTAAACCATTTAAGGTGCTGTTTCTCAACTTTAGCAGCTTGAAGATATGTGGACTTCAACCTACTCACTGGGGAATTCTGGGAGTTGAAGTCCTCACATCTTCACGCTGCCAAGGTTGAGCAACACTGCCATAGGAGGTAGATTGTGCATAAACGTTGACTATTACAGAGTTGGAGCTAAATCTGTTGGTTGTGACTTGAAGAAAGCTGGAACTATTTTTTTCTGAAGGAAAAAACCAGTCTCTGTTGAAGTGCTTTTATTGATTTTTCATCCAGCTAAAATCTCACTTTTCTCCAAGGAGTTGAAGGTGTAAGTCAGCTTGTGGCTGAAAAATAAACTGAATGATGTTTGAGAGACAGGTTTCTTTCCCCTATTATAAGGCATTGAAAGAGCAATTTCAATGGAAGAATGGTGGGCTATGGAGCTCTCCCCTTTTTTCTATGGGTCATTTTATTTTGCAGCTGTTTCCTTCCTGCAGAATAATAGATCCAAGATTCCTTTATTCTTCCCATTAAGTCATTAACTGAAAGGCCGCTCCACCAGTAGTAAGGCTGCTTTGAGTTCTTTACAAATTTAAAGGGTGATGCTAACATCTTAAATTGTATCCAGTAGACAACTGGCATCAATGCAGGGCAATCGTATGGTCTCTGTTGTTTACATTAGTAGAAAGCCTAGCCATTATGTTTGGCAGAATCTGTAATTTCTGAAGAATTTTCAAGGGCAGCCACACATAAAGTTCATTGAAATGGGCCAGGCATGTTGTAACCAAGTCCTGGATAACTGCTACAAAATCTGCCTGGCTCAGGAATGATTGCAGTTTGCACACTAGCTGGAATTGCATGGATAAGTTCCTCACAAGGGTTCCCCATCAACCGATCCTTTGACAGGTGAGGTTCAAGAAGTACTCTCAAACTATGAACCTGTTGTTTCCCAAACCAGCTTCATCTAACACCCAAGTCAGGGATTTTCTTTACCAACAGCATCTTCAACATGTCTGGACTTAGTTTCAGGTTGTCCTGTCTCATCCCATCTATTACTGAAATAGTATAAAATACTGATTGCTTCCTTGGAATTAGATGGTGGGAGCAGTATAGCTGGCTGCTATCAGCATAGTGATGATATCCCTCTCTAAAGCTCTAAATTTAATATAAATTAAATAAATAAAAATATTTATTTTTTCGACCTGGTTGGATGATGTCTCTGGCTAGAATATAGCAACTGAAAGATTCAAACTTGTTCAAAACAAATAGAAACAACAGGAGTTACACCTCCTGTTAAAAAATACTGTTGCAATATTGCAATCTCAGCTAAGCATATGATGTTAATAATGCCTTCTGAAACCATATTGCAAATCTGTCAAAGAGCCATGAAATTGCAAATATGTAGTACCCTAAGATTTTGCCAAGCCCGGTCCTTCTAGCAAATTCCTTGATTTTTCTTTCTGATACTGTTCTATTTTAGAGGGTTAAGGAAGGCAGCGAGATAGGCAGCATATAAATTTCAGAAATAATTTATTAACAGGGAGGATTTAATTGTCTAACAAAAAAAGGGAGGATTTAATTAACTAACAAAATGAAATTCAATGGTGAAAAAAGTAAGTTTCTACACTTAGGGAAGAAACCCAGATGCACAGGTACAATAATATGCAGAACCTTGCTCAATAGTAGTAACTGTGAGAGGGATCTTGGAGTTCTAGTGGACAATCATTTAAATATGAGCCAGGAGTTTGCTGCAGTGGCCAAAAAAGCCAACACAGTTCTAGGCTGCATAAACAGAGGGATAGAATCAAGATCACGTGAAGTGTTAATACCACTTTATAAGGTCTTGGTAAAGTCACACTTGGAATACTGTATCCAGTTTTGATTGCCATCAGTGGTGGATTCCTACCGGTTCGGACCGGTTCGCCTGAACCAGTAGTGGTTTGGCAGCCTGGGTCACACCCCAGGCCTGCCACGCCCCCAAACCAGTTCTCTGGGCGGTGCCGTAGGTGCCACCATCTTGTGTTTCACTTCTGCGCATGCGCAGAACAATTTTTATTTATTTTATTTGTAGCGCGCCCACAAGCGAACTGACAGTAGTGCCTGCTGGAACCCACCCCTGGTTGCCATGATATAAAAAAAAGATATTGAGACTCTAGAAAGAGTGCAGAGAAGAGAAACAAAGGTGATTAGGGGACTGGAGGCTAAAACATATAAAGAACGGTTGCTGGAATGGGGTATGTCTAGTTTAATTATTAGAAGGACTAGGGGAGGCATGATAGCAGTGTTCCAGTATCTAAGTGGCTGCCACAAAGAAGACGGAGTCAAGCTATTCTCCAAGGCACCTGAAGGCAGGACAAGAAGCAATAAGATGGAAACTAATCAAGGAGAGAAGCAATCTAGAATTAAGGAGAAATTTCCTGACATTTAGAACAATTAACCAATGGAACAGCTTGCCTTCAGAAGTTGTGAACACTCCAACACTGGAGGTTTTAAATAAGAGATTGGACAACAATTTGTCTGAAATGGTATAGGGTTTCCTGCCTGAGTACGGGGTTGGACTAGAAGACCTCCAAGGTCCTTAACAACTCTTCTCTTCTTTTAATTGAGGAAACAGAAACAGTAGTAAAGTGATGAAGGGGCTGCACACTGCTGGTCTTGATTTCAAAGGAAAATAAAATGGATACACAGATCCTGGACTTCAAAAGTAGATGTCATAAATTCAGAAATTAATCATGTGATAGGAAAAGCTAATGGAAAAAAAGCGCTAAAAATCCCTAAGGGAGGTAAAAGTAAAATTGCAAACAATTCCTTTGAGGAAGAAAAATGGAGAATTGCAGGAGTCTACATGACAATCCAAAAAGCATCGTGAAGATCTGAAAACAACATAAAAAGATACATAAAAAGGGAATCTGAAGGAGGAAGAGGGCAGTCAGGTAACACAGCATTAGAGAGCTGGAGTCAGGAAAGTGAAAGTGCAGAATGAGTTGAAGTTATTTAAAGGATGCTAAGAATAACAAAAAAGGTTTCTTTAGGCAACTTCAAAGGGAAAAAAAGAATCAGAATATCAGCTGCTCAATAAAGATGGCAAAACATGAACAGGTAACAAGAAAAGACAGAGGGTAATGATATATGGCCGTGATGGCAAACCTATGGCACGGGTGCCACAGGTGGCACATGGAGCCATATTTGCCAGCACGGCAGCCTTTAGCTCTGGCGCACATGTGCGTGCTAGCCAGCTAATTTTCGGCCTTCTGGAGGGCCGGGGGAGGCCATTTTCACCCTCCCCAGGCTTCAGGAAAGCCTCCGGAGCCTGTGGAGGGTGAAAATTTTTCCCTGCATGTGTGTGTGTGTGTGTGTGTGTGAGAGAGACTCATGTATGCACGGGGGTTGCTCACACATGCGCATGTGGGGTCATGCGCACATTCACAGATGGGTAGACACACATGCACACGTGATAGCATGCGCGCACACAATTTTGGCACACCTTTAGAAAAAGATTAGCCATCACTGATATATGGGAATGACCCAGGGGTGGGTTCCTGCCAGTTCTAACCTCTTCTATAGAAGAGGTTCCACAAATCTACCCTGCCGTTTAGAACCGGTTCCAGCTCCGTCCCCCGCCCGTCTGCAACACGCTTGCCCTGCCCGCCGCTCACTGATTGGCTGGCTCACCAATCGCCCCGCCCGCCTCTAAGAGTCCTATCTAAACCCTGAAATCTTAAAGCTGTCAAGTTTGAACACCCCTGGGGTTTTTTCCCTAAAGGGTTAGGGGTGCAAGGGTCTTGTAACTTGACAGCTTTAAGACTTGCACACTTCACTTCCAGAGTTCCTGGAGGAGGAATTCTTGGAGTTGAAGTTCACAAGTCTTAAAGCTGTCAAGTTTGAACACCCCTGGGTTTTTTTTTTCTAAATGGTTAGGGGTGCAAGGGTCTTGCAACTTGACAGCTTTAAGACTTGCACACTTCACTTCCAGAGTTCCTGAGCCAACATGACTGGAGGAGGAATTCTGGGAATTGAAGTCCACAAGTCTTAAAGCTGTCAAGTTTAACAGCTTGACAGCTTTAAGACTTGCGTGCTTCAAATGCCAGAGTTTCTGAGCCAACATTTTGGTTGCTAAGCAAGAGAGTTGTTAAGTGAGTTTCACCACATTTTACAAGTTGGCCATGCCCACCCAGTCACATGGCTGGCAAGCCACTCCCACCCAGTCACATGGCTGGCAAGCCACTCCCACCCAGTCACATGGCCAACAAGCCACTCCCACAAAGCAAGCCACACCTACAGAAGAGGTTCTAGAAAAATTTGAAACCCACCACTGGAATGACCTTGGGAGACCTGGCAAAGAAATGCTGCCTAAAGACCAATCAGACAAGAGTGAACAAATCCCACAGCTGCATAGTGGGTTGAGAAAGAAGTTCAGGGAGAATCCTCCCTAATCATTGGGCTGTACAAGTGATGGTGGGAGAATTATACTTTTTTATACCAGAATTATTCCTTCTTGCAATCATTGACTAGTTAAATATTCAATAAACGCCTAGAAATAATCTGGGTTATTTTCAGATTGAGTCCATTATCCTTGCTCCGCTCCTTCAAATAAGATCTGATCTATACATTGTAAGTGCCTCATCATCTTGTATCTACCGTGTGTAACTACTGTTCAGTTTGGAAGATTGTGAATATAGGCATCTACTAGCAGAGATTAAAAAATCTCTTCAAGAGTTGGGATTGGTTAACATAGATTCATCATTCATCAATGATTATGCAGCGAGAAATAAGATTATGCATGAATGAGCTATCATAAATCTTTTGCCACAGACAGAACATTCATACCATTTCACATTTACACTTTCAAGTTGTCAAGCACAGCATCATGAGATCTATGTACTGCTGTGAACATTTACCAATCAGGATTATGAGGAAAATATACTTGGTTTTGCTGTGGGCCAGCAGGAGCCGTTGGAGCTGCAACCAGACTCCGACAGTGAGGGGCCTTATGAGTCGGCTCTGGAAGATGTGGAGGACTCTGGACAGGGTTCCGACTCCGAGCAGGGATCAGAGAGGCTGGTTGGCCACCAGGAGGCTCCTGAGGCATGGAGCAGCGGTGAAAGCCAAAGGGAGTGTGCTCCTGAAGTCATGCCTTGAAGCAGTGGGGAGGAGACAAGGGCGTGTGATCCTGACATCATGAATTGGCGCAGTGGGGAGGAGACAAGGGAGGTGTGCCTGGATGCCCGAAAATGGAGGGCTAATAGATGTAAAGAACAGCTACGCAGTTACAGGAGATAATTGAACTCAGGTGGTTGTAATTAGGCTCCTCTCAAGACTGTATTTAAGGACTGACTTTCCGCAAGCTGTTTGCAGGAATCAACATATTTACCAGAGCTGAAGAAGCTATCGGGTCTTGTCCTAGCTTGGTGCTGGATTGCTGCCAAGGTCTAGTCTGTGCTGGAGTGCTCCCAAGGTGTAGTCTGTGTGTTAATAAATCATCGTGCAGAATCCTTGTCTCGGAGTGTTTTTGGTGTACAAAGAGGGGGGGGGGGGTCAGAACAGGTTTACATATGGCAGAAGACCTGGAATCATGTCTACATTTAGTTGTGCATTATAATTAAAGATACTTCATTTTGACATAGCTATTACTATGTGTCTTGCACTCGCTGGTTGTCTTGTTCTGTGTTGTCTTTGGAGTGTCTTGACCACCTATGACTCTTCTCTCAGCTCTATGGCCAGTATACGGAACAACTCCCCAGTCTTTCCCAGAAGGAAGCAGCTGAACTTCTGAATAAGAAGTCTCAAGACCCCTTGAAGCGGGGAAGTCAAGCTGAACTCAAAGAGGAGAGCTACTCTAAGTATCATGGTAAGCCTCAGTGAAATTGGCGCTTCCAAGAATCTCACAGTACCTTGGGGGAGTTTATTGCGTATGGTGAGAGGGAGGAATGGAAAGGAAGAACATAGAATGGGCATTTTGATGCTTTAATTCTGTAGTTGTCATATTTTTTAAAAAATTTCACAATATCTTCCAACTGTTCCAATATATTAAAAAAAGTCTCCATGATTGTGGCTGTGAGTGCATTCGGGGCAAACGACACATTGCATGCAGTGGCAATCTTAAGGCCTTTTTATGAATGAAAACTACGTATTTGGACTGGGAGACTTTGGGGTTGAAAAGGGACATAAGCATTTACTCTAAGATCTCTTCTTCCCTCAGGTTTTCTCAATGAGAACCTCAGCAACACATTTTTAAAAGATTTTTACCCACAAATAAGATGAAACATTTATTGACACTATTCAACAACAGGGCAGTATTAGCTTTGCTTTTGGATGATAAAATACTGTATATCGTTCATGTAGAACAGCGTCTCTCCACTTTAGCAACTTTAAGATGTCTGGACTTCAACTCCCAGAATTCCCCAGCCAGTTATAGGAATGCTGGGAATTGAAGTTCAGACATCTTAAAGTTGCCAAGGAAGAGAAACATAGATGTAGAGCAATAGTGAAGCTCATTCTTGATTAACAAATGCACTAGCATTCTCAAGCAATTCTGTGAAAACACATTTTGAATTTTGAAAAATAAAGCATAGCTGCTTTGTTCTGGGTTGGATACAGATTTCTTTCAAAAACTAACTAAACTAACTAAAAGCAGGTTAAGGAAAGTTTGTCTACTATTACTAATTACTTCCTCGAGAAGCACTGATCAGATTCTAAGATGTTTCAGCAGGCATTTGTTTGAAAACAGGCAAGACCCCCCCCCCCAATACGCAATCCTACTTTCCTGCCAGTCCATTTCCCCCCACTCTTGCCAGATTTCTCAGGGTATTGTGATCAGTGCTCAAATAGCAGCAAGGAAGGTGTTTTGCAATGAGAAATTGGCGCAAGACCCTGATTAGAATCGGAACATAAAACAAATGGAGAAACAACACAGTTGCTTTTTCTTCAAATAAAAACGACCACTTAAATTTATTTTTAAAAGAAAACTGAAGGATGCTATGTTTTGGCTGTTTAGCTCAGAACCTGCATCTAAAGCCTGTAGAATATTTGATTTTAAAAAAATTATTAAGAAAATTAGGCAATATATTTCTGCGTACAAAAAGGTTAATTAAATGGGATAATTCAGAAATTCAAAGATATTCACACAGGGACTCATATTAGCAATGCTGAAGGGATGGTGTTAATGGCCTGTTAAAATAAAATAATGCCATATGCCATTTACTGTATTTTGCCTGCATTCTCAGAGCACTGTGGGCTAAGTTACTTTTTCTAATTCAGATTGGACATCAAGGTAAGATTCCCCCCCCCCCCCCCGCTCCCACATAAGTGAAATGGAGAATGTTTATTTTTCTTTTGTTGTTTTAAGCCTACTGTTTGCTATTTTCAACGAGTCACATAACACATGCTTGATAAAATATGGATCAGGGCCCTTTAAACCTGATGAATTTACTGATGCTTATGTTCTTCAACATCTCTGAATTAAGGAGAGTTTCTGCGAGCTTTATATATGTATCTCCATCTGTTTGGAAGGACATGACACAATCTGGCATGATTTAAGTCCTCTCATCCCTGTTGATTTCAGTGGAAGACATTTGACATATTTATTACAGTGTCATACAGTTCCCAGTGTGATATATAGAACTATCAAATAGTAACTTTGGTGGACGGTTTACCACTATTTAAAAGACCTTCCTTTTCTGCAGCCTGTACTAAAAGTATCAAGAATTATATTACGAAGAAGCTGGGAGAAGACTGGATATTCTTGATTCTCCTGGGTCTAGTCATGGCACTAGTCAGCTGGGGGGTGGATTATGCCAGTGCCAAAAGCTTGCAAGGTAGGTTGGTTCACACGCTGAAGAAATGCTACAACTTAAAAAAAAATATCTACTCTGTTTTATTATTAATGTGGTATCACTCACAACTGAAACCAATTAAAAACCTAACAAACGTAGCACATAACGGGTCAAGCAAGGCAGTAGAGAGATTAATCATTTCTTGAAAGCACAGCTGACTGAAAGAGAAGCTCAAAGGTACCAGTTTTGGTTATGGAAGGTGTGCTTGTTTGTTTTCTTTCTTACTTACTGTTTGCTCTTTCCAAAAGCAAACATCGTGCTTTTCCCTCTGGCTCTTCCCCAGGCAGGTAGACAGCTCTCATTCCTAGTGAACATCTGTTATCCAAATGAGGAAGGAAACGGCCTCGGAAAGGTGCTTCATTTGCTCATTAGGCTGGCTGTTGGGTTGCTGCTGATCATAGAAACTGATCGGTGTCTGTCTGGGTTGCCTCCAGATTGGCCAATCAGTGATCCTGCCCTCTTTGAACCCTGCACAGATCCTGACAAAATGCCTTTCCACAAAAAGAAAAGGAAATGCTTGTTACTGATTTCTTCTATTCCGCCCTGCCTTTCCCTGCACTTGACACAAGCCATTTGAGAATATAGATGGAGGTAGGAATGCAGAGTAAGATTGGAAAATGTCCTTGCCTTGTTTAGTTAGGCTCTGCTTGTTATCATTCTGTAGTGAGCTGACTGCAGCCAATGACAACTCCCTGCATGGGTTGAATTTATGTTTTTGGGGTTCTGTTCAGCTGCTACAATCGCTCATATCTATTGTCATTTCTCCCCTTACAGCTTACAAGTGGATATACAAAGAGATGCAACCCAGCATCCCTATGCAGTTCCTGGCCTGGGTCACCTACCCCCTCATCCTCATCCTCTTTGCTGCCCTCTTCTGCCAGCTTGTCTCTCCACAGGCTGTGGGTGAGGAATCAAGGGACAGCGGGAATATGTCTGTCTGTTCATCTCTGGCCCCAAACTACACAACCATAGCAGACTTATTTGTCAATTCCAGTCATAGATGAAGTCCCCTGTCTGCCTTTTTGCCTGCCAATTCACCACCCTATGTCCATTCTTAGGGCAAAAGGGGTACACAATCAATGATCACTGATTCTATTATGTCCATGTAACTTGTTCTGTTTTTTTATCAGTGCCAGGGGTGGTATTCAGCAGGTTCTGATCAGTTCTGGAGAACCGGTAGCGGAAATTTTGAGTAGTTCCAAGAACCGGTAAATACCACCTCTGACTGGCCCCACCCCCATCTATTCTCTGCCTCCCGAGTCCCAGCTGATAGAGAGGAAATGGAGATTTTATCATTCCCCTGTCATGCCCACCAAGCCACATCCACAGAACCGGTAGTAAAAAAAATTGAATCCCACCACTGATCAGTGTCTCATGGGTTTTTACATCAGGAAGAAAGACAAGGAGAGATTTGCTGCAGGCAGATAGGACACTTTAATATCTCCCATTAAATCTTATTGAAGATTCAAGCACTCATATTTATTTGTTTGTATCCTGCCTTTGTTATTTTTACAAACAACTCAAGGTGGTGAACAAAACCAACACAACTTTCTCCTCCTATTTTCCCCACAATAACAAACCTGTGAGGTATGCTTTCTATCTGACTGAAGTCAACCTGGGTGTCACCTAAGAGGTCTGGTAGTATCTAACATGTGATCCTTGCGCTGTGGTCTCTCAATATGTTTTGGGCTATGTTCTCTCTGAACTTCATTTTTCTTCATTCCTTTCTGTTTTGTTCAGGCTCTGGGATTCCAGAACTGAAAACTATTATGCGAGGAGTAGTCCTCAAGGAGTACCTCACACCTAAAGCATTTGTGGCCAAAGTTGTAAGCCTGACAGCTGGCCTGGGAAGTGGGATTCCTGTTGGAAAAGAGGTGGGTACAACTGGGAGTGGAGGTAAGGGAGAAAAGAGGGTAAGCGATGGCAGGTATCAGCTTGAAGACAAAGGCTTGAAAGAACTAAAGGATTCTAGGGTTAAACTCAGAATAGATCAAATGAAAGGGGAAAAAACAGATGCATTTTAAACCACATTTACAAAGTATTTAAAAGACACAGTAAAAAAGCCAAGAAGGAAACAAAAAGACATCCTCTCCTGCTGCCAACACCAGAGGTGGGTTGCTACCGGTTCGGGCAAACAGGTAGTAGTATTTTGGCCTTGGTTGCCTAAACTGTCAGCAACCCAGGCTGGCCATGCCCCTGAACTGGTTTCCCGGTCGCCGATGCCATTGCCGGCATCTTTTTTAGTCAACTGCGCACACACATGCAGCAAACCGTCACCAATGCCACCAGCAACCCACCCTGGCCAACACCCAGCTAAGCAGGGATTAACACCAGACAAACAATCAAGCAGAAAACAGTACATTAACCAAGGAGGACAGCACACCCTCAGCAAACTGGCAGGGCAAGCTATTGCACATAAACAGGCAATAAAACCCACCCTCACTTGCACTAGTTGGGTAATGAAACACCTGCAAACAAACAATCAAGGTCAAAAAGCATGAAAGGCTCCCCAGTTCAACCCTGATCTATACATGTTCTCTTCTGTTGGCATCAGTGAAATAAACAGGTGGGAATGTTTCTGAACTAAACTATTTTCCCCACTGGAGCGCTAACCTAGCCAGTTCTCTTTTGCTGGCTGCCTCGTTTTCCCACTGGAGTCCTAAACTAGGCAGTTCTCTGTTGCTGGCTGTAAGACAGTATCTTTAATTAGTCTGACAGTATCAGTTGCTAGCATTTCTTTAGGTCATTCCCTTCTACTTAATTAACAGAGAAAGGCACAATCTCTTCCTTACATCAGCTGCAGAGGGACATGTATGATGATCACTGCAATTCTGGCTTCTGGCAGTTCCATTAACCCCCCCCCCCCCCAAAAAAAAATACTGGTACTTTTGAGCCAAAGATATTTGTCAAACTAAAAAGACATAAAGCACAAGAACAACGAAGTTACCAGCATTTCAGGAATTGGATGATAGTGTAAATTGGATAACGGTACCTGAATTGCAATTCCACTTTTGCATTAGGGCAAAGCAAGCCGAGAAGTGCAACTAACTGGTTTATTCTGAACCAGAAATAGACTCAGCTGGAAGAACAAAGAGAAGGGAGGAACTGCAGCTACATGGGTATACTTCTTCCTGGCTTGATAAAGGAGCAGCTTGGGAAGCAGTCAGAGAGAACCATCCAAAAAGGAATAGAAACACACACACACACAGGCCTAGCCTAGAGCTGAATGCAACCAGAAGCTGCAGAAACGAGCTTATTTATTAGAAGCAACTAAGCCACTCCCACATGCCCAGAGGCCTGGGCGACCAATCACTCCCTTGAATTAAGGACTCCCAAATCCAGCCCTGAACGCTTTGGATCTTCCCCACTACACCTGATCACCAAGGACAGAAGTTCGATCTGTGGATTTGATAGCACAAAAGAGCTAGCAAAGATGCTGAAATGGTTTCAGTTCAATGTAGGCAGGGAGAGAATGATCAGAAGCTGGTTCGGAGGTGCATCCTTTGTTGTTGACCTGCATTGTGATGCTACTCAGCCTAGTTCTTTATTTACACAATCTCTCTCCCTCTCCCTCCGGCAGGGCCCTTTTGTGCACATTGCAAGCATCTGTGCTGCTGTCCTCAGCAAGTTCTTGTCTATCTTTTGTGGAGTTTATGAGGTAAGTGTTGTGCATGCTTCATCTAGTTTGAGAGTGAGATTGCTGGGGGAGAGAACATTATATAGACTATTGATGATGAAAGCAGAACTGAGAGCATTAAAATGAAACAGTTCGTTGAAAAACAAGAACCTGCACACCACAGGAAATGACAGTGGGAGGAGTATTAAGTATCTTGACTGCAATTATGTCCAGTGAAACATGGAAGAATTGCTCAAGAATAATGTAGTGCAATTGTAATTGTACTGGAAAAAAAATATCAGGAGCAATGTTTGGCTTTTCCAAAATATCAATTTCTATGTAAATAAAAGTTTGGAATTACTTATGAGGGAACAATTTGAACAGGTAATCTGGCAATATGGAATGGGTTTTTAATATCAGTTTCCTATCCTCACGTTAAGCCTGAACTTTACTTATCCTGTGGAATATCAACTCATTCTGATTTGCGCCTTTTCTCCTGATAAAACATAATTCCAAACTTTTGCAAACACAAATATGCAGAAGAGCCAAAGATAAACAAGATTGGCCATATCTCTGTCATATATGCTGGTTGCAAAAAGACCAGCATAATTTAGGACTGAGAGTCTTTACTTCAGTTGTTACTCTTATGAAACAGAAGTGGTTGAATAAATGTAAATAAGGACGATTCCCCCCCCCACCCACTCTTGTATTTAAGAGCAGATTCATTGAGAACAATTAACATGCAAACTGTGCTTATAGCTATGGCTGTTGTAAGCAGCTACGTCTTGAGGCTGGCTGTGACTCCAGAAGCTTTTTGCTTCTAATCCTAGCTGCAGAAATAAAATAAAGCAGCAGCTTTATGACTTGGCCAGCCTGTATTCTTCCAATGGCTGATAACAGATGCTTAGATGATTTATTTTAGAATAAATCTAATCCAGGGGTCTCCAACCTTGGCAACTTTAAGACTTGTGGACTTCAACTCCCAGAATTCCTCAGCCAGCTTAAAGTTGCCAAGGTTGGAGACCCCTGATCTAATCAACCTGAACATTAAGAAATAAAATGAATGTGAGGAGAATACGGGAAGAGAGTCTGAGTTCTCGTAGATCCTGGCTGACCCTTGCTACTAAAGCCAACTCACAAGGCTCTAAAAGAAGGCTGGCTTTGCTGCTGGCAGATGCTTAGCATTTGAGCAGCAGGAGAAGAAAGGACTAACTCTTGCCTGTGCTCCCTCTAACCCTGGCATGCCTCTTTCTGGCTGGGCTCTTTGTTCCAGAACATACATAGGCAACTGGACCTCCTGGTGGCCGCTTGCGCAGTTGGTGTTGGATGTTGCTTCGGAGCTCCTCTTGGAGGCAAGTGCATTCCTGTGTTAATACAACATGCTGATGCTCCAGGCTGAGGACATTTCTGGAATGAAAGATGTGTTTTCTTTGTAACAGATACAAGAACTCTTAAGGCACAATGGTGCAGCTATTTTATCTCATGTAACCTTGCAGGGAAATGGAAAAAAGCTGAATGAGCATCCTGTGGAAATCCACAGGAGGTAGCGGTGGTGCAAGGAGATGACATGGGATGGACAACCAAGAAACTAATTCCATGGAATGCAATTACATGTACTTCTGGTTTCCAGGTCACGTTCTTCAAAGTTTTAGGCAGTGCCTAGGGAAAATGACTATCCCCATTATCTCCTCCATTTGCTTTTTTTTCTTTAAGGAAAATAGGAACTTTAATTAAAATGCGTTACTATGTAGATATATATATACTGTAGGCTATTTTTTTTTTCACCATTACCTTAAAACTGCCAAGTCAGGTGCTGAAAATACTTTGCTTTTACAGCTAGTCTATAAATAACAAGTATAGTCATAACAATGATAAAATAATACTTTGGGTTAAAGACCTCAAGAAGAGATTTTGTTGTTCAAGAAAATACTTTTATCCATAGGTGGTAAGGAGACAATGATTCTTGGTATGAGATTAAGGATCTAAGAAATATTCAAGTCATTTTACAAAGATGAAATATTAAATGGGAGATAAATGGACTTCAATTTCAGTTTGGCAGCTTTTTTCCAAGAGCCCAATACATTTAAATATTGCCATATGGAGAAGTGTTTGTTTTGGGGAAATGAAAGTTTTGTTTAATGCTGGTTTTATTTGTTTGTTTGTTTATTTATTTATTTTGCTGTTTCTACCAAAAGTTAGAGCACAAAATATGGGTAGTCCTAGAAGACTTTTAAATAAATAAAACAAACAAATAGCCTATAATTAGTCACTGAAGAAACACAATTGAATCCATAAGCTAATTATAGCAGATTCTTTATCAAGTTGCCAAGAGCAGGAAATCTGATGGCATCTTGATTCACTCTTTTTCCCCCTTTGAATAAAAACAATTTTTCAATATATTCAGTGAGAGCAAGCCTGTCAGTCAATTATCAGCCACCCTGTGGTTATACCTGACATGGATCATTATTTTCTGAAGTGACAAGTAGGAATAATTTGGAAATTTGCTATTTGACTTTTGCAACTTTTCCAAACTTAATTTGGAAATGTATACTTGAATGGATAGCAACAGCAATAGCACTTATACTTATTTACTGCCCCATAGTACTTTACAACATTCTTTAGATGGTTTATAAATGCCAGCGTATTTCCCCCAACAATCTGGGTCCACATTTTACTGACCTCTGAAGGATGGAAGGCTGAGTCAATCTTGAGCCCATCAGGATTGAACTCCAGGCTGTGGACAGAGTTATTTTGCCATACTGCATTCAAACCACTGCCATACTGCATTCAAACCACTGTGCCACCATGGCTCATATATATACATATATATAAATGTTTTCGTAGATTTTCACGGGTGTAGGTATGCTGGTTTTGTTGTATTCGGGTCTTTTCCCGTGTAAGGTTGAGATTGTCTTTGCAACGTTTCGGCAGGATCACACCTGCCATCTTCAAGCTGTGGGCTTAAAATGGGAACGGAGCTGCCGTCTTTCTGTAAGTCTTGGTGGGAGGGGATGGGGTGGTGGCTTTGTTTCAGTAAGTGGAATGATTGGTTGTGTGGTTGTATCATGATTGGTAGATTGGTGCTGATTGGTGCAGGTTGTGTGTGCATTGTTGTTTTGTATTTTAACGGCTTGGGTGGTGGGTGGTGTTCGTTTGTTGGCTAGGGCTGGTTTCCAGATGTTTGGTAGGCGGGAGGTATCATCACGTTTGTTCATGCTGTGGGGGTGTTTCTCTATTTTGATGGCTTCCATGATTATTCTCTTGTGGAGGTGTTCTGTTTTGGAGATTAACCTGGCTCCTTCAAAGTTGATTTCGTGTCCTGTAGCTTTAAGGTGCTGGAAAAGGGAAGAAGACCACCTGAAAACTGAATTACACAAACTCACAAATGTATTAATCTCCAATGGATTCCCAAGAAAAACAATCACCAACCTAATCCAAAAGGAGACTCCCCCAAAAAACCAAGATACAGAACAGGAAAATGGCATCGCCCTCCTCCCTTACATCAAAGGCACCACAGATAAAACCAGCAAAATTCTCCACAAGCACAATATCAGGACAGCCTTCACCACTGACCAAAAAATAGCCAACATCTTAAGAAACCCCAAAGACAAAATCCAGCTAGAAAACCAAGGAGTCTACGAAATACCATGCAAAATCTGCCCAGCAATATACATAGGACAAACAAACAGGAGAACACAAAAATGCAGTAAGAAAAAAAAAAAAAACTTCTTCCCTTTTCCAGCACCTTAAAGCTACAGGACACGAAATCAACTTTGAAGGAGCCAGGTTAATCTCCAAAACAGAACACCTCCACAAGAGAATAATCATGGAAGCCATCGAAATAGAGAAACACCCCCACAGCATGAACAAACGTGATGATACCTCCCGCCTACCAAACATCTGGAAACCAGCCCTAGCCAACAAACGAACACCATCCACCACCCAAGCCGTTAAAATACAAAACAACAATGCACACACAACCTGCACCAATCAGCACCAATCTACCAATCATGATACAACCACACAACCAATCATTCCACTTACTGAAACAAAGCCACCACCCCATCCCCTCCCACCAAGACTTACAGAAAGACGGCAGCTCCGTTCCCATTTTAAGCCCACAGCTTGAAGATGGCAGGTGTGATCCTGCCGAAACGTTGCAAAGACAATCTCAACCTTACATGGGAAAAGACCCGAATACAACAAAACCAGCATATATATATATATGTATATATATATATGTGTTGTATTTGTACTGATAAATAAATAAAGGGAGACTAGTATAGATCTATTTCGAGCTAATTAGCTCTCATCAGCTAGCCATACCCTTACTGGGATTTGAACCTGGGCTGTATTATATCTTAGGCAGGAGTCTTAGCCACTAGGTATGTATTTGTGTTACAACCCCTGGTATGCCTAAATATGGGAGGAAGGTCACTACTCCCTCTTTCTGTCCTTCGGCTCATCACATGCCTGCATGGTCTTCTGTGATGAGCCGAAGGACAGAAAAAGGGAGTAGTGACCTTCCTCCCATATTTAGGCATACCAGGGGTTGTAACACAAATACATACATACATACATACATACATACATACATACATACATACATACATACATCTTTAAAACTTTACATTTTTCCCTATCCTGGTTGATGAATGCTAAGATTTTTTTAAATTTACTGATAAAGTTAATTAATACCCTTCATTGTTTTTTCCTTGCTGAATCCTCTAAACAAGAATCTGTGTTTGGTAATTTTGAAATAAGGCACATACTACAAACATGAATTTGAAGCCTCTGTGTAAATTTGAATGAGAGCTCTTTAGTAGATAGAATTCAATATTGATAATAACCCTACCCATATAAAGATGACCTCTTGGGTTACCAGCTGTATTTTGGTGGCTTCAGTAATTCTCTTCCTGAACTATGTGCTTCTCTGAAGAGAGGCCTTGTTGGTCATTTGTTTCTTCCCTCTTATTTTTTATCATCTACGTATGGCAGTAAATCATATGAATTGGACAACAAATACAGATTGAGTCAAACCATTTGAAGCTCCATCTAAGCAAAGAGTTTCAGCCAGATACATTGCCTGTATGGCACATCCATGAATCTCAAATGAAATAATTCCTACTATTGTAATTATAATCTTTAATGAAATTACTATTTAAAAATAGAATTCCAAATGGATTGGTTCCTAAAGTGGTATTTCACTCATGAGAATATCAACCAGACAAAAAAGCTCTTCTCATGCAAAGCATTCTGTTCATCGTTCACAATTTTTTATAAAGGCTATACTACAATGGAATTCGTTCTAAGGCACTGAAGTTATTCACAAGTACTTAGTACTCCCAAGTACTATCGTAATTGGGAAAATGCAGCAGCTCCATTTTGTAGCACATTCTCCAGGTATGTGTATTCACAGACAAAAGCCTGTACATTTAAAACACATCCAAATTCCTATACCTTCAAACTGGAGTTTTATGATGTGTAAAGGTATTCACAACATATGCTTCTTAACCCTCAACTGTTAATATGCAGCACCTTTTTTGATGTTTTAAAAAATGTTGGATCTGAAAAGCTGAAAGTATGCTGTTTCTATAAGAGTTGTGCATTCAGGTACAATGCCCCAATTTCTTGCACAAACATAATTGGAACTTGTCAGGCCCAGAATGACATAAAACAGAAACATTGACACATACAGAATATATACAGTAAATGGGTCCAAGATGGGCTACAGAACATCAACTGATTGTCTTGCAATATTAGCTTCCAATCCTCTCACTCCTCTTCTTTCCTGTTTTTCTCCCTCTCTCTCTCTGTCTCATCTCTTCCACTAGTAGCAGCCATATTATTATACAGATGTCCTGACTGTGGGATGTGCAGTGGGGGTTGGCTGCTGTTTCGGGACACCACTTGGAGGCAAGTGGCTGCTTGCTTTTGTCTAAATTTTGGAAGACACATCACATCTTTTCTCTTGAATCATGCTTCATTTATAAAACCCTTTATTATTATTAATAATAATATTATTGATTTTATATTGATGGCACTCTTCCTTCCCAGGATCCTATTGGTCATCATTTTCCAACCCGTTAAAAAGCCCTCCATTTATTTTTAGAATCTTAGCAGTATGAAGATTAGTGTTCATTCATGGCATCTTCTCAGGCTTCTCCAATACATACTCAATGGAGAACCCATATGGGTAAAGCCAATGCAATGTTTTGAGAAGCCCCTTGTCACTAGGATAGGAGACAGTGGTGTCACATTGGAAGGGTGGCGGCAGCTTCTATTCCACCAAAACACGGCCTTTCAACATTCGTTCCAGATAACCCTGAAGTTCTTTGGATTTTTTTCAGTAAGAAAACAAATTTTACAATCAAGTTCAATTGATGTTAGACAGAGTTCCCCAAACTTTTCCATCCCTGCGGCCCGGTGGGTGGAAGGGAGATGGTTCCCCACACTCACCCGCCACTTCCACGGTCCAGTTCTGAATGCTCAAAGCCTGGTAGTGGTCTGTGGGTTGGGGACCCCTGAATTAGATTCAGCAGTGCTATCCAGAACTTCATGTGAAGTGAACTTAATATGTAATCCAGCCTCAAAGGGTTCTTCAACAGGAAACATTCTTCTGATGGTAGAAAGTTGGGAAAGCAGTGAGTTAACATAAAGGGTGACTTGGGGAACTTCAGTCTTGCTTACCCTTATTCCTCTGTGGCCTTATGTCAGACCTTATGGAAGCCATCATTTACATTGGGCCTTCAGGGTTGGGGGTGTTACTTGGAACTTTGACACCTTAATTCTAACCCTATAAACAAAACAAAACAAAACTTTTGCAAAATGAAAAGAAATTAAAAGTAAACTTCACTTTCATGCCCATGTATTGTTGTAACTCTTACCCCTTTTGCAAAAGCCTATTTTGGGGAGCGATGGCTGGGAGAAATAGTATTTGCATGCATTTTGTGGGCGTAGACTGTCATGAACTGATGAGAACTTTTTATCTACTCCGTAGGTGTCCTCTTTAGCATTGAAGTCACTTCCACCTATTTTGCAGTTCGTAACTATTGGCGTGGATTCTTTGCAGCTACATTCAGTGCCTTTGTTTTCCGAGTCTTTGCTGTCTGGAACAAGGATGCAAGTAAGATGAGAAGAGGCATCTCCTCCCAGCCTCTCTTGCCATTATTGCTGCCTCCCTCAACTAGCTTTACACACAACTTCTGCAAGATTATGGGGATGGTGGGTAGGGGAGTATCTGTGCAAGGCATAAAGGTTTTTAGTAACAACAGAACCATTTTTTAACAAGGTGGTATTAAGGCTGAATTATTTCACTTACAATTTTTCCCCCCAGTAAAGTTCTTCAACCTGAGATGATGGTAATAAGGAGGGTTCTTAGGCTGTTCTCAGACCCTCTCCTTGTTTGGGTACTGAGGGCCTAACTTCATGTTTTTTTTTCTCACCTGGTCACCCTGGTTGTCTCTTCTCTCCATCCCCTCCTCACAGTCACCATCACAGCCCTCTTCAGAACAAACTTTCGCATGGATTTTCCCTTTGACCTACAGGAGCTGCCGGCGTTTGCTGTAATAGGGTAAGCCCACTGGAGCACACCTAATTGCAGTTGGGGTTGCGGGGTGAAGAAAGGCAAGCCATATTGAAAGTTGTCCGTTTGAAGCAGTTAAATTAGAAAGTTCCATATTAGAAACAGGTAAGGTCTCTTTTGAAGCATACTCAACTCTTAAGGGGATTACAAAGAAATGTTCACGCAGTTTCTTGGGAACAGTATAGAAGTGGTTAGTCATTGCCCTCTTCCCAATACAATTCAAACTCTTTTCACACCTGTATTTCAAGCTGCCTTATATTAGCAACAGTGACGTGCAGTCAGGTGAGGCAAGTGAGGCACAGCCTCACCACTCTCATCATGAAAAGAAAAAAAATGTAAAAGGAAAAAGCTGAGCTAGTTGCTGCCTCACCGTGGATGACTCTGCTTAACTGTTAAAAAAAGCCTCTAAAAAAGCACTCTCTACTATGAGGCAGGAGAACTGCATGCCTCATCTAGTCTGACTTTAGGCATTTAATGATCACTTGAGCAGAGTTAAGCAAGGGTTAAAAGCCTACAAATTCCTGATGTAGTTGAGGCAGCAGTTCTCTTGCCTCATAGTAGAGGGCGGTTTTTTAGAGGCTTTTTTTAACAATTAAGCAGAGTCATCCACAGAAGCCAGGCAAAGAGCCATGCTGTAGCACACATACTTTCCCCCAGCCTGTTTCTTTTGGAAGGCTCGAATCAGCTCCCCTCCGGCTTCTCTGCCTCTCCTCTCACCCCAGCCTGGCAGCAGGAGGTGAGTGGGTGGGCTTTATTGCATTCCAGGCATTTCCCACCCAGACAGCAGGCTGCATTTGCAATGGTGGAGGTGTTTGGGAAAGGCAGCAGGGGAATGGGGGGGGGGATGGCAGGGGAGCTGCTTTCAAGCCACTTGAAAAGATATCCAATGCAACTTTTGTGTGTGTGTGTTTGTTTGAGAGTGAGTGAGAGAGGGAAGGGGGTAGGAGAGATAGTCCAATCCAACTCTTGTGTGTGTGTGTTTGAGAGAGGGGGAGGAAGGGAGAGAGGGAGGAAGGAGGGGAAGGGAGAAAAAAAAAGAAAATGAAAAAAGAAAATTTATTTCGCAAAGGAGAAAAACAAATGCTGTCATTTTAAATCTGAATTGAGCATGCCTGGCTGTGGAATTCTGGGAGTTGAAATCCATAAGTCTAAAAATATTTGAAACCCACCACTGTGTCAGTGCCTCACCAGCCATAAACCTCACTGCACATCACTGATTAGCAAATATACGCACCCCAGCATAATGTTGCAGGATTCAATCTGGGTCAGTAACCAACAAGACCACACTGGGAATACTGCATCCAGTTTTGGTCACCACAATATAAAAAAGATGTTGAGATTCTGGAAATAATGCAAAAAGAGCAATTAAGATGATTAGGGGGTTGGAGGCTAAAACATACGAAGAACGGGTGCAGAAATTGAATATGTCTAGTCTAGAAAAGAAGGACAGGAGTAACATAATAGCAGTGTTCCAATTTTTGGGGGGGCTGCCACAAACAAGAGGGAGTCAACTTATTTTCCAAAGCTCCTGAAAGCAAATCAAGAAACAATGGATAGAAACCAAGGAGAGTAGCAACCTAGAACTAAGGAGAAATTTCCTGATAGTGAGAACAATCAACCAGAGGAACATCTTGCCTTCAGGGGTTGTAGGTGCCCCATCATTGGAGGCTTTTAAGAAGAGACTGGCCACCCATTTGTCTGAAATGGTATGGGGTCTCCTGCATGAGCAAGAGTTTGGACTAAAAGACCTCCAAGGTCCCTTCCAATTCTGATGATGATGGTAATGGTGATGATCTTTTGGACTTATGCTGGATCCATCCTCAGGGATCTTCTCTCTACTGAAATGTGTGCTTTGGGCAGTTCTATGTATTTATGTGGTGCCTGGTTGGGTGGGGTTTTCTGTTGATTGATCGGGATGTTGATGGCCTATTATTGGCTATTGTTTCCTTGTGCTGCCAAGTCCTCGGCTCCTAAGTACCTTATAAACTGGTGGTAAATCAGCACTCCTGTTGACTGACAAGGAAATGTTTTGTTTTTGTTTGGCGAAAGGGAAATTACACTCTGCTTTGGGATGATCAGATGTAAAAGAAAACACTTGATATTGGTGTTAGATTTTTATTCTGCCTTTTCTACAAATTATATAAACAATCCCTTCCTCAGTTTTAGAGACTTATGAACTAGGTTGTACTGAGAGATGGTGACTGTGCCTCAAAGTTATTTGGTGAATTTCTATGACTGAGAGCAGAATTCCAATCATCGTCTTAATATTTTTGGTTGTGCAGTTTATCATTAGGATCGAGAAATATTGTATATGCAGAAAAGCTGTTTTGTTGCATTTCTTTGTATGCAACCTGACCAGAAGCCTTTTTGATCAAAAGCAAGCTTTGAAATTCACTCCTGACAGAATTCATTCAACAATTAGTTTAGTGGCATGTTTACATACATGTAGTTTAAGAACGATCTGTAGCTGATATTCTAATCTTGGCTTAGGAACCCCAAACTCTTTCATGCTTTGCCAAGAGTTTCAGTACTGAGTTGTAGGTGCCGAATCTTTAACCAAATAACTCAAAAAGTAGTAATTCTGCCAATTGTTCTTGGACCTCTTACAGCCCAAGAATGTGTGGTTGTTCAATTTAGCTATATTAGTGACAACAAAAATCAGGATTAGAATATATACCTTGATGGCGAACCTATGGCACGTGTGCCACAGGTGGCATGCAGAGCCCTCTCTGTGGGCACGCTAGCTGTTACCCCAGCTCAGCTCCACCACCCATGTGCGCATGCCTCCATCCGGTCAGCTGATTTGGGGGAATCTGTTGCTCATACACAGGGTGCATGCGGGAGATGCACACACATGCATGGGGGAAGCGCGGGGGTGCGGTGTTCCCCCCTGTGGCTCATTTTTAGTTCCAGGAGGCTGCAGAGGCCTGCTGGGCCCAAAACGGAGCACTGAGGGGTGCAGCCCCCCCCCCATGGGTTGTTTTTGGGCCCAGGAAGCTGCAGGGAGGCCTACTAGGCCTAGAATGGGGTGCGAGGGATTCACACATGTATACGGAGGTGGTGGGGCACATGGGAGGTGTTGCACAGGCATTACATTCTGGGTCTGGGCACACGCTCACACGCTGTTGTGTACGCATGCATGCTTTCGGTACGTGACAACAAAAAGGTTAGCCATCACTGGTATATACAATGCCATGTACATTCTCTGGACCGTATAGTGTTGTAGAATAGTCTTTTCTTAAACTTTTTTCTCTTAAGACTCTTCCAACTTCTAAACATTAGGGAGGATTCCCAAGAGCTTTTCTTTGCATGGGCTATATTTTAGTGATATTTACTATATTGAAAATTAAAATCAATGATTTCACAAAACCGTACTGTACAGTAGAAGATTATCTTGGGAGATATCTTAGTCTTATGGTCCTATGAACATCTAACTACGGTGCTGAGAAGCAAGCTATGGGGATATATAAACAAGGAGGGCCACCTCTGGAACATACAAATCATAACAGATTGGAAAATATTGTTAGAGAGCGAATTCTGAGGTGATAGACTGTGTTTTATCATTTGAAACCGTATTTTAAAATGGATGACAGTTCTGAATGTTCTTGCAGTAAAACAGGATGCAGAAAATGGGTTGAGATCCCTGGTAATGATACTGCCTTTTTTGTTGTTTTATTTGCAGTTTTTAAAAAAAGTCACATAAATTAACCATTCAAATGGATGCCCTGCAGCCAGAAAAGTTGTGTGCCATTTGAAGATTTTAGAATCTTAATCGATAAGGTTTATTTCTCTCTGGTTACTTATGCCTTCTGGATATACTGTTGAACTTAAATATAAGTGAACGTGCAGAATTCAAAATGGAATATATTTTGCTATTTATCCTTGAACTTCTCTGGAAGAATCTGATTGGCTGTTGAAAGATTAGCTATAGATTTTTAAATCTAATTTTAACAGTGCTCTTATGTAAATTCAAAGCCTAGGATTAATTTTATTTTTTCAAATCTTCTGTTATAGGGTCTGTTCTGGGTTCCTTGGAGCATTTTTTGTTTATTTTCATCGACAGGTGGTTTTATTTGTCAGACAACATGCTACTCTAAGTCGATTCCTAACCAAATAGTGAGTATGCTTTGCTAAATTATTATATTCTAAGTTTAATTAAGATTGAAGCCATGATCTGAAAATTTGGAGAAAAAAGTTCAAGGGATAGATAAGTGGTAGAAGCTGCTGAATTATTCTCTAGTTCAGATTAAACAAGCAACACTTCCAATACATTAGTGTTTATTTTACTTCCTGATAAGTGGCTGGATTTTTTGTGTGCGCTTAACTCACACTGTTATCTAGCTAAGAGGAAAAAGTTCCACACATTCTCAGGAATCATTGTTGAAAGCTTTGGCTGAGCCCTTGTCTTCTACATGGCATTTGCAGCATCTTTCAGAGACAGTTGTATGAATTTAAATCCCGTTTCTTTTCTTTTTCAGCCGCCTTGTGTATCCTGGGGTGATAACTTTTGTGATAGCATCTCTGACATTCCCCCCTGGCTTTGGACAGTTTATGGCTGGAGAAGTGAGGATTCCACTTATCTGTCTAGTTATTTATCATTTAACTTTGTGGTGGTGTTCTTCATTGCCTGAGGTTCCAGAGCAATGTACAAATATAAATAATAGAATTTATAAAAGCCCAATAAAACTAACAGTTGTAATAACGCAGTGTATAAAAATACACACCAACTGTCTGTTTCATATAGTGCAGGATACAGCGTTTTCCATTTGCACTTACTTTTCAAATAGCACTAACACTTCTTTGTTTGTGCTAGCACACTGGTGCTGAATAAACTCTTGCTTTTCCTTCTACTTTGCCTGCATGCTGAGAAGAAAAGCAGTGATAAATCCATTCTTTTGTTGTATGGGATAAAGGCAGGCAGGGGATTCTGTCTTTGAAAAAATAAGATCATCCTGCTCATATAACTTATTAAGCAATGGTTTCATGGTTTACTGAGAGAACTGCAAACAGAACAAACTGGGCTCAATAAGGAGCTTTGCTATTAACCATGGTTTACAAATCACAAAATGGCTAAGTTCACACAACATGTGGACCCAACACATTATGGCTTAACATGATGTATGAAAGCTAATCTTTTTTATTCTGTCAGGAAATCCATAATTCTTCCACTAAAGACGAAGGATGAATTCCACAGGAGAAAGTTTTCCCCACCGTAACCTTATGCAATCTTCTTTCTATTAAAACAATTGTTCTCTGCTTGCTGGAAAAAGAGGACATCATCAAAACAATTAAAGAAAATATAAATATTATCCTGGATTCTGAAACAATAGAAATTACATCTGGCCTATGGAAGGATCTGTCAGATGGGTTGCAAATATGATCAGGGATTGAGAAAACCTCCTTTCCAGCCATATAATACTTGGCTGAATTCAAACTGGGAATCATTATTGCAGAAGAAATAGTATTTGGCTTATTTCTTGTGCACTGCTGTTTTAGAGCTTGTTAGAGAAGAAAGCTGCCTCCCAGTTCCCAGTGTTTTGTCTTAAAGCTGGATGTTGGCATCTTGTTAAAATCCCCCAAACCAGATTCAAGATGGGTGGTCCTTTTCAAAATACAATTTACAAAGGGGAAAGAAGTTTACAAGACTAAAAAGATAAGAAAGGGCATCATTGGCTGGCTAGCAGTTGAGCACCAGTTGGTTAAATCCATTCTGTGCTTCTCTGTTGACCCGTATTGTTGGTTCTCTGCAAGGCTAGAGATTCTCAAAGAAGCAGGCATGCCATGGTGGTTGTATCTTGAAGATCAAGACTTATGCAAACAACCCTTTCAAACCTGGTTTTGTTTTGATTGTATGATCTGGAAGGCTGGGTGACAGAAAGACTGTTCAAAAGTGGCCTCCAACAAATATAATTAGTCTTTTTTGTATGAAGAGATCCTGCAGCAGCATCAAAGGGCAACAAAGCATGGTTCTGTCACAGAATATATCTTGCTAAGACTCTTCAGTTTCGTAACAAAAAGCCAAAACAATTATTTGTTCACATCTACAATGAGATGCCATGCTTGAAGTGAAAATATGCAATACAAATTGGCATAATGTATGCATATCAAAATGTCAGTTCTGTTTCTAAATTTGCCTCGCTGAGGTAGGGAAGAATCTTCTCTGAGAGACAAGCATAATTGCCTTTTCTCCTTGTAGCTGATGCCCAGAGAAGCCATCAGCAGCCTCTTTGATAACTTCACTTGGGTAAAGCACACAGAGGACCCACAGCTCCTGGGGAGATCTGCAGTTTGGATCCATCCCAAAGTCAGCGTCTTTGTCATCATCTTGTTGTTTTTCCTCATGAAGGTAGGCAGATAACCTGGCAATGCAAGTTCTATGTTGCTCCCACCATATTATGAGCCATTTCCCATGAGCAGAATCAAAGAACTGTGAAGACTTCAATTCCTGGTTTACTTTTGTAGAGAAACTCAGTTAGGCCGTTGCCCAAACATTGTATCTCAGTGCTATTTGACTTCCCAACTTTTTTCAGTTAAGGTTTGTGCAATCAGTACTGCATAAAATATAGTTTTAATGCCAGATTTCCAATGTGAATGGTCAAAATGATATTGCAACAACCATTCCTTAAAGTAATTGCTTTGTTCCTTGCTCCTTTATTTACAGTGTTGTCCCTTGAATTTATCCTTAAAAGACTATCATTTATTCTTGTTCCATGGGGAGGAGGCTTTTGTTCTTTATTTCTTCCTAATGAATGAATTTGTGAACTTATGCAGTATAAAAAAGTTTATGCAGTAAAAAAAAAAGTTAATTATTTTTTATGTTCATCCATTTAATTTTAAAAAAAGGGATGTAAATGAATTGAATTTACTTTAGTGTAGACCATGGGAATTTGGCCATGTGTGTATGTATTGCTGAACCTTATGGAAAATACAAAGCTATACTAAGTGCTACAGGAACTGACATTTTATTTCTGCACCCAGTGACTATGGAAAAGGAGTACTTTAGAGTCATGACAGGTCATAGTTTAGAAGCCATCTGCATCTGATGCCTTCTTTCCATCCCTTGTGGAACAAATATCTTTTTAGTATGCTATCTAACCTAAGGGGAGTCTCAAAAGAAGTATTTATGCTAGTATTTAAAAAAATGTTGAACTAATTGATGCATAACACACAAACCAAGTGTTGGCCAAATCAACAGAGATGGATTGGTCTGGACAATTGCTCTGTAATTTAACAACTATATGATCTTTCTGCTCTACATCAAAATAGCTGCTCCAATATAGCCTAAGGGGGAGGAGAAATGTTCTTTTTAGAGAAGCCCATTGTGTGGGGGAGAGGACCCGAGAGAATAGATTAGAAAGGTAGCTGTTGAAGAAGATTCCTCCTTTGTATCCTCCTACTTTGTGCCAGTCAGAGTAGAAGGCAGGAGGCTCTGCTAAAATCTTCTGCCAGACTGCCCTGAAGCTATTTCTAGAGGGGGGGAAGGGGGCAGAGGAGAGAGATAGATAGAGGAGAGAGGGAGGGAGAGACGGAGAGGAGGGGAAAGAGGGAGGAAGGGGGAGAGAGAGAGAGACATTGCCCAGTAACCATGGTTGCTTATTACTTCTGTCCTAGTTCTGGATGTCAGTCGTTGCCACAACTATGCCAATACCCTGTGGCGGGTTCATGCCAGTGTTTGTGCTGGGTGAGTTTTAATCTTTTTGTGAAAACTTTCAGGCAGATTGACATGGAAGGAATTGCTGGTAGAGTCATAAACAAAAGGGGAATTGTGTTTCTATGAAATGACTGAATGTCCTGAAGTCATTTCTCCTTCCTTTAATGCATTCCTATTTTACCTACATTCCACTTTCCTATGTCTTCAAGTTCTGTAAATGATTGTGGCAGTCCCAGAAGCTATGATGTATTCATCCTCTGTTCCAAGATGCTTTCTTGGGCAGGTTTATAGAGGACTAGCACTGAAAAGCATGAAAATCTGACTCTCTGGCAAGCTGAAACCTGGGGTACTTGAGTGCTCAGAAATAATTTAATTTAATTTATTAAATTTCTAGACTGCCCCCTCTCCCCGGAGGGACTTGGGGCGGTGTTTGGGGTGGAGCATCAACAAGGACTATAGCAACAATGCCCACTCTTTCTATTCTGGCATTAAAGGAAGCCAGGATGGGTGTTGCTTAAGCTCTGGATGGTGACTCGTTGTCCTCCTTCAAAATATCATTAGAACATGAGTGTGTATTAGTGACCCTGATAATGACAGTTTGGAAACTGCCTTTGTTGGGTTTTAGGGGCTGCTTTCGGACGCTTGATTGGTGAAATCATGGCCTGGCTCTTCCCTGATGGGATTCTCTTTGATGGCTTTGTTTACAAAATCTTACCTGGTGGTTATGCAGTAATTGGTAAGTGTAGGACCCTCTTTCTTTCTCTGGTTCCAGTTGGGATCCAAGTGATGCTAACTTTGCCCCTTTTTCCTTGTCCTGGGAAAGGAGCTGCAGCTCTCACAGGTGCTGTCAGCCACACTATCTCCACAGCAGTGATTTGCTTCGAGCTGACTGGTCAGATTGCCCACATCTTGCCAATGATGGTGGCCGTCATTCTTGCCAACATGGTGGCTCAGAGTTTGCAGCCAAGCCTTTACGACAGCATCATCCAAGTGAAGAAACTCCCCTATTTACCAGACTTGGGCTGGAACCAAATAAGGTACTTAGGGCTGACGAAGAAGGAAGGGGGTAGGCTAAAAGGTGGTGAGATGTTCAGGAGGAGATAGAGAATCAGTTCAATCCCAAGCAACAAAACGGGTGGCCCATAGATTGGAACGTATTTATTTTGAAATCATCTTTAGCCAACGTATCGGTTATGGCAATCCATAGCTCAATAGCTACTGTAAAGACTTTAAGTGAGGATGATTTGATGTTTGACTCTTTACATGATATCCTGAACCACAAAGCAACCAATCCAGTGGTGGGATTCAGCCATTTTGCACCTATTCGGGAGAACCGGTTGTTAACTTTCTAAGCAGTTCGGAGAACCGGTTGTTGTAAGAAATATCATTTTGTTTTTTTTCCACTTTACAGGACTAATTCTGTAATGAAGGCAGGAAGGAAACATTCTGCTGTTGTTTCTAGCCTAATCTTTATTGCCCTGCTTACAGAAACTGCCTCTCTGGTTAACCCTTATTACATTGTAATAACTAAGGCGAAGCGCCCATCGACATGAGTGACGCTGAGTTGGCCATGCCCAACCAGTCACGTGACCACCAAGCCCCGCCTACCCAGCTGGTCATTAGGGCCGAGAACCGGTTGTTAAATTATTTGAATCCCACCACTGAACTAATCACATCTTTGCCTAGCGCCTTGAACAAAAATCGATTAAGTAAAGTACAGTTCAGTTATGTTTGGTAAACAACATGAGCTCACAACTTCCCAAAGCTTCAAGTCATTAAAAATAGGTCAACTTTCTTGTTAGTAGGGTGAACCCCCAGGAAATGTGTTAAGGCTGTCCCTTAAGAACCATTGGTTCTTTTTTTAACTCCTGGAAATAATTTAAACTGAGTGATGGTTCTGAAATTTCAAGCCACCTAATGGCCTGAATTGAAAAGAATTCAGAAAATGATGTCCCTTCTTTCTCTCTGAACCTGAAGAAATAGTGATCTCTGTTTTGCAACATGGCTGCCCTCCAGGCATTTGTAGTTGTTGGGAACAGCACCTATGTTCCTTTGTATGTGTGTTCCTTTATTTCTTGGACTTATATGGTTGCCCAACTCAAACAACCTGACTGGATAGCGTACAAAGACCAGTAAATGAAAATATCAAAGGGGGAGGGAAGCAAACAAGAGCAATTAAAGCAAGTTTTTCCAAAAGCCTGTGGGGTTTTATGTTTTTCTGTTAGATGTTTCAGTATTTTAACAACATCCTGTAGGCGTTAATTAGTAAGATTTTACAGTAACTTTTTGATAGGAAGTAGCTTTCAGCAAGGGCTCAAAGTATAACATGAATAAATAATTCTCTTTCTCCCACTTTACTTATTCTTTCTTAATTTTTAACTTATGGCCACTCAAGCAAATACAATATTTTTGTGGAGGACATTATGGTGTCTGATGTCAAATTCATCTCCTCTAATTGCAAATATCGGGATCTGAAGGACATGCTTCAGAATACCACGGTCAACACGTTTCCTCTGGTGGATTCTCCAGGTGAGTTTTGTAGGGAAACACATCAATCCTGTTTCCAATTAAAGCCGTCTTGCCAACAAAGATTCAGGAAAAGGTTTCTCCAGGATTTACTTTTGTCTCCTCCAAGCATTTCTGATCATTCATTTGATTGGTTTTAATGAGGAATGTAAGGGATGTAATTCTTTCAGGTGTTGATTTTTTTTAAAAAAATAAGAGTTTCTGACTGCATTTATGATGGCTGCTAGCTCTGTGGGGATGTACAAACAAAAGCTTGCTCTTCCATTGGAACAAAAATCCAGCTGGTTAGCAGATTTGTTGAATATTCATGCGTTATTTTGAAAAGTAATTTAGGGTGAAATAAAATTTACTGATTGCCTCTTCCTAATAGAGAGACAGAGCCAAAAAAAAAAGAAAAAAGAGGGGCAGGGCCAAAGAAGAATTAACATGGAATTTTTCCAGAACTTTCTAGAATCTGAGCACTAGAGTTTTGGGAGTGGCATCAATGAGGAGAGATGATAGCATTGGTCACAAATTGGTAAACCTTGTATATTTGATCAAGAATGAACTATCAAGAACTATGAATCCTCTCCATATTAATATTATTGCTTCCCAATTCATAGCTATTGTATAAACTGAACCTATCCTTTCGTTTTATGGGCAAGGAATGCCATCTTACTAGCAAGAATTCACAAATATATTCGTGTAGAATAGTTCTGTAGTATGAAGTAGAAAGGGCAAAGCCAAAACTCTACTTTCAATTTAAAGTTCAGTTTTCTCAAAATGTAATCTAAACACTGTTTTCTTTTTTTTTGTCTGGGGCAGGGAAAACTGTTTTTCTTAGCAAAGTTTACTTATTGGGGAAATCAGTCAATACTGAGAGAGTAGTGCAATTTCCAACTAGCCATAAAAATCTGAGAACTCAGAAGACACTGATTTTGTGAATATGTATCACCTGAATGAAGCAGCTTAGAAAATAATTCAATAATTCACCACAGAGTTGTGGTGGCGCAGTGGTTAGAATGCAGTACTGCAGGCTACTTCTGCTGATTGCTGGCTGCCAGCAGTTTGGCAGTTCGATTCTCACCAGGCTCAAGGTTGGCTCAGCCTTCTATCCTTCCAAGGTCAGGTAAAATGAGGACCCAGATTGTTGGGGCAATATGCTGACTCTGTAAACTGCTTAGAGAGGGCTGTAAAGCACTGTGAAGTGATATATAAGTCTAAGTGCTATTGCTATTGCTATTTTTGCACATTCTTGGTCTTGTTGATAAGACAAATTTAAAGATAATGATGCAGTGTCCTCCCAAACAAGGCTGTCCATGGGAGACACCAATACTTTTGGCACTACTGAGAACAATGCTACCATAATCATCTGTGAGTGAAGATGTGTACTGGAAAAAAAAAACAGGAAAAGTATGGTAGCCCTTTACCAAGTAACAGGTGTTTTTTTTTTTTAATTTAAAGCATAATGCATCTGATGAATTCACTGGATTAAGTGACCTATGGCTCAAGAAAGCTTATGTCCTTTAATAAAATTTGTTAGTTTTAAAAAGGGCTATCAGACACCTTCTGATTTACTGTCACCATAGATAAACCCAACAATCCTCCTATCATGCAGGTTGAAGAAATTGCACTGAGAATTGGCAACAGAGTGAGCCAATTGCCATAGAATGCCCATATAGTAGGTTTTGGTCACCACCCATCTTGCATTAGGATCCAGTACCTTGTGTGGGAGAGAAGGCAGCTACAGGGGATTGATGCCAAATACTGAGTTGAATCAGCAGCAGCTGCAGGCCTGTAAGGAAATCTCACCCTGATGGAAGAGAAGAAGGAGGAGGGGAAGAAGAGGATAGTGTATTTCTGGAAAGGGTACATTAAGGCCGCTTCATGGTCAGAAAGCTTCAATGATAGTTGAGGAGATAACATAACTGGACTGCAAAATATAAATCCCTGGTAGTGCATTGATGAATGTCTTTGGTTGCTATTTTGTTTTGAAAATGCATTGATTTTATTATAGTTTTTCATTTGTATGCTATCCTGAGTCCTTGTGAGTGGGTAGCTGTGCAAGAAAATAATAATATATGTGGCAGCAAAGGGACACAGAGAAATAACAGATTCTCTGTATTTTTGCAGTCCAAAGAACTGCCCTAGCTAAGAAAACCAGAGCATTATTGAGATGGCATTTGTTAGCTCCAGATCAAATGTTTATATAGTCTTCAATTCCACTCATTCTTTTACATCCTAATCATGATTGAAGAAGCACTTTGATTCTAGCAAGACCCTGGAATGGTTTTCCCTTGTCTGTTACTTGCCTACAATGGAAACTCAATAGTTGGTTGAGGATTCAGAGGTATATTCTGAATTTATTGAATATTTCAAGAATGTACATGTGTAGGCAGAGGAGAAGTGGTGTGGACAAAGTAGAAAGTAAATATGCCCAGAGCGTCTTCATTTCCAACTACTTTTTATATAAATAGATTCCTGTCACATTTCCTCTCTTCCATTTTCTCCATTTCTAAAATTAAATTTTATTTAATGCATTTCTCTGAGTCATCTCATATGAAAGGAATGCTGCCTGCTGTTAGATTCTTTCTCATCAGGAAACAGATCAGTTTTCCAGAGTTCTCCAAGCTCTTCCAAACACACTGAAATCTGCTGCTCTATAACATATGATGAAATTCAGCCTTCTGAGGTGTATTCCTTGATATTTTGCTATTTTCTTCTACAGCCCCGACCTGTTACTAGCCATGTTTAAGAGAGTTATGAGGTGATTGTGAGAGGGAAGTTTCCTGGAGTTACCTTCCTACAATATGGCAGGAGCTTGCACTCTAGCTGTGTTCTTAGAAGAAAATATATCTAAAATCATAAGGCAATCTAGAGACATTATTTCCAGGAGTGGGCTGCTAGGTTCGGGAGAACCCATAGCTAACGTTATGGCCTGTTTGGAGAACCTCCAAATCCCTCCCCTGGCTGGCCCCACCCTGCCCCATCCCACCCCTCCCACCCGGCCCATTTTGGATGCGAGGTAAGTTCAGTGCCCATGCGGAGGGAGGGGGGAAAACGGGCGTCCTGGAAGTTCTGGAAGGCTGGAATCGGACCTGTTTCAGGCCTCCGGAGGGCGTCCGGAGCCCAGGGGAGGCTGTTTTCGCCCTCCCAGAGGCTCAAGGAAAGCCTCCAAAGTCTGGGGAAGGTAAAAATACCCCCCAGGGATGCAGGAGGCCTAGGCCATGCCCACCATCACCACACCCACCCAGCAACCGGACAGAGTACCAGTTGATGAAATTTTTGAAACCCACTCCTGATTATTTCCTGTTCATCATAAAGGTATAAGGGTCATCATGTAAAATGGATTCATAAGCTGAAGATCTGTCAAGTGACTCTCTGATTGTTCCTGAATTTTAGACCTTAGATTTTTTTAAATTTGCTTTCCCCTTCTCTAGATTCCATGATTCTCATGGGCTCAGTGGAGCGAACTGAGCTCCAGGCTCTGCTGCTCAGACACCTCAGCCCAGAGCGACGTCTGCATTTTGCCAGGGAAACACAACAGAAACTGATTGAAGCATCTTATGATGGACACCAGTGGAAGCATGAATCGTTCGCTTTTGTGGATGAGGATGTGGATGAGGAAGTAGAGGACAAGGGAAAGACTGAGGTAGTGAACGAGAGATTAATAAAATGAAAAAATAACAATAGTGGAAAGAAGAAAAATAAAGTGTAACCAATGAGACATAGTGACTAGATAGATGAGATGTGAAACAGGAAGTCTTAAGTTAAAATCTCAGAGCAAACTCACTGAGTGCCACTAAGGAAACTGCAATTCACCTTAGAGAAGTGTTGGTGAACCTTTTCGGCACTGACTGCCAAAATGGGAGCGTCCGTGCGCACGTGTGGGAGCACTGGAAACAGGAAGAGCAGCTCCCTGGCACGCATGTGCGTGCTGGGATGCTGAGCTTCCAGTTTCTGGCATGCATGCGTGTGTGAAGACCAGTTCGGCGCTACGCATGTGTGCACTGGAAACTGGCGTTCCGGGGATCTGCTCTTCCAGTTTCCAGCACTCTTGCAAGCATGAAGACCAGCTGGCTGGCACACATGCATGCGCTGGAACCTGGAAGAGCAACGGGTGACAGCTGGCGTGCCTGGAGAGATGGCTCTGCGGCCACTTCCGTGCCACAAACTCTGCCATAGGTTTGCCATCCCCTTTGTAGCATGGGGAAAATAGCTGCTTCTGCTAAAGAGTTCATAAGGATTGCTGAAATAATATTTTTGGGAGAAGCAGCAGATTTTTAAAAAGTAGTTATTAAAGAAAATGCTAATTCTTGCTTTATTTTATCTTCTATAATAGTTTCCACAGCAGCCTGCTTTAACCCCTGATTACCCAGAAGGACCTAATGGGCCAGTGACTCCTCACAAACTAGTGGCAGAGGCACCAACACCTCCACAAACTCCAAGTACTGTGTCTTACTGGTCCTTTGTGGTGGGATCTGATGGCTAATATTTGAAGATTTAAAGGGCCTTTTCTAATTGGGTTATGGGATATAGGAGGGAAGGGGGACGTCATTTGGACTGCTGGAAAGTGGACATATGTCTGACTTATCAACTTGCTAATGCTAATATTTCCTTTGAGGGGAACAGAAAGGTGATCATAAAAGAAAGAGCAGAAAGGTGATTGTAAATTATGCAAGTACAGACAGCATTTGTTTTGGTATTTTTATAAAAAAAATATTTTATTTTATAACATAAAAATTCCATTTTTAGTTAAACAGTGTGTTGTCTGGGTACAAATATTTTAGGAAATAATTCAAAATGTTTACAACAATATTCATTACATTGGTATTAGTTTAATATGGTAATAATAACATCAACTTATTCAATTTAACAAGCATCCCTTGTATCACGAGTCCTTTTCTTTTATCTGCATGTTTCTAACTGTTAGAAACTGCCAGCCATTGATAAAATAACTCCCATGTCAAAAAGTATTCAGTTTCTTCCTTTTCCTTAATTGTAAGTGTAAGTCTGTCCATTTCTGCACATTCTAATATTTTTTAAATCACATTTTCATCTGTAGGGATCTTTTTACTTTTCCATTGTTGTGCAAATTCAATTCTAGCTGCAGTTAATACATGTAAAATCAAATATGTATTCCTCTTGTTGTACCGCATTTGTACTAGAGGTATTTGTTGTAATTAAGAGATGAGAGCCCCTAAATTAGAAGTTATGTCACACAATTATGGTATACACTTTATCCCTCCATACCTTTTTTTCATCCACTTTGCTCATGAATCACTCCACCAGATAAGGCTGTTTAATATTATAGGGATTTTATATTTTCACCCACCGGGTTATATGACAGAACATCCTATTCTTCTAATACATCATTGCTTTATCTCTCAAGATCACAGCTCCATAAACATAGAACCAAAAGGCTACTGATTTCTTTAGTGAGTGTTGTCTGCTTTGCCAGGCATATCCTCAGGGTTACTTACATTTTTAATAAATTTACAATGTAAAAAAACAAAAAAATGTCATAAAGCATTTAAAGTAAAGCACCAGTAAAGATTGCAGGATAGGGTTAGATTTGCCAGATTTGCCAGATTTATTTAAAAAGAAGAAGGAGAACTGGCAAATCCAGGTTGCTTTCAGATAGAAAGCACTCGTAATGCTATTAATGAAAAAGCACAGGACAGCCGTTCCATCTTCTCCTCCTTAATGTATTCCATCTGGAAAGAAAAATGCCAAAACAACTGCTAGGAAAATATAGGGGGATTATTGAACACATGATGGGGGAGGACACTTCATCAAGACTCTGCATATTTTATCTTGACTAAGACACGGACAAGTGAAATAGATAACACTTCTTGACGTATAACTTTGTTAGGTCCACATACTTTTCTAGGTACATTCTGCTCCAAAATGAAGAGTGAATTTGATAGACATCAGTATTATAAAAGCATGCTTAACAGGAGATTGGCTTTTGAACTCTGTTAAATTTGTGCAGTAAAATATCACAGTTTATTTTTCTGTAATACCAGAGTCCTCAGCAAGGTGCATGGGGTGACTGTATGCCTGTCTATAGGTCCCATGGGCACCCCAAGAAACCCAGTTTTGTTAAACTTCTTTGAATCAAAAGAAAATTATTGGGAAGTAAGGCTGCTCCGAAACAACAACAATACCATCCTTGAGATTAACCTAAGGTTTCAGCAGGTGTCTTGGAGGTCTAGTGTTGTCCCCAGAAACTTTCTTAGAAAATAGTTTATTGGGATGTGTGCAGCCCAGGGATTTGTTCATATTTTGGTATGTCCTTGTTTTATGATTTGACATAGCAATCTTTGTGTGAGAATCCCTAGAATGTATTCTCAGTTCCAAGGGTGGCTATTACCTACATTTGGGGTACAACAGCATGTTAGCACAATGGTAGGAGAGAGAGGTTCCAATTGTGATTCCTCAGTGCTCCACAATTGAAGGCAGGCAACTGCCCTGCTAGATAACTTTAACTTAACTTTAACTTTTATTTGATTTCTAAACCGCACCCTCTCCCAGAAGGGACTCGGGTCAGATCAGGTCAAGGTCTCTATAATCTGGTATCTATTAATAATCGCCAAGTAAAACTGCCTTTCTTAATTTGTCCAATCCTGTTTTTTTCCCATACACACCCACCTACTTACTTTTTTGTACATAACTCTAGAGCTTAATGGCTCTTGCAATCAGTGCGTTTTACATTTTATTTCCTGCGTCTTTTTTAGACAGTGTACAATTGTCATTCGTTTCACACAATTCTACCAAAGGTCCAGACAACATCAGAAACCATCTACGCTCACCCCAGATTTTCCCTTCTGCTATCTTTTTCTTGCTGCGGCTAATCCATTCAGGAAAGGATCAGGACAACAGTACAATCCCTTTCCTAGCTTCCTATATGAAAATTTAGACCTCTATTTGAGGCATGATGAGCAATTGGGAATAGTTGGAAGGAATGGTGCAGTTTGGTAAGGAAGGGCATATTCTATCTGCATTTCCAACTTTAAAGTCATTTCATATTCCCCACTGAAGAGCCAATCTTTAGTCATGTTTAGCACAATTAACAAGCAGGCAGGAGAATTATACACAGGAATGGGTAAAATGGATTGATTATATACAGAATAAATATCAGACTAGAAAGTACTATGTAGCCTTTAGGTAAGAATGTTTAGATTGACAGATGAACAGAGTAAATAACATATGGGATGTTTGGAATTACTGGAGTGGTGCATAGCGGAAGTCAGGGGGGTGGGTTTGATTGAAAGGTGGGGGAGGGTTGGGGTGGAGGGTGGGGAAATATATATGTATAATTAATTTAGAAGATGGGACTAATGGGATACTGTTACTTTAAGAGAAATTTATGTTATGATTTATATATGTTCAATTAATTTAGAAGATGGGGTTAATGGGCTATTGTCACTATAAGAGAAATTTAAATTATGATTGTTGGGAGCTGAGGGGGTACAATATTTGAATGAGAAACTTATCTTAAGACGGGGGAGGGAAGATGGTATGGTATTTGTATGTGATCTATTATATATATATATATATATATATATATATATATATATATATATGTGTGTGTGTGTGTGTGTGTGTGTGTGTGTGTGTGTGTGTGTTGTAATTGTACTGATAAATAAATAAAGGGAGACTAGGATAGATCTATTTCGAGCTAATTAGCTCTCATCAGCTAGCCATACCCTTACTGGGATTAGAACCCGGGCTGTATATATCTTAGGCAGGAGTCTTAACCACTAAGCCATGGGTTCTCTTCCTTATCAGTTGAGCCAGGGAAATAGGTATGTATTTGTGTTACAACCCCTGGTATGACTAAATATGGGAGGAAGGTCACTACTCCCTCTTTCTGTCCTTCGGCTTATCACAAAGACCATGCAGGCAGAAAACCATATTTTTATTTTTACTGTTGCCTTTTTTATATTTGTGTTGTAATTGTACTGATAAATAAATAAAGGGAGACTAGGATAGATCTATTTCGAGCTAATTAGCTAACACGAGCTAATGACCTTCCTCCCATATTTAGTCATACCAGGGGTTGTAACACAAATACATACATACATACATACATACATACATACATACATACATACATACATATATATATATATATATATATATGCTGGTTTTGTTGTATTCGGGTCTTTTCCCGTGTAAGGTTGAGATTGTCTTTGTAACGTTTCGGCAGGATCTCACCTGCCATCTTCAAGCGTGGGCTCAAAATGTGGGCTTAAAATGGGAACGGAGCCCCGTTCCCATTTTAAGCCCACATTTTGAGCCCACGCTTGAAGATGGCAGGTGAGATCCTGCCAAAACGTTGCAAAGACAATCTCAACCTTACACGGGAAAAGACCCGAATACAACAAAACCAGCATACCTACACCCGTGAAAATCTACGAAAACAAATATATATATATATAAAACAAGCAGGGAAAAACTGGCCAGTACGTTTTTGAGCCAAACTATAAAATGGATGTGTTTGGGTTGTCTGATTTAGAGCCAGTTATAAACTGATCGTGATAGGCAGATGTTACTAAATGAAATTGGTATGGCTTACAACTCAAGCCCTAACCATGAATTAAAGTATTTGGAATTGCACTTCCCTGGCTCTGTACTGCTGACACTTGGATTAATTGATGATTGATGCAATTGTTCTATAATGAAAGTTTAAGAAAGCCAAATGGTATTTTTTCCAGAAAAGCTATGCAGGTGACTGATTTGATTCACTCTTGTAATGAAATTGACTAGAGAAAACAACATAATCTCTGTTTTCTCAGTTTATCTACAAGCATTACAAACACTTTTTAAAAAACGAAAGGTAACTTGAGAGTTGCAAACAGACATATACATACACAACTAAGCTAAATAGACACAATGAGACACCTACTTTCAGTTGGCGGCAATTAAGGGGGGAAAAAGGGGGAAAAGACAGTACTGTGTGCTTGGCTAATGATCTTTCCATGTATATGGAACACAGCATGATCACCAGAAATTGGAAGGCTGATTACATTTGGAACAAAATGGAAAGATCATGATTTTTCAAGTGCTAAGAAGTCTAGTAGTACAGTTTGAAGTAGGGTTTACCAGGCAGTTTAGTCACTACTACATAGTTCTCCAAGCTTGACTTCTCTACGATCAGGTAGCCAGCCACGCATTTTCTTTTTCCAGAAATCAGATCCATCCTTTTCTTGGAATCTGGCCAATTATCAGTCTTAATCTTTTTGGCTTTGCCTTGCCTCTTTCCCTTTCGAATTCTGTCAAAACAATTCCATTTCCTTTGCCACTCAATCAGTAGTGTTTATTACTCAATAGTAATTATCATTTATGAACAGGCCATCCAAACAGAACATCTGTGTGAAGTTCAGTCAACCTAGGAAAACATTTATCAACTTGTCAATAGTTTTCATATTGAAATGGTGAATCATTGTAGAGAGAAAAAAAGATGACCTTGATGGAGATATGCAGAATCTGTTGCCTAGGTAAAAGAGGCTGAAGCATTTTTTAAAATCCAGAACAAGATGATATTCAAAAGCAGTTCAGACAGAGGCCTCCCTAATTCATTGAACTGCAAGGAAGAGGAGGTGGTGGTGGTATAGCATCCTCAGATTTCCAAGATTCCCATATTATAGCCAGTGTCAATAAAAGTAGTTTTAGCCTTCCTGTGGAGTTGATTTCATGGCCTGGTCTACGTAACAGGCCTGACAGCCATCAAATACCAAATGCTCAGTTGACAAATAATAAGAATTATATTTATATAAAGCTATATTGTTTCAGTTTGCCTTTATATTGTTCTACTCTGGAAAAGATACATTAGAAATCAGAGGTGATACAGTGGCAATCTAATGTATATGCATTATTGGAAGGATAGGGGAAAAAAGCATTGCTTCTGGTTAGCCAGAAATGTCTGCAGAGTGTAGTACAAAAGATCAAGATGGCAGCCGCAGCATAAAAATAGTTGAAGCTTTGTCTGTAGGTTGTGGCTGCCATCTTGATTTTTTTTTTAATCATACCTGCAGACAACCCCAGTGGCCAGCCATTTCATTCCTTGCATTTTTCTCTTCTCATAGCCCGGAGATGTTGGCAGCTGAGGAAACTGATGGAGCAAATTCTTTGTCTCAACCCATCTCCTCAGCGAAAAAGCACCAAGAAGGTTTGAACAAGAAAACTATCCTATGCCTGAATAATTTTGGAAAAAGAGTTCTGATTGGTATCAGACCCTGAGAAAATAGCATTTTTAGACTCAGAAATGGGGGGAAATGAAATAAATTAAACTTCTCAAGATGAAGGACCAGGTAGCTCAGAAGTCCATGTGGGCACAAATCTACAAGTGAAAGAGAAGTGAATATGTACACTCCATGAGTTTTAATCTCTGGTGTCCTGCACAAATTTCGTAGAATGCTGGAATTGTTTTCCTATTGCAGTACCTTCTGTTCCATTCTTTTGGACAGTGTTTGTAGTCTCAGGCTGGGAGATGGCAGGGAGCTTTCCTCCTCCTTTGAAGGACTTTCCCAATTTATTTGGAATTACTTTTGAATCCAACATTCCAGACAGCATGGAAATGTTATGGTTTTGGGCAGTCTGTTTCTATTCCAGACAGACCTTGTGATTGACAACATACATACTTCATTATGGCAATGAAATAGGTTAGCTATGCAACATTGATATTCTGCAGTCATTTATCAGTGTTTTACCCTTGTCTCCTTTTTCTTAATAGGGTTAATCCCTTTAGGCAGGAAAACTTAAAATAGCAAGGGAAGCTTAGCATCAATCATGACCTTTTGCTGCCAGAGATTTTGGAAGATGTTCAGTAACAGAATTGACCTATCCCTGTTCATTCATCCCTGAACTGTCATGGCAGGAGCACAGATGTTTTATACATTAGCATGCATATCTATATTTTAAATGTATTTTTAAGCCAGACTTTCAAACCACTTGAGAATACCTTATGTTGTCCATCTTTGTATCTTTGTATTTCTTTGAATGGAAAGAATAAGGATAATTTTCTACTATTGTTCAGGGATAGAAATTGATGAACTAACTGCAAAGCATTTTTCTTTATTATTACTTTTTTAAAATCTGTACGCCTACATGACTGGCCTCATTTTGAGTTTATGAAAGGGGAATTGAAGAAGCAATTGAATCCTTCTAGCAGATAATATCACTGCCTAGGAAAAATTCCTTTGCAGATTAATATGCCACGATCATATGGATTTGCTTTAATTATTATAGTAAAGGCTTTCTTCAAATAATAGATAATAGATTTCTTTGTTACAAACATAAGAATCCCAAAACTGCAACAGGAAGAATGATAAGAGGGTATTTTGGAATTCTGTTCCATTTATTTGTTTATAAAAAATTACACATGTGATTGTATGTCACAAAGGTGCGCACATTCAGAGCATTGTATTTAGGAAAGTAAATGGAGTGAACGGAAACAGAAGATGTGGGGTGGACAAAGTACTTGGAACCCCACGTTTACCTATCTGACCTGTTGTGAGAATGTGATAGGGTAAGTTTCCTCGGAGGGAAAGACTAAAAAGAACTAAGTGGATTTTCCCCTGCATTTCTATAAGCAATAAAAGCAAGGATATAAAACAAAGGAATACAGCTTGAGATATTGCCTTCAAATTTGCAGGCACGGAGGACAATAAATTCTGTTTTAGCAACTGTAACCCAAGATGCTTAGAATGCATGACCATTTCATGTGCACCTGCGTGCTTTCTTTGCCCATGTGCTAGATCTCATTATACATACAGCACTCGTTGCAGCAACTGGGTTAAGGAAGAAGCAACTGAAAACGAGATTTGGATTTAAGCTTTGCTGCCTTTCTTCTGATCTTGGAACTGATTACTTATTCCTTTCAGGATTCAGCAGAGGTTGAAGACCCAATGAAGCCAGAAGAGGTACGTTTGGAAGTAAAGCAGCAGGCAAACTTGAGGGGTGTTGACACTTCCAGTCAAAGTCATGCCAGGAGATTCCATGAAACAGCCATGCGATTATTTTAAAACAATCGCAAGATTATTTATCCATTCTCCACTATGAAATGTGACTTTTGAAAACAACTCCTTATTTTCTCTGTGACAACTATGCTGTCGTATATGTCGCTATCGGTATGCGTGGCACCTCCGAGAACCATGGGAAAGAATATAATAGTCTGCAGGAAAAAGTTGAAGGTTAAAAGGGGAAGACGTGTGTTGCATCTTCCCCCTACACTAACTCTACCGTTGTAAAGCATTGCATGAATCATTTTTCAAAGATATATTTGTACTTAATAGTCCCATGACAAAAAGTACAGTGTAATATCTATCGTGCTTGTAAACTATGTATGAGCTGTGTGACTCAAGAAAACAGGGAATATTAATAAGGCCACTTGGTTGGGATACCCAATAGCACTGCAATTGCAAGTTTTAATTGATATCGGGCATGTTCGCTTTCATCCAGTTGTCTATCTATAGTAGTACACAGGCTCAGATTTTTTTTGATGAATGCTGTGGATAGCTCCAAAGCTGCATGACTTTAAAACACTGGGAGGAGAAACTGAGTAGAGCCGTCTTAGCTTTGCTGGAGTGAATCAGATCATTCCTGTAGTCCCAAATGCTTTGTTGAAGTGAATTTGTGTTGTTTTGTCAGGCCTGGTCAGTAACATACCCCTTGGTGCTCTCTGAGCTTCTTATTTTTACAGACATTTCATTAGCCAAACTAGGTAATGAAAACTGCTAGCACTGATAATGTTATTTAGTTTGGGTAATGAAACGTCTGCAAGAAAACAGCCAAATTTAGAGAGCACCCAGGATGCCTCATTTCAACCCTGAGCTACCAATATTCTCTTTCATTGGTAACACACCCTTTCTCCAAGCAGTGACCTAACAGCAACAATGAACTCTCTGCAGCTTTTTGCAGAAGCCAGCATGATTACTGAAAACCATGTAATTGAATGGAAAACTAGGACTTTGCAAATGAAAAATTTAGGAGAATGGGTTGGAACATGTATTTTTTTGTTCTTAAAGAGAGCCTGTATAATGTCTGCATGAGTGAGAGTCTGTACAATATCCATGTAGACCTCCCTCCTGATTTCATTAGGGGATGGACTTTAAAAATTAAAAGCGAAGCATTCACGGAAAAAGGAATCTCTGAGAAGGAATGTAAATGTAAAGAAAATGGAAAAGTGTACTGAGGGCAGCAGGAAAAAAGAATAAAAACATGGTGTTTGCTTTTGGAAAGAGGTTGGTTTCGGATTCCCCATTAGAAATGGCTTTCTAACTGCTCTCCTTTGGATCCCATAAACCAGGGGTGTCCAAACTTGGGAACTTTAAGACTTGTGGACTTCAACTCCCAGAATTCCCCAGCCAGAGTGGCTGGCTGAGGAATTCTGGGAGTTGAAGTCCACAAGTCTTAAAGTTCCCAAGTTTGAACACCCTTGCCATAAACCCAGAGGTTAGAAGAGGAATTGGACAAGTTGGGAAATGTACCCAAGAAAGTAAATCATGCTGGCCCATTGGCTAAAGTAAACAGCCTGGAAAGCAGTTGGTGCAAATTACTTCTCTGAACTTGTGAACTCTTTTTTTCCTGTGTCAGATAGAAGTTTGGGAGCAGGAGGAGCTCGAGAAAAAGGTATGCTTCAGCAGCTGCCGCATAGATCCTTCTCCCTTTCAGCTGGTCGAGAGAACATCACTGCATAAGGTGGGTGCCTGCATTTACTCTTATTTTCTACTTTCTTTGCTATCCAACTCTACTCCCATCAAGGCCTACACCTTCTTCTGATTTCACGATCTCTTTGTATTTCTTGGCCTTCAACATAAGGCGTGATCTTGCTCAAGCTTTAACCTATCAGATGTAGTAAGGCTCTCTCTATATAGTATGGCCTTGACAATTCTTCTCTTAATTTTCTTTTTCAGGCAAGTAAAAGGTACAGAATTGGGCTGAATCTACAAAATGCAGACCTGTTCTCTTTTCTTCTGTTCCTTCTTGCCTCCCCACCTCCAGTTCCTGCCACATTGTCTTACTATCATATTTTTTTCATCCATCTCTTTTCCATTGCATGTCGCCACCTTGCAGTGCAATTTTGCAAAGTAAACTAAGAGCTGCAATTTTCAATGTGTAGCTGAACTTCTAGAATTTGAATAAGAAAAATAGCATTAAAAGCAAAAGAACCACCCCAATGTTCAATTAAGTTTATTTTATTTGTTATCATTCTTGCTGGTTCTGTGTCTTGGTACTACCACCCTTAGCTTATGTTATTAGCAGAAAATTTCATCTAAGAAGCAGTGGTACTTCTTTAGACAATCTTGTCTACTAAAATGATTTCTGTATGGAGGTGACAAGAGGGATCAAACTAGTTGGGCTTTACTTGTTTAATCTTTGCAGGATTAATTTTCCTAATAAAATTGGGAACAGAAATTGTTGAGTAAGTTGTTCTTCATTCTCAATGTTTATTTTCATTGCTCTCAATTCCCAATACATATTTCAAAATAAAGACGTTAATAACAGCGCTTCTTGTGAACATGAAATATCAGTAAATATAAAATTGAAGAAAATCTATTTAGAATTTTTATATGTTTAATCAATTCCAAATATTTCAATCTATGTATAAGGTGACCTTCTTTAATTACCGTAGGTAGCAAGGTTTTGTTTAATATAAGCACATGTGTAATTAGGAGTGATGGGCCCTATTATAGCGCAAATTGCCTATTTCCCTGTCTTTCAAAGAAGAAAAGTCTTGGTCTCACCTAAAATGATACCGGCAAGGACATATACAAAACCAAAAAGCATATTTTCCCTTTTGCCTGGTTTGATTTATTCACATTTACAATGCAACCCAGTTTTACTAAAATCTAAGTTTTTCCAAAGAGTTTATGTCTATGATCCTTCTGAGCCCTGGTGGATCAGTGGTTAGAATGCAGTACTGCAGTCTACTTCTGCTGACCGCCGGCCTGCCAGAAGTTTGGCAATTTGAGTCTCATCAGGCTCAAGGTTGATTCAGCCTTCCATTCTTCCGAGATCGGTAAAATGAGGACCCAGATTGTTGGGGGCAATATGCTGATTTTGTAAACTGCTTAGAGAGGGCTATAAAGCACTGTGAAGCAGTTTATAAGTTTATGAGCTATTGCTATTCTATATTCCTCTTGAGTTCAGAAGAGCTTAATTACATTTATATCCTATCTAGATGAACTCTTCCTCCTTTTGCTACCTGAGAATACTACTTAGCATGCTAGTAAGAAGATAAAGATACTTTAGTCTGATGGGTCATAGGTTATGTAGTACGTATTGGAAAATTATTTAACCCATAATTTTATTTTGCATATTGCATTACTATATAACTCAATATTAGTTGACCTGGTACAATTTATTTATTTTTATGCCAACAAAGTATTACATTGTGTTAATTGGACAAATGGATCTCCAATTCTAACTATTCCAATTTCAGACATGAAGATTTCATTCTTTGGCTTTGCTTTAGGTTTACTCATGCTAATATGGGTAAACAGTTCTACCATTCTTAACCTGTTTCAAATTCTCCATGAGTTTGCAATGGTTGGCCTATTTTATTTGCTAATTTGTCTTATCTTCTCATTTCTGTAGACACATACCTTGTTCTCATTGCTAGGACTCACCCATGCCTATGTAACCAGTATGGGAAAACTAAAGGGTGTGATTGCACTGGAAGAGGTAATTTAAATCATGTTACCTTTGTATTTTGTCCAGTTGAGTCTTGCTTGAGAGTAAAGAAAAGGTCTAATGGAAAACCCAGAATGGGGGAAAAAAAGATGGTAAGGGGAGTATTACTCCTTATACACGACTTACACTTCACTCTTACATTCCTTCTGGGATCCTGGTGGTGCTTTCTCAGTCCACATTTAGAAAAGTCATTTAATATCTTTTATCTTCCATTTAGCTTTATTTTACATTTCATATTCTTTCAATATTATCAGCAATATATAACATAACTCCCCTATGGACGTTAGATTCAGTTATCAGAGCTTCTCCATACAAAGCCAGCAAAATGTAACTTGTAGTATCAATACCTGCAAATAATGTGTACTATTTAATTTTATTTTCATTAAGTTTAAATTGAAATATTTTATTTTATTCTGGCCTCTTTTTCATTCTTCCCTAATTTCTTTTTCAGCCTTCCCTAATTTTTGAAGTGTACTCACTTGAAGGCTTAGTGCATCCTTGGTAAAACTTGCAAAATCTGATATAGATATACGTGATTATCTAGTCTATAAAAGAAATCCTTTTTAAACCCTCTTACATTCAGAAGAAAAAATATATTATAGACTTATTGTGGCTTTATTGGCTATGAAAGGATTGTGGCCTTTTCAAGAAAAGGAGAAATTAGGTTGTGGACTTGAGTTGGATTTATACATGCTTAACTACCATGGCTTTGTCCTTCCTCCTAAGAATCTTGGGTGGTGATAATGGCTATTGAGCCCTTTACTTCCTTCATGTAAACATACTCATCAGTATTTTTATAGAGCAGTCTTTTTCAGCAACTCTCCAAATTTCCAGCCAGCGCTACTTGAAGACACCTAGTTGGGGGTTTAAAAATACCCGATTGTACCGTAAAGATAATGATAATCAAGGTTTTTTCCCCATCACTTTTCCCGCCTCATCAGTCATGAACTTCTGACTGATTTTCTACCTTTATGAAGAACAAAAATAGCACAGAGGGGTAAATATCAGAGTGGAGTTCTGTCTGGACAACTTGTGAGCTGCAGTCCCTCCCCCCCCCTCCCCCCAGCAGCCCATTTGATGCTTCCAATGCCTCATATGTTAGGCAAGGATGAAAATTGGGGCTCTTTCTGCATTTTTTTATGTTTAAGAAGCAATATGAGTGCCTTAGCTTTTGCAGAGAGTTAAAGCAGCTTAAAGACCCCCTCCCCCAAATTTTCTTATGGAAAATATTAACTTTGGTAAATATCTCCAGATCATACTTCATGTATGATGCTGAAATTGCTGTGGTCTAAACACAAATGAATGAATTGAATGTTTTAAATGCAGACAATGGGATTAAATGGTTTTTGTCTTGCCTATTTTGGTGAAATTGTCATGTGATAGGGCACACCTAGCAGGATCCAAAAATGTGGTTCTTAGGATGAAAATGATTGCCCTTCTGGTCTATGGAAACTATTTTAAGTCAGCCTTCCATCCTTCTGAGGTGGATAAAGAGAGGACCCAGATTGTTGGGGGCAATATGCTGACACTGTAAACTGCTTAGAGAGGGCTATAAAGCACTGTAAAGCGGTATATAAATCTGTGCTATTGCTATTTTGATCGAGGAAGGGTACCTTTGTGCAACTTCCTTGTTAATACTGTGTCTCTCAAACTCTCAGCTCCAGAAAGCTATTGAGGGGTCTACACGTACTGGGGTCCAACTTCGTCCTCCTCTTGCAAGTTTCCGTGATGCCACTCAGACGTCAAGCAGCAAAGAACATACCAGTTGGTCTACAAAGATGTGGAGCAAAGATAACAATGATACAGTCCCTGGGAAATCTGCAGTAGACTCAGGACCAGAGAACTCAGTGGGCCCTAGCTCCCCTGTCTCACAGCAATCTTCCCTTCCCAGGTAAAGAAAAGGGATTCTCTCTGCTTCAGATGCTGATAATAGAATTGGAGGGCATAGAAATTTCTGGCCCAGCTGATCAGAACATCTCAGACACACTCAAGGACTTTAACTTGTGCTCCAGAAACCTGGAAGAGGATGATAAGGATGATAATGATACGACAATATAATTGCGCCTTGGGAAAAAATTACCTCATCCTTCGGCATAATCTGCCCACCATACTTACATTTCCAGAAAAGGCTTGTGACCTGCTTTGCTGGTATCAGTGGAAGATAACTCATGCTGGAGAACTTGTGTGTCTGTGTGGACTGGCTTTCCTCTGCCATTTTCAGTGGGATGCAAGAAAGACATACAAAGCAAATGGGTGGAAGGATCCTGGCTTATATCCTCTAGTTTTGCATCCTTTGATTATGATCCCTGTGTGGGGCACATGGTATGGCTCCGTTGTCTGTAGGGATATATTCCAGGTGTTCTTCAGATAAACCTACCACTTATATCATCATTCAGCATGCCATGGTGTTAGCCCGGTGGAGTAGTCCAGACAAAAAGTGTAACCGGGAGTTCTAACTCTTAACTTTATTGTAAGGTTACATTAACAGGATCTTGCCAGAGTGAAAATATTTCTCCCCTCCTTTTTTTTCCTTGCCAGAAAACTAGGGAGGGTCTCTTCTGAAATGTTTCCCATGCCCTCCCTGAATCTGTGGGCTGTCTTTTACACTCAGGTTGTCCAGTCTGTGACTTTTCCTCCTGTCTCCTAAGGTCATTCCCACATACCATTATATATAGCCATCTTCATCCCTTTCAGGTGTTCTGATCTGAAGGAGGGTCAGAGAACTTAGCCCAGGCTCAGTCCTGATGTAGAGAACGCATCCCAATTTGTAAACAAAACAGAATATGACAAATGCTTCATACCCCCTTTTACCTTTTTACAATATCTTTTCTTTTGAAATAAACTCCAATCTATGCTCTACATGTGACACTAATTCACCCACTCACAAATTGTTCTCATTTTGTCATTATAGGCTTAATACCTTATTATTTCTACTAATTTGCACATCCTTGTCCTAAAAATAATTTCCCATATATTGATATATTCCTCTGATACTTATTGCTGGGGTAAAAATACCAAAACAAGTCTAATTCTTTATTGAGGATATTACCACCAAGTATACTTGACTTGGTATAATAGCAACTTGCTATTGATAATAGCAGCTGCTATTATCCAGATAGTTCCCCATTTTGCCTATGCAGACACATTTATAAACCTTCAACTCAGTGGTGGGTTCCGGATCCCGGTGCAACCGGTATGGTGCAACGGGACCGCACGTCCACCACATGCAGCACGCACGGATGTGTACTTATCACCCGTGATGCTCCACGGCAGCTGCGTGACGCTCCAGCTGTTCGGCGGAGCATTGCGCAGGTGCTGTACACTCCTTGCGTGTGTGCAAAAGCCCCAATCGGCTCAAATACAGGTAAGGAGTGCGGGCAGGCCCTCCGGAGCACTGTACTGCGGCGTACCGGTCGTATCCCACCACTGCTTCAACTCTATCTGTAGTGATGCATTTGTCAGTACATTACTGTTTGATTGAACACCTTGAAAAAATAGTCAAACCAGAAGGGAATGTCAGTGAAGTTTAAATGCTGATGAGCCAAGGATTCAAGTTAAAGCTGTTTAAATATCACTTACATCTTAAATGTCCTACTTATTACTTGAAAGAAATTTCTACAAATGCTGTCTTAAACATATTTGTACCTGATAACTAAAAACTGATGTGGGAAGATGTTGATGTTGTTGAGAAGCAGCATTAATAAATGAAAGAGGGGGTGGTGGTGGCATTTCTATGGATATATCTGCATTTCGTAACTTTTATACAAACCTAAAACAATTGACTCTTTCCAAAGGAATCCCTAAGACGAATGTACTGAACATTCTGTAAGAAATAACAAGCACAACTAAACTTAATGATTGTTAGTTGAGTTCAACAATTCATTGGAAGTATATGGCACATAACCAAATAAGAAAAATCCTTGCTTTAACCTAACCTTTTATGCCTATAATCAATTCTTGTTGTAGCCATTGCACTCAGACGGAAACTCTTTGTTTCACTAGCACTGTACAGTGCCAGTACTGTATCATCATCCACACTCAGTACAGATGTATTAATTTTTTAAAATCTAACGTTTCTGAGCAAGATTTGGTCTAATAAATGGAGAAAAAATGTTTTGGGGTTTTTGGCTCAGGTATGAGGAGCCTAGCTTGGCAACATAGATAATCAGTGTCAAAGAAATTAAAATTTAGTCCTTGTAAATCCTCTTGCTTTTTTGGCTAGAGTTTCTCAGGGAAATAAGCACATTATTCCAAGCAGAATAGTATCAGTGTCAAGTTAAAATAAGCATCATATATTTAGGGAAGAGATTGGAAAGAACATGTATGTGCAATGGAAGTTGCTTAGATTTGGCAATGTCATGGTTTCCACACCAGTCAGCTATGGCAGATGGAAGTTTTCCATCATCAGATAGCCATCATTCACTGAATTTCAATCTTTCATGGAGTTGTTAGTGGACCTGATAAAGGAAACAAGGTATTGATATTACTTATCGTGGATTTTACCATTATTTCTGGGAAATGCCTTCCCCAGGTTTGTCAGAACCGCATTGGACAGGGTTTTTGTTGGAAATCATGTCAATGTCTGAATGTTTTGAGGCAATTTGACAGCCATGTTCCAAAGCGTCTAATCAAGAGCGATTAAATGCGGATCAGCTTTATCTAATCACTGTTTAGTCATTCTTTCAACAAACACACAATTTGCTGGTGTATACATTTCAGTGCTGATTTCTATGAGTTTGTCATAGAAGGATACTGGCTGTTCAGAATAGTACTTCAACAAAATCTAGAATTTGGGATACTTATCAAGCACTTAAGGCAAATCATTGTCAGTTTCTTTGATTCGTCCATGTCTGAGTCAAAATGCATATAAAGGTCTGTAAATCATTGAATTTTGATTCTGACATTCATGTGCATTAATAACCTGCGATATAAAATGAGAATGCAAACAGGGCTTGTTCTCAGCTAAGCAATAAGCAGGATAACCTTTCCAAAGCACAGAAATCATTTCTTTTGTTGTTGTTGTTGCCCTACAACTGCTTCTATGTCACAAGCTGCAACATCTGGGCATCTCTTACTCTACCTAAATACTCCTCTAATTTATTTAGCCCCACATATTTACTGGAGTGATAACTCTTTTGTTTGGCTTATACTGCTTCGGATTGTAGCTAGAGGATAGATGCAATAGTCATCCATTAAAAAAAAACTGCCCAGAGAAACTAGATGCCATGGTATCAAGGATGTGAAAACATTCATTAATATAAAAGTAAGGTAGTGCCACATCCACAGCCTGTAGAAATTTTAAGAGTTTCTTCAGCCTACCATTGATTAGAGAGAATTAGAGGAAGCAAAAACAAACTACGCAACTCCATATAGTATCTGCTCACATTCTTCAGAATTATCAATGGCATTTTGCTTTGCCTAGGGATATTAATGTATTCCGATAATATCTTTATTTGGTTCCAAGATTGGGAGTACAATTTCTTTAGTAACAGTCATTACTAAATTGCATAATCTTCTGTCCAGAAAGACACTGTTTCCTCTTCTACTGGAGTAAACTTACCTTGGTGGTCCTTTCTGGGCTAGTAAGTAGATTTCAAATAAAACAGAAGGATTAAATATGCACTCTTTGATTCTATAGACAATCTTAGAAAATGTTATTCTGGAGGTTGTTGCTTTGTAGCGCATCAGTTTCATGCAGATGCATGCACACAAACATTTCTGGAAAAGAAGTCACATGGATGGGACTATAATAACACGAAGAGGAGTGCACAGATACAGTACTGGTTTTTAAATCAAAAATATGAAGAGATGCCGTAATGTAAATTATATTTCTGCCAGTGGTATTTCTGAAATTTTTCACCATTACATCAGCATGATTTTGCAGTCATAATCTGCAGTCTAGATTATGGGGTTTCTTGAGTACTTGTGTTTCATGTACATTTACATGTAGTCCTCATGTGTTAAGTGGTCACAAGGTTGGAAATCACATGACCACAACTGTGCTTTCCTTTCCCTAATCCCCTGACCTTTGAATGTGCATCCCAATGCTGGGATAATTAGTAAGAAAATAATTCATGTTTATATTTACATTAATTGGAGAAGAAGGGATTGCAAGAGTAAGCAGTCACACAATAGAGAATCCACATCAAAACCAATGAACTGGAATCAGCAGCCATGAATGTGCTATGCAAACTATCTGGTGTATTCCCCATTGTGTGTCTGCTTAAGTAATCCCTTTCTCTCCAATCATTTTCCTCTGGACTTAGATTGCCTACTGCTTGTTTTTCTCTTCACCCTCTTCCTTTCTATGGAATAGACATGCTCCATATTTCATTTGTATTAGGCAGAATCTGAGGAAAATGGGGTGGAGGAGAGAAATGGTTTTTACTTCTTACATTGACACCAATATATTTAAAATTAAATGACAAACATTAAGTCTTAACCATGTTTTAACAAAACATACTCAATTGGCTAAGGACACTCATTCAACTCTTTGTAATTAATACAGACTGAAAGGATTGAAACAGATATCTCTATAAATATTGCTACAAATGGCAGCTATATTTCTATTTCCTTCTGACTCCCTCCATTAAAAAGTAGTAAAATTTATCACAGATTATGGTGAATTTCACTAAGCCAGTGCACAGCAGATGCACTGAATTATAGATCTGTTATCTTGGTCAGTATGGTTCATGTGCTGTGTTAATGAAGACTTGAAGTAAGCCCTATAGTCAAGATCCAGGTTTTTCAAACTGTGTTCCATGGAATCCTTGAAAATATGATGGAGTTCTAGAAGAAACTTGGGATAAAAAAGAAGCCGCCGTAAATCAAATGCATCCAATTTTTCCATCACTGGAGTTCTGTCTTTTGATCAGGTGCTCCAGCCAAATTTCTTGCTTCAGAGAAAAATTAAAATCACCTGCTATAGACTTTATGGAGGAGGAGAAGGACCTGATTCACAGCTGCAATTTTCAATAACAACTCTACATGCACAGCAACAATTGCATATTCTTCAATTGAAATGTTTGCCAGATACTAACTGTGAGGGCTACTTTTGAATGGAGAAGAATGTATGCTTTAGCTGTTCATACCATGATACTTAGCAGACAGGAATCTTATCTGATTGCACAATCCATTTGGAGGAACTTCCCAACAGAAATAAAACACACTTCCACCAACCACAATGGCAAAACCACGTGCTGTTTAATAACATTAACTTGATGAGGTTCTTACATGCCCTTGCAGGCAAGGCTCTCTTTTCCTCAATGGCTATTAACCATAACCAGGCATGAAACGCCATATAATTTTTAGACCTATAGATATAGTTACACACAGGCACACAGGCACACAGACACACATGTGTATGCGTGCACAAAAGATATATGTATATATATTGAGAGAGAATATATATTCTCATAAGTCACATTATCAAAAACATGCACAGAATAACCAACAACAAAAAAAGAAGGTTTAAGCAAAGATGTTTTGGAGTTGGAAGACCAAAGGCAAATCTGGTTTGTTTTTTTTCTGCTCGAGTGTCCCAGGACTGAAGGAAGTGAGAGGGTTATTTTGTAAACCCACTTCTACTTTTCCTCCCATTCCTTTCCTGAAAAGTCACTGTCCTCAATTAATCCCATATTTTAAAGATGGGAAGAAAACTATCACTCCCATCTTCATAAATTCAGAATTGTGAAAAGTCTTAAGACTGGTCTCTTTATAAACTTCCCTGCAAGTCAACCTTAATAAGTTTAATCTAAAAAAAAAAAAAAAAAACCATGCCCCAAAACTTTGGTTTCTTTAAACATGCTTCAATTACACTAGCCACTATTCTTCTTTTTTATATAGTTCCTGTATTTATTGTCCTGTATTCTGCTCTTAAGCTTATCCACCACTAGCTTGGAGGATGGGTCCAGCACCAAATGAACTGGATAAATATTTTAGAAAATATGGTACTATATTCAAAAATGATTTTTTAATCTCTCAGACAACATTTTGCAGTTCCTAGAAATAACAGAAAATTAACATCCAAACTTATAATTGCCCATACAAAGTTTGGAACAAAATTCAGACATCTATGACGATGACATTTAAGGAAAAATGTAACAAAAGTGCCATATGAAGTACATATAGTATTGTAATTTCTAAAGAAATACACTACAAGTATGTCTGGATTAAAAATAGGTGGAAAAACTGAATGAAAATAAACTATGAATTTATTTTAAATACTTTTTCTGCTTGCTTCACTATTAAGCCTCTCAACTTGAATATGAAAGCTTCAGATTATAAATTGGTTTCCCACAATTATAATACTCCTCCACTCAGATAATTATTTGTGCACAGAAAGCAAGCATTACATGGAAACCTGGCTTAGAATATTTTACCCCTGATCACCTGCCCCAGCAACTGCTGTGAATTATCTTTGCATAGAGAAGCATTGAAACCCAGTCTTCCCTCACCCCTGGCAATCAAAAATGGTGCCATCTAGATACAGCTTTACTGTGCAGTGAAATCCAGGCCAGGGACCTGAATACCCTTGACAGCATCACCCCAAAACAAAATGGGGCTAATTTAAAATGAAAACATAGCAACAAGCAGAGAAAATGTAGTTTTTCCACCACTGCTTCAATTATCTCGTCTCCCAATTATCTTGATTCTTGAGAAGCTCAGGGACGGGAAGAAAAAGTCCAGCAGAAGCTGCTGAAGATATTTTGCTGCCCAAGGTGAGGCATCAGAATAAAACCTCTGTAAATATGGCAAATATTTGTGTAAGTTTGTTCCAGAGTTAATCCCTTCATTTCCCCCCCCCCTTCTTATAAGCAGCTGGTAAATACAGAGAATGAAGTAAGCAAAATCTCTGGCATCAGAGCTAATTTAGTGACTTTCAAAAACAATATAAGTCTATCTGCAGCTAAATTATCTATGTGCCATCTTCTTTATTTGCTAGATGGCTACATTTTTAAGTGAAATATGATTAAGAGATTGACTTCAATCTCCTTGAAAGTACCAAAAGTAATAAATTAAGCCACTAGCCACCTTCTCAATTATTTTTTACATAATAATGTAATGCATAATATAAATGCATGGATCACAGTAGTTTTTTGTGGAGCTCCAATTTCTCATTTTATTCCTGACCTATGCAAGAAGTACCTGCCATTGTCTGGACTGACCTAAAGCCAGCGTGGTTAAAGTGCTAGAGGATCAGATTCCAGCCTGGCTTTTGTCACAGAAGCTCATGGGGTGACTTGGTCTGGTCAATTTCTCTCAGTCCAACCTATCTCACAGAGTTTGGTTAGGGAGCAACTGCTATGTCCACTACTATGAGCTCCTGAAGGAAAGAAAGGGAGGCTGTATGTTGCACATATGAATAAGTAAACAGATCTTAGAAAGGAGAAATGCAAAGAAGAGTAAGCAACAATTCATCAGCAACGGGACAACAAAGTAGTTCAAAACCGGCAGATTTTAGGCATGCGAGTCCATGGTATGTGTCAAAAAAGTCAATATGGCAATAATGACCATGTGATTGAAGCCCAGCCACTTGTATATCGCACACATGTACAAAGGGACAGAACTTCAATATCGTGGTCATGATCACCATCTTGAGTTTTTTTGACCACCATCATCTCCCGGATGCCACTGCTTTAGGCCTGCCTAAAGGAGAAAACACATTGCTTCTTACACTCCTCTGCACTTCAAGGCTGTATGCAGGAATGTAGGGGGTAAAGATACTCCAAAAAAATTGCCTATTTGTGATTTTAACATAACCAAGCTGAGACTCTGAACATGTTTTCACACTGAGCCAACTCATTTCCTAATTTATTGGTCTGACATGAAAATTACATTCTCATGGGCCAAGGGCCAAGAACAATGATGGCCAGAGGGCCACACAATGCTTTCTGCCCACCCAGCCTGAGGGCTGTAAAGATCACTGTGGAATGGAGTTGACATTTTCAGAGCCCTTTGGGAGGGTGCTGAAGAGGATGAGATGTCTCCTTTGCCCCTTCAAGATTTTTTTTAAAAGGAAGCTAGCCTGATTTGGGTGGCAGGGAATTAAGGGGGCTTCAGAGGAGTGATAATTTTGCTTTTCAACTCCTCTAAAACATACAAAAATATTGCTTTTCATGAATGCCTTTCTCTATGTCCACAGGCCCTCTCTCACACCTAACACAGAAGCTTTTCTAAGCAAGCCTATCTTAACAAACACCAATTCTACAGGTCTTATTGCCAAAAACTTGTTCATAAAAAGAGGTGAATAGGTTGGCTGGGGGTGATGGGAACTGAAATCCAATACAGTTGAAAGACACCTTACTAGGGCACAGGAACGCTGTCCCCAGAGCCTGTCCCATGGCTCTAATCTTGTTCTTCCCTTCTGCTTTGCTGTTTTCCGCTTCATTCTTTATGTATTAAATTTATATAGCCACCCATCTCACTTCTATGACATTTTAAATGCGTTGGTGTTAATATATGTAACTATTAACCATGTAACCCACTGTAATAATGTCTTGATATTAATATTTAAGCAAGACACAATTTATATCTGGTTGCAGTTTTTGCAAAAGTCCTATTTTCATAAACACCCTGGTGATTTTCATATATACCTAGATGTTTCATTCAAGGAGAAAAAAGCAGGAAGGAACAGAGTTAGTTATCCACATAAGCTCAGGTGAGAAATTGAAAAAACATGAATGATGCATGTAAGACCCTTAGGCACTGACTAGGCATGATATAGGAGGCACATAAAGTATCCGATTAACGTTCATTTTTTAAAATGCAGCTGCAAAGCTTTGGATTTTACTTTAAAAAAGGGAGAATGGTTTATTCTTTATTCAGGGGCTGCTGATTTGCTCAAAAGTAGCTCCTACAGCTATTTCTTCCCTCACAAATGTTGTCGGTTTCCCTTATCAGTGGAATAATTCTGTTATAAATTATTTAAGTGGCCTTCCCAATTAAGAAAAGTCCCTCTAACAACTACTGAACTAAATTAAGGGGGGGGGGATGGAGGATTTAATTGGTCCTCAAGGTTCAAGGACATTTTGTTTTCTTTCATTCCTAGTTAATTCTCTTCCACCTTGAGCTAGCAAATAGAGCCTGTCACTATGCTCCCACTGTTGTGATGTCATCCACCATGATGCCATCTGTTAGTTCTTCTAGCAGTTACGAAATGAGTAAGGAGAAGGATTTAAGGCTCACAGGCAAGGACAAGCAGGGGGCAGACATTTATGGAATGTTTCCTCCAGGACTCTTTGGCAATCCCTTGATTACCCGTTCAAAATAAAACTGCTCAAATACCTTGGAATAAAGCTAGCTAGCATTCATGCCACAACATAAGCACTGCGATATTGCACCAGAGAAAATTATTTAGTGAGTAATACAAAATACACTATTTGCTAACTATGATTCTATTGATGCTATGATTCATGCAAAGGATCAGGAAGTGGTGGCAGAGGGTTAAAAATAACTTCATGGGATTCCTCCCCCCCCCCAAATATGTCAAGGAAATCCAATGCCAGTTTTTACTTCATTAAAAAAAAAGATTAGACATTCCTAATGGTTTCATGAATAATCCTCTATAAGAAGGGTGTCATTATTCACGTATATTAGCCAAGAATGGGGAACCTAAAGTCTCTATATGTGGTCTAAATGTAACTCCAAGAAGTCTTGGGTAGTAGGGCCAGTGGTGAGGACACAACATTTCAAGTTTACAATTTCTGCAGAGGGGTGCATTCCTCAACCTTGGCATAAACTCCAGGCATCGGACAACAGTATCTTATACATGAGCACAAACCTACACATCCCTTCTAATATTCTTCAGCCAGGAATTCACTATCAGTTCAGAGACATTCAAAATATAAAGCTACACAGTGTATCTGAATTGCATGGTTTCATTTTGCTTCCAAATTTTAAAGAAGAAACCAAGAGATTAAAAAGAAAGGCATGCACAAATGTGATGCATGTAACAAATGTGAAATTTGTGAACATGACCATGCTAACATGAAATAATAATAAATGCAGCTCTCATAGACTAAAAGGTTTTTCCCCCTTAACATTTTGTGGCAAGGAGCTGGGGCTGCAGTCTTCAGACAGAGATTGCTGATAAATAACAATAAGGCAGTAGAGTTGGAGAACTGAGAGAGTAGACGAGGCATGGGGCGGTAACCTTCCCTCCACTGACCTTTTTTCTTAATGATCTTTCCTGGTTTTTTTTTCCTCAGTCAGGCTCCAAGCCCAGAAATAAACCCACCTATAAAGTGATAAAAAGGGAGTGCAGCATGCTGTGCTATCTGCCTGTTTTCTTCTACAAAAATAATAATAATAATAATAATCCCCAACTTTCCTGATCGAGGCTTTCTAACCACAATATATTCAGAGATGCAGAACTGCCTTGGCACAGGCAGTCCCATCTTTTGATAATAGTATTTGTTCTTCAGTTAGCTGGTACTAATGCATTTATATCAGGAATCACTTTGAGCTGTTTCCATTCAGGTCAGTGAACCTGACCTGACTCTGTTTAGCAGCTGAGATCTCAACATTTGTTGTTACTTTTGAAGGTGTCACACAGATCTGTTTTATTATATGAATAGAGCAACACAGCCATTCTGATTATTTTGTCCAATAAAAGGAAAGCTGTAATCTTTTAGGATTTGGAATGCTACACAACAAATAACTGAAGGATTATTTTCTCGTCTGGGGTCAAGTGTAACTGAGTAACTTTTTCTCTCTGCTGATGTACCTGGCTAAAAGCAGAGCACTCAGTACATTTAAACATAGAGAACAACAGGAAAGATATTTTAAAAGGCAAGATACCTTGGCAGGGGATGGAGAGAGAGGAAGGTAAATGGAGTTTCATATCCCGAACAATTCTATTTATTGATAAACCCTCCCCAAGAACTGTACAATTTAAAAGAAAATATGGTTATCTTTGTTTGGTAGAACTTTCCAATGATAGTTATAGAAATCTGCAATACAGTTGTGATTCTCTATTCCCCCGTACACATTGTTCAGTCACATCCCCAGTTCTACAAACACAAAATTAGCTTTCCCTTATTGTTTCTTGATTTTCATGCAATATGACCCTCTGGCATCTCTCAGACTGAGAAAAATATACATCTCTCAAACATTTGTGATAGGTGGCATTATCAAATGCATGTTGCTTACATTTTCCTTTAAAAAAAGACAGACAATAAAATAAGGTATCTAAACAAGATGAGCCACTTATTATCGAGTTCAGTGAGCGCCAAGATGAAAGCAGGATACATTTACACACAAACAAATTACCGTAAACATCCAGGTTTAGTCCTGGTCCTGGATAGGCACATGGAGCATAATGGTTTGGAGGAAAGGAGAATCAGGCTGCCTGAATCTCCACCCTCCCCCATCGCAATACTGGAAACATCTCAAAGCTTTCTAGTTATCCTGAAGGCTCGATGATGTTGGAGTAACAAGAATTTCATTCACTCTTCATTTGCAGAGATGCACACTCTGCACTCTTCATGGTTCTGCATCATTGCTGGGAGAATTCCCTACAACTGACTGAAAGCCAGAATGCAGCAATTTAAGAAAAAAATATATGCAAGAACATGAGGTGTTGTCCTCATATCCAGCGAAGTTCTGTATCCAACCCTCTTAGCCTTCAGAGGTTGGCACTGTAGCATGTAAACATATTTTAAAAGAGAGGTGGGCTCCCAAAGGCTCAGAGGGTGAGCAGCCTCCCGAACCCAAGGAGCCAGGAAGAGTAAGGAAACGGAGACAAGGAAAAGAATGGTGACAAAAGGCTTTTCTTTCATGCATTTTGCTTCGATTATTTTTGCCTGACCATGTCTGTATGATGAAAATGTTCTCAAAGAAGGTGCAGTAAAGGGCAAGACAGAGTTTCTTGGTTGTTGAAATACACGGAGTTCCTCTCAATACTTCATGAAAAGGGTGGGGGCACTTCAGCTGCCTTTTGCTGATGATATCTGAATGCAAAGCTTCTGAACCCAAAGTTTTTTCCCCTTTCTCTACACAAAGGGGTAAGGTCTGAGAAAATAAAGCGTTGTTGTGCAATTTACTCTTCAATTTTCTAGCCAGCAGACCCAGAGAAAACAAATTAGTTGCAAGCCACATTGAAATTTCAGGTAAATAGAATGGTGTAGGAATGGAGGAGGAAAAGAGCAGAGAAAATGACATTAGCTGTGAGTGTTTTCTCACAGTGTAGGGTCACCTTTTATGGCAGTGTCCTTATTTTTCCTCTTTTAATGATGACCATGAACTTATTTTTATTAATTCTGGTCATTTTTTAATATTATTATTTTCTTCCACTGTTTGTGTCTGACAAACAATGGTGAAAGAACACAGTATTAAAAAAACTAGGTTTTATAATGCTTATTTCCATTTATCTGCCAAAACAAACCAATAATTGAGAAAAAGGGATAACTTGAGATCAAACTCTCTGGGCCACAAAATCTAGCAATCATTCCCCCCCCCTCCAAAAAAACCCCCCTTCTTCAAATAAAAATTGAGAAAAATGTGCCGCTTACTTTTTTCTTATTCTTGACTGAGCTAGGCGTTACAAATATTTGTCATTATAACAAAAGCAGGAAAATGAATGGGAACAGTAGAGAATTACTCTTGGCCCAGTCTCAATTTTGCAATATTTTCAGAAGAACTTGCAAGTCTAGAAAAGGAGCATTGCCTTACACTAGATGGCACCAGGCCATTCCCTCTGATGGCCAAAAAACTGTTGCAACATAAAAATTTGGGAGAAAAATAGAGGAAAACTAAGTACATAGTTAAGTGTGGTATGTGTTTGCTTTTGTTACTTTGACTTGTCTTCCCTGTATACAATGGAAAGACTGAACTCCATGTCTGCATAAATTATAAGATTGACAGATGACCCCCCGCTCCCTTTTCCCTACATGCAGTGCCCAATAATAAATAGAAGGGGGAAAACCCTCTCCAGCCCCCATATAGGCAATGTTAACCGAGGGTGGGTGCATAAGAGGCTTTCAGCGGCAAATGCATGCACACGTGCTGAAGAATGAGGTTTGAACTGGACTCAGAGTACCTCAGTTTTATCACAGAATAGTCACTACCCCTAAAGTCCCCACAGTCTGGATCCATGCCCTCCACTTCATGGTCCTCTAGGCCTCAAGTGAAAGCTTCTCTCCAAAGAGCACCTCACTTCCATAAGTGGAATTCTTGACTTTTTTGTTGCAAAGTTATCTCCCTCTCTCCCTGTCATTGACCCACCAGGTTCCAAGAGCCAAAGCAGAGCAGCCTTTGCTCAGAGGCTGTGCTAAGTGGATCAGCCTCGCAAAACCACTCTTGATACCAGCATAACCTGTGCCCACCGTTTGCAATGTCCACATGATGCCATTATCTTGCATTCCCTGAGCTTTCTGGGCAGTAAGTCTTAAAGGTTCAGCCTAACGTGTGCAGGAGGAGGGGGGTGGAGTTAGCAATGCCCAGCACTTTGGTCCTTGGCTTTACCTTTCCATAAATCTAAGGATAAACAAGTGTGCTATGGGGAACTGGGGAATCTGGGGAATTGAGATAGGGGGAATTGAGGAGCTGGAGAGGGGCTTCCCTGACACTTTCCCCCACCCGTGTTTCCCATGCATATTGTCAAAGGTTTCAACAGCCAGTATCAGTTATTGGTTTCACCTTCTTCCTCATCAAAGGACTGAACTCCAGACGACGTGACATCAGAAACCTTGCGGCTAAGGGCAGCAGGCTCTGCCTCCTCTCTGGGTGAAAGAGACTCCAGATCCCGGCATACAACATCGTCCTCTTCTGGAGAAGGTTTCTTGCTCAACAGGGGGGCTTTCTCCAGCACGGGGTTCCCTTCCTCTTCTGCGTGAACTCCCACAAGGGTGCTGGATTCAGCATTCCCCCCATTACCAACACTATCATCACCATTAGGAGTTGTCTGAGCTGGCCATACATCTACAAGGCCAGTATTTTGGAACACAGCTTGTTGCACTTGCTGGTGTTGTTGCTGTAACTGTTGCTGCTGCTGCTGCTGCTGCTGTTGCATTTGCAACAGTTGGTGCTGCTGGATAAGGTTGTTCTGGATTAAAACACTTTCCTGCAGGTTAGACTGACATTCCTCAAAGTTCTGGCCGAGGTAAGAGCCAGCAGCTGGGGACGCAATGAGGGACTGATCGCTGGTTTCCCAGGCATCAGATGAACCCAGGCAGTACATGCCTTGCGAGACGTAAGAGTGAGGCCAGCTGTCATACTGCACCTGGGCCAGGTGTTCTGCACAGGAGGTAGGAAGAGAAGAATAAAAATGAGAGAAAGAGAGGTGAAAGGCAGAACTGAAGAAGACATAGGAAAGGCATAAGCAACAAGATTTTGTGGGAGGAAGGAAAGCTTGCTCAGCAGTTGCCTGAGGAGGTTGTGAGAGGACACAATTTACAATGAACATTCCTTAAAATGGTTACTTACACAGCTGCTGGACTCTCAGAATCGCACAGCTGTGAAGATGCATTCATGATTTATATCCAGATACTTTGATTGATCCAATGTACAGATCAAGGGAATATGGACTGGGAATACATATTCATGTTAGGTGTCTATGAGATGCAGATGCTTGGATTGAACCATAATCTCTTGTGCTCCAGGGAGCTGCTGTGGGGGATTTTAGAATGCCTTGAGACATTTTTTTTTTAGTGATCTGAAGCAAGACCATAAAAAATCCAAAAGAAGAAAGAGATCTGACTACCAGAGAGAAGGCAGTGGAAGATGTCAAACTTCTAGCAAATACATTACACACACAATCATGGTGGTGCAGTGGTTAGAGTCCAGCTGCTTCTGCTGCCTGCTGGCTGCCTGCAGTTAGGCAGTTCAATTCTCACCAGGCTCAAGCAACATGCTGACTCTGTAAACTGCTTACAGAGGGCTGTAAAGCACTGCAAAGTGGTATGTAAGTCTTAAATGCTATTGCTATCATTTTATAGCAGCTCTGAGGCTACAAAATGAAAGACTAAGATTGAAATTGCATTCCAGCTCTGCCCTAATCTAGGAGTGCAAAAGTTACAAGTCATATACCGTACTATATGGAGCTCATTTAAGGCCCCAGAGGAGGTGGTGTTAGTTTTTTTTCTTTCTTTCTTTTTTTAAACTCACCCTCTGCTGATAAAGGAGCCATTGTACTACAGTAGTGGCCAAAATTGTGGAAACCTTTTGGGAAAAGTGTATTTTTGAGGTTTGATAGCTAATAATACCACTTTTTTTGGAGTAGTACCATAAAATTATATATCAATGGAAAGATACAATTTAATCAAAAATGTAATGCAACGAAGTTGTTCAATTATCTGTATGAAATGTTATAGCCACTAATCAGAAAAAGGAAGCACAACTTGATTAGGTTAATATCAGGTAGCTTTCCTTCATCTGATTGTAGCCAATGAGCATGAGTGTTTAGAGAGCCAATCAGGTGTCATCTTGTTTTGGCAATGAGCCAATCAGATCACAGTAAGATTCAGTTATTGATGTAATGTATTGAAGCTGAGAGGAGGACATTTGTCAGTGTGTTGTGTGATCACTATCAAGTTGGTTGGGGTTTTTGTGTTCTTTTATTTAGTGAGCTTGTAAAATGTGATAAAATTAAAATAATGGTGCAAAGAGCTGACTGGTCGCCCAGAAAGTAATGTCAAATAGTATTATTAAGTGAACAAGTTATAAAGTTATATACTTTTTCACAGTTATAAAGAAATTAGAAGAAAAATTGGTGGAAACTTAACCAAAGGTGGCATTTCTAAGTTTTTGAACTATAAGGATTTTGTAATTATTCATTACAAAACCACACTGGTAAAAGCAGGAAAAGGTGCACAACAGCATGTGATGATAGAAGAATTAAGAGACTGTGCCTACGTGACAGAAGGAAATCATCTGGGTGTATACAAGGTGAAATGGCGCAATGCAATAATTTTTACATATCTCATTTTTTCTACGTGTTTCACCTTTCTTCTTTGAAACTGCTATTCTAATAGCAAATCCTTCATAAAAGCTATTGCATTACATTCTTGATTAAATTATCTTTCCATTGATATATAATTTAATGGTGCTACACCAGAAAAAAGTGGTGTTATTAGCCATCAAACCTCAAAAATACTGTACACTTTTCCCAAAAAGTTTCCACAATTTTGGTCACTACTGTAGATTTAATAATTTCCCAACTTGCTACTGAGAGGGATTTTAAGCCAGTCTGGAGGACATCCATTGAGTTGCATCAGTCCCTATTTGTATTCTGAAGCAACATGGTCTAGACACAAGTTTGACCTAAATTCTACAAAGCTTGAGGCACAAAGAGACCTACCAGGTGGTGTTGGGGTGGGGGGGACAAATAATGAAAGTAGAGGAAATAATATAATACAGAATATAAGCTGTGCCTTAAAGGGTTCAGTGATCTAGATAATATTAACTGAATGCTGATTACAATAACCTTCTAACAGCGGCCATTATTAGGGGATTTAAGGCTGACAGCAGCTTTCTTAACATTATTTAATGTGTTCAGTGCTGATAAAACATTTAAAACTAGGATTTTCCTGCTTAGAGCTTAGCCAATGTATTGCACAAATAAATAGAAAGTTCATAACAGATAACTAGGGCTGGTATGCTTCTCCTCATCAGCCTTAGCCTTAGCCTTCTCTAATTGTCTCATGAGAAAAAGATTACCTGTTTCCCTATAGCTTTATGTCCATCTCCTGGAAGCCTAAGAGGAAAACAAATATTCACCTTGATTCTCCATCATCTCTTGATAGTTTTCATTGTAGTTGCCAGCTTGGTTTTCCTGATTTGAGTTGACACTTACATCCTCACCATCCATGGAAGACCAGGCCATCAGTGTGGCTTCTGAGATAGCAAACTGTTGCATCACTCCTAAAATATCAAAAGACAGAAAAGAGTAAATGTCAGTTATGCAAATTCATTCCTTTCTCTCACTTATTAATAATCATATACACCTATCATTTCACTGTCTTTCTTTTCACTGTCTTACTGTCCAATATCCTGACCAATATCCTGTTTCGAAATTTTGAACCTGGATTCTGAAATTTTATATTTTGAATGGACAATCTTGTATCAGAATGCTGTCTCATGCATATAGGTACATAGTCAGTGGCAAAGGAATAAATCCCACCCTCAAAACATTCAGCAATGTTTGGAAGTTGCTAAAATATGGAATAGGAATACAGAATTGTATAGTAAAATTATGCATGATATCAGAGCCAGAAATATGATCTATAATATCTAAGGAGGGAAAAGGAATAATTCAGCATAGAGACATTGAAATCTTTATTTGTTTTATTTGAGCCTGGGGAATAAGATGGTGAAAAGATATTATCTATCTTGAGAGATTTGAATGGGTCCAGATCCACTCGAGAGTAAGCATATCTCCTCTAAGATAACTCTTAGATTATTTTCACACTTCTTCAAATGTAAGAGGAACAGATCAGAAATTGTTATGTACAAACATCTGAATATCCTCAGTCCATTTATGCAATCCAAAGAAAAGCTATATTCCAAATAAATAAATGAAATAATAACATTTGCCTAATACAGGTGTTTGGGAGGGAAGGACTCAACAGGTAGACAACAATGTCAAATCCAGTCTAAACATCTGATTAACTGTGCAAGCAACCATAATAATAGAGGAACAGTCATTGTGATTCCACAAATCTAGGAAAAAAACTATTCTGTATCCCACTTACCCCCCCCCCCCCACACACACACCTTTCCTCCTCTTTTTCCTCCTCTTCTACTTAGAGCCATTTGCATACAGAGAGGTGGTAGCATACCTGCAAGGAATCGGGCCTCTTTTTCTCCATCACTCAGGTCAGAGTAAGCATCTGCATCCTTGCGTACTGCCTCATGAGTATGTTGCTGCTGATTACTGCCGTTGCCCCAACCCTGCCACTCAATCATATGTGCAACACGACCCTGCCCCATGGCAGTGGGCTTGGTGACATGATCCTTCATGGTGCGGGACATCCCTAAGGCGCCAGATATTAATAAAACAAAGAGGGGCTATTATACAGCACCAGAGCAATCTGTCATGACAACCTAGGACAAGTCTACTTTATTCTTTCTTCCTGCCCCAACATAATTACTCTACAGTTACAGGAGACTCCCTGTAAAGGTTAAAAAAAATATGCTCCAAGGAGCTCCAGAATTGCTTTACCATCTTTTTATCTGTACAATACAATTATTTCATCATTGCAGAGGAGAATCTGGGTTCGACAGCAAGAGGTTAATTGGGTCCACAATATAACAACATGTGTAATGAATTTTAAACATCTAACAAAATATGATAATAAATGTGCATAAGCAATATGCTTTCTCCCCCCCCCCCAAAAAAAAAATGCTATGTGGAGCAAAATCAGGACTGCACTGCTGAGGAATTAACTCTCATGGTTGTTCTAGAAACCATCATCTATCCTCACCCTACCCTCATGAATTTTATAAATTTGCTCTATGTCCACAGAGAGAAGTTTTCATTGGCACTTATGTAGTTGTTCTCCTGATGCGCACAAGCGCAGATCTGGCGTGGGTATTTGGCTGCAGCACAGCAGGAAGGAGAAAGAGATGAACATATATGTATCTAGACTGAGCCTAAAGCGCTTGAAAAATGGGTCATTGACATTGTCTAATGGCCTAATGGCAGTTAGAGAATTTAATGAGACAAACAACAAAAGGGATCTATGTATTACATAAATAAATAAACACTCTTTCAAAAGACAGAATGTTGATTTTAGCTGTCTATTCCCTAATCTTTGCTCTTGATGGGACAGGAAATAATTTTTCTACATATAAATCAAAAAGTTTATAGAAATTATAGTAGGCAACAACATGAAATTATACACAGTTTAATGTTCATTCGTCAAAAGTTAAATATATTAATTGTAATGTATTGATTGTTAATAAAACGGGGCTGCCTATTTTCAGAATATTTTTAACCATGAAAGATTAATGTTAATTAATTCTAGCACTTGCTTCTTTTCCTAGTTATGACTAAAATTTTCAAAAGCTTTAAACACATTTATAGAACTTCTTTAATTCTGTGAATCTTTGGTATGATTTTTTCCTTTTTCTCTACTATGAGCAAAATTGAATAGAAAATTCTGTTATTTAAAATGATTTTAAGGACAAAATCCTTCCCAAGGCTGCTTACATAAGGTAATCACATGGAATAAATACATAAATAATGAAATAGTAAACACTGATAGAGCAAAAATCACAGCATCATAACAATACTAAGACCAGCCAATACTAAAATCAAAATACAACTGCATCTAATCCAAGAACTATCCCCACATCGCTCTCATGAGAAGCAGAAAAGAATAAATATGTATTCAGGACTTTCTAACACTGATAAGGCTTGATAGCTTCTAGATGCCAACCATTTCAGGAACATAGAGTACTGTAGAAAAACCCCGTTGTTTGGTATTCGTCAGCTTGCCACCCTCAAAGAAGGCAAGAGAAATTACTGGTCTTTAAAGGTGAACATGTTGATACTGCTGAGGGTGATATCCTCGAAATAATTTCATTTTAACAGTTAAATGCTTTAGGGGTTACAGGTGAAACTCAAAAAATTAGAATATCGTGCAAAAGTTCATTTATGTCAGTAATGCAACTTAAAAGGTGAAACTAATATATGAGATAAGACTCATTACATGAAAAACAAGGTAGTTCAAGCTGTGATTTGTCATATTTGTGATGATTATAGCTTACAGCTCATGAAAACCCCAAATCCACAATCTCAGAAAATTAGAATATTGTGAAAAGGTGCAATATTCTAGGCTACCATTCTAATCAGCTAATTAAGCCATAACACCTGCAAAGGCTTCCTGAGCCTTTAAATGGTCTCTCAGTCTGGTTCAGTAGGAATCACAATCATGGGAAAGACTGCTGACCTGACAGTTGTGCAGAAAACCATCATTGACACCCTCCATAAGGAGGGAAAGCCTCAAAAGGTAATTGCAAAAGAAATTGGATGTTCCCAAAGTGCTGTATCAAAGCACATTAATAGAAAGTTATGTGGAAGGGAAAAGTGTGGAAGAAAAAGGTGCACAAGCAGCAGGGATGACCGCAGCCTGGAGAGGATTGTTAGGAAAAGGCCATTCAAAATATTGGGGACTTTCACAAGGAGTGGATTGAGGTTGGAGTCAGTGCATCAAGAGTCACCACACACAGACGGATCCTGGACATGGGCTTCAAATGTCATATTCCTCTTGTCAAGCCGCTCCTGAACAACAAACAACGTCAGAAGCGTCTTACCTGGGCTAAAGAAAAACAGACCTGGCCTGTTGCTCAGTGGTCCAAAGTCCTCTTTTCTGATGAGAGCAACTTTTGCATCTCATTTGGAAACCAAGGACTCAGAGTATGGAGGAAGAATGGAGAGGCACACACTGCAAGATGCTTAAAGTCCAGTGTGAAGTTTCCACAGTCTGTGTTGATTTGGGGAGCCATGACATCTGCTGGTGTTGGTCCACTGTGCTTAAGTCCAGGGTCAACACAGCCGTCTACCAGGAGATTTTGGAGCACTTCATGCTTCCTTCCGCGGATGAGTTTTATGGGGATGCTGACTTCATTTTCCAGCTGCCACACTGTCAAAAGCACCAAAACCTGGTTCAATGACCATGGGATTACTGTGCTTGATTGGCCAGCAAACTCGCCTGACCTGAACCCCATAGAGAATCTATGGGGCATTGCCAAGAGAAAGATGAGAGACATGAGACCGAACAATGAAGAAGAGCTGAAGGCCGCTATTGAAGTTATTGTTCCATAACACCTCAGCAGTGCCACAGGCTGATAGCTTCTATGCCACACACCACAGTGAGGCAGTAATTGCTGCAAAAGGGGCCCAAACCAAGTACTGAGTACTTATGCATGCTTATACTTTTCAGAGGTCCGATATTGTTCTATGTACAATCCTTGTTTTATTGCATGTAATGCTCTAATTTTCTGAGATGGTGGATTTGGGGTTTTCATGAGCTGTACACCATAATCATCACAATTATGACAAATCACAGCTTGAACTATCCTGCTTTGCATGAGTCTTATCTCATATATTAGTTTCACCTTTTAAGTTGCATTACTGAAATAAATGAACTTTTGCACAATATTCTAATTTTTCGAGTTTCACCTGTAAATCCACAACTTTAATAGTCACTATAAAACAACCTGATATCCAGTGCCATGTAGCCCAGACACTCCATATCCCAAAACATTTGAATCGTGGATCATCTTATAGGAAGCTGCAGATTATAGTTCAGAGATGGTGAACCTTTTCGGCACCGAGTCCCCAAACTGGAATGTGTGTGCATGTGCGTGTGCTGGAACACTGGGAAACCAAAGACCAGCTGGCCAGCCTAAAAAACACCCCCAAAATGCCCAAAAAATGCCCTCAAACCCAGCCTGAAAATGCCCCCCAAAAGAGCCTGGGTTTTTTTTGGCCATTTTCAGGGAGTTTTTCGGGCAGTTTTCCAGCGCTCCAGCACCTGCAAAGACCATCTGGCCGGCATGCCAGAATCCAGAAGAGCAGGTAGCAATGGCACACATGCCCACAGAGAGGGCTCTGCGTGCCACCTCTGACACGCATGCCATAGATTCGCCATCACTATAATATAGTCCATCCTTGTCACCCTTACTAATGGATAACCAAAGTGAAGTCTGGAGAACCAACCTACGTTCCTGACCATCCCAGTCTCTCGGCTTTTGCCATAGCAAGAGTGCTCTAGGACAAAGGGTCCCCCAAAGTGGAATCTCTATCCAGAGCTCATAGTTTTGCTATCCAAGGATTCTTTTTCTTGCCTGACTAAATTTTCATTTGTTCATTCTCTCTCATCCTCAAGCAGCACTTTTGCACTGAAATAAAGAGGAGATCAGCATATAACTTTAGGAAAGCATTCCTCAGTCCTATGTTCTTTAGAGCTTTGGTCCATGGCTCCCCCACCCTCAGTTAATCTGAGAGTTGTGATTCAGTACTGAGAGATATTAAACTTAGGAAGGCTGTTGGGAAGAAACTATATATGTGTTAATAAAGCATAAAGCCTTACAAGTGCATTAGCAATTAAATGTCAAGAGAAGAAAGAATACATCATCCTTTATTGTGGTGGTGGGGGAATAATTTTATTTTTGCATTAGCAAAAAAGACCTTGTTCTGTAATATGTGAAAGGTAATGGGTGTTGTCTAGTTTTTATTTATTTACCCCAGACAGACAATAGCAAATTCTTGTTATACAATGAACCAGTGGTGGGTTTCAAATTTTTTTAGAACCTCTTCTGTAGGTGTGGCCTGCTTTGTGGTAGTGGCTTGCTGGCCATGTGATCGGGTGGGAGTGGCTTGCTGGCCATGTGATCAGGTGGGAGTGGCTTGCCAGCCATGTGACTGGGTGGGAGTGGCCAGCTTGTAAAATGTGGTGAAATTAACAATGCTCTTGATTAGCAACCAAAATGTTGGCTCAGAAACTTTGGCATTTGAAGCACGCAAGTCTTAAAGCTGTCAAGTTACAAGACCCTTGCACCCCTAACCCTTTAGAAAAAAAAACCTGGGGTGTTCAAACTTGACAGCTTTAAGACTTGTGGGCTTCAACTCCCAGAATTCCTCCTCTTGCTCTTCATCTTGATGATGTGCAGACGGGTGGGGGCAGGGAGCTGGAACCGGTTCTAAATGGCACTGTAGATTTGTGGAACCTCTTCTATACAAGAGGTTAGAACTGGCAGGAACCCACCCCTGCAATGAACCATACCTACCTGCTCCAACACAGAAATATGAAGGAGTATCGAACCAATTCTGAGACATAGGAGCAACGAGGGAATTGATGAATATGTGGCACTTAATCCTGCAATTTGGGTAGGTAATAAATTACCTACATTTTCTTTTTACCCCCGTTATTTCATAAAAATGTGAAGTTAGGGCAGAAAGTGGATAAAACCCAGGTTAGTAAGAAGTACAACAATTTTAGATTCACAGGTTTGAGATCCTCACCAGATAAAGATGACTTAGCAAGAGCTCCAATCCCATAGGCGTTTGAGTTTCGTTTCAGTTTGGGAAGAATTGAGGTTGTATCTTCCATTGATAGCTGAAAACAGGTCATACCAAGAAATAAACCATGAGATAGAGAAAAGGATAGAAAAAAGGAGGAGGAGGACGTATTCTGATCTGAGTTTCTAAGAAAACAAGAAACATAAATCTAAAATAGAAGGAACAAAGAAGAAAAAAACAACAGTAACTGCAGAAAGTTTCTAAGGCAAGTATTAGTTTTACATCAGCTTTAATGAGATAAAGTTAGATTTGGTGTCTGGCTGGAATGTGTTTTGCTACTAATTTATAATATATTATATGAGAAGGTTAAACGACAGAAAATAAATAACATTCAAGGTAAAACCTGTTGTGTATTTAAAGCTCCCAAGTGCTCCAGAGAATTTCTAACATAACAACTAATAACATAATACACCATCACCCTGGCAGTGGATTATAAATTTAGACAGGCTTATATCACAGTGATATCTGTATAATGCTGCAAATTGGTGGTCTGAGTGAGTAGAGAAGAATAAGAGTGGATTACTGTTATCTGGATTCAGATAAATACTTAGTAGGTAAGGTCAGAAGGTATTTTTCAAAGGTGAAAATTTACCGAGCTGCTTTCTTATTTTGATTTAGTATAGAAACCAGAATGATAAAGTAAAGACTAGATTCTGGGAACTCTGCACAGAAGTCACTACTTCTTCTGTTCTACAGCAAGCAATATAGCATACCTCATGCCTTAGTATTTTTTTTTCTGTCCCTACTTCTCATCTTTGAATGCTACACAAAGGAAACACTCAACATTATTGTTGAGGAACATGGTGTACAATCACAAAATGAAAAGAAGAAAAAAAAACTATAGGAAGTGAAAAAATATTGCAATTGAAATTGGGTACAAATCCTCCAAAACCACAGATGTGTCAGTTAATTTTCCTTCTACATTATCCATACAATCTGTAAGTATCCATACTCCTGAACTGCTCTCTCTTCTTACTGAAAATCCCCTCCCCATACATACACTAGATTGGCCATTTTTCCTGAATTTGCCATTTATTGCAAATAGTATTGTGTGGGACACAGAAAACCCAAGCATCAGAAAGAAGGTGGTTGAAGAACAGTGTTGGTTTGGAGTCCAGTAGCTACTTTCCTTTAAAATAAAAATGGCAGTATTATGCACATATATTGTAATTACTCTAGCATGTCCTATGATTTGATATTTGTCTCCAGAAAATGGGCTACAAAAGTAATTGGTTGTCTAATAAAAAAATGTACTCAGAGCATTAAAGAATAGACATTTAAATTTAGCCATGATCTGAGCATTATTATATGCCTTTGAGTAGCTCATTATTGTTTGATCTAAGCAATTTATATGAGTTAGTGATAAAATTAAATGGATGACTCCCATTTAATCACAATCTCTCCTTAGCAGAACATATAAGATCGTTATTAGAAGTGTTACTCCCTGAAGAATGTACAGAATGCCAACTGTGTACTTCGTATGTATACAGAATGAATATATTTGCTTTTTTCTCTATTGTTTGAGGTTTTTTTCTTTTAGATAATATGTTTTGGGGGTATTCTTGTGGTAGACTTTTGGCAAAGCAATTCCTGTAGTCCTTTTTTTAAAATCATGTTTGTTTGTCCAAGTACAGAATATTGTGGCTAACACAGAATTAGGTTTATGTAATGATTTTGAGTTCCAGTTTAAAACTTTAGATTGTAGATAATCTAGATAAATTTTCTTTTCTGGATATTTAGTTTTTTGGTGATGAAGACTACAGGACCAATCTTCTTTAATGGCATTTGCATTATTTCATGAACAGTTTGAAAGGTGATTTTTATGTCTCGCTTTTACAGAATTGTATGTGTTTGCATTTATGTATACATTTATATACATGGTTTCCAAGCTAGGAGAGTCTGAATAATTTGGATAAAGTCTGCATTATTTTAAAATGCTATGATAACAAAGAGAATGAAAATAAGGAGTCATTAAAATAGATGTTTTGGAATTATACTTGCAAATGATAATAATATCTTATAAAAACGTTTGCAATATAAAGTAAAATTAACCTAGTCCTTGAGTCCAGGCAGGCATGTTCAAAACAGCTAGCAAAGTAGTCATTCAAGTATCCATCTACTTTAAGAGCGGATTTTGAATACCCACCCACTCACAGGTCAGATTTTCTGCTGCTGGGGTGTGTGTGTGTCTGTTGTAGGATCATGGACAAAATGTTTAGCTAATTGGAATTTGACCTTGAAACACACATATCTTCTGTGTGCTGAGCTGCCATTCAGATCCATTATTTGTTTTTCTGGATAAAGTATCAATTAGACTACAAGCAGAAAAATGCTCAATCTAAGGTATGATCCAGAATTTACTAGAAGCAAGATGGTTCCCTAATGGTCACCCGAAGACCCACCAGAAGCAAGGCTCTCACATAGACAGACTGACTCAGCTAGCGTGCTGGATGTACTCACATTAATGCCATCCCAGGAGAAATCTGTCCGTGTTTGCTACATAAGAATTAAGATAAAACATTAGTAACACCCAAACCCTCTCCATACCATATTCATTTCATGCAGCAGTTGACTTTATTGCTTCCTCTACTAAGGATTTCAAAGACCAGGATGCATGTTTAGGGAGAGACTGTTCTTGATAGTAGTTACAATTGTTAAGTGTATAGCAAAATAAATAAAGATTGGAGAGAGGGAAAAGCAAACTGAGACGTGAGAAAATATAATTATTCCAGAATTGAAGCTGCATGGCACTGAAAATCAATGATTCTGTCAAGATGTTCATTTAAACAATGAGTTGAAAACTTATTTATAGCAGCGGTAGATGATTAAGTAGGTATAGATTTATAAAACTGCCTAAAGCTTAGGCACAAAGCTAGCTGGGTGACCTTGGGCCAGTCACTTTCTCTCAGCCATAGGAAGGAGGTAATGGCAAAGAACTGTGCCAAGAAAATTGCTGGTACTTATCCAGGAAGTGCCCAAGAATTGGACACAACTGAACAGAAGGAGAAAAAGTGCCTGTAGCAAAATATCTTTACTTTCCCCCTTCTTATCTTCTTCCATTCTAGCTTTCTTCTTTTCTCATCTTCCCTTCCTTCTGCCACGGTGAAATACTCTTCCTGAAAGCTACCTTCCTTTTATTATTTTCTTTACTCATCCATTTTTTGATGTGGCACTTTACTTATAGCAAAGCTTTTCTCCCAATATTTGCTCTACTTTATCTATATATAAATACTTTTCTCTCATCCTTCTCTGTCTAATTGAATTTTTCTTCCTCTTGACTCAGCTCTTCAATTCTTCCTTTCAGTTTCCTAGATGCTGTCTCATATATTGTTTCTGAGATTGCATATTGGCAGGAAAACAGTTTAGGATCGTTACTTAACATGGCTTCACATTTCCTCAGAATTTCCTATGAGTCCTCCAACAATCAGCTGATAGCATTAAAGGGTAAGCACCATCTGCCATTGTCTTAAGAGTAACTCCTGCAACATGGGGAAGCTGGATTTACTACCGGTAGTATGATGGAAAGTACCCAGCAATGTCATTAACTCATCATAGGAGGTCTACTTTGCTTCCTGGATGGATCTGAAGCAAGCTATATAGGAACATGGTACATTCCTGAACATTTAGAAAAAAATTTCCAGCACCATATGTGTCTTATCTCAAGCAATGTAGCCTCACCTAGAGTTGGATTCGTATATACATGTGAAAACATGGGAGTTTAATGCAAATTTAACCAATGAAGTGTGCTGTTTAGCCTGCTTAAGCAGTTTCCCATAGTTGTTTAGTAATGCTTGTCTATTTAATGATTCTAAGATAAAATATTAAATGTTTTTATTACAATACATGTCCTTAAAGAGAAATGACTGAAGTCACACTTTATTCTTAAGAACCTCTGCCCAGCATATCTCAAATTAAAAGAGGTTCTGGTAACATTACTTCAGAAAATTGCTGTCTGGCATTGAGAGAAGTTAGTGGTCAAAATAGGCAAGACTAGTCTGGATTAATTATTGGGCCACTAAATCTGAATGAAGGCAAAGCTCTGCGTAGTCTAATAATTATTTTATAACAGTGGTCCATGGGATGCCAGTAGAAAATTTAAAAATGGAGAAAAATGGAACCACCTGAGCCAATTCTCCTACCATTCAAATGGATATCACATTGAGCAGTCAAAATCCCCTGAAGAGAGATTTCAGGAATCACAGTCTAAGTAAGCATACCTCAAAATGCTCCCATCTATTTGCAGGAGTTTCATAAAAACTAAAATGTCATGCTTGAATAGCATTTATCTATTCCAAAAAGCTCATTAAATTTCATTTCATGCACCCTACTAGATAAGTAGGCCACACACAATTATCAAAGAATCAAACAAAGTTATGCAAGAAGGATAATCCATCTGAAGGCATCTACTCTATGCTGATGGATAATGAAAGCACATATACACAAAGAGCCTGTCCCATATGTTTTTCCTTAACCCTAATTTCAGTACATGGGCCTGAAAAGTTTGAACTTCTTCAGGCACTTTGAGATCTAATCATGTTTTCCCTTCTGCAATTGATTGGACCTATAAACAACTTTTCTCTGTGCAAATCATCCAAGTATTGTGAGGAGAGCTGCATGATTATAGCAGAAAGAAAAACATATAGTGTGCTGTTTTTCCCACTGAAATTCTGCTGCTTGGCAGTTGGAAGGCTGACTCTTGTGTGATTAAAAAGGGAGGACGCTTCCTGCATTCACATCTTTTACTCCATCGTATTAATACTCAATCCAGTCTGGTTCTTAGCTGAATGCCAGAGGGAAAAAAATCAGAGGCCTCTAGGGGACCAGAGCTGGCCATACTTGATGCACAAGACTTACTACCAAGTCATTAAATGGCCTGAACTGAGTAGAGATTTTATAGCAAAAGGAGAAAATTATCTGCATGATCACAAGAACACAAGAGGATACTGTATAGAGAACATGAGTGGTTTTATCTCGCCAATAGTCATTAGAAAAATTTCACAGATAAGGATTTATCCTAGGCACTTCATGGAATACTGCCAAGATGTTTTTGACAGCTAATAGTTCTAGAATCTTATTGGATTCAAATTCCAAACAATTATTTGGTTTCCTGCCAATCTATATCAAAATGAAAATTTAAAAAAAAAAAACGTATCACTGTCTACAATAAAACATCTCCACCCCTTTTGACTATTTGAAAGATCCCGGATCTTCATCCTGGAACGTACTTGTTTCTATGGGTTTGGTTGGAGATTTTTCTTTGCTGATGTTCTTTGATGATGCTCTCTTATCTATGACGTGGAATGAATGCTCACCTCAGTAGATGGTCTGTGGATGCTGCTTCCATGGAGTGAGCTGGTGCTGTCCATATTGATCTGGTCCACATCTTTTAGCCCTTTCCAGTCCACAGCAATCACTTCGTTTCCTGAAGCCACACAAAAAGTAATCAGAGTACCTACTTTTGTAGTGATTACATTCCAAACTTTCCTTGGCTTGGGATGTCCCATAGCTGATATAAAATGTTAATTTAAGCAGGGATCTCTGAGGAGGGCAGTCACACATTTCATTAGGATACCCCCTTCACCCCGAAGATGATAATATCCTATTGAATCAAACTGTGATCTGATGTTTTTAAAAATGTTAGAAGTTTGGAAGAAATAGTGTGATTGGCTGAAATATTGTTGAATGCCAGGAAAATTGCAAGGTTCATCAATCATTGAAACTGAGAGAAAAGAGACCCCTGGATTTCAGAACAGCATTACAGCCAGGTTTTAAGAAAATGTGGTGTCACTTCAGACTCTTAGCACACACTTAGCAAATTAGAAGTTTAATAAATAAATAAACAACTGGCATTTGGGGTCCATCAAAAGAATCAAATCAACACTAATATCAAATATAAATTATGAAGGATGAATATCATCTACAGAGTGGTGATTCTTAAGTGCCTTCCTGAAGCCCTTTGAGTCCCTTCTGAGGACAACAACTGAAAACTGACGGCTCAATTTCCTGCTCTTCTTAGGTGGGAAATCATACTGCAAGCTAAAAAAAGTCAGATCATAAACTAAAAGAAAAAAAGAAACTCCTTAAACACCCGGGAAAAAACAGCGCTACCCAATTGTGTTTTAAATTTCTACCCATCCTTATACATCCCCTTATACATGAGGCCCTTGGTCACAAAAATTTGCTCACCCTAAACCAGTAATGTACATATGTTAAACATTTGAGTAGAATAGTTACACTATAAACCTTAAATACCACATGGAGATTAATTTCAAATAGGATTTGTACAGACAGACATTTAAACAGGACTTGTCATTCTTTTCTCCCTAATCAAGAGCTTGCCTGTTTCACAAACCATTCCCCATAACCAAAATACATAGATAGATCATTAGATCATGTAGTCATGCGTCTTCCTCTGCCCCTCCCATTTTTCAGATAGCTGAAGCAGTTCTAGGCAAAACAGGATGGATCTATTGCATTTTAAATGCCACCTAATCAATAATGTACAAATCCATCTGAAGAAAACTTACAAAACTGGCTTCTTTTCTTAATCTGATCCTAAATAGTAAATGTATGTCATATGATGCATTAAACAACTTCTCAGGAAAATGGGGATCTGAAAATGATAATAATGCTAAATGTTTTGCTGTAACTATGAACAGAGAAAAATTTAAAGCAGATTCAAATCCACAGGGTGTTTCAATTATTAGCACTTAATATGTATTTGAAAGTATTGGGCACTTGCCAGAAAGTGTGCAATTAAACATAAATTCATAACATGGTGTGTACTTCATGCACTTCATGGCAAAATGTTGCCATGACATTCAATAGCGCAAGCACAAAAGAGCTAACTTGAATGGAAGGAATGAAGCAACACCAAGTGCAGAACACCAAGCTGTTGGCTTGTTCAAGCAAAGCAGAAAAGAAAACCTGGACTGTTGTCCAATAGGGCTCTGGCTTTGCACACATAAGCACTCCCGCTCTGCCTGGATAAACTAATACGTTAAACCCAGAGTACAGGAATTTCTGGGACATGCTAGTTTTGCCCCATGAAACATTGCCCCCACAGTCCTCGCAACTCACATTCACCTTAGTGTAGTCATAATTATACTCGTGCATTCATTATATTAATTTTTGTTTCCTTCCTTCATGGAGGTCTGAGATAGTTAATTTCCATGGTGTTCTTCCATGATATAGTTGGATTTGTGAGATTTCCACAATAGAATTAGGCTGCTTATATTACCTAATATACAGATACATTCATAAATAGTATGAATATTATGAGGGATTAATTCAAAGATTTTATAGGCTTAGATGTTATTGGGTGGGCACATGAACTTCTTTGCCTTGCATGGGAGATCAATGGCACTCTAATCTTCTAAACCAGTGGTTCTCAACCTGTGGGTCGGGACCCCTTTGGGAGTCGAACGACCCTTTCACAAGGGTCGCCTAAGACCATCCGAAAACACATAGTTTCTATGTTCTTAGGAACCGAGACACCAATTTTATGGTTGGGGGTCACCACCACATGAGGAATTGTATTAAAGGGTCGTGGCATTGGGAAGATTGAGAACCACTGTTCTAAACTATTTGCTGTGCTTAATTGGATATTTAGTGTTATGCTTTCATTTTTCTTTATATTTTCACTGATAGTTTTCAATGCACTCTCCAACGGAAGTCTTTAAAGAGTAAATGTCATTGCAAAAAAGGGAAATACCCATCTTTGGTGAATGGACTGCTCTGAGGTTGTCCATCTTTGCTACTAGGAGTGCTGTAAAACTGATGCAAAAAATATTGTCTCCGGATTTTTATAATTCCTTAGCTCGATGCGATTTGCCAAATAGTGACATTTGGACAACAATTTCTGTGTCATAAAATAACTGCAGTGGGATTGTATGCAGCACTTCATTTCTGTGACATGATGACCACTACGATGCTGTCTAGAAGAACTCAGCACACAGTCAGTATGCAGCCCTCAAACTTTTCTTTGGCCCAGTTTGACTATTTACATTTGATTATGCATATCAGTAAATTATTACTTTTACAATATACAATTTGATGAAATAGTATCTGCAAAGCAATATATTTCAGGTTATTTAAAAACATTTAGCAGTATTTGCTATAAACCCCATAATCTCTTCAGGAAGAAAAACAAGTCTTTCTGAATTCCTTATACAGCTCCTATTGTTCAAGCACACAAAAAAAATATTTTTCTGAAGAGGTCCTCAAGGGAGTCCTTTTCTAGCCAAATTGTGGAATCTATCACAGAAGCTCTATTTATAAAGAATAATTACAAAATACAAATCCCCATTTTTATACTTTATTTTTTACCAGCACAGCCCAAATATTATGTGGTATAAAATTATTGTTCATCTAGTGATGACTTATTATTATACAATTATACAGGACAATTATATGGGACAATTATATAAAAAGCTACAGTTTGAGCCAATTTAATTTTTGGGGGGGCTGCTATTCCAGACGGGGGGGGGGGGGGGAGACAGAAACTGAGAAGGCCTGCCAGCTCTATAAGGCAAACCAGACTAAAAAAAACAGACATTACAGTCATAAAGCTACTTTTATTAGAAGAGCTATACAAACAGAAATGTGCAAGTCTGGATGTGTCTCCTTTCCTTTTATCTTCATGTGAATTGTTAGGGGGTGGGGCGGGGCACTGTATGAGCTGTGCAAACCACTTTCTTGGTCTGGGCTCAAGCCTCCTCTATCATTGTCCAGACCACAGATCTACCCCTGTCCTTCAAAAGTTTCCTCTTTAGTTACAGCAATAGCACTTAGACTTACAGTATATACTGCTTCACAGTGCTTTACAGCCCTCTCTAAGCTAAGTTTACAGAGTCAACATATTGCCCCCAATAATCTATGCTCATTACAAGGCCTTGCTTCCTGTAGAGGAGACTCCCTTAGCAAAGGATCCACAGTGAGTGAACCATTGCTTCAAGACCTTAATGGATGGACAGAACTACTGGGAAAAGTAATCCTGAGTCATGGATGATATGCAGACCTTGTATTGCATCTAGGAACATGCTGGTAACCACACAGCTTTTGAAATAGTAGTGTTGCATGAACAAATGGACTGGCTGACATAACTGCCTGAGCCACTGTGTTCTGGACCAACTGAAGCTTCCAGGTGGTTCTCAAGGGCAATTCCATGTATATCACGTTAGAGTAGTTCACTAAGAGATTATCAAGACATGAATGATGGAGAACAAGAGTGCATGATCCAGGAAGATTTATCTACAAAAGATGGAGCTGTGTAAAAGTCATCCTAGCTGTAGATGCAACCTGCTTTTAAGCAGTTGTTCAGGACCCCAGATTACGAACATCTATCCATGGAACTGAACCCTGCCTAGAATTAAAGATGGAGTGTTTTTTGAGTCAGAAGGCTTCCACACACTAAGTCACTCCATCTTATTGGAACTAAACTAGGCCTATTTCCTCCCATTTATATCTAAGCACTTATAGGCACAAGTACAAATCCTCAACAGCATCTCCTGTCCAGCCAACGCCCTTACAAGTAGTGACTGTAGAAGGTAGCTGTTATTGGTTATGGCTCTGCATATATGTTTGATTGGACTTTCCCTCCATTTGAATCCTTGTGTACTTCTATGTCTGCATTAGAAAGCATGGTACAGCCTGCATCAAATGAGCAGGAAGAAGGAGGGAAGGGATGGACTACTTGACTGCCTTTCTCACAGAGGTATATTGTTGCCCCCCTCCTTTCCCCCCTCTTGCAACTCATGACTTATCCCACCATTAGATGATCTCTGGAGGGCCAGAGATAGAGGTTGTTCCTCTATCCTGGTCCTATTAGACCTCTCGGCGGCTTTTGATACCATCGACCATGGTATCCTGCTGCGCCGGCTGGAGGGGTTGGGGGTCCGGGGCACCGTTTTGCGGTGGTTCGGCTCCTACCTTTCTGGCCGGACGCAGCGTGTGTTGGCAGGAGAAGATAGGTCGACCCTACGCCCCCTTACTTGTGGGGTGCCACAGGGGTCGGTCCTCTCGCCACTCCTGTTCAACACATATATGAAGCCGCTGGGTGAGATCATCCGTGGTTTCGGGGTGGGATACCACCTGTACGCTGATGATACTCAGCTGTACTTTTCCACCCCGAACCACCCCAACGAGGCCATTGAAGTGATGTCCCGGTGTGTGGAAGCCGTACGGATCTGGATGGATGACAACCGACTCAAGCTCAACCCCTCCAAGACAGAGTGGCTGTGGGTACCAGCTCCCCGGTTCAGCCAATTAACTCCATCATTGGCCATTGGGGGCATTCAACTTGCCCCCGTGGAGCGGGCGCGCAATTTGGGCATCCTCCTGGATGCCCGGCTGTCCATGGATGACCATGTGACAGCCGTGGCAAGGGGGGCGTTCCACCAGGTTCGCCTGGTGCGCCAATTGCGCCCCCTACTGGACCGGGACGCCTTACGCACAGTCACTCATGCGCTGGTGACGTCTCGCTTGGACTACTGTAACGCTCTCTACATGGGGCTTCCCTTGAAATGCACCCGGAGGCTACAGTTGGTCCAGAACGCAGCCGCGCGGGTAATTATGGGGAGTACTAGGTACTCCCATGTGACACCGTTCCTGCGCGAGCTGCACTGGCTTCCTGTGGTCTATCGGGTGCGTTTCAAGGTTTTGATAACAATCTTTAAAGCGCTCCATGGCTCAGGACCTAGTTACTTGCGGGATCGTATTCTGCCCCATACATCCCTGCGACCAATCCGCTCGCACAGAGAGGGCCTCCTCCAGGTGCCGTCCACTAGACAGTGTCGGGGGGCGGCGCCTAGGAGTAGAGCCTTCTCTGTGGCGGGCCCAGCCCTGTGGAATGACCTCCCTCCGGATATTAGAAATACCTCTGACCTCCGCTCCTTTCGTATTAAGCTTAAGACCCACCTATTCCAAGTAGCTGGCCTGGCTCAACTTTGATCTAACCATATCGCTCCTGATGGGTTTTTAATTGGGTATTTTAATTATATTTAATTATTTAGGGGTTTTTTAATCACTGTATTCTAATTGTTTTTTATTCATCAGCCGACCTCCTCCTTGTGTATGTCTCGGTATATGTCTCTGTTATATGTTTGTTTTGTCCACATATTTATTTCATATGTTTCATTGTACGTCGCCCCGAGTCCTTCGGGAGAGGGTGCGGCTAAGAAATAAATATTTATTTATTATTATTTATTTATTATAAAATTTGTTCACAGAATTATCCTGCTGATGGACAGATGAATGCACAGAATCTTAAGTCCATAAACAGAACATCTTTCCATTGCATTAGAAAGTATAAAAAAGAAAATGCTCTAGAGCTATATGTATTCACCTTGTAAAAGTAAGTTAATTTCTTGGTCTGTCTTGCACATATCAATTTAGTTTGCAATAGCAAAGTTGACATAATTGCACATGTTGATTCAGATTTTCAGGTATATTAATACCTACATGAGCAAAAACCTTTCAGTCAGATATGTGATTCACCACAGTAATATTTTCCATTGTCACAATCCATAATCCAAGGAAGACGTATGACTTAATTCAGCAAATTAGTTACAGCATTTAGATTTACATGACATTTTTACAAATAAATACTGTATGCTGGATTTATACAAATTCTTTCCTGCAAAGCACATTTACAATAAGCTGGGAGCAAGGTTATGATGAGTTGTCTCTTTATTATCCAGTAGCACTAGGCATTTAACATTAGCAAATGCAGAATTCACTAGGGACTAGTCAAGCCAAGAACATGAAATCTCTGTAGATACCATGATACCTCACAACTTTTAAATGTCTGTCATTTGCTGCTAAAACAAGATTTCCTTGAATCTGGCTTGAAGTTAGCCATTAAACCATGGGGCTTTTCTCTCTTTTTTGACAATTCATATGGTAGAAAAGGCAGCATTTGTTTTAACAAGACCAGAGACATCTTTTAGTGTAAGCTTCTCTATAACTAAGAGCTATAAAGAAGTACAACACTGCCTTGCCCAGATCTCACTGATCGCCATGAAATTACTGTAAGAGACTCTCTTAGAGGTTTCCTCAGTATTCATAAATGTAATCATTGAACTCAATCATCTGCATGGGACTTCAGAAGGATCCAATGTGTACCTACGAAAAATAATGTGAAAACAGCAGTTAAACAAGCAGCAGGCTCAGAGTCAACAACACACCGGTACCCTGCCAAACCATAATAGTACTGAAATGTGCTTGTTTAATTTTCTCTCCATGTAGGACAAAAAGCAGTTAGCAATCCTTTAGATAATTTTCAAGTTGGTCATGAATTACTGAACAGAGGCAAGCACTGTGAGCTGCCACTGTGCATAGACACTACTAATTAGAAGAAAGCTTCTGACTCATTAAGTGAATTGGCCATTAGTGAAGCTGGGAGGAATATGAAAATCGAAATCGAGTAGCGTGACTGACATTTTAATGCAATTAGGCTTCCAATGATAACAAAAATATAAAACCAGAGCGTAGTATGATAATAAAAGATAAGGTGAGTTTGCATCTGTTCACCTCTCCAGGAAAAGCTGTAGTCCTTAGTATTAAGTCATGGGTGGAGTCTTTGATTTGTGCCCTCAGGCACATCATTGGTGTTGCAATTTTTTTAATTGATAAATTTGTTTAATATTAAAAAGTTGTATGATCAACTGAAAACCATCAAAGTTTTTTTTTAAAAAAATAACCTATATTGAAGAAAAGTACTTGAATTATTTGTAGGGATTGTCTTAGAAGAAACATTTGCCTCTGGCTCCATTTATTCCTAATACTGACAAAGATCTGTATTGTATGCTGAATTTACTCATATATGTAATCTAAATGTAACCTTTACAACTATCTTGTAAGATGTGAGTAAGTATGTTTACAAATGGGGCGGGAGGGGGGGGACTGGAGCTGATTGGTCCACAGCAGACCAAATTGGATTCCCTGAGCTATGCTGCCCTTTCTTTTAGTTGCTGAAAACCCTGGGACAAACATTTGAGGATCTTTAGTTCTATCTACTGGGTAAGCCTCTTATTTATTTTTTTAATCTGAGCCCAGACAGAACTGTTGTAGTTCCCTGTTGGGTGGATAAGTAGCCTGGGCAAGATTTTTAAGTCATCAGGTAATGAGACACTCTTCATCAGGCAGGACTATCCATCAATATGTGCTTTTATGTGGAAAGATTTCCAACTGAAAGTAATTCTGACTCAACAGCAGACAGGAGGACACTCAAATGCATGAAAGAATGGCCAAGATGTTTCCCACAACATGTTAGTTGCTCTCAAACTAAGTGGTTTTTTTTTAATGACATAATAGCACAGTAAGTGCTATTAAGTAAGTAAGTAAGTAAGTAAGTAAGATGAGTAAGTAAGATGATATACAAATATTCACCCCAAAGTCATAACCTTTTAATGTATTCATGCTTGAAAATCTGATTAGGCACTCTGTATGGACCTTGAGTCTCGCTATCTTGCCCCAGATTCTGCCCATCCTCTTTGTACAAGATTCCCAGACCACTTGGCTTCCCTTGGGAACATGGATAAGGATCCATGTTGCTTAGTGGGAGAGTGAGTAATCTATTATGGTTCTTCAATGATTCAAGGTTTATTTCCTGCTTGACCTCCCCTCCCCTCCCCTCCCCTCCCTGTCTGGGCGTTTCCCAACAGGTTGTCAAGGAAGGCTATTTGGAAGCCTCATTGCCATGTGGAATTCAATTTTTAAGAGTTATGCAGATATTCCTCCACCTACTACCACAATTGAGTCAAAATTTATGTTGCTAATTGAGAAATTTGTTAAGCGAATTTTGCCCCATTTTATGATTTTTCTTGCCACATTTGTTAACTGAATCACTGCAGCTGTTAAATTAGTAACACAGTTGTTAGGGGAATCGGGTTTCCCCATTGACTTTGTTTGTCAGAAGGTTGCAAAAGGTGATCACGTGACACCAGGACACTGCAACCGTCATAAATGTGAGTCCGTTGTCAAGAATATAAATCATGGGCTATGCAATGGTCATAAGGGTGAAAAATGGTCATAAGTCACTTTTATTAGTGTCGTAACTTTGGTCATTAAATGAACTGTTGTAAATAGAGGACTACCTGTAATTGTAGTAGTAGCTTTATTTTACATGCACATATAACGAGGCACAATAAAAAACAATAAAATATATCATCCATAAGTAATAAAACAATCAAATTATAAAACCAAAATATAATATATATGAATTACTATAAAATATAGTAGTATGAATGTTCACAATGTTTGAAATAACCATTAAAACTTATATTTAAATAACAATACATAACAATTCTGCATAAAATATAAATGAAAATGTAGAATTTTCTGCAAAAAAAGTGCTTTTCAATCTGGCGAGTCTCTTCACCCTGCACTCAAACTTGTTTAAATGTTAGAACCATTACTTTCTACATACAAAATAAGGATACTAGGAAAAAGAGCAGCCCAGTCTTGCTGTAAAAGCACTGAATATTCTTGCATTATTCATATTAAAAATACGGTGCTAAAAGCATAGCACTCCTCTCATTAAAACCTCAACCTTCGGTCTAAGTCTAAGCTTCAAATCTGGCGACCACATTTCCCTCCCCCTCTTCTTTTCCAATCTACATGATGCTTAATGAAGAGGCATGAAGGCCTTTCACATGTTGAACATTTTCTCTGGGTGTTTGATTTTACCATAATAATTACTGCCAGCTATAGATTTTGCATTTACATTCCTTGTTTTCTTATTTTCTAAGATTTGCTGGATAACTTCCAACCTCTATATGCCAGAATTGTACAAATTGTCTACTGAGCGGCATTCAAATTTGCAGAATAATCCAAGATCCTATTCCCTCCTCCAAAGTTGATGCTAAATTATTTAGAGGGATCCACTATCATTAGCTGGATTTGGGGCCAGTGAGTATTGTACAGATAGTCCTCAATTTATGACTATAATTGAACCCGTATTACGGTCATGCTTTGTGGTGGTTAAATGGGTCATCATTGGACCGTATCTGCTTTTACAAACGTCCTTGCAGTGTTTGTTAAACAAATTCATTTAGCTGATGGCAGGGGTGAAATCCAGCAGGTTCTGACAGGTTCTGGAGAACCAGTAGTGGAGATTTTGATTAGTTCGGAGAACCAGTAGCTGAAATTTTGAATAGTTCAGAGAACCTGCAAATGCCACCTCTGGCTGGCCCCAGAATGGGGTGGGAATGGGGATTTTGCAGTATCCTTTCCTGCTATGCCCACCAAGCCACACCCACAGAATTGGTAGTAAAAAAAAATGAATTTACCCACTGGCTGATGGGCTTTTGTTGCCAGAAATAGGAAGGCAAGTTCACGCCAAATGTGACCAGATGTAGGAGGAGAAATGGCAGAATCGGGGGCGGAGTCAAGAGGGATCAGTCTACAATCCCTACGTAGCCACAAGCAAACTAAGTCCTACATAAGGTAATTGTTGGTTGGGAAGATTCCTATGCATATGCATAATCAGCAATAAACTGGAACCACGTTTAAAGGTGTTCTTTCACACCTGACACCATGGGATACTGCATACAGCTGTAAATATGGGCTGGTTGTCGTGCCCAAAATGCAATTGGACTGCAGATTGGAAAGGGGATTGGAAGTTCAAAACCAGATTGTTAAATAGTTCTGGGGAAGTCTACTGTATCTTCAAACAATCACTAAACAACTAGTCATAAGTCGAAGACTACCTGTACTTTATATTGAGAAATAAGGAAGTAAAGCAAGATGATTATTACTTATTTGCTATTTCTAATAGGGGGAAATCATCATTAAAAGTAGAGTACTGGAGCAAGCTGGTAAAGGCTCCAGGTGAGGAAAAAGACAGGAAACAGGATAATTTCGTTGGCTCAGCAAAAAGCTTTGATAGGCTCCATTTCTCCATCAGAATTGGCTTTTACAAGAATTTTTTTTTAATGTTGGGAGCTTCTGATTTTCCTTCTCATCCCCTATCCCTTTTGCGTTTGCTTTATGTCTTTTAGATTATAAACATGGAGATTTTGTTTATTTTTTTATTGACCTGTAAAACATCACGGAACATTCTGGCTGAAGATTAAGATAAATTATTTGAAGTAAGACAAACTATAAACAGAGTTGAGAAGATTGGTTCTTTTTAGTCGTTTAGTTTCCTTGGTCATAGGAAGCTAAATGGTTAAAAGCAATATCTCTTATCAGGTGGAAAATGGCCACCTAAGGCTACCAGACTGTGTTGCAGACCATTAGATGACAAGAGAAAAGTAATATTTTCTTCATCTCTTTGTTGCCATTTCATGACCATCTGGATTTTTGCAGCCTAGATTTGGCAGCCCTCTACTTTCCTTTTATTCCCAACTCTAACAACTCGGGGGATCCTGTATTGTTGATAGTAAATGCCAAGGACACCACTCCAATCCTGTGACATTTGTTACGTGCTCCATATCTTATATGGGGGGCAAAATAACAGAATTAGCAGAGACCTTGGAGGTCTTCTAGTCCAACCCCTGCTCAAGCAGAAGACCCCATACCATACCAGACAAATGGTTGTCCAATCTTCTTTAAAACCTCCAATGTTGGAGCATCCACAACTTCTGGAGGCAAGCTGTTCCACTGATTGACTGTTCTCCTTAGTTTTAGGTTGATTCTCTCCTTGATTAATTTCCTTCCTGCCCTGCCTTCAGGTGCTTTGAAAAAATAGGTTGATTTTTCTCTTCTTTGCGATTACCCCTTAGACACTGAAACACTTCTATCATGTCACCCCTTATGGCTACATACTACTTTAAAATCTAGTATATAGCCCACTAGCCATAGTGGCTACATACTAGATTTTAAAAAACAAATTAAAAATACATATATTAATACAATTCTCTAATATTTCTGTGTGAATATCTGCTGTTGACCCACCTTTCATCTCCAAATTCCATCAAGCTATAAAGTATATATACAGGTAGTCCTTCATTAATGACCATTTGTTCAGCAATCATTTAAAATTATGGTGCTACTGAATGAAAGGAAGTTACACCTGTTCCCTAAAGTTATGGCTGCTGTAGTGGCCCTGAGATCATGTAATCAAGATTCAGGCACTTGGATATCCACTTCCACTTATGATCCCAGGGGTGCTTCAATTCCCTCCACTCCTCCTCCCCCATCTCTGCCCTTGGCACATCCTGCACTCTACCACTCTGCTGGCTCTGCTGCCCCCAGTTACTCATGAGGAGTGTCCAGCCTGGCCCTTCCCAGGCAACTGTTGGCTGTGGTAAGCCTTCTTCCTGAGCCATGGACACCCTTGAGCAAATCATGTGTCATCTTGTGAAGCTTTCAAACCTGCCAAAGCTTGACAAAAAGTCTGTGTCTGATTTGGAAAAGAGGTGAAGGGTAGCAGAGGTGGCAGAGTGCAGGGTGTCCAAAAGGGCAGAGATGGCGAGTGGGATGGGGAGGAAGTGCTTTGTCTTCCTGAAACTTGGGGTGGGAGGGACCAAGCCAGGAATGGCTTGGATTGGGTGGTTCCTCACCTAACAAACAGGTGGGATTTAATTAATGACAGCAACTGGGACTGCCAAGGTTGCCGTTGCTATGTAGTCACATGACAGTGCATTTTGCTTAGCAATGGAAATTCCTGTCCCAGTTATTAACCAAGAATGATCTGCAAGTAAGTATATCGGTCTGCAAAATTAGAAAGCAGTTCTAATTCAGCAATGCCTACAATATTGCATTATATCCTTACAAAAGAAATAAAATATTCTGTAGCAATAGATAGAATGGTTCAGAAACATCACTATGAGTTATTTCTTTTTTAAAAGACATTTAATAAAATTATGTTCTATAAAAGAAAGGCAGGAGATTATCTTCATGGAACCATAATTTATCTTATGGTTTATAAAATAATAACTGCTCTCTCCTTCTCTCTCTGTCTTCTTTGACATTAATAGACTTTTCCCTTCCCAGCAACAAACAATAATTTTGAGGAACTGACTTTCAATTAATCAATGGAACAGCTTCATTTCCTGAGTTGTGCTCCATCACTGGAGGTTTAAAAAAAAAGATTGGACAGGCATTTGCTCAGGATGGTATAAGGTCACTACCCTGGATTGGACTAGAAGACCTCCAAGGTCCCTTTCAGCCCTATAATTCTTTAATTCTAACAGAAAAAGGTACTATCATAGATTTAATTTGGTAGCTTGCATATAACTCTCTTGCTCCTGGATTTTCTAAAATAAAATATTCTACACTGAAATAAATAAACAAATTGATATAATAATAAACAAATGGATAGATAATTTTTTGGAAGGAAATGAGCAATTTTTTATCCAGGAGGGATCAGCCAAGATTCTAGAAACATACCAGAAAAGAACAGAATAGATAGTTCTATTAGTCTAAACAGGCAAGTCATATCCCTTGATATTTAGCGATGACTCTGTGTTGATAAAACAGGCATGTAGAAATGCACTCAGTATGAAACAAATCCAGAGAAAGTCACTCTAACATGCAATGCAATATTATAACCTTACAAGCTCTGCTTCCTATTGGTAATAATCAATAGACAAGAAGCTACAACAGGGAAAATTCCTGCAACTGAATACTTCTCCATCTAGTCATACCGAGTCCAGCAGTATTGCAAATGAAATTGTTTTCAGCATCGGAGTGGAATCTATATAGCATGGAGTCTATAGAGGCCTAGTCAATAGATAAAATAGATACAGTATATTTTATTTAGCACCCTTTGTTAGCTCTCAAAATAAAACAGTATGTAAATATAAAATTCTATGAATCTTAACCCCCAATAAACGATTACACTATTCATAACTACTTGACAAACCGAGCAGGCTCTAGCCCAGAATTTCTGTTACTTTCTGCATTGTCTCTGAGCATCGATCTCTTAAATTGACTTGCCTACAATATACAATATCTTTCCAGGAATTTTATCTACATGGGGTAGGATAACTGCTAAATGCACATCTCTGTAAGGAGAAAAATGCCACAGCAAATAAGATACACTTTTAGTTCACCTTAACCATATGGGCACATTTGGTTCAGGGGTTAAGTATTTTTTTTCTTTCAGAAGGTCTAATGAGAAAACAAAATATGCTGCCATAAATTTGTTTTTGATTCACCACTTTAAGATTAATAGGACAAAATATGTCAAAATCAACTCACATAATCATTAACTGCCATGCTCACATTAGTTTACATATTACATCTTTTATCTACTGTCTAATTATCAGCTTTAGTTTTATAAAGTTCAATTAACTTTACTCTGGGACAACTCATATAGACAAGAGATTATGTCTCCCATGTTATTTTTCAGATGAATCTAATACTATCTTGAACTATCAAATGAGCCATGTCCAACAGATGATGATAATGATTTGCCATCAGATCAGTGTCAATTCATAGCAACCACATGAATAGATTTTCTCTAGGAAGATCTGTCCTCAACCTGGTCTTTCAGGTCTTCCGATGGTGCAGCCATTTCTGCTATAATTGAGTCCATTCATTTGCTGGTAGTAATCCTCTTCTTCTACCTTTCCCCGCCTTGAAAGAAGCGGTGGTGAGGCCCTTACTCAAGAGGCCTTCACTTGATCCGTTGGAGCTAGCTAATTATCGTCCAGTCTCCAACCTTCCCTTTTTAGCGAAGGTTGTAGAGAATGTGGTGGCACAGCAATTTCCGCGACACCTTGACGAATCCGAATATCTAGACCCACGCCAGTCCGGCTTCCGACCCGGGCACAGCACGGAGACGGCCTTGGTCGCGTTGGTTGATGATCTCTGGAGGGCCAGAGATAGGGGTTGTTCCTCTATCCTGGTCCTATTAGATCTGTCAGCGGCTTTTGATACCATCGACCATGGTATCCTATTGCGCCGGCTGGGGGGGATGGGAGTTGGAGGCACCGTTTTGCGGTGGTTCGGCTCCTACCTCTCCGACCGGACGCAATGTGTGTTGGCAGGGGGGCAGAGGTCGACCCTGAGGCCACTCACTTGTGGGGTGCCACAGGGGTCGGTCCTCTCGCCCCTTCTGTTCAACGCATATGTGAAGCCACTGGGGGAGATCATCCATGGTTTTGGGGTTGAGTATCATCTGTACGCTGATGATACTCAGCTGTACATTTCCACCCCAAACCACCCCAACGAGGCTGTCGAAATGATGTCCCGGTGTTTGGAAGCCATCGGGGTCTGGATGGGGGACAACAGACTCAAGCTCAACCCCTCCAAGACTGAGTGGCTGTGGTTACCGGCACCTCGGTTCAGCCAGTTGACTCCATCACTGGCCATAGGGGGCGAGCAATTGCCTCCTGTGGAACGGGCGCGCAATTTGGGCGTCCTCCTAGATGCCCGGCTGTCGATGGACGACCATGTGGCAGCCGTGGCAAGGGGGGCGTTCCACCAGGTTCGCCTGGTGCGACAATTGCGCCCCCTACTGGACCGGGATGCCCTACGCACGGTCACTCATGCGCTGGTGACGTCTCGTCTGGACTACTGCAATGCTCTCTACATGGGGCTTCCCTTGGGACGCGCCCGAAGACTACAGCTAGTCCAGAACGCAGCCGCGCGGGCCATCATGGGGAGTACTAGGTACTCCCACGTAACACCTCTCCTGCGTGAGCTGCACTGGCTGCCTGTGGTTTTTCGGGTGCGTTTCAAGGTGTTGATTACCATCTTTAAAGCGCTCCATGGCACAGGACCTAGCTATCTGCGGGATCGCATCCTGCCGCACACATCCCTGCGACCAATTCGCTCTCACAGGGAGGGACTTCTCCTGGTGCCGTCCACCAGGCAATGCCAACGGGCAGCGCCTAGGAGTAGAGCCTTCTCTGTGATGGGCCCAACCCTCTGGAATGACCTCCCCCCCGACATTAGAACCACCACCGACTTCCGCTCCTTCTGACAAAAACTAAAGACTCACCTGTTTTGATTAGCTGGCCTGGCACACTCATAGTTTTTACCTCCTGGCAGATATATTTTAATTGGAATTTCTGGGGAACCATTTTAAATTTAATTCTTTGGGGTATTTTTAGGGGTCTTTTTAAAGATTGTATTTTAAACACTTTACTTGAATGTACAGTTCTTTTAACCTCCTCCATCTAAGCATTTAATTATTTATGTATTTAAATATCTAAGTATTGATTTATCTATGTATTTTTATGTATTGACTGTACACCGCCCCGAGTCCCTTTTGGGAGAGGGGGCGGTCTATAAATATGAATAAAAGTAAAGTAAAGTAAAAAAGTTTCCCAACATTATAGAATTCACCAGAGACCTAGGCTTTACATAATGTATCCAAAATGTCCAATGGGGAGAAACAACAATTTAATCTAAATTGTACTTTTGCTAACCCATTCTAAAAATGTGCATTTATTTTCTCTAATTTCTACAATCTTTTATAAATACGTAACCAGGAACAGTTGGGCACAGCTTTTATGTGAGATACTTTTGATGGGATATATTTGTTTATCAAAGTCCAGTCAACTCCCATGGGCTATTTCAATTACATATGATAGTTACATCTTCAGGGAGACTTGTTGCCCCTACTGGCCAGTAGCTCTTCTTTCCTGTTTTTATTAACTACTTGTGAGTTAAAGAGCTAAATTACTTGTGCTATCATGGACTTAGCATCTTGAGACTCCTAGGCCTAATGACCTGAAGACATTGTGTTTATTTGTCCATGTCTTGTGGTAGCACAAGTCAATCCATTGACCTTTCATTTACAGTTTTGGGACACATTGAAGAAACTTCTCACTTTCTACCATTCCATGCGGGATTGAGCAAGAACCCCAGTTCCTTATACATTTCTATACACTTCTACATTTCAGCTTTTATCTTAATAGATAGGGAGGAGGAGTTTGAAGTGGAGACCATGCTGGAATTTTGGTTAAGTAGGAGATAGCTTGAATATTTGATTCTTTAGAAGAGCTACCCAAAGAAACTGTTCGGGAAGGCAAGATTGATGGATGCATGTTCTCTGTTCTTTATTGGTTCAGTTGCAATGCTCTCACAAACCCAAATTTCCTGACTGGTTACATAGAAGAATTTTATTGCTGATTCTGTGGGGAGAAGGAGAACTGGGTGGATAGGGAAATCTGGAAGTACAGTGACCAAGGAAAGAGATGCTGAGACTGACATTCTAATTACCTTCCAAGCTCCTGGACTGAAAAATCTAGGCAGAAAAAAGGTAAGAGCACAGGTTAGGTGAACCTGGCTCAAAAACAGTAATGTGAAAGGGACCTTGGAGTCCTAGTGGACGATTACCTAAACACGAGCCAACCGTGCGTGATAGCAGCCAAAAAAGCTAATATAATCCTTGGTTGCATAAACAGAGGCATAGAATCAAAATCATGTATATTAGTACTGCTTATACATCCTTAGTAAAACCACACCTAGAATACAGCATCCAGTTTTGGTCACCACAAATAAGATGTTGAGACTTTGGAAAAAGTGCAGAGAAGAGCAACTAAAGATGATTAAAGGCCTGGAGACTAAAACATATGAATAACGGTTGTAGGAACTGGGTATGGTAGTCTAGGGAAAAGAGGGACTCAGGGTGACACGCTAGCAGTATTCCAGTATTGGAGAGGTTGCCACAAAGAAGGGGGGGGGGGGGTCAACTTATTTTCCAAAACATCAGAGGGCAAGACAAGAAGTAATGGATTGAAACCAATCAAGGAGAGAAGCAACCTGGAACTAAGGATAAACTTTTTAACAGTGAGAACAATTAACCAGTGGAACCTTTGGAACCTTTGGAAGTTGTGGGTGCTTCATCACTGGAGGGTTTAAAGAAAAGACTTGACACCTGCCTGAAATAGCTATAGGGTCTCCTGCTTGAGCAAGGGGTTGGACTAGAAGACCTCCAAGGTCCCTTCCAGCCCTATTCTGGTTGATTCATTGGATTGGAGGATACTTTATTGCTGGAAGGACAGAAGGAGAAATCTGAAATCATGGCTATGTCATATGAAGACTGTGGGGGAAGGGGAGCAGGAATCACTCATTCCTGCTCCTCTTTGCATCTGAAGGAAGCAGGGAAGAGGACACATTACAAAAAGGAAGATGCTTTTCTCAAAGCAGGAATGTTGAATATACATCAACAACCAATGGCCATGGCACAAGGTAAAGTTGATCCATACAAAAAGTTTGGGGTGCTTAGTTTAAACTTCCAAGATATGGTATAAAAGGAGACTATACCATCATTTTGACAGAGGGCAATCAACCAATGGAAAAGACTCTACCGTGCAATACTGTAAAGATATTTAATTAGCTAAGCTGCGTTGTACGTCTGGGTAGCTTCTGCTGAGTTCAAGTCAACTAAAAGAGGAAGCCTTTATCAGAAGCCATCTCTATCCCTGCCTTTGCGCTTTAATAAAGAGGCCTTTTAAGCAGAGATACCCAGGTCTATTCAGAGAATTTATTAACATTTCAGGGCCAGGTGAATATTTGCAAAGTGGTTCATCTTTTACTGTATTTTTAGCCCTTCCTCATACACTTTGTTCTATAGAATCATGTTACACCTAAGAGGAGTTTAGTTTATATGAAAAACAGAGCCGGCTGGGGTGGGGGCAGCACCATAATTTATATAGATGATCTCTAAATTGAATCAGTTCTTGAGAAATGAAATATGACAGTTTTGTGGAATCTGGTAAGTGTCAAGAAATTATGAAACAATACAAAGCACCATTATTGTTCGCAGTAGGAAGGAAAGGAGATTAATAAAGTATTCCTTAATTGATGGTATGAGCAGGCTCATGCTAGCTGGAGGTGAATCAGGAGATGCACGCAGTGAAGTGCCATGGTGTAATATAATGGATGACAAGAATAGTGATATGAATGCTAGAACAATAATAGAGAAAAGTGGCCAACTAGGATAAGGATCTGGAAATAGTTTAATAAAAATGTTCACTCGCTGTGGGTATAGCTGTTATTACAATGGTCAATGTCATCCTTGGAATTATTAGAAAAGGAAACGGAAACTGAATTGGAGAGCCAGTTTGGTCTTGTGGTTAAAGCACCAGCAGGAAAAAATGGGAACAGAGCTGCTGATATTATAATGGTATTATAATGACATTACACTATTATATCAGCAGTGAGAACCAGTTTGATGTAGTGGTTAAGGGACCAGGCTAGAAACAGGGAAACCCTGAATCTAGTCCGACTTTAATCATAAAACAAGCCAGGAGACCTCTCTCTCTCTCTCTCTCAGCCCTAGGAAAAAGGTAATACCAAACCACGCCCCAAAACCGTCAAGAAAACTATAGGGAGAATGTCCTTGGTGCTCTCTGAGCTTGGTTGTTTTTCTGTAAACATTATCCAAACTAGGTAGCACTTGCCCTGTCAGTGGAGGTTCTTTGACCATTCCTACAAATACTGACAGGCCACTAGAACAGGGATGTCAAACTCAAGGCCTGAGGGGTGCTTAGATCTGACCCGTGCGGCTGCCCTGGAAACAGCGAAGGGCCGACCCGCAGTGCCTCTGCCAGTGTGCAGCCCTCCCGAACTCCGTTTTCACTGGCAGAGGGTTGCAGGAAGCCGTTGCAGCTGAAAACAGAGCTCGGGATCTTGTTTTCTTTGGCAGATCGCTCAGGCCACCACAGGCACATCCAACACAAGTGATCTCAAGCTGGGCCCCCTGGCCCCCGAGGTAAAACACAATCCTGATGCAGCCCTTAATGAAATCGAGTTTGAACCCCTGCACTAAAATGCAAACTGAGAGCAAACCCCACTCCTTACTTATGATATTACCTAGTTTGGATAATAAAACGTTTGCAAGAAAACAACCAAGCTTGGAGAGCATCATTTGAACCCTGAACTTAAAATATTCTCCTTTATTGAAACTAATCCAGGCAGTCACCAGGAGTTAATAGTGACTTAAAGACCATCCTCCCCATTAAGTATGGTGAGTCCATACTTATTCTGGAAAATTTTGGTTATCACATCTTAGGAAAGTTATTATTGAACTAGAAGCTACAAATATGAGCAACCCAAATGATTAGGAAGATTTTTTATCTCCCTGGAAAGGAAAGACAACAGCAACTGGGGCTTGGAATGAAGGAAGTTAAAAGAGAGAAAATATAAAATGATGCCTGCCATAGACACTGTGGATACAGAAACTTATTTTCCCCTCTCTCACAATCCAAGTCCATCTACTGCATCTAAATTCAGAGTGGTCATGTCTGATAGGAGATACTTGTTCACCAGGCTTATAGTTCATCTGTGAAATTTGCTGCCAGGTATTTATTATCATGCAGATATTCAATGTGACCAAATCCAAAAAAGGACCGGTCAGGTTCATGCAAGATTGGTGGCTACTGGCATAATTACAACTGTCCCTCCTGGCAAATGTATTAACTGGTTATTTTAGGGGTATTGTTTTTAACTTATTGTGTGTGTTTTAGGGGTTCAAAATCCTATATTTATATATATTGCTTTGTACAGTTCTTTTAATTCCATTTTTAACCTCCTCCATTCCAACTGTACATATTCAATTTTTATTGTAGTTTGATATATTTTGCATGGACTGTACACCGCCCCGAGTCCCTTTTTGGGAGAGGGGGCGGTCTAGAAGCATGAATAATAATAATAATAATAATAATAATAATAATAATAATAATAATAATAATAATAATAATAATAATAATAATAATAATAATAATAATAATCTTGATGAATGCTAACCACCTCCTGAGTTATACACGCATGGGTTGCTGGAAAGCAATTGTGGAATAACACTATTGCTCTCTAGTCAATTTAGCCAATTTTATCCTTCTTCTGAATAGAAGACAAGTAGCAGGCTTAACTCTCTAAAATCAACAAGTCTTAAAAATACTGTGGCTGGAGTTTGTCAGAATCTTTGCCATCTGAATTGTAGCAGAATCTTTTCTGGTATCTATGTCTAATACCATTCTGGTCATTTCTGAATACAGAACAGAGGTCAGAATGCATAACAGGAACTCTTTATAGTCCCTGAAGCTTCTAGAAACTGTGCTCCCAAATTCAGATATTTTTTCCTTGGCATAAAAAAAAAGAAGAAATTGAGAGTATACTTTTGCTTGACATTAGTAAATATTAACTTTTATTTCAATTAAATGTATTATTGTTTATTAAAGTTAACACAAATACACTCCTTGCAAGGAAGACGAAAATAGATCTTGCTATTTTTAATGATATTAACAACATAAGATCACCATATCCATTGCTGTTGGTTTTTTTTAAAAAAATGTAGCTCCAGCTGTTAAAAGTTCCAACTCATCTGGGAGTAGAATGAGTTTATGCTTTTGTGGCTTTCCTCTATGTCTTTCTGCATATAATAATTGGAGAGGAAAAAAAAAAGACTGAATGAGGGATAGGAAAGTCTATCTGTTTTTCTCCAAGCCCTTTTGGTCAATCGCTTCTGTTGGATAACAGAATGAAGATACCATATTTTCTACTCAGTTTCCTCCTAAACTGACCTGTTATCCATGGCTTTGGCAGTAGTGGCTTATGTTGAATGGGGAAGAGCAGATTCTCTTATTCTCTGACAGAAAAAATATCTTGGGCCATCCCTGATATAGGAACTTTCTAAGGCCAAGCCGCTTTCTATGTGAACATAGTTCTATGGTCAGAGGATGATGTGAAATTTACAGTAGGCGATGACTTCTAACTATTATTGTAGTCTACTATTTGATTTCACTCACATATTATTTCAGTAATTCTAGAATTCATGAAGAATGAGCAATGTGTTACAAGATGATGGTCATTTGTTACCATTGATGTAATTTATTTTTATTCCTTTCAGCCTACCTGAGCAAACTATTTCTAATGTTACAATACTCCTATATAGTTCCTTTGTGTAGAAGAACATGTGTATAATATTAGAAATACATTGTTTATACAACATATACATGGTAGCAATAGCAATAGCACATAGATATATATACTGCCTCACAGTGCTTTACAGCACTCTCTGGGCAGTTTACAATATCAGCATTGCCCCCAACAATTTGGGTCCTCATTTAAATGACGTCAGAAGGATAGAAGGTACAGTCAACCTTGAGCTTGTCAGGATCGAACTCCAGGCTGTGGGCAGAGTTAACCTGCAATACTGCATTCTAACCACTGCGCCATCACAACAATTTCATTACTGCATGAAGGAACCAGATGTACAATGAAGTTACAATTAGTGACTCCCAAATAAATATATATGAATTAGAAACATGCAGGTGTCATATATGGAAATGAACAATTTATTTGTATTGCATTATTTGTATTTTGCATGGTTTTTTTTTAAAAAAACCCTGATATCATATATTTACCACAAGGTTCATTCTTTGTTCAGTTTTCACATCTCATTGGGTAGGCTGTTGCCTTAAAAAATGAAAATGCATGTCTGAGTTAATTTGCAATGTAAGGCTATACAAATCTAAAATACACCTCATTATTTGCAGTGGAGCTTATTCCCAGATAAATATATCTAGGATTGTAACCTACTTGCATAATTTGCCACTCTTTGCCTTCTTGCGGTGGGAGATTTAATACACCTTGTCTTTTACAGTGCATTTCTACAGCTACTGTTCCTCTCTCCTCTTAGTCTTTGAAGCCCACTGTCTTTTTGTTCTTTTAATAATGCCAGGCTGATTTCTATTAACACTTTCTTCCTGGAAGAGCTTCATCCTTTCTCCCACTGTGCACTACACTGGCTAATTTTAAATGCTACTTTCTCAAGTTACAAGAAGACATGTTTTGCCCATTTATTCAGCCCCTTCAACTCTACTTGCAAGTTTCTAGCAAAAGGAGGAATCTTAAAATAAATTACAGTTCTCCATTCTTTCTAACCAGGAAACTTTGGTTACCAAATTCAGTCTCTTACCCCAATTTTAAACAAGATCCTATCTTAGTCAGAAGAAGCTAATACATCTTCCCAATTAGGATTTTCTAGTTTAATCATGATTTGGCAAGAAGCAAATTCTATGTCAAATTTTATTAGTGGATGTTTTATTAGTTTCAGGAATGATATTTGTTTATTTCAAAGTAGTTATACAGTGTACCCTACCCTACTTTTCTAGATCAAAGTGATTTAAGGCAAGGAGGGAATAATTTCTCCAAATCAATCAAATCATATTTAAAACATTATAGAAAGTATTTCCTCAAAGATTTCAATATTGGAATGGCAAAGTTCATGGGCAAAAATGAAGCTTCCAGGCAGGCATTCACACTGCACACATTGGAGTGCAGTTTTAACTTAAAGTTTTAATTTAATGTACAGAGAAGATTTGTTACTGGAAAGGGGATTGAAACCTGTGAGCCTAAAGTCATTTGTGGACTGGCCCAAAGTCACCCAACTGGCTTTCATGGCTTAAGGCAGGACTTGAACTCATGTTCTCTTGCTTTCTAGTCTGGTGCCTTAACTATTAGACCAATAGCAATAATTAAATATCATTAAATATGAATGAATAGTATCAAATTAATATCTCCTGTTTATCAAACATATGCTTTCTGTTCATTTAGGCATGACAAAACCAGACACAGTTTAGCACAACTTTGCCTTGTGTAACAATTGTACCCATTCCTGCATTAGGAGGCACTACTGCCTTCACTTAAGATACCTCCTGGATGGATTACTGCAATTGCTCTAAATAAGGCCACCGCTAAACATCACATGGAAGCTAGAATTAGTCCAGAATCCAATGGTGCAGGTGATTATGGGCACATCCATGTAATACCATGGGTTTGTGAGCTGCTAAGTGCAATTTAAGATTCCTGTTATCGCCTATAAAGCTCTAGATCAGTGGTTCCCAACGTGGGGCCACGTCCCACAGGGGGGGCAATTTGATTTTTAATGTGGGCAATTTGAACCTTGTTTAAACCAGGTTAATGGCCTTTTAGGCTTCCTCCACGTGAGTAGAGTTCCTTTTTTGAATAAAGTAAGAATTATATGTCACGGGGGGGGGGGGATCACGATTTTAGCGATGCTTAGGTGGGGCATGGCCAGTTGGGAACCACTGCTCTAGATGGAACAAAGCCACGTTACAGTAGTTGTAAGATTCATCTTACAAGGCTCTCCTATATCGTATGTGCTTATTCCACAGGCTTTAATAGACATTCTTTGTTGTTGGAAGATCACAAATGGCAATCACATGACCCCAGGATCCTGCAACCATTGTATATACATGCCAGTTGCCAAGCGCCTGAATTTTAATCATGTGATGGTGGGAAAAATTACTAAACAAGCGGTTAAGGTTTAGGACTACCTGTATTTAGTTTAAGTTATTCAATTATTTAAATTATAAAAACATGTTGCCATTTCACAATGAATCTTTTGAATTTGATGATCAGGTTCACTGTAGAACTAATTACACAATTTCAGGACAGGCAGCAAGTTTGCTGTAACTCCATCTGTAGTTCACTTCAGAGAAAATATTATTTTTGCTGTCTGTCTCAAAGGGACCATGATTAAGGAAGCCTTGGGTCCAGCAGATTCAGGATGATTAAGAAATGAAACTTTTAGGGAACAGTTTAATCCAGTTAAAGCAGAGCAGGAACATTGATACACATTACAATTGCTTGACGAACGTTAAACATCATATGAAAAACCAGCTCGGGCACATTGTCCTTGAGCAGTTAGCATTACTTTGGAGAACAGTCATTATTTCCCCTGTGCCCCTCTTGCCTTCTTGCACAGAGTGGGAAGGGAAGGGCTGAAGTGGGAAGCCTGCTATCTGCGGTCTCTCTGTGTGATTTGCAGGTCTGCAGATCAAGATTTAAAATAATATGGGGAGCTGTTAGTTGTAGACCAGGGTCCCAATTTTGGACTTGTCCCTGCAAATGGGGGAGGGTGGGAAAATGGCAGAGACATAACACAAAGTCGATTTCCTTCTCTTAAAATAGGCAATATGAAGTTCTTTATTACACTAAGCCTTATTGACCTTCAAGACAAGAAGCACAAACTCTTGAGTACGAGCACTACAGAATCATGCAAGAATATAGTATATCTCCCCTAGGGAGGGACCCTTCTGAAACACTTCCCATGCCATCCCTTCTGGACTGAGACATCTTCTACATGACACTTGTCTAACCTGTGGATTTTCCTCCTGTGTCCTTCCCACCCACCATTACAGGCATAGTTTGCACAAATTAAAACCTGTAGGTAGAAATATGGCAACATTTTCACTGTCCTTTTCAGTGCATGGGGGAAAAAGAGAGTGAGTCATATTTAAGGTACCAGTGGTCTGCAAAATATTTGGCCACCAATCTAAATAAACTTTATGGATCAAGTGGAATAGCATATCAAGAATTCAGTGTCCACCTGCAAACCCCTATTTGAATATAATAGCATTTTTCTCAGTAGGAGGAAAATAATTTTTGTCTCTCCAATCCTATTCTTTCTAGTTTAAAACATAAGTTATTATCATTGATCAATGCATAGCCAGCCAGATGTTCAGACTGGATTTGACATTTTTAATCTATCTATCAAGTCCTTACCAAGGACCAGATAAGCAAATCTGGATGTTTGATGATGTTACAGATATCGTCGCAGGATGGAAACTGTTCCCAGTAAAGCTGCCTTTTGCAATTGATAGCAAATTTGTCAATGCCAATGGTGTTCAAGTGTGCTCCAATTGTTTTGGATTGCACCCAAGGCGCCTATATTGGTACTACCCTTGCTTGCCTTTGCCACAGTTGTTCTATTTCTATTTGTAGATCTTTGTATTTTGTTATCTTCTCCAATTCTTTCTCTTCTCTTCTACTGTCTCCAGGCACTGCCATATCCACTATCCAGACTTTTTTGTCTTTCTTATTCACAATTGTTAAGTCCAGAGTGTTATGTGACAGATGCCTGTCTGTTTGAATTCTAAAGTCCCAGAGCAATTTAATTTCTTCATTTTCTTTTGACTTTCTCTATTTTATGGTCCCACCAGTTCTTGCTTGCAGAAAAATTTTTTTTGTAGATCTTCCAATGTACCATTGTTGCTACTTTGTCATGCTGCTGCTTGTAATCAGGTTGGGCAATCCTATTGCAGCAATTTACCAGGTGGTCCACTGTTTCTTCAGCTTCTTTGCATAAGCAGCAAAGTCTTACTGTCTGTTGCTATCTTCTCAATTCTGGCTTTGTATGCATTTGTCCTTAAGGCTTGGTCTTGTAGAGCCAGAATTAGTCTCTCAGACTCTTTCTTCTTTCTTAGCCATTGCCAGGTCTGGTTATTTATCTGCTTTCCCTGCTACTTTTTAAATGTACTAGTCATGTATTGCTTTGTCTTCTCATGCCTCCATTCTGTTTTTCATTTGGTCTTTCTTGTAAATCAGTATGGTCTCTCCAGTAGTCAGTAAACCTTTCTGGCATACTAACTTCAGTGCATCTTCTTCATTGTTCTTCAGATATTCTTCCAAAGCCCATTTTTCTTCTTCAACCATCTGATGTACTTGCAACAATCCACGACCACCTATTTGCCTTGGTAGATAGAGTCTGTCAATGTCACTGCGAGGATGAAGGTCATGGTTCATTGCCTTTTTTGGGGGGGGGGTCTTCTTATCTGTATCAGTGATGTGAATCACTGCAGTTATGAAATGAATCTTGTGGTCTGGCTTCCCTCATTTACTTTGCTTGTCGGAAGCTGGCTAGAAAAGTTACAAATGGTGATCATGTGACCCTGGGACAGTGCAACTGTCATACATACATGCCAGTTGCCAGGTGCCTAAATTTTTAATCACATGACCATGGAGATGCTGCAACAGTCAAAGTGTGAAAAACAATCATAGTTTTTTTTTTTTAGTGCCACTGTAACTTCAGGCGGTCACTAAAGAAATGGTTGTGAGTCGATAATATATCAAGAGACAAAATGAAATAACAAGTGACATCAAAATCAGCAAAACAAGCAAACAAGGAACAAAACAAAATCACTAAAACAAAAAAGCCATGCATCAAAGTTGTAACCTTCATTCTGCCCTAAAACCTGGTGGGGAAAAGAAGTCCTTAAGAGCTTCCTGAACATCATCTCAGCAACAGCCACCCAGATCTCTCTCTCTCTCTCTCTCATATATATATTTCTAATGACAGTCAAAATATATGAAAATAATTATGAAATCATATCTGTTTTAAATATATGCTTACTTGGAAGAACTAATTAAATTAAATAGAACATATTTCCTTCAAGTAATCCCCCCCCACCCCAAGTCTATGGGGGAATAAGAAATGAAGAACTAAAAAAGAACTGCATACTCAGACAACCTAAAAGTGTTTAAAATGAGGATCAAATGCCTATATAAATGGAATTTTGCAAGAACAGACAACAATATGGTACATTATTCTGAAGATTCAGTGCTACTAACCACTAGGTAAGCTTTGTTCTCTATGTTGAATGTGAAAAGATTAAGGAAGAGCAGAGAAGGTCTTTAGAGCACAAGTAAGCGCTCTTGTAATTCCATGCAGGAGATAGCAAAATAAAATTAAAAAAATCAGGGCAGTCTGTCAACCCTCCTGTCTTTTCAATCCATACCCCTGCCTCCTAATTGCTGAAATTCAGCAGTATGTGTGACATCCTGTGGGTGGAAGTACCTTCTGTTAGGGTGGCAGGACCTTTGAATCAAAAACCCAAAGATAAAATTTGAAAAGTGGCTATTTCTTGAGATGTTAGAAAGCCAAGCAAAAAGTACAATGTCTGTGCACGTAAATATGTGTATCACTTAAAAGAAAGAACTGAATATGAATCACAAATATGAGTAGAAGATGGCTTTATTACAGAATATGTTGAGAGAATTGACAGGTTTTACTCTTAGAAAAAAAGAAATCGTATCAAATTCATTGCTGTGACTGGAGGCAAAGCTGATTTTTATGCTCTACCAAAAGAAAAATCTGATTTCTTGAAAATGCTGTTTAACACATTTCTTGTGACTTTTAATGTTAAGACCATAATATACAGTATGCTTTCTGTAAAATAATGTTACTGATAAATATGGACATTTTATTTCATGCATGTGTTAACTGCTCCCGGACTGGCACACAAAGCTCAGAGCTGAAATGAAATGGCTTGGAAAAACTCAGGAACTCTAATATGTTACACATGTTTACTCAGTTCAGTAGGACCGATTCCCAAGTGTGCAAAGGTCTGTAGCCTTGGCTGAATTAACAGCATAACAAAAGGATGCTACATCATGGCAGTGTTTGAGCTCAGCCCAGCTATTGGTGTTTATTATCAATTATCTGAACCATTTCTAAAACAAACCTTGATTAATGAACCTTCTTTTTATATATTTTATTTTGTATCAGTGATATGCTACTTTTCCTTGTGTATTTATGTTCTTTTTCATATGTATACCATGTCCTATTTTAAAACCTGTAATACAAGATGACAGCTGTAAATGAATGTGCCTACGATGAAGACTGACTGTATAGAATGGCACTTGCCTGCATGCCAATGTTTTTCAATCTTAGTATTTTAAGATGTTTAGACTTCAACTCCCAGAATTCAGCTGGTAGGGAATTCTGGGATTGAAGTCCATAAATCTTGAAGTTGCTCTGGCTGAGAAACATTATTCTATGTATAGCATGCATGCATTGCATCAGATCAGCTGAAATACCATCTCACTCCCTTATGAATTGACAATCCTTGCAATGTGCTTTCATCCTCAAATTTAACAACTTGAGCTTCTAAATAATGACTTCTAGATAACAAAAATGAAAAACCAAGAGCATTCTGACAGAAATGCATTCACTTTGGTCAGAGGTCTTTAAACCCCGACTTGATAGGCATTTTAGAAATTCATCGACAGGCAGATTTAATTCTTCCCCCAATGAATAGACAAAAATTAGTCCTCTAAGAGAACAGCATGAAGTGTGTGAAGTATAATGTTTCGTGCTCCAGATAGATTCTACAATATGATTGACCAATTTGGGGAAAGAAACTGGGAGAAAAATGATAGACTTGGGCCTATAAACTTCAGTCAGGGTTTTTCAATCCTGGCAACTTTTATATGTGGCAACATATGTGGACTTCAATTCCCAGAATTCTCCAGTCAGAATTCTAGGAATTGAAGACACGCACCTTAAAGTTGCCAAGTTTGAGAAACACTACTCTAACTTATGTCATCACAGTAGTTTTCAAACTATCGGTGTGGAGACTAAATTGGAGCTTATAGATAAAGTGAGCATTTTATATGGGTTTTCTGTTACTACATATTGCATCCATCATTTGCTTATGTCATCTCCTGCCTTTTAGCCTTGCCTGCCATCATGGCTAATGAACAGCAACAGATTGAAGAATTCACAAACATATTTCTTCTTAGAAGCGCATAAATATAATTCTTACAATACTTTCTTCCCCAGGTATCTAACCCTAATTTGCTTTAAATTATCTACATAGATAACACAGAGTACTTCAGTGAAAACTTAGCCAATTACGTGTGGGTGTTATTGGGTTGCTCTTTGTTATTTTAGGAGAATGTGTGGGTGATCTTCACATGCAAGAGATAGAAGTGGAGTATTTTGGGTGAAATAAATTAATAGATCGTATACTGGGCAATTGAGATCTCGTGGGACATTTTGAAAATGTTGTAAGGAAATAATCTGGACTCTCCATAGCAAAGTAAAAAGTAATTTGGACTGAAAACAAACAAATATTTTCAGAAAGTTAAAGTCTAGTGTGGTCAGTAAAATTAAAAATACAAAAACAACTTGAGAGTCTCACACAAATGATTTTCCCCTGAAATTCCTGCTCTAAAAATTGAACAGTTCTTCAATGCCATAAATGTATGTTGTCCTTGTTTAGCAACTGCATTGTTTAGCAAACATTCAGTTACTTCAGGGATGAAAAAGTAACTTTCCTGACAGTCCTCATATTTTTTTAAAAAAATCTTAGAAAAAAGGGTTTCCCCCCCCCCTGTTTGTGCAAGACACTATTAGAAATGGATGACATTATTTTGAGCATTAAAAAAATAGTTAGACTAGTTTTCTCACAATTTGGAACATATCAAAACACTTAGCCTAAACGTTTATGTACCCAGATGAGGGAATACTACTCAGAAGAAAAACACTTGGGTAGCATCATGGTTCTTAATACACATTGGCAATAAATTCAGTGGCAGAATTCAGTGAAAGCATCAGTTCCAAGAGATTGTATGTTTGCAATTTAGTGGTCCTGTTGACCTTTCTAAATAAACTTTGCAAAACATTAATTCAAAAAGGTGCTTTTGATCACATATAAAGTCCTATATAGCACAGGCCCTAGACATTTCAGAGCCATCTGTCTCTAAGTGTATACAATATGTCTATATTACAAGTTCCAATAAGGCAAGCTCTGGGTTGCATCAATGTTATTTAATAAGAGTCATGCCTTCTCTATCACAGCAGCTGCCCATAGAATAGTGCCTCCCCCCTTTGATTAGCTGCAACTCTTTTTGCCTTTAAGAAGGCCTTGGTTCTTCCCTCAGGGCAGGATGATATATAAGCCTGTTGAAAACACATGAGGTCTGCATTTTCATAACCTTGACTTGTTTTGTTATTAACTGAAGTTCTTATACCGTGATGTTTTTAACACTTGCTAGCCTGCCAGAGTTACGGCAAATACAAAGGCATAATTTGAGCCAATACTTCTTACAACAGTTGTTCAAAAGAGAGTAAACAAGGATCATATTCCAGAGGCTGGGATTCTATCCAAATGATAAATTTGAGTACTGATCTGTACACTGGTTGCTTACGGTAGTAATTATACATCTCCAATTCAGTTAAGTTTTCTAAGATTATTGCTATTCAGGTGACAACATATTTTATAGAATTACAGTATTTTTGATTGCAGAATTACAGAATTTGGATTGCAGAAGTAAGAATTAGAGCAACAGTCAGGAATATACAGGAAATTTTGTTATCAAGTAAGATTTATTATTTCATTATTTATTAGATTTTTGTTATCTATGACTGCAGAGGGCTGCAAACAAAAGCAGGATATTAAGTGAAGATTATCAAATGAATAGAGAATTGCAGGGGAAAAGACTATATACATCAGCCTAAATATATATGTATTTGTGTTACAACTCCTGGTATGCCCAAATATAGGTCTCCCTTTATTTATTTATATATATAATGTTTTCGTACATTTTCACGGGTGTAGGTATGCTGGTCTTCAGCAAGTAAGCCTGAAGATGGCGAGTGAGACCTTGCCGAAATGTTGCCAACACAATCTCAATCTTACATGGGAAAAGACCCGAATACAACAAGACCAGTGGGGCTTTCTAAGGAATGAATATTTTTATTTTATTATTATTTGTAGTACTATTAGTTAAAGTGGTATTTATTACATTATTTTCATATAATAAATGTTTTGGGGAGCGGCAATGAGCAATCTGAAATTTCATGAAGGAGTCAATGATCTAAAGTGTTTGGATTACCCTTGTGATAAGCAATTGAGCAGATATTTTTTGAGCTGCCAAATGTCAAATTAGCTAAATGGCATTTTATTTTAATGGCTTTTTTCTCAGTGATGTTAGCTTTGGAGGTAGGAATTGCTAAGCATACTTAAGATTTCCAGCTCTTTTGTTTCTCCCACCCATAAGGTATTGCACCTCTGTAGTGGGTATAGCAAATAATTATTCTAAGCACACTTTCAAGGAAGTAAGTCTCACTAAATTCTATGTAATCTACCTTTAAATAGAAAGTGCAAGATTCTATTGTAAATATCTCTCTCTGGAAGAGATTACCATATCCTTATGCATTTTATAATAAGAAAAGTTAACTTTGTTATTAGTTGCGAAGTCGTGTCTGACCCATCGTGACCCCATGGACAATGTTCCTTCAGGCCTTCTTGTCCTCTACCATTCAAGCTCACACCTTCTGCTTCAATGACTCCATCCATCCACCTTATTCTGACGTCCCCTTCTTCTTTTGCCCTCAATCTTTCCCAGCATTAGGCTCTTCTCTGGGCTTATAAGCTATTCCAATTAAAACTAACACTGAGCAACCCAACCTTAATATATCTTACCATAAAATAGCAAACCCTAAATCAATCAATCTCTCTCTCTCTCTCTCTCTCTCTCTCTCTCTCTCTCTCTCTCTCATTTAATCCATTCAACAATGTTATGCATCTTTTATTCTACAGTATTTTACTGTCCATCCATTCAACAGTTTCTATTTGTAGAAAAAAATTGGTAATAGATATTTTAACAAAATCAGTAAGAATCTCTATGACACTTTAAATAAATGTATGGCTGGATCAGTTTTCACCCAAGACAACATTTCATCAGATCCATCACAACCAATGAAGAGCAGCAGCATTGCATGCTAAGGCTGTAGGTAAGATGCCAATGAGCAAGATATGCAATAATCTTTCTTAAGATCTGGTGGCGCACCTTAAAATTTATTCAAAATGCATTTATCTCTAAAGTGCAACTCTTTATTATTTGACTGTTTTACATATGCTTAATACTTCAAGATCTTATATCCTCAATGGGCACCCATGCATTAATGAACCAGAAAATTCCATACAATTTATCTTAGGTTATTTCTATGTATTACCACTGTTTTTCTCCTGGTATAACCAAATATCTGAGAATTTGAACCTCTGCAAATGATATTTTCAACATTAGTATATAATGGCAGAATACATGCAGAAAGATGTAGGACACAGAGACAGATATAACTGGGAGGCAAGAAAACCCCCCATCATTAAACCCAATGCAAGGATGAAATCCATATTTCACCGAATTCAAAGGCATAATTCTCACAACTTTCAATGTTTTTGGATTGAACCTTCAGTGTCAGTAGTCTGTTTACAATATAGTGCAAAACTAGACTTGATAATAGCAATTTGTGAACAGTTTAGGGCATACTGTTTTAAACCCTGATCATTTTCTCACCTTCTAAAATTTTGAGAAAAGCAGTCACAGGATAGAAATGGAAAGTTTTAAAACACTTTTTCTTCAATCAAACAATCTACTCTCTTACTCAGTATTAAGCAATGTGGCCTTAAACTCTTTTCTCCTGCAGGGAAAACATGCATACTTATATGTGAGCAGTGTGTGTGTGTGTGTGTGTGAATGAGTGTGTATGTGTGCACGTACACAGGTTTGTGCTTTCAAGTGTATTCCCAAATCTCGTGTCCATTTTAGCCCATATAACTTGGACTCCTCAGCTTCTAAATAGATCTAAATTAAATAGATATTTAATTTTCCTTAATCACAGTTCCCATTCTGATTACTTCTGCACTTCCTAAAATGTCAATGCTTGAGGGACAGGGAAAGAGAAAAATATGAAATGGCAGAGGGGAAAAACAGATTGGCAGTTGGGTCAAATTTGCAAATGAAAGTTCAAATTCAGCCAGGTCATAAAGTTCAACATTAATAAAAGATTGCTGAATCTCGCACTACGATCCTCAGTATATTTACTCTGAGATGACAATATTTTATGGGATTACTCCTTAATAAATGCAACAATAACTGCAGTCTCTGAGTTACAGAGCTAAAATAGGATGCCCAGACACTATGCAATGATTCAGGAGCCCTAGAGAAATGGGGGGGGGGGGCGCGGGGAGAAATACAAAATAATAGATAGAAAGGTAATTAGCTGGCATAGTATGAAAGAAGGTAGTTTACTCAAAATGTATCTGTGCCAATGGCACAAAATACCAAAATTACACCACATCCCTGATTGATGGCAAGGAGTTCAATCTACTGGGGAAATCTACATAACAAGTCTCCTTAAAGGGACTGTCAATTCCAATTGATTATTGCTTAAGTAAAATTCCTGGTGGATCAAGATTAACCTGACTAAGGCTACGTTTCAGGGCACCCCAAACCTACCTACTCTGGTCTATTTTCTGCGCAGATTACAGTTGTCAATGGATTCTGTAAAAAGCATTTCATTTTGCAATTTTCTGCAAAGAGAAACTTGGGGCCACAAAGTAAACTGGGTAGGGATGGACTGGTCCCAGTAGGCTTTAAAGGAAAGGAGGCGCAAAGAAGCTACGGATCTGGCACAGCTCTCTCTTATAGGAGGGATCCAGTGGCTGTTCTCTGCTGAGGCGTGGGCAGCAACTACAAAGGAGGGAGGGAGAGAGAGACGTGCAGCTATCACTGCAGAGAGATAGATTCTGGTGGTACTAATTGTAATGAGGAAGAGAGAAAATTAACAACTCCTTCCAACCTCTGTGGCCTTGCCTTTGATTTTTCTCAGGTTTACAGAAGTGTGAGGTGCGGGACCATCCATCTTTCCACCCCCACCACCCCCATGCCAATAAGGACATCCCTGTGGTGGAAGCTGTCAGGTGGCATAGCCACACACACCTTCTTTGCGAACCATCCCACAAAAAGCGCATTGTGGGCTTTCGGGAAAACCTCTCGCTGTCAATCACTTAGCTAAGAAATCCCCTCCAGGGAGCAGAGAAGGCAGAGCGAGGGTAAAAAGCCACATCCGGGGTGGGGGGGGCGCTGCAGGAAGGGACGGGCAGCGCCTCCCGAGGGCAGGGGGTCCCCGTCTCCGCGGTCCTGGCGCAGAACTCGCTCTCTGCCTAAAATCGAGACAAGGACGCGCGCTCCGCCTGGACCGCCGCACGTCTTATGCGCTTCGCCGCATCAGGCCGTGCCCTGCCCAGCTTCCAGGACCGAAAGGGCGGCCAGATCTACGCCTGCCTAAGCCCGAAAGGGAAACTGCCGCAACCTCCATCTCGTCTCATCCACGCCCCTCCTTACCTACTGTCCTGGAGCCGATGCAGCCCATCCTTCCGCCCAGTGAGGTTCCTCCAGGAGGAGGGAGCGGTGGCGAGCGGAGAAGGAGAAGCAGCCGCCGCCGCCGCCGCAGCAGCAGCAGCCTGCGCACCGAAGCAGAAAGCGGGAGCGTGACCGCGCTGTGGAGCGGAATTCCCGTCACGGCGAGTCCCCAAGGCGGCCCTCCCAGGGCCGGGTGGAGCTCCTCATCACTAGGCTCAGGTGCGGGAGAGCGCTCCGAGCCAGGGCTGCGGCAGGCAGCGCGCGACGCCTGGAGGGAGAAGCGCCAGAGCCGCTTGGCCGCCGGACTCGCCGCTGCCGTCTCCCCTCAGCCTGGCGGGGCGAAGAGGGATGCTCGCGGGGCTCACAAGGGAGACGGGTGGGCGGGGGAGGAGGAAAAGGAGCGCCGAGATTGGGTAAACAGCTCGGGAGCCTTGCGCGGCGCTGCCATTGGCTGAGTCGGAGCCGCGGCTGGAGGAAGGAGGCAACGAGGAGCCCCCGCGCTGCCGCTTCGGCTACGTGTGATGCTCGGAGCAGCAGCCAACAAGCCAGACGCTCTGACACCCGCCCATTCGCCCCGGGTTGCGGCGGCGGCGATAAGGGGAGTGGCGCTGCAAAGCGGAGAGCTTGCATTCACGACTTGCCAAGCGGCTCCGCTGCCGGAGCGGTCATTCTTGAAGCACCCTCCGAGGAAAAGAAAGGGCGCGGATGAGGAACCGGCGAGAGCTAAATCGAGGAGTCCGACCTGGGGTTCGCGGGACGAAGCGTTGGGTTCAAAAGAAGTCCCTTCATTCGCCCCAGGTGAGCATGCAGAGGATGGCAGCCGGGAAAGGGAAGGCGCAAGCTGCCATTCTATGCAGCCTTACCTGGGATTAAGCCTTCTTGAACCCAACGGGACTCGCGCCGCGTGCGGGACAACCTCCCGGCAAAACCCCGCACTGTGCTGCGCGCTCTGCTTTAGAGCAGGGACAGCCCGGTTCGCCCGACGAGCGGATGGGGCGCTCTGAAAGCCCGTCTCGCGCTCCTCCTCCTCCTCCCCGCCTTGGTCCCCAAGGGCTCCGCGTGCGCAGAGCCTCCCAGCGTTGGCCGAGGGGAATGGCAGCAGCGCCTCGGAGCACGCGCCGCAACCGCATTGCCTTGAGCTGCAGTGCATCGCTTTTTGCGGGCGCGTGGGGAGCTCCGCTGGACGGAGGGAGACCCTTGCGGAGACGTGGCGGTAGGATAAGAGGCGTAGAGGCCGAAGGAAGAGAGAGAGAGGAGGGGGGGGGTGTTGAAGTAAATTCGGTCGAGGATACCGGGGAAGGAGACGAAACTAGACGGAAAAGGGTGAACAAGAGAGCTGAGCTGGTCGGCGATGGACGGGTACGGGTGAACGGAGGCCCCCAGGTGCCTCCACGGAGAAATATCTGCAGCCGCTTGCGTGGAGAAGGGCTCGTCGCACTCGCGATCCTGTCTTCCCTGCCTTCCCCGGAGGAGATGGAGGAGGATCGGCCCCTCCAGGCAACAGGAATAGAGAAGAGCTCCCCACATGAACAGAAACTTTTATTTCCGTCTTTGGCTAATAAAAATACATTCTATAAGACAAACAAATCCAAATTATCCTAAAGGTGATTCTTCAAGAGGCAAGGGTGCTTCTTCAGAACTGAAAAAGCTTCTTGGATGGGAAGCAAAATGTCTTCAAAGAAAAAAAAAAACCAAAGTCCAGTTGCCTCTTGAAAAAGCACCTTTGGGACAACCATGACCTGGATGGCTGAGAATCTCCTTAGACCAGGGGTGTCCAAACTTGGGAACTTTAAGACTTGTGGACTTCAACTCCCAGAATTCCCCAGCCGGCTGGGGAATTCTGGGAGTTGAAGTCCACAAGTCTTAAAGTTCCCAAGTTTGGACACCCCTGCCTTAGACAAACCAAAATTATCCCTTAACCTCAGTAACTGTAAGCAACCATTTGTGGTGGGGAAGCTTACACACAACTTCACAATGTTTTGCTACTTTTAGAGAAATAAATTTATCTTCATTGTTTAAGAGAGAATACTACTAATAAAGAGTGCCCTGGAAATGTAAATAAAAAGGAGGCAATCGCTGGTGGCAAATGTGCTGTAGAACTGACGGTACAAAAGTACACGGGCTGTGGTTTCTATGGCACCCGAGTACCAGGGCTGACATTAAGTTTTACATGAGTTTTCCTATATTTAACCATCATGTTACGAGAAAAGGCAGCCGTTTCTGTTTGGCCTTCTGTATCGTTAGATTATCTGCTTTAATTTGATCTAGCTTGAGCTGATCCTAAGATTAGGATGGCTTCACTGGAGGAGCCACAGAGGTTTCTATAGAAGCTGGATCAGTAACAATTATGTGATTGCATAATTAAAATGATAGTATTGTGTGATCAGGTTCCGGTATATCATGGTTATATACATTATGAGTATTAATAACCAAATCGCAGTGCCCATACCAGATACATATTTATATCACATTATGGTCTCCAAATTCAGGACAGCCTTATATTTAGCTGGATTTAATGCTCTCTCCTCAACTGTTTTGGAAGAGAAATTTAGGGAAACCCCATATGAAATCCAATATTGCCCCTGTGACTCAGGTGCTATAGAAATCACAGCCCATTTTATTTTGTAATGTCAGTTCTACAGAGACATTTGTCATTGATTGCCCTCTTTTTATTCAAATTTTCCAGGGCACTCTGATGATTTTTATACAACTTATCTTAAACAAACCAAGATAACTTTATTTCTCCAAAAGTAGCAAAATGTCTACAATATTGTGTGTAAGCTTCACCCACAAATGGTTGCTAACAATTTTTGATGGTATGAGATAATTTTGCTTTGTGTATTTTATAGAGTTGATTTTTATTGGTCAGTCGCCAAAATAAGGTCTCTGTTCTGTTCTCCCCTTTGTGACATGACCAGAAGGAGAACTTCCATATTTACAGAGAAGCTGTAAGGTTGAAAGAAAAGCATCTGTTGCAGCAAAAACAAATGTCAGAGACAGATACAATCGTTTTTAGACACTGAAGAAAGTTTGGTTATTGATTGCACTAAAGTGACATAGAGGCTGCCCTGGAGAGATTTTTTTTTAAAAAATTACAAATACTATGAATACTTCTATCACACCAGCCTCCTCACCACATCAGCTTCTCCCCCCTCCACATTTTCAACAACTTTGTGTATATAAAATGTTCCTCTCTAAGGAGCTGATTTCATACTTCTGCTGAAGTAGAGTATAATTCATAAAATCTTGTATACCATGTTTTTTGGACTATAAGATGCACCGGAGTATAAGATGCATCGACATTTCCATCCTCTTTTTTTGGGGGGGGGAGTATGTCTTTTTATTTCAAAAAGTATGGTAATCATAAATAAAAATGCAAAAGACTAAGGCAGCTAATTCTTGCCAAACAGGTAGGTGTTGGCAAAAGCTGCCATGACTAGAACTGCCCAATGGGATGTTCCCTACTACTGACAGTTAGCTGAAGCTTAGCACTACAGAAAGTCCTCAACTTACCACCATATTGAGCCTGGAATTTCTGTTGTTAAGTGACACATTTGTTAATGCCCCAAGTTTTGCCGCATTTTACTACCTTTCTTGCCGCAGTTGTCGTGAATTACTGGAGTTTTTAATTTAGTAACATGATTATTAATTGAATCTGGCTTCCCCATTGACTTTGTTTATCAGAAGTTCACAAAAGGTGAAAGGGAAGGCTATAAAAACTGAATAACAATTTTCCATGATTAAAATTCCAACAAACTGAAAACAGCACCAGGATTAACACACAATCATACAGACCCATGAAGCTCATAATAGCAAAAACAAGGCCACGAAGTCCAAACATCTGTTCAGACAGAAATATTTTCATCTGGTGTTGAACCAGGGGAGGAAAATGGCCTGTCATCTTAGGCCACAAACGTCTTGTATAATCACACAATAGTACTACAATTAACTGTAATTAAAAGTGATGGCATAGCCGTGATAAGATGCTATGGCTGTGTCAGATATGCCTATTGTGAAGCTGCTTGCCTGCCAAGACCAGCATGGAACAGAGCATCATCTTTATTTCAACCCCCACTTAACTTGAGTTAGCACTAATTGGGTCCAGCCTATTTCATTTTTGACTCTCCTTGGTCTACATACAGCAGCTGGAGGTGTGATTTACTACTAGAATGGAGGTACAACAGATCATAGGAAATGCAGGTTTGGGAGAAAGAAATCTGTTTTGGTTCTACTTCCAGTGTTACTAATGCAAGGTCATCTTAAAAAGATTTTGTATTTTGTAGAGAGTGTTTGAATGTGTTTGTGTGTGTGTGAAAATATTACAGAAATCTAGTTTGTTGTTCATGAAAGATACTTGAAATGTGTTAGCACAGATGCTGTGGCATGGAGAAGTTAGGCTTCCAAAAGTACTGGATTAAAAATTAGATTTAATCTGGATTAGAAGTTATTCCAAAAGTACTGGATTAAAAATAACAGAAACTGTTTTTTTATTCTTAATCCCTCCATGAAGAAGTTTAGGAGTTGCTATATGCAGCATTTTTCAAACATGGGAACACATGAAGAAATTTTTTCCCCATGATTGTGTATAAGCATGCAGCATACATACATGCATCCTTATATGAAAAATGTGTCTGAAATAAACTGTTAAGTAAGTACATATGAAAGTTCTCAATGCTTGAAATAGGAGTTCACAATTTAGAGTGCGTCTTTAAAATCTCAATTATGATAACAGAGAACGTATTTGATGCTGTAGCTGATTGCAGGAATTCGGACTGAGTGGTTGAGAGTTTGGAGCACGAGCTACATTAACGACCAACACATTTATTATGGATTGTGCTTTTCGAGAGAAGAGAGTCACACCTGAAAGCTTCTGCAATAATACATTTGTCTCTCTTTAGGATGCTACATTTGTTCTCAAAATGACAGACTAACATGGCTAGATATTTCAAAGAACTATCTTCACTGTATTCAAGCAAGGGCAAAATGACTCACAAGGGTAATTCTTCCTTTTCTCGTCGTCAGTGTGGGTTTGTGACTTTAACCAAGGTAAACATGATAATCATTTTTCTTTTGTCCATGCCTTTCTTATTCAAATAGAGTACAATAAACCGCAGTGAGTCTGATTTCAGTATCAAAAAAGTCATTTAGCTCAGAGTGCTTCATTCTCCATTCCTCATTTGCTTTATTGTGTAGCACCCAAATTTTTTATTTCCCCCAATAATCCAATTCTGGAACAAGAGAAGTTAGCCAAGAAGAAAAGGCACTTTTTGACAAAGTGCATAAGGCAATGTTAGGAAAGAGGGAAATTCAGCCCCCCCCCCCTATCTTGAATGGATACATACAATTAATTTCCATTCAAGCAAAGTAGAGAGTATACAAGTGTCATTGCTCCAAATACATCTTGAATCATATGCTTATCTGCTTTGCAAATTTAACTACAGTAACTTTAAACAGGAAGATGATTGTTCTATGCATAAAATTGGATGAATAGATACTAGACCAGCAATGGCGAACCTTTTTTGGCCCGCGTGCCACAAGTGGGGGGAGCGCAGGGGGGTCGTGTGCGGGCGTGCCGCACCCATAATGCAACGCGCGATCCCCCAGTGCGCATGCGTGCACAACGCGTGCCCCCATTTTTACATGCTTTTTTCGCCCTCCTCAGGCTCCAGAGGTTTTATAGGAGCCTGGGGGGGGCAAAAAGAGCCTCCCCCGCCCCCCCCGGAGGCCCTCCGGAGGCTTGAGGGACCGTCCGAAGGCACGCTTAAAACCACCCTCCGAGCAAACCGGAAGTGACTTCTGGGTTGCTTGGAGGGTGGTTTTAAGCGTTCCGAAGGCTTCAGGGACCGTCCGGAGGCTTCCCTGACGCCTTCGGAGCGCTTAAAACCACCCTCCGAGCAAACCGGAAGTGGTTGCTCGGAGGGTGGTTTTAAGCGCTCCGAAGGGGTCAGGGAAGCCTCCGGACGGTCCCTGAAGCCTTTGGAACGCTTAAAACGACCCTCCGAGCAACCCGGAAGTCACTTCCTGTTTTCTTGGAGGGTCGTTTTAAGCGTTCCAAAGGCTTCAGGGAACCCTCCGGACGGTCCCTGAAGCCTCCAGGGGAGCGGGGGAGGCTCTTTTCGCCCTCCCCAGGCTCCTATAAAGCCTCTGGAGCCTGGGGAAGGCGACCAGGTGAACTCAGCTGGCCAGCGCGTTGCGTGCCCTGACAAATGGCTCTGCGTGCCACTTGTGGCACGCGTGCCATAGGTTCGCCATCACTGCACTAGACTCTCGTAAACAAAGTTCAATTATCAAGCATATTTTTGTAGCAAACACTGGGTGCTTCTTTATTGTTAGAGATGGAGGATGGTGCTTATTAGTTATTGCACACATAAGTTCAAGTGCTGGAAGGCAAGAAAATGAAGACAAGCTGAATGTCAGTAAAGATAGAAATGGCATGTTAAGAAACTAAGATTTTAAATGCTGTCTTGGTGCTTATCAGCTGCTCAATATTGAGCTTGTATATTTGAGAATTAACTTCCAGGGTTGTTGTGCTAACATTTGCCCTCCTAAATTTCCAAACTATTTTTAATCCTATTCTTAGGCTGCTTTAGAATTTCTTTCCATTTTCTTTTGGTGATTACTTGAGCTGGTTGGAGAATTCTAGGAGTTGAAGTCTACCTATATTAAAAGTTGCCATGGGTGGGAATTCTAATTGAGATATCCACAGAGTTGCAGGAATTTTTTTATTATGCAGTTCTCCCTGTAAGCTTTCTTGAAGGATGTTCCTTAAGGATGTTCCTCATCTCCTGGAATGTGACTGATATTTGGAAGCTTTGTGTGCTAGTGCACTCTTTTTCAAAAAAAAAAAAAAAAGCATGGCGAGATGGCATGCTGTTTTAGAATGCTTCTGGATTAAGCTCTCCTTGATGTCCCGGCACAAGGCAATGGCCAATAGTACTACTCATTAGTTTTGGATTTCTAGAATAATTGTAGAATAATCTACAATTATTCTAGAACAACTCAAATTACATCTGCACTGAAAACCAGCAAGGGGCAGTTGTAAAATTTTCTGGAGGAATTTGCAGGATTAGCCAGGATTGGGTATTATGATGTCCAATTGGCCTCGAGACAGAGTTAAAACTGAAGCCATGCCTCTGTGCTCCTTACTTCTGGTTCCCAGTTTCAACTCTGTCTGGCTGAAGAAGGACGAGTTGTTTTTGGTTCCAGTGATTCCCAAACACAATCCAGTGCCATTTTGCAAATTCCTTCCCCCTGCCTTCCCCCTTTTGCCTCCATCTGCTTCCCGGAAGCCTCCCCTTGATGTGGCTTGCTCCCGGCCACCAATAAGGATTTTACAAGTTGTTTGTTGGGGCTATTAGAGGCGGGACGCCATTCCGGTGGCCATTTTGGGCCTTGTGTTCCAGCAGGCTGCATGGGCTGAGGCAGAGGCTGCTACGGAGCCTCGATCTGATCCCTGCCATCCGGGGGGGGGGGGCATCCCTTTTACAGCGATGCTGCGGCAAGGCCCTGCAGGCCCGGAGCGAGGCCAGGAGGGGCATAGGACAATGAGGATCGCGTGGTGCACCGCGTGGTGGTGCCGGCAGCCGCGCAGCTTGAAAAGGGGCCAGAAAGGTCTACAGGTGGCTGAAAACATCGTGCGGAGGCCATTAGTGACTGGGGGAAATTGTTTTTTGCTACTGGTCGGGTGGGCTGAGCCTGGGGGAGCCCCAACCTGGTACCATGGCGGATGGAGAGAAGAGGCCTGATTCTCCCCCCCCCATTGTCTCCTGGGGAGGGACCTTCCAGTGGGGCCTGAGAAAGGCCCTAGTCTCTGCAAGGCTGCGAAAGACCATGGCTGCTGGGAAGCCTTCCAAGGCCTTACAGAGGGATGAAGAAAGGAGGCACAGGGCTCTGGAAAAGCTGGTGTCAGGGCTGAACAGAGGGGTAGGCCTAGTTCTCCCCTGAGGTCCAGATCACCTATCAGATCGAGGTCTAGGTTTCCTTCCAGGGGGGATTCCCCATTATATGTCAGAGAATATGCAGGGGATATTTCTCCTCCCTCCCTCTCCATGGTAGAACAAGGCCCCTATCTGAGGGATCCTTTTCAATGCAGGGGAGCCAGGGGGGATAGTCCCATTAGGCCATCCTTGGCTCCACAGCCCGATGACTGAACATGTTGGGGAGAAGAAGGATTCCTTCATTAGGGACATGGAACAGCTTCCTGCAAGCATTCAGAGGTTTATTTCCTCTGCAATCTCACATGGAATTGCTACTGGTTTAAAGAAGGGGACTGCAACTGGGGCAAAGATCACTGGGGGGGAGCACTGCTCAGGCCAGGCCTAGACCCTCCCCCGCAGAGGTTCACTGGCCAATTTCACCTTCTCTTGCTAGCGAAGTTTCCGTGGCTGGAGATCAGGTCCAGAAAGAAGTAGATATGTCCGATGATGAGGATCCCTCAAAGCCTGAAACACCAGCATTCTCAGGATTGTTTCCCCCTGATTTGTTCAAATCTCTGCTACACAAGACGAGGGCCACAGCGCAACTGGATGAGATGGAGAGCACCAAGGAAGGTGCCAAGAAAGGTGGCCCGGAAAAGAAACTAGAGGGCCTGGTTTACTCAGAACCTCCTCCAGCGAAGGAGGAAATCCCTGCCCCTAAGCTATTCTTGGAAGTTAATAATAATAATAATAATATATTTATTTCTTAGCCGCGCCCTCTCCCGAAGGACTCGGGGCGGCGTACAACAAAACATTCGAAATAAATATGCAAACAAAACAAACATATAACAAGGTACACTAAAACATACATACATATATATAAGGAGGAGATCGATTAATAAAAACAATTAAAATACTGTATTTAAAACCCCTAAAAATTAAATGTAAATTAAAATACCCAGTTAAAAACCCGTCAGGAGCGATATGGTTAAATCAAAGTTGAGCCAGGCCAGCTGCTTGGAATAGGTGGGTCTTAAGCTTAATACGGAAGGAGCGGAGGTCAGAGGTATTCCTAATATCCGGAGGGAGGTCATTCCACAGGGCTGGGCCCGCCACAGAGAAGGCTCTACTCCTAGGCGCCGCCCCACGACATTGTCTAGCGGACGGCACCTGGAGGAGCCCCTCTCTGTGCGAGCGAATTGGTCGCAGGGATGTATGGGGCAGAATACGATCCCGCAAGTAACTAGGTCCTAAGCCATGGAGCGCTTTAAAGATAGTTATCAAAACCTTGAAACGCACCCGATAGGCCACAGGAAGCCAGTGCAGCTCGCGCAGGAGCGGTGTCACGTGGGAGTACCTAGTACTCCCCATAATTACCCGCGCGGCTGCGTTCTGGACCAACTGCAGCCTCCGGGTGCATTTCAAGGGAAGCCCCATGTAGAGAGCGTTACAGTAGTCCAAGCGAGACGTCACCAGCGCATGAGTGACTGTGCGCAAGGCATCCCGGTCCAGTAGGGGGCGCAATTGGCGCACCAGGCGAACCTGGTGGAACGCCCCCCTTGCCACGGCTGTCACATGGTCATCCATGGACAGCCGGGCATCTAGGAGGACGCCCAAATTGCGCGCCCGCTCCACGGGGGCAAGATGGATGCCCCCAATGGCCAATGATGGAATTAATTGCCTGAACCGGGGGGCTGGTATCCACAGCCACTCCGTCTTGGAAGGGTTGAGCTTGAGTCGGTTGTCATCCATCCAGATCCGTACGGCTTCCACACACCGGGACATCACTTCGATGGCCTCGTTGGGGTGGTTCGGGGTGGAAAAGTACAGCTGAGTATCATCAGCGTACAGATGGTATCCCACCCCGAAACCACGGATGATCTCACCCAGCGGCTTCATATATGTGTTGAACAGGAGTGGCGAGAGGACCGACCCCTGTGGCACCCCACAGGTAAGGGGGCGTAGGGTCGACCTCTCTTCTCCTGTCAACACACGCTGCGTCCGGTCAGAAAGGTAGGAGCCGAACCACCGCAAAACGGTGCCCCGGACCCCCAGCCCCTCCAGCCGGCGCAGCAGGATACCATGGTCGATGGTATCAAAAGCCGCCGAGAGGTCTAATAGGACCAGGATAGAGGAACAACCTCTATCTCTGGCCCTCCAGAGATCATCCACCAACGCGACCAAGGCCGTCTCCGTGCTGTGACCGGGGCGGAAGCCGGACTGGCGCGGGTCTAGATAATCATTTTCCTCCAGATGTCGTGGGAACTGGTAGGCCACCACACTCTCTACAACCTTCGCCAAGAAGGGAAGGTTGGAGACAGGACGATAATTAGCCAGCTCCAAAGGGTCCAGGGAAGGCTTCTTGAGCAAGGGTCTCACCACCGCCTCTTTCAAGGCGGCCGGGAGAGACCCCTCTCCCAACGAAGCATTCACTAGGCCCAGGAGCCAGTCTCGTGTAACCTCCCAGGATGCCAGTACAAGCCAGGAGGGACACGGGTCCAATAAACATGTGGTGGGTCGCAGTCGTCCACGCAATCTGTCCAAATCCTCGATGGCAACCGAGTCAAACTCCTCCCAGATAGAAACCTCAAGACTCGCCATGGGCGTCTCCACTGGATCACTGACAGGAACCCAGTCTCTCCGGATTTGAGCGATTTTATCCTGCAGATATTTACCAAATTCCTCTGCCCTGCCCTGTAGAGGGGCCTCCCGCGGCCTCTGAAACAAGAGGGAGCGGGACACCCGAAACAGGGCGGCAGGGCGGTTCTCCGCGGATGCAATGAGAGTGGCACAGTATTGACGTTTGGCCATTCTCAATGCCACAAGGTACGTCCTTAAATGGGCTCGTACCTGTGTTCGATCAAATTCGGAGCGAGAGGATCTCCAACGACTCTCTAGACGTCTCTTGCGGCATTTCATCACCCTCAGCTCCTCGGTAAACCAAGGGGCCAGGGTGGATCGTTGCCGCCGGAGAGGCCGCAAAGGCGCCATCCGGTTCAAGGCCCCGGTAGTTGCATTATTCCACGCAACCACCAGGTCCCCTACCCGGGGGCGGGTCAAGGTTACAGGAGTTGTTAAGAAACAGTGGGAAAAGCCAGAGACTTTTCCTAACCCTAGTAGCAGTGATAGGAGATTCTTTAACATAGAGCCTAGTTTTTCTGAGGCTTTGCAGGTGCCCACAGTTGACCCTCCAGTGGTGGCCTTGGCTTCTACGTCTACAGTTGTGTCCGGCGATGTGGCTGATTACTTGAAAACCAATGACAAGAAGGTGGAGCTGACGCTTTGCAAAATGTTACAGTCTTCCGCGTGGGCAATCAGCGTCGTTCTTCAGCCGCACGGCTATCCTTTGGCTCCAGCAGATGCAGGAATGGATTCCGCCGGAGGAGGTGCGTACTCATCAGGATCTCAACAAACTGGTTGCAGTCGCACAGTTCTCTGCTAATGCCACTCTGCATGCCATGAAGTATGCCTCCTGGGCGTTGGCCTCCTCGGTAACCTCCTGACGTCTCCTGTGGCTGCAGGGGTGGCAAGCTGAGAACAAGGCAAAGTGGCATCTGGCCTCATCACCTTATGCTGGGGGCTCCCTTTTCAGTGCCCCGTTGGACCCGATCCTCATTGAGGACAAGAATAAGAAGAAGGTCTGCACCTTATTTTCGGAAGCAGCCCTATCTCAGTCAGATCAGGAAGTTCAACAAAGCAGGTATTTTTCAAGATCAGATAGGCAGTCGGATACACACTATCCAAGGGATAGGCCTAGGTTCCAACCCTAGGGGAAGAGGCCCTTTTGGGGGGGAGGTGGCTGTCCCTACCACCGGGGCAGATAGATCAATAGCGACCCCTTCCATAAGCAGCAGACTGATCTTGTTTGCCAACACCTAGGCTTAGCTTACCACAGATGCCTGGGTTCTGAACACCATCAGACTTAGCCTGTGCCTGGAGTTCCTCTCCATTCCCCCAGGTGCAGGGGAATGGAGAGGAACTCCAGGCGCAGACAGGCGATCCAACACCTCTTGGCACCGGACCAAGTAGGGTCAGGATTCTATTCTAACCTCTTTGTCGTTCGGGGGGATGGAGGGCGATAGTAGATCTAAAACTTCTAAATTTTCACTTGGTCTATAGGAGGTTCAAGATGGCATCCCTTAAATCCATCTTGGCGAGGATCAGGCATAATGACTCTATGGCCTCCATCAATGTGACGGAGGCTTATCTCCATATCCCCATCTTCCCTGGCCATCGTAAATACCTCAGGTTCTCCTATTTAGGTAGGCATTATCAGTATAGGGCCCTACCATTTGGACTGGCGTCCGCACCTCGCACCTTCACTAAGGTCCTGGCTGCGGTGACAGCTTCCCTCCGACAACGCTCCATCAGGATCCACTGTTATCTCGATGACATTTTGGTCCAGGCAGCGTCATTTGAGCGTGCGAGGGAGGATATTTCGTTAGTAGTGTCTACGCTCCAACAGTTAGGGTTCTCAGTGAACCTGGATAAGAGTTTCCTGGTCCCCAGCACCAGGATTCTTCACCTAGGGACTATCATAGATTCCAGGTTGGGGAAGATGTTCCTGTCCCACAACCTTAAAGTTAGTTTGTTAGCTTTAGTTAGACAAGTTAGACATCAGTGTTTTGTTCCTGTAGTGGTGCTCTCCAGCTTGCTGGGGAAATTCATTTCTTGCATAGACATGGTGCCTTGGACTCGTCTGCATGTGAGGCTGCTTCAATGGCATCTCCTGCCGCATCAGAGGTCAAACTCTAGCAATTCCAAGGCAAAGGTTCCAGTGATGTCGCAGGTGCAGCTGTCGTTGAGGTGGTGGCTCTCCCCGGCACTACACAAGGGCTGCGAGTTCAGGGAGCCAAAGCACCTCATCCTGACAACGGACGCCAGCTTGTATAGACTCTCTTAGAGTCCCGGATGGTGAGGGCCATTGGACCTGGTTGGACCTTTAACACAATATCAACTGGCTGGAGCTGCGAGTGATTCACTTGGCACTGTGGCACTTCAAGGGCCATGTTCGAGACCGGAACGTCTTGGGGCTAACCAACAACGTGGCGGCAAAGGCCCACATCAAGTGGCAAGGCGGCACACACTCCAGGGCTCTTCGAACTGAGGCGATGGCACTCGGCGCCTGGGCGGAGAGGCATCTTTGATTGCTTAGGGTGGAGCACATGATGGGAGTGACAATCATCAAGCCGACTGGCTCAGTCGGGCCATGGTCGACGACGGAGAGTGGAGCCTTCTCCCGGAATTGTTCCAGACCATCTGCTCCAGGTTCGGCCGTCCAGAGGTAGACCTGTTTGCCACATCGCAGAATGCACAGGTGGAACGGTTCTTCTCTCAGTTCCTGACTTGGGGGACAGAAGGGATCGACATTCTTCGGACTCTGTGGCTGGAGAGCCTGCTCTACGCTTTCCCTGTCCTTCCCCTTCTCCCTGGGGTAGTTTGGAAGGTGATCTCGGGCGGAGCTCATCTTAGTGCCGCCTTACTGGCTGCGCCAGGCGTGGTTTGCGGATCTCATGTGCCTGTCAGTGTCACATCCATGAAGGATCCCAGGGAGAGATGTAGACCTCAGGCAGGGGAACCTGGTGCATCCCGAGCCACTGCAACTAGCTGTGTGGAGATTGAACGGCAGTGCCTGAGCTTTCCCAGAGGGTAATCTCCACCATTGAGGCCTCACGCAGGGGTTCCACCACCAGGATCTATAATCCACCTGGCGGGTCTTTGCAGAGTGGTGTCGGATCTCGGGAGCGAATCTCTGTGAGGCTTCGGGACCTTACGTCTTGGAGTTCCTCCAAGATGGGTTGGATAAGGGGCTCTCACATAGCACCCTTAGGAGACAGGTGGTGGCCCTATCCACAATCATTCGGGGAGAAGGGCTCCTTCCACTTTCCCAGTTTCCGTTAGTTAAGAGGTTACTGAGGCATGCGGGCAACCTCAGATTTCCAACATGGAGCTTCACTACGGTTCTCCAAGCCATGACAGGGGCACTATTCGAACCTCTGAGGAATGTTTACCTGACGTTTGTGATCCTTAAGGTAGTGTTCCTCGTGGCGGTCACCTCGACCCATCGCATCTCCGAACTGGGGGCGTTGTCCTCCAGGTCAGATCTTTGCACATTCCACAATAATCGGGTCATCCTGCGACTGGATCCGACTTTTCTCCCCAAGGTAAACTCCCTTTTTCACAGATTGCAGGAGGTGGTTTTGCCGGATTTTTGCCGGGACCCATCACATGATAGGGAACGTCTTTGGCACAGGCTGGATGTCAGGCTTGTCTTGCGCATTTACCTGAGGCGCACAGAGAGCTTCAGGAAATCTGAAGCACTTTTTGTTTCCTTTTACCCGCTTCCTTGGGGAAGAGGGTGTCCTCCTCTGCTATAGGGAGGTGGATCAAATTGGCCATGGCACTGGCCTATGAGGTTCAGCACCTATCGGTTCCCCAGGGTGTCACAGCACACTCCACCAGGAGCGGGGCTACCTCGGCAGCCTGGGCTACACAGGCGCCTATTGTGGAGCTTTGTCGGGCCACTACATGGGTGTCCCTGTCTCCCTTTATCAGGCACTACAGGTTAGACACTTTTGCATTGGCTGATGTGGTGTTTGGTCGTAGGGTGTTACAACATGTGGTAGTGCATGGGGAGCCCAGGACCAATAGTGCCCCCCCTGAGGGACGTTAACTTGGGTATGTCCCAATCCTGGCTAATCCTGCAAATTCCTCCAGAAAATGACGGTCTTACCTGAACTGTTATTTTGGGAGGTTTGCATGATTAGCCAGGTTCCCGCCCTAGCATTGGTCCAGGGGGCTGGGGAGTTCAGGGGGTAGGGTGTGTCCCCTTATGACTTGTTTTCAGGTGTTTTTCAGTGGACTTGACTGATTGAAACTGGGAACCAGAAGCAAGGAGCAAAGAAGCATGGCTTCAGTTTTAACTCTGTCTCGAGGCCAATTGGACATCATAATACCCAATCCTGGCTAATCCTGCAAATCTCCCAAAATAACAGTTCAGGAAAAACCAACTGTCATTCTCTCCAAATCAAGAGATATACTAATGTGGGATAATCTATTACCAAAACTTTTATTGTTATGATTTTAAGTACATGAAACAGTGTATCATAGAGGGATATGTTTTGAACCAAGGTACATCAAATGGATTTATAGAATATGTCCAAAATCCCAGACCCTTGACTCTCAAAAGGAAGCAAATTTGGGAAAGTTGTGGCTACTACTAATGATTACTGTGCTGCTGCTGCTGAAGTCACATGATTGCAGTCTTCAGTGTTGCAATCCTTCACTTCCTCCCTCATCCAGCAGTAGCCCTATGTAGCGTACAACCATAGAGCGTACTCCCAGAGCGACATCCGTCCTCCGTGCTTTGAAAGCCGAAAAAAAAACCCAAGCGGCGGGCGGCGCCAGCAGCGGAGATACCCTGGCTCTGCAGGTACTGTAGAGTTAGCCAAGGGCAACATGAGCCTGCGAGTCGTGCAAGCGGGGAGCGGAAAAGCCACTCGTGCAACCTCCCTCTCCAGCCATGCAGAGCCCCATTCACTCACCTAGGGGCATTCCAAAGACGCCGAGTTGCGGGAGGCGGAGGGTGGCGAATAGGCGCTTGCATTGCTTGGTGCCTTTCAGATACTGCTAGATCGGTCAGCGGCACTGTGCTTGGCTGGAAAGGGGGGTTGCCGGGCGCATGCATGATCACCTTATGGCTGTTGTGTTGCTGCTGCGACAGCGCAACACAGCCATTCGACCCTGAGGTTGTGCCTGCCTGTTTGGGAGCCCGCTCGCAAGAGAGCAGCTGCCTGGCAATCCCCCCTCTTCAGCTGGACAGCGCTGCTGACCGACCTAGCGGTACCCCGAAAGCACCAAGCAATGCGAGCGCCTTTGTCCCCCACCTCATTCCCACGGCTTGGCGACTTCGGGATACCGCTAGGTTGATGAGCGGTGCTCTACCTGGCTGGAGGGGAGGATTGTCCAGGGGGCTTATTTTCGGGGGTGGGCTTTATATTTTTGCCCACGCGAAAAATGTAGCAAGGCTTTAGTTTCAGGACAGGTCGTATTTTGGGGGAAACATGGTAGTTACATCTCCTATGTAGGAGCAAGAGTCCACACCTTCCCCATAAGATTTTGAAAGGGGCTGCTATTCCATGTAACTCAGACTGTGCATTCGTAGCACAAGTTATGAAGAATCAAGAAAGTGGAATTTTCAGCAAAATTGGAATAATAAGGAACTTTAACAAAACCAGCTATTATAATTTCGAGATCTCAGATAATGTCAGCCCTTGGAGGAAAACTGGGTATTCATTGTCATATATTTTAGACTAACTCTAATTCTGCAAATCAGCTGTAGCAAAAGACCTTTGTTCTCAGGCAGGTGGTTTCAGAATAAAATTGTTCTTCATTCCAATGAATAGATCTTTTTCCTACTAGGTGATGAATAGATCAACACAGAAAATTTGAACTTATCATTCTGAGGAAAAAATACACATTTCAGAATCTACAGTTGTTTGCTGTTGGCTCCCTAACTGTGTGTGAACAATCTGACTGCAATTAGGCCAATGAATATTTTAATTGATAATAAAAAATATTCATTGGCCTAATTGTTCCTTATTAGTCAAGTCTTGACTTGTGCTTAATCTGGTGCCAGAGAACAAATTTCTGTTGTAAGAGAATCAGTTGAGCTTAAGTTATTTTTTTCTGAATGATCAAAAATAAGAGAATAATCAGACTGGATTATTTTAAGGTAAAGCAGGTATTCCAACACTCCATTAAAAAGTGTTTTTTCTCCCCTGACAACTACATTTTAACCTCATTTCAGTTCCCTAAGTTTTAATATTCTCCTTAATCTTTCCAAGACCACCTCATTCAAGGTCTATCAGGCTACCACTGTGGTTCTGCTATTGTAGGTCCTAGTGGGCAGCAAGGATTTGTATTTATTTATTTATTCTTCGCATTTCTAGACTGCCCCCTCTCCCAAAAAGGACTCGGGGCGGTGTACAGTCCACACAACAAATAACAAATATTAAATACAGATATAAATATAGATATAAATATACATATGGAGGAGGTTAAAAAATTAAAAGAACTGTACGGAAGAATATAAATATGGTTCTAAAAACCCTAAAATCAATTAGATTTAAGACCATACCCTTAAAATACCAGATGAGAATATATTTCCAGGAGGTAACAGTTGTAACAGTTATAATTATGCCAGGCCAGCTAATCGAAACAGGTGAGTCTTCAATTTTTGTCGGAAGGAGCGGAAGTCTGTGGTGGTTCTAATATCGGGGGGTGGTGGAGGTCATTCCAGAGGGTTGGGCCCATCACAGAGAAGGCCCTACTCCTTGGCGCCGCCCGCTGGCATTGCCTAGTGGATGGCACCTGGAGAAGCCCCTCCCTGTGAGAGTGGATTGGCCGCAGGGATGTATGTGGGAGGATGCGATCCCGCAAGTAACTAGGTCCTGTGCCATGGGGCGCTTTAAAGATGGTAATCAGAACCTTGAAACGCACCCGAAAAACCACAGGCAGCCAGTGTAGCTCGCGCTGTATGTTGTGTATGCTGCTGCTAAGGGTAGGTGACAACTAGTGCACTAATGGCTGATTCGGTAGATGAGAGAATTTGATCAGCCTCTGACCAAGTGATGATCTGTAGTATTTCTGTGGACATGGTAGACATCTCTGTTATTGTGAAAAATGAAACACTGTGTTTTTCTTCAACCATAAATTTGGGCATTATTTTAGAACGCTTATGGTCATCCCCAGAACTCTTTGCTAATTTTGTGAAAAGTTTGTCCTGCAATCTTCTCTCATTTAGCAAATGAAGACTTTAATAGCAGAAAGCTGGGGGGGGGGGAGTTGTGTCCACCATCACTGATAAATTAACTACCACCTTGCTGATTCACTGAAGCTTCAAAATTATTCTACACTACCTTGAAACTTGCAAGAATTGAAGCTACATCTGCACAGCAAATACCTGGGGGAAAACATCATAGGAAATTGTTCCAGCTAAAAAGAAATCAGCTATATTTTTGGCCGAGTTAATTTTCTTCCTGTCTTTGTTTTCCAAAGCCAGTGAAACTAAAGATTCTCCAGGAATGCATGAAATCCAAAGCCATTACATCATGCAATGAAACCTCTAGGAACATATCCAGCAAGAGCTGAAAATCTTGTTCTACAAAGATAAAAACAATTGGATTATTTGGTAAAAATAGTTTTTGTGGGGTACTTCAGTATGGTAACATTACAATAAATTGTATACATGACTTTATAGCTATTTAATTTTATTCAACTATCTTGTAGCATTCTTGATGTAGACAATTTCCAGAAATTAGGTATCACAGTGGGGTATCCCTGGATAAATCAAACTACATAATTTTGCCCTTTAATTGTAGCACAAGCTGTGCTGGTGTAGTGTTATAAATCAGAAGCAGAATGAGTCTAAGGAAGCTAATTTAAGGAAGAATTACTACACTAAATAATGCCTTATTGTTGTTAGGACAGCCAATTCCAAAGCTGTTGAAGCACAACTCCAATGAAAAGCACATAAGCAACATCAAAGCAACAAGGAAAATTTCACAAAACATGTTGTTGAACTCATTTGTCTAATGGGATTATGCCATCCATTTTATGGTTATTCTGCATGTTTGAGTGGAAGTTACCCAGAACTCTCCAACTGACAGAAATTAAAAAATAGCTAAATTTCAGGTGCATTCAGAGGCCATTTCTCACTAATAGTCTTCTACAGTATCCAGGCACCCTATAAAGATGATAAAATACCAGCATAGGAAGTCCTTGACTTATGACCAATTGAGCACAAAATTTCCGTTGCTAAGTGAGATATTTGTTATATTAGTTTTGCCTCATTTAATGACCTTTTTTCCAGTTAAGTGAATCACTGCAGGTGGTAAGCTAGTAACATGACTGTTAAGTGAATCCCCATTGACGCTGCTTGTCAGAAGGTTGCAAAAAGTGTTCACATGACCCCAGGATACTGCAACCGTCATAAATATGAGTCAGATGCCAAGGGTCTGAATTTTGATCACATGACCATGGGGTTACCACAACAGTCATATGAAAAACAGTCATAGGTCACTTTTTTCAGTGCCATTAGAACAGTCACTAAACTGTTGTAAGTTGAGGACGACCCGTATTAATAATTTCTAGTTAACACTGTATAAATATCACTGTACCATGTATTTTATGATACAATAAAACAATATTTTCAAAAGGTGGTATAATACCCACTCTGATTACTATTACATCAGCCCCTCAATAGTTAGGTTGATGACTGTAGAAGGCATTCTAAATTATAGTCAGATAGCCCAAATTAAGTTTATCAATTGTGCAGATACTTCAGGCAGAAGTTATATAGGCATCTCCAGGTGCTTTAATTATCACTCTGGAATATTCCTTAGTTTCACCTAATACATTCCCACCATTCACAAATGATGTATTTTGTCTTTCTGGGGTGGTACATTTGGTGATGGTGAGGTGAAGCATGCCCATGTGTTTAACAATGATCATAATTTGCATTGCCCTCTTAACTACATTTGGATGCTGTAAGAAAGGTGTCTTTCTGACTATCTTTGCAACAACAGATGGCAGAGAAGATAAACCAGAGAAAGACACCTACCGGTACCTGGATGAAAACGAGTCAATTTTCTGTGGATCCTGTTGACTTTAGTAAATACCAGAAAATAGAACAGAGTAAAATAGAACATTTGGCCAAGTGTGATTAGACACACAAAGAATTTGTCTCTCGGTGCATAACCTCTCGGTGTACATGCAAAACAATAGAGTAATAATCATAATAATGATGCCAATAAGAGAAGGTAGTAGAAAAACTGAAAAGGATAATAGTATTGCAGCCATATTACGTGGCTAAATATGCTTAAGCATAAGACAGTATTATGGGAATTAAATGTTCAGCAGAGTGATGGTAGGAGGGATGGCACACTGTCTCTCTGTTTGGTTGTTTTGGTGTGCAATGCCCTGTAGTGGGGTCCCAAAGGGATGAGCTAATGAACGGTTTATGTCTAGAATATGAGGGGTCTGTAGATATTTTCTGACATCCTTCTGACATGTGCAATATACAAGTCCTTAATGGAAGACAGGCTGATTGCATTTTTTTTCTGCAGTCCTAACTATCTGTTTGAAGTCTGAACCTGTCCTGTTGTACCAAATCAGACAATTATAGAAGACTCAATGATTCCCCTGTAGAAAAGGAATGTAAGTAATGAAAACATACAGTAGCAGAGTTGATAAAGGTGAAAGAAAGCTTAATCAGTATCATTGACGCAGATATCATAAAATAAATGACTGTTTTTTGAAAAAAGAATAATTTCAAAATTATGTTGAAAAAAAACTGACTGTGGAAGAAGACATTTGTTTAAAATTGCGGGAAGGTTAGATAAAACAGGAAGTTGTCTCATGCTGACTCAAAGCACTAGTTCCTCTAACTCAGAATTATTCTCTGAATCACATTCTTGTTCATAGCAAAGGATTTTTCTCCCCCTACCCTACCTAGGATTTGAATAATCTATGTAGCGAATGAATTACAACTAAATCTTGTCTCTTTCCCAAATATTGGAAGGTGCTTGTAAATCCATTTCCTATGTGGCTACTTGCTAACTAAAATGGGCAGAAGCACATTTACAGGTTTTTCACTTCTATGTATCCAGAGTATGAGGTGGCTTCAAACCACTTTGTGTGACATGGGTATTATTTGTTTTAACCATTGCTGTGCCAATCTTTTTGCAACATAGACAACAGACTATTTAGAAAATATATAGTCTTCAGTTTCTGACTCCCCACTCTCCTGTAAAGGATGAGCAGGAAACTCCTTATCTCTTGAAATAGGAGCTGTGGTCATGGGGAATCGAATTTGGTAAGAAAAATATAAAAAAGGTAGCAGTTTAGCCATGGAGTTGGAAGGAGAGTATTATTGTATATTAGAATAACTAAATGGACTCTGAAGAACATTTTCTCTAGAAGAGCAGTTAAATGCACTACTTAAGGTAAGTATTCTGTCTTTTAAATCATCTAAAAACTGCTAATAAGTAATAACTAAGTAAAGGCTATTGACATCGGACTTCTTGGGTCAACCTTGAAACTCACACATTCAACACTGCCAGTAGGGGGCTACAAACTATTACAGTACTGTGTAGTGATTTGGGAGTGCTTTCTTTATCCATTGTTTTCTGTTAGCAACAAGAATGACATACTTCAATTCCTAGGCACACCCTTTCCTGGTGCTTAGGAAAAGATTAGGGCACAAGGCAAGAGTTCAAAAAGGGAGCGGTCCCGCTGGGAGAGACAGTTAATTACAGATTATTAACAAGTGTTCTGTCATTATTTTCTTGCTAATTTCAGATGTAAAACTGCATTCATTAGGAAATTTATTGTTAATGCATTTTTGCTGCATTGTTCTGAAATATTTCTGAGGATATATTTAATATTTAGAATATTTATTTTATTTATTTATTTCTTAGATTTTTAGACTGCCCCTCTCCCAAAAAGGGACTCCAATTTCTAAAATTGGAACCAAACTTTGTCTTTTCTTAGCCAAAAAGTTATTTTTAAAATGTTGCTTGCCTACAAAGTAACTTCTGCATGTGCTTTAGCTTGAAAGCATGCATGATTAATGCAACAGTCCAGGTAAGATCAATCTCCAATGTAGATAGTCACATTTATTTCTAGTGGCACAAGAACTGTTTTCTGGGAATATCTTTCAGATTAGAAATGTAGTCATAGAATGTGGCATTTCATTTTATGAACACTTCTCAGTGGCAGCTCAAGTAGACTATATTTAGGCTACAAACCAATATGGGAGGTATGCTGACTTTAGGGTTACTGCCTTCTCTAACCCGCTGATTGATGAGTTTTATCCTTCATGCTCTGAGCTTCGTGGATGGTTGGTTATTTGAACCAGGTTCAGAGAGTATGAAAGTTTCCTGACAAGTCAATCCTGACTACATATATTCTCTTTTATTGATGACTTTTAGTCTAAGACATCTAGAGAGTATCCGGTTCAGAAAGAATTCTGCCAACTTCTTGGTATGCCAATGGAAGATAAACTCACCCTAGAAATAAACCAGGGGACTGATTGGTATATAACCATACTTATAGGATTGTGACTAAAATGAGGTTAATATGCTGGACATAATGGAACACATTTATAGTGTCACTTTCATCTACAGCCATATGTCCATTGAAGGGGAAACTTTACACCAGAATCAAACTGGTGGCTAAGCAGTTTTGAATTCTATAGGGAAGAAAACTGCTGTCCCCTTATTGATGGTGGCAGTGTCCATATTGCCAGGACTAAGCTCAGCATACAAAGTAACTCAACACAGTTACTGCATGCAGCACTATATCTACAGCATTGAAGGAGCTCATCAACTCAGACGACAATATGTTATGGCAGAGTTCTCCAAGGCACCCCAGGGTAGAACAAGAAGCAATGGGTGGCAACTAATCAAGGAGAGAAGCAACTTAGAACTGAGAAGAAACTTCCTGACAGTTGGAACAATTAATCAGTGGAACAACTTGCCTCCAGAAGTTGTGAATGCCCCAACACTGGAAGTCTTTAAGAAGATGTTGGATAGCCATTTGTCTGAAATGGTATTGGGTTTCCTGCCTAGGCAGGGGGTTGGACTAGAAGACCTCCAAGGTCCCTTCAAATTCTGCTATTGTATTGTATTGTATTGTAGTTGTATCTCCCTGGGTTCATGTTATGGAGACACAAAGCAAACTGCAGAAGAGGCACTTTCCTCACTATGAGTTCCAGTATCTTTTAGCAACATCATATATTGTTGAGGCAATACAAGTTCCTATTATATTGCTGCAACATTGGTTAGATGACACTAGAAGCTGCTAAAGTCATGAGTGAGGAAATATTTTAAAAAGTCTTAATACGCATGAAGCAGCCATACAACAGCATTGAATGCAAGTATATTGCCTGGAGAACCTTTTCAAATACTTTGACTTAGGCGTTCAGACACTAAATTTCACTCTGGGCACTAAGACATAACACTTCACCTTGGTAAACAATACACCCTTTGTAACATATAACAGTGATTATATTCTCTCCCATGTTTCTTTTCTTGTATACAAATTCTATGACTGTATTGCCTTTCTCCCAGTGGCAGGAATTGGGAGCTGAATTTGTTGTTGACAAATGCAGACATATTTTGCTTATCCTGAAAAAGCAAATATAATGTTAAGTCATAATGCAGCATGTTAGAATTGGTGTAGTTGCATGAATCCAGCCATTCTGATTTATGGTTTACTACTACATAGCTCTGGATCAGGGGTGGGTTCCTGCCAGTTCTAACCCCTTCTATAGAAGAGGTTCCACAAATCTACAGTGCTGTTTAGAACCGGTTCCAGCTCCCTCCCCCCCCCCCGCCCGTCAAGATGAAGAACGAGAGGAGGAATTCTGGGAGCTGAAGTCTACAAGTCTTAAAGCTGTCAAGTTTGAACACCCCTGGGGGTTTTTCCTAAAGGGTTAGGGGTGCAAGGGTCTTGTAACTTGACAGATTTAAGACTTGCACACTTCAATGCCAGAGTTCCTGAGCCAACATGACTGGAGGAGAAATTCTGGGAGTTGAAGTCCACAAGTCTTAAAGCTGTCAAGTTTGAACACCCCTGGGGGTTTTTTTCCTAAAGGGTTAGGGGTGCAAGGGTCTTGTAACTTGACAGATTTAAGACTTGCACACTTCAATGCCAGAGTTCCTGAGCCAACATGACTGGAGGAGAAATTCTGGGAGTTGAAGTCCACAAGTCTTAAAGCTGTCAAGTTTGAACACCCCTGGGGGTTTTTTTCCTAAAGGGTTAGGGGTGCAAGGGTCTTGTAACTTGACAGCTTTAAGACTTGTGCTTCAAATGCCAGTTTCTGAGCCATTTTGGTTGCTAAGCAAGAGCGTTGTTAAGTGAGTTTCACCCCATTTTACAAGTTGGCCATGCCCACCCAGTCACATGGCTGGCAAGCTACTCCCACAAAGCAGGCCACACCTACAGAAGAGGTTCTAAAAATTTTTGAAACCACCACTGCTCTGGATTAAGATTCTATGGTTTGTTCACCAGCCTACTTTTAACAGTAAACTATGCCTCTGTATAATATATAAACTAAGCTATATTGTGGGTGTGCTTCTTAGGTACCTCGGTTCTTGCCTTCTGCCAGAAGCAGCTGTATGGGGCTACCCTGTTATGCTTGCAGTTCCTTTCCTTTGTGCTTATTTTGATTGTGTGAAGACAAGAGATAAAAAAATCAACAAGAAAAAGAAAGAAAGAAAAATGAAGAGGAAGAGGAAGAGAAAAAAGAGATAAAGAAAAAGAAAGCCGTAAATTCATCAGATCCGGGAGTGGGTAGTTTATGTATATCATTGATTGCATTTGAGGACTAGCGATGCATCTTCTTTTTTCTTATGTTGTACTGTTACTATGAGCAGGATAGATAAAGCACAAGCAAATCTTCAGCTTGCACCAAATAAAACTACACAGAGGGAATGAAAGGAACAATGGTTCCATTAAGTACTTGCAGAACAAAAACTGTGTAAGATGTAAACTGGGGATGGAGAAAACAAGTTGTGACTGCAACCTAGAATGGAGAAATAGTGCAAAATTGTTCCATCTTATTTGATACTTTGAACTGTATTAATTACACTTAAGTTAAAGGTTCCTTTCTTCCCCTCCCCCCCAATCTTCTCCTTGATGCTAGGAAGATAAGAATGCAACCATTTTATAACGTAAACTGTGGGGGCTTTTTGTGTAGAAAGAACAAACGTCTTCACCATTTTTAAAAGGGAACTTGTGAGTCAGAAACTCTTGCAGTTGGTTCAGGGAGAGAGAGTGGGTGGAGAAGAAGCCAGGCAGACCCTGACTCATCAAAAGCAGCTTCTCGGAGCTTGGGGGCTCCAAAGGAAATGAAATCACTTCAAGAGGGAGAAGAAGGGGAGGGGGGAGCGAGGGTCCAGGAGGCAAATTCAAGATGAATTTTTCAATAAAGTTGAGAAGAAGGGAGCGGCACAAATTGAAGAAAACCATACACTGGGGGAAGGGGGAGGGTAAGGGGAGGTGGGGGGGGGCGCCCCAACGAGAGAAAAATCGCGCATCAGGACTGGGACTAAAGAAAGAGCGAAACAAAAGGGGCAGCACCGATAACCTATAAACGACTTTGTCCTTTTCATTCGGACTGCGGCCCTTTCTTCAGAATAAAAAAGTTAACTTCCCCCGGCGAGTAAATGTAAATAGGATCGGGCGCTGCGCTGACATTCAATGAAGCCCAAGGGGACTTGCTTCTGCGCCAGTACGCCCTGGCGACGCCGACTTCCTAGGTTCTAGGACTCCCGAGTCGTCCTGCGCAGGACTGCCTCTGCTTCGGAGGAAGGGAGCCCAGAGTAGGTAGGATTGACCCTAGAGTAAAAGGAGAGGCGAGCCGGACTCCTGGAAGAGCGGAAGCTTCGGTCCCACTCAGCGCGCATCCCCCGCCCCCATTCCGTCGCCGGCCTCCCCGATTGCCACATTCCCCGAAGAGTGAGCTCAGCTGTTAGCTCAGCGCAGCCTCTCTCCTTTTATGGTCAAACGCTTGGGCAGGGGGAGGCTCTTTTCGGCAGCCTTGGGGCTCCAGCGGCTCGGCTTTCCTCCGCCCCGTCCCCGCTTTGCTCAACTCCCCTCTTGGCAAGCCAGGCTGCTCAGAAAGTTGCGCTCGGGCCAGGCAGGCAGAGACGCCGGCCCACGGGTAAGCACCGCCAGAGGCTGCCATCTACAGCGCCTCGCCTTCCGGAGAGACGCAAGAGCGCCTGCTAATCCCGCGGAGCCCCGGAGCGGTTTTCGGTCCCTGAAGGTAAGCTCGCCCCTTTCCCTGCGGAGGAGAGCTGAGTCTCACTGCCGCGGGCTCCCTTCTCCACCGCCCTGCCTCGCAGCGCTTCCGAATGCCTCCTTGCTGCCTTGGGCTGGAGGACGCGAGCGGCTCCCGGTCTTTCTCGGGTCCCTGATTGGTCATTCGGGGCTGAAGTCGTCCACTTCGCCCTGGATGGCGGCTGGGCGTGCGCGCGTGCGCGCCTCCCCGTCGCGTGCAACAAGCTGCTAGGCGAAGATTAGGCGAGAGGTGCGTTATGCAGCCGGGAGGAGCTGCGAGTATTTTTCCTGGAGGGTCCCCGGGGGTGGCGGTGGGCGCCTCAACTCTGAAAGGAAGACTTGGCGTGGTTGGGGCCGAAAGAGAAGGACGGGATTCTAAGGAAAGGCGCCTCTCTCGGGAAATGTTGACAAATTGTGGGGCGCCCCCTTCGGACTTCCATGCCACCCCTCCCCTGCTATGGGACAGTATCTCCCGCAGCCGACTCCCCTTCTTTGTCTTGGAAAGTTCCGCCAGTCAGTGAAAGCGGAGCCGCGCGCTGAGAATTGTTGCCTGCTTTAAGCTCAACCAAGCCGGAGGGGGGTAGTGCAACCCCGCGCCCCCGAGCGCTTTTCCAGATGTGTTTAGATAGCGGAAAGAATCTGCAAGTTCTTGTCGGGACGGCAACTCTTGCGTGACTTGTGAGTCCTTCCTAGAAAGACGGGTTAGTGTTGCTGCTTGTTGAAGCTTCCCCGGATTATTTCTTTTCTCTTTTTTTGGGGTGGTGGTCGAGTTTTACAGCCGTCCCAATGTAAAAAAAATACAAATAAAAAAAATAAGTTGGGCTGAGCGACTTTTATCTACATACATGGTAAACACTGACATCCTCTGCAATCTTAATATAACTTTCTGGGTTTTTTGCCCAGAACTTTTCTGCAGTGTCTTTCTTACTAACCAAAAAGGCACATGATTAGCAAATGAGAAGGAGTGGAGAGGAAAAAAGGAGCAGATGAAGAATTCAGGCAAGATGTTCACAATGCTATTATTTATTACTACCCTCTTTCCACTGAGGACCATATGTGACTCTCCGTCTGCTCACATAATTACAACTTTTATATATCAGTATTGAGAATTTAGAAGTACAACTGGTATAATCCCACCTCCAGGTTGTCATTAATCCTAACTAGATCTACTGATCCTAGATCTTCTGGCCTCTGCTATTCCCAAATTGATTGAGGCAACAAAGTTGAATTGTTCTATCTCTTCAGGCATACTTCTCGAACTGCCAAGCCCACAATCTACATATGGCAGAATGACTTAGAGCATTGGTAAACATCCTGCTCGACTGTCTGTGTCTACGAGAACCAGAGGTTTGTCATGCATCCAACCAGAGACATAATCCATGACACATATGCTGTATTGTGGTTGATAGATCACAGGCTACAAAGTCTTGTCTAGGAAACAGACACCAACCTGGATATGTCTGAGCCCTGAAGGCATCCTAAATTCTAGTAAAGGGATTGGCTTGCATTTCAAAAACTCAACATATTAATTGGGACGCTTTAATGTACTGTAAATAGGGCTGCTACCAGAAAGGAACTGAAACTAGGAAGTTTTGAAAAAAAAACATTTCAGTTTTAAAAACAAAGCCTTCACCCTTTTCCTTGACCCTTAGTTAATGCATATTGAACATTTCCCAGTCCAAAGAAAAGCCACAGTGTTATTGGTTTTCTAAATGTCATTCTTCCTCCTAGAGGAGCCCAAAGCAATGCACAAAATTTAAAATTATCCTTAATCAAACATCCCACCAGTGTCAGGAGATTGTAACACTACAACAATCAAAATTAAGTGCCTTTATACAATTAATCTATACTTGTAATAGCAAGCTATGTGGTAAGACTATGTAGTTCTGGAGTGGTTGTGCAATGAAGGACAACATGATCGTACAAGCAACAGGCTATGACTCTTCAAGTGGAGTGGCAGTCAAAAGCAGAATGCTTTTCTGGAGCAGACCCATTAGAAATCTTACTTTACAGTATAGAGTTTGCTAGAGATATTAGACTCATTCTTTATTTTGGGTGGAGATGCTTATTATGAGTATGCATTCAGTGGTTGACCACTAGATACTTGAAAGTGCACTGAAGCAGGATGGGTGGTCCAATCGTTCCTAGCGTGGTGTCCTTTGGAGTTTTTCTGACTGTAATTCCACAGTCCCTTACTACTGATCATGCCGATTGGGGCTAAAATGAAATCCAGCATGTCTGAATGAGGAAGACTGGTATTGCTGAAACATAAAGACCACTTTGCTGTGTCAAATCAATATAAATTTTGGAACTGATGAGGCTGAGTGTTTCTAACACTTCTCATAAGCTGGGCATAAAGACATTTACTATCTAAAGGAAAACTTCCCTGTCTTGAGATGGTTTTTGATGTTGTGTTTTTGCTACTGTGCCTCTAAAAATGAGAGAAATTACTTTGAACTAAGGGTATATCGATATATTTAATATTTTGTTAGAGACTATTTTAACAGTTGTATGCATTTAAAAATTACACAGACTGGCTGCAGGACTCTTGTCGGCCCTTCCCCCCTTTTTTTCTGCCTCAATCTTTCTTGCAATCTCACTTTTCTTTGCCAACAAAGGAAACAAAAGGCATAGGATTAGCAGTGAGCAATTAGCAATGAACATTTGGTGGGAGTGGTGAGTAAAGAAGGAAGAAAATGTTGAAAGTTACTGAAAAGAAGAATTCATATAATATACTTACAAAGCCAATTAAGGAAAGGGAGATATGCCATTGTCATGTCTTCACTAAGGACCACTGAACTTGTGTTTTCCCACAATTTTTATGTATCAGTATTTAGAATTTTATTTCTTGTTTAAAGAAGTAGCATTCTGTATTCCCATCCTACCTAAGGGAACAATGTAATTGCAGATATGGTGTACCCCTTGAGTAACTGGACTTTTATTTAGTGTGTTTGGGTTGCAATCATTTTATGCATAATAGTATTTTTCACATGCATAACATCCCATTTACCTTTTAATGGACATTCAGATGTAATGGAATCTCTTCCTCCATCAGACCACAAAATCAAGGGTAAGATAATGCAGATGAAAATTAATAGAGTGTAGCTTTTGTATAGCATGCATGTTGGACCAACCCTTGTGGAAGGGGATTTTTGTCGGTCTTCTAAGCATTTTGATACAATTAGTTTGCTGTAATTCTCCATGGAAGGAATTCTTCAGGGAAGTGAAAACTCTTTCATTTACTTCGAAAAAGGCAGAATTTGTGTGAAGGAAAACTTCATTTTCAATCTTTAGCGTGATAGAAAATATAGTCCTTTTGTAGAAATCCTAAGCAGTTTAAAATGAGTGGCGTGTGCAGTTTGCACTGATTTGAAGGCAGTTAACTTCCTCTCACTCTTTTAAATCCAAAGCTTTAATCTGGTTGACCAAAAACCATTAAGGTAGTCATTGAACACTTTGTGGCCACCCTCCCAAATAACTGTTCTAAAGCCTAGAGATACAATAACTGGTTGAGACTTGCTCACATGAGAAATATTCTCCCTTGCCTGTTAACTTGCCCATGTGAACATTATAACTCACTCTTATGCTGGCTCTTGCTTGGTTTCTTAAGTACAATTGAACTCCTTTTATCAGTTGACCTTGAAAATGGAGTGTCTCTTCAGAGACCAGTTTGCAAAATGTAGTGTTTGACTTAGTGCTCTGGTGAAGGCAAAAAAGGGGATAAGATGGGCAGGGCAGCTGCAATGGGAAAGTGGCTTGTTGTGGGGGAGAGCGAAGGAGTTGGAACAGCTGCTCATACTATGCAAGTGTCTTTCTGGGACAGCTGACTCCCACATAGTCTTTGTGTCAATGTTGAGCCTTTCCATTTTTATGTAATCTGATTTGCCATCTCTTGGAAAACTGGTCAGATAAAGTCTGAAAAGTTGGTAAAGCAAACTTTGCTTAATGTGTAATACAGGGAAAAAATAATGTGGACTTCAATAATGAGCTCTATGGCATGAAGTAGGATGAAGAAAGAAATGTTTACAGGTAAACATGGGTTGGAATATACATACAATATATGGAATATCAGCATCATTAATATTTTCCCCCATTCTGTTTATCTGGAGCAGAGTGTTAAAGATACCTTCTGGCATCTTACAATGATCTGATACTGATGTGTCTTTTAAGGGTGCAGTTCCAAGTGTGGGATAGAATCCTTTTGACTTGCTGGGAGTAATTGTACCAGTTAAATGAGAAATCTGCAGTTCTTAATGAATAAAAATGCTCTCAAATTAGGATGAATAACTCAAATGTGTTAATAAAGCCCCTGGTAGTAAGATATGGTTTGACTATTTCTGTGCATAGTTATTTAACAAATTTATATAACTCTCAGTGGAATTCTGGGTGGTGAACAAATGGTACATTATTTGTGGTAAAACATAATACATGATCACTTCAATCAAAAAAGTGAAGCCGGGGCCACAGTAAGAACACCTGACCAAAATGTATTCCCTTCCACACATGCTGGGCTCCATTGACATCTGGAAAGCAAAATCTTCACAGCCCATCCAAACCCAGGGGAAAAGTTGATCCATAAGGCAGGTACCATGGCTGAGAGAGCATACCTCCTGCTACCAGGTGACATTGCTTCACTGAGCATGTCCCCTCTACTGGATGTAGTGAGATGAGCAAAAACTATTGCAGTTAGGCAGTCCTGCAAATAACTTGACACCTTCCTTTTATCACTTTGAATTGCATCCCAAAGCGTACTGGCAGTCAGTACAACTCACTACTGCACATGGCAGGGTGGATTTGATTTAAATCAAGTCGATTTAAATCACAATTTATATCACAATTTAAATCACTAGTAAAAAGGCTTGATTTAAATCAACTCGATTTAAATCATAATTTTTAAAGAGCAACTGTCATCTTTGTCTCGCAGCAGCTCCTCCTCTCATCCGCTGTTGACTCACCGACAGTCTCAATATTGCAGAATAAAACCTCATGCTACATAACTAAGTTCCATTTCATGCTGAATAAACTAAATTATTAATGTATCTTAAATAGAAAGCTATATTTAGATAGATTTTTTTTACTCCAAAAGCATTTTATTAAAATAAATTTGATAAAAATCAAAAAAATCCAATTTAAAATTTTTAAAAATCCGATTTAAATTTTAAAAATGATTACATTTTTTAAAAATCATTGATTTTTTTTTTTACCCACCCTGGCCATGGTGAATTCACTACACATGTTGTAGCATTCTGGACTAGCAAAAACGCCTGAATGCTTTTTTAAGGGCAGCCCCATGTAGAGTGCATGGCAGTAGTCCATTGGAGAGGTGATTAGGGTGTAAGGGTTCAAAGGTTCCTGAGCAATGCCTCCAATCTAGGAATGAATAGAGTTGGCACACAAGGTTTCAAAGGCTTTCCCAGCCATAACGGCCCTTTCTCTTTGAGCAGGAACCCCAGGTTGTGCAAGAGTGCTACCTATGCAGAGTTAACAATGAAACATTACTAAAGGAGATGGAAGCCCCACAATCCCATAGCCACAGTGTCTTGTCAGGGATCAGGTGAAGGCTATTCTCCATCCTCCAGACCTCCACAGCCTCCAGGCATCTTGATGACATCACCAGGACCCTGATATGTATACACACATACTGCATAACATTATGATAAAAAAAAAATCTTTTAAAAAAAAACTGCAGGCCTTTAAATAAACACCCTTCCCATCACAGTTGCTGTGCTTTAAACTGCACAGGCAAGCATTTGATGTTTTCAAAGAGGATTTGTATTTTACTCATTAAAATTTGTCTGTTAAGACTGTGCTTTAACTGCCTGGGAACAGTTGCCTGACATACTGCAAAGGAACCCTTTTTTTTTTTAAAGAAAACTAAAAAAAAAATAGCCTGTGCCAGGGTTGCAGCTGATAATTGGCTGCTCGTTGTGTGTGCCTTGGCTTCAGCAGCAGAAAAGCCCAAGAGCAGGGCGTGCATGCTTTAGGGCAATCTCGGTGCTGCTCAGTCTGGGGAGGGAAGACTTGTGACTCCAGGAACGTGTCAGCACGGCTGGCTGGGACTAGGAGCTGCTTCCTGTGTGGGTGGGTGGGGGAGTGGCAACACCACCGATAGCTGAGAGGCAAGGATGCTGCCCGAGAACACTTGTGACGGGAAGGACCAGGCAGGACGGACCAGCTGCAGGACGGAGGAGGAGGGGGCAACGGGGCTGACGGTGGATATCGGGGGCTCCAGGGGCTGCCTCACAGATGCCGACGCCATGGAGACAGACAGGTTTCCTTTTGTTCTTCTCCTATCCGTTGCCAAATCGCCTTTGTGTTGACCAGCGATAGCCAGTGCCTTGAGGTGAAGCGAAGCAGGGGGGACAGCAAGCAGAGAGAAGAGTGTGGAAGGCCACGAAGGAAGGCAGGAGGAGGTGGACAATTCTGTTGTCTGCGTTCAAATGGGTAGAAATACGGAGCGTCGTCCTCTTAAACCCTGTGCCGTAATGTACACAGAGCCCTATTCTCTCTTGCACGCAGCTGCATTGACTCCCAGGCATGCCTTGTAAGGGGGGGAACCTACCCTTTGAGGCATGTGGTTTCTTCTGTGGCATTTATCCATTTCCCCCCATGTGACAGAGCTTAAGGTTGTTCCCAAAATATATGCAGGGAGGAAGTTCAGGCCTGGCTGTTCTCTCACCCTAATCGGAGGCTGAGGCTTATCTACACTTTGCTTATTTGTTCCTTGCATCCTGCTCGCCTCTGTCCTTCATTTTTAACAACGCCCCCCCCCTTTCCTTTCCATCTTAAATATTCTCATTCATCCTTCGGGCACCAGACTCCATGCCACTTCTGTCTTGTTCATGACTGATAGGAGGGTTTTTCTTTCTTGCCCTCCTTATTTAGGTCCTGTGTCACCCTCACCAAGATGGCCTCATCCGGCGCCCCAGGAACCCGCATGACCTCTACTGTCAGCATCAACATCTCCACTCCAAGTTTCTACAGCCCCCAGAAGAAATTTGCACCCGTCGTTGCTCCCAAGCCCAAAGTGAATCCCTTCAAGGCTGCTGGACCGATTCCAGAAAATGCTTCTGAGCAGAGGCTGCCTCCGGCTGCTGGAGCATGTGCCCAGATAGGAAAAGTGGGGGAGATCCCCATAGCTGTGACTCTTTCCCCAGCAGAAGGTAAGTCACCCTAGTTGTCTTCTACTGTGAAAAAAAGCAAAGGATGCTCAGTCAAAGGACAAGATGGAAAGGTGGTGGGGAATGGGGTGTTGTGGTGGGGGAGGAGGAAATGGCTCACAATCACATCAAAGTTGTAGCTTCCAGGTTAGAAGAAGGTGTGGGTCTCTATTTTTCAAAAAAGTGGAATAAGTTCTGTGAGGGTGTGGCTGCCAGAACTTTGCTGAGCGAAGAATGAGAAAGCAATCTCAAAACAGGAGAATTGTGGGATGACGCTCTGTGATTTGCCTCTGAATCATCTGGAATATTATATCCCTCAATGGAACAGTGCGGGAGGAGCATCAGATAACTGTCCTGCTGGGGTTGAAGGCAACTGTCTTCATCAGAAACTTTAACAAGTGGCCTTGGGCTAATTGTGGATTCTTAATTTGACTCACTCTCTTCTTTGCTCGCAGTGGTAATAAATGAATGTAGTCAGGGGTGATGTAATGTTGAGGCATCTATTGATAGTAAGAGTTTTACCACAAGTTCCAGAAAATAGTTTAAGATTCTGGTTCTGGAATGCTGCCAAGAGATGCTTGAGTTATAGAGGAGAGAGGGTGTATGTGGATGTCCTTGAGTCTGCCTTCCTAATTCTAGATTTGCAACTATTTGGTACAAACTGTACATGTAGAGAGAGATTAATTATTGTATAGGTCAGCATTCTGCAGCATTCCCCAAATCACCAGGGTTCTCCCTATTTAGAGAAAAGGTTAAGCCTTAAAACAGATGTGTTAAGGCTCTGGGAGGTTAAATACAACTGTATTTTGAATTTACTTCCCCCACCCTCCTCAAAAGCCTTTGGGTATGCTTTCTGCAGCCTTCAGATGCTAGTGCAGTAGTGGTGGGAATCTCATCAGAATTTTTAAATTTATATTTGAAACCAAGTTCATATTTGGAGAGCAAAAGTCCAGAGCCAGTTTTACTTAAATAAGACATTTTGATTTACTTGTACTTTTTTGTTATTTGCATAATCTTCCTTTGTTGTCATAGCTGTTTTAACCCCTTTTCCAAGGCCTACTTAATAAATTATAGATAGTCCTCAACTACAACTGAGCCCAAAATTTCCATTGCTAAGGAAGACAGCTGTAAAGAAAGTTTTACAACCTTCCTTGCCACAATTCTTAAATGAATGACTGCACTTGTTAAGTTAGTAACCTGGTTGTTAAGTGAATCTGGCTTCTCCATTGCTCATTAGAAGTTTGCAGAAGGTGATCACATGACCCCAGGACTCTGCAACTGTCATAAATAAACTGGCATGTGCCAGTTGTTAAGTGTCTGAATTTTGATCATCTGACCACTGTAAAAAGAAGTCACTTTTTCAGTGCCGTTGTAACTTTGAATTCACTAAACAAATGATTGTAAGTTGAAGACTACCGGTATTGTTGACTAACAATACCGCCGCCCCGAGTCCTGCCCGGAAAGGGAGCGGCTAATAAATCCAAATTTATTATTATTATTATTATTATTAAGTCATTTTCTTTGTTTTCTTTCTTTCCTTCATCTCCACATTAAGAATGTTCTTGTCTAACGGAGGGCTTTCTAGTCTTTGTCTTTTTAAAAACGTCTTTAAGTAGGGTACCGTCTCCGTTATTTGGTTTCAGATACCCTTGGAATTCAAGTCGTTTATTTTTGCCCTAGTAAAGTTGGCAAGACTCCCAACAGCATGTCCTTGACTCTATAGCTGAGCTTGGGTAGTGTTAAAATTCTTTCTCCGACTATAAAAAAAGAAGTATACATATACTTTCATCTCATCTGAGGAAACTTAAGAAAACGTGTGCTGAATGGAACCCTCGCTTCTTCCTCAGCCCTTCTGTGGAGAGGCACACTTGAGGCTCTAACAGTCTTCAAACACAAACACACACACACACACACACACACACACACACACACACACGTGATCAAAACTGTAGGTTTATCTGAAATTTTAATTGATTTTTTTCTAATCGATTGTTTAATGTTTACAAACATTAAAAGTGGCTTCTCGATTGGCTTCTGCATTATCAAAAATAACTGCTTGATTGCTATTTACTAGTATAATTGAATATGCTAGAATAATATTTGATCCTTGAGATGTCACAGCTCCTCTGGTTCTGCAGTTAGTACACCTGCTCTATTTGAATCCTGGGGCTTGTATCCCATACCTAGCTTTTGTATAATTTTTACCTCTTCAGCCTAAGGCAGATATAAGTATTGCGTGAATATGTTTGTATTTCATATTCATACTCTGTTATTGCTAATGGAATCTCTCTGGAAGCACATTGACATTTTAATTAAAACATACCCTTGGGATATCTGCATGTGAAAAAAGTCAATAGGACAAACTAGCATTATTAGTAATTAATGACTTGGTTATCTTTCTAATCAGTGAATAGTTGCAGTCCAAGGGACGGCTCCTCCTCACTCCCAGTTTTCTTTCATGGGAGTTAGGAAGGGCAGAGAGAAATACTTTCAAGTTGGAGAAAGAACAATAGTGCTTTATGGATACAGAACTTGATCATCTAGGAATTTGAATTTTGAATTTTATTGAATTTATAGACCGCCCCCTCTCCCCGAAGGGACTCGGGGCGGTGTACAGACAGCAGTTAAAAAACCATATACAAAATAGAAAATCTCAAATACCCCTAAAAACAAATTAAATGTAAAGCTGTACAATAATAATAAAAATTAAAAAGCAACCTAAGGAGCCTACCCCCAAAAATTTAAAATACAGGCCAGAAAGATTAAAGATTAAAGCTACGGTTAGGCCAGGCCAGCTAAGTGGAACAGGTGGGTCTTAAGTTTCTTGCCGAAGGAGCGGAGATCGGTGGTTGTTCTGATGTCGGGGGGAAGGTCATTCCAGAGGGTCGGGCCCATCTCAGAGAAGGCCCTACTCCTGGGCGCCGCCCGCTGGCATTGCCTAGTGGACGGCACCCGGAGGAGTCCCTCTCTGTGAGAGTGAATCGACCGCAGGGATGTGTGGGGTAGGATGCGATCCTGCAGATAACTAGGTCCTGTGCCATGGAGCGCTTTAAAGATGATAATCAACACCTTGAAACGCACCCGAAAAGCCACAGGTAGCCAGTGCAGCCTGCGCAGGAGAGGTGTTATATGGGAGTACCTAGAACTTCCCATAATTGCCCGCGCGGCCACATTCTGGACCAGCTGCAGTCTTCGGGTGCATCTCAAGGGAAGCCCCATGTAGAGAGCATTGCAATAGTCCAGTCGGGACATCACTAGCGCATGGGTGACTGTGTGAAGGGCGTCCCGGTCCAATGGGGGACGCAATTGGCGCACCAGGCAAACCTGGTGGAACGCCCCCCCTTGCCACGGGTTGATGGTCATCCATCAACAGCCGGGCATCCAGGAGGACGCCCAAATTGCGTGCCCGCTCCACGGGGGCCAGTTGTTCGCCCCCGATGGCCAGTGATGGAACCCACTGGTTGAACCGGGGCGCCGGTAGCCACAGCCACTCCGTCTTGGAGGGGTTGAGCTTGAGTCTGTTACTTCCCATCCAGACCCGTACGGCCTCCAGGCACCGGGACATCACTTCGACGGCATCGTTGGGGTGGTTTGGGGTGGAGATGTACAGCTGAGTATCATCAGCGTACAGATGGTACTCGACCCCAAAACCACGAATGATCTCACCCAGTGGCTTCATATACGTGTTGAACAGGAGGGGTGAGAGGACCGACCCCTGCGGCACCCCACAGGTGAGTGGCCTCAGGGTCGACCTCTGCTCCCGTCAGCACACATTGCGTCCGGCCGGAGAGGTAGGAGGAGAACCACCGCAAGACGGTGCCCCTCACCCCCAACCCCTCCAGACGACGCAATAGGATACCATGGTCGATGGTATCAAAAGCAGCTGAGAGGTCTAATAGGACCAGGATGGAGGAGCAACCCCCATCTCTGGCCCTCCAGAGATCATCCACCAACGCGACCAATGCCGTCTCCGTGCTGTGACCGGGCCGGAAACCGGACTGGCGCGGGTCTAGATAATCAATTTCCTCCACGTGGCATGGGAACTGTTGTGCCACCGCACTCTCTACAACCTTCGCCAAAAAGCAAAGGTTGGAGACAGGACGATAGTTAGTTAACATAGCTGGATCCAGGGAAGGCTTCTTGAGTAGGGGCCTCACCACCGCCTCTTTTAAGGCGGCCGGCAAGGACCCCTCTCTCAAGGAAGCGTTGACTAACTCCTGGAGCCAGCCTCGTGTGACCTCCCAGGATGCCAGTATCAGTCAGGAGGGACACGGGTCCAGTAAACATGTAGTGGCTTGCACCCACCCCTCCCCACGACCGTTGAGATGAAAAGACCCTCTAATGGAATGTCGTTATTCTCCCTCCCCTCCCCAGCTCCGCTCACTCCCCTCCCAACCTCACCTGTCCGCCTGGCACTAACCCCTCTCTTGGCCTGGCTAACCCCCACCCCACCCTGGAACCCCCTAAAACATTTAAATAACATTTAGTTAAAAAACCCCTGAGTTTCCGCTTCCTCCACCTCTCTAGATTAATAAATCCGTCATCAAGGTGGGCCCTCGAAAGGGCGGAGGGCCATACCTGCGAGAGGGGGGACTCTGCAGTAAAATCAGGTCTGTCCTCAAATATATAGTAAACTATGGTTTCAGCAGGGCCTCAGATCAATTATAGGTGCTGTAGATGTTAAGGCATATAAAGCTTTTAGTCCAGTGCGATGTAAAAGGTCAAGGCTTGGGTGCATGTGGTAAGTTGCCAGATGTCATAAGATCACAATCCTAGGTGGGGGAATGGTGGGCTGGTCAAATAGTCTGCAAGTGGTAGCTGGTGGGTGGTCAGTGGTGGGCAGCAGGGGGCAGATGGTCTATAGATGGTAAGCAGGGGGCAGATGGTCAGTAAGGCAGTAGGGGTTAGTAGATGGTAAGCAGGGGGGAGGTGGTCAGCTGGGAGCACACAGATGGCACACAGATGGTAAGCAAGGGCAGATAGTTAGTAGGTGGTCAGGAAGGCTAGAGAGGCAAAGGAAACTAGATATAGACGTGGTTAATGTTTCCATAATGGGGATGGCCTAGCATTTGCACACAATGATAAGCCAAATAAAGTATCAATCCTGGCTTGTGAACCTACCACTACTAAGAGAGTATTTATTCATGATTAAGACATTATTATGGCTTATAATTGCATGAACAAGAAAACTAGACTTGATTGTTTCCTCTAGGTTTAACCAAGTTAGTAGAAAATTCACTTTGATTCTCTTTTCCTAGTCTAGAAATGTTCAAAAATCCATTAACTTGATGTAGCAGAACCTATTCTGTTCATTCATGACTAGAAATATTTGGCCCCTAAAAACATCTGGTTTTGATCCCTGCTTGGGGAGGGGGGGAGGAGTAAGTAAAATAACAACATAATTGTATGAATGCCAGAAAGAATACCACTCCTAGTGCAAAAGAGTGGCATCTTGTCACATTTCAGCAATAGTTTGGATAATTTATAGGTTAAATGATAAAATTGTTCCTTAAATACAATGGGAACTTTACGCTTTACAATATTTGAGGGGTTCCTACAGTACATTGACAAGGGGGTCAAACTGTTTTCCAAAACACCAAAAGTCAAGATGAGAAACAATGGATAGAAACTAACCAAGGAGAGAAGCAACCTAGAACTAAGGAGAAATTTCATAAAGGTGAGAGCAATCAACCAATGGAACAACATGCATTCAGAGGATGTGGGTGCTACATCACTGGAGACTTTCAAAAAGAGATTGGACAATCATTTATCTGAAATGGTATAGGATCCCCTGCTGGAGCAGAGGGTTGGACTAGAAGACCTCCAAGGTCCCTTCCAACGCTATTATTCTATGTTTTCTGTTCACTTGCAAGTTTCTTGCATTCAGACAAATAGGACAGTGGAGAAAAGTCTATTTTATGCTTTTATCCTATCTTTGATTGGGTCTGCAATTCTAAAATAACATGGTCTAAACAAATGCCATGATTTTAGTTCCTGGTCAACTGGCATAGAATTGGGCTTTGCAACAGGCTTGGTTGTTTGATTGATTTTCATTTAGCCCATCAGCATTATATTCAAATAGTAGATTTGTTTAAAAAAAGCTCAACAGTATTGGAAAGATATACACAGGCAATTTTGGTATTTAATTAATTTAAATTTGCAATAAAACCACATTTTCCCTAATAGGTATCATTTTAGAAAAAAAATCAACAAGAAGCATCACAAATTAATGAAATAAATACCCACACCTGCTGGAATAAATTTTGCCCACTACTGGAAAAAAAAGATACAATTCTAAGAATATCTGATTGGGAATGTAAATGTGGAGAATATGCAGCAGTGGCAAAACTAACTATATTTTCACAACAGAACCTTAAACAAATGTAAGCAAGAATGGTTCCCATACATCAGGGGTGTCCAAACTTGGGAACTTTAAGACTTGTGGACTTCAACTCCCAGAATTCCCCAGGCTGGGGAATTCTGGGAGTTGAAGTCCACAAGTCTTAAAGTTCCCAAGTTTGGACACCCCTGCCATACATAATACCATACATCATGTAGCATGGCAAATACAAACATTTACAGTTTGGCTTCTGTTGGGGGACCAAATATTTTATAAAAGCTATAAATTAGCAGAAGCATATAAAAGGGGAAAATCAGAAACCAAATAATCCTTTTCTCTTTTTTCCTTTTCCCCCCCTTTCTCTTTCTCTTATTTTTAATCTATTGGCATTTTAATTGTTGCCAAATTTGCTTTGTTTATCTTCATTATATGGGTATGCCCCTTGGTTTAGAGTTTGGCCCTGCAAATTGTTGAATTAATTTCAAGCAGTATAGCTTGTTTTGCATCTGTCTTTACACAAAGGGATAAAACAGTCCAACCTATCAAAAGCAGCACCACAAAATTAGGAACACAAATCGAAATTAGGAACACAATTAGGAACACAAATCGAATTAGGGAAGAAAATGGTAAGTGAGCACCTGTCTACCCTAGATGAGTTCAAATCACCAGGACCGGATGGATTACACCCCAGAGTTCTGAAGGAACTAGCAGACGAGATCTCAGAACCACTGAATTATATCTTTCAGAGATCCTGGAACACCGGGGAACTACCAGAGGACTGGAAAAGAGCTGATGTGGTTCCCATCTTCAAAAAAGGGAAAAAATTAGATCCAGGAAACTACAGACCTATCAGCCTAACCTCAATACCAGGAAAGATTCTGGAAAAAATAATCAAGCAACGAATTTGCGAACACCTAGAAGCAAACAAAGTAATAGCCAAAAGCCAACATGGATTTGTCAAAAACAGATCATGCCAGACTAATCTTATTGCATTCTTTGATAATGTGACAAAATTAGTGGACCAGAGGAATGCCGTTGATATAGTTTACTTGGACTTCAGTAAGGCTTTTGATAAGGTAGACCATAACCTACTACTAGATAAAGTAGAAGAATGTGGGTTAGACAGCATCACCACCAGATGGATTGGTAACTGGCTGACCAACCGCACTCAACGTGTAGTTCTCAATGGAACTGCATCTACATGGAGGGAAGTATGCAGTGGAGTACCCCAAGGCTCTGTTTTAGGCCCAGTACTCTTCAACATCTTCATCAATGATTTGGATGAGGGAATAAATGGGGAACTCATCAAATTTGCAGATGATACCAAGCTGGCAGGAATAGCCAACACTCCAGAAGATAGGCTTAAGATACAGAAGGATCTTGACAAACTTGAACATTGGGCACTATCTAATAAAATGAAATTCAATGGTGAAAAGAGTAAGGTTCTACATTTAGGCAACAAAAACGGAATGCACAGGTACAGTATAGGTGATACCATACTCAGTAGTAGTAACTGTGAAAGGGATCTTGGAGTCCTAGTGGACAACCATTTAAATATGAGCCAGCAGTGTGCAGCAGCTGCCAAAAAAGCCAACACAGTTCTAGGCTGCATCAACAGAGGGATAGAATCAAGATCACGTGAAGTGTTAATACCACTTTATAATGCCTTGGTAAGGCCACACTTGGAATACTGCATTCAGTTCTGGTCGCCACGATGTAAAAAAGATGTGGAGACTCTAGAAAGAGTGCAGAGAAGAGCAACAAAGATGATTAGGGGCCTGGAGTCTAAAACATATGAAGAACGGTTGCAGGAACTGGGTATGTTTAGCTTAAGAGAAAGAAGGACTAGGGGAGACATGATAGCATTATTCCAATATCTCAGAGGTTGCCACAAAGAAGAGGGAGTCAAACTATTCTCCAAAGCACCTGAGGGTAGAACAAGAAGCAATGGGTGGAAACTAATCAAGGAGAGAAGCAATTTAGAACTGAGGAGGAATTTCCTGACAGTGAGAACAATTAATCAGTGGAACAGCTTGCCTCCAGAAGTTGTGAATGCCCCAACACTGGAAGTCTTTAAGAAGATGTTGGATAGCTATTTGTCTGAAACGGTATAGGGTTTCCTGCCTAGGCAGGGGGTTGGACTAGAAGACCTCCAAGGTCCCTTCCAACTCTACTATTGTATTGTATTGTAGCTGCTACATCACTTAGCATTCAGAGTAGGCAAATTCACCTTCCTTTGTCCTTGAACCTTTCATCCCAAGAGGACAGATTGGGATTAAATCTGCCAATTCAACATCTGTACTTCATTGCAAGAGTTCCTAGAATTCGGAATTTTTCTTGGCCAGTTGTTTTATTTGAATCGTGGTATTATGGTGCTTTAGGACAGGGATCTCCAACCTTGGCCACTTTAAGACTGGTGCACTTCAACTCCCAGAATTCCCCAGCCAGCATGGCTGTTTGAAGAATTCTGGAAGTTGAAGTCCACAAGTCTTAAAGTGGCCAAGGTTGGAGACCCCTGCTTTAGGGGACAGGCTTCTCAGGATTTTGGTATTTGAGAATTTATAGAATAACAGCTACTAAATGTGACTGAAAAATAGCTAAGTTTTTCAGTCTCTCTTAATATTTTGATCAGGAACTGGAAATAAAAGTATTGCATTCCCTGATATTTGAAGTAGTTTCAGCTTTTCCCTGAGCTTGATAATATCGTTTTTGTAATTTTGATTTTGGGGTGAGGGAAGGGTTATGAAGATAATCAGTACAGCCTGTGAAAGAGCATCAATTAAACCTTGGTTGTCTCAACTGCTAAGGAAAAATCGGCATTGGTCACACTTGTAAATTTGAAGATCTGATTTATTATTTGTGATATTTATAATCCATCTCAATCCCAGCATATTCTGGGTGGGGTGCACAGATTAATGGAATACTGCCTGATTTCCAAAAGTCTTGGAGTATTGTATTAATTTGTGAGTCCTACCCAGATTTTTCTGGGGTTGGGGCAGGTTGGGGGATTACTGCAACGCTCTCTACATGGGGCTGCCCTTGGGACGCGCCCGGAGACTGCAGTTAGTTCAGAACGCAGCCGCGCGGGCTGTGATGGGGAGTACGAGGTACTCCCACATAACACCTCTCCTGCGCGAGCTGCACTGGCTACCTGTGGTTTTTCGGGTGCACTGGCTACCTGTGGTTTTTCGGGTGCGTTTACCATCTTTAAAGCGCTCCATGGTACGGGACCTAGTTACTTGCGGGATCGCATCCTCCCACATACATCCCTGCGGCCAATTCGCTCACACAGAGAGGGACTTCTCCTGGTGCCGTCCACTAGGCAATGCCAACGGGCGACACCAAGGAGTAGGGCCTTCTCTGTGATGGGCCCAACCCTCTGGAATGACCTCCCCCCGACATTAGAATCACTACTGACCTCCGCTCCTTCCGGCAAAAATTGAAGACTCACCTGTTCCGATTAGCAGGCCTGGCATAATTACAACTGTCCCTCCTGGCAAATGTATTAACTGGTTATTTTAGGGGTATTGTTTTTAACTTATTGTGTGTGTTTTAGGGGTTCAAAATCCTATATTTATATATATTGGGGGAAAGGAAAAATGCCCCTGTTTTGGTGAAAAATGGGCACATTTTCCCTTCCCCCAGTCCTGCTGAAGCCTGCAGAGTGCTTCTGGGGGGGGTGGGGGAAGGCAAATATGCCCCTGTTTTTTGCGAAAAACAGCTCATTTTTCACAAAAATGGGATGCAGGAGCGGGGCTTCGGGAGGTCAAAAATGGCTGTATTCCGTGTATAAGACACACCAACATTTCCACACTCTTTTGGGATGGGTGGGAAAGGTGCGTCTTATACTCCGAAAAATACAGTAAGTATAAAATGAAGTGTTAAAGAAATTGGAACTGAGCCAGTGGTGGGTTGCAGGCGGTACGCCCTGGTACGGGCATTCCGGAGCCTGCCCGGAGCACTGGATACCGTTCCGGTACGGTGCTCCGGAGGGCCCACCCGCCCGCCCGAGCTCCTTACCTGTCTTTTAAAGCTTTGCGCACGCGCATGGAGCAACTGGAGCATTGCGGAGGCTCGCGGAAGCGCTAAGACGCATGCGTGTGCTGTGTGTGTGTGCACGCGTGCTGAACGCATCCATGTGGACGCCACCGGGCCCGTTCCAACCGTATCGCTTGGAACGGGATCCAGAACCCACCATTGAACTAAGTCCTGAAGTCACTTGCCCATCAGTAGTAACCAAAGCATGCATAACCAAAGCAAGAACTTTGTCACTGTGGGTAGATCCAACATAGTTGAAAGCTTCTGTTTGCTTTGAAATGGGGAAAAGTTTGGGCTTTATATGTTAGCAAAAAATTAACTTAGCTTGAAAAATAAAGAATATATTGCCTTGTTTTTCCCAAAGAAGAAGAAATGTTGCTTGGGCATAGAAGTCTTCCTTAGCTCAGTTCTGCAACCTCATTTCCACCAAAGAGTGAGATAGGCAGCTGGTAATGAACATCTGGAGCTTGGGCTCTTTTCCTCTGGAGTCATCATTAGTCCTTCTCCTCCTCTTATGCATTGACTTGGTTGTTCTTCTCTCAGGAGAGACAATGCACACATTTTCTTTGGTCTGCTCTTACTTGGCTTTACTTTAGGAAGATAATAGTATTGTTGCATAATAAATAGGCAAACTGTCTTCACTGTTTGGAAGGAAGCAAGAGTGGTGGAATTTTGATACATGCATATGTGTATGTATCCTAACTTTACTATTTTATAAATGACTCAAGGTGGCAAACATAGCCAATACTCCTTCCTACTTTTATTTTCCCCACAACAAAAGCTCTGTGAGATGAGTTGGGTTGAGAGAATGTGACTGGCCTAAGGTCACCCAATAAGGTGGGACTAGAACTCATAGTCTCCCAGTTTCTGGCTTGGTTCTATAGAACTTTGCAACTTCTTTGTTTGCATAGATGAATATGAATTTGTCTACCTCCTAATTTTTGCTATCATTAAACTTTAGTCCTATTTTTAAAAGCCATTGTTTAAGTTGCCAATCAGGTCTTTCGATAGGAAATATTATGTAAAAGGATGGGAAGGGAAAAATAGCTAAAATAGCATTTAGATTTATATACCGCTTCCCAGTGCTTTACAGCCCTCTTTAAGCAGTTTATAGAGTTAGCACACTACACCCAATGATTTGGGTCTTATTTTACCGACCTCGGAAGTATAGAAGGCCGAATCAACCTTGAGCCGGTGAGTATTGAACTGCGGGCAGTCAGCAGAAGTAGGCTGCAGTATAGTATATATATTCCCTTTTTTTTCTAATGAAGATTGACTGCCTATGGTGGGAATCTTTGTATTTGTTCATTCGTATTTACCATTTTTCCACCATTTCTCAAGGAAACTTGCTTTAGTTTGGGAGATGTGTGTGGAAATTGAACCCATCTCAACTGCTAGGTAAAAGAAGTGCAGCATTTCAGATCTAACTGTAGGCCAGTACTTAGAGGATGGCAGAGTTCCATATTTCTGAGATAGCATTGATCAGACAAAGTTGTCTGTATTTTATAATTTTTAAATAGTAGCAGCAGTTCCTTTCTACTTTATATGTCCAACTAATAAAAATATGAAATTTTATAAGTTTATGATATTCAGCTTATCTAGAAAATGGCAGGTTAGAAAGGCTATTTTATGGTGTATGTTGCAATTTTCTTTGCAATAAGGTGTTAGAGGTTCTTTGTAGATCAATCTTTGTAAGTCCATGGGTGATAGTGTCAGTTTTTCTAGCTAAACATGTGAATGAGAGGAAGCCAAACAGTCACTCAAGAATCATTGTTTAAGGCATCTTAGTGGTAGCGATGGTTTTGTTTCCCTATCTTTTTTTCTCTTTCTTGCCTTCAGTTATAAAATATGTCCAGTAACATTGAACTGAAAGAAAGGTAAAAAATCAGAAGGAAGGAGTGGATAGTAATTGATGGGACTTGATGCTAGAATAGAGAAAAGTGTATGGTTTGATAGGAAGATATGTGCCCTTTTTTCAAATTTGGGACACAATAAGGGACAGAGCAAGGACCCTGGTCCTTCCCCAAATTGCTTCATTTCAGAAAATGTAAGATGTTTTTCCCAAAAAGTAAATTACAGGTAATCCTCTACTTACAACAGTTCATTTAGTGACTTTCAGTGTTACAACAGCACTGAAAAAAGTGACTTGTGTCCATTTTACACACTTAACCATTGCAGCCTTCCCATGATCACGTGATTAAAATTCAGCCACGTGGCAACTGACTCATATTTATGACGATTACAGTGTCCCAAGGTCATGTGATCCCCTTTGGTGACTTTCTGACAAGCTAAGTCAATGGGGAAGCCAGATCCACTTAACAACCGTGTTACTAATTTAACCACTGCAGTGATTCACTTAACAACTGTGGCAAGAAAGGTCATAAATGGGGCAAAATTAACAACTGCCTCACTTAATTAACAACAGAAATTTTGGGCTGAATTGTGGTCACAAGTCAATGACTATATGTCTAGAAACAAGGATATAGTGCCACAGAAGCTTGGTCTCCCAAGTGCTGCTCCTACTTCTCTCATCAATACTAACCATTCACTTCCACGTGAAGAAATAAACCAGGCAAACTAAAACCATCATTGAGGGTGGAGTGACTTCTAGCACCAGGGATTTCCAAATTTAGAGAATTGAAAGTCCTGCAGTGTTACAGAATTCTGCCCAGTTTTGCTTTTTATTACAGTAAAATTGGACTTCTGGGAACTGGTGAAGGGTGCATATTGTTCTGTTACTCTCTGCTTTCTATTTATAGAAGAAGGTTCCTGTAACAGTAATTGGGTGGCTATGTGGAAAGCCCTTGAGATGTTCTGTGTGATGATGATGTGTGTGTGTGTGCTTCAGGCTCTCTGCAAGGGTGAAGGTGATCTTCTGAGTAGGTCATTTTGTCTCTTTTTCCCTGATAGTTGTGGCTCTGATTTAGCACAATCCATTGTAAGAAAGTATGTTATTTGTCCCCAAAGGCAAGGGTGATTTGTCTCTCAGGATGACAATGGAATGTAGAAGATCTTGTCTTGCTGATATTATGGTATGTGGTGTCAATTTCTGGGGCTTTCTTTTTCTTTGTAAATTTTCTTGTTTCAGGCTGTATTGAATATCAGAGATCCTTGTAAAGATATAAGGCACTGTTAAAGGTTTCCCCACTCCCCACATATACATTATTGCAAAAACAACAACAACAACAACAACACCTCACCTCATTCTTTCCCCTTTTTGTTGCTAAGTGAAATAGTAGTTGAGTGAATTTTGCCCCATTTTACGACCTTTTTTACCACAGTTGTTAAGTGACTAACCGCAGTGGTTAAGTTAGAAACACATTTGCTAAGTGAATCTGGGCTTCCGCGTTGACTTTGCTTGTCAAAAGTTCCCAAAAGATGTTTACATGATCCCTGAACACTGCAACAGTCATAAATATGAAGCAGTTGCCAAGCATTTGAATTTTGGTCACGTGACCAAGGAGATGTTGCAAGGTTGTAAGTGTGAAAAATGGTCATAAGTCACTTTTTGCAGTGGTAACTTTGAACAGTCACTGAATGAACTGTTGTAAGTCAAGGACTACCTGTAATTTTGTTAAGATGCTTAAAATAGTTGGATTTCAAGCCTATGGAAATATTGCACAGTTGTCTAAACTAAGCAAAACTGTAACAGAACATAATAATAGAAAACAAAAATATCTTGATATGAATTAACATTCTTGAAAAAATGTTTTGGAAGCATAAACCAGTTTTGGCAAGCATTCAACTTTTTAAATCCTGTAGTATTCTCTGTTCATGCTATTATCAAGATCTGATTTTTCAAAGGGATGTAAGTGTACAGTATATCTACGTTCTATGTGTGTAATATGCTATCAGATCTGGGTTGCAGAAATCTGGATGGCATCGATGGCAATAAAGTATTTTTTTTTTAAAAAAATCCCTCCTTTATTCCCATCTAGTGGTAATCTGGATTTTTGCGTCTTGCAATTGCTAGATAGCTGTATGTTTGTTTGTTTGTTTTTAAATCTGAGGTAAATTGCTTTCCCATTACATATATTTTGTAATTCTGAACTATTTTTATAACATTATATTGGTTCAATGTTTCCCAAGTAACATATTATGCTACACATGGAGATATGGTTCAATATCAGATCCACTTACAATTACTGAAAGTGGATCAGCCTTCCCCAGCTATATTCTTTCTAAATCTGCTGGATCAAAACTTCCTGGATAACATGATCATTGAGGGCATCATTTCATAATTATGAGAGTTGAAGTCTGATAGAACTGCTTGACTCTCTTCGTTGTATCACTCTGATGTGTCTGCTTCTGCTGCTAAGGGGGAGTGCAACCCTTTTGGCTAGTCATTGTGGTATATAATTAGGGATGAGCTATGCTAATCCTCCATGCTTCTTCTTCTCTGCAGAATTTCCTTTGCCACCACCGCCGCCTCCAGGAGAAGAGATAGTGGTGGTCCCAAACAACAATGCATTCCCTCCTCCACCTCCTCCATTTGAGGAACCACCTCCTCCATTTGAGGAACCATTTCCCCCTGCTCCAGAAGACGTCTTTCCTTCCCCTCCTCCCCCTATGCTGGAGGAAGAACCCATGTTTCTGAGTGGCTTGCCTGCTTCTCAGGTGAGTCCTTATATAAGATAATGAAAAGCAGGGAAAGACATATTGGGGAACTATTTTTCCATAGTTATCTTGTTCCTACTATGCTTTAGATGTTTGGGCTCCGGCATGTGCTGGGGTAGAATCTAATAAATGAGCAGAAAGTCCCAAGGTTGTCTTAAATGGACTTGTCTGTTAAAATGAAGTGAGAAAGGAAGAGGGTATGTTTGTAAGCAAAGCAAGTGCTCCCCCCAATATTCCTTATGCTCTGCAATAATTAAAATGAAATTTTAATTGCAGTGCTGCATGAGTTTTTAAATGTCTTTGGATACCTCTGTGCAGATGCAAATTGCATAGTTTATTTATAGTAGTGGTGCGGTGTTTTCGTCAACCATGCACATATTTCTGGGATTTGTGGGGGAAAGGAAAACTTACATGCTGAATGATTGTCCCCTAAGCAATAGCAGTCACCTTTCAAGCATCTGAGATTTGATCTGGTTTTGGCCACATTCTGCAAGCACCTCTTGAAAACTGTTGCTTGTTTGAAATGGAGCTTTGACTGTGGAAGTAATGGGAATTAAGAATGAATTGCTCATTACTAGGACCCTCCTTGGAAATCTTTCTCTTTTGTTCTGCGGTTGTGTAGTTGTATTGACTAGTGTTGACTGACGGAGTGTTTTATGGGTTTAGTAACCTCCCTCAACATGTACCTAACTTTCTTTTCTATTGTGGCAGGAGAAGGACCGTGGAAAGTTGAGCAGCATTGATCTGGAGATTGATTCTTTGTCCTCAATGCTGGATGACATGGAAAAGAATGACCCTTTCAAAACCCGTGTAAGCTGCAGTACAGGATGGCCTTCCCAAAGCTAACTTAAATTGAGCTAGTCAGCAAACAGAGGCCCAGCATGACTAAAGAGTTTTCCAAAAGCATTCTGCAAAAAAGAAGGGAAAGTATTTTAAGGAAAACATGAGCTTAGGATACTTTGGATAGGCTAGCTTTCTGTGTGAAGATAATTTTTTTTATATACAATAGAATGTTTATGCAAGGAACATCTTTAATCAGAAATGGCCATGCCATCACTTGATTAACTATGCAAAAATTAGGTGCAAGACCTTGGGTTTTGGGGAAAGAAAGCAGTGGTTCAGGTTTTCTATACTTGACTTTGAGATGAAAAATCTATGTAAGAAAAGAAAGACATTCAAACGAAATCTCAGTCTGGGGTAGCTATACTTACGTTTGCCAAGAAAAGACTCGGGTGAGAATGTATGGGCAAATGGGTGGTAGTCATCCCTTTCTTTGTTCTTCCTCTGGATGCTGAAGCTAAGCTAGATTAGCATAGTCTGAGTGGGATGGAAGTGGAGATTGTTACATTGACTTTTTCTTATCATTACCTTTCAGCTACCTTCAGGGCCTGTATTTCCAGCAAATGTAGGCTTTGCTTCTAGAAGCTCTGTAGAAACTGTAGCTCCAACTAAAGACGGTCCAGTTCCTATTACCCAGGCTGCATCCGGTCCCAGTGGAAACTCTATGGCCAAACAGCCAGAGGAAACGGCTCCTGTTCCTCCACCATGGGTAGTAGCCATGAAGCAGCGTAAAGACTTGTCATCATCGGTATCACCCGCTCCTCCCCCAGCTCCATCAGTTCCTAAATTCACGGCATCTCTTCCTGCCACGGGTCCAAGATTTGTACCTAAACCAGCTCCTGTGGCTCCCCCAACTTTGCCGAAACAGCCTGCTTCATTTCCTGCACAGTCTCATTTCCCAGTCCCTTCGGGCACAGGCTCAGCTCCGAAGCCTCCGCCTCCGCCTCCCACTTTCACTTATGCACAGCAGCGAGAAAAACCGCAAGTCCAGGAGAAGCCATATCCTACTGGGCAGCCATCTGCCCCACGAGAAATGGTGAGGATGCAAACCTGTACATGAATAAAGAATTAAAGAGTGGCATACAAACAAAACAGGATAGCCTGTTAATTAATTTCCCTGTGTCAAAGGCAGGTGATTTTTTGCTTACTCCAAATCCGTAGGGAATATGGGACTGATATCAAATGAATAGCATTTTTGAGGGTTGTTGATTAAGCAAAGTAGGTGTGTTCAGTTTATTGGAGGTGTAACACATTTATTTTGCTTTATATCTTAAGGTGGGGAAAGCCCCCAAATCTTGATAGTTTTCTGTCAAATATTTTTAGTATAATATGGGGTAGGTAGGTTCTGAAAAAAAGTGAGGTGGGACTGGCAACCCTTGAACTGTGGACTGTCCATCTCTGCTTCATACATAGACCTCAAATCAGACCTGCTTAAGTACTTTAGCCTTTAAAACTGGAAAAAGAGCCTTAATAGGATTTCAGAATTTGGCATCAGTGCGTTTTTTACAGAACCAAACCCTAATGGGTTCTTTATTCTTGTCTCAGTGGCAGGTACATTCCTATGCATGGTATTTGTTGTTGTTAGTCACGAAGTTGTGTCTGACTCATTGCAACCCCATGGACAACGTTCCTCAGCCTTCCTGTCCTCTACCATCCCCCGGAGTCCATTTAAGCTCACGCGTACTGCTTCAGTGACTCCATCCAGCCACCTCATTCTCTGTCATCCCCTCCTTCTTTTGCCCTCAATCTTTCCCTGCATTAGTCTCTTCTCCAGTGAGTTCTGTCTTCTCATTAGGCGGCCAAAGTATTTCAGTTTCATCTTCAGGATCTGGCCTTCTAAATTGCAGTCAGGGTTGTTCTCCTCTAGGACTGACTGGCTTGATCGCCTTGCAGTCCAAGGGACTCACAGGAGTCTTCTCCAGCACCATAGTTCAAAGGCCTCAATTAATGGTATTCCTTATATATATTAATTAATAATAGTACAGAAAAACCATTGGCAAGTAGTCTTTTTTTTAAAAAAAATCCAGAGAATAATTGCATTTTATACATGCATGTACATTTATTTCTTAGTTTTACATGTTTATAATATAGCTTTTCTTTAAAGTACATACATTCTAGTTTTTGTGGTGAAGGGGTAAAAGAGAACGTAGACTGAATAGAAAGGGTAAATGGTACAGGAATTTCTTCATTAATCAATAATGTTAAAGGAAGCGCGAATTGATCTTGAATATATGTTCCAGAATGTGGGGTGCTTAAAACTTGGAGATTGCACTTATCTCAGTTAATCTTCTTTATTTGTCCAGCGCAATCCCGTATTTCTTCCAAACGCTGCATCAGATCCACCTAGGAACAGCTCTGCTCTGACCATGAAGGAGGTAGAGGAGCTGGAGATGTTAACCCAGAAGCTCATGAAGGACATGGACCATCCACCCCACGCTGAAGCCTCCAATTCTGGTCTGTGGGGGCGTGTAAATTTTAGGGGGGGTTAGGAAAGAGAGGGACTAGAATCTTATTTGCTCCTTTTAGCAGTTTAATATAGAGGTGGGAAATTTTCTTAACTTTTTGATCCCCAGGAAACCTTTCAAAAAAGGCCTACTTTTGCAATCATGCAAGAGCAGATAAAGTCTAGAGGGATTGATATTGTATAATATTGTACTTACGTAAATATCTTCTCAGACTTTTCCCCTCTTTTCTTCCCATTGAAGAATTGTGTGGTTTGTGCAGTAAGGCACTATCTCTGACTCAGCCTGCAGTCCGGGCCTTGGACCAGCTCTTCCATGTTGAATGTTTCACCTGCTTCAAATGTGAGAGACAGTTGCAGGGGCAACAGTTCTACAATGTGGATGAAAAGCCTTTGTGTGAAGAGTGCTATGCGGTGAGCAAAATGGTGGGGAAGGATAAGGCAGCCAATCATGGAGGCTTGGGAGAGGGGAGAAGGAGCGTGATGCCTTTCGGCTAAGCAGTGCACAGGCTGTTTCCATGGGCTCATTTTGAGGAACTGTACTGTCAGCTGATGAGTGCCACCTGTGTGAATTGTGTGGTGACCTTTTATGCTAGCTTGACAGGCCTTGGCCAGTTGTTTATTATTATGAGTGGAAGCAGATTCCAGATAAATAAAAATACAAAGTTTGGCTATGTTGGCTAGAAGTTGCAGTCAACTTAACTGAAGGACCTCAAATTATGAAAAGTGGTCCGTATGAATCATGGTTTGCAAAGTTCCAAAGTCAAGGTGTTGAAATGTTTGGGCCCAAAATGTATATTCTGTGTGAGTTAACTTGAGTACTAATCTGAGAAACGCCCACATGTTTCCTTCTGTGCTCCCACAGAGTTCTTAGTTTTAGATATCACAGGGTGGGTCACATGAGAAGCCTCAACCACAGAGAATGGCCAAATTTGTGGAAATGTTTAGTCTGAATTGTATCTTGTATGTAGTCAAGTAAATACAAAGATGTGTGCATGCTCAAGTTAACTGAATAACCATTCAATTTCACCTGATAGAAAATTACTTTCACAAGAAGAGGCTGTAGGAGAACATTTCAAGAGTTTTAAGCATTATTTCTGGAGTTTTCAAATCAGATGAATGAGAAAGCCAGTGCATTGTCCTGGCATATGGAAGATTAAAGTTATTAAAATAATCTCAATCTAAGGTTGAGTTTGTTTTCTTCACAGTTTCTCTTCTTGACTGTTAATCTGGTTGAATTAAGTTGGCTAATGTTGATGGCTTTGTCCTACCAGAGAAAGAAGTAATACTCTCAACTGGAGCAGATATGCTTCCTTTCTGACCGGCTTTTTGTTCTTCAGGGCACCCTAGAGAAATGCTGTGTGTGCAACCAAACAATCACAGACAGGATGTTGCGGGCCACTGGTAATTTCTACCATCCTCAATGTTTTACATGTGTGGTGTGCCGCAAACCCTTGGAAGGGGCATCCTTCATTGTGGATAAAGCCAACCAGCCACATTGTGTTGATGATTATCACAGGTATGTCCCCTGCGTTTCATGTTCTCCGCTCTGGCCACGATGATCTTCTGTTGCCCTCAGCTTGGATTTGACCAAGCTGAGTTTCTGAATCTCCTGTATTTGTTTCTTCTGCGCATGCAGAAAATATGCTCCTCGCTGTTCAGTATGTGCTGAGCCCATCATGCCAGAACCTGGGAAGGATGAGACTGTTCGTGTGGTGGCCCTGGAGAAGAATTTCCACATGAAATGTTACAAGTGTGAGGTGAGCACTTTCTACCTTTTTCCTCCCCTCTTCTCCTTGATGTCCGCATCTAGTCTACCTTGCTCATTTCTTTCTCTGTTAACCTTTCAGGATTGTGGGAAGCCCCTGTCCATTGAAGCAGATGACAATGGTTGCTTCCCTCTGGATGGCCATGTCCTGTGTAGGAAATGTCACACCACACGTGTCAAAGCTGCGGTCTGAGGATCTTGAATCAGGAGATGCTCTCAGTGTATTCCTCCTGCCCAAAGTAGCAGACCTGATCTTTTGTATGCTTTTTCTTATGACTCCTTCCTAGGATCATGAACGCGTTTTGCCTGTTTGGCAATACCCCTCCCTTTTCATGAAGGGCTCCTCCACTTCTTTTTTTAAAAATATGTATCGCTTACAATACAAGGTCTTAAGTCCTCACTTTCTGGCTTGGAAACGTACCTTGCTATAAGCCTTTCGGTCTTACTGAGTAATAAAGTAGTCCTGGAACAAAGGGCTGGATTCTTCTAACCTGCTTTTTCTTTGTGGAGCTTTGCCCTGTCCTCTGTTCAAATGTGGAATGTAAATTACTATTTTATATCTTATTTTAGAGACAAAATATACATTTCACTGCTGGCTTGTTTTCTGTACTGGACTCGCTTGCCAAGATGCTTCCCTGTGTCAGCAGGAGAACTTTTTGTTCCTGAGTTAATGGACCAGTTTTCTCCATGTGTTACCCCAATCAAGGTGGTTCCTCTTTTTGTGTGTGTGAACGTGTGATACTTTGGTCTAATCACTTCTGCACTGCACACTATTCAAAGGGCTACTTATTTGTTTACAATGGGCTTTTTGGAGTTTACTGTGAAGCTGGCATAGTGGTGTAATCAGGAGTTGTCCTTCCTCAGCCATTGTTTTGCATCAATAAAGTTGTGCAGTTTTTTTCCCCCCTGTTGTCATTCCAATTATTTATTTTTATAAACAATTCAAGGCGGCAAATATATCTAACGTTCCTCCTTCTTCCTCCTGTTTTCCCTACAACAACCCTGTAAGGTGATTTCGGCTGAGAGCGAGCGACGGACCTAAAGTCAGCCAGAGTTCTTGTGTTACAATACCAGAAGTCATCTTTTCTTTCAAAGCACCAGGCTTCTTCCTGCCTTAAAGATCACGTAGAACAATTGCCCCCAACATTTTAGACACCAAGGTTCTCCACAAAGGTAGAGAAAGGTTTTTCCACGGATCCTAAACAAGTGGGGCTTTGCTTGTTTGTACGGCCCGGTTGCTGGCATGAATTTGAAGACCCCTGATATCGAAGAAAGAAAATAGCCTTCGTCTTTTAAATTGCCTTTGTAGACAGAAGGGCTTATGCATTCACTTTCTTGACTTCACTTCTTTATTCAATTAAAACGGGGGTGCACGATATAATATTCTTGAACCTTTCCAGCTTTTCTGTGAGAGGGAGCCTTCGGCAATGCATTTCTCTTTGGATGGTACGTTCTGCTTAATCTGCAGACCGGACATCCACAAAAAATATACTGTACACGAAGTCATAAATTTACCACTAATGAATTTCGTCTTTCAATTTCATACTACAGTTTGGGAAGATAGCAAAGTTGGTGGAGGCACAAACTGAAACAAGAATTACTGCTGCTGCTGTAGCATTTAGCTTTGGTTGCTGTTCTGGAAGCATTCTTCAGATCACATTTCTAACCACAAGACATCCTCAGAAATTTAAATTTAATTTTTTTCAAAATTTAATTTAAAAAAAAAACCTTTTACAAATCCTTTGTTGAGGAATAATAAAATGCTTAATCCATATCAGGTCGAAATACATCATGGGCCAGATTGTTTCCATTTCTTTGCATATCAGTTTGTATCTAAACATGGCTATTAAAAGCCTAGCCATGATGTTATAATTACCTTGAAATTTGCTTGCTTGTTTTAATGGCTCAAATCTCAGCAATTTCCCAAAATATAAAATATTTTAGAGAGAAATACTCTCTCGCTGCGGAGAACCATGTAAAGCTGAGGTTTATGTATACCGTGGGATCTGAGATGTGTTGCTACTTTGCCTTGGCTCGTAGTGCTCAAAAACTTTTTTTTAATTGTACAGCAGCCTGTGTGAAAAATAATTAGGAGCCATTAGCTTAGCTTATTGAATATTGCTCTTGTGTGGTATTCTCACAACCAATTTTGTTGAAAAATCAAAATTGTTAAGTCAGTATACCCTAATAGTTTTTCAACAAAGGTGGACAAACAGCTCTGTAGTATTTTGCAACCAAATGAGAAGCTGCTAAATGTACCAGTAAGCTTACTTGGTGTGCCTTAGGTTAAAGCTGGATTTTGTACGGATTTGTTTCGTACAAATGTAGGCAAGAACATTTGGTTTTGGCAAATGTTCTTGCCTACATTTCATGCTTGCGTAATCTTCCTTAGCCCTCTGTTAAAAAAAGTGGAAGTCTTTTTTCTTATGTAAAAGAGCCACTTTTACAGTAAGTACAGAATGTGATCTGAAATGGAAATTACACCAATGAATCCACAGAAGTATTTTCATGTCCATTTGCTTCTATATATTTTCTCCCCAATCTCCAATGTTCTTAGAGCTCATTCCTTGCATTTTGACCTGACATGTATTTTAATTGGCACAACCCACTTAGATTTACAATCTTTAAAAAATATATATCTTGAGAAGTCTTTCTCGAAGAAGATGGCTGTATTAAAGCACTTGATGTTACTAAAACACCTTGTTGTTACTGGTGTCCTGCATGTAAATGGTGTATCTCATGGTGTTTTCTCCAACAACTCTTCTTTCACTAGGACTTTGCTGTAGAACCTTGTCTAGGGCCATTGTTTTGATGTTGCATGCTTGGACTTTCTTTTGATAGAATAGGTGGAATACTTGCTTGCTATACCCTGATATAGAAGCAAATACCAGAATCTTCACTGCCACTCACAAGTTCATGTGTGGATATCTCCATGGTTTTGAATTTACACAATAAAAAAGCTGGTGTGTTGTGAAGCAAATCACCAGCTTTCAAGATCATCTTGGGTTCCACAGAAACTTACTTGGAAAATTAAAATGTCAAGTGCCTATGCTACAGAAAATTTTTGCTTCGTAAAAATTGCATCTTGTCAGAAAAACACAATGGTAAACCTGGGTGGATAATTGCTACCTTGGAGGGTTGTAAAGGGTGAAATGAGCACCATCTCATTAGTTTCATTTCTTATAAAGGCAAAGTTTTGAGATTAACTATTCCCACTGAAGGATGCGTGAACATATCTTCCCAATATGAGCTTTTTTCACTGAATATTGGTAGTATACACACAAAAACACAGTGTCATATGACCACAAAAGGTTTTGAACTAAGAGGTCAAATCAAAGGTATTGTAAAGGGGTCATAGTTTGAGCTCATACTGAATTTGATTTTACACTAAAGAGCAACAGTAATTACAACGAAAACTGAAGAAAGTGATAGGACACCACTTTCCTAAATATCAAAGCAGTTACAGAAGGCACCTCAGCAAATGCAACAAGATCTCTCTCTTTTTTGCTTCATATCTTGGTTAATTTTCATTTCCTGCCAAAACATAGCTTATGTATCCTTCAAATGTTCTCCACCTGCTAGCTGTGCTGTAGTTTATGGTTTTCTAGGGGACTGGAGACTAAAACATGATGAACGGTTGCAGGAACTGGGCATGGCTAGTCTAGTGAAGAGAAGGACCAGGGGAGACATGATAGCACTGTTCCAGTATTTGAGAGGCTGTCACAGAAAGGAGGAAGTCGGGTGTTTTTCCAAAGCACCTGAAGGGCCAGACAAGGAATAATGGATGGAAACTGAACAAGGAGAGATTCAACCTGGAAATAATAATTTTCTTGACAGGGAGAGCAATCAGCCAATGGAACAGCTTGCCTTAAGACATTGTGGGAACTTCATCACTGGAAGCTTTCAAGAGGAGACTGGACTGCTATCTGTCAGAAATGGTGTAGGGTCTGCTTGGGCAGGAGGTTGGACTAAATGACCTACAAGGTTCCTTCCAACTCTTAATCTGAAATCTAAAATAATGTGCACCTAAGCTACATAGACTCTACCTGTCTTGTATTTATGGTTCCACGCAATCTCTTTATGTGACTCCAATATTCATAAAGTATTCCTATTCTTTCAGTTCTTGGTAATGCTATATACTACATAAAACATTTACAAAACATTTCTTAGGTTTTTTTAGCATTTCCTTCTAACGTGTGTGCAAAACCTACTTTTCCCTTCTGTGATGTTTTTAATAGCTAACTGAAAAATAGAAATGGTCATGAGCCAAAATCTTTGATCTGCGTTATCAGTTTATTTACAAAATCATATCTACAACATATGATTGATCCAGGTCTGGGTTTTCTCCCTTATGCCACCCCTTCCTGATATTTTAAATATATAAGCAGATCCTCAACTTGAGGAAAAAATAGGTGTTCGTGCTCTCTGCAAGCAATACTGTAATAAACATCTGGCCACAAACATCTGGAGGCCTAGAACTTGCCGCAGAAAAAGTCCTTTCCAGGTAGGTATGGTTTTACTTCAGTGTTTCCTTACAGTGGCATGTTACGTCCTCAATAGTAGCTGTAAAGTATGTCAAGCCAGAAGCCTCTGCAAGAGTGGAAGAGTGAGAGAAGAGAAGGGCAACATCTGCTTTTGAAGCATGTGCTGCTTTCTGGTTTCCTGTGCAGGAAGTTCTTTCCTGTTCTAGGCTACTCAGCCCCAACCTGTGCATCATGTTTCAAGGTGCAGCTGTTCGCCTCTGGCTTCCGATTCGCAGGAGGGCCGCCACAGGGTCACTTAAAAAAAAAAAATCTTCTGCAAAAGGAGACGGCAGCAACTCTTGCTGGGCACCTGGCATGTTTCACTCTTTGAATCCCTGGATGCTGCACAGGATTCGCTTCTGGTGGCCAGGAAGAATCACCCCCATTTGCTTCAAGTCCCTTAAAATCACACGGATAAGGAAAAAGATTAGTCACTGAATTGCTAGAGAAGAGGGGCAAGTTAGAGAAATGGACCATTTCCTAGAGTGATGGCATCCATGGAAGGTAATCCTCCCCACCCCCTCTGCTTCTCCAGTTCTATTAAATAAATAAAATAAATAGAAAACGATTTCTCAAGATCCATTCTTCAGGAAATGGCATGAAAAATGGAACTTAATTTAATTAAATTAATCCATATTTTGCAGTGGCTGAAGATTTTCTAATGAACCCAAAATGCTTCTTAATGCTACTGAAAAGGGAAATGAGGGTGCAAAGCTTTAAACAGCTAATTTTATTCCTTGTCTTTTGTGTGTCATTCTATTACAGCATGGTTCTAATTTAAATCTATAGAGGCAATATTTTATAAGCCCTGTACATAAATGTCCCATATCTTTAAGGTCTGTATCCTACAAATTAGATATCTGCAAAAATTATGCTTGTGTAACAATTTCTTAAAAGTGCTATCTGCCAAAAAAAAATATTTTCCGGCTCATGTGAATTTTGCTATGTTGGTAACTTGCATATGTCTGATACATTCAGGAAGCATTGCAGATGTATACAGTGTTATAACAAAAGGGATAAGTTTATTGTTTACAGATATTTATTTTGTCCTGTAGCTTTTTCATATTCATATTCATAGTATCCTCTTTTGGGTAGCGGAGGCTTTCTTTTAAAAGTTTTCATTTGACGTTCTGTACCCTATTTCTATCATTGATGAAAGAGTTCTTGCAAATTTTTGAAGCGCTATAAAAAAGCCTAGAAAATTATTTGGGCCAGAAACATCACGATGCTGCTGGAAATTGGCAAACGGATTGTTATTTCCTTGCCATGCCACTTCTCACTCTTTGAAACTCCAAAGTAATGCTTTTCTTTACCCACACTAACTGCTCATTTGCAAAATGAAGCCAAAATAGAGATGGTTGTAGCTTTTTTTAAAACCCATTTCTAGTTCCTCAAAGGAACAGAATTGCTATGACTGTGTGTTTGTTGCTATATGAATCCAAGCAACTACTTGGATTTTAGCTGTTTTACTGATTGTCTTCTTGACATATACTGTACCTTGAATGTTAATATGTGGAATTGGTATCTTCCTTTGTATCAGGAAAAGTACCATGCTAGTTGGGTGGAGGAACACTGATAGCAATCCTAACAGTGATGGCAATACTAACAACATCTACAATGGTACTTCCTAAGGATCACTGCCAAAAAAGGGATCAAATATTTAAGGGGCTGAACGTTAGGTGATGTATTTTTCATTGAGTTTTTTCAAACAGAGGGAGGACAATGCAAGGGTGTGGAAGCATGAGGATGTTTCAAAATGTTTGTTGTATTATGAACTTAGTAAACTACAAGTGACCCGCAAAATCAATAAAAGTTTTTTGTACTCTAGTACAAGGGTCCCCAACCCCGGGCTGCAGCTCACTACAAGGCTGTGACCTGCTCGGAATTGGGCTGAATGAGTTGCTGGCTGGAGCGTGCATGTGCAGCTCAACTTACGCAAGTAGCAGGCCAGCAGGCACTTGTGTGTGTGTGTGTTGACCCACCACTTGCACAAGGGCTGCGTGTGCACCAACCTGCCACTCATGTGGCCCACTTCCCTTGTCCCTCCACCCCCCCACCCAGCCGGGCTGCAAAGTCACAAAGGTTGAGGACTGCTGCTCTAGTAGAAATTTCAATAGATATTCTAGCGTTTAACTGTAATTCATGCTTAAAGCCTTCTTCTACCTTAGGTCAAAGCCCACAGCCCATATACCCAAGGCTTACTCAGCAGACAGATCCAGGACAGATTCCATGGTGTTCAGGCCAGCAGTATGGAAGTTGAGGATGTAGCGTTTCATGCGGATGGATTCTAGCCATTCAGCAATAGACCGATAAGGAATCCCATCGGACCCACTGCAGCTCGGAAGTCGAAGTGTCACCCTATAAATTGATAGGTATTTTCAGACCAATTATGAAATTTAAACTGTAACATGGGAGAAGGACAGGATCCTACTTTGATGAAGATGGAACCATTCTAAATGGCTGAGAACTTCTAACTTTGTGTGGAGAATTTCGCTTTTCATTATTTGCCTCGCGTGAACATTAGCCTTGCATAGTCAGTGCTTTTTTTCATAATAGGAAAGCACATCGTCTAGAAAGAGCACCCTAAACAAATGCATGTAGGATATAAATGTGCAGGTGCCAGAACTTTGTATACAGATTGTATCATAAAGAAAGTATAATTAACCCTGGTGGTAAAATTCAGCTTTTGTTGCTGCAGATTTATTTATAGATAGAATCTCTCAAACTGTTCTAAAGGGGTGCTTATCTCTTACCGAGGGTCAAAATCAGCCACCGTTCGAAGCAAGTGTGGGCTGGAAAGGAAGTGGTCTAGTTGAGCATGGATCTCCCGGAAACGTGGCCTCCGTGTCCGATCATATGACCAACACACCTTCATCAGTTCATAAAGGATAGAGGGACAGTCCACTGGTGGGGGGAGCCGATACCCATCCTCTATACTTTTCATCACCTACCCAGAAAAACAGGCAATCAATCAGGTTGTGTGTGCAAAATTCCTTGGACAATGTAGCAGAAGTCTGAAGAGTTCTGGGCATTTCTTGATCTCAGATCTAAGCACTAGAATCATTTGGAATTAGAACCATGAGTTTTCGGAGAGTCACTTAGATTATTTTTTTGAACCATGGATGCCCGATTAAATAAGCTCATGATAGATCACATATTTTAAAAGCATTTAAATATTAATTTTTAAAATGTGCAAAACACCATCAGGGCGAGGTCCCTCTGAAGATTATGTGATTATGATGTGAATGAGTCATTTCAAATGAAGAGCAGGATACTTTTTTATTTTTCAAAGAATTACGCTGAATTCAGCAAGAGCCAAAGAATTTCTTCTAGTAATTTTTCTCCACTTAAAATATAGGAAAGAAAATCCTTAGTTGATTGCTTGTCTACAGTGGTGGGATTCAGCCAGTTCGCACCTATTTGGGAGAACTGGTTGTTAACTTTCTAAGCAGTTGTTGGAAGAAATCTCATTTTGTTTTTTCCCACTTTACAGGGCTAATCCTGTAAGGAAGGCAGTAAGGAAACATTCTGGTGTTGTTTCTAGCCTAATCTTTATTGCCCTGTTTACAGAAACTGCCTCTCTGCTTAACCCTCATTATATTGTAACAGCTAAAACGAAGCGCCCATCAACGTGAGTGACGTTGAGTTGGCCACGCCCACCCAGTCACATGACCACAGAGCCACGCCTACCCAGATGGTTATTAGGGCAGAGAACTGGTTGTTAAATTATTTGAATCTCACCACTGCTTTGTCTATTACAGTAAACAAAATCTGCCCCCCACCCTAGATCCGTATGAAGTAAGGAATCTTTGAGGCAATTGATGGTGAAGGAACAAAAGTATTTTATCTTCTGCTTTCTGCCAATGGAAATGTTTAATGTGAAATTTGGGTTGGGGGTTTATCCTCGTATTGGCAGGATAAATATTTCTGACCCAGGAGTATATATGTTGGTATAAATTTCATGATTCATTAACAACTATTCATTCAACAGAACAGCCTATTTATGACTGAACAAAGAAAATGGAGATCTAACCAAACCATTTCCCCCCTCCAGGGTATTTGCTTGTTCAGAGGATGGTTTGACTGACAACCCCTGTTTTCTCCTTGCCCTCTTACCTCCTGATTAGACATATCTCCATAGGGCTTGTCTCCATATGAAAACACCTCCCACACGACAATGCCAAAACTCCAGACATCGCTGGCAGAGGTGAAGATCCGATTGGCAATGGCCTCTGGAGCTGTCCATCGAATAGGGATCTTTCCGCCCTGTCCAATGAGATTGCAAAGGAACTTGATACACGATTTTTGCAAGCACTAAGGGACTGATATTCTCTGCGAAGTTCAACATTTGTTTGTCTTACGCTTACTAATAAATTGTAAAGCACAATTGTCGCCTTGGGCACAGATGCATTTGTATTCTGTAATGTAACACAGAAAAAACAGTATGGCTTTGACAGCTCTTTGGCAGCAAAGCTTGAATGGGAATATATTCTTTGCAGAATTTAAAAAAAAATCAAAGTCCCCCCCCCCAATATTGTGAGTCATAAATACATGACAGTACTACCCCCCCCCCCCTAAATGAGGAGTACCCTCTAATAGCTTCTGTTGTGTTACCTTTGTTTCGTATGTTCCTTCCACATCATTTTCCAGGATTCGAGAAAGGCCAAAATCAGAGACTTTGCACTGAAGGGTGTGTGATGCCAAGATGTTGCGGGCAGCCAAATCACGATGCACATAGTTGCGGTCTGAGAGATAGGTCATACCTGAGGCAATGCCCTGCAGCATTGTCACTAACTGCACCGAGCTGAACTTGTCGATATTCTCCTGCAGTGCACACAAGGACACTGATGAATGCTTGTATTCTGTTCATTTGTTTGCTTCACAGCAAGGAAATGGGGGTTATGTTTGTCCTAGGTAAGAGGAACTAAGTCTCCATTCACAGCTGAAAAGCTTCACTTTAGGGCAGTGGTAGGATTCAAATAATTTAACAACCGGTTCTTTGCCCTAATGATTTCTTCCAACAGCCAGTTCACCAAACTGCTCAGAAACTTAACAACTGGTTCTCCCAAAGTTGTGCGAACTGGCTGAATCCCACCACTTGCTTTAGGGATATATTCAACTAGTCCATCAGACCATCGGGTTGCTTCTACAACATAGGGTTCACTCCATCAAAACAAGCTATGGATTTTGCTAGGTAGTATTATTTATATTCCTAAAAAGTAAGCAGAGGTTGGAGGTTTCCAGATCCACTGAGTACCACTCTATGCATATGCAGCCTGGGAGAGGGAACGTAACTTAGGTAGGCAAGAGTTCCAAAGTTTTAAATGGATGGGAAAGATTTAACAAAACTGGCATCAGCTAAATCAGTATTTTTCAAACACAGCCACCGTAGGATGCGTGGACTTCAATGCCCAGAAATCCACATATTTTACCTTGCTAAAGTTGAGAAACACTGAGCTAAATGACCACTGGATCATGTGTACAGCAACTGAGGCATTATCACACTGAAAGTCCCATGTCTAAGAATGAGGATACCAAGTTAAGAGCTGGCTGTAGTTCCTGCTGCCAAACTAAAGATGTCATAGTATGTGTAGAAGATGACCAGGCTGAGCCTGAGGGATGGGGTCAAGCACTTCAGTTTAGAGACCCTTTGAGATCTAAGTCCAGCCCTCCTTGAATTCCATTGATGCTTATCTACAGCCAATTCACGCTCACCATAGTAGTACAGATTCTTCTTTAGAGGTACCATGAAATAAACTTGTATTCATTTTGGACCTAACCCTAGCTCTGATTTCTTGTGCCTGACAGTATGTTGGGTAAACTAATACAAGTCTGAGGAGCTTCTATTTCCTTCTGTTTTCTAAACAGGTTTTCCCTGAGGTGGTAGTAAACCCACCAGCCAAACTGAACCACCTTTAAGTCAGACTTATATCGCTGATTACAAACACACACAAAAACTTGCCTGAAAAACATATTAATCTATTATTCTCTCTCATCTTACTTATGTGGGAAGATATTTCATACTGACTGAGAGATTGATTAATGTGATTTAGCAGTTCAATCTTACTATCAGTGTGTAATGTTACAGCTCAGACACAACATTCATCAGTTCAAGTAGTCATCAAACTCTTTGACTAAATCATTCTCTAGTTTCTTACTCTTAAAAAGGTGTCTAGGGCCCCATTTTCCATGTATTCTGTAATAATCATCATTGGATTCCCTGTGGGGGGAAAAGAAGAAAAAATACTAAAGTTATTTTCTTATTATATCCATATCTTCACCTTGCTTCTCATTTCTTTGGCCACGAACATGGATTATATTTCAGTCCAAGTTGTCTGGCAAATATACTTTTGGAGGAGATAAAGCTATTTTCCTCGTAATCAGTCCCGTTCCCTGTCTAGCTCGCTATCGTCTATTCAAATTAGCAACCGCTACCCCAACTCAAAACACAACCTTTTAAGAGGTTTTTACATCTTCTGTGCTTCACATCCAATCAATTCAGCCCTTCAGGAATCCCAGTTATGCAAATGTACTTTATCTCACAACTATCACTGAGTGTATATATCCCACTGTCATTACAACTCTGAATTCTTACGTTTTGTGACAACTCCCTCGAGCCGGACAATGTTGGGATGGTTGAATTGGCCCATGATAGTTGCCTCACGGAGGAAATTCCACCAGGTTGAATCTGAGTAAGTTGACTTCAAGGTCTTGATGGCCACAACAATACGCTCTTTCCCTGGGAAGTGCAGGGCACCACAATAGACCTCCCCAAATTCTCCTATGGAACATCCAAAGACAAGGCAAAGGATAAAGGAAATGGAGAAATGGCACCACGAGAGGTAGAGACAATCAGCTAATTAAACTTACCTTCACCAATAACTGTGTCAATTGAGACAATAGATGGGTCCAGTTCCTTTGTGAATTCTAAGACACCCCTTCGGGGATCCTCATATGGTTGGAGATCTACATAAGGTTTCAACCACATCTCATCTGCAATAAAAGCTGACAATATAAACTAGTTTCTCCCAAAAGTTTCAGACAGCAGAGGAAAAATCAATTCCATTGACTTGATGAAAAATGAGGTCCTCCCACACTGCAGTCCTAAACATATTGAATAAGAAGTAAATCAGGCTGGGCTATATGAACCCTACTTCCACAAATAAACACCAGGCTGATGAAAGCTTCCTCATTCAGAAAACTCTCCCAGCTGTATGTTCCATCATGGCATTTCTTTGAGATGCATAAACTGATTCCCTGGGAGCCGAGTGTGAATGAAGAAATGGCAAGAGAATATGGCTTTTACAGTTTCCACAAACCATTTCTACATATTAAATCTCTTTTAGCCCCCCCCCCTTTCACTAAAAAATATGCTTTGGGAAGGTGCATTTGGAGGGAAAGTGGTCAGAAAATTTTGACCAACAATCTACTAAAACTTATTTATTCCTGATTAACTCTAGCTGGTTACTCAAGCGTCCCCTGATTACTTTGCATGTAACAGTCTTTTGCTAACTGGCATTCTACAATATTTTTGCAAGTTTTTTGCAACATCAATCGCCCCTCCACCCATGTCATGAAAACTTCTGAGGGTTCTAAAGACTGGAGAAGGCCACTGTGCTTGAATTCTAGAATGCAGATCTTTGCCATCTGCTTTTTTTTTTTTTTTAATTGAAGCCTCACCTCGGTTGTAGCCATTGTGGCATGGCCGTGCTCGTTGATGATGAGCTCGTCTGAAGAATAAGAACAAACATAAATAGAGGCTGTAAGCAAGCAGGGTATAGAAGAGAGCAAACTCCTGTCTTTGGCGACAACCCTTACACCAGAGATGGTATTCAGCCAGTTCTGAGAGGTTCTGGGGAACTGGTAGCGGAAATTTTGAGTAGTTTGAAGAACCGGCAAATAGGCTGGCCCTGCCCCCTCTGCCTCCCAGCTTCCCAGCTGATCTTCCTTTGTTGCCCTGAACAGGAGAACGGAGCTGGAAAGCAGGTTAGAAGGGTGGAGAGGGAATGGGAATTTTGCAGTAACCTTCCCCTGCCATGCCCACAAAGCCACACCCACCAAGCCACGCCACGCCCACCAAGCCATGCCCACAGAACCGCTAGTAAATTTTTTTGAATCCCACCACTGCCTTACACACACGGCCTCTTTCCTTTGGGAGCTGCTGCCTTTACCTTCGGAAGATTATGAACCCCGTGATCAGCCCAAGGAACAACAGGATTCCAAAGATGATTGACACAATCACACCTCCAGGAAGCATACCGGTATCTGCAAGATCGAAGGATGAATTACAGACATTCCTTCACTAGAACAAGAAAATGTGTTTATAAATAGATATTAAAACACTTCTATTCAAATAAGAATTAGGTTTATGTACTGGATGTCAACTAGGAAGTGGTCATACTGCATCTTTAAAACTGCAAAATGCTACATAAGTTTCAATAATGGCCTTGCCACCTGTTTTATAAAGTATGGACTCTGGATTATTGGGGCTATGTATACATTTATTTTTAATTTTAATGTTAATCCATGTTTCCATTTCACTTGTCGTTACACATATTTTTGCATGATATGCTTTTGTGCTTTAATACGCTTACAGAAATAGTTTTAAAGCACAATACAACAAATTGGTTGCACTATTTAGCAATCAGTTCTGGTTTATTTATAAATTCCTGATGCATCAGGTTATTAGAAGAATTGATGGAAACAAACAGTGACGATGTCTATGCCCAAAATAGAAATGCTAAATTCATCCAAATGCTCCATATTCAAGAGGGATGTTGAAGCTTTTGTAAGTGGGTAGTTTGATCAGATCTTAAATAATGCTCTTAGCAATGACTGCCTTATGGGTAATTCTTCCTGTATGTGGTTCTCCTAATTCCATTTACAGAAACAATAGTTGGTGGTTTTCGCCATGCTTGTTCCTCTGACCTTGCTTAAATTGTCATAAAGGGAACCATATGGATGTTAGAGGAATTTCATACCGCAACTGTATTCAACATAGGCAGCTACAGTGATGGACCCCAGGGAAATGAATATGTGTGAAAAACAATGGAACAACCCTAAGTATGCAGTCAATTGGCATCAGGAAGCCATATAATCAGGGCTCATAGGCTTTTATTTGCTCTTCATATTTTATTGCAGAAACTGGCACAGTTCCCTGTCGATGACAAACATAGCTGCTGTGTAAATTATGCGGCAGATCTGTTGCCAAAAGAAAAGTATTTTCATTAAGAGACTTTTAAGCTGCCATTACTTCCTTCTCTCCAATCATTCCAAAGTGCTTTGAAGCCATCTGTGCTTGCCCTAACTTCTGCTGACTCAGAAAATGATAAAAAAAAATTGCTCTTCTAACTTGAGTGCCATGGAGCCTGCTGGAACAACAGTCTCCTCATCTCCAAAAAGTCTGGCACTTTGCATGCTGTTTGGCAGCTGATACAAAAAGAGTAAAAATCTCTTAACCCTTTCACTGGCCTGGGCTACTGAGGAGAGCTGCAAAGCCATCATTCCACTTAGAAGACCATTAGGGCAGATGTAGCTCAAGGGTCAAGAAGAGGGGGTGGGGGAGAAGAATTCTCTCCAGTGGCAAAATGGCCTGTCCCTAAATTTTGCAGAGTTCCAAGTTTCCAGTTGCAGCCAGCTTCACAGCATTTCTTTTGCAAAAGTTCATTGAAAATAGTCTCAGCTGCCCCAAAAGAAATAATAACAAGGGATCACAAAAGCATGGAGCTGAGCTGAAAGCATGGGAATTCTTGTTTTTGAACTGTTATTTATGGACTCATTTTGCTCTGTGCTACTTATTTATTTCATGGCATTTTAAAGTACATCATCTGGGACAAAGTCAAGTTACATTTGGAAACTCCATATTTTGATCACATCCTTCAAAAGGCAGCTGTCATGAGGTTAATGTCTCCCTGCTCATGATGATAACACTGCAGGCAGTATTTTTTAAATAACACTTCAGTAATAATAGTACACTATTCCATCTGGATATAGGAGGGTGCAACAGAGAGAGAGAGAGAGACTGGAAAATGAGATGCAACTGCAATTGCATCTGGTAAATGAGACTGGAAAATGAGATGCAACTGCGATTCAAATTTTTTTTACTACCAGTTCTGTGGGCGTGACTTGGTGGGCATGACAGGGAAGGATACTGTAAAATCTCCATTCCCTCCCCACTCCAGCTGGGGCTCAGGAGGCAAAGAATAGATGGGACCAGTCAGAGGTGGTATTTACCGGTTCTCCAAACTACTCAAAATTTATGCTACTGGTTCTCCAGAACTGTTCAGAACCTGCTGAATACCACCTCAGCTTTAGGCAGAGCCATGAGAGAGACCATGGGTAATGCCAATAGCAAAATACACTTTTTGGCATTTTTTGGTGTATTTTTTTTTACTTCATTGCAGAACCTTAAGCTTTGGGACAAGGAAAAGATTGGTAACTGATTCTTTCAACAGGAATGCTTTGTAAGATGAATGATGGAATTCAATTCAATCATCCAAGTTTACCTCTTTCTTTCACCTTGTTAAAAGAAAGGCAGGGCCTATACTTAATATTTATCTGTTCTTAGGAGTATACACCCAAGGAGGGTATTTACCCATCCATTTTTGCAAACCCTGCCTTCGGCACTCCTTCAGGGGAAAATGCCCTAAGTCTCCAGTGAAACAAGACCTTTGCTCCTTTAGGCAGGGTAAAGTGGAGAATATTAAATACTATGTTTTATATTGAGACTTTATGGAGCGATGAGAACAAAAAAAAAAAGGCTGGGTCACAGTTCTGGATGATTAATTTCTGTAAGAGTGAATATTTCTTATACTAGTAATCAAGTAGCTATTTTTACCCTGCAGTCTGTTAAATCTAGAAAGAACATTGTTATTATTGTAATTGCTGATTCCTGATTACCAATAAATAGGATTGAGGTTATGCCATTATTTTACATTGTTATAGAAATAAAATACGGAATTGAATGAATGTAATATTTAGGAAAAAAATAATAATTGGTTTCTCTCCAGAGTCCTCTGCAGCAATGCATGGCTCATGAGTTGTCACTAGCTGGCTTATTTATTTCAATGATTTGGCAGGGACAGCTGCTTGTGCTAAGAAAGAAACAAATCCATTAAAATATCTGTGGCTTGTTTTGAGATCATTCCCCTTTTTATGGCAAGCAGAAATTGCTGTCCAGTGGCACGAAAATGGCAAAATAAACTCGAAATAAGCCAGTAATGGTCATTGGTAATATATGATATGGAGCTAGCATGCACATCTGGATACATTGGCAGTAAATCCAGAGTTCTTAATTTGTACATTAAGCTAACTTATGAATGGGATTTCTTCAATTCATTTGGTGGAGACTTAGTGGGGTACAGTGGTTAAGGCACCAGACTAGAGACTGGGAGACTGAGTCCTGCCTTAGATAAAAAGCCAGCTGGGTGACCTTAGGCCAGTCCCTCTCTCTCTATCCTGGGAAGAAAGCAAGAACAAACCATTTCTGAAATCTTCCCAAGACAACTTGCAGGGACAAATTCAGGTGGTTGAAATACAATTGACGTCAGTGGCAAGAGCAGCCTCATATATTTAATTCTTTAGTGCAATGTTGCTTTCTTTAGTGCAACGAATCAGAGGCTTTATGGATATATATATGATTGCATAAGACCACATGCAACCTGATCAACTTCAGTAAATCTGCTACTGTTAAAATCAGCACTGAAATGCTTATTAATTGAATAACTAGATTAATCATTTAGTTGGGATTATTCTTAGGAACCACATAAATAGATTTGCTCCAGAAATCCTATTAATACTGAGACTGTTTTCACCATAGGGGAAATAAGGAAGTACATGGGAAGGAGGGAAATTTATCCTCTCCCCCTAGAAAAACTGTTTCCATCAACAATGGATTTTTTTTAAATCTAGCTCTAAAACTTAATTAAATTGTAATAATGAAATGCTAAAATAAAAATTAATTAAAATATACAACAAAATTCTTTTATTACAAATGTTAATTTTGAGAAATAAAGAGTTTATAATTTTTTAAAAAAACAGCACAAAGAGAGAATGCCCTCCTTCCTTCTCCCCTCCCTCCCCGCCCCAAATGAAGTTCCAATTTGGATTGTCTCTTGCCTCAGAATTGGGTTCTAAACCACTGAGCTACAAACATCCCTCAGCACAGAAGTGGGATATGAAAAGACAACCTTGTGGCAGAGTGCGGAACTCCTGCTCCTGGGAATATGGTCCAGGTCCTAACGGTGTGATGGAGCGCACACGCAGCAGGTAGGCTGTGTCAGGCTGCAGGTTGGCCAGGGTTACTTGCGGTTTCTGAAGATGATGAACGGTGTAGTGTTTTTCCTCTCCCTGTGGAATTGAACAACCAGAATAGCTTTCTTAAGAGTCAAAACAAGATGCAAAGAGCTACACATCAAGGGGACAGTCTTATAGATTTTGGAGGAGGACAATAGAATAGCACATTTCACCTTCTCGAAGTACAAAACCTCATAGTTCACAGAGCTCTGGCTGCGAAGACGGGAAGGGAGCCAAGTCACAGAGAGGCTGCTGTCATTCCGCTTATCCAAAATGACATTGGTCACCACAATTGGAGCTGCATGGAAGGAGAAACAAGATGATCAAGCTTAACTTGTCCTTTTACAGCTGAAGGCAATGCCAAACCCATTGGAAGTTTTTATTTCTCAGTATTAGTAATGGAGAGTAATTACTAATTACTAATTACTAATTAGAGAGTAATTGCTCTATGGAAGTAACAACAGCTGGGATGAATTCCGCAGATAAGGGGCCTGCTATGAAAGGGAACCATGCAAGAGAAGCCAATCTCATCCATCAAATCCAATTTTCCAGCATTCTTCGCATATCCTTTTCAATCTCTTTTGACTTTTGGAGCCAGTTCCCCTACAAGTAATTAGATCAGCATCTGGCTCCAAAATACATTTTGATTAGTGATTCTAGCTCCCAGAATGTACCCTTCTTATATGATGGTCCAAGACATTTCTGTGCTGGAGCCCAAGATCCCAAGGACTCTCCTGTTCTTACATCCACGTACCAACAACAGGACATAAGGGTTTTTTTTTTTTTGTGTTTACTACAGGTACCATTGCCTTTTAAAATCCCTTTAAAAGAAAGAGGTACTATATAGTGCAAGAGTCACAGAAGAATTTCCCATTCCACAATGTTAAATTTGTGATGGTGCATGTTGTTTGGATTTTCTATCCCAACTTCAAGATACCTGGGCTGATCTTGGTTCTAAAAATTATTTCCTTGGAGATGGCTTTATAGGTTTTATAGCAGGACTTTCCTCCTGCTCAAAGTTTTCTGCTCAATGCTGAAATGTTCAGTGTTGAAAATTCTCCAACACTAACACATGACCTCTGTATGAAGGCTGCAAAGTCTCCCATCTACTCAGACACCTGTAATTCAACCCATTAGAAGTATAGGCAGCCTCTGACTTATAAGTATTCATTTAGTGAAGATGCCAACAATGCTGAAAAGAGGGACATGACCATTTTTCACACTCACGAACTTTGCAGCATCCCCATGGTCACATGATCATTTTTGAATGTTCAGTTGACTGGGTTTCATGTTTAATGAATAAAGATGATGATGATGATAATAATAACAACAACAACAACAACAACAACTTTTATAGATCAACATTTGGAGAGTCTTTTCTTTCTCCTTAGCAGTATGAACATTTGGACACAATGTAAAAGATATTATTTATGCTATTACTTTTGAAAATATTTTATATGCAAAGTATAGAATAGCCTGGAATAGCATAGCATAGCATAGCATAGCATAGCATAGAATAGGTTGAAAGCCGCACTTATTTGGGAATCCTGTTGAACTTCTTGGAAGCTCCTACAATGAAATATGCTTAGGATAAACTCACTATACAAGAATGTGATAAAATCTCTAGCTCTGTTTGCTTTGCTATCGTTTTATCGATTTTTTTTCAAAAGTGGTTCATATCAATGCTTTTTTAAAAAATGTAATTAATTTTTTTAAAAAAATTTTAATTGGTGCTTATGTAACATTATTGCCATCCATCCTCAGATATTGTCAACAAAAGCAGGATACCGATAAGTAAAAATAAAACAAACACATCCCAATTAAATTTAAAAGGAAGACATATAAATGTGCTCCCTATTAAATATTGGAATACTATGAATTAAAGCGGTATTTTTCACTTATTTAAATCATTATTTTCTCATAGTTTATTTTTCCAGTGACTGCTATGATTAAAACTATTTATTTTAAAATATTCTTCCTTTATTGTTAATTGCAATTATTAACCTAATCCCATAAATATGTCAACATTACCTACCACTCAGGAGTATTATAATGTAGAATAGACTCTTAAAAATCAGCCTAAGATGTAGGAAAAAAGATGTGATAAAGACTGGAAAATCTTGTTTCCAGAAGCAAGTGGTAGGCAAGATAACTCATTTTCGTAATGAGGAAAGTAGAGAGGTGGAACTGAAATCCAAATAATTAGAAAGACGATGAGAGACCCAGCTGTGCTTAGAAGTGGCTCTTATTGACCTGGCCTGCAACTTGGACCAAGGAGGCAGAGGAGGGATAGAGGTTACCAAAATTAAGAGTCTTTTGGCCTTTAAAAGAGTTCCTGATTCATATGTGTTTCTAATGCGGTCACAAGAGATGTTTCTGCTACGGAAATGACTTGCATAAGTCCTTGTGTCACTGCCTAGTTAGATATGTCCTGGCTTGTCTGGTTCTCCGTGGATGATCAAATAAGTCATTTCTGTAGCATAACAAAACGAATTCTCAAAGTCAGACTGGGAATTATTTAAGTGTTTATTATGGAAATATGTTGCTCAAAGTAGTTTTAGCACCAGCATAATCCTAGATTAAAGAAGTAGAATTTTCTTCTGATACCACTTCATCAGGAATGAGAACTTTAAAAATCAAATATATTCATGTTAGTGGCCTCTGGTGGAGCTTTGAACACATTGCAGCAATTTACAAATTGTTATCGGGAGAGTTAATATGAGCTAAAATAAACTTCAGGTTTTATTCTCCAGAATTCTGAGTTTGAAGAATCAAACAGAAACACAGAGCTACTAACCAGAATAAGCAGGTATAAGAGAAGTGAAAGGGCATCTGTATCAGCAACACCTTTAATTTACCAAATTAATCTGATCAAGTTCATAGTGGTCTCTGTTAGCATAAATTTTTAATATGCTGGCTAACTTTTCAATGGAAAATCCCTCCTCCCCCCTTAAACAGTTGTGGTTTAAGCTCTAAGGAAAGATTACCATTCCTCAAAGGAAACGCTCCTTTCAAGAATGATACCATTCATATTATCATTTATATAACTTCTGTTTTTTCAATCATTTTATAAAAAATTCTCCATATTTCCACCAATCTGTACATCAGGTTGGGATGATGACCTCCAGTAGACCTGAAGAGGTAAGTCTGATAGTAAATGGCTTCCTCTAGGCAGATCTGTATATCACCATTTGTCCTAGTTCTAATTGTCCGTGAGAATTTGCCATGCTGTCTGGGACTGATGAAAGTTGGCATCCAAAACTAGGCTCTCTATTCCTCCACTCCTATAATTTATCATTGACATTAGTACTGAGTCAGAGAATCACTTTTAACTATTACAGCATGCCCTCATCTTATGTATTACCAAAGGTGTCTATGGAGAGATGAAGAAGCTTCTTGGATGAGAAGCAAAACGTCTTTAAAGGAAAAATCAGAAAGTCCAGTTGCCTCTTGAAAAAGTACCTTTGGTACCAGTTCCCTTTTTCAAAAGGCAACTGGACTTTCTTATTTTTTTCTTTTCCTTTCTTTGGAAATATTTCATTTTTCATCCAAGAAGCTTCTTCAACCATAACCTGGATGATTGGGAATCTCGACATAGCTGGCTGCTCTTAGCTAGCAAAAGGAACACAACACGAACTATAATTCAATTTATACTCCAGCTTTGATTGCTCATTTCCTGACAATGTAACATCTTTTCTCCTTACTCATTGTAGTAACTCACCTGCATGGCCCACAGACACCCAGATGGGGAAACTGGTGCTGTTATGTGAGGCAGGGCTGAGTCCTGACACGCCATTGTGAGCCCGTACCGTGAAGCTATAATTGGTGTAAGCTTCCAAACTATCCACGATCACACTTGGTTTGGGGAGACCAAAAGCACTGGGGGAAAAAGTCACACTACTTTCACAAGGTTCGCACAGAAAATGGCAACGTTGGCAGGAAACATTGTAAGTAAGATCCTGGCGCCCACCCCGATCAAGTGGAGGTTGCCACCAAAGGGAAATCTGTGTCCCCACAAGGGAGACGTTGAGATTGCGTGGAGCAGAAGGAGGGCCTGGAAAGGCAAAGAGAAGAAAGCGTATTAATCATTCCATCCCGGAAAATCCTGTTTCACAGTTTTTAAACTTTTCTTAATGTACATATTCAATGCATAATGAGATTCTGCAGTGGTGTTCATTCATCTTTATACTATGAGTACTTTCCATTGGGCAGAGTTTACCAAAGCACTGGACAGAATATGTTCAGTGGATTTCAACATAAGGATGATGGGATCCTAAGCCTAAAATACCAAGGGAAAGGGAGGTTGTATTGCATCTCTGTGCCTTGGACACACACCTTCATCTTACAATATATCCCCAAAGCATTGAGACCTCCGCTGGGAGAGAAATGGGAGTAGGTAAAACAGACAGATATCAATACAATGGTGCAACTCCACCATATTTTCATCTGCATTTTACAAGAGATGTGAGAGCTTCATTCTTCCAAGGACCATTTTCCCTGCCTGGAGACATGTATCGCTTCTTGAAGGACTTACTTGTGCAGGCCACAGTTTGATCCTCAGTGGATGTTCTAAAGAAGCCTTGGATGCAGGCACAGCTTGTAGAGGCAGGAGAACGGGAGAAGCTCTTGGGAGGACATTTAAGGCACTGCTCCATTTCTAGAGAGTGACGATAGAATCCAGGCTGGCAGGCTGTGCAAAAAACAAGCACCTCATGAACACTTGCAAGGTAATAGCTATACCCAAATTAACTTTCAAAGTGCACAGTCATAGACACGATAGAAATAATATCTTGCAAACTTGCAGAATTTTATCTTAGAACTGAAAAGCAGGTAAATAATTAGCTATGTTTATGTTTTAATTCATGGTGAATTTCTTGTTATTGAACTGACTAGGTATGATAAACAATAATTTAGCTTCTACAAATTCCATAGACAGGTTGTATAATTTCTGTTGGCTCAAGAATCACACTAGGATTCGAACAGCTTATCAAGCATTATGGTTGAAAAATCAATGGCTTCAGGACTTAAAATGAATGGTAGGACCACAATTTAATGTTTACTTTATTTTCATTATTGTACCGGTATTATGTTACTTTTAATTTTAGTTCTATTGCATGTTCTATTGCTTTTTTGGGAGATAGCAAAATCCCAAGACAAAAACATACATATTTTTCATAATCAGAGAATATGAAATTGAGAACTAAATTATTTTAATATAATTCAAATTAATATTTGTAGCATCCCGGCTATCCCCATTCCTTAGATCTTTAGATTACCTTTCTGATACTGCCACACTTCCAGTTTTATTGTAGTAGAGGTAGTAGCTTAAAAATGCCCTTGATCAGAGAACATTGTGTTATGATGATATCTGTTTTCTGAATGGCACCAACTTAAACTAAGGCAACAACTTAAACTAAGTAGAATATGGTTGTACTTATACCAAATACTAAAATTCCTTGCTCCCGATGTTACTGTAAACTATTATAAGTTACGGATGACATTGAATTGCTTCTTTGTATTTGTGTGGAACTGTAATAAAGATTTCTCTATTCATTTAAATAGTACATATATATTGGATGATAATCATGGAGTCCAATTTGGATGAGGAACATATTTACATCTAAATTTCTGCCAATGCTCTTTTGGAATGCAGAATAAGCCTAGGCTATTATTGGGTTCAACTGAGGACTAAATTAGATATAAAGTTTGTCATGAGGGTAGTCCTGGCATTTTGTCTGGATCCAAACTTGTGCATGAGGAGAGGGGAGGGTTTAATCATTTGTTTCTGCTGCATACTCAGTCAGAAACTGGTTCATCTTTTCCCAAGAGAAAATGTCTAATTCTCATGAATGCAAACACATTCTTCAAACTCTGCAGGCAACAGCCCTGCTAAAGCCTCAGAGACCTTGGGAGTCGTTTGTAGTGGTGTGGAGGAATTCAGTTTGAAGCCCCAGCCAGGCGATGATCAAACCAGTTATTGTATTATTCTCTGCTACTTTTACACTACCATCCTTTCCCATTAACTGAAAAGCAAATTATAAGTGGCCTGCAATGATGTGGAGTTTTGCTAACCCAGAGAATAAACTGAAAAAAATCATTGTTCTTCATCCTGCAGTAACAAAAACACCCTTATTGTCACTCTACCCAAAAAGTGAGGGAGGAAGGAAATGAAATCAAAAATCCCTAAGCAACCTGGACCCTTGTAATAGTTTGGCCACTGCCTAAGAAAATGGGGAACTGACAGACTTTTGTCAATTTTTACACTTACTATCTTTGCCTGAGCAGGGAGGGGAATGGGGAGGCGGACAAAGGGGGAGGACGAGGGGATGGACTACCAAGCTGTCAAACCAGGCTCCCTCTTATCTAATCTGTTGAAGCTGCCGAAGCTCAGGAACCGAGACGAAGGGTAAGGCAAGAGTTCCCTTCAACGAGGAATCAACATCTAATGATTCCCACTGAAAACCAGCTTCAGAGTGGTTAACTTAGAAATCGGTTGACAGTTGGAATCACTTTATGCAAAAATGCCAGTAATCCATGAATATTGTTTTAGTATTCTTCTTTCTTCCTTGAGCTGAGTTTCACATCTCTATGCCCCACCCTAAAAATGATCAGCTGCTACTAATGGCTCCATGGAGAGAGAAAGAAGCAACAAAAACCCCTGAAAATTGCTGCCAATTTTCTTTTGTCCCCACCCAAAACCTTTCCACTGGTTTTCCCAGACCCACCCGTGTCAAAAGGCATCACAGCATCAATGTCTGAGAAATGAATTATCTGAGCCCTTCCCCTCACCCCTTCCTAAGTGCCTTGATGTGCTTTGTTAACTATTATGCAAGAGTTGCCATGACAGATTTGGCTATATTATTTCTGCAGAAACAAAATAGAGAAGAATTGTTACGTGGGTGGCATTAAAAGGGAGTGCTGGAGACCTGAGGAAGGAGGTAGCAAAGGTGAAAAAGGAAAATCAGTAACAGGTTCCAGCTGGATTATGTCACCAGAGGGAGGGAAAGGAATGAAGCTAGGGAAGGTTGCACCATACATGCCCTTGCACGATAAATAAATTAAAAACAGCAGGTGGCAGCACCTGCCATTGGAAGGTAGATTTTCCTTTACAGATATAGTCCGATATAAATATATTGGATATTTTTTTCAAACTTAGTTCATTAACTTGTTTAAAGTTTTTATAATGGTTATTAAAACTACTTTTCAACACTATATCGAATGGCATTTAGAACTGACACACAGAGTGGGGTCCAAATAAAACTGTAAATAATGAGGTCAAGTGTTCTCACCGAAAGGGCCTAAAGGAATCTGATTCAGATTTCTGCCTAAGTAATCTTACTAACAGGTACAAGGCTTTGCAAGTTACAGCTCACTTCATCATATTATGGAGCTGTATGAGATTCCTTCTAATTTTTGGTTTTACTATATTATAGTCTAACTTGGCTCTTTTCTTACTATCACCCAAGGGGGGAAACTGTGCCTTTAAATGCAAATGTGACTCCAAAGAATTGAATTATATTTTCTTCAAGAAAAACAGCAGATCAATTCATTTTAAACACAATTAAATTTCCTTTCTTATATTAAAAGTCTCCCTCAAGCTCTCAGTCATTTGTTCCACAGAAAACGTCATTGGCTTAAAATTGGTGGGCTGACAAGGCCTGTATCCTTTTAATGTGTGTTGGATGCATTACACAAACATAAAAAAGGGATTTGTTTGCTTGTTCACAGCTGTCCATTTGAAGCCAGTGACTACTGTTGCAGATGGCCTTGTTTGATGACCACATAGATATGTTCATAATGTCCAGATAATAATCTTGACAATAGTAGAGTTAATCCTTCACCACAAGTGAGCCCAACATTTCTTTTAAGAGAGACATTTGTTAAGTGAATTTTGCCCCATTTTATGACCTTTCTTGCCTCAGTTCTTAAGTGAATCCCTGCAGTTGATAAGTTAGTAACCCCGTTGTTAAATAAATCATGAAAGGTGATCGCATGACCCTGGGACACTGCAACCACCATAAATATGAACCAGTTTCCAAGCATCAGAATTTTGATCGCATGATGCTGACAAGGTCATAAGTGTGGAAAACGGTCATAAGTCCCTTTTTTCAGTGCTGTTGTAAATTTCAATGGTCACTAAATGAATTGTTGTAAGTTGAGGACTATCTGTACTGAAGGAGTTTACCACTGTCTTCTCCCAATATTTTCTTCTCAATTTCCAGCCCTGTGCTAATATAGAGGGCAGCAAGGACCATTCTTGTTTTTCATCCTTCTATACAGAAAGTCTTCCCCTTTCCTAGATTGTCAAGCTTGAAAACCTCTTCAGTGAGAAGTTAGTCATGACGTGGGTCCTTGGTGCTTGCTTGGCTTGCTTGTTTTCTTGCAGATGTTTCATTACCCAAATTAGGTAACATCATCAGTGCTAGTAAGGAATGCTGTTTGCTGACAGTTTATATTCTGGTGGTTGCCCTGTCAATGTTGGTGGTGATGGTCTTAGAGATTCTTTGGCTGAGCTGTTTACTCTTGGCTTCATCGCCATTTTCTTGGTTGGAGTATTGTTTGCTTGATTATTGGTCTGATGTTAACTTTGGGGTTAATCTATGCTGATCTGGGTGCTGATTGCTGGTAGAGAGGTCCTTGTGTCTTTTTGTTCCTTTTTGGGATGGGTGGTAGTCTCTTTTGCATAGTCTATAGATGTTGTTAATGTCTACGTGCCTATTGATGGCTGATTTGTCAGAGTGCCAGGCTTCTAGAAATTCTCTGGCGGTTTTGGATTTGACTTGGTTTAGGATGGTCACATTTCTCCAATTGAAGCTATGGTTAAATCTGTCTATATGTAAGCAAGCTCAGAGAACACCAAGGACCCCTCAAGTCAACCCTGAGTTGCAAATATTCTCCTTTATTGGAGAAGTTATTCATTTCTAATATGCAATGGGTTCAGGTGATTACATCACACTTTGGGCCTGTTGCAAAAGCTGAAATGAATCAGATGCAAGAAAACACTTGTCTTTCAGCCCCTCCTGCAATTGTCCTCCATTTTCCTGGTTCGGGGCTCTTGTCAACCAGGATTAATTACTTCTAATATGAATAGGCAAGGATTAATTCAGAGCAGACAGTCTGATTTCCTTGGAGGAAGGCATAAATTGATGGGTGTTGTGCTGATGCTGAGCCACTTTGCTCTAAGTCTAAGATGAGTAATGCTTCTTTATAAATACTCCTCACTGGTTTGATTGCACATAATATCATAGCAGCCATGGGTTTCCCACACTACGCATTCAGTGAGCTCACAGCCAATGAAGAATCTTGCTTGATGCATATTTTGCAAATATGTTCGTCACAGTCATGCTTCCATATTTTCAAAAGTACATCAAATAAATCCATAAATGAATGTTTGAAAGGAGGCTCCTTCAGCAGAAATTGGACGTCTAATTGCCAGAACTTCCTCGTGATACAGCTTGAATTATCTTAGGACTTTTCTGGATTCGCACTTTGATAGTCACTACATTTCTTTCTGACTTTGGAGTGGTGGATAAACACCTTATCCCATGAGATGCAGGAAGACCCATTTCCTCTGTTCTGAGACAGACAGCAGGAAGGTAGGCAAACAGGGGGGAATTTGGTTGCAATTTGGTGAGGGAAAATAACAGGCCATGATACACCCCTCCCCTTTGTGGGGGAGGCAGACAGTGGCATCAGTTCAACTGCTACCACCACCCAGCAATTATCTTAATGAGCTTGTATGGGCTCATTAAATTGAAGGGAAAGAAAGGTATTGCCACCCCAGTCCAGCCGGAGCCAAAAAGGTTTCACTATTAGTGAGAGAAGGCCAAAGAGCCAGTCAGAATTGTCCCTGTGAAATCATCATATGGTCTCTTTCCCCTCACAGCAGACTATGCCCAGCTCAGGTGTGTTTGGGGGGGACGGGACATGTGCAATATGACAGAAACCAATCCCTGACCTATGCAGTCATATGAAAGATGTCAATCCCTACCACCTGGCCCACATCTCAACCTCATCTATATCTCATATGGGAGATTCTTCAGTTGAAGCTTTCTGAGCTTCCCTACAGAAGGTCAAGAAGAAATGGAATGGAAGATCAAGAAGAAATGGGATATGTATATCATTCCTCCCAGTGGTGGGTTCCTACCAGTTCAGACCAGTTCAGCCCAACAGGTAGTGGTTTGGCGGCCTGTTCCAGCGACCCAGACCTGCCACGTCCCTGAACCAGTTCCCCGGGAGGCGCCATCTTGTTTTTCAGTTCTGTGCATGTGCAGAACAATTTTAATTGCACTGCACATGCGCGTGCAGCGCACATCAAGAGTGTGTGCAGTGCGCACGCGAGAGAATCTGCAGTAGTGCCTGCCGGATTCCTCCCTTTCTTCCCTTTCTTGATCCCTGATTCCTCCCTTTCTTCAATCCATGGACTAGTCTAAGCAAGGTTCATCACAAATGACCTGCTCCCTTGACCTTCTAGAACCCCCAGAAGAACTAATTCATTTAATGTCATGCCAGGGAAGGTACTAAGCTTTGAGGCAATCATCTTTCTTTCAGGTGAAATACCGCAGATGACTCTGACTCAGGCCTTTGCTATCTATACCACAGGAAATGTCCCAGCTGAGGTTGTAAATATTCTGTGCCAAAGTTCTACAAGGTGCCGGTAGTTAGGTCAGCTCAAGAAGCTTGTTTGACTTTAAGTAGAAGAGATTGATTTGCCCTTCCTGGGATCATAGGTCAAGCTCTTTCGGTATAAACAAATATTTGGATTGCATGATACAAGTCTTGGCTCAAAAGAAAAGTACAAACATTTGAATTTGAATATACCAAAAATGCCTATCTGAAGGAAGATGGCTGCAGAAAGGATTTTTATAAAAACGAAAAAGAAAAATAGTACTGATTTTCCTCCCTGTGGGTGGAAAGGAAACAAATGCAGAAAGTGGATGGAGCAGATGGATGTATGAGCCAACTGGCAAATGCCAGAAACAAACTGATCTTTCCATTCCTAATGGCAGGGCTGAATAAAGTTCTCTGAGAAACACAGCTTTCATTTCTATTTATCAGAAGAGTGTGAAAAGAAACAGGAGAGCATTGACAGGTGTGACCATGATATGAAAGAGAAAATTTCAGTGGCATGAGGAAGCATATTCTCATAGCTTTGACGGTGAAAGAGACAAAGCATACAAACCAGAGAAATGGAGAACGCCCAAAACCATTCTGAAACAAAAGTAAGCCCAAAAAATTCATATATATTTGCTGAATGTTTACTGTATACTCCAGGGGATTTCCAAAAGATGGAAATACAGGTACTTTATCAAAGGATGTTTATCCTCCCTATTAATGCACGTAGGCCTCAATTTATGACAACAATTGAGCCCAAAATTTCTGTTGCTAAGCAAGCCAATTGTTAAACGAGCTTTGTTCCATAGTAAGACTTTTCTTGCCATAGTTGTTAAGTGAATTACTGCAGTTGTGAAGTTACTAACACAGTTAAGTGACTCTGGATTCCCCATTGACTTTCCTTATCAAAAGGGGATCACATGACCCCTTGCAACTATCATAAATACATGCCAGTTATCAAGCCTCCAAATTTTAATCATATGACCGTAGGAATGCTGAAATGGTTATAAGTGTGAAAAACAGCTATAAACCACTTTTTCCAGTGCTGTTGTAACTTCAAGTGGTCACTGAATGAATGATTGTAAGTCGGGGACTACTTGTACCTTTGGAAGTACAATCAATTCATTGTTCACTCAGGAATTTTGCCAGTAATTTTAAAGACTGAAGGGGCCCCAAATACTCTTGAAAAGATAACAAATAGTTTATAACGGAGGTGGGTTGCTGCAGGTTCAGCCCAGATTGGCCAAACTGGTTGTAGCAGCGGAAGGAGCCCGAATCTATAGTAAAAAAAATAGCAACCCACCTCTGGTTTATAGGTTCGACTTTGTAGCTATACTGCAGGAGAAGACTTGTGACACAAGTCAGATAGCCACAATTCATGGAAGTTTTTATTAAATTGGTTAGTCAGAAAAGAGGCTACCATCCTCCTGATTCTTTGTGGCTTCAGTCCTTCTCAGTACCATCAGCCACCTTTCTAGTCAGACTACTCCATAAAATATCCTGCGTATTTCAGTCTCTCTCTTGTCCTTTACCCACAGAGATAATGAACTAAATGTAGGGCAGAATCTGGATAATGAAGGCCACAAATGTCTGCTCAAAATTTGTCTGCGAGTATTTATTTTACTCACAATACATGTATCACGTCTGACTAACCCTTACAACTTCTCTCTCCTAGCAAGAGGAAGGATAAGTTGTCCTCTCTCAACTGCAATGCATGTTAAAGTTTGAGCATGCATCTTCCTTTCCCATTTCCATCTTTCATGTAGATCGGACAAAGACTAGAGCTGTACAGCTGTCCCCTTTAGCCTTTTCTTTATACTATTTGAAGATAACCCCACCCTGATCTTTGAACAAAGACCAAAAAACATATATACCTGGCATGCTCCCAACACTGGATGAGTCCATTAAAGTTTGGTTTAAGCCCTGACTTTGAGCAGAATTTACTTCAAAGATATTTTACTTTCATCCATAATCAGCATCTGGTAATATTTAAAACTACTTCAGACTACGAATGCATGCGAAGCTATATAGACGTTGTCTGTCAGTCTATCTAGTTTATCTTAGAAGGGCTTGGTTAAAACTAAGAATGCTTTCTGAAAAAACAGGGAGGCATTTCCTACCATGTTGGTCCTGGACAGATTTTTGAAAATCCCAGGGTGGCACTCAAGCAACATAGCTGTGATTCTGAAGGAAGGCTGTTTGTGTAGTTGTCCAGCTATCAGTAAACCACACAAACATTGTTTAGCAAACTAGACCGAGGCATTTTGCACCTTGCCACTAAAGCCAAAGTGCCCAGAAAGTCTAACTTTGATTTGCACCCATGGCAGCACTGCCTTGAACAAACAGCAGCTATATCCTTTGACCAGGAAAAAATAAAGGGGAACGATGTATGAACCTTAAATATCTCCCCTGTCCCCATCCCCTTGCTAACTAGGGCCCAAACACAATGGAAGTGTTACCTCTTCTTTCATAAAACATAGACAACCAATTCACTTGATGAATTCCAGTTTTATGTTTGTACAATATATATAAATCAAATGTTTCTCATCATCACGTTGACTCTGTCTTGAGCTAGCAATGGCTATTATTCCAGTTACGTTTTTTTCTTAAAACTTTGTTCACTCTCCCACCCTAAACTTGCCTCCTCATCAGTCTGAGAAGCAGCATTCATTCTTTTGACTCTGTGGTTGGAAGACATCTTTTTCATTACTTATATGTAACGTCATTAAGGAGCAACAGCATGTCAGCTACAACTTCGGTAAGTGCAGTCAGGGAGGACCTGCCTGGGCAGGATGGATTCTCTATCTCATTCCAGGTAACTGTTCGCAACCCAGGAGGGTGGGGGAGAAAGCAGTCGTAGTAGCAGCTAAGTGGAAAAACTGGCTGAGCTGTGGAAGAGGAACGGGGAGGGGAAAATCCTAGGTTGGAAACAATTCTCAGCTCTTTTTCTTCTGGTCCCAAGGGCAGGGAGGCAAATTAGACCAAGGAACATGGAGCTTTAGTAGTTGCCCAGGGACTTCCAAGAGTTGTATGTTAGCCTCTAGAGGGAGGCAATGCTGTAAAACAATCTAAAAGAAAGCATCTTGGGAAGTTGCCATTATGGGTGTATCATCCATGCATCTCTTTGTTGCATGAGAATATGATCATTAGAGCAACTACTGTATATCAGATAAAACTTTTCTAATCTAGCATTTTGACTATGCCGTGGCTCTGTGAGAAGCTCACCAACAGAACAGGAAGAGAAATCTCTCTCTCTCCGCTCTAATTATGCAGTTTCAGAGACACGCTTCCTTTGATTTTACAGAGAATAGGGGGCCATCCTGATGGCGCAGTGGTTAGAATGCAATATTGCAGGCTAACTCTGTCCACAGCCAGGAGTTCAATCCTGATCAGCTCAAGGATGACTCAGCCTTCCATCCTTCTTAGCTTAGTAAAATGAGAACTCAAATTGTTGGGGGCAATATGCTGACACTGTAAACTGCTCAGAGAGTGCTGTAAAGCAATATAGAGTGGTATATCATTCTATTGATGTTGCTATCCTGATTAGTAGTGATTGGAAATCTCATTCTCTAGAATATTGTTTAAGCTTCTTTTGTGGTCATTGCTACATCTGGTGAAATTCCATAAGTTCTTGTGTGCTTCAGAGGTATTTTTTTCCATCTGCCTTGAATGCAACACAATTCACCTTTACAGGAAGATCCTAGTTCTAGTATTGTAACACAGATATATGCCTTTTCATCAGATTAGATTTTCCTTCCTTCTTTCTATCATGTCCTCCTTACTTGCTTTTTTAAAATATATGTTCCAAAGCCCCTCTGTACCCTTTTGTTTCCATAGGTCATTCTTTTTTCAACCTTTCTCATTTATAGATGACATTTTTGGAAAGTTTGAATAGGAATATTTTTCTACCACCAGAGGGGAACTCCCTGAGACAAAAACAAGCAACCTGTCTCTCCAGTCCAGTGGCTGTCCAGAGTTCCAAGGTATTTTTTTTAATGCACTTGTCTTGTAACAGGTGATGAAAGTAAGGGAGGAGCAGAAACTACTTTAAACTACCTTTCAGAAGTGTTGTCCTGAATTTTAATATTTACTAGCCGATAACCCGGCATTGCTCGCATATTTATTTATAGGGGGAAAACATCCAGACCAAACGTAATTTCTAATGTTGGGATTTTTCCCTTTACCAGAGAGAGCCCCCTTGAGGAGTACTGTGAAGCCAGTAGAAGCCAGTATGGCAGTACGGCACAACAGCCTGTATCTTAACAGAACACATACCCCGAGGGGAGTTAGGGATGTCTTACCCCCACAGTATTTTTCTCCAGAGAGTAAGTCATCTGTGTATCAAGTTTGGTTGAAATTGCTCGAGGTGTTCCAGAGTTATGCTGGAAGACACACACACACACACACACACACACACACACACAGCAATTTTATATATAGAGAGAAGATTAGTAAAGCAGTACAGGAAGTCCTCGACTTACAACCACAAGTGAGTCCATGTTCTCTTGCTAAATGAGACAGTTATTAAGCGATTTTTTGCCCCACGTTATGACTTTGCTTGCAACAGTTGTTAAGTGTACGATTGCAGTTGTTAAGTTAGGAACACATTTGTTAAGTGAATCTGGCTTCCCCAGTGACTTTGCTTGTCAGAGGGTCACAAAAGGTGATCACATGATCCTGGAACACTGCAACCATCATAAATATGAGTCACTTGCCAAGCATCTGAATTTTGATCAGGTGCCCATGGGGATGCTGCAATGGTAATACGTGTGGAAAAAAAAACAGTCATAAGTCATTTTTTTCAGGGCCGTTGTAACTTTGAATAGTCATTAAATGAATGGTTATAAGTCAAGGTCTACCTATTCTGAAATAATATGGCTTTCTTTTAAGAGCTTGAAACTCTGATGACAACTTTGAATGACTTTTTAAAGAAATTGGGTTTCTTTTTAATGTAACATCTCTCAGAAGGTTTTTTTTTAATAAAAAATAGAAAGATGCTTTGGGGTGGAAGGTCATGCAATTTGGGACTTATGAAATTCAACTGATATGATTGCAATGCAGAGAGAGTATAATTCTCGGAATTTCAGCCAGGATAGTCCTTAGTTGCTGAGAATCCTGGGATTTATGCTCCCAAATTCATCAGGAACAGGTGAGAGCAAACAGGATGACACTTCTAGCTAAGCTGTCTCCTCCAATATATTGAAATTCATTGTGTATCATTCGTATATATTCATAAAATATCTTCCAATTGATTAACATTCAATTATGGGCATACACCTTGTGGAATACGTTTGTTGGACAAGTAGTTATGTGCTCTGATACCCTAGAAACTGTTTCCAAGCCTTGCAGGAAATTAAGAAGCAGCGGAAGGGCAAAATGTCAAATACGTTTACTGTCAGAAGTAGAATGGAACAAAAAAGGATAAGGTAATCCAATGCATTAAAGGGCCAGGGGAGCCAAATATTGTACCCCAATCACGTCATGAGTAATTTCTCACATCTTCTATTTGTAAAATTACATATTTTCCAACCTAGAAATTGGAAAATCCTCCAAGTCCACCTCAGGGTTTGCCCTTTGGGTACTTACCCACACATCTTCCTTTGACTTCTTCGAAACCAATGACACATATGCACCTGCCCACTGGCACCAGCCACTCCCCATTGGGACTGCAGTGCATCTTGGGTGGAACACCTGTCTCCTCCGTTGCGTTCTTCAGACAGACACCAGGCACTACTGTTAGACCCTCAGCACCTGCAAGTGTCTCTGGAAAATGGGCCAATCCACTAATGGTATCTGAACAGGTCTTGTAATAAACTCTCACTGAAACCAAGGCCACACAAGCTCCCAAGTTCTGGAAAGCCAGATAAAAACCACGCTGCTGTAGCTTCCCAATGGAGCATACTTTCATGTTCAACTTCAGCGAGCCGACCTCAACATCTCGAGCTGTGAAAATGTTGTCACCTGCCACAGTGTTGATCTGGAAAGCAAAAGGATTTAAGTCAGTTGAGCAACTTGTTTAAACCAAACACAATCCCTTTCTGAAATGCAGCAGTTCCGTAAATTAAGTATATTTGAATCCTCATGAATATTCAGAACTCCCAGCATATAGAAAATATGCAGGGAAAGTAAGCATGTGGAGAGAGGAGTTTAATTTAGCTTTGTCTCTAAAATTCAGACTTTTTAAAAAAATATAGGCATTTTGTTTCTTTATAAATCCTAATTCATGTATGCAACCTATCCCTACCCACCTTTTAGATTAATTCAGGACACAATTTGAATTTGCTAAATAGTTTAGCAGAAATCAGATATAAATTGATTGTTCGAACAAAATATTCAGCAGTAAAAGAGACATTCAAAAACATCTAAATCAACATTCTCTTAGCTATTTGGAAAACAAAGAATTTGGCATAACTTATCCATCATGATAGCTTAGGCTGAGCTAGGGTATAAAACCAAGTATAGTGTATTCAATAATAAAGCTCTGACTAATAGAAAAAATGTAAAATTAATCCTTTAAGATTATAGCATGTTAAAAAGTTGCACAACAGTATTGAGATAGAATTAGTCACTTGACACCCAGAGCAGACATAATAAGAGAAAGCTCAGAACCAATTTAAGTTACATATAATCCAAGCAGTTTGCATTAGTTATAGGAACTCTTGCAATACCAAAAGGTACTAGAAATAATTTTAAAAAATCCATTCAGCCATTCTCTTTCTGTTTTGATTATAAATTATATTTGATTATAGATTATATTCTGAATAAAGAAACAAATGTAGAATGTTACTAATAAACTGAGAATAGATACGGGCCGCGTGATTTATTTATTTATTTTATTTATTATTCATATTTATAGACCGCCCCCTCTCCCGAAAGGGACTCGGTGATACTGTGTGATGTGAAGAAATCAAGAAAGGACATAAGCGAAAACTGCTTGTCAGCCTTGGCTGGCAGGTTTTGACAAGTACAATACTTTTATTTAAATGATGGAAAGATTTAGAAAGAAAATCTGTAAGATACCTCCAGAGGAGTTATTTGACCATACTTGTTATACCTGGGCTTTATTGGTTAAACTCCAGAGGCCACGCTGCCCAGCATTTACCTGCAACAAGGGCTCAAATTCAGATGTGCATAATGGATGGAAACTGATTAAAGAGAGAATCAACCTAGAAATAAGGATAAAATTTCTGACAGTGAGAACAATCAACCAATGGAACAGCTTGTCTTTGGAAGTTGTGGGAGCCTCGTCACTGGAGGCTTTCAAGAAGAGATTGGACTGCCATTTGTCAGAAATGGTGTAGGGTCTCCTGCTTGGGTGGGGGGTTGGACTAGATGACCTATAAGGTCCCTTCCAACTCTGTTAATCTGTTAAACGAGCGTTCAGGAAAACACCGGTTATAAACATAGATACTCCCTTCTGAGAAGCTGACTAATAGCTCTTGAGAATGCTTAACATTTAATCCCATGAAAACAAGTAAAATTAAACATAGGGCTACTGTTTTGACAAGGGGTTTGTCTGGGCAGGAACATAATGCTCTGACAAAGTACTAAGACCCATTAGCTGGGCACAGGGTGTGAGCAAACTCATTTCTGAAAAGCTGATGAAGAATAGAAAAGTGAAAGACAGCTGTGGGAGCTCTTGTGCTCTTGTTTCCTTTTTTAGTTGGGTGGTTTGGAAAAAACCCAGCGGAACAGATAAGTAAGCAAAAGTGCAGGGAGCTTCTAGTACTTTTCCCACCTGGAAGTAATTGAGTATTCAGGTCCATGCTTTTGAGATGCTATTGTTCTTTTATGAGTGGGAGTTAAATAATAACAACATAATATCAATATCGATATCAATAGCCCTTTGAAAGTGGCTTCTACTGATATTTTTGAGCCACACTTTCAAAAGCAGTAGGTCAGGGGTGTCCAAACTTGGCAACTTTAAGACTTGTGGACTTTAACTCCCAGAATTCCCCAGCCAGCTGCTGGCTGGGGAATTCTGGGAGTTGAAGTCCACAAGTCTTAAAGTTGCCAAGTTTGGACACCCCTGCAGTAGGTCAAGACAAAAAATATGAATTATTGATTCTACTCCCTTGAATTAAAATTAAATGTTGTTAAGATGGTTTTTATTTATTTGTTTATTAAACTTATACACTGCCCATCTTGCCTAGAGGCATCTTATAACCAATAATAACAACAAGATAAAACATTACACTAATACATACAGTATTAACACTCAAATTGACTTAAAAATGAACAAAGATGGCAGGGAAGGAGACTAAATGATTATTCTCTGTTCAGAATGCCTACCCCATTAAAACATAAAATTTAAGAGCTGGGTTTTACAGGCCCTGGGGTAGGGTGTGACCTCAGGTTGTGTATCTAATTCATTAGATTAATAAAAACATTAATACAATAAAACATAACATTCCTTGCTTCAATGATGCAGAAAGTTGCACAACATCTTCAATGGGGCGTATGGGGGAGAACGTCTGAGTAGGTTTGTACTCTGAGTTAGCACATTATTTTGAAATATTAAATTAAAATGCTAAACAATTCTATGAAAGGCTGTTGCCAAATTTGGATTCCTGCATGCTCTGTTCAGTTCAAGAATTCATCACACGCTGACACACTGCCAATAATGTATGCAGTAGAGTGACCCCCTATTCATTTACAGCTAATTATATCATACCCAAATACAAATATGTATGAACTATATTTAAAAGACATAAATAATACCAGGGGCAACTCAAAATGACATCATATGCAATTATGCAGCAGCCAAAAATATTAAAATTATTTTCAAATGGATATGGTTATTGTATGCCAGAGTTAAGACAGAAGGGATACATCAAGGACATCTACTGCAGAGAAAAATGATCATGCAAATATTTTTAAATAACTGCTTTCATCTCTCTTTGGGTGGTGTTTGAATGGATCAGTGGAGATGGAAGGTGATCCCAGATCACATCCGAAGTCTGAAAGAGTCTCATAGAGTTTCCTCAGTATAAGAAATGCTAAATAATCAGTGATCCCAATTACATAGAGAGAAATCCTTGTGTGTATTTTTTATGTCTCAGAGAACTTATTCTTGATGAAGGGATGCAAATTGTGTACATATACGTCCATTCTCATCTCAGTACATATTTGAGTGAATATCACTTTTGTGGATGATTAACCAGCCCAAGTTTTGATTCTCAGGATATAAATTAAAGGCAAGATCCCACTCACTAGGGCAGTATATCTCACTCTTGTCAACTTCAAGATGGGTGGACTTTTAACACACACGATTCCCCATGATTGCTGGGGAATTCTGGGAGTTGAAGTCCACCCATTTTAAAATAATCAAGATTAAGAAGTCTGCATCAGAGAGCAGGAAATTGAGTTATCTTTCCTTTTTTCCTCCATGTAACTTAATATTTCTGAACCATTTTTTTCGTTATGGTCCCCCCGAAAGGAGCCTTTTTAGACAGTTTTTTTCCTAACCGAACCCAGGAAATTTTAATATCACATATATATTGTATAGGGATGTGGTGGCTCAGTGGCTAAGATGCTGAGCTTGTCGATCAGAAAGACCAGCAGTTTGGCAGTTCGAATCCCTAGCGCCACAAAGCAGAGTGAGCTCCCATTACTTGTCCCAGCTTTTGCCAAACTAGCAGTTTCAAAGCATATAAAAATGCAAGTAGAAAAATAGGAACCACCTTTGGTGGGAAGGTAACAGCGTTCCGTGTGCCTTTGGCATTTAGTCATGCTGGCCACATGACCACGGAGACGTCTTCAGACAGCCCTGGCTCTTCAGCTTTGAAACGGAGGTGAGCACCACCCCCTAGAGTCAGGAATGACTAGCACATATGTGCGAGGGGAACTGTTACCTTTATGTTTTAAATATTGTATATCAGTACTGTATGTACATAAAACAATTTTTAATGCAGGGTTAAGAATGACTAAATAATTTGTTAAGTTAAAAGTTCAATTAAAAATTAAAAAGCAATTAAATGTAACTTAACTTTCTAATTGTATTTGTGGAGTTACTTGAAAGGTAATTTATTTATATAAATTGTAATGAATTAAACTACATTACAAGCAAATTAGCAATTTATATAAATGCATATAAGTATAAGCATTTTAAATCATTTCCAGCAGAAATAAAATAATAGAAAAAATAAATTGAATTATTAAAAAATATTTTTAGTGAATCTAATTTTTAACTTAATTTACAATTAAGTTTACAAAAGAAAGTTACCTATCCAAGAATGATTCCATAGGTTTCCTGAATCAGATGTTGTTTTCATTAAAAGTTCAATTGTGATGCTCGTAGGTTTAATACTAATTTCCCCTCTGATTATACGTATATCAATACTTTTTCTTTCCTTTGTTAATATATTATTTATTGAAGTAAAATTACATTCAATCATATAAGATGTTGAAAAACAAACATCCTCCATAAGGCAGTTAATGGTAGCCAATAGAAACACACAGACCATCTCTTGCAATATGATTTTGAGACTGAGCAATCAATTGAAAGGAAGTCCTTTTATTACAGCCATTTATTTGCCATAGTATTGATTTTTTCATTTATTTTATGTAACTTTAGTGTCATTGCCATTTATGTGATTCTCAATAAAACCCAAGAAGAGAAATTAAATTCTAATACTAATAAGATTTTATAAGGTAGGGTTAAGCCTAAATTATCTATAATCTATTTTCAATAAACAAAATACATTTTTATGTTGACATAATTGCTTGAAACCATTACCTTTCCCTCTGCAATAATTAGGGAGTTAGTCCATAATCTTGTTCTCTATGGGAAGCAGAGCTACATATAAATACGAAGCTAACCATGAGTCTTTCCGGATTTATGATGCTTTTTTCAATTTTTTTTAACTTTTGCCGAATGACCGTAGTCATTAAGCCAGACATCACATGTCTGTGACTTGCAATTTTCCATGTTTCCCATTAATCCTGCTTGTTGAAAGCCAGTTGCAAAATGCCCAGATGGCAATTATATGACCACAGGACACTGTAGCAGTCAAAAATGTGAAGTCTGGTCACAAAGCTGATTTTTAGTATGTATGTATAATCTTTATTGTCATTGTACTTAAATACAACAAAATTGGTTGTATTTCTTTCTTTTAACTGTTGCAACTTCTAACGGTTGTTAAACAAGGCAGTCATAAGTAAAGATTATTTGTACTGGATATAACTTCTAGAGCAGAATGCTTTTATTTAAGGTAAAAGTTCCCCTATCTACAAAGATAGATTGATTAGAATTACCTCATGACTATTTTATAAAAGGCATTTTTTGGGGGGGCTTTGTAAAAAATATCTGAAAATCTTCGACCATGGCAAAATTACAAGCCATCATCCAAATGCATAGCATCTCAGCTTCTGAACTGAGTTATTGTTCACATCAATTATATTATTCCTGACTTAAAATTATCTGCATCTAACTCACTATGTCTGAAGAACAAACCAGTGCGCGTGGGTCTATGATTGCAAACAGGTTGTTACAAGTTTCTGATCATTCTGCCATTTTTAAAAATTTCTGAATACTCTTTGTGTTCTGAATGAATATAAGAAATCTGGCTAATCTCCAAGTCAGTCTGAAATTGAGGCCTTTGATCAGTGATGAGAAATTGAAGAACTTTGCTAAGGAGCATTTAGACTGTACTTAAAAAAAAATTGCACAGCCTCACATGTATAACTTTGGGTAAGCGTGCAGGCATTGGTTTATTCCCTTCTCACTTTTATGGATGATAGGTGTTTTTCTCAGTCTCGGGGCCTCCACCAGAGGTTGGGAATTTGAGGGTTCTGTGCAGGATCTTAGCTGTTTCCAACACTGTAGTTTTCTGGACAGAGACCTCTTACGTCGTTCCTTGGACCTGTTGGAGCCACTCTCCCAGCAAAGGGGGTCATAGCCCCCAAGTGCTCCTACCACCATGGGAACACTTTGACTTTTCACACTCCTGATATCAGAACCACCACCGACTTCCGTTCCTTCCGTCAAAAACTAAAGACTCACCTGTTTCGATTAGCCGGCTTGGCCCATTCATAGTTTTCTTTTACCTCCTGGCAGATATTATTTTAATTGGGAATCTCTAGGTCATTATTTTAACTTTAACTTTTTGGGGTATTTTTAGGGGTTATTTTTTAATACTGTTTTTAATTGCTTTACTTTAAGATACAGTTTTTTATAGCCTCCTCGTCTAAGTATTTAAGGATCTGTGTATTTTATATCTATTCTTATGTATTCCTTGTGTTTTTAATTTGACTGTACACCGCCCCGAGTCCCTTTCGGGAGAGGGGGCGGTCTAGAAATTTAAAATAAAGTAAAGTAAAATAAAGTACTCTCTCTAGTTCCTCATTCAGGCCCTGACATTTTCTTACACCTCTTTCCTTCTTAAGCTTGGCTGTTACCATTTACTGCATTCACCTTGTTTGTGCTATCCTTAGTCCTTCTTCCCCAGTGTTGACATTCTTGACTTATTATACACAGAAGATTCTATATAAATGAAAAATTACCATCTTGCAAACCTTTCTGCAGTACTTGCCTTTCAATGGGGGTCTTCCTGGGCTCACAGGTCCTGCTTAATGAGCAGGTGGCAGCTGTGACAGGGAAGGCCTTTGAACAAGAAATATGTGTCCTTCCCTGGAGAGGAAAGCCCTGCAGATAGTCACTCACTTCCGGTCTCTTTGTGCTTGACTACTATAATGTGCTTACTTGGGTCTGCCCTTGAAGACAACTTGGAAACTTCAATTGTTCCAGAATCCAGCAGCACACACAATGGTGGGCGTGCCTTAGTATGCCCATGTAACACCCCTGTTTCACAAACTGCACTGATTGCCAGTTTGCTTCTTGGTGCAATTCAAAGATGCTGGTTGTTATTTATAAAGCCCTACATAGCATAGGGCCTAATTACTTGAGGGACTATCTATTTCTCATAGCGTCTGCCTGGCTGATTTGATCCAATGAGTTGGCATGCTGCAGATTCCTTCAATTAAATGGGGCTCTTGTTTTGGAACCCTGGGAGCACATTTTCTTTGTTGCGGCATCCGCCCTCTGGAATAAAGTTCACCCTGATATCTGGTGGCCTCCACCCTCCTGGTGTTTCAAAGGGCCTTCAAAACCTGGCCATTTACTCAGTCCTTTGGCAAGAATGCTTGAAGTCCTTTCTGACTAGTATCTGGATATTTTTCATTGTTGTCTGTTTTTGCCATCTTTTTCCTCCTTTATTGCATAGTACTGCATTGTATTATATTATATTGTACTTTAAACATGAAAGTTCTTTGAAAATCATTGGATCTTACAATACAATACAATAGCAGAGTTGAAAGGGACCTTGGAGGTCTTCTAGTCCAACCCCCTGCCTAGGCAGGAAACCCTATACCGTTTCAGACAAATAGCTATCCAACATCTTCTTAAAGACTTCCAGTGTTGGGGCATTCACAACTTCTGGAGGCAAGCTGTTCCACTGATTAATTGTTCTCACTGTCAGGAAATTTCTCCTCAGTTCTAAGTTGCTTCTCTCCTTGATTAGTTTCCACCCATTGCTTCTTGTTCTACCCTCAGGTGCTTTGGAGAATAGTTTGACTCCCTCTTCTTTGTGGCAACCTCTGAGATATTGGAACAATGCTATCATGTCTCCCCTAGTCCTTCTTTCTCTTAAATTAAACATACCCAGTTCCTGCAACCGTTCTTCATATGTTTTAGTCTCCAGTCCCCTAATCATCTTTGTTGCTCTTCTCTGCACTCTTTCTAGAGTCTCCACATCTTTTTTACATCGTGGCGACCAGAACTGAATGCAGTATTCCAAGTGTGGCCTTACCAAGGCATTATAAAGTGGTATTAACACTTCACGTGATCTTGATTCTACCCCTCTGTTGATGCAGCCTAGAACTGTGTTGGCTTTTTTGGCAGCTGCTGCACACTGCTGGCTCATATTTAAATGGTTGTCCACTAGGACTCCAAGATCCCTTTCACAGTTACTACTTTACTGTTATATGGATTATCTTTGTAAACTGTCTCTAGTCACTGGGAGTTAGGCAGCGTACACATTAAACCAACCAACCAACCAACCAACCAACCAACAAAGCTTACTTTAGTGAATGGAGGACGGCGGAACTGGATGCCAACATCTTGCTCTGATTCCATGTAGTAGAGGTTGAATGTCTCCTTGCAGCTCACCATTTCTCCTCTGAAGCTCTTGCAGTCTCGGATGGTGAATTTCAGCTCCACAAAGATGCGAGAAGAGACCTCCCCTCGGAAGATCCAGTTTGTGCGGAGCCAGTGGTCAGTGTCTCCTTCAGAGAGGACGCTGCAATCCTGGTACATATATACAGGAGTCCCATTGATCATCTGCTGCCCCTCACTCCACTGCGTATGAGAAGGAGAGAAGATTGAGGACGTTGAACTGAGGTTCTCGACAGGTTATCAAAGAAACATTGCAAAGTTGTTGATGGCATGATAATGAGAATAATAATAAAAACCAATCCCGGGGGGATGAATAAGGGGACAGAAATGCCAAATCCAGTCTAAACATCTGGCTCACTGTGTGACCAACCTTAATAATAAATTGGTACCCCATCCTTTGCCCAGAGGGCAGATGGATGGGTGGATATCTGTAGATCAGGGGTGTCCAAACTTGGGAACTTTAAGACTTGTGGACTTCAACTCCCAGAATTCCCCAGCCAGCATGGCTGGCTGGGGAATTCTGGGAGTTGAAGTCCACAAGTCTTAAAGTTCCCAAGTTTGGACACCCCTGCTGTAGATGTTTTTTTAAAAAACAAATATGCATATGCTGCCACTCAGGAAAAAAGAAAACCTCTTCCAGTGTTTGTTCTCACCTGCACGTTCTCTGGATCCGCCTATCTTCTCTTGCTTTCTTTTTCTCTGTCTCATCAAAACTTAGGCCGTAAATCTTATTTATAATTTATTTCAATGACACATTACACAGCAGATCAGATTTCTCTTTTGTTTGCTTTTCTTTAAAGCAGCTGCAATGAAGGGCAGCCTATCCATTTGATCAGCAAATGACTCTGGGGTGGGCCTGTTCAACCTTGTTCTGCCATTTTCTTGACCTAAAATGCCCTCCTGAGGTGACTGCAACAGGGACGTGGTCATTTCAATGTGCCTTGTACAGTGCTCACTGTCCTTTTGCTCCTTCCTATCTCATGTCTCCAATCTTCACAGAGGCATCACTAAAAAAAAATCCTGCTCTTAATGCTATTATTTATTCAATTTATATTCCATTTTTCAAGATGGCATATAGACAGTGGTGGGTTTCAAAATGTTTTAGAACCTCTTCTGTAGGTGTGGCCTGCTTTGTGGGAGTGGCTTGCTGGCCATGTGACTGGGTGGGAGTGGCTTGCCAGCCATGTGACTGGGTGGGAGTGGCTTGCCAGCCATGTGCCTGGGTGGGAGTGGCTTGCCAGCCATGTGACTGGGTGGATGTGGCCAACTTGTAAAATGTGGTGAAACTCACTTAACAACGCTCTTGATTAGCAACCAAAATGTTGGCTCAGAAACTCTGGCATTTGAAGCACGCAAGTCTTAAAGCTGTCAAGTTACAAGACCCTTGCACCCCTAACCCTTTAGAAAAAAAACCCCAAGGGGTGTTCAAACTTGACAGCTTTAAGACTTGTGGACTTCAACTCCCAGAATTCCTCCTCTCGCTCTTCATCTTGATGATGTGCGGACGGGCAGGGGGAGGGAGCTGGAACCGGTTCTAAACGGCACTGGGGATTTGTGGAACCTCTTCTATAGAAGAGGTTAGAACTGGCAGGAACCCACCCCTGCATATAGAGAGCTCTGTTCTCCTTCTTTCCCCCACAAATACCCTGTCAAATAGGTTAGGCTGAGAAAGAGAGAGAGAGTGACTGGTGGCAGGCCTGAAGGCCCAATGTAAAACATGGAATGGTGTGACTGGGAGACATCTCCAGTTGGGATGGTACCTGATTGGACCATGTGGTGGACATTTGAGTGCTGGGCAGGGACTTGAACTTTCATTTGGGTGGGGAAAATCTGGAAGCTTTCAGATTCGGGTTTTCCCAGATGTGCCAATATGAATCTCTAATAAAATGGAACTCAGAGGAAACTCAAGCCTCAGAATCTTCTTTCATTGGGGGTGTTACTTGGAACCTTGACAACTGGTTGATGTCCCCTAGTCAATTTCCATTGCTTAGGATAGACTAAATCTCAGACCCCATTTGTCATTCAAAGCCACCACATCACTCTGGGTCTCAAAGGACCACCTGACAATTTGTAGGGCTGAAGTTAATCTGAATCACTTCTCAAAAGTCAGTTGCAAAACACGGAGGAGCATCCATCCATTGCAAATACCTCTCCAGTGCATGCCTACTCAAAAGTAAGCAAGGGCAGAGTTGAAAAAGCAGCTACTCTGCATGCCTATTCCAAAGGTAGTTTTGCCAGTTTCAGGACAATTTCATCCCAGGGATAAGACTGCAGTCACCTTAAAGAGAATTAAAGCATGAACTTGCCCCTTGAGTAACTCAGCAGGTTCCTCCAGCCTCCACCTTTATGCAAAATCATTTATGGTACAAGTCCTCCCCCTTCCTCAGAAGTGTGAATGAATCCAGTCTCTCAGCAAACCTCCCTCCTTATTAGCCCTGATGATGTTACCTAGTTTGGGTAATGATACATCTGCAAGAAAACAACCAAGCTCAGAGAGCACCAGGGACTCCTCAAATTGTTATCTGCACCATGCAATTAGATATCAACTTATTTAGATAGCAGTCCAAATGAGTTTTCAGTAAAGCTTATTCCCAGGGATCCCAGAGAACAATACTTTTGCAGCCTTCTTCGGTATAATTAAACAATGCATAAACAGAATTTGACAGCACAATTTGTTTCTGTATTTGTGCAGCAGTTTCTGGTGCTGTACGAGATAGGGAAGGAAAAACATACTTGTAATTTTTATCTTATGCTGTAGGCTCTAGAATTTTCTTCCAAAGAAAGCTAAACTCATTGACAAATTTATTTACAGTACTTTGCTCCTAGTACTTTGCGGCTTCAGTGGATTCCTGCAGTCTTGGATAGACAGGGAATGGCCAAGCTTTAGAAGAGAAACAGAAGTAACACTTTCCTTTAGGGACTAGGTCTGCTCATTGGGTTTGCTCGTTAGAAATTTGTCCTAATAAGGACAGTGACCTGGGGCTGAAGCAGTGCCTCAAAATGAAATGTTGTTATAACTATTCAACTTTTAATGGAGGGAGACCAGACTACAAATCCTAACCTTTCATCTCTCCTTCTTCACTCCTCTTCTTTTTGATTTCTCTGATGCCTGTCCGCAATACAGGAATTCAATATTTTTGACCTTCAGCATCTTGCTTAAACTGATTTTTGCTAGCTCTTTAGCCATACCTAGGCAGGTCAGAGTTGCAAAAAAGGAAGTGGTAGCTACAACTGCAGTCAAAAATGCTCCCTCGGTGTATAAAGTACTTTTAATTTGAGGACATCGCATGCACTTGCACAGCAGATATATGTATGTGCAGAGCAGATATATGTATGTGACCTCTAACAGCTCTTCTATAGACCCAGATATAACACTGACTTTTGGAAAGATATTCCATAGACATCATTGTTCATAAAGCAAAAAGTCCATTAAAAAGTTTCCAGTCTTCTATAAAAGTAGTTTCCCCCCTCCCTAATCAAACAAGTCAATTTATCCCTGTATTGAGGCTACACCACTTTACATGACACTCTGTTGTCTTTATATAAATGCATGTCAGGGAGAAATAGACTTAAACATTGCTTTCTAGCATATCCAGTTTTATGGAGATTGCTTGACTGTGAGGCCCCTTGCAGATTCAGATATGAATTGTATCTTTAGTCAGCTCTAAAACGCAGTTGGATGTTACAATCATAAGAGAAAAAATATTATGTGGAACATAATATCAGCAATAATAATTCTAAAGAATTATTCTGTGGATACCATCAAACAAAATTATTTCAACTGAAGGGCTTCTGTGCAACCTGAAAATACGACCCTGGGAGAATCTACAGGAGCAAAATCTTTTTTTTCTATACCTCAGTCAGATGTTAGTCTGGGCAGGCTTCAAAAGTTATTTGAAAATATCCTTTGGACCTGGGAAGAGTGTGATTGCTCACTGCTTTTCATTAAAGCAGACCATCATTTAACAGGCATTTCCACAAGCCTTCCAAATCAGTTTCAAAGGGGAAGTAGCCATACTCTATGTCAGGGCTGTCAAACGCATCACATGCTGGCCACGCCCACTTTAGCGACGAGGAAAGAAGGGCTGGTATGTCACGTGATGCTGCCATGACGACGCGAGTATAACACCCTCTGCTTCATATGATCTGTGACCATTTGAGCTAAACCAAGCTCTTGTCAACAGCATACAAAATAATATATCTTCCCCTTTTGATACAGAGAATTGCTAGTCATCCAGCCTACCCTGTGGGAATCAGTAAGCTCAAAATAACCTATTTTCCCTTAACCTAGTCAATCACAAGTTCCTGAACGAAGTTCAGAAAACATAAGTTGACATCAGGATATGCAAAAGAGTATGTGCTATGTTTGTGTGTCTGCAAATGTGTGGATATATGGTATGTATATGAGTGAGACGCAGCAAAAAGAAAATCATTCTTAAATATTAAATATTAAGTAAGTACAATGTACAAATATAAAAAAATATGCAATATACTATTAAATATACAAAGCAGTTTTCTAGAGGCCTTTGGCCTGCTGAGACCAATAGCATTGTTAAATAAATAAAACTAAGCAAATAAATACACACACAAATAATTGTCTTTATCTTATTACTTGTTAGTATATCTGGGTATTAAAGGAACATACTGATTAGTATTTAAAGTACGGTTGTTAAATCAATGGATTAAGGTTAACTTAGTACTGTAATTCTTTCTTGGGGAAGGGTGGCATACACTGGTTGTTATTGCTAATGGCAGCCGCCCATGTGGGAGAAAAATGTTCTTTAAATGCCACTGTAGGAGGAAAAGGCACCGTAATAATGTTACAACAGATTTGTTTCCTCGGTACTAACTTAAGAAAATTGGCTTCCATTAGAGACAGGCAAGGGTGGTTTTTTTTTTCCCCTTTTAAATCAAATTAGAATTTCTAGGCCATTATCCTTGACAAAATGGGAAACAGGATTCTGGGTCTTATTGACATTGTAAAATTATATTGGATGTTATAAAACAATCATGGTATCGTCAAGGCATCTTAGTAATTGTAGGTAGAGATATTTCTGTTAAACACCACTGGATACTTTCAAGTAAATAAAATAGAAAGATATGTCAAAATGACAAACTAACACAAACACAAAACATATATATATATATATATATATATATATATATATATATATATATATATATATATATATATATATATATGATAGATAGATAGATAGATGTGTATGTGTATGTTTATATGTATATGTGTGTGTGTGTGTGTGTGTGTGTATATATATGTATGTATGTATGTATGTATGTATGTATGTATTTGTGTTACAATCCCTGGTATGCCCAAATATGGGAGGGAGCTCACTACTCCCCCTCTCTGTCCTTTGGCTCATTACACACACACATACATACATACATACATACATACATACGAATGATGACACTTTCATGATTTGGCCACACGGGAAAGAAAAACTGGACAACTTCCTCACCAACTCAACAGCCCACACTCCAAAATACAATTCACCATGGAAATAGAAGCAAACAACTAACTTCCCTTTCTAGACGTCCTAATCTACAAAAAATCCAATGGCTCCCTAGGACAACCATCTACTGGAAAAAAACACACACCAACCTCTACTTAAATGCACAATCCCATCACCACCCTGTATAGATCAACTCTGTAGCCAAGACCCTCATCTCCAGAACCAAGTGCCTAGCCAACAAAGACCACCTGAAAACTGAATTACACACTCTCACAAACATACGATTCCAAAGAAAAACAATTACCAACCTAATCCAAAGGGTGACTCCCCCCAAAAACCAAGACACAAAACAGGACAACGGCATCGCCCTCCTCCCTTACATCAAAGGCACCACAGATAAAATCAGCAAAATTCTCCACAAACACAATATCAAGACAGCCTTCAACACTGACCAAAAAATAGCCAACATCTTAAGAAACCCCAAAGACAAAATCCAGCTAGAAAACCAAGGAGTCCACGAAATACCATGCAAAATCTGCCCTGCAACATACATACCCTTACTGGGATTCTAACCTGGGCTGTATTACATATTAGGCAGATGTATTAGCCACTAAGCTACAGGCTCTCCTCCTTATCAGCTGAGCCAGGGAAATTGGCATGTATTGGGTATATATTTGGGCATACTATAGTCTCCTTTTATTTATTTATCAGCACAAATACAACACACACACACACACACACACACATATTCGTAGATTTTCACGGGTGTAGGTATGCTGGTCTTGTTGTATTCGGCTCTTTTCCCGTGTAAGATTGAGATTGTCTTGACAACGTTTCGGCGAGGTCTCACTCGCCATCTTCAGGCTGGTGTTTTCGGCTTCGTCTTTGTGTGAGTAAAGCGTGGTCGTTGTGTGAGTAAATGCATGCATCGCAGAACACAAGAACGCAGTAAGAAAAAAAGAAAAAACTCCTCCCTTTTCTTAAAGCTACAGGACATGAAATTAATTTTGAAGGAACCAGGTTAATCTTCAAAACAGAACACTTCAACAAGAGAATAATTATGGAAGCTATTGAAATAGAGAAACACCCCCACAACATGAATAATACTTGATGATACCTCCCACCTACCAGACATCTGGAAACCAGCCCTAGTCAACAAACGAGCCCCACCCACCACCCAACACAACACAAAACAACAACGGACACACAACCAGCACCAATCAGCACCAATCTACCAATCATGATACAACCACACAGCCAATCAATCCACTTACTGAAACAAAGCCAGCACTCCACCCCCCCCCCCCCAAGATTTATAGAAAGACGGCAGCTCCAACCATGCTTTACTCACACAAACATGAAAAGACCCAAATACAACAATTATATATATATATATATATATATATATATATATATATATATATATATATATATATATATATATATATATATATATATATATATATATATATATATATATATATATATATATATATATATATATATATATATCAGAAAGTTTGTCATTTTGATTTGGGTTTCAAATATAAAATCACTGTGGTCCTACTTGCTATGAAAGAAAATTGTGTGGATTGGCCACAGCTAGTTTCAGGCATTATAATCTGTGGCTTCCCTCAACTGGGTCTTTGAGAGAGAAGATACTGTTTTCTCTAGAGGACCCAAAAACACATTTTAGGTTTCATAGTTCGTTGTTGTCATTTATGATTTATGGCTTGTTCTTTTTTAACTTTTTAACTTTGGTTTAAACGGTTTTTGTTGTTTGGCTATTTACTTGTGTGTGTTTTAGGTTTTTTTGTTTATTTTTTCAGTGAGTGAGCCACTCAGTATCACAAATGTGAGATGAGAGGCTATGCAGTATAAATGGAACAAGTAAATATATAAATACAGTGATATGGCTGCAAAGTTATAGTCAGCAGATCAAGGGAAGAGGTTTGACTGGAGAGAAGGAGGAGGAGCTTCCGGAGGGAATGGAGGACTGCCTCTGAGCTCCGCTAAACGCGGAGGGCTTTCTGACGGGCGGGATGCTGCCGACCCTCATTTCCACCCTGAGGGTCGGGGATTTTTGGCATTAATCATCCTGGCACCTGCCTGGCCCCAAGCTGGCCTGTCGGGTCGGCCGGGTAGCCAGACAGGAGGAAGATAGCGGCGCGGCGTGGCAGCTGGCGTTTTAGACCAGCATGGCGGCCGGCGCTCTCGGAATTGGAGTCAGGGCGGCAGTCAGGGCGGCAGAGCGGCAGAGCGGCGGCAGAACAACGATGCGCCACAGCCAGCAGAGCCAGCGGAGCCAGCGGAGCAGCGGAGGGGTAAAAATCGGACTGGAGGGGGGCGAGAAAGCTGGAGGAGGTGGTTGACAGCGGTGGAGAACAGCGGCGGTGGTCTGGGCGATCTGCGCGACTGCGTGTTTGTGCGACTGGGTGGTTTTTGGCCTGTGATATGAGAGTGATGGTGGCAACCCAAGAGAGCCAGCGGCCCAAATTATGAACTAACTATGGATCGCTGAGCTCGAATTTGGCCGGTGATGTGTGTAGGATGTAAGGCCCGAGGGAGGCCCGAGAGACCTAAGGCGCCTAAGGGATGAAGGAAGGAGGGTGAGGCCTTAGGCGCCGGAGGAATCAGAGTTGAAAGATCGTGGGAAGGGCTGCAGGAAGGCCGCAGGGAGGCCGATGCAGCCCTCCCGGGCCCAACGACAACACCTGGGTTGCCAAATGGACAGAGGATTCTTTTCATCTAGGACAGGCCATAGACTCGGAGGCCTGGAACATCAGAGGCCCACGCAGAAGGCCAGACCCGATGTTTTGCTGTGCTCGTTATTACCCCCCCCCCTCACGTATTTACCATCTACTTCTACGGGCTATTCGCCCTACCATCTACTATGATTTACCACCCATTGCAAACCACCTCTTAGCTGCAATTCTTATCCACCAGCTGGCTACTTTATCATACTTTCATCAGCCAGCATTTCCATTCGGATATGGACTATCTCCATCAGCCTATCCCCCGCCTGGACTATCTTCTTGCCAGGACCATCCCCTTAGTGGGAATTGTGGCCACTGATACATCTACAGCTCCCTCTTGACGAACTTGGCCCTGTCTAATTATGTTATATACGAGGCTAGACCTTCTACAGCTACGAGATTCCCCCCTCTCGCAGCTATGGCCTCCTGCCCTTTCAAGGGCCCACCTTGAGGACGGGTTCATTAACCCAGAGAGGTGGAGGAAGCGCACGTTAAGGGGTTTTTTAATTAAATGTTTTTTAAAAGTTGTAAGGGGTTATAAGGATGGGGGGGAGGGGTTGTAGGGATGGGGGGGGGAACTGGTTAGGAGGGATGGAAGAGCCAGGCACTTAGGTGTGGTCGAAAGAGGAGGGAGCGGAGTGGGGGAGGAGAGGGAAGATAGCATTCCTATGCAGGGCACCTTAATACCAACGGTCGTGGGGAGGGGCAGGTGCGAGGACAGTTTAAGAGCACGTAGTCGGTTGGGAGACCGGGGTTTTTGGTCATTCCCGGTCGTTTGTACCAACCCCTGCATACTAGGTGGTCAGGATCTACAGACCCAAGGCCTGAGACTGCTGTTATGCAATGCGAGGTCCGTTGTCAATAAGGCCCCCCTCATCCACGATCTAATTTTGGAGGGGGACCCGGACCTCGCCGGAATAACCGAGACCTGGTTGGGCCACGAGGGAGGTCTACCCCTTGTGGAAATGTGCCCTCCAGGTTATCGAGCATTTCACCAGCCTCGGGCCCAGGGAAGGGGCGGTGGGGTAGCAGTGATTATCCGGGAAGACTTAGAGCCGAGAGAGTTCACTGTGCCGCAGACATCCGGCTGTGAGTCCCTCGTCGTGAGATGGGGCCCAGGGAGGCAGTTGGGCCTGCTGATAGTATACCTGGCTCCTCGCTATACTTCAGCGGCCCTGCCCGAACTCCTTGAGCTGATCTCATCGGTGGCGGTTGAGACCCCCAAACTTTTAGTGATGGGGGATTTTAATCTGCCGTCGATGGGAGAAGCGTCTGAGGGGGTTCGGGAGTTCATGGCTTCCATGACAGCCATGGACCTGACCCAGTTAATTCAGGGCCCTACTCACGAGGGAGGCCACACCCTGGACCTTGTTTTTGTCTCTGGCCAGTGGACGAGTGATCTGGGAATAGGGGATCTAGACACTATTCCCCTGTCATGGTCGGATCACTCACTTCTCCGGCTGGACTTCCCTGGTGCTACCCCCCGCCGCGAGGAGGCGGAACTGGAAGGTATTAGATGGTTCCGCCCCAAGCGCCTGATGGAACCGGATAGGTTCCAGACGGAACTTGGGCCACCTCCTGTGGACCTGACCCGCCCCCGAGTAGAGGACCTGGTAGTCGCATGGAATAGTGCGGCTACCGGGGCCCTAGACCGGGTGGCGCCTTTGCGGCCTCTCCTGCGGCGAAGAACCACCCTGGCACCTTGGTTCACCGAGGAGCTAAGGGTGATGAAACGCCACAAGAGACGCCTAGAGAGTCGTTGGAGATCCTCCCGCTCCGAATTTGACCGAGCACAGGCACGAGCCTATTTGAAGACGTACCTTGTGGCATTAAGAGCGGCCAAACGTCAACATTGCGCCGCTCTTATTGCGTCTGCAGATAACCGCCCTGCCGCCCTGTTTCGGGTGACCCGTTCCCTCTTGTTTGAGAGACCACGGGAAGCCCCTCTACAGGGCAGAGCAGAGGAGTTTGGGAATTATCTACAGGACAAAGTCGCTCAAATCCGGATGGGATGGACCCCTTTCAGTGGTTCAGTAGAGACGCCCGTTGCGAGTCTTGAGGGACCGCTTTGGGAGGAGTTTGACTCGGTTGCCATCGAAGATTTGGACAGGTTGCGTGGACGTCTGCGACCCACCACATGTTTATTGGACCCGTGTCCCTCCTGGCTTGTACTGGCATCCTGGGAGGTTACGCGCGACTGGCTCCTGGGCCTGGTGAACGCCTCGTTGGGTGAGGGGTCTCTACCGGCCGCCTTGAAAGAGGCGGTGGTGAGGCCCCTGCTCAAGAAGCCTTCCCTGGACCCAACGGACCTAGTCAATTATCGTCCAGTCTCCAACCTTCCTTTTTTAGCGAAGGTTGTAGAGAGTGTGGTAGCACAGCAGTTCCCACGTCACCTGGAGGAAAATGATTATCTAGACCCGCGCCAGTCCGGCTTCCGACCCGGGCACAGCACGGAGACGGCCTTGGTCGCATTGGTCGATGATCTCTGGAGGGCCAGAGATAGGGGTTGTTCCTCTATCCTGGTCCTATTAGATCTCTCGGCGGCGTTCGATACCATCGACCATGGTATCCTGTTGCACCGGCTAGAGGGGCTGGGAGTCAGAGGCACCGTTTTACGGTGGTTTGGCTCCTACCTCTCTGGTCGGACGCAACGTGTGTTGACAAGGGAGCAGAGTTCGACCCGGAGGCCACTCACATGTGGAGTGCCACAGGGATCGGTGCTCTCGCCTCTCCTGTTCAACACATATATGAAACCGCTGGGCGAGATCATCCGTGGTTTTGGAGTGGGATATCATCTGTATGCTGATGATACTCAGCTATACATTTCCACTCCGAACCACCCCAATGAGGCCGTCGAAATGATGTCCCGGTGTCTGGAGGCCGTACGGGTCTGGATGGATGGCAACCGACTAAAACTCAACCCTTCCAAGACGGAGTGGCTGTGGCTTCCGGCCTCCCGGTTCAACCAGGTGCTTCCATCTCTGGCCATCGGGGGCGTTCAACTAGCCCCCATGGAACAGGTGCGCAATTTGGGCGTCCTCCTGGATACCCGGCTGTCCATGGATAACCATGTAACAGCCGTGGCAAGGGGGGCGTTCCATCAGGTTCGCCTGATGCGCCAATTGCGCCCCTTATTGGACCGGGATGCCCTACGCACAGTCACTCATGCGCTAGTGACGTCTCGCCTGGATTACTGCAATGCTCTCTACATGGGGCTTCCCTTGAGATGCACTCGGAGACTACAGTTGGTCCAGAACGCGGCCGCGCGGGTGATTATGGGGAGGACTAGATACTCCCCTGTAACACCTCTCCTGCGCGAGCTGCACTGGCTGCCTGTGGTCTACCGGGTGCGTTTCAAGGTTTTGATTATGATCTTTAAAGCGCTCCATGGCACAGGGCCTAGTTATATGCAGGATCGCATCCTGCCCCACACATCCCTACGACCAATTCGCTCACACAGAGAGGGACTTCTCCGGGTGCCGTCCGCCAAACAGTGCCGGGGGGCGACACCCAGGAGCAGAGCCTTCTCTGTGATGGGCCCAGCCCTATGGAATGACCTCCCCCGTGACATCAGGATTACTTCCGATCTCCGCTCCTTCCGTGTACAGCTGAAGACCCACCTCTTTCAATTATCCGGCCTGGCTCAATCGCAATCGTAATTTTCCCATTCCTCCAAACTGTTTTTTAAATTGTTCTTAAATATTAATTTTATTGGGTTTTTACAATTGGGGTATTTTAAAGCAGATTTTTAACTGTCCATAGATGTAATTTGTTTCCTCCTCCGTGTATGTATGTGTGTTGTGTATGTATGTACGTTGGGTGTTGTTATATATTTTTTATGTTATATGCTCCATTGTACGCCGCCCCGAGTCCTACTTGGAAAGGGAGCGGCTAATAAATCCAAATTTATTATTATTATTATTATAACAAGCATGGTACTGTTGGAAGAAATGTCCTTCTGGGTTCGGCTCCAAGTGGGGAAAAAGACACTGGAGACATGGAGGCTGCTTGGAAAGATGGTTTTAATGGTGGACAGGACCACATGGCTTGAGTCCTGAACAGAAAAGGTGATCACATGCTTCAATGTTGGTGGAGAAGAAGAGAAGGGAAGAGAAGAGAAGGGTGAAGAAGGGCTTGCAGGGCTTTTTATAATCTGTTCTGCCCCACCTATCTGTTTCCTGTTCCTGTGTAAGAAATGTATTCTGATTGGTTGCCAGACTCTCATGGGCCCGTGCAAGGGCAACCCTATAGGCTAAGTTTTGAACCCAGGTTTGGTTGAGTCCCCAGATGCCATGTGGTCAGTTGAGTAAAAGGCAATATTATCCTGCCTTAATCCCATCACATCTGAAGGGGAGAACTCTTTATTATGAAAAGTGGACTAGCTTGGCCTTCTTAATGGCCCACTGACAAAGTGGAGATGGGCAGGAAGCTGCAGGAATTTACTTTGTGTTTAAAATGTGTTTCTCCCTTTTTCACATCCAGGAAAATATAATATTCTGCCTTTTCAATATTTCCTAGGATATTTCATTTTTCTGGGAGAGGGCTGGATGTTAATTTCCAACAGTACCTGGAAGGTTTGTTATTCCTCTGAATCCAAAACGCTACGCTAAACTTTATCCTAGAGAAAAAAACCTTTCATCCTTCCATACCTTAGGGAAATACCATCAGATTGATTAATGCCAGGGTGCCCAAAAAGGGAGGGCCAATAATCTAGCAGCAGAGCACACCTTTTCCATGTAGATAGTGCCAGATTAAATTCCTGACATTTCCAAGTAGAATATTTTAGCAAGGAGGCAGGTAAATATTTTCGCTAGACATCCTGCCCTTACAAAGTGCAAGGTTAAGTAAGCAATGTTTGTGGAAAAGAAAAATGTAAAGTCCAATTTATTTAAAGTACTCCTTATTATTGAATACCAATCAGCAGAATCTAGTCAAAGGTCATGGAACACAAAACAGTCAAGAAAATTAAAATTAAATCAAAAATACTGGGAATATGTAATACGTATATTCTGGGAATTAAAATACAACAGACATTGGATAGGTACTAAATAGCATAATTCCACAAAGAAGGTAAAAGAGAGGTAGGGATTTGATTGTGCAACTGCTTCTGTCAACTTGACATTTTGATCCTCCCCCCTCCCCACCTCAAGCCCTTTGTCTGGTAGTGACTGGTCTCAAATGATGGCAAAGGGGCATCCATATAAACTTTAAATGCAGCATTCTAAATTGGAATTGGGCCACCCTTAGAGACACATTTATCTATTATTTGTTACATTTGTATCGTGTCTTTAATTAATGACTCAAGATACTTTAGATTGAGGCCCTTCGTCCTATCCTGGACACATTCTCCCCCTTCACCCACCAGCAACAACTGTGTGGTATAGTTTAGGCTAAGCAGAGAGTGAGTGTGAAATGGGAAGATGGAATAACCTTGAGGAACAGAAGGAAGAGACAGCAGTTGTGAGATCAAAGAAATCTGAGTTTGAGGCTGAAATATAACCTGAGAAAGCATCTCAGACATGATCCTTCATAATTTTCATTAAGATAAAGCGAGGAGGGAGCAGATTGAGAATATTCTATTATTGTGACCTTATAATAGAAGTAGTATTAGCTTGTGTGTCTTTGGTTTCCAAGTTTGGTCTACTTTAAATGACTAACAGGGTGGCCCAAAGTCACCTAAAGAGCATCTGTGTTATAGCGTGGTCTTGAAGCTGTGCATTGCTGGTGCCGATCCAACACTTTATTGATCTTATCTATTTAATATATGATCATGTTGTAATCTCACATTCTATACTGTTTCTGAGCCCTATATAACAAGCCAAACTGTAGATTAATAGTGAATAAGAATAACTGAGGTCAAGTTATTTCAGCTGCTATGTTGGCATATGCTGCTAAAAAAACTTCCTGTGCTACAAAATCTGTCTCGAGAGCTATTGATAAATATCCATCAAGAGCAACCCTACAAGATGAGCACAATTTCCTTGGGCAGCATATATGAAATGTCCAAATGTTCCATAGAAAAAGTTATTGATTTGAATTTAGCCAATTTACGTGAATTTCAGAAAACTGATGACATCAGTTGAAATCTAGGTGTTGAAACAAGAACTCTATTTATTAAAGGTCTCAGATATTTGGGATCTGATTTAGCACTAGCATTGTCCAATGCTGGTCCACAAGTGACTCAACGTATGCAATGGCTTCTATCAGCCAAACGCATTATAGAATTCATTTTAGCATAGTTCTCATTTTTTTTATACTACACATGCAATATTTAGAATAATATAATTGGCAGTTGATTATGTTCTTTTTTAAAATTACTTTAGCAAGGAGCACTGTGTGAACACTTCCACATTGCGGTTTCTATTACAACAATACTCTCCAAAGCTCTTTGAGGACAGTCTGCAATAATTTTCTCTTCCATCTTCCTACAAACCAACATAAGACCTGCAAGCTACAGCTAATCTAGAATGCAGCAACACTCATGGTTGGGGTCCACCTTGGTTACAGCTATGTAACATTGGTAGTTTCAAGTCACACTAATTGCCAGTGGGCTTCTGCGAACTGATTCTCACCTTTAAAGCCCTTCATGGTGCAGGGCCTGGTTATCTGTATGATCATTTGTCACCGATAATCTCTTTCCCTTGTATAAGATCAGATATAAGATTGTCATGCACCAGGTTCCATCTCTTTAATAAGGTCATTTTCTGGGAAACAGAAGATGTGCCGTTTTTGATGCCTTATGGAATAGCATTCCCTCTGAGATCTGGCAGGCTTTGGACCTGTTTGCCTTTCATAAAAAAAAACACTTTGAAGATCTGTCTGCCCCCTCAGACAGTGGGTCAGTAGCATTCCAGATTATTGCTTTGATTATTGAATTGCCTTTGGCGGAATTAGTTTTATGTTCCATTATCTTTTCGGATGTGTACATTTCACTGTGTTGTTGCTTTAATTGGACGCTGCCCTGAGTAGTTCCTAAGACGATGCCAGTATAAATGGACATGAGAAATACTCAGAAGTGATGAAGACTGTTCCATACAGGTAGTCCTCAACTTATAATCATTTGTTTAGTAACCGTTCAAAGTTACAACCGCACTGAAAAAAGTGACTTATGGCTTCTTTTCACACTTACCGCTGTTGCAGCATCCCATGGTCAGGTGATCAAAATTCAGATGCTTGTCAACTGGTTCATATTTGTGATGGCTGCAGTGTCCTGGGGTCACCTTTTGTGACCTTCTGACAAAGCAAAGTCAATGGGGAAGCCAGATTCACTTAACAACTGGGTTACTAACTTATCAACTGCAGGGATTCACTTAAGAACCGAGGCAAGAAAGGTCATAAAATGGGGCCAAATTTACTTAACAACTGTCTCAGTAACATAAATTTTGAGCTCAGCTCAAAAATCAAGGATTACCTTTACTGAGCTATCACAGGTCCTGGAGAAACCCAAATCCCCTCATCCAGCCATTCCTCACAAAAAGGGGAAGATGTCATTCTCCATGTCCTTATTTTAAGTTGTGTGGACTGGCCTGGTTCTAGGCAAAACCTTAAAGCACTTCCTGGGTTCAAATCCATTAAGATACCTCCCCCCTTGAAAGACCTGCTAGGGCAGCTGAAACCCCAAAGCTGAGAGTTGGGTGAGGCCAATATTATTTTAGTCAAAAAAGTGCTCACCCTCCCACAAGCTTCATAGAACTGCAAGAGGCCAAAGAAAATAGGTTTTACTCAGGTTTGAACTTTACAATTGCAAAGCCAGAAAGAAATCCACTCCCTGAGTGGATGCTGCTGATATTGTGGGATCATGAAAAGTCTGGTCTTCATGATCCCATAACATGGGATCATGTAGTCCTGAAGTTGAAAGATGAAAGAGGTTCCATGTTTTTTCCCCAATTGTTTTTATGACACTTACGGCGGAGTTGGAGGTTCTCTATTCTCCAGATGCAGAAAGTTCCAGAAGATGCAAGTATCCACTGGAAGTAAAATTAAGCAGCAAATAATCCAAAAGACCTCTGGTATATATATAAATAGAAAATGCTGGACAAAATGTGTTTTGTAGCAGCTTATGCTCAAACAAGCACAAACACATCCGTAGATAAACACATACTACATCCATCTAGATTTTTCTTTGGCTCTTTCTCTTATCAAGAATATAGATGGCCAATTTTGATCCATTTTTCTTTCTCTTTCCGTAAATGGTGACTGGCATTCAGCTGTGACCTACCCACTTATATTTGGGTGTATGTGTGAGCGAGAGATCAACTAATGATTTAAGCAAGACAAAGTCAAAGGGGACAATTTATTCTGGAATTGGCCATTCATAAATGAAAGGATTTTGAGGAATGTGGATTCAAACAGACTCCATGCTGACTCTCAGATGTCTGAAAAACCTCTCAACCTAGACAGACTACAAAAATGTACTTTTAACTTCATGTATCAGAGACAGGAAAGTTCTAGCATAGAGGAGTTGGTTCAGAGCGTGTGCTGTGGGTGGTTTTCTTCTAATTTCTGGTCTAAATCTCCTTCCATCCTTTTATCTGCAATAAAAGAATAATGAAACCCGCTTATAGGACTCTGGCAAAGCATTTCCGAGATGTAGATCAGGATGTGAAAGGCTTTAAACATGCTACATGCTGTATAAACATAATAATACTTTTACATAATTAAAAACAGAGCTGCTATTTTAGGTGCAGGGATAATTGGGTTACAAGATTTAATCAGTTTAATTGGTAGATTAATCAACTGAACACTTGGTTAGTGAGTGAGAACTCATTTATGTCGGGGGAGGACACGTTAATTAGTGGCCCTTTACATTTGGCATGGTTGGTGTTGTTTTTTTGAAAATATTAAGATGGTCCTCTGAATGTTACTTACTGAATGAGATCACTGGGATTTGTAGTTTGTCAAGTTCTGGAGACTCAGGATGTAATCCTGATCTAGAGTCTGCTAGAGTCTTAGTATTTCAAATATTAAGGTACCATTTTGTTTCATAATAAACTCTTGATCATTCAACTGCCTGCCTCACTTACATGTATTTTAGTATCTTGAAAGATGTTGTTAAATGCGTATTTTAAAATGCTCCGATTATTTACAGTGGAGATTAGGAGCAGGTGGCAGTCCCTGTCAACCTTCTAAGGATTAGAAGCTAGATTGGGTTGGATCGGATGAGTAATTGGATGGGAACCATTAGGAAATAGTGGGGCTCTGAGCAGGAGGACTGAAAGTTAAGAAAATCGCTTGAAATGCAAGGCCAAACCATTTCTATACCATGGCCAAGAAAATTGCATGGTTGTTATGTAGTCACCAGAAGTTTGAGTTGACTCAAAGGAGGTTCACCTTTTCCACAGTCCACATAAGATTTTTTTTCAATGGCACATTATGGGTATGTATTAAAACATATACCGGTACTTGATGTCGGCATAATACCCATCTCTATCAATGCCACTAGGAAGTCAAAAATACAACCACACAGAAAATATTTCCCCATGATGTGACAGCCAGATAGATGTAGCAATTAGGTTTTGGATTAGAAGAGAATGCCCAGATTCAACTGTATTCTCAGCCACCAAAGCTCAATAAGTGTGCCAGTCAAGATCTTGTGGCCCACCCTATTTTTCTTTTTGGATAAAAACTGAAGGAGGAAGTGTTAAAATAATACCACGAGGTCCTGGAAGAAAGCAGAGATATAAATGGAAACATGAAATAGAAATATCATTAGCTGCATTAACTGGTATTCAAAACTACTCAGCATTCATGCACCAAAGTGGCAGTTTATGTATTCATTTGATTTAGATCCTACCTTTATTTATACATATTTATTACACAACTCCAGGTAGCAAATACAATGCTCTATTAATTGGCATGGGAATAGTTAACAGGTGTAAGTCTTCATTGGCTTTCTTTCTGTTTTGAAGCAATTAGGTGCTACTTAAAATGTACAAATTGTCTTATTTCCACCATTTTTGAAATGTATAATCAACTTGAAGAAACTAAGCACTTTAAAAACTTGAGTTTCTTTCAATCAATTTCAGTAACATAAGAGGCATATAGTTACAGCATAGGATTATCATTGCAAGAAGAATTGAACAAGTGCTATATTTGCTGTCATTCAGCTGGTGAAGAAAAATGGGGTATAAATCTAACAAAGGAAGGATGATGATGGATGAATAAATAAGACTTGTTTATAGATGTTCATTGCAAGTCTCAAATTAATTGGCTGCAGCTGGTACTTCTCATTAGAGTTTAAAAAATCCATCTTGTAAATGGCACAAGTCCAACCAAAACTACTGTTGGATCACATCAATTATGTGAATTCATGAGATGGCAACTCCTAACTTGGCTGGGGAAGTGGATGATATGGCATGAAACCACCTTAGAGGAGGAATGTTGAAGTAGCCACCTCACCAAATGTTAATTAGATCTCTGAGTTTGCTATGAAACTTGGGTAAGATGTTAGAGTAAGAAGCCTGCTGAATTGCATTGCAGAACTTGCTGATTTGGTCTCCAAACTTTAATACTATGGGTGAGGTTTGTTTTGTTTATTTGAAGGACCAGCCTTTCCTGCTTTCCAAGAGTACAAAGAATCATAGCAGCCAATCCTGCTGTGCTGTCAATGCTTAGAGCAGTTAAACTGAATAACAATTATATGGTCTGAAAACATACTGGGTTATTAAACTTGCACCTTAATGTGATGACAAACTAATCAGTCTCACTACTCAATTCAGACCATAGCTCTTAGCCTATTCCCTGGACACATCCTGTCTATAGTGCTGATGTGGTTTCTGCTCATCTGGTGGAGCCAGGTTTTCTGCTTCAGTTGGTTCACATCTCCTTTGGTGGGATTTCCCTACCAGATATAAAGGAACAGATGCACTTTCTGGAGATGGGTATATATGGATGGATGGATGGATGGATGGATGGATGGATGGATTCCAAGTGCACATTATTTCGATACTGCTAAGAATTTGTGAAGCAATTAGCTATCAAGTTTGCTAAATGCGCTTGGACCAAGCCTTTCCTCTCATCCTTATATAAACCATGTCCAAACTTGCATCTTCTAGACTTGCAGTTAACCAAAAGTACAAACATGCCCTGCAACTTTTCTTTCCTATCCTATGATGTTGCCTTCATGTCATCACCAACTCATGAATGAGACAGCCTTAAGTGATCCTTAACTGTGCAAAAGATGTTCAAGCAGTGGCTTCCCCCTTCTTTTGATAGTATTCAAAAGAATCTGTCACCCATTATCTCAGAAGGATGCCAGGTGACATCAGAGACCAGATAGGAATCAGCACTAGGGGCTTCAAACTTCATGCCTGTACAGTATTCTGCTGATGTTAGCTATGTGATAGTGAAGAAAGGCCCATAGTGAGTTGTTGAAATAATGAAGTAGATTGGGAGTAATGTATAGCATGAATGCACATGTAAGGAATAAACGATGATCAGGCTCCAGCCTAAAACAGATCTTAAGCAAAAGCATAAGGAAAGATATTTCCCAAAGTGCTTAGAGAGCCATCATCAGTTACAGTAGCTGGGACTGGGTCAGTTGTACAAATGATCTGACTCATTCAAAATTGCTTCACAGGATGAAAATGAAACACTCCCATTAATATGTACAACAATGCATTATGTAAAAATACTGGGAACCATCTTAAGAAGCCAAATCAACGAATATAGCAATATTGTATATGGAACCTTTGTCTCAGGTTATTGGATTAGTAAAGAAAAGTTTCAAATGCTGACATGGAATTTGGTAGCAGAAGAAAAGCAGTACCTACATGTTGCAATGGAGTTTAACATTACTGGAAAAGAGACTAAATATATAAGAAAGGACCTGATGAAAATAATATTTATTTACTTACATTTATTGAGCTAGAAAAGCACAAGAGCAGGTGGTATATTTCTATGTGACTTGAAGGACTGCAGCAGTTAAAATGAAGATGCCACTAGGACTTAATTTTCTTTTTCAAACCAGTCTAATATGTGTTAAATATAAAATATTAAGTGATCGGCATAAATAAGTACAGAACTACTTATGGTCCAAAAAGCTTGAAACTTTTAAATTGTATTACCATGTTTAGCTGCTTAACATACTGTATATCTGAGAATAAATCGTATTTATTGTGATGATGATGGTGGTGGCATTGCTGATGATGTTTTATTTGGCGGAAAGTGGCCCAGATTGAAATAGTGACATTCTTCTCCTGAAGGCCTGAGGAGACTACATTAAATACGGACGTGTTCTAACTCTTTCCATGTTGGCCCTTTTTGCAGAACCTTGAAGATACCCTCTTCCAACTTCACATACATATATTCCGCCTAAAGTCAGAGGCCACACAAATTAAAGTACTCCTGCATTTGATCAGAGACAAGTAGCTGTCAACTTTCTTTTCTGTTTCTCTGACAAAAACCCTTTGCAGAAAATTTATTAGTAATGTCCTAGGGGGGTGAACAAGGCTCCCCAATGCTTTGCTTTCCTTGAAATGCTAATGGTCTGAGGAAACTGAGAATCAATGGGCAGGAAGTCTTTCATCACCTCATTCATTGCCTCCTGATTCCCCCCTTCAATTGCCCCCTTGCACTTTTTAAAACTGTCCCCCCCCCGCCCCACAGCTGAGCACAGAGACTGTAATTTTTGCAAAAGTGAAAAGAGAGGGAAGCTCTCTAGGCACAAGTGCTAGGGTCATATTCTCTGTCCGATTTACTGTACAATTACTTTCCCTTGCTCCATAATGTTCTCTTAGTAAATATGGATTTGGGAATTTTTGTTTGCTAACTAATCCATAAACATCAAAGAACTTTGAACATATTTTTTTCAAGGAAAAGGAAATGGGTTACTAGGTAACAAGCTGTTTGGATAGTCAGAAAAGACAGAAATTTGGAAAATATGTTTTTGTGAAGGGCATCTGAAATAGTCATTGGTGAATGTGTGATTCTAGGAATTACATCCCCCGTGTGCTTGTATGTGTAAGTGAATTTATGTTGCTGAACGAAGCTGGTTCTGTCTTCTAGGATGGAAGATCATATGTGCAGTTTCTCACTAATGCATCAAGTAGCACATTATCCAAAAATGCAGTTTTGTCTACCTGCATTCTTTTTTGATTGTAAGTTCCTTGGAGACAGAGAAAGGCATCTCTCTTTCTCTCCCTCTTCATCTTATTATTATTTTATATATATAATTCCTTACATTTCAGCAATGCCTACAGCGGCATGATATGGTTGGAATAACTAATAAGTCATTATGTACTAACTGCCAACTGCAGTAAGCCCTGTGTTCCTCATCGACATCTCCCAAAGCTTGTCCAGGCAATTGTTCCTTGCAAAAATGAACCAGGACACCAAATATTTGCATCTAAATGTGACAAGCTAGGAGCAAGTTTTCTCATGCAGGGATGTAAGTGCCCTCCCCCTCCCCTTGAAACTGCCAATCAGCCAATTACTTCTGTATGATCAGTTCACACCAGGAGGGTCCTAAATTAAAGGCTCGCTGAGATGTTTGTGGCCTGCCCAACACAATTGCTCTGAAAGACTGTTAATCGTTAATGGCTGAATAACATGAAGGAAAGAAACAGAAGAGGAAGTAGTGATTAAACCTTCATGCATAGCAGGAATGTTATTAGGCGAGTTACTTAAGGAGACTGGATCTTAGTCCACGATCTTTGCTATGCAAAGGTTGCTATACTGGATCACCTTATTATTATCCACTGTAATATATATATATAATATGTATATATATACATATTATATCTGTTTGTGTTACAACCCCTGGTATGACCTAATATGGGAGGGAGCTCACTCCTCCCTCCTTCTGTCCTTTCGGCTCATCACAGAAAACCATCCAGGCAGAAACCCATATTTTTATTTTTAATGTTGCCTTTTTATATTTGTGTTGTATTTGTGCTGATAAAATAAATAGCTCGAAATGGATCTATACTAGTCTCCCTTTATTTTATCAGCACAAATACAACACATACATATTATATATATATATATATATATATATATATATATATATATATATATATATATATATATATATATATATATATATATATGTAATATATATATATATGTAATATATATATATATGTAATATATATATATATATAGGAAACCCTATACCGTTTCAGACAGTTGGCTATCCAACATCTTCTTAAAGACTTCCAGTGTTGGGGCATTCACAACTTCTGGAGGCAAGCTGTTCCACTGATCAATTGTTCTAACTGTCAGGAAATTTCTCCTCAGTTCTAAGTTGCTTCTCTCCTTGATTAGTTTCCACCCATTGCTTCTTGTTCTACCCTCAGGTGCCTTGGAGAATAGTTTCACTCCCTCATCTTTGTGGCAACCCCTGAGATATTGGAACACTGCTATCATGTCTCCCCTAGTCCTTCTTTCTCTTAAGATAGACTTAAGAGAAATATATATATGGCTTCGGTCACAACATATAATTCAACTACATCCAGAGAAGAATATGGAAGATTTCAACAAAATATATGCAGACTTCACCGATAATTGCTTGGAATATTCTGTGAATCTTGTTTTCACTATATAGATCTCTAATCACATTACACTTAATATAGAATTAAGACCTGTGGGATGCAGGAATGTATTCCAGTATTCACTGGCAGGCAAATCCATTGTAAAAGTGTGTATGTATGGACCCCCTACCCACAGTTTTCTCTCAGTCTTGGCAAAACAGTAATTGGAAATATATGTTTAATCAGCAGGGGGACACAAGCAATGTTGGAAAACTCAATGCAAAGGAATAACCATGTTAGGGGTCCCCCCACCCCCGCAGTAAATACAATTGAGTAGAGTATAGCAAAGACTCTGTGTTTTTTCCTATCTCAAAAAATTGAAATCTCCTCAGACTTAATTGGGGATGTGAGAATAATTTGTTTAGCTTAATGCAGATTTAGCTAATTTGCACTTCGTGTACAATGAACCACCTTGCATATATCTGCAGCTACCTTCAGTTTTCCAAAACCTGTGATCAACTTAGCAGTTGTTATTGTTATTATTCAATATTTATCTTGCCTTTTAAAAGCATATTTGGTCAATCCAAAGCAATGCACATATCTAATTATGGACTCCTTCTATTTTCTACACAACCACCACCTTGTGAGGTGGGTTGGGATGAGTCAAATGTTTGTACAAAAATACATACTACAGTAGCAGTTCCTCAAATCTGTATATCTTATAAAGAAGTGAAAACAAAATATACCAGGACAATCACTTGCAAAGTTATTTATGTTCAAAATACACAAGAAAATTCATATAAATTTTTACATAGACAAAAGCAACAAACTAATAGGGAGTTTGAATAAATTGACTGGCGAAAAGAACCAGAAAGTTGAATAACACTGAACTTGACAAATTGGCTCTTTTCTAAATCTAAATCTTCCTTCCATCACAACAATAAAGGCAGGATATAAATACATACATAAATAGGCTTTTCCATTTTTTTCATGTTCATTTATTTATATCCTATTTTTTTATTTTTATAAATAACATACGGCAGCGAACATATCCAACAGACTGTCCTCCTATTTTCCCCTCAACAATAACTTGGCAACAATATTCGTCCTCAAGAAAAGTAAAAATACCAAATTTATCAACATTGTTTCTAATTATATATATATTAGTGAGGTTATGATCACAATTGTGACACCTTTCTTTCTCTCTCTCTCTCTCTCTCTCTCTCTCTCTCTCTCTCTCTCTCTCTCTCTCTCTCTCATTCTCTCTCCCTCCCTCCCCCTCCCTCCCCTCTCTCTCACACACACATTTGCCCCAATATGCATAATTATATATTTTCTTGCACTGAACCATTTACTGTTTTAATAACCATCCAACTAATTCTTTCTTGCACTCTTCCTGGTGCCTGAAGCTTCCTGATAATCTCAAAAACTCTAGGTGATTAATGGACTAGGACTTTCCTTCGCCGAAGCCAATTCTAATTCTTCTTCAGAAGACCTACCCTTCTACATGCTTAACATTTTATCTCGAATAATCATCACCATCTTCTGCTTGCTTCGACAACACATATACTAGCTTGGAACAACACAGGGAAGGTAAGCATCTTATCTTTGACAATGCTTTTTACCGTTTACATAGAACAGATATTAAAGTAAAGATAGTCCTCAACCTACAATTGGTCAAAGTTACAATAGACTCCCCCCCCCCCCCAAAAGATATTTACACCCCATGTGAAGTTCCAACAGCTACTCCTTTTTCCTGTAGTCATTTGGCTACACTAGGGACATCTGGCAACCAGCCCACATTTTACAGTCTTTTGCAGTGTCCCTCAGTCATGTGACTGATTATCTGACCTTTTGTGTGTGTGAGAGAAATGGATGTTTATTTCTAGCTTACCGGTAATCAAAGTGTTTATTCAAGGACCACCACATAAAGGTTGTAAAATCAGGCATGGTCACATGATGACCTGCTTAATGACTGTCATGACTTACAACTGTAATTGTAAGTTCAATTACAGTCGTAAATTGAGGATTAGATGTAAACTAGTTTATAAAACAGCAATATTAGGCACCAATGTTTAAAATACAGCATTGTTGGAAGGGCAGAAGTCAAATATTTTTTTGTGGATTGCTAACTGCAGGACAAACAGTGACACATTAAAGGAAAACCACATTTTCCCAATTTACATTAACAGGGATCACTGCTTAATCACAGAATACATATTTTACTTATTCAGTAGAAGACCTGGTTTGATGGTTGGTCTATAAAGCAGGGATTACTCTGCTTGACTAAATATTATACAGAAGATAGAATGACTTATTTCTCTAGAGCTCCTTTATTTAGTACCTCCTTTACAGTACCTAATATAGCACTAAGGACTTCTTCTTAGTCCACAGCAGTTGTAGGAGGAAAGTAATACATTTGTAAAATAACGGACAATCAGAGGGTTAAAAAGAATTGGTGTGAAATTCTTAAAGACAGGATTTGTAGTGGATAATCTAGCAATCTTGTTTGGTGTCTTGGTCAAAGTCAAAGGCTCTGGGTAAGACAGAGCAATAATTGATTACAAGAGACAGTGCTCAGAAATGCACACCCAGAAAGATATACTATAAACATTTTTCCTGACCCAAAAGCTGATTTGTACATCTTCCCCTTTTTATTTCACCTTACAAATTATAAGAAGCTCATGGAAACATTAAGTTCCAGGTACATTCCTCAAAATCTCTGCTAATTAAAAATAAAGGTGCTTGTTAGTCCCAAAGTTGCTTTTTCAAGAGGCAACTGGACTTCCTTGTTTTTCTTTGAAGACGTTTTGCTTCTCATCCAAGAAACTTCTTCAGCTTTGAGCTTCTTCAGCTTCAGATGTCTTCAAAGAAAAACCAGAAAGTCCAGTTGCCTCTTGAAAAAGCACCTTTGGGACAACCATGACCTGGATGGCTGAGAATCTCCATAGACAGGTGTTTGTTACCTTCTTCCCTGGGTTGTTCCCAGGATCACCTTTGGCTTGCTAAGTAATGAGATGGGGACAAAGGGAAATGTATCCCAGCATATCCCGGGATCTCACCCCTAAGTAGCAGTCCACTGCTAGGAACAATGCAATTTCCATTTGCTCAGAAGAGCTTGCTATCTTCCATGAATGGACTCTGGATGTCCTGTTAGATTCTGTGTCTGAGCTAATACCAACAAAGGGTTGAGACGCACATGCTCTAATGGAAGATAATCCAGATGAGCTGCATATTGTCATATAGAACTGAACAGACAGATCTGAATGCTCTGAGGATGTACTCCAGCTTGGTCTAATGTGGGCAGGCAGTTCTAAAGTGATGTGCAGCCAAAATCAGTCATAATATCATTCTTAACATTCTATGTGTTTGTCGATCAGTGTACCCCTGAGAAGGAGAACTTCCCCACAAAATCCCAAGGCGTTATTTTCCAGGCACTATGGTCACCATTTAGTAGCACCAAACAGGGAGATCTAAATACTATAATCTCAAACCACTCAAAAAAACAAGAACTCATTGGCAAATTTGCAACAGTAACCTTTGGTTTTAACAACAGTGGCTGGAATTTTTTTTAATTCAACTGAAAGTTACTCAGAACTTTTATGAGTGTACCGATCTCATTACACCTCTTATCAACAGTAGCTAAGGACCGGAAATGAGTCACGACCACACTAATTAGACCTTGTCCTTTTATTACATTCTATTTTAATATATATTCAACATAAGGTTGACATGCGCTTGGGCTATTTGTACTCTTGGTCTCATCTTTCAGAGAAGATTCCCCCCCCCCTCTTTCTGCATTCAGAAAAGGAAGTGCACGAATGAAAGGATCATTGTAGTGTATGTTTATGGATAAATATATATTGATAGGTGTCCTCCCATCCGGAGATGACTATTTATAATAGTTAACAGCACTTTGACCCAAAAAAGTTTAGACTACAAGAGTTGAATTGAACCAGACATCATGGCGCTATTCTCATATACACAGTGACGTGCGGTGAGGGTTATGGCTGGGGAGGCTGGTGACGTCATCAGGAAGGCGGGGAATGGGACCACGTGTGCAGACCACGTGTGCAGACCACGTGGTCTCGTTCTCCGCCTTCCTGAGTGAACATTAAGGGGACCGCGTCGTAGCATTACTTCCTCCACCGGCACCAGTCCCTTTCACCCCACTCAAGCCTTGCCGCCTGCAGCCACCGCCCGCCCTCGCTGCTCCTTTCGTTGCTTGCCCACCCGCCTCTAAGGCACGCCAAAGCCTCCTTCGTCCCCCCCAGCGCGCGCCCTTTTTATTTCCCACGACACCCCCCCCCATTTCGGGAAAGCTTTCCCCATTGCCTGGGGGGTGAGGGGGGCGGCTCCTCTCCCCCCACTCCCTCCGTCCCTGCCTCTCTCCTCAGCCCCAAAGCTCCGTCCGCGCGACTCACTTCCAAGGCGGTGGCTGCTCCATCCCGCTCCGGCTCTGGAAGCGACCGAAGATCAGGCTGCGTCGCTCGCTCGCTCGCCGGACTGCTTCGGCGCCATTCTGGCTACCTTCGTCCATCCGCACCCGGGAGATGCGGAAGCAGTCCGGTGGACGAGTGACCGAAGATCTCGCTGCCTCGCTCGCTCGCTCGCCGGACTGCTTCGGCGCCATTCTGGCTACCTTCGTCCATCCGCACCCGGGAGATGCGGAAGCAGTCCGGTGGACGAGTGACCGAAGATCTCGCTGCCTCGCTCGCTGCCTCGCTCGCTCGCTCGCTGCCTCGCTCGCTTGCTCGCCGGACTGCTTCGGCGCCATTCTGGCTACCTTCGTCCATCCGCGCCCGGGAGACGCGGAGGGAGAAATGTTGTCGACGCCTCCAGATGACGAACCAGTCGCTTGCTTTCGTCATCGGGAGGCCGATAACATTTCTGCCTCCACGTCTCCCGGGCGCGGATGGACGAAGGTAGCCAGAATGGCGCCGAAGCAGTCCGGCGAGTGAGCGAGCGAGGCAGCGAGATCTTCGGTCACTCGTCCACCGGACTGCTTCCGCATCTCCCGGGCGCGGATGGACAAAGGTAGCCAGAATGGCGCCGAAGCAGTCCGGCGAGCGAGCGAGCGAGGCAGCGAGATCTTCTGTCACTCGTCCACCGGAGTGCTTCCGCATCTCCCGGGCGCGGATGTACAAAGGTAGCCAGAATGGCGCCGAGGCAGTCCAGTGGACGAGTGACCGAAGATCTCGCTGCCTCGCTCGCTGCCTCGCTCGCTCGCTCGACGGACTGCTTCGGCGCCATTCTGGCTACCTTCGTCCATCCGCGCCCGGGAGATGCGGAAGCAGTCCGGTGGATGAGTGACCGAAGATCTCGCTGCTTCGCTCGCTCGCCGGACTGCTTCGGCGCCATTCTGGCTACCTTCGTCCATCCACGCCCGGGAGAGGCGGAGGCAGAAATGTTGTCGGCCTCCTGATGACGAAAGCAAGCGACTGGTTCGTCATCCGGAGGCGCCGACAACATTTCTCCCTCCGCATCTCCCGGGCGCGGCCGGACGGATGTATATAATATTATATATATAGTATATAATATTATATACTATTATTCCATGAAGAGAGGTGAGGCCCTGCCTCCCTTGCCTCTACTGACCGCACGTCACTGCATATACAGTATCTACAATGTCAACCTTAACAAAGCCATCCACTGGAAGAAGAGATTTACCAATGTAGAAAGGGAGAAAATGCAATTAACCATATGGCAGCCAAAATGTGGGAAGGCCAGCACTAGGCGCTTGCCCAAGGTTGAATTAAGGGAATGCTGCACAAGTTTGTTTCAACACCCAATTTATTTAAATGATGAACACAATTAAATGAGGAACACAATGTCTTCTACTGCATTGTGACATGGAAAAAAAGGTTTTGATACAGCAAGAAATCTGGTGGCGTGTTGAAAGAAACTATATTCTCTGCATATTCTTTCTCTCTTCCACTTTTGTAGAAAAGCAGAGATCTGCACATTGTGTGGAAAACAGCACAGAACTACCATGCAACACTGAAGATGTTTAAGAAGAGTTTGGACAACCATTTGTCTGAAATGGTATAGGGTTTCCTGCTTGAGAAGACCTCAAGGTCCCTTCCAATTCTGTTATTCTGCTTAAAAAGAGGGTGGGCAGATTAGGAAGAAAGTATGCATGAATTTCCTATGGGGATGTAAATAGAGTAGGAAAAAACCCCAATGCATCTCTTAATTAATTTGCATAGCTTGTCTGCAATTGTCAGCAACGCAAATTTAGGAAATTGGAATATAGTGGCTGAGCTTCACCTCCTAACAGCTTTGCGCCTGTGGCAGACTTCTTGTAAACTTGCATCAGCGCAACATTATTTTGTGCTTCCTCCACTCTTTATCATTTAAATGCTTTGTTTACTGTTGAAAAAGTATTCTGAAAAAGACTTACAGACCAAATATACAATTGTACATTGTATACTTCACTTTTTCACTAAAAAAATGGAGATGTGCAATTTTTAAAAGTAGAATAATGAAGCATGATAACAATACTATTATAAATGCACCGATAAACTGCATCCAACAGACTGAGGAGCTATGCTACTGTTATGCCTAAATACTAAATAAAAATGGGTTTTGCTTGCAACCAAAAGATAACAAACAGGAAATGAGCTTGATCCCCTCCAGAAAGAATTACAAAACTGGGGAGCAGCCACACAGGTTTCCTTAAGTTCCTAAAAAAACATACCTCTGATGAGAGAAGGAGAACAGGTGAACATCTTCTTAAGGTCATAATGCTAGGAAGGTTCATAAGGACAAATGCCATCTGCTGAAATGGCTAAAGATAGCCCATTTTCTAGCAATTACTCTCTTTTCAGCCCTATGAAACACTTAACGTTCACGAGAAATAAGGGCGAAAACTCAAGTTCTTTTAAATGCTTCCATTTTATGAAGAGGGTGAGAAAGGAATATGAATCGTGGCAAGAAAAAGAGGAAATAATGAAATTCTCTTTCCCAGTCTTCTGTTCTAATCCAGTTACAAGCCAGGAGGAAGACTACACAGACCACCAAACCTGTTTTCTTCAGGGTAGCCAGCATGTTGCAATTAGTTCTTGGCTCCACTTTGAAAGGACAGCATTGAATTACCCAACAACTACAGCTTTTATTCTTTACACTTTCCAAGGTCAGAAGAAAAATAAATAAGCATGCAGTCCTAGCAGTATCAAATACTGGTGTCAGGACACAGATGGTAGAGCTTTGACTTCAAGGAAATAATTGACAACCTTTGTGACCGAGACATGCCTTGGACTCAACTAGAGAAACAGGCAAAGATGAACATTGCACAATATTTGTTGGGGCCGTTGCCTAGCAGCACTATCCAGCAATTCTAAGAATCTAAGGATTCCGACCCTGTTCAGCTGTCAGTCCTACCCTGACACAAAAGAATGTTCAGTATTCATTAACTACAATGCAATGAAATATCCTATTCACAAGACATGTGCCTTGCCATTATTATAGACGTTCCTATAAATCCAAGAGGCTACACTATTATGCTCTGCATACAGCTCATTTTAACAACATTTTAGAACCTTGATGGATTCAGGTGGTGTATTATTATTAATAAGTGACACTATGTGGTCAATCTTGTCTGGACCCAGAAGCTAAGCAGGGCCAAGCCTGTTTAATACTTGGATGGGAAACTCCAGCAAGGCTGTAATGTTAGAAAGTTGAAAAGTCATGCCAGAAGAGAACATCAGTAAATCATTTCTATGTTGCTACCAAATTTTTTTACATAGATATGTCCACGAAATTGCAGGGAATTACATTTCATTTGAAAATGGCTTTAATCCACCAGCAATATAATCCAACCTGAAAGCATAGATGTAGCTTTGATAGCCTATTTGTTTCACATGTAAAATGCTGTTATATTTCAACCCTCATTTGTCTTGGGACAAGATCACTCAGCAAATGCCTTTTTCAGGACACTTTTAATCAGAAATAAAATGGGTACTTACAAGAAACACAACCTTTTCTGAGATGGCAAGTCATGTGGAAATTTCTTCTTAGCTCCTTCATGGTATCCCTAAGATGGGATAGTTTTTCCTTTCCCTATATCAAGGGTTCCCAGTTTTTTAGAGACTGTTATCTGCAAAGTTCATGGAAGTATACATTTTCAATTGTACCCTTCTTATCTGGAAGTTTTTCTCCCAGGCATCAGAATGGCCCAACTCTGTTGGTTTTTAAGTGAAGATAAAGGTTCCCCTCACACATATGTGCTAGTCATTCCTGACTCTAGGGGGCGGTGCTCATCTCCGTTTCAAAGCTGAAGAGCCAGCGCTGTCCAAAGACATCTCCGTGGTCATGTGGCTGGCATGACTAAATGGCGAAGGCACACGGAACTCTGTTACCTTCCCACCAAAGGTGGTTCCTATTTTTTCTACTTGCATTTGTTCATGCTTTCAAACTGCTAGGTTGGCAGAAGCTGGGCAACTAATGGGAACTCATTCCGTTACGCGGTGCTAGGGATTTGAACCGCCAAACTGTCAACCTTTCTGATCGACAAGCTCAGTGTCTTAGCCACTGAGCCACTGGTTTTTAGGAAGTCTATAAAATCATGACCATCTGACCATGGGCCCAGAATAGTATGAATACTCCTTCTGACGAAGAAAAATCTAATAAATAGCATGTTGATTGTATGTTTCCATTTTCTACATTGTTTTTTTCCCTATGGATTGTTTATATTGCTAAATTTAATGTTTTGTTTTTAATCTGAATTTACGAAGGTGGAAAGTGTATGCTGTTCAGGCTCAGCTTCAACTGGAGCAGCTTACAAGCCTTTGTAAACAAATGAGTAAATAATTTTTGTCTATTATGATCATTTTCTGCTTTTCATTTGCCTTAACTTGCAATTGTACTGTGTTAGTTAGTCAAATTCCTTGTGGGATGAATGCCATAAGTGCCATAATTTGCTCTACCCTTCTTCATATCCCTTGTCCTCCTTATCTTGGCCTCAGCTCATCTTGTGTCCTTGCATTGTGGTAGTACAACTTAAGAAAAAGGTGAGTATCATAATCTTATTTAGCCACAAAAAGCAAAGAAAGATCACAGCCTCTATGTAGAATAAACATTGAATATTAGTAGACACCCCTAGTCAGAATTGCAAAAGCCTCAACTACAAGAATTTTTAGTTAGGAATTCGCAAATAACTTCAATATGCTTTATATCTAAGCACAGGGGGAAGTCCTGTTTTCCCCCCTCCAGAATGACAAGCCTGTGAGGTTGATTGTGGCTTATAGATGATACAAAGAAGGCTCACATTGCTTGCATTAACCATTAGTAATGAGTTGCACCAATGCTTCCCTCTTAGAATTCAATAACCTTTTGTGGTGGAGGGACAAATATGCTATAGAATGGATTTAGCATCAATAGTTAGTCCCACCATTTCCATGGCATGCCTTCTACTATGGAACAATTTCTTGTTGAAAAGACCAGCCCTCTTCTGACTACCATTAAAAAGAGGAATGCAATACATTTTAGGCTTCTTGTTTAGTGTTTTGAATGATTTTTCATTTGACTGTATTTTAGGTATGGTTAACAGTACACAATCACAAAATGAAAATGGATAATGTAAAAGATATTCAATTGATCAATTAGAAATTCTGGAATTATGATTTCAGGAAACTCTTTTCTCATTCATTCATTCACTCATTCACTCACTCACTCACTCACTCACTCACTCACTCACTCACTTTATATAGCCACCCACCTCACTACCATATCTCAGTGCTACTTACAAAATTAAAAATGCAGAAAATGATACCAAATCAACAAAAAGTGAAAAGCAAAAATAATTTAAAACGTTAAAAAACAATGCAATTATTAAAAACATAAAAACAATAAAGCAGCATTCATTTTCCTAAGGTGGAGGGAAAACAGTCTTTTGTATGGTTGGGGGAAGGGAGGCAGCAAATGGTAGAAATTCAGAATATTTAAAGCACTACAGGAAGATCAAAAAAGCTGACATGTGTGACAGTTCCCCAGAGGCAACTGAAATATACAGTACATTCCAAAGAATTGCAAAGTACAGCAAGGTAGTCTTCCACAAAGCCATAAAGGAAGAGAGGGGGGGCGAGGGAGGGAGGGAGGGAGGGAGGGAGAGAGAGAGAGAGAGAGAGAGAGAGAGAGAGAGAGAGAGAGAGTGAGTTTCATTTGGGAAAATGTATTAAATACGGTTGACCCATTGCAGAATTAGAAACTTTAGAATTGCCACATAAGAGATTTTGAACTAAGCAGTAAAGCTGGATCAATTAATACATAGCTCCTAAATGGGCTTGTGCCTTTATATCCCACTCCTGTTGGTGAAACTGGATAAAAAATAAACCAGCAAGCAAAGCTAGATAAGAAGGGAACCAAAAAAAAAAGGAAAAAAAATAAAAGAAGCAAAAGAACAAGAAATGACTAGATATCAGAAAATCAGCAAAATCTATCCAAGAAACAACCTATGGATTATCTCACAGATTAGAACACCGCACAGAAAATAATATGCAACAGCAAAATTACACTGAAATCAAGGTGAAGTTCAGCAAAACTTCCTTCTTGAAAAGAAGGGTTAAAAAACAGGAGATTCTTGGTGACAGATAAATCTTTCTGCCCATGCTTCAACTGTTTTCCTTGCCTCTTCACATCCAAATCTTGGTCTTTGTTTTTCTTCTGGAATATTCCCTTTTAAAATCATTTAAAATTTCAGGCTAGCACCCTTTACTGTCTTTTCAATCCTTATTCAACTTTTCTAAGGCTTCTGCTTCTTATTGACCCTCATTTGTCAGACTTCTCTAGCTACTTGGCCCTTTCTAGGATCCAAGCAACAGAGCAACACAGACGGCTAGGTCTCTTTCTTTGACATTAAGTAAACCAACTAATCTCTAGCAGAGATTTCCTAGCTGCCACTGTAAACTCAGCTCCATGCTGCAATGCAATACAGATTGTTTGCATTCTAGTTTTTGTGATTTGCACTTACCCCTGAATCTGGAGGGTCTGGCAACCAGCCTAGCTCATTCTGAGAAGTGCTTGTGTCCAGAAGATTAACTGAAAAGAAGAATAAGAAAAAAAAAATGAGTCAGCCATCAAAAACTTAAAATTCGTACCAACCTTGCCTGAAACAAGTAATGAAGAATCACCCCAAAGGCCTACATGGTCACAGTGGTGAGTTCCTAACCGGTTTACTACCGGTATGCTCATGCTCGTACGCATACACAGAAGCATCCAGGCAGGTGGGTGGAGCCTCCCGCCACCACCACTACTGGTTTGGCCAAACCGGGAGCAACCCACCTCTAATGGTCCAAGGTTCTCTTCTCACCAGAAATCAAAGAGATGCTTTCAAGGAAATCCGTAAGCATTACGAGGGGTAAAGGTAACCCTACTGCTCGAGTTCTCCATCCACTGCTATTCAGAGGCAATCCTGGAAACAAAATCTAGCTCTAGGAGTTCGATCAGCATGATCCTTAGGATCTTTTAAGAGGTGACATGTCTCTTAAGCACCAGAGGGCTGTCAAGAAGAAATGGGTGGAAGCTTGTTAAAGAGAGATCCAATCTAGAGATAAATTTCCTGTCAGAGAGAACAAGTAGTCAATGGAATAGCTTGCCTCCTGGAATTGTGGGTCCTTTATCACTGGAGGTTTTCAAAAATAGACTGGACAGCCATTTGTCTGGGATAAAGTCTCCTGCCTTGAGCCAAGGGTTGGACTAGAAGACCTCCAAGGTCCCTTACAGCCCTATGATTCTATGTTCTACTTGTTCCTGTAACATTCTCAATTGTAGATAGTGCAGACCTAATGTTTATGTTAATAAAATGTAATTATATAATCAAGGACCTGCAAATAAACCAAAATAGTTGTCATGGGAAAGGCAGCTATCATGTAATATTCTCTGATAGTGACTAATTAGTAAGGCAAGGAGCACAAAACTAAACCCGGTGCTTACAATAGCATAGTAGATTAAGAGTATGCTTAGGTTGTTCGAGTAATTATCTTGTCATTGGTACCGATTATTAAGGGCTAGAGGTAATCCTCAACTTACGATGACTGGATGCTTAGTGACTGTTCAAAATTATAACAGATCCCCCCCCCCCCCCCCAAATTACTTATGACCTGACTTTGTAGTTCTGATGTCGCCTCCTCCCTTGTGGTCACATAATTGCATTTTGGGCATTCAAACATTGGTCCGAGTTTATGCCTGTTTGCAGGGTCCTACGGTAATATGATTGTGATTCACTATGGTTTTTTCTGGAAACCAGTGTTTACGTTTCTAGCCAAAACTGCCTCATAGTGAGCAATGGGCTTGCTTAACAACAGTTGCATTCACTGGTGGTGACCTGCTTTATGACTAACATAATTTATGACTGTCATTGCCCGGCTCATTTAGGGTTGTAATTCATTTAGGGTTGTAACCTGTACAATGGAAAGTGAGACAACTCTGTTAGCAACTAAGAATATTGGAAGTCAATGTTTGTGATGAACAGATCATGAACAGCTGGTGTTTGGCGAGACTCCTGCAGAGAGAAGAAATAAAGCCAAAGGCCTAAACATGGCAATTCTGAGCTTAAGGCAGGGCAATGGTAGCTCTCTTCTCTAATATAATACACTGCATCACACAACCAATATGCCTGACAAGCCCTATGGATCTATATTTGAGAGAAAGAAAAACCAGTCTCTAACACAGGGGTGTCCAAACTTGGGAACTTTAAGACTTGTGGACTTCAACTCCCAGAATTCCCCAGCCAGCCATGCTGGCTGGGGAATTGTGGGAGTTGAAGTCCACAAGTCTTAAAGTTCCCAAGTTTGGACACCCCTGCTCTAACATGAAGGCAATGAAAGGATAAATGTAGATATCTCAAGAATATAATGGGGGGAAAATAGAGATACCTTATTCCTTTTTTAAAAAATAATTTTTTATTTATTTACAAACATGCAAAACACACACACACACAACGTAGACGTACACCATATTTACACAATACAATACGAACAGGAACTCCCTGTTCTTTCTAATAGCAATTACCAATTGATACCGTTCTCCTTATATTATTTCCCCTTCTAGTATATTTCATTTGCATTTCACCATTCTTAACCCTCTTATTTTACTCATCTGTCTGCTATATTGGCTGATCACCTCTAGTAAATTTAAACCTCTTGGATGCATATATATGTGTTAATTCTCCTTAACTACTATTTTTGGGCTTTATTGGCTTCCTTCATTGATCTTTGTTTCTTTCCTCCATCCACCTATAACATTTATCCCATATCTGGTAGTATTCTGTTTTTTCTTTTCCCTGGATTTCTTTTGTTAATTTATCCATTTCGGCACAATCCATAACCTTTCTTATTATTTCATCTTCGCTTGGAATTAATTTGTTTTTCCCTTTCTGAGCGAAGGCAATCCTCGACGCCGTAATTATATGTAAAATCAAATACTGTATTTCTTTTTTGTATTTTGCAGTCATTATTACTAGTAAAAAAAACTTCGGGTTTCCAAACTATTTTGACTCCTGTTATTGTCTCTAGCCAATTTTTGATCCTTTTCCATCAGAGATATCTTATTCCAAATTTGAACTAAACCCCCAATCCAAGGCTACCTAACAATTGGAGTTAGTCTTTAGCTTTAAACATCAGTGAAGAAACTGAAAGAAATTCTCCAACCTTGATAAGAAAAAAAGAGCGACGGCCTTACCACTAGTAGGAACAAGTTGAGAACAGCATAAATTCTATAGGCAACCCAAGAAAAAAGAATATATTCAAATATATTAGATTAGATTAGATTTATTAGATTTATAGACCGCCCCCTCTCCCCAAAGGGACTCGGGGCGGTGTACAGACACCACATTAAAACCATATACAAAGAATAAATACACTTAAAATCAAATTAAACCATAAAGCTGTACAGGGTGATAAAAATTAAAAATCAACTTAAAACCAACCCCTAAAATTTAAAAGTGCAGAATTGAGGGACTAAACTGGGATTAGGCCAGGCCAGCTAAACTAAACAGGTGGGTTTTAAGCTTCTTACGGAAGGAGCGGAGATCGGTAGTTGTTCTGATGTCAGGGGGAAGGTCATTCCAGAGGGTCGGGCCCATCACAGAGAAGGCCCTACTCCTGGGCGCCGCCCGCTTGCACTGCCTCGTATTGAATTGAAATTATGCTCACATGATTCCCAAATCTCTGGATGGTTGTTTTTGTTCCCTGGGCTGTCCTCTAATGAACCATTTATACAAACATGCTTATTTTAAAAAGGAAAAACCATTATTTTAAATTTACTGAGGGGTACTTGGTGCTCTCTGAGAGTAATGTAACCCCTCATTTCAACTCTGAGCTATAAATATTCTCCTTTATTTTAGATTTATTGAAGTTATCAATAAAACAAATTCTGGAATGCTAACCCATAAATGCATAAAATATATATCTCTTCAGGTATATATTTGTTAGCGAAAGAAGGAAAGCGACATTTGAACAGTGACACAATGGAAGTCTAAGTGTTGGAGTTTTGTGTTTTCCAATTTTGAAGAAAGAAAATCTGGGACAAAAAATTCCTGGCCTAATGAAGCCCTTTTGTGACAAATATAGGCTGAATCAAATTGTCTTCTCACTCTTAGTAGATTCTAGATAAAGAGAGATAATTAAATAAAGAGGTCTTGGATGTAATGAAAGTAATGCTAAATTTAAGCCCAAATTCCCTCGAGAGAGAATAAAAGAATTTTGGCCAGGAGATGCTATGTGTTTTTCTGCCAGAGATCTAACAGTAGCCAACTGTTGATCTGTTTATGAATCCAACTTGCTTGGGCCTAGCACATTTTTGACATCCAGCCAAGAAACCAAATTTCCATTAAGCTAACTAACATATTAATTGCCAGCCACAGATAGACCTGTAATTGGAAGGATCTAATCAAATCTTTTTAATAAATTGGTCTCAAGTTTGCTTGAGACCATCGTCTTCTTTGTTAATTTGAGAAAATTAAGCTGTTAAAGAAAGCCATTCTTTACATTATTTGACATCTGATGAGTCTGCTTCTCCCACACTGTAATATTATAACTAATACTTGATGGCATTTGACAGCTGATGAAATAAATATTTGCAGAATATTCTATGGAGTTATAGAGGAGGAATAAGAAGGAAGGAAGGAAGGAAGGAAGGAAGGAAGGAAGGAAGGAAGGAAGGAAGGAAGGAAGGAAGGAAGGAAAAAGCTTTGATACTTTTCTTGCTGTTGTTTCCCTTTATTTTTGGAGGTTTCCTCCCATTGTTCCTGTGAAGGATGCAAGGGCCAGGGTTAGTTTTGTTTTTCTCCATTCCAAGGAGCAAAGAAAATGAAGTTTGGATCATGGAGGTCCATCTCTTCCCTTCCCCTTCTTATCTTCTTCTTTGTCACTTGGTTAAAATTCAAACCAAGAATAACAACCATGAATCTTAGGTAGCTCATCTTCCCTTGCTTGCAGGGAACTATTTCCTTGAGGCTATTAGGTTACAGTTGATTTATTAGATTTCATCATCTAACATCTTTCAAAATCAAGGCAGTTCCAGGGATTCATGCATCATAAATCTTAGTAATTAAAAAAAAAACCAACAACCAAACATTTAGATTCTGCATTCTAAAAATGAAGACTATGTTGCTACTATTTCATTTTAAGCTAGCAAAAGCATAAACAGGGACAAGAGGAAATTACCCAATTCATTAGAACTGGCTCAAGGATCTACACTAAAAGCAGACTTGATCGGCTAGCAGGCTGTAAGAAAAAAAAAGCCTCTGTTTGTCAAAGAAAGTGTGTACAGTCATAGACACTTTTGTCTTAAATCCAGACAACAAATAACTGAATTGTTTGTTCTGTTACATGGCTAAAAAGACTGAATGTGAATCAAACTTAAATCCAAGAAGCTTCCTGGTGTTTAAGAGAGTTTAAGGGTTAGAACATGTAGCCCCTGCTTTCCTTCTGATCCCTTTTGACCTTCAGTGATGGAATTCTCATGTTCAATTTCGGGACTCTGCATACTCAGCGTACCCCAAATCAAATCAGTCATATATAAACAGCAGTGAGCTTGCAAGCTTGAATTTAGGATGCATATAAAACATATTTTAAACATTGTAATAGGAACCACCCTTCTACAGCCTTCTATGGCTTTCTATTCCATGGAATAGCTATATCTAAAAATCATGCAAAAGGTCTTTGCAATTTCAGTTGACTTTTATCAGGCCTTGTCTTTATATTCCATTCTGCATTGGGCATGGGGAAAGAGAAGGCCATACTGTTGGCTTAGTTCTTACCCCATCTTCTCTTTTCCTCTTTAAGTCAACTCTGCTCTAGATTCTTCCTTCTACACCCAGCAGTCTCCTCTCCTCTTTTCCTGGCACCAAAAGGGGGTAGGAGAGACATCACCCCTCCCTTCACTTCACACAAACAATATCACCTTTGAGCTGCTGACACAGTCCAAGTATTAAGGAAATTAAGGAAGGAATGGGACAGATCAGGAGTTGGAAGGAGAACATGGCAAGGCGAAGGAAGGACTCAATGGTTCATGGTGAGTTTCAATTAACTTTTAAAATGCTTTATTTACTGTATGCATTTGAACCCCAAATTTTCTAGGATGATAAAATGACCCTTTATTGTTTTCCACATTCCCAACATAAATTTGGAGTATCTTTATACATTCTAGAAAATCTTAAAATCAATCTCATACTAAGTACTTTGGACCCAGTTTTTAAAAAGTGCTTTGGAATGCATGAAGTTGCATATATAGTACTGTCTCAGTGGTGGGTTGCAAATCCCGTTCCAACCGGTACGGTAGGAATGGGGCCGGCGGCGTCCTCATGGATATGCGTGCATGTGTTCAAGTGCCTCCGCGATGCTACAGTTGCTCTGCAGAGTGTCGCGCAGGCGCTGTACACGCCATGTGCCTGCGCAGAAGCCTTTAAACACTGGTAAGGAGCTCGGGAGGGCAGGTGGGCCCTCTGGAGCACCGTACTGGAACGGTATCCAGTGCTCCAGGCTGGCTCCGGTACGCCTGTACCGGGGCGTACTGCCTGCAACCCACCACTGTACTGTCTGTAACTTTTAAAGCAACTGCCTCTTTTCCTGGGACTGTGAGGTATCAGAGAACTCTTTAAAGCAGTTGAATCAGTGTCCATCCCAGGAAAAAATGCTGCTGCTTTAATGGTGCTACCTTTATGGCCTTGTGTGGCCTGAAACATTTTAGAATCAGCTTCAAAAATTAATATTAACAGGATAAAGGCATCATTATATTATTTACACATGGTCTCATTTTTGCTACAACTTCCCTGCTTCCTTATTGCTCTCTAAGACCCACTTTTCCATCAGGAATTTCTGTTGGGAAATATTTCCACAAGTGAGTGAAGGCTTTAAAATGAGAACATGCTGTGAAGCCATGACTGAAGTATTAATTCCCTCCAGTCTCTCAGCTGCTGTCATGTCTCTGTGAAGTGTATCCTATCTTTCTATTGTGAAAACCAAAGGTAATCATATTTTTTAAAGGGTAGAACATCTATACATCAATGACATGTCATAGATAATAAAGTGGCATCCTAAGCACTAATCCATATTACCTTGCTAAGGATCTCTGACAGATCTCTCAATGTTACATGTTACCATGGCTCCTTCTTTGCAACTATACAATAGTCTGCCTTATGCTTGGTTGTTAAGATGGCAAAATAGATCCCAAACTCGATTGTGACGTATCATGACATATCATGACATTTTTTGCCTTTGCGGAGCCGGGATGGGTGTGGCCTGCACGTGGCCCACAGACTGCCAGTTTGACGCCCCCGATATAGATCATTCTAGTTAAAGATATATTAGAAAAACTTAATTATCTCAGGAAACTTTATTTTCCTAAGTAATTCAGACACCATCAACAGGAGTGTTAAAACCTTTTCATTGCATGTGACTTCTTCATATGTTAGGTGGCATAGAAATTTAATAAAAAATATACACAGGGAGTCACTAACTGTACTAAAATAATGCTAACAACATTTTCGAACAGCATTTCTAAAGAACAAAAAATGACTAAAATGTTAGTTATAAACTCCAAATCTGAGGGGGGGGGGAAATCCTATGTTGGAATACAATACTTAAATTCAGCCTCTTAACTAGAGCAATTCATGTGGATACAAGTTTGGATCACAGCTCTACTATAAGAATTCCTGTAACTGGATATGAGTGCTAGGAATGAAACAAAAACTTAAATTATGCAATACATATGCTAAGAATGTGAAAGAAGTTCATCCTAGATTCCCTCCAAGAGAAACAATGCATTCTGTGAAATAAAGAATATATCATGGCACAAGCAGGCACATAATTCAGAGTTTGCTAATGCCTATATTTCTTGGCTTAAAGGTGATAGATAAAAAGGTCTATCTTACAGAAAGTTACATTAAAAAATGCTTACAAATGTGATCCATTAGGAAAAGTTAGATACAAGAATACTTTTTGAGAGCTTTTTCCTAATTGTACAATGAGTAAAACTTTGGCAGTAGAGATGAATGACTGAATAAACATTGATTGGATAAAGGCTGCTCTGGACAGATGGAGGTGGGGGAAGAGGACCATAGCAAATCTGCTTTGAAATGATTAATAGATGCAAGTTATTTTCTTAAAAAGTAGAATATCTAGTTCCTTCCATTTTTGTGCTATGAAATTTAAAACCAAATAATGGATACTAGAGACAGGGAAGCATGCAAGTTGACAGGGAGATTTGGGGGTCTAGCTTTATGTCCTTTGCTCACATGATTGCCCTTTAAGTGTAAGCAAGGGAATTAAATTCCTGAAGTCCTCAGCAGGTAACACCCTTGCCAAAGTGGCTGCAGGTAGGCTGGTATGCAGGTGCCAAGAAAGAACCACAGCTCAAATTATATCATTTTCTTAATTATGGGCAGATGAGGTGTTTCGGGACAATTGCCCTTAAATTTGGGAGAAATAAAAGGTCATATTGTAAATTCGTGATTTGCCAGCGTCATCAATATGACTAGGTTCTGCAAGGAGAAAGTGTCATCTAAAATAGAAACCGAGGCTACACAGAAAAATATTATAGCTGAAAAGGTTTTCCTGGAATATAAGGCATGATTGAAAGCACCAGAACTTTAAACTCAGTTTTATTTTTTAAACGTAACTTATGAACCTTGAATCTGATGGTGGCATGTTTTCATTCATTCATTTCAGACATCCATAACTGGCTGCTGTATTTAAACAAAGCATTCTACCCCAGGTCATTGTCAGTCTTTCAATAATTAGAGGTTAAAGGCCATTCCTGACCATTCGGCTGTTTACCTAAAGCTACAGCGTCAAGTTCAACCAATCATATAAACTAGTTAAACCAAAACATTCTAAGTAAAATTATTCTAATCAGCCATGGAGATTAGTGGGATTGGTTATTATTAAGATGTTGCAACTTCTTTTTCTAGTTATCATGTGCGAAATCGCTGAACCAATACAATATTTAACTTCATTATGGGAGCCACTACAGTAGGTCTGAGTTGGCTTATGCTAGGAGAATCAAGGAAACAAACAAATGGGACTCTCTTAAGAATTTTTCAGCATGTAAAGTTATCCATGTCCTATCATTACACAAATGCAGAAAGCTTCACAAATCGTTTGTAGACCATTTGCAAGGCATACACATTTTCCATCCCAGTTTGGAGCCACTAGCTCTGTTTTTAACACAGAAAATGAAAAGTCAGATGCTCATAAGTAAGGGTAAGAAGCGAGGCAGAAATGAACTTTTCAAGAACTATGCAATAATTTAGAACAGGACAGAGGGGGGCGTTTCCTACCCTGGCAACTTTAAGACTTGCAGACATCAACTCCCAGAATTCTCCAGCCAGCCATAGCAGACTGGGGAATTCTGGGAGTTGAAATCCACATATCTTAAAGTTGCCAGGGTTGAATACCTCTGAGTTTGAAGCACCCTCAGCCATTAAATAACACTAATTGAGGTTTGGGTTTGGCAACGAGAAATATTTAAAGTTTGTGTATTGAGTGAGTGTATATCCATTGCAAAGAAGGAACTGTTTAATTTACTAAAGTTCTACAACAACAAAGATATTTGTAAGTTCTGCTAACAGAATGCATTAGTAATTTTTTTTTAGAGGAGCTAATTCAGAGAAACCTAATTTTACTTTATTAATTATTAACGTGTCCAGTGATTCTTATAGATACCATTAAAAAAATTACATGCATGTTGTACTGTATCAGGAGGGAGAGTGGAGGTGTATAATTGGGAACCAACCCTAAAACAGAAATTACGAGTTACAGCCCAACCCTGCCTGCTACAGACAAGCGGAAGATACCTGATTCCTGTTTCCATTAGGATTTTAATGTAATGAACTTGTAAAGCTTATTTGACTCATAACATTGTTGCTTGCTTACTAAGAGATTTCAGTTACCCAATAATCTCATTAAAAAAAGATCCTTTGAAAAACAACTCTAAAATCCGGAAGCCAACCAAAGCTTCCCTGAAATCTAGAGCTCCAGGGCTACCAAGTGTCATCTGCAAAGATTCCCAAGCTATTGGAAGTACCAGGGCCCAGTTCATCCTGCTTTTCAGCAGGATAGTTAACCCCACAATGGAGCAAAAAAAAACCGGGAGTGTGACTAATTTAACTTTCTTGTCAGGTTCCTCATTGTCTTCCAAAGCTAGGGCTGTTTCATTCATTTCAGATAGCAGCAAATCCAGACTGATCACTACAGTAGATGCTGCAATCGATTCCAACCTGCTGACAAGCAAACCTTAAGTAAGTACAGTTTGGCAGGTTCAGGTTTTGTCTTTGTGGAAAAAATATCTGAAGAGGACATTTCTTAATTCCCCAGCATCTCTCCTCCCCAAAAATCAGCACTTGTGCATAATGCAACTTTGTATGGTTTTTCAAGGTAACATGTCCTTGCGAAGTGTGTTCTCCTTTTGTTTGGCATTTTCGGTTTCAGAGTCTAAAACTTCCCTCTTGCAACATTCGAAGAAGTTATGCGGCTCTCCCAAGTTTTGAACCCCGGCTATCTTTCCCTTCTCCCCAGCTGCCCTTACCTTCTTTAGCAGGTATCTCTCGCAGAAAGGAAACAGAGAACAGAAACAGCAGCTCCAAAGACAGAGCGCCTTTTCTGCCAAGGAATCTCCGCTCCATTTCCCGTGGAGGCAATCCTGCTCCCAGACCAGGCTGGCTCTGAGGCTCAGTTCCGTCACTCAACAAGTCTCTCAGCTTGGTGGCCACAGGCCTGAGACATCGAGGCGCTCGCCTGGTGCCCTTGATGTGAGACTTTCACCAGAGCCAAAGGACTGACGGAGATTCCTGCATTGCAAAAGCTACCTGCCTGGCCCTGACTTATGATGAAAGAGTACAGCAGAGAAGTGGTGAAACCAGTTCTCTCCCAATCAACTGCTTGCTACTAGCTTTAAAGGGGTTGGGCCAGCTACAAGCAGATAGGCTCACCTTAAAGGTAGTTGCCACTTTTCCTGGGAAGTCTCATTTCCCCCCTCCCTCTGTCAGGCTCCGTGGATGGCTCCACAGGGCCACCTGGTGGGCTCACAGTGACATTTTTCAGACCTATGCCCAATGGGAATAGGAAGGAGAAGGCAGTAGAAAACCACTTCTGAAAATGTTGCCAAGAAAACTGGAGGGATTAATCCAGGAAGTCACCAGGAGTCAAGTCTTAAATCCGGATTGATCTATCGTGCCAGATTTTTAGCAGCAATATCCAAGAAGTTTGCTTTTGTCTTCTTGTGATGTTTTGGAGTTTCTTAGTGCATCCTATAATCCTTAGATTTCCTGGCACACACCCATCTAAAGAATAAGCTAGCTTGATCCTGCTTAACATTTTTTTAATGAATAGTCAAAGTTAGGGGTTGATACTTACTAACTTCCCTAACAGAAATAGCAATATTAAATAAAACCGGAACAATATTTAAGCTGTTCCTCAAATTCGTCAGTCTCTTTGGAAGGATAACATGGAAAGAAGATGGGGATGTTTATGGAGGGATCAGAGAAGTCAAGATAATGAGCACAACCAATTAATGGAAATCCCTTTTTAACATGCATCACGTGTACACAAAGGGGGCAGGCCTTCAATTGCATGGTTATACTCACCATCTTCCCCACTTTTGATCCTCCCTTTAGTATATTTAGTAAAAGTAGTATATTCTTTTGCACTGGAAAATAATAGTTAATCAAGCCCTTTTGCCTCTCTCACCTTTTAGTGTACTCCTACCATCTGCTTCTATTCTTTCCCATGTACTTTTGCTTTTGAAATTCTAAATACCAGCTTTTGGTTAATACTAATGTAACATTGTAAAACCTTTGAAGTGAAAATAAAATATGGGTTGCAGAGTAAAATATAGCACAGATTATAAATCATGATGGAGGAGGAGGAGGAGGAGGAGGTGGAGGAGGAGGAAAGTCTTTTCTGGGTTGTGTGTTCCTTTCATAATCATTGTTCCTCCAAACCATATGTTTTGAAGACTTCTTATTGCACAAAAAATTCATACACCAATCTTGGTAGGTTTGATCCTTTCTAAAAGTGGAGAAGTTTTTGCATTTCAGTCAAGACTTCAAGTTTCCAGGAAGTGTGACATCGACCTTGGTTTATGTCAAATGAGTTAAACAAGATCTAAGGTCATCAGAAGCTGAGCTTAGACTTGGCTTTTTATTGGCTTTCATTAGACATCCTTTATTACTTCTACTATGGCTAAAGAAGTCCATATACTGATTGAAACCGGCTGGAACTCTTCTGGATCATCCTCTAAACAATCAGCTTCTGGCTCTTATTGGGTGCCTTGTGGATGAGCTGATTCATTTCTAAATCTGATGCTCATTCAACTTGATTCTGAGAACTTTCCAAGCTGTTCTGTAATGTTTTATTATTCCCATTTCCTTGCTATGGTTTCAAATATAGATTGAAGCAAAGAATGGAAACGAATCAAGGAGGGAAGCCATCTAAAACTAAGGAGAAATTTCCTGACAGTGAGAACAATCAATCAGTGGAATGGGTTGCCTTCAGAAGCTGTGGATGCTTCATCACTGGAGGCTTTTAAGAAGAAACTGGACAACCACTTGTCTGAAATGGTATGTGGTCTCCTGCTTGGGCAGGGGCCTGGATTAGAAGACCTCCAAGGTCCTTCCCAATTCTGTTATATTGGGGATAAGGAATTGTTGAATAATTATTTTGTGTTCTACATCCCCTCATTGGCTTTGTGGAAGTAGTTGCATGATGAATGGAGACTAAAGCAACAGGTGACTGGAATTATAGCCAGAGGTTGGTAGCAGCACTCAATTTTTGATAACTGCATTTCTTTTTCTGACATGCCCTTTGTCTGGCTGATATTTTCCACAGCTAAGTAGTTGCTTATCTGAATTCTTTTAAACCCTGATTTAAAGTAGAGAAATTCATTTTTGAGGATGTTTACATTTTGTAGATGTGGGAAATATAGTCATATCTCTGAAAAAGTACTGCCTGAGTGATAGGACTGCCCCCCCATTGTTTCCAGCTTTCCTATGTTTATAGCCAAACTATGGTGGGGACCACCTGCAGACCCTCTCTTTTGGGATGGTAGTAGGATGCACAGCCATGCTTTTTACTTATGTTGTCAGGCCAGATTCAGGCATATGGACAGGCTAGAAACCAGGAGACTGTGAGTTCTACTCCTATCCTTAGCCATGAAAACCAGCTGGGTGACTTTTCTCTCTCAGCCCAATTCACCTCACAGGGTTATGGGGAAAAGGAGAGGAAGAAGAAGTGTTAGATATGTTTGCTGCCTTGAGTTGTTTATAAAAAAAATAATGAAGGCGGGATATTAAACAAACAAATTAATTTCATTGATATTTCTTCATTCTAAATTAATTTGTATGGCAAATTAATTGAAACTCCAGAGGGAGAAAACATAAATATGCAGAAGCAAGAATAAAATCATCTCTTGAAATGCTGCTAGAAAAATGGCCAAATAGAAAGATAAAGCTATAATTAATGTGTTCTGGCTTGCAGAGAACACAGGTGGACAAAGGAGGCGAGCCAGGACTTAACAGAATGCTAACAGTTTATTGCTAACAGGTTGCCAACGCGGCAATTCACAATACACGCGCTTCGCTAACAGGCAACAGCTGAGCTCTGCTCTGACAGCCTTTATATATGCCGCTGTCAGAGCAGTCAGCCAATCAGCGCTTAGCACAGCGCCCCCTAGCGTAGCGGACCAGAGGGAAAACTATATACACAACACTCCTTTACACCTAGAGAGCGCATGCGTAATCTTGCAAGTACCTTGGGCGGTGACGGATCCGCCCTGATCTTCGCAGAGCGACGTCTGCTTCAGAGTTAGTGGCCGTGGTTTCTAACGGCCTGGGATTTTGTCTACTCGGCTCTACCCCTGCTGGAGACTTATAGTGAACACTAGGTAGATTCCTAGGTTTACTAATTCTATTCTGTGGTGGCTCTGGGGAGGCCGGCCTGGAATTTGGTGTTTGTGTGACTTCGGAGTCTAGCCCTTGTTGTTCCCATGGTTCGGGGCTGGTAGGCCTGGAATTAGCTGTTTGTGTGTTCTCGGAACCCATACCCAGTTGCTCCCCTGTGGTGTTTGCCTCCCCTTGTCGGTTCCGCAACTGATTAATATGGCGTTTCCATATTCGGCCATCCTCTATTTCGACCTAGTAAGAGCAGGGGCCCGTAATTTTTCTAATAATTCCCTTTACCCACAGTGGGTGGCCGGCATAATTTCGTGCATACACAGTAGCGTCTATAGAGAAACCCTTAATCTGACTGTGTGAGTCCAGAGGCTTAGATGGGGCATATTCGGGGTGAAGCCTGTCAAGTGTTGTCCTAATTCGGCGACCCATCAACAATTCAGCAGGGCTTTTATTAGTTGTGGCGCATGGGGTGGCATGTTGCCAGAATAGATATGTATCTATGTCCTCCTGCCAGTTAGTTGGACCAAACCTAGCCAGCGCTTCTTTAGCTGATCTGACCGCGCGTTCCGCTAGGCCATTGGCCGCCGGATTGAAGGGCGCTACAAATGCCTGTCGGATTCCTAATTGCGTAAGGAATTTTCCGAGCAGGGCAGCAGTAAATTGGGGACCGTTATCTGATACCACTAGATCAGGCAACCCATGAGTAGCGAAAACCCTTCTAAGTACCTTAATGATGGCAGGGGCAGTAGTACTAGACAGTAAGGCAATTTCCACCCACTTAGAATAAGCATCAACAATTACAATAAAAACCTGGCCCTTGACAGGGCCTGCCAAGTCCATGTGGATCCGGGACCATGGAGCTCTGGGTTGCTCCCAATTTTGGATGGGAGCTCTGGGACCCGCAGGTCGGGACTCCTGGCACTTTTCACAGCCAGAGACCCACCGTGCAATGTCCTGGTCCATGCCCGGCCACCACGCGTAGCTGCGACCGAGTGATTTCATTCTGACGATGCCGGGGTGGCCTTCATGCAGCGTGTTCAGCACCGCTTCCTGGAGGGAGGCAGGAACGACGACTCGGCTTCCCCACAGGAGGCAACCTTGCTGGGTAGAGAGTTCGTGTTGTCTGGTTGCAAAGGGTTGCCATTCGGTGCCCATGGGTTTGGCTGGCCAGCCGCGTTCAGTCCAAGCCAGCACCCTGGAGAGAAGTCTGTCTCGCCGTGTGTGTGTGGCCACGTCTGCTGCCGTGATGGGCGACTGCATCTCGTCGATTAAGAGAACGTTGGAGGCAGGAGCAGGATCCTGGACGGCAATAGGCAGGGGACATCTGCTTAATGCGTCAGCATGCGAGATATGCTTCCCTGGGCGATGGAGCAGGGTATAATTATAGGCTGCCAGGAACACCGTCCATCTCGTGAAACGGGGAGACAAAATCTGCGGAGTTTGCTTGTCCCCAGCGATGATGCCCAAAAGCGGTTTGTGATCTGTCACAATTTGGAAATGACGACCATACAGATAGGAATGAAACCGCTTCACCCCGGCGACTATAGCCAAAGCTTCCCGGTCGAGCTGGCTATAGTTTCTTTCGGGCGAAGACAGGGTACGGGAGAAGAATGCGACCGGTACCTCTAAGCCAGACTGTAAACGGTGGCTTAAAACTGCTCCGACCCCGTAGGGCGATGCGTCACAGGTTAGAGTCACTGGAAGGGATTCGCTGTATTGGTGCAAAACAGTCTCAGAAGTTAAAAACTTTTTTATATTGGCAAAAGCCGCGGCCTCTTTCTTCCCCCAAAACCATTTCGCGGAACGGTCTAGCAAGCGATGGAGAGGCTCCACAACAGACGCTTTATGCGGCAGAAAAATATTGTAAAAATTGAGCAGCCCTAAAAACGCTTGAAGCTCGGCTTTGTTTCTTGGTGAGGGGGCTTGTGTGATCGCCTGCACCTTAGCAGGCGTAGGACGGATTCCATTCTTATCGATTAAGAACCCTAAGAATTCAACTTGTGGGACCGCAATTTGGCACTTGGTTGTTTTTAGCTTTAATCCAGCACCACGGAAACGCTGAAGTACAGTTCGGAGGCGGGCCATAAGGTGCGCCATGGAACGGGCTGATACCAGGACGTCGTCAAAATAAGGTACGACGCCTGGTATCCCTTGCAAAAGCCTCTCCATTAAGTTCTGAAATAACCCTGGCGCTACGCTGACCCCAAACTGTAATCGGTGGCACTTAAAAGCACCTCTATGTGTAACTATAGTCTGGGCTTCAGCAGTTGCCTCATCAACAGGCAACTGCTGATATGCCTGAGCTAGATCGAGCTTAGCAAAAATTGACCCCTGTCCCAGAGAGTGCAACAAATGCTGCACCACCGGTAGGGGGTATGCACTCTGCTGTAATGCGCGGTTAAGGGTGCACTTAAAGTCCCCACAGATGCGCACAGACCCATCATGCTTCACTGGTATGACGATGGGAGTCTCCCAGCGGGCATGATCAATAGGTTCCAACACCCCCTGAGCTATTAACTTATCCAATTCAGCGTCTACTTTAGATTTCAACGCGAATGGCACTCGGCGTGGCTTAAGCCGCCGTGGTGGTACTTGGGGGTCTAAATTGAAAACAATGGGTGTGCCTGTATATTTCCCTAATCCTTCCCCGAAGACTTCGGGAAACTCCTTAATCAGAGTATCCAGGTGTGGAGTGGTCTGGATCTGATCAATACCAGTTATGGCTAGACCTAATGATTCAAACCACTCCAGCCCTAATAAACTTGGCCTGGGGCCCTTGACAACAATAAGGGGAAGCCTTTTTTGAAACTGCTTAAATGACACCTTGCAGTAAAACTTTCCCAGTACAGGAATGGAATTTCCTTGGAAATCCCTTAGCTTCAATGGGCACGGGGATAGGCGTGCCTGTGAAATACCTGGTACAATTCTCCTGAGTCCAGCCCATGATATGATAGACACGGCTGAGCCAGTATCTATCTCCATTTGACAGGGCTTACCCTCTATCCTAACGTTGAGGAATATTTTTCCCCTAGGTGCATGGATGATCTGATCCACTGCATACTCATCTTTGTCATCACTAACTGTGAAACAAGAGTCTTGTTTCCTAGAACCAGCGTTCCTGCCTGAATTGGCAGGTCTCCTGAAACTTTGGTTAGGGCTGGGAGAGTTCCCTTCCAATGCGCTCGCACACGGAGCTACTGCCCTACAAACTCTTGCCAAATGGCCCCTTCTTCCGCAACGGAGGCAGGCAGTGTTTTTAAAACGGCAGTCTGCCCTATCATGTTTTCCCCCACACCCAGGGCAATTTGCACGGAAAACAGCCTTACCCTGGCGCCCTTTTTGTTGCTCACCACGCAGCCGATGCACTTCATCGTTCCCGACGGCTCCGGTATCCTCTAGGGTGTCTTCATGGTGAACCTCGGTAGTCTTTTCTGTGGACAGAGGTTTTGAGAACCTCTGGAGTTCGTCTGTGGATTTGTTTGACATTTCTATAGCCCTGGCTTTGTCAAGGGCCGTTTGCAAGTCGAGCTCAGGTTTGGCCAGTAGATGGCATTGTATGCGGAGGTCCCTAACACCCCCCACAATCTGATCTGTTAACACTTCATCTAGGTCTCTAAACCTGCAATGGACAGCTGCGGCTCGTAACGCAGCCACGTAATCATTAATAGATTCGCCCTCTCGCTGAACCCTACGGTAAAAGGCAAATCTTCGTGTGGTGCGGGAGAGCGATGGGGCGTAATGATTCTTTAATCTAGTCATTAACGTTAGGTTAGGTTATATTGTGGACACGTCCCAGGTTATATTGTGGACAGAGAGTGGGGCAACTAAGGTTTCAGCCAAATTAAACATCTCTGTGCTACACAAATTTAAAAAACAAGCCTTTTTTCGCTGCTCAGCCAAGTCTGTGAAGCCGTTGGCTTCTAAGTAGCATTCAAAACGTGAAATATATGAGACCCAAGTCTCTGTGGCCGCGTTGAAGGCGGCAAACGTATTCATGGATGCCATCTCTGAGGTAACTTCTTCTGTTGATTTTCAGCCAAAAGGTATACGATGGACAGTGACTCACTCGACCTCTCGTCGAGTAATTCCCTGAGGGAATTTCAGCTCTCAGTGAGGAAATCAGCTCTCAGTGACTTCAGCTCGTGGTTAGTGACTCACAGCTCTGCCTGGGCTCCTCCAGAGTATCCCACCTTCGTCGCCAATGTTCTGGCTTGCGGAGAACACAGGTGGACAAAGGAGGCGAGCCAGGACTTAACAGAATGCTAACAGTTTATTGCTAACAGGTTGCCAACGTGGCAATTCACAATACACGCGCTTCGCTAACAGGCAACAGCTGAGCTCTGCTCTGACAGCCTTTATATATGCCACTGTCAGAGCAGTCAGCCAATCAGCGCTTAGCACAGCGCCCCCTAGCGTAGCGGACCAGAGGGAAAACTATATACACAACATAATGTTTATTGCTTCTTGATTATCGATGGTCTGGACACGGAGAGTGCACTTTTACACCTCAGTTGTTTCCTAAATTTGTTGTATTGTTTTTTGATAGAATACATATTTTATTTACAGTTATGCCTCATATCCTTATTAACAGTGCATTAGGGCTGCTTAAGGAGTTAAAGAGAAAAGGCGTTGGTCCTTACCTGAGACGCCTCTTCTCGTAGGGTGGAGGTAGCATCCAGACTGGGTTGACCTTCATCCACTCATTGTGAGGACTGAGCCTGACAGTTAAATTAAACCACGCCCCTGTCACTAGGCAAAAGCCCAGTTCCGACGAAGGATGTCAGACTCAATGCTTCATCGCCAACCGGAAATCAGTAAATCAATGTCCAGCATAACAGTTTAAAACAATTTATTTCAGTAAAAACGTCTAAAACCAACAACACTTGTACATAGAGAAATCCACAATGAGAGCACCCCCCCACCAGATGTCTATAACATAGAACCAGTTCGTTATGGGAGGGGCTGGATGCTACCTCCACCCTACGAGAAGAGGCGTCTCAGGTAAGGACCAATGCCTTTTCTCTATAGTGGTGGAGGTAGCATCCAGACTGGGACGTACCAAAGTAACCCCACTCTTTCTTGTCCCGGGTGGGTCATAACTGGTTCTGTGCAGTGCTTGTCCTGTGAACAGATTGTAGCACCCTGCGGCCAAAAACTGCATCTGCAGAGGCGAAGATGTCTAGCTTATAGTTTTTAATAAACGGAGAAGGGGTAGCCCAAGTTGCTGCCCTACAGATTTCAGCCAAAGATGCCTGGGCTGCCCAGGCCGCTGATGTAGCTGCACTCCTAGTTGAGTGTGCAGTCAGCCGACCCGGTACAGGTATGGATTGAGATTGGTAGGCCGTTGCAATACATGCCCGCAGCCATTTGCCAATGGTGACTGAGGAGGCCTTCTTACCCATGGACGATGGCTGAAAGGACACAAACAATGATTGTACAGTGCGAAAAGGCTGAGTTCTGCGTATATAAATCTTAAGAGCCCTCCGCACGTCTAAAGTGTGCCACTTACGTTCCATGGGATGGAAAGGATTAGGGCAAAAGTTGGGGAGCACGAGCTCCTGTGTGCGGTGAAAACATGAGCACACTTTGGGGATGAAGGAGGGGTCCAGCCGTAATACCAACCGGTCCTGATGGAATGCACACAGGTCCTCACTAACTGAAAGCGCCTGTAATTCAGAAATCCTTCTGGCAGAGGTGATAGCCACCAGGAAGGACACCTTCAGGGTTAAGAACCTAAGAGATACCTCCCGCAGTGGTTCAAAAGGAGCAGTGGTCATAGCATCCAGGACTTTAGGCAAGTCCCAGGAAGGATATCTGTGCACGTCCGGTGGCTTCAGATTGGACGCCCCCCTTAGAAATGTACGCACCATGGGCTGCTGGGACAGGGAAGTATAACCCCCACAGGTCAATACAGAGGAGATGGCTGCCAATTGGCGTTTGATGGTGTTAATGGCTAAGCCTTTATCCAAGCCATCCTGGAGGAAGTCCAGGACGTTAGGTATAGTTGCCCCAAGTGGATCCAAGGTCTTACCTATACACCAGGTGGAGAAAGACCGCCAGGTGGACTCGTATATGCGGTCAGTAAATGGACGACGTGCAGCCTGGATCGTTTGGATGACCCTGGAGGAGTAGTTTCCCTTCCTCAGGATGCTCCGCTCAAACGCCAGGCGGTCAACTGGAACCATTGGGGATCGGGATGTTCCAGAGACCCCTGGTTGAGGGCTATCCTGTCCTGGGGAATCCTCCAGGGCCTGTCCACCGACATAGCCCGCAGGTCTGCAAACCAATGTCTGCGTGGCCAGTGAGGGGCAACCAGAATCACCTTTGCTCTCTCCCCCAAGATCTTTTGAATGACACGGGGCAGGATGGGAAGAGGAGGGAAGGCATAGAGGAGACCCCGGGGCCACCTGCATCTCAGCCCATCCACCCCCTCTGATCGCTGGTCCGGGAATCGGGAATAGAACCTCGGGAGCTGGGTGTTGAGGGAAGTGGCAAAGAGGTCGATCATGGGCATACCGAACATGTTCACAATGTCCCTGAAGATCAATGGGTGCAGACGCCATTCTGTGTTGTCCACCACCTCCCGGCTGAGCCAGTCCGCTTGCATGTTTGCCACCCCCGAAATATGCTCCGCTGACAAGGACAACAAATGCCTCTCTGCGCAGGACCCCAACCGCATGGCCTCTTCCATGAGGAGACGGGATTTGGTCCCCCCTTGGCGGTTGATATGCGCCTTGGCAGCCATATTGTCTGTTAGCACCAAGACGTGTTTGCCCGCCACTAGGTCCTGGAATTGGCAGAGAGCCAGGTGGACCGCCCGTAGTTCCAGCCAGTTTATACTGTGGGTCAGATCCACCTGATCCCACTGACCCTGGGCCATATGTCCCTGGAGGTATGCTCCCCAGCCAAACAGGCTGGCGTCTGTGGTGAGAGTCAAGGACTCCTGGTCTTGGAACAGCCGCCCCTCGGCTATGGTCTGTGACGTCCACCAGAGGAGTGATTGGGAGACCTCTGCCGGGATGTGGATGGCCTGGGAGCAGCTTAGAAGTCTCTTCTGAAATGGTAAGAGAAACCACTGTAGCTGCCGGGAATGCAATCGGGCCCAGGGAACTATTCCAATTGCTGAAACCATGGTGCCTAGCAAGGTGGATAGGGTGACTAAGGGGACCCTGCGTTCCCTGGTGACTTGGGAAGCTAGAGCCCTGAGGGAATCCTGCCGTTCCCGAGATAGAAACACCCTACCTTCAACCGTGTCAATTAGGGCACCGAGATGTACCAACCTGGTGGTAGGTTGGAGGTGGTTCTTTGGCACGTTAATTGAGAATCCATGAGCCTGGAGGAATTGTATGGTGGTGGCAAGATCCCTTCGGGCCTGTTGAGGGGATGAGGATTGTATAAGTATGTCATCCAGGTACGCCTGCAATCTGATGGGGACCTCCCGGAGGGCAGCCACGAGAACCGCAAGCACCTTGGTAAACACCTGAGGTGCTGAGGATAGCCCAAATGGAAGTGCTGTATACTCGAAGTGGTGTCCCAGGTAAGAGAAACATAAAAACTGTCTATGCTGGGGCAAAATGAGAATGTGGAGGTAGGCCTCCGTCAAATCTATTGATGTCAAAAAATCCCCATGCCTAATGCTACCCAAAATGGTTTTAAATGCATTTTAAAGCGCTTATAAAGGATGAACTTATTTAATTTTTTGAGATCAAGTATGGCCCTCCAGCCCCCCCGAGGCCTTAGGAACAACAAAAAGTATGGAATAGAAACCTAGTCCATGTTGGTCCACGGGAACCGGCTGTATGGCCCTTATATCCAATAGATGCTGAATTGCCTCTTGCATGAGGCGCCTTCTGGTCGGATTGTTGGATAATGGGCAGACCCTGAAAAGTCTAGGGGGGTAGGAGATGAACTCTAGGGCAAGGCCCTCACGAACAGTAACTTTAACCCATTCATCAGTTGTGGTCTGTTCCCACTGGTTGGCAAAAAAGACCAGTCTACCCCCTATGGGGGGAGCAACCGATGGTAGACAAGGTTTGACGTTGGAACCGCCCCCCGCCACCACAAAAGGGGCGCTTGGAGGATTTGCCCCACTGGAAGCGGTCTGATTGGCCCCGCTGTCTAGGGAAATATCCCCCCTGCTGCTTGTATCCCTGTGCCCCGTAATCAGACCCCCGAAAGGATGAACCATAGTCCTGGTTTCGAGAAGAAGATCCCCCATCGTGCTCACGAAAGGATGGTCGTCTGGGGTAAGGACCAGGGCGAGAGAAACCCCTCTTGGGCGTAGTAGGGAGGACCTTCCTTTTGTCCTTATTTTCAATAAGGAAAGGGTCCAATGCAGCCCCAAAAAGATGTTTGCCCTTGAATGGAGTCGAAGCCAATCGCCATTTGTGGCGCACGTCCGCCTGCGCGGACTGCCCAGGCTGCTGCCTGGTGGCCTCTCTGAAGAGTGAGATCCGCCTTCTTTTCCTCCGGCTTTAGGACGTCTTTGGGACCCCCTGGCATGTTGGCCGAGGTGTAGAGTGCAATCACTGGAGCATCGACCTCTGGAATTGATAAGAGCTGGGCCATGTCATCGGCCACATTAAAAAATCTCTTGTCTGCTGCTGACAGAATTGGACCAGAAGTGGGGGCTTCCCACTGACGTTGAACAAAATCAACAAAGAATTTGGGAGTTGGAATGGTCTCTGTTGGAGTCTCCTTCTCGGAGAAGAGGATGTCAGCTGAGAGATGTGGGTCTTGGAGGCGCCAATGTTGGCTGGGGGCCAATTTTAGAGACCATTTTGGCCTTATACAACAGAGATGGGAACAGGCTTGGTGGGAAAAGTCCAGAGAATGACTTTTGTTCTGGTTCCCTGCCTTCATCCTCCGACATCTCAGCCTCCTTGATTTCTCCGTCTTCTGACTCAGAAGAATCAGCCTCTGACTCCTCACCTGGGGTGGGAGAGTTTGTCGCATGCAAAGGCATAGGTGGCGCCGTTGGGCGATCAGGCAGAGGGGTTTGAGCGGTTTGTTTTAGGGATTGAGTATCCCTCTGTTGCAGCCCTGCTGCTATGCCCTGAGAAATCGCGTTGGTGATGATGTCTTGAAAATTGATAACGCCAAGCTGACTAGGCGGGATCACCCCTGAGAAATTAGGTGGTGCAATTCATGGGGATGCACCTGAAAAAATAGGTGGTGCAGTTGAAGTGGATGGTATGGCCTCCATCCTCTGGCAGACTGGTGGTGAAATTTGGGGTAAGGAGATTGCAGGAGGTGGCATCTCCTGAGTTGGGCCCCAAATGCCAGACACATCAATGGGGAATAAAGGGTTAAGGGAAGCCTCCCTACCCTGTCTGTCCCCTGGAGAGAACTGCAAGGCCCGCTGCATCTGTGCCAATTGTGCCTCTGAGGAAGGATCATTGGCTGCAGCCTTCTTTTTTTCTTTTCTGTTATCAGGGCTGGAGGCTGGCTTGCCAGGCTTTTTGGGCTTAGAAGTCTTGGTATGGGGCTTGACTGATTTTTTATGCCCCTTTACGGTGGTAGTGGCATCGGAGCCAGAGGGAGCAGGATTGGGAGATGGAGAAGGGTCTCCCTGCGTAGCCACCATCAGGGGGCTTGTAGTTGCCTCAGGAGCAGAGCTGTCAACAACTACTGGCAAGTTTGAAGCAGCGGCGGCCATTTTGGATTTGGGCGGAGAAACGGCACGCAAATGTAAAGAAAATGGCGGTTCCCGCCTTTTTAAACTGCAGACGATCGATCTGCTGCAGCCTTCTTTCAAGAAGCCTCCCTGAGGAACGCGCTGCTGTTTTAAAAGTATTTTTTCTCTTTAAATGGCTTGAGCCCGGCTGACAGCTGAGGAGAGCTGTTAGTGTCTTCTTCTCCTTTTTAAAGAAACACTCAAGCTGCCTTGGAAAGCCTTGTGCTCCCGAGGGGGCTTAAAGGCTCAGATCAAATAGGCTAATGCTCCCAAAGGGGCTTCTCTGGCCAGTGCAGGCAATCAATTAGATAATTAATGGTCTTCTTCTCCTTTTTAAAGAAACACTCAAGCTGCCTTGGAAAGCCTTGTGCTCCCGAGGGGGCTTAAAGGCTCAGATCAAATAGGCTACTGCTCCCAAAGGGGCTTCAGCCGATCAGAAAGATCTCAAATAGCAATCAATGCACCAGTACTCACAACAATTAATCAATTTATCAGAGAAAGGCGATGATGCATCTGTCCTCTTTGTGGACTGAGTCGGAACTGGGCTTTTGCCTAGTGACAGGGGGCGTGGTTTAATTTAACTGTCAGGCTCAGTCCTCGCAATGAGTGGATGAAGGTCAAACCCAGTCTGGATGCTACCTCCACCACTATGGAGAATTATATGTTACATAGTTGACAATGCTATTTTTCCCATTAGATTCAGTTTTCCTAAACTAATGCCCTCAGGGGCTGGGTTACGCCTCCCTTCAAGGCCAACCAAAGGATATATCAACTAGGGATAATGAAGTTCTTGGTCCAATGTATCTAGAAGGCACCAGATCGGGGCAGGCAATATTATAGTCTATCCTAGAGCTCTCTGAAACCCATAAAGGTAAAAAGTTTGTATTTTTGTTTATAAAGAAAACTCATAGCTTAAGGCAGTTATTTGGAAGTCACCCGCATTGGCGCTTAAAAATGTAATGTTCTATATTCCACATGCATTTCTGCTTCATTTTATAAAAATGTTACTTCTTGTACACTACCAAGTTGCTGAAGAAGATTGACAAAATAATGAAGAATGATCTTTTTCACAAATACAAACATTTCTTGTAATACATTCTGGCACTAAGTAATTAAAGCAGTGGTGGGTTCCTACCCGTTTGGAGCAGTTCGGCCGAACCAGTAGTGGTTTGGCGGCCTGGGTCGCTGGAACTGGTTCACCCGGTGGCGCCATAGGTGCCGCCATCTTGTTTTTCAGTTCTGCGCATGCACAGAACAATTTTAATTGTATTGTGCATGCACGCGCAGCACACATCAAGCGCACACACATGGTGCACACACGAGCGAACCGGCAGTAGTGCCTGCCAGAACCCACCCCTGAATTAAAGGCACTTAACTAGATACAAGAAGACTGTGGTTTTTAGTTCCACTTTAAGCGTAGAAGCCGGCCAGCAGTCACTCTCTCTCAACCTTACCCTCCTCATAAGGGTGATTGTTGTGATTGTTGTGGGGAAAATAAGGGGAAGGAGCAGCATTGGATATAGAATAGAAAGAATAGGAATAGAATAGAATAGAATAACAGAGTTGGAAAGAACCTTGGAGGTCTTCTAGTCCAACCCCCTGCTTAGGCAGGAAACCCTACACCACTTCGGACAAATGGCTGTCCAACATCTTCTTAAAGATTTCCAGTGTTGGGGCATTCACAACTTCTGGGGGCAAGCTGTTCCACTAATAAATTGTTCTGACTGTCAAGAAATTTCTCCTCAGTTCTAAGTTGCTTCTTTCCTTGATTACTTTCCCCCCATTGCTTCTTGTTCTACCCTCAGGTGCCTTGGAGAATAGTTTGACTCCCTCTTCTTTGTGGCAACCCCTGAGATATTGGAACACTGCTATCATGTCTCCCCTAATCCTTCTTTCTCAAGCTAAACATACCCAGTTCCTGCAACTGTTCTTTATATGTTTTAGCCTCCAGTCCCCTAATTATCTTTGTTGCTCTTCTCTGCACTCTTTCTAGAGTCTCCACATGTTTTTTACACCGTGGTGACCAAATATGTTCATTGCCTTGAGCTATTTATACAAATAATAAAGAGATAAAGAAAATCTAAAAATCTAAAATAATACTTGAGTCATTCAAGTCTCAATAATTTTTCGTTACCTTTATTTTCTTTCCCTTCAGGATATGTTCCTTTTGAACTGTCAACACAGATGCAAATGAGTAAGAATAAGGGTAGATCCTCATAGCAACATGGATATCAGATAACATTGTGGGTGCAATGTCTTTCTTTTTATGATGGGCAGATTATCTCTGTTTGTAGTATGATCAATCACAATGAGAAGGTATCAAAGCGGGACAAAGTACAAAATGATACAATACATACAACAGACTCTTGTGGTGATCCAATGGGATCTAATGGATATGCCCTAAAGAAACTGGTTAATACTGTTCAAACTTCAAAGGATCTCTTATTCAGCCTGTAAACCACATCTCTCCAAAAGTAAAGCATTTCAGTATAGCTTATTTGCACCAATCAGGATACACCACATGCATTTCTCTGTTCTCACAATGTTACTTGATTACTGGTTCAGTTTCAGTATTTCCCAGATTGGACAGGGAAAAAGCAAGTTATGATATTTTGAAACAATGATATTCTACAGATTTTGAGATGATTTGTTTTCCTATTGGTAGAAATTCTTACTCAACTTATTTCACTGCTCCCAGACTTTAGCAGATGCTGCATTGGGTTCTTTGGACTTTAATGGGATGTGCAAGTAATCCTCACTTAGCGACTGGTTGCTTAGTGACTGTTCAGAGTTATGACGGACCCCACAAAAGGTACTTACATGACTCCAATTTGAAGTTCTGATGGCTGTCCTTTCCCATGGTTATGTGATTTATAGTATTTATAGTCATTTGCAGTGCCTCATATGACCACAATTTATAATGTTTTTGGTTGGAAATCAGCATTTACTTCTGGTTTTTCGCACCACCACCCTCCATTGTGGACAATAGGTTCACTTTACAATTGCCATATTTACTTGAGGAACTGTCCTGCTTGGTTTTTGACTCCCGACTTCATTTAACAACTGCCACAGAAAAAATAGTAAAAATGAGAGTTGCCGTGTGATGACCAGTATCATTTATGAACCTAATTCTGAGCTCAATTATGGTGACAATCCGAAGACTACCTGTAGGCCCAGAAGCATAAACTACTCTGCTGATTCCACAGAAATGTATCTCGGATCAATGTGGTCTATTTTGACCCTTTAGATGCAGAAACAGTGCAAAGATTTGGGAAGCCGGATTGAAACCTGATTGGTATGAACCATGCTACTTTCATAATTGTCAATGGGATTTGTAAAACAGGAGAAGTAACTTTTACAGTTTGTGGAAAAAAGATTAGCAATACCAGTGTCTGTGTCATACAGACTGCTTTGTTGAAGATTACTACAGGCAGTCCTTGACTTACAACCATTCATTTAGTGACCGTTCAAAGTTACAATGGCACTGAAAAGTGACTTATGACTGTTTTTCTCATTTACAACCATTGCAGCCATCCCCGTGGTCATGTCATCAAAATTTGAATGCTCAGCAAATGGCTCCTATTTATTCTTCTTTTAATTTTTTTTTTTTTGCATTTCATACAACACGATGTAAGCCCTCCTGCACCGTCCACATCCATGGTTCAACGACTGGTTGCATGGTTTAGTATGCCTGGATAACAGTCCTTGAATTTGATGAATGGACTATATACTACACCAGTGAATGTCCTAATGTTTTTTTTTAACTCCTTAAGGGATTGCAAATTCTCTGTTGCTTTTGCCACCAAAGATTAACATGGCCATTCTTTCTACGGTAGTACGTGATGAAACCATATCAAACGTTTACATTAAATTAAATTTATCATTAAAATTATATCACAAGGACTGGAGATTGCAGCCTCAGTCCAAAGATTCTTATGATAAGCATCTCCTTGCAAAACTATATGGTAGTGATAGGAAAGCCCTCCGTGAAGCAAAATGACTCGAGGGAGCCCCCTTGTGCCCATTTGCTGGATTTTTCTCTCCTCTTTCTAGTGGCCTCTTTTGTAAATTGGTGGCAGAAAGTTTTAGCTGGGTGCGTGCATGGATTGCAGCATGAAAGCCTTCCCATCTCAGTATGTTGCATTATAATTTCCGTAACACCCAGCGAGTGTCACTTGCCGTCATAGGATCCCAGGCTTCCTGAGTAGAAAGTATGAATTTTATTAATGAAATGAACTAGCAGTTCTCGGGTGGTTATTTTAAAGCTGTGCTTGGATGCACAAAGTAGGACAACAGTTTTCCTCTCATGTCTTGAATGTGAGGGAAGTTCACATACTGATAGGACAGCAAGGTAAAGCCACTACTATGACCAAAGCCACCTTCGGTGTCATTTTACTCCCCTAATGAATTATTCTAGCTTTTATGGAAATTCTTTCAGAATATGGACTGCCTGCAATAGCTTATCTCAGGGGTGTCCAAACTTGGCAACTTTAAGACTTGTGGACTTCAACTCCCAGAATTGGGGGGGGGGACTTCTGGGAGTTGAAGTCCACAAGTCTTAAAGTTGCCAAGTTTGGACACCCCTGGCTTATCTTAATGGCTGTTTTCACCTACTTTGAAGGGAGATTGAAGGATACAGACATTTCTCTAAATTCTCCACAGATCAGTTTCTGTATTGGTGCCTGGACTGCAAAACTGAAATAAAGTTGTTAATAGTCTTCATATAACAGAGGTCCTCAAAGTTGTAATGCTGTGACCTCTTAGGCTTAATCCAGCCTGAATTTGCCCTGAGAAGTTCTTTACCAACACTCAAGTTTCAGCAGGCCAGGCTCAAAGCTTTGTCAGATCCAGGCCAGGTGGCAAAGTTCCCAGAGAGGTGTCTACAAGTTAGAAGGAGGCGTGAAAACGTGTCACATTGGGTTGCCATTGATGCTGCTTCCAATGACCCTCACATGACGCCTTTTGTGCTGTAAGCACGCAGCTATCACTTGAATACAACTGGCAATGTCACTCAGCTCTGATATTAGCAGCTGGCCCATTCAGGAACAAGACTTTACTACTGGTATTGAGATCCTGTCAAGATACTTTTGTACGCAACGTCCCACTTCCTCACTCTCTGCTCTCTGACTTTTGAAGTGACACAGTGGTATTCTCCCAGCTTGGCCAGTCGTGGTTCCAGATCAGAGCCTTCAGGGGCAGAGCAGAGGTGGTATTCAGTAGGTTCTGACCAGTTTGGGAGAACCACTAGCAGTGAGTAGTTTGGAGAACCGGTAAATATTACCTCTGACTGGCCCTGCCCCCATCTGTTCTCTGCCTCCCAAGTCCCAGCTGATTGGGAGGGAATGGCAATTTTACAGCATCTTTCCCCTGCCACGCCCACCAAGCTATGCCCACCAAGCCATGTCACACCCACCAAGCCACGCCCACAGAACTGGTAGTAAAAAAATGTGAATCCCATCACTGGGGCAGAGATGAGAACAATGGGGCAAAAGCATGCCACATGTTTATAGTCCTCAGTTGCAAGTCTGTCTGGTGCCTCAGCCCATTTCCCCTCTGTTCTCTCAATGGTTATTCATAAGCCAGGTTTTATGTTCCTGTGAGCGTTCAATAATCGAGGAGGCGACTGTTTAAATAACTATTATTTATTTAACAAACTCGTCAAGAAGGTAACAGAACAGAACGACAACTACCGCGCCTGACAGCTATTTATACTTCGAGCTGTCAGGCGGGGAACCAATGAGAGTGGTGTAATATTCCTGCCTGCCGGCAGGCACATCTCAACCAATCAAAACATCTCCTGTGTCCCTTGGCAGCCGCCGGTCGTATCTCCAAGGACATAACACCAGGGACATAGTAAGTACACACTACCATATGCTCCCTACTCAGCTGGAGACCAGTCAGGAAGCAAAACTAAGTAAGCTAATTCTATTTGATTGTAAAACTACATTAACAGAATCTTGCAAGTCAGACATTTCCTATGTAGCATCTCTTTGCTTTGTCCCCAAAGGTCATTACCACATACCATTACATTACATCCCTCTGGTACACTGTCAGGATGTGGGTCACCACGATTTCAGGGAGTGGCTCATTTCAGAGGGGAGGCAGAGTGACAAATAAGGCATGTTTTTAGGATTCTTATAAATGGCATTGCAACCCTGTCAGATCAAACCAGATAGGCAGAAACCCACAGGAAATAGGCATCTCCTCAAGTTAGCAGGGTCTCTACCATATAGGTTTTTATGGATAAAAACCAGCATTGTGAATTACACCTAGAGTTAAACTGCAACTCCCTTTGTCTTCTGAAAAGGAGTTAAGACATTGCTCTGTGGCCCTGTATGGGAGCCAAGGAGACCACACAGCCATGGAGTTAGTCCCCTGAAAGCCCTTCCTTCATTTTTAAACGAACTCTTGCCTTCTCTTACATTTCTTTATATATATATATATATATATATATATATATATATATATATATATATATATATATATATATATATATATATATATATATATATATATATATATATATATATGCTGGTTTTGTTGTATTCGGGTCTTTTCCCGTGTAAGGTTGAGATTGTCAACGTTTCGGCAGGATCACACCTGCCATCTTCAAGCTGTGGGCTTAAAATGGGAACGGAGCTGCCGTCTTTCTGTAAGTCTTCCCACATTTTGAGCCCACGCTTGAAGATGGCAGGTGAGATCCTGCCGAAACGTTGCAAAGACAATCTCAACCTTACACGGGAAAAGACCCGAATACAACAAAACCAGCATATATATATATATATATATATATGTATGTATGTATGTATGTATGTATGTATGTATGTATGTATGTATGTATGTATATATATATATATATATATATATATATATATATATATATATATATACATATATATATATATATACACACACACACACACACACACACACACTCTCTCTCTTATATTTTAACATTTTATTGTACACCTCTCAGAGTCCCTTTTAGACGGAGATGGACAGTACAGAAATGTGAAACATAAATAAATAGTGTGTGAGTGTGCACAGTTAAGCATGTACATTATCGTACACTGGTATTAATTATGCCTTGCATAATTTGTGACCTTCCCACCAAGATGAATTAACAAGTAATGTTTTGACCATCCTAGGAAGAGGGGAAAGAGAGAATATTTATTGATGAATCCCAGTGGGTGCCTCTGCTTTTTATTTGCTTTCTCTCCATTATTCAAGAAATATACAAGATTTCCCAATACACAAGAAATATTGATTTCATGGATTCTGGGCTGGACTCAATTTGCCTCCCCAGAAATGAGCAGGTCTGCTTTTAAAGATGCTCCAGTTTGGATGAGCTAATCTTTTTTGCAATAACTTCCTCACAGCTCCTTTGATTTCTTTGTTCCTAACACTATAAATTAAAGGATACAGCAGAGGGGTAATGTTGGTGTAGACGAGGGCTATCATCTTATCTCGACGGGGTGAGTAGCTAGTCTTGGGTCGGACATATATGAAAGTGGCACAACCATAGTGCATGGCTGTGACCACCAGGTGTGAGATGCAAGTGGAGAAAGCCTTACCTCGGCCAGAGGAATCATGGATCCTCATGACAGCAAGGCAGATGCAGGCATAAGAGATAAGGATGAGGAGGAAAGGGAGGAGCAGGAGGAGCGTGCAAGCTACAAGGAGGGGAAGCTCATTGATATAGCTCTTGGTGCAGGCCAAGTGGAGAAGAGCAGGAACGTCACAAAAGAAGTGATCGATATGGTGGGAACTGCAGAAGGGCAGGTGGAAGATAGCCAGAGTCAGCCCCAGAGAGACTACAAATCCCCCAAGGCAGCAGATGGCCAAAAGCTGAAGACAGAATGCTTGGTTCATCACTGCCATGTAGTGAAGGGGCTGGCAGATGGCTACATAGCGGTCATAAGACATGGCTAAAAGGAGGAAACATTCAGCTCCCCCCAGAGCTACAAAGAAATGCATCTGGGTAGCACAGCCCACAAAAGAAATGGTGCTTTCCCCATTGCTCAACAGGTCAGCCAGCGCTTTGGGAGCAATGATGAGGGTATAACAGAGCTCAATGGCCGAGAGCTGGCAGAGGAAAAAGAGCATGGGAGGACGGGAGGGCTCAGCTGACACAGCCAAGAGAATCAGCAGGTTTCCTGCAAGGGTAGCCAAGTGCAGCCCAAGGAGGATGAAGAAAAAGAAAAAACGCAAGTGGAACAGGTCAGAGAACCCAAGCAGCAGGAATTCCATGCTTGAGGATGTCTGGTTATCGGTCTCCATGCAAATGTCCACAGACATTAGACCTGCAAGAGGAGAAAAGAATGAGACGAGAGAATATCAATCTAGATGGAAAGATGAAACTTATCCATTCCCAGCAGTTTACTTATTGTGGTCCAAGTACCCATGGAAACTAGCGGTAGAAGAGGAATGGCAAACTAGAATCCACCAATGGTCCCCAGCTCTAGTTTTGAGGAAGGATAGTAAATTGGAAGGCATGCATAGCTTCCGTGTATTTTGTGTAAAACATATTGTTATTCCTGCAGTATATTCTAGAAAAACAAGGTGATCTTGCATTTTCCTTTTTTCTATTTCTTCGGAAATCTTGCAAGAAGAAAAGGCAGGATAACATGTTTCTCAGATTGCACCCAACTGACTAGATTGCGGTACTGAAATGCATGAGCTGTATCTTTAGGGAGCCTTGGTGCTATGTTTCCAGAATCTGGAGAGCAGTGAAGTATCCAAAATCGTAGAAATTGGCCCTACTTCTGACAAAGTCACATTATCCATTGGACAATAGAACGTGTTTTGTCCTCCTTTTCATTGTAAAAAAGTTGGTCACCTTACCATTTTATACCTAACAGTGACTTGTAACATCAATATAATACATTCTGCATTGGTGGTAATATTGATGATTATCTTGTGCAACTTAGCACTGTTGAAAATATTGTTTGATTAGCAGTAAAAAATTACTAGGCGCATACAATATTATACCCTAACCAGAAAATGACTTGAGTTTTCTAATGAAATAGCTTGATATCCCAGCATCCCAACAACCCTATTTCCCTTCTTTTGAAAAGGCTTCCAGTGTGATACCACTGTTTTCTGATATCTACATTTTACATATAACCTCCCAAACCAAGGAATATTTATTCATATGGAAACATAAAACAAAATAAATATTTCTTGGATTGGGAGGTCATGTGTAAAATATAGGTGTGGAATATAACAATTAAACCTACCTCTTTCCAGAGTAATTAATGCCATGGTGCACAAGAATCACTATAGGAACAACAGCTGAGAGGCTATTTATCAGTAATCATTCAGTGCCAATTGTAGGAAGACATAAAATGGATGCAGCCAGCCAACATGAGACTTTGGAGTAACATTAGAATTAAGTTTGCTGAATGTAGTCATAAGTACAGGAATTGTTGCTGAAAGATCATGGCATGAATAACAACAATATCAAAATACTGCATTATAGGAAGCTTCCTGTGAAACCCTTGTCTAATTTCACATGTAGCCATTTCCTCTCGCGATTGGAAATTCAGGAATCTAGTCTAAATGCTTCGAAGCTGGGAAGGGTCAAAGTATCCAGGTTGAATAGGAAACACAGAAAGCCTTAAATCAGCATATAAATAATGAGGTCAGGCAAAAAAGTTATGGTTTTCTCTTTTCTTGTTCAAACAAAGAATATAACCTCTGCTGCTTCTGATTCATGTGCAGGGCAGCTTTCAGTAACCAACAGGAAATATTGGAGGTTATATAGGCAATAAAAGTATAAGGACAGCAAAAACACTTATTGGTTAATGTGATGCAATTTTGTTTTGTTTCCACCTAGTCTGGATTCTTTGTCTACAATAGTGGGTTGTTAAAGCAGGAAGATTAAGGCAGAAGAAATTTTAGTTTGAAGAGAGCTAAATAATTTCTGCCCACGGAAATATAACAAAGGAAAATGATTGCTCAGATTGTGCTGGGTTACTTTTTCAGTCCAGAGTTTGATTCAGCTGTTATGGCTTTTTCACACAATATTTTATGTTATTCATTGTCACAAAATACAAAGGAAACATTTTCAACAGCGTAACCTTTAAGATTTATATCATATTATAACTTAAAGGAAAATTGGCACACAACGTTTACAGATAGCATACAAACCCATCAATAATATCTATGACAGATAAATCACAGTTGTTGGAAATGCCGTCTAACAGAAGGAACATTTTGTCATATGTGGCAAATGGGTAAAAGACCCCAAAACACTGGTGAAAGACTGCAGTACAGTGCAGAAAAGATACACATACACACACAATAGAAATTTAACTGAATTTAAGCAAAAATAGTTCTCACATATATAGTAATATACAGCAATGTATGCAGTCATCTGCAGTTTGGCGTAATGGGGCCTAAATGTTTATAAATATTGTAATTAGCAGACATAAAAAGGGTGAAGTCAAACACAATAGCTTTAAAAACATTTTTTACTTTATTTCCTCTACAGTATTTAATTTTGTTAAACTTGTTTTGTTTATCCATTTTTCTTCTTTAACAAATATAAACACACACACATACCACATGTATGCCAAGTAATAATACAATAGATAGTTCAATATCAAGTAATTTAGCTTCAGACTGAAACCTTTTATCACACAACAAATACCTTGATATAGGATCTTTCTTCATCTCTTCCTACTTAACTTTGAATGAAAAAGCCAAATAATCATTGCAACACTGATATCCTAAAAAGTAACTAATGACACAGTAACAGAATAACAGACTGGAAGGGACCTAAGAGGTTTTCTAGTCCAACTCCCTGCTCAAGCAGGAAATCCTATACCATTTCAGACAAATGGTTGTCCAATCTCTTCTTAAAAACCCTCCCTTTTTAAAATATCCAATACTTTAATGCATCTAAACAATAGAATTAATTGTATGAAAATAACATAATGTATCAAGATTTATACTAACATAACAACAACAAAGTAAATACAGAAGGAACCACTTTCAAGGTTTGGGGGAACAAAGCTATCTGAAACACGAGAAATGTTTTCTTTTGTGTCTACTATGGCTATTGCCCTCTGCCTTTATTCTTTCTTCTATTGCAAGATACAGGTTTGCCCCTTGGGATTCCTGGAGGAAGGAGCTATTGTCTAGATCAGAAAATGAGCTGGTCCAGAAAAGATTTAACAGATTAACAGAGTTGGAAGGGACCTTATAGGTCATCTAGTCCAACCCCCCGCTCAAGCAGGAGACCCTATACCATTTCTGACAAATGGCAGTCCAGTCTCTTCTTGAAAGTCTCAAGTGATGAAGCCCTCACAACTTCCTAAGGCAAGTTGTTCCATTGGTTGATTATTCTCACTGTCAGAAAGTTCCTCCTTATTTCTAGGTTGAATCTCTCCTTGGTCAGTTTCCATCCAATATTCCTTGTCTGGCCTTCAGGTGCTTTGGAAAAATAGCTTGACCCCCTCCTCTCTGTGGCAGCCCCTCAAATATTGGAACACTGCTATCATGTCTCCCCTAGTCCTTCTCTTCACTAGACTAGCCATGCCCAGTACCTGTAATCCTTCTTCATATGTTTTAGTCTCCAGTCCCCTAATCATCCTGGTTGCTCTTCTCTGCACTTTTTCTAGAGTCTCAACATCTTTTTTATAGTGTGGTGACCAAAACTGGATGCAGTACTCTAGGTGTGGTCTTACTAGGGCTTTATAGAGTGGTTTTAGTACCTCACTTGATTTTGATTGTAACCCTCTGTTAAAATGAAATAACCCCCTTTCCCATCATTTCCTTCAAAAGCTAATTTAAACACATCTACACTAGTGTCATGCAACTCCCAGGCCTAGGTATGGTTCCTTCCCCTCCATAAATCCTTTCAGAGCTTCTGGGCCACCTGTGAAAAACAATCTGGTATTGCTTTTTTGCTGCAATCCTCCCCCGGTCTGGTTCTGGGTCTATTTTGCAAACTTAGCCTTTTCTTGTTTCATAACAGAAGAATGAAGGATATCTCCTCAATCTGTCTTTTATCCAGTTGTCGCAAGAGCACTGGACAGAAACTGTGGATCCATCCTCTTCTTTTTCAAAAATTGCCAAAATGATTTCTCTTTCCATGGTGTCCAACTGCATCCTTCTTTCCTTCTTTCTTTTACTATCTTATATATCCTGTGCGCTTCCAAGTACTCATTCTTCCTTTCTGCTACCTATGAAGGCCTCCCTTGAGAGTCCGCATGCTGAAACGTTAAGCATCTTTGATCCTTTCAAAGAAAAAGACCTTACAGCATTTTCAAGGATAAGAATCAAAAGTGAGTGACAACCCAAACTTCTTAGAAAAGAGACAGACAGTTGCATTTTCCTCTAAGCACTCTGAAATTTGCTTTGTTTCACTGGATTGGACTGTAGAATAAAGATGGCTAGTTAATATTTTATAGTGTGTAGTGCTGCTTAGAAATATTTTTAAATGAATAAATAAATGTTATTTTGTGAAGTAGCAATAAAAGGAGATAGGTGTTCTGATGAAGAATAATAAACGAATAAAACCACACTAGAGGAGACATACTGGGTCAGATGAAGAATAAAGAATGAATGGCCATTTGGATTAAGGCTGGTAATTTGTAGAATAAAAAAAACCTCAATTTGTTGCAATTTAAGCAGAAAGGCAGGCAAATTGATGCTGCTAGCATGTAAAGCAGCATCTAATGCCCACAATTAATAACATAACTGCTTCGCTCCAGATTTCTTTGTCAAGCAACTATAAAACCAGAAATCTCCATTCCATTTGACTTTTTAAATCTGAAGGTATTGATATGCTTCCCATCTTGCAGATATCAAATGCACAATAGCTATCAATAATTCCGAATAGTGCCATGCATAAAAAATTTATCGCATTATCTTTTACTACCTACCTGTTCCTTCTTGAGAATTTGCTTTCCCGTTGATGGGGAATGATCTTATTAGTTTTGAAATGAGTGTATGTGTGTGTGTTTACACTGTCATTGCACAATAAGCTCTTCAATCAGTTGCAACCTATCTGGCTCTCTATGCTTCAATCATTAAGTCCCAAGTGATGACATCATGAAGAAATACCTCTCATTATCTGAAACCAAAAAAATCTCAACCCCTGGAGATCCTTTTTTTTTTCACTTCCTCAAGCAATAGAATGAGCTTAGACTCCACCAAGTGAAATCCAGAAGAAATTCTCAAACTTCTTGACACCAAGTTAGAAAACTGGAAGACCTGTTTGTGGTGCAAATTAAACTTTTGAGAAATTCCAAGGAAGATTTTGGCAAAGCATTTTATTATTATTATTTTTGAAAAAACGTCAGAAAGTATAAATGTTTGACATTTTGGGGGAATCTTACATTCCATTGTATGTTAGGTTGAAAATTTAAAAAGTGTATTTGAAAAAACCTTTTCATTTCATTTGTAAAAATATAGAGGGGTTTAATTTTTTTGTCAATTATAATTTTTTTCAAGCAATTAACACTCTTTTTCATTAATTTTGGGTGCTCTTCTCTTTTCACACAATGCTTGAATTTGTACAATAGAAAGAAATGACAAAATGTAAAGATGTGAAGGATAGCTGATTTTTTTCTGTTTACTTACTCACATACAAAATTAGATAAATACTATTTATTATAATACTATATTATAATGAGAATCCAACAAAGTTGCTCATGTATCTCAAACTGCGGCATACAAGTTTATCCATTTCCTCTCTCCTCCCACCCCATTCCATCTTTCAGGGACAAGAATTATAAAGAGCCTGTATTCACTAAGTAGAATGAAGAAAAAGGTCTCAGAATAGAGTAGAGTAGAGTAGAGTAAATTAGAGTGGAGTTGAGAGGGTGAATCCAAAGAAGATTTTTAAAATTCTAACTTTGCAGGTGTTTGAAATCAGAGCACTGTTAGCTGCATGGGAGAAGAAGCTCAAATAAGTTGAACTTTCCCTCTGTATGAGCAATATTAAAAAGAAAAACCCCTAGTTGGTTCTTCCATATTTTAGATAGACACACCTTTTCTGCTCAAATTTCTGTTCTGAATGTTACATCTACTGTGCAAAAAACTGAAATGCAACTGCATTCATAGACAATATTTTCATCAACCAACTATCTTCACTTATCTGCTATCCAGGTTACACACAAAACTGTCCGAAAACTGGGAGTTTGGTGGATTCATAAAATGAAGGCTGGAAAACAATCATTGTTTGGCCGAGATAACAGTAAGGTGCGAAGCCTTGAAGATGTAAAAATAACTGTTTAGAATCCAGGAAGTGACATGGGACAAAATCCTTTACTAGTTGATAATCCAGCGTTTTCTGGGTATTTCTTTATAGGGGGAAAATGTCTGGACCAAATGTAATTTCTAATGTTGGATTTTGCCCCTTACCAGAGGGAGTTCCCTTGTGGAGTACTGGGAAGCCATTACCATGGCAACTCCGCTGAGTTGTACAATAGAAGCCATTTTACAGGAGTACTGTAGAAGCCATTTTAAGATACAACAGGCTGTATCTTAACAGAACACACACACCAAGGTGTGTTAGGGGTATCTTAGCCCCACAGTATTTTTTTCCACAGAGTAAGTCATTTGTGTACCAAGTTATGCTGGAACACACACACACACACCTTTTATATAGACAGATAGATAGATTTTAAAGCTACTGCTAATCCTTTTCATTGAACTTTGAACTTCAATACCATTGGTGACCTTGAGCTCCAATACAGTGAAGGAAAGTAAAATCAAATAATTCTGTATTTTATCACACCAAATGCATTGCTATTATCTTCTCATCTTACTTAACATGGGCCACTACTTTTTGGGAGCCTTCGGAAAGCATCTGAAAGTACTGACAAAGATCTCCATTATTGCCACTCACAATTCTTAAGTTCCAAAGTTGTGGATAAGAGAAAGGGAAACAAAAATTGCTCCCAAAGACCGAGGTAAAGCTTTACCAAAGTTTGAGTAATGGCTTTCTCCCTGGAGATGAGAGTAAGACAACTGCTTCCAAAACCTGTGAAGAGAAAATGATGTCTGTTGGATTATTTTTATCTTGAAAAGTCTTCTCACAATGATCTTATGAGTGCAATGTTTCTTTTGGAAATTCTTGACTTGGTAATCTGAATTTTGATCTGGAAATACTATCTTCTGAAGCCCTGGGAAAAGTAGATTGCCACTCCCAGATGACTCCCTCACAAATCTCAAGATAAGGGCTTGGATAAGGGAGTGAGGGAGTAGTATATATAGGACTGAGTCAAGTAGAAACTTGTTGGACTTGAATCTTGCTTATGAGTACTATTATTTGCATGCAGACTCTGCCTAAACAAAAACAAAAGATAATCTCTCTTTCTATTTACCTCCCCCACACCCCAAATCTCTTTAGCATTCCAAATTGGTTAGATTTCTTACAAAACTTCAGGGACACAATGGGAACTTGTCCCTTACAAAGCCACACCACTACTCATTTGGGTAAAGTAGTAACAGTCTGTCTAGAAAAGAGATACAGCTACAGTTGTTTTTAACTTTCTTTTTCCCATACCTCTGAAGTCCAGGTTGTTGGCTTACCAGCAATCTTTCTTTCATCTACAGTTTATTCTTATGATCTCTGTGGACTTGAATTGATTAGCATGACATATAAAGGAACAACATCTTAAATATCTCAAACTGTTGGATAAAATGTAATTATTTGAACACAAACATTAGCTCATCAATAGTGAATCAAGCTAATTGAGAGTTGATATTTACTTAGTCAAACAGTATGAGCCACTCTATACTCACAGAAATGTTTGTTGTCTAGGCTTTGAAGTTTACAGAAAAATCCCTCCAACCTATAGGAATCCCCTAAAACAGGAGTGTCAAACTTGTGGTGTCACGTTGTCATCACATGATGTATTGTGACTTCCCCCCCTTCGCTAAAACAGGGGTGGGTGTGGCCAGCATGTGATGTATCCGGCCTGCAGGCCACGAGTTTGACACTCCTGTCCTAAAAGTACCCAAAGATAGGTGCCACAATACTCCATGGGGACAGGGCATAATGATCAATAGCTCCTGAAGATATATAGGAATATAGGAAAACAGTAATAATAATTTATCTGATTGCTATTATGTTGAGTTGTTCAATCAGTTCAAATTCATTATGATCCAATGGACATATTTTACTAGGATAGTCTGTCAATCACTGTATCTATGAGTTCTTGTCATCTCTGATCTACCCAACTTCTCTTCTACCAGCATTTTATATTACATTACATTGAGAATAATTATATATAATTGTAACTAATTATCATTACATACTGTAGATTTCCAGATAAAGGAAACAAAATGCCAGTTTCAATGTTCAGTGATAGAATCAACATAAAAAATATTTTGTAATTGGCTCTATTGTTAATTTAATCTGGTGTTGGTTCTTTAATTCAATTCACTTTTACTAGTAAATTATATAACACAATACAATTTCCTACTGAATTAGTGGCTGGTTGACAATCATAGTCAGTTTAAAACATGTTTTCATATCTGAACAATTAAATAACTTGTTTCCTGTCCATGACAACTTATGCTTGAGCTTGTATGTTGTGATCTTTGCATTCCAGAGTCCAAAATTGAAGCCATAATAAATAACCAACCAATTTCTTAACTAGTGCTTGAAAGTAATGATATAAAGGCAATAAAATAATAACAGCTGCCTATTGGGAGGGAAAATAATACAAATAATACTTAAAGCTGACATACAAATAAATCAAATATGAACCAGTATTAATCCATGAGAATTTAGCCTATCATTCAATTCAATGAGAGAAAGGCAAGCTGTTCACAGAATTCAATCCCACTCAACACTGAATTAAAAAAGAAATAGAGGCATGGAGTCCCAAGAACATCAGGAGAAATGAATATCAAACATTAAGAAATGCTTAACTTCATTCTGTGTTCAGCAAAAGGAGTAAATAAAAAGAGAAATATCAAGACTCTTACTGCAACAAAGGCCAGCAGTTTCGATGTTTATTATTACAGTATAGTAAAGTGGGAGAAATTTACTAGATGTGACATTCACATCTATGTGTTAAGGAGAGCCACCTTTTGCATAGGTACCACTTGAGAATAGAGAAGATGCTTCAGGATTGAAGTGGGGCTTCAGGATGGAAATAATCGTCTCTCCTTTGCAATCTGTAAAGAAAGTTCTGGTCTCTGAAGTACACTCCAATAAATGGAAAGGAAAGAAACTAATGAGTCTCTTTCAATTATTTCCTTGTCCATATTCTTTAGTTGCCCTGTTCAGTGTATTTTTGAAACCATGGAGCTTGGGATCCCACTTATTAAAAATATGAATTTTGATTTGTTTGATTTTGGATGCAACTGAAAGGTGAATCTGGGATCAAGTCAGCTCAGCTGCTTCAGATACCCAACAGATAATACCTCTAAAGTCTAGGAGAGACATGTATTGGCGTGCTTTGGTCCAGCTGTGTTTTTGGGGGTTTCACTGTAAATCCAGCTCAATGGACTACACTGATCTCTTGAGAGTCACACTGGTTAAATGATGAAGGTGTCAGCATCTGAAAGCTTAAAATGGTTTCTGCCTGGCATGAACCAAAAGGCTGGCAAATGAGCAGAAGAGCTTAGGATACCCTGTCCCCTTCTGCATTTCTTCTGAGCAACTTCAGCCATGAGTAGAGATGAAAACAAGAGCAGAGCAAGCTTAAACTCAAATGAGCTCAAGCTAGCTTCGAAAGGTAAAGTTATTCTATAGAAGTTTCTGCCATGAGCAAATGTATTATTAGTCCAGATAATCCCATTTTGGGAAAAAACTGGGAATAAACAATCAAGCCAGATGTTAACTGTCCAATTAGTGAACCCAAAGCAAGGAAACACTCTTGGGAGAATTGAATTCCCAAAAGTAAAACTTTATTGGATGCACAATGTTGGTACTGAAGAAACAAAACCAGCTCTGGTTTCCCACACTAATACTTGTCCTGTTAAACAATACCTTCTCCTTTTCCCCACCCCTGGTTGATCACATTGTGCAATTATGAGATGGTCTTTTGTTATGAGAATGATTATAACCATCTGAAGCACCTGCAGCGGTGATCTTGCTGGCTCCATGCTCTCACAATCTCTGCATACATTCTCCACGTTCCATTTCCCTCCTCCCGGTTCATTGGCAAGTTGAAAGGAATTAGGTTTCAAAGAAGCAAAGCAGTTCAATCTTGACACCAGAAGATGATCAAAACTACTTCCAGATAGCTATTGGTTAGGGGAAAAACATTCAGGAAATAAATGAATCACTGACTCACTAATGTCCATTCCTGTGATTAACAGAGTACATGGCTAAGACACTATCACATCTACCATGGTTTTACTGTTCACCTATGAAAATGGGAAAAGTTGAGAGTAATGTCTCGTAATCCTAGCTTGGAAAGATCATCCATGGGTCATTTTAATTATAATTTTTACTACCCGTAGCTAGCAGCATTGTTATACACATGGAATACTTAAAGAAAGTATTGAAAGTACCCTACTTTTCTTCAAACTGGGATCCTTTTTACAACAAGATATCCCTGGCAGATTCCTTCTATTACATGAGGTATCTGTTTTGGCTTCAAATGGAAACTATTTGCTGTATTTTTGACCTCTTGGTTTGACCACAATGTCAAATTTGCACATGCTTTGAGTCAAATCATGTAAAATATCAATAGTTTAATAGTAAGACCAGCCTAATTAAAGGCTAGATTTGGGACATCTAAATTATGCATCAAAATGGTGACAACACTCTCTGTTGGCCAATATTTCAAAAGTTAATCCCTCTTAGTTGTGTCATCTATAATTATTTCAAAATGGGACATTAGAGACCAATTAAGAAAGTATCATAAAAATCCTTTGGGCCTAATTAAAAAGTTTTTCTTTTAAAGTAAAACGGTAATTGCAGATTAAGTACTTGATCTGGCCCGGTGTTGAGCCCAACAACTGAACTAAACTTTTTCCAGAATGAGGCCCCCAAAACTCTAGGGTCTTGTTTAAAGTAATTGATGTTGAATTACACAAGAGTTATATAGTATTTAACCACTAATTCCATCTGTGCTCTCCAATGAATTATAGCAATGTTTATTCATTATAGGAGAATTATAGCAATGACTTATTTAGCAAGTTAAACTTGGCTTCTAGGAAGTGACTGTGAATATTCCATCTCAGCATGGGCCATGGTACATATATATCAATACTAGCCAATAACCCAGTATTGCCTGGGTATTTATTTATAGGGGGAAAATATCCGGACCAAAGCCCACTTGTGGAATACTGTGAAGCCATTACCATGGCAACTCCACTGCATTGCATAGTAGAAGCCATTTTAAGGCACAACAGGCTGTATCATAATAGAACACTCCCCCCCCCGGAGGCATTTTAGGGGTATCTTACCCCCACAGTATTTGTTTCCCAGAGAGTAAATCATCTGTGTACCAAGTTTGGTTGGAATGGCTTGAGGCATTTCAGAGTTATGGTGGAACAGACAGACAGACAGACAGACAGACAGACAGACATACGTGTGTGTGTGTGTGTGTGTGTGTTGTAATTGTACTGATAAATAAATAAAGGGAGACTAGGATAGATCTATTTCGAGCTAATTAGCTCTCATCAGCTAGCCATACCCTTACTGGGATTAGAACCCGGGCTGTATATATCTTAGGCAGGAGTCTTAACCACTAAGCCACGGGTTCTCTTCCTTATCAGTTGAGCCAGGGAAATAGGTATGTATTTGTGTTACAACCCCTGGTATGACTAAATATGGGAGGAAGGTCACTACTCCCTCTTTCTGTCCTTCGGCTTATCACAAAGACCATGCAGGCAGAAAACCATATTTTTATTTTTACTGTTGCCTTTTTATATATATATATGATAATGCTGTAGGAAAGGCAATACTATTCTGCTTCTATTTAATAATTGATAGTAGCACATTCAAGAGTCCATGTCCAGAATCAAAATCTTAGAGAAGGTCCAGATTCAAAGCCAAATGAAATATGTTTCATGGGAAAGATATATTTAATATTATCTTGTGATATATTTGAGTGAAATAAAACAATAGAGGCTGTTAGATTGCATGGAAGAATGCAAAGGGACACTACAGAAGACTGATTAGGCTGATTTTCCATTTAACGGTCTTCTGTTCCTCAATACAATTCATATGGTCCACAGACTGTGAAACTGTGGGTAACAATCCTCTCATTTGTTTGTATCTGATTTACATTGAATCAAATCTGAGGTCCAATCTATTCCATATGGGCCTGCATTCCTGAAATGATATTTGGATTTCAAGGTGGTGATACAGGTAGCCTTCCTTTAGCGACTGTTTGCAGTTACGATGGTGATGAAAAAGTAATTTTACAATCAATCATCTCACTTACGACCTTTTTAAAGCTATAAAGCAAAGGAAAGCTGAAGTAAGATTATATGTACAGTTGCGGGTACATTTAGCAACCACTTCACTTAGTGATTGAGTTGTTAGTCCCAATTGTGATTGCTAAACAAGTATTATCTGCATTTCTATTAGTCAGATATTATTGTTCCTGATATACTAATAACTGCTCAACTAATAAACAATTCTGGATGATATGCAAATTAAATTAAAACCCAGTACATTGGGAAGAGATATATACCATAAACAAATTGCGCATAATAAAAGTCAAGGTAAATAGCCTTATTCTAGGACTTGGGGAAAAGGTGGTTTTCAAGGGTTACCTGTATTTTTTGGAGTATAAGATGCACCAGAGTATAAGATGCAGCAAGATTTTGAAGAGGGGAGAAAAAAAGTTTTTGCACTCTGCAAACCTCCCCAAAACGGCCCATTTTTTGCAAAACCGGGCCTGTTTCACCCCCCAAAAGGCATGAATAGCCTTTAGGGAGCTTGCAGAGTGCTCTGAGGGTGGGGGTGGGGGCCAAAAATGAGCAAAAAATGGCCCATTTTTCATGAAAATGAGCCCGTGTTTCATTAAAAAAGGGCATGGATAACCTTTAGGAAGCTTATAGAGTGCTCCTGGGGGCTGCGGGGGGGGGGAAGGTAAAATTGAGCAAAAAATGGGCCATTTTCTGCTAATTTCTGCCCTCCCCAGCCTCCCAGGAGCTCTCTAAAAGCTTCCTAGAGGCTCTGCACGGCCATTTTGGTGAAGGGGTCGGAGTTCCGGGAGGCAAAAAATGCTGTATTCAGTGTATACGACGCACCCAGATTTTCAGCCCCTTTTTTGAGGAAAAAGGTGTGTCTTATAATCCCAAAAATACGGTATTTAAAATACAACAGGGTTTAGTTGTTCCAACTTCCAGGGAGATGCTGCTCTGGAAGACAGATGCTACAACAAGCAAAGGCCTAGGCCTGTTCAGATGTCATTGTTTAATTATAGATACAATATGAAGGGAGCCCACCGTATCACATCTTATGGAAAGGGCAAAAACAATAGGAGAACAATGGTTCCTCATATAACGAGTCATGTATAACATCTGAAGGGTATTATACACGGATGTCAAATTCAATCGCGTCATGTGGCGTCACATGATGTATCACAACATTTTTGCCTTTGTGGAGCTGGGTTGGGTGTGGCCTGTGTGTGATGCATCCAACCTGTGGGGCCGCCAGTTTGACATCCCTGGACTGTTATAGGTAGCAACCAGCAATTTGAAAAGCTCATTGGCAATCAGGGCAGCTTGTGTAGCAAAAATGTTTCATGGGTGTTCCAAGCCATTCCTACAACTGCTTGCATCGCATTCTGGATCAGCTGTGGCTTTCAAGTGGTCTTCAAGGGCATCCCCATGGAGAGCACACCACCCATGAGGTGACTAAGATATTAGTGGCCATGAGAAGGGAATCACAGATCCATCCAGAAAAGCGTCTGATTATCACACCAGATGAATCTGTGCAAAGGCTTTCCTGGCCACAGCTGTCATCTATTCTTAAGCAGGAGCTGTGACTCAGGAAGACCTCTAAATTGCGCACAAATTCTATCTGGGGAAGTTAACCTCATTCAGAATTAAAAATGGAAAATCTTCAACACTGGAAGGGTCATGAATCCATAGCCACTCAGTTTTGTCTGAAATGAGTTTAAGCTTGCTCTTCTCCATCCAAACCCTGTTAGCTTTCAGGCAGATAGATCTCAATAGAGCTTGACAATATCATTTGGTCTACCAGGGGTTCTGAAAGAGTACTGAGTATAGAGTCAAAGTGGCTCAGTGGTTAGAGTGCAGTACTGCAGGCTACTTCAGCTGACTGCTAGCTGCAGTTCGGCAGTTCAGATCTTACCAGCTCAAGATTGACTCAGACTTCCATCCTTCCGAGGTGGGTAAAATGAGGACCCAGATTGTTGGGGGAAATATGCTGACTCTGTAAACTGCTTAGAGAGGGCTGTAAAAGCACTATGAAGTGGTATATAAGTCTAAGTGCTATTGCTATCACCAGTGGTGGGTTTCAAAAATGTTTAGAACCTCTTCTGTAGGTGTGGCCTGCTCTGTGGGAGTGGCTTGTGGCCATGTGACTGGGTGGGAGTGTCATGCCAGCCATGTGACAGAGTGGGATGGCTTGGCAGTCATGTGACTGGGTGGGCGTGGCCAACTTGTAAAATGTGGTGAAACTCACTTAACAACGCTCTTGCTTAGCAACCAAAATGTTGGCTCAGAAACTCTGGCATTTGAAGCACGCAAGTCTTAAAGCTGTCAAGTTACAAGACCCTTGCACCCCTAACCCTTTAAAAAAAAACCCAGGACTGTTCAAACTTGACAGCTTTAAGACTTGTGGACTTCAACTCCCAGAATTCCTCCTCTTGCTCTTCATCTTGATGATGTGCAGACGGGTGGGGGGAGGGAGCTGGAACCGGTTTTAAATGGCACTGTAGATTTGTGGAATCTCTTCTATACAAGAGGTTAGAACTGGCAGGAACCCACCCCTGGCTATCACCCACATATTGATGATACTTGACTCCATGTCAACAGATGACTTCATCCACAGTTTCTTGTAAATATTAAACAGGAGGGCAGGAATTTTGAACCCTGTGCTACCCTACAAACCAGGGACTTTGGAATAAAGCTTCTCCCCTATCACCAGCAAGACAACCACTGCAATACTGTGGCTCCCACTGTGGCTCCCAATTTCTATACAGCAGTTGGTTCAGAAGGATATTATGATTAAGGGTACCAAAAGTCACTGAGAAATTAAGGAAAACTGGAGCATTAAGGATCCAGTGGTCCTTTGTAAGGTATGTGCGAATGATATTGGGAGACTGGGTGAAGAGATGCAGCCTAAGGTATAATCAGATAAGAGGGAGGATAGCACACAGCTACATAGTGGGGGAAGCAAAGAGGGATGTAATTTATCTGCCTGTTTTTCTTGTCAAATACTGACTGTACCTTCCCCTAAGTGGCTTAGATTCCCATCATCCCTTTGCCCATGGCTCCTGGTTGTTACTTGACAATATCAAAAGTGCTCTTTATGGAACTCTATCAATTTGTTTTGATTAAACAAAAGGGTTGGGTCAGTGCTGAAGATCTGTATTGATTATTAGCTACTTTCTAAGTATAATTCCAGGTGTTGATTTTAAACTTAAAAACTGTTTGGATCTAAAAGTTGAGGCCCTCAGAATGGTAAGGCTTTTGGAGAAAGTTATGGTTCTTTTCTCCACTCTTCAATCCATACATTTTACCAGATTATATGTCAGACAGAACCCAAGCAGTGAACAAACATAGGACCATATCTAGAACAGAGAACATAGAGTAATTGGGTTGGAAGGGACCTTAGAGGTCTTCTAGTCCAACTTTATTTTATGTGGTTTCTTCCTTTCTCTGAGTAGGTTAAGAAAACTTCCTCGGGGGTCATTCTCTAGCTTTACTAGAGCCATGAGAGGACTAGAGTTTACTTCCCTCCGTTCCCTTTCTTGACTGAAGGAAAAACAAAAGGAATGTCGGCTTTTTAAAACTTCAATCCGCTCTTGGGAAGTGTGACTGGAGGGAGGGGGATTTCCCCCCCCTTGGATAAGCGGCTCTAAACTGCTCTCTGCCCCCAGAGGAGGAGGAGGGGGGTGAGCTTTGGAATGAAGTCACGCTCATAGCAACTAGCAGATTTATCTTACTGCAATTGCGAAATGAGGTGATGATATGACTTTTCGAAAACTTTGAAAACTTTTGGTTTGTTGCCTTCTGATCCCGGTGCTGGCGAGGCAAGATGGCACACTTCCGTTGTCTTCATGTACTTTGAAATTTGACTCCACCCACAGAAATTGCTGGCATTTTGTCTTTGTCTCCGTGACACTCAGAGATATCTCTTGTTATATTTTATCCTGGATTTGGAACAGTGGATTTTGCTGCCTGGATTTAGGCTTTAGAAAAGGTCTTTATTTGTCTGGACTGCCTGCCTCGTGATCTCTCTTGGCTATTCACTTCTACAATAGCTGTTTCCCTGTATTGACACAGACATTTCTGAGCTCCTCTTACTACAATGGCACCAAAAAAACCACCACCAGGGAAACCAGGCTTTGCTGGCTCTGCCCTGACATCCTCAACGTCCAGCCCCAGTGGACAACAGACCTTAACATCTTTGCTTCAGCCTAAGCCCCTTGAGGTGGACCTAACTCAACAGATGTTTCAAACGAGAGGACTAGAGTTTACAATGAGAAAGGAGTCATCATTTTAAAAACAATTTAGACTTTTATTAAAAACCTATCAACAATGCAAACAAATGAAAAGCAAATCTGTAAGAAAGAAAGGTGCAAAGTCTACTTTCCACACAATAGTCTATAACAGAAGGGGAAAAAAGCCAATGTCTCATTTTTTATTTTTAGTTCATTCTTTATTTTTTAAAATTCTCAATTTTTTAAAAAAATAAAAAAGATTTTATTTATTTATTTATTATATTTCAACACTGCCCAGCTCACCTAAGTGACTCTGGGAGGTTTACAAACAACATAATAAAATAATTAAAAAACATATCTAAAAGCATGTGTAAAAACAAAATACAAAAAAGGTTAAAATTTACAAGTTAAAAATGAAAAAAAAATTAGAAGGCTAAGTGTTTAATTTAAATTTAACTGTTTGTCCATTTGTTTTTCAGCAACTGAACTTATTTTATTACTTAATACAGGTTTGTTGTTATGATGCAACAAAAATAGTTCTTTTGAACTTTCAGCTTAGGCTTCAAGTATTACAGTAATTCGGCTTTGATATTCATTGGCTTCATAAGCATCTCATCAGAAAAAAAGGAGATTAAAACAAAGCCCAAGCATTAACACAGTGTCTGGTTCATCATGGAGATCATGTCTCTTCCACAAACAGCAGCTAATTTGTAGGATCCATGACAAACCTCGTATTGATTAAGGTGGATTTGCATGGAAGATAAGAAATCATATCAAAAATTCTCTGTTTCTCTGGGAAGCATGCTTCATCTTCACCATTCCTTTCAGGGCTTCCCACACTTTTTCATTTCTCAGGGTGTAAATAAGGGGATTTAGAAGTGGGGTCACCACAGCTGTCAGAATGGCCACCACTTTGTTGAACTCTAGAGAGGAGCTTTGGGCTGGCTGAGCATACATAAAAATGGAACTGCCATAATAGATTGTCACCACCGTGATATGTGAGGCACAGGTAGAAAAGGCCTTGCGCCTCCCAGTGGCTGATGGGATCCTGAGCACAGTGGAGATAATGTAGATGTAAGATACTGTGATGAGCAATAGAGTGCCTACAAGCATAAAGGAAGCAAGAAGCACATCAACAAGTTCAATGAGCTGTGTGTCAGAGCAAGAAAGCTTCAAGAGTGGGGTGCTGTCACAAAAGAAGTGATTGATTACATTTGGACCACAGAAAGGGAGCTGGGATATCACTACTGTTGGCCACAGGATGTGCAAAAAGCCGCCCACCCAACAACTAGCCACCAGAGAGATGCAGACATGGCTGTTCATTATGATGGGATAACGCAGTGGGTTACAGATAGCAACATAGCGGTCAATGGACATTACACTCAAAAGAAGCAACTCAGTGGATCCCAGGAAGAAATAGAAGTGACACTGAGCAATGCAAGCTGAAAATGAGATGGTCTTTTTCTTAGCCAGCAAGTTAATCAACATCTTGGGCACAATGGCTGAGGTGAAGAATATTTCCAGAAGGGAAAGATTTCCCAGAAAAAAGTACATGGGTGTATGGAGATGAACATCAGTTACTACAACACTGATAATAATCAGATTGCCCAAGAGAGTGAGAGTGAAAATAATAGAGATGATTGCAAAAAGGAAAATTTCTAACACCTGGACCTGAGGAAATCCTATCAGAATGAACTCTGTCACAACTTGTCCAAGGCTCTGGTTATTATTGATTGTCACTGCATCCATCCTAGGCTTCATCTGGAGAAATGGAAAATAAGTAAGTCTGCAAGAGGGTAGAATCACAATCACAATTAACTCAAAGAAAAGAACACCACTCTCAGTATTGTCTTGCAGAACTATAAGCTAAAAAGGAAGAGTTGGAGTGAACTATATTTTTCAAGGAATTATTTAGGAAATTAAATATGGCATGGAACACAGAACATACAAACAGAATATAGATGAAACTCAATCAACCAAAAACTTTTATACCTACAACATTTTGTATTTTTTGTATATTAAGAATGTCAAAAAATTAAGTGAATTTTCATATCATCTGGAGGTTTAGTAATGCAAAAATAAAAGTCAGCTGTTTCTTTGTACATCAAATATTTATTTATTTATTCTTTATTTATACCCTGCCTTTATTAAAGGTAGTCTTGACTTACAACCATTTGTTTAGTGACTTGTTGAAGTTACAATAGCACTGAAAAAAGTGAACTATGGTCATTTTCACACTTACGGCCATTGCAACATCCCCATTGGTCAAATAATCAAGATTTGGATGCTTGGCAACTGTCACGTATTCATGACAATTGCAGTGTCCTTGATCATCTGTTCATCTTTTGCGACTCTGACAAGCAAAGTCAATGGGGAAGCCAGATTCACTTAACATCCATATTACTAACTTAACAACTGCAGTGATTTACTGAATAACGGTGGCAAGAAAGGTCCTAAAATGAGGCAAAACTCATTTAACAACTGTCTTGCTTAGCAACACAAATTTTGGGATCAATTGTGTTAATGGTTGATTGTTTTATTTACGAATAAAAACTGTATTTTTTAAAAATAGCTCAAGGCATAGAACATATCTAATAACTTCTTCTTTCTCCTATTTTCCCCACATCAATAACCCTGTGAAGTGAACTGGATTGAGTGAGACTGACCAGCTCGTGGCCACCCAGATGGCTTTCATGCCTAAAGCGGGACTAGAACCCATATTCTCATGATTTGCTATACTTTACTGCTGCTTTACTGTTTTATTGGACTATGTACCAACTTATTTTTAAAATATAATAGGTAACTTGGAATAAGTTTGTGGTTTTTTTGTACTTAGAAGTACTTCTAAGCACACGGTATCCCATCATCACAATCATAATTCCAGATACAGTATTGCTCTTCAGGAATTCAAAGAACATAATGCTCTTTTTCCTCATTTTGCATTATGATCTTTCAGACAAGGAAGATGAGTTATGCAGTTTCTGACGTATTGTATTGATACCGAAGAAGTAATATAGTTCGGAGAACTTTCATACAAAATGCTTAGAATCAGAGAACCACTAATTGTCCCTTGAATTATATAATACTCGAGCATTAGAGTTTATAGCTAACCCTTTGCTTATTTGCTTTTATTAATCTCTGCACACTTAATGAACAACAGATTCATGATAAACTGAGCAATGGATCCCCCCCCCAACCAAAATAATGTCTAAGAAAGATTTTTCTTCACATAATAGATACAGAGATACTGTAAATAAATGTATAAAAAGTCATAAATTTACCTCCAAAAATGTACTAGTTTGTAGTGCAATTCTGGGCATTTTCAAATTAAATTCAGTAAGATGGAATCCCTGCATCACAGCCTTACAAATATTGTTCTGGTGCATAATTCGTATCTTCATTTCTTGTAATAGCATTTGGTTAATGAAACATATTGGAATAAACTTCTATCATCGGTAATAATATTACAACAACTTCTTTTTTCTTGAGAATGTGGCTTCTGAGATCAGAAATTGCACTGTTCATTAATACAAACACTAACCTCTGGAGGAAACATATCCCTGTGGATGTTTTCTTCTATTTAACAATTAGTCATTATATCCAATAATATGGAAAATATTGAAATAATAATGTGGTTTCTTAATAAAGATCAAATGCTATTATTCTCATTTCAATACAATACAATACAAAACAATAGCAGAGTTGGAAGGGACCTTGGAGGTCTTCTAGTCCAACCCCCTGCCTAGGCAGGAAACCCTATACCGTTTCAGACAGATGGCTATCCAATATCTTCTTAAAGACTTCCAGTGTTGGGGCATTCACAACTTCTGGAGGCAAGCTGTTCCAATGATTAATTGTTCTAACTGTCAGGAAGTTTCTTCTCAATTCTAACTTGCTTCTCTCCTTGATTAGTTTCCACCCATTGCTTCTTGTTCTACACTCAGGTGCCTTGGAGAATAGTTTGACTTCATGATTTCATGTCTTTACGTGTGGTCCTTTTTTTTTTTTTCCAAACTTGGTTTTCCGTTCTACAGGTAGTCTTTGACTTATGACTAGTTGCTTAAAAACTATTTGAAGTTACCACAGACTTCCTCAGATTTACTCATGACCTGCTTTGGAAATTCTGATGCTGCCCATGTCACCTCATCCCCATGGTCACATGATCACATTTTGGGCATTTAGGGTCATTTGCAGCATCCCACAGTCATGTGACCACAATTTAAGATATTTTTTGCTGGAAAGCAGCATTTGCTTTTTGTTTCTAGCGAAAAATGGCCATTAGGTACAATGGATTACCACTCAAAAAAAGAAGGGGGGGCATAACATTGGGTGCAGTCACATGTGATCCCGATCCTTTCCCGGCTGGTATGCTTTCACGTCTTTCCTCAAGCTTCTCATCTCAAGACTGATGTAACAAGGCTGTATTCATGAGTCTTAGTTTCTAGTTTCCTGATCAACCATATGGCTCTTCTTTGAATTTCCCAGTTTTTCTCATTTTTTTCCTCTTAAAATATAGGAGACTGTTTCTGAGGAGGAGGAAGTCTGATCAAAGTGATCAAAATTACATCAGTAATTGTTTCATGGGATTGGAAGCTCTGCTTCTGTCAATGTCGTCAAAACTATATGCTTACTTATAGGAGCCACATCACAGTCCTGAGTTATATTTAGCATGAAATCCTTTTATGAGCTGCTCTAGAATTTTCTCAGGCATTAATATCCAGTTGGCTGATTTATAGCTAGTTTTCCAGTTTTCCTTCCCCCCTCTCCCCCCGCTTTTCAGCAATTCCTAAAATTGCTCCCTGTCATTTATATATAAGGTTAACTTACATTGCACTTTTCATGTATGGTATTTCTGCTTTAGTAGTACAGTCAGAAATGGCATCATTAATTTTCACCAATTGGAAACAATTTTTTGGAGAAGCAAATTATGTGTTTGGAGATAAAGATAAGTTTTGGGGGTGTCTCCCATAGCACCAGCCCTTAGACCTTGTCATACGCTAAATAAAATAAATAAATAAGCTATTGGACCTGAGCAATTACATGTTAATTCATTTCTTGCACCAAGCCTCAAATATTCAGACCTAAGAAATACTGGCACATGTAGTGTCACACAATGGAATAAAAGTACACAGCAAGAAACAATAAAGTTAGAAGAATAGTATTTGTAGTAAGAATTCTGAAAGACGATGCTTGCATGCAAAGAAAACAACAGCAACAACAACAACAACAACAACAACAACAACACATTCTGTTGAGAAAGTAACAAGGTGATAGAGAGCCTAGTTACTTATTCTGATAGTGTTGGCATGGTGCATCCTCAGCTATCAAGAAGAACCTGAAATGAAGTAGAATGACGACAGTCCTGAGAATATCAATTTAATTCATACTATTCCATCAGTTTATTCATTCCAACAGACAGAACTTTGTGTCAGTTCTGATCATCTGCCTTCAAGTCTCAAGGCCATGAGGAGAAAACATCTCAATATCTATAACTTAGAATGGCAGGGAAAAAATGCCATAAATACTGGAGTACAAACCTATACAGAGGATCTGAGTGCTGTGTGCTTCATTAAGCAGGTATTCTGTGTATATATGCCTTCATTTTTGTTTGAAATCAAGAACTTAAACTTGTGGTGTTATGTCTGTGAAGTTTCTGTTGAAAAACCAGTTCCTGAATATCGGACTAGGGGTCTGGAGAATCAAGATTTACCACTATGTCTAGCTTGAAGCCTGACAACTATGTTCTTTCAAATATGGTATACCATCTGAGAGCCAGCTTGGTGTAGTGCACCAGGCTAGAAACCATGTGTTCATGCATTATAGTCCCATTTTAGGCATAAAGCACAACGAGTACTGTCATATACTTCTTCAATTCCATTTTCTCTGGTTTAAACATACCCAATTTTAAAATCTTCTTTCATTAGAGCTTAATTTCTAGTTCCTTAAGTCACATAACTGTCTTCACTTCTCTTTTCATAGGACTTTGGTCTCTTAATGATCTTCATTCCTTTTTTCTTGAGCCAGTTTTAATTTCTGTGAACCATTCTTAAAATATGGCACTCAGAGTTGGACAGACAATTAAAAATGCCCAAAGCAGAATAATGTGGAACAATTACTTCCACTGATCTGGAAAGTATACTTGTATTGATCCAACCAATCAGGTTTGTTTTGAATTACATTTCTGTCTTCTAGAATATTAGCTATTAGCCAACTACATGTCATTAACAAATTCAATGTATTAGATATTTTGATTAAAGACGTAGAGAAAGAAGCAGAGGAAATGGAATGTGATCAAGCAAAGGTCAAACAAATATATCCCTGGGATACTTTTATCCTTGCATAGAGCAGAAGGTTGGATCTATTGGCTTAAATTGTCTCTTCCAACTCTATAATTTTATTATGAATTTAGTGATAATGAAGATTGTCTAGACACTAAAAACTATGCTTGTACCATTGATCTGCAAATAATTGATGAAATCCTTCATGATTGCTGATACAGCTACAAAAAGCATTCATAAAAGAAATTAGCTCATATTGTTTGTGCAGTTAATTGATTGCCTGGATTCATCTTCATTTGTAATAAAACATTGAATTTACCAGATGTAACAGAATCTCTTTGGAATTTAATAAGAAATGTAAAACTTGAATAAAATAACATATCTGACTATATAAGAATAAAAATACACAAAATAAATTAAAAACAGGTGATAAGAGAAAAATAGTTTATATGAACAATATACTGTATAGATAACCCATCCTTTCTTGTTTGCCACTTTGCTTCTATCAAAACCATACACTGATTCATATATTACCTTTTGTTCTTTCAAAAGAACAGCAGTCCATCTGCATTTGAAAGACAAAGGTCACTCTTTTGAAGACAGCAAAGTCCACATTCTGGACAGTGAGAACCACTGATTTGAAAGAAGGTCAAAAAGGCCATCTACATTAAAATTGAACAGCCCTCTCTCAATAGAAGGGGAGGGATACAATACCACCTATCTCCTGTTTACAACACAGTCCTTTCAGCAGTTCCAAGAAGGTTCCACACCCATTTGCACTATTCAGGTGACCCTCAGGGCACAGATAAAGCTCCAAGTGGCTTCAATGATTCTTAGAAAGAGTGTTAATGATTAGACAATTGCAAGGAATATAAATCCTTCCATCCTCCACCATACATTCCAAACTGAAGAAGCTTCTTGGATGAGAAGCAAAACATCTTCAAAGAAATATGAAGTCCAATTGCCTGTTGAAAAAGGTATTTGCGACCTGGATGACTGACATCTCCATAGGTATTTGTTCTTTCAAGTTTTCATACAAGATATATATGAAAGACTCCCAAAGACTCAGATTAAATCTGGACCCGGTTTACCAAATTATGACAGTTTCAAACTGAATAAATGACTGCAGAAGAGTATTTAGATTTTTTTTTCTGTTTTGACTAGAGCCTAAGATACTTTGCTACAATACATTGGACATCTAATATAAGCGATGCTTAGATGCAGACAGGAACAAACTTCAATCCAAGAGCCAAAATTTTCCCACTAAAAGTCCAATGGCCAGAAAGTCCAATGGCCAGAAAGTCCAAAAAGCCAATGGAGCCAGAGTTTGAAGTTATTGTTTTGTGATAATTTGATTGTTTTTACTGAAACCAAGATTGGGACGACATTGTTAGAAATATGGAAAGGGAGTTTACTCAATGGCTGGATGCTGGATACATATTTCTCAGTCCATAGGGAAAGAAATAGATGTTACAGAAAAAATCCACTGGGTGACAGCAGAGACTAAATAGAAAAAGTAAGTTTTTTCCCCCTCAGATTTTCCCCCCATAGACTTAGGAAATTCCATCTCTGCAAAAAAGGCTTCCCTTTACACTTAGAACATTTTTTTCCAAACCCAATGTGAATGATAACTAGATATTCTAGCATTTAGAAAAATGCTTCTCTCTTGTAATAAGAAACGTATTGTGGCAAATGTATTACAGATGGTCTTCAGCTTACAACATTTCCTTAGTGACCGTTCAAAGTTACAATGGCACTGAAAAATGTGACTTATGATTGGTTTTCACACTTATAACTATTGCAGCATCCCCAGGGTCATGTGATTAAAAATTAGGGAGCTTGGCCACTGGCATGTATTTATGACAGTTGCACTGTCCTGGGGTCATGTGATCACCATTGTAAATCTCCTAGTCAGTTTCCGACAGCGAAGTCAAAGGGGGAAGTCAGATTTGCTTAATGACCGCACAATACTTCACTGCTTTTTTGGAAAATATATCTGTTTTAGATTAAAAAATAAAAATGTTTAAAATAAAGCTATCGAGTTAACATAATGAAATAATGTAAAATACAACCAAGAGTAGTAAATGCTTATTTACTCTCTTTTTTTGTCTTTTGCATTCCTATATTGTCACTTTAAAAACACCAGCAAGACAAAAACGTTTCAGTATCTTTTAATTATCAAACTAGTTAGTGAATGCCAATAGGAGAGGAGTCAAAATTTGGCCACTGGGAAAGAAAAGGAAGTTATCAACATGCTCTGAAGGTTTTTTTTGGTTCTCTCACAACAAAGAATCAGGTTAGCCTGAGGTCACAAGTGGGGAGAAGATCAAATGGCCCAATCAAATATACTTGGATAATAGGGATTGTGAGAGAGTCAACATTAATAATTATAAAATTAAAATTAACCAAGAACCAGACAAAGGTTTACAGGGCTGCTGATCTGAACCCCTTCCTTCCCGCCTTGGTTCTTCAGTGTGCACACAGTGGCAAAAAGCAGGAGAGGAGGAAGCATCCCTTCCCTTCCTCTATTACTTTCACAATGGCATCAGCTCTTCTACCACAATGCAAGGAAAGTTTTTCAATATAGCTGCTGGGAGGTCATGCCTCAAGTCTGGATGGGAGTGGGGAGGAAATCTCTCCTGGGGAGACTGGCTAGATTGGCAACTTCAAGAAGAAGAGCCCCTTGGATTCCTGGAAAGACCTTTACAGTTTGCAGTGGAAGGTGACAAAATTACAGAGCCTTTCTTTTCCTCATGCTCATGGAGATTTGCCTTGGAACGAATGCCCCACATTGGCAAGACTTGATGGAAGTCAAGGGGCCTCCACAACCTATGGCTTGACAGATGTGGGCTCCATTGCTGAATGGAATGATGTGAACGCCATTGTTCACTCAATAGATGTAGAATCCACTACTGATCTAGCAGGCATGGAGTCTATTCATAATTTAGCAAGGGAAATCCTGTCAAGAAAAGGATTCTGAAGCTCCCAAGAAAGCTCCAAAGCAGCTCAGAGTAAGCATGGCCCTGTTGAGACCACGTTGATATTAATATTGTTAATGCATTCTTGTTATTGTTGTTATATCACCAGTTAGTATGATGACTATTAAAACCACCTATATTTACTCCTTGATATGGGTTGGCAGGGTTGGCAGTGGTGGATTTAGGCCATTTAATGATGGGAGGTTTGTAAAATGCCATGATCAATATTCCTGATATTTCAACAGTGATATTTTCAATGCTGCATTGTTGGGTCCAAGTAATGATCTATATTTTTGTATTTCTTAATGTCACAATGAGTTATGTTATGGAGGCACGAACATTGGACATTACGTTGGCTGCAACGAGCTTTAATCTGTTTCTTTCCAGGCAAATGGGTCTCTTATACTATAGTTTTATAACATTTATCCTATTTAAACAATACAGCCAAAAGACAAACAGAGGTAGATGCAAGCATTTCATATGACTCATCAGTACCTCTAACATGGTTGAAGTCAGCCTCAAATATAAGATCTAACAAGAGCATTAATTAAGCCTACAACATATGCAGGAAACAACCAATGGCAAATTTTATGCCCACAAGAGGCATAGATTGACATAAAGCTGTTTCTGTCAATACGAAATGCTTGCATCTACCTCCGTTCATCTTTTGGCTGTATTGTTTAAATTATTAAAAGGGACTAAGTGTTTTAAATGACGAATTCCTGCTCAATCCTGTGAGATTCTCCGCCATTTGGCGAGACATAAATGCAAGATTGCCTGTGAACCTATGAAGATTACATTTTATGCCAAATGTATTCAACAGACGGTGTAGCCGGAATCACTCTGAAAAATCCTGCGATGTAAATAACGAAAGCTTTCACATGCCAATCTCAGGTGCATAATGATGACTCACAATGAAACATCACAAACAAGGCTTGTGAAACTTCACCATTGTTGTCAGATGTACATATTGAATGATCTTTTGCTGGTATACCAGGTTTTATATACATTATTTTGTAAAACGATAGTTGATCGTAGCGTGTATAATCTCAATAACGTTTACATAAATCTTTGAGTAGTTCACATGTGGACTCTGTGCTATTAGATGCTGGTAAATATGTACTTAATTGCTCCTCAGTGAGTTTGAATTCGCTACAAATGGAAGCACTAGTATATGGCTTGAGCTACAATGTAAAACCAGAAAAGGTCAACCGAGTACATGTTGAGGTGCAATTTGATAATCCTTTTGACCAATTATCTGAACTTCAGCCTAAAAGCATAGACTATTACAACCATCCAAAAATTAAGCTTGCCAATATTGCTTATGGATTTCTGTTAGCACCTATTAATGACAAATATGCACTCTCGAGAAAACATCTACAAGCACTGCATCAGGGGTGTGTTGCTAATCTTTTTACTACCGGTTCGGACACGCTCATTTGAGCTTGCTGAATGCCCTCAATGTGAAAAATGACATCATGTGCTTGATAGACGTTCAGTCTTTATTCACTAATGTTCCACTTCATGAAACAGTTGAGTACATGTGCAGTTTAGTGGAATCTAACCAGATATAAATCCCTATACCAATTGACATTTTCAAACAGACTGTTATGCACTGAAAATGTTTCTTTTCGTTTCCTTGGTCAGTCTTATCAGCAGATTGACAGACTTGCGATGGGAAGTCCTTTAGGTCCAATCATAGCTTATTTCTTCATGCATAGGATCGAATCGCTGTCATCTAATCATATATCCAGGTGGTCATATTATAGATATTATACACTGATTTTTTGCTCATCAAGACAGACTATTGATGACTTCATACTTTCAGGTTGGGATGAACAGCTGTCATCCCAACCTGAAAGTGGCCATCAAGTATGAAGTAGATGAGAGGTTGCCCTCCTAAATATACTGATAATCCGAAGAAGTGATGGCTCCATTAAAAGAATGGTACATAGGAAGTCAACATGGTCTGGCCAGTATCTGAATTTCTCAAGCTTTACCCCAATTAAGTATAAATGTGTGTTGGTATGGACACTATTTATATGAGGGCATGTCGAATTTGCACTGAGAACTATTTAAAATAAGAACTTGAATTTTTAACCCAAACATTCTGCTCAAATGGTTATACAAGGTATAATGACAGGGACAGTAAAATAAGAGAACCAAAGCCAACAGTTCCAGCTGCCAGTAAAAAGAAAGTATTTATTGATTTTAAGCCCTTTAAGGGGGATCAATTAGCATGCGACTCAATATTTAAACACCTTAATTCAGGGGTGTCCAAACTTGGGAACTTGCTGGCTGGGGAATTCTGGGAGTTGAAGTCCACAAGTCTTAAAGTTCCCAAGTTTTGGACACCCCTGCCTTAATTGAAGCAATTGTTGTGGGGGGAAATAAGAGGATGAAGAAGTCTTATGTATATCCACTGCCTTGAGTTATTTAATAAAAGTGTGATAAAAAATCTTAAAAAATAAAAATAAATAATTACTTTAGGCTGGGTGTGTTTGGGAAACAACACTATTTGACAGGACACCAGAGCTTTCAGGTTTGATTCTAGTTAATGTACAATAATGTGCCTGGAAGTATATCTAGCCAATGGAGGCTATTTTTAGTTAACTACCTGAAATTTCAAGCCAGGTCATTTTTTACCTTTTTGATCACAGTGCTCCTCAAACTGGGCCATCCTGAGGCCAATTTTTTGGCTCCTAAGTCTTGCACATTTTCTTAGCATACATCCCAGGCTTTCAAAGATGTATATCTTCGACATGGTGGATGATGAGATTCAGTCACAGGTGTGGAGATTACGATCAAAGCAGGTGCAAGCAAGTAACAGAATAAAGGGAGACCAGTTGGTGTCGTGGCAGGAACAGCTGGAAAATAGCGGAGCTCCACTGAGCTCCATGGAAACCAGCTGGTATATGTTTGCCTGGAGACCCTATGGGGTCAAAGCTGCCCTGGAGGAGTGTTGAAGAAATAAGAGGTGCTTTGTTGATCACGAAGAAACCACAATTTCCTCGTTGATCCAAAGAAAGCTCTCCCAAATGGCAGCAGGAATGACAGCCATTTTTGGCAAGTCACAACCTGTGACAACTGGGATAATAAGATTTGTGCTGGAGTGGTTCGTGGACAGAGCATTGAAACTGGGCAAGATAACTTCCAACTTTTATTCTAGAGATCTAACCCAAGTAAAAGAATTCCAAGAAATAATCTCCAAATGTTAAGAAAGTGGTGATTGAATACATGGAAAAACATTAAAGACTCAGATGCAAAAGAAATATCTAATGGAAGCTTTAAATCATAAAAAGCCTGGAAAAGATTTAATAACATCTTGAAAAGTGATTATTGGGAGAAACTTCTTTTCTTATTTTTATTATTAACTCTTCCTGATCTATTATATAAGGAAAGAAAAACAGAATAACATATATTTCCCCTCAAGGTTTGGATTGGCAGCCTGGTGCAGCAACTTTAACCTGAATCCCCAAATGAGGGATATTCTTTCTATGCAGACAATGCCAACCATCTAATCCACTTGCTTTCCAGTTATTTTTGAACAGAACCTCCCAGAACTGCAGTTCAGAATAACGGACAATTCCGGAAATGTGGATGCTTGCCATGGTAACCTCCAGCCAATGAGCTTAGCAGGAGCCAGTGATGTCGCTAACAGTCATTTTGATTTGGCTTGGAGCTGAGATTTGAAAAATATGGTTGCCTTCACGTAAGGGGCCTGGCCTATTAATTTATTGGCAAACTCTTAAGGGCCTTTTGTGCCCTGAATGAGCCCTGAATGAGCTTCAGCAGGGCTAGTTCATTTTAATCACTTTGACTATGCTTTTGCCTGATAGAGCCACTGTTAAGAATAGCAGTTAGCTAACATCCACTTTGATACTTACTCGAAGGAGCGAAAGAGGCTGACTACAGAAAAGATTATACTGTTTCTTAAAATGAATTAGCTGGAAAACTAGCTCTTTGAGTGCCTGGAGGACTTATAAAGTCCACATTCTTCCTTATTGGTGTGATACAGGCAACTGTACATAGGTCATCTTGGGAGAGGTGGGCAGGCCTCAGCCATCTGGAGGGAACCCAAACACACCTGCCATTTTGTCCTGCCCACTTGTGCTGTAGAAGATTTCTGGAGCATTCAGAATCTTCTGCAGCACTATTCAGACCCTGTTAAGGCAGCATAATGAAGCAGTTTATATCTGGGCTGTATGCCAGCAACATGAATGTGGTGGCCATTTTGTCCTGCCCACTTGTGGGCTGGGAGAAAATGGCTACTGACAGACAAAATGCTTGATTTGGCTGCCTTAACAGGGTCTGCACAGGGCTGCAGAAGCTTTTACAAAGCAAAATGAAGCTGTTTATTTTCGGCTCACATGGCAGCAACCAGAACATAGGTCTACTTTGGTGGGTAGGACAAAATGGCAGCTGCTTCTGGAACAGCACTATGTGGCTGCATAAAGAAGCAATCAATTACAGTGCTCTGAAGGCCTTGGAACTTTTCAAAAGGTAAATGCGAAGGAGAGTGTTTGACCTGGAAGTGTGGGAATCAGGCCTAAGCCTTGAGGGACCAATGGGAGTTGGAAAAGGCCTATGGGGACCCAAAGGGCAGGAAGCAGACCATGGGATGTCTCATGGGTGGGAGAGCCTTTGGGAGGACCAGGGCAGGTGGACCTGGGCTTTTGCTAGGCCTCTAAGAGCCAACCCCACCTTTGAGGCACCCCATGCTCCACTTAACACTCCTTAAACAACGGGGATGGACAGGTCGTTAGATGAGACACTTCACCTAATGACCATCACAACATGTGACCATAATGGCCAGGCTCTCAAACATTATCTGTACAATAATTTCAGATGTCTTTCTGAGTTTTCCTTTTTATCTCATTGTTATATAATCATTCTAATATTCACCTTAAAGAACCAGGCTAAATTGGAAATGCTTCTGTAGCTACAGTACAGTTGTAGTATGAGTAGTATTATTTTCAGTTAATATTACTGCTTGATTCTTAAAAACCTTTTAAGGTCTTCATTGGAAACTGTTGTACAATACAGCTTTAGATACTGTATGTATTGCCAACAGAAGTAATGTTTTTTCTGCTGTAGTAAATTCTCCAGCTTTTGTTAGTGTATAGAAAGTAGAAATTTATAAAGGCGCATTATTAACATGATGATTAATCCCTTTCAGAAAGGGGTCCCAGCAGCTTTGAAGAAGGTAGTGATGCACTCCCTTGGACACAGCTGTTTTGGATAACTTTTATCCAGTCTCCAACCTTTTCTTTTTGGGAAAAAATATTAAGAGTGTCAGGTCTGCCTCCATTCAAAACCCAAGAAAGAAAACTTCCAACTCCACTGAAGTAGAGAAGAGGTACTTTTACTGAGTTTGAAATGATAGCAGCGAAAACAAGGCAAGATCTGATTCAAAAGGTATGAAAGTTACAGGTTGAAAGTTTCCCCAAATCCCCCCTCCCCGGGTCTCATGCTAAGCGTCCAATCAACATCCCAAATAATGTCATGTGAAGCTCCTCCTCAGGTATTTCACCCATCTGGAGTTCTAGGATGGTTGGCCTTGACAGGGTGTAAACAACTCCACTCAGCAGCACAATAATTCTTGAGAGCAAACCTCTCTTTAAGTTCACATGGGTCTTCCCCTTACCAGTTCACTTCCCCAACCCAAATGCCATGCCCCTCCCTCCCCATTACTATGGCAGCTGATAGCAAGCATGCACCAAAGGAAAATCCCATGCTGGAGATCCAGCTTCATTAAGGGTGGAAGGCTTTCACCTGCAGACAGCCCTGGATAAAGCAGACCGTATGAACCCTTTTCATCTGGATATATGGTATAGCACTGAGACAGTATTGGTTGTGCTTGTCAATGGCCTCTGGACACCATGGAATGAGAGTAGAGTAATTGACCTTTATCTCCTGGATGTCTAAATGACTTTCAAGAGCATCTATGTATACCAAGACCTCAACGCGCTTTTTCAAGACTTTCTGGTTTTTCTTTGAAGGCGCTTCGCTTCTCATCCAAGAAGCTTCTTCAGCTCTGACTGGATGGTGGGGAATGGAAGGATTTATATTCCTTGCAGACAGCTGGTCATTTGCATTCTTTTAGCAAGTACAGTCCTTTCAACAGTTCTAAGAAGGCTCCACATCCATTTGCACTACTCATGTGACTCTGACAACACAGATAAATCTCCAGGTGGCCTCAACAACTCTCTAAAACAGGGGTGTCAAACTCAAGGCCCGTGGGCCAGATACTTAGATCTGGCCCGCAGGGCCACCCTAGAAACAGCGAAGGACCAGCCCATGGTGCCTCTGCCAGTCAAAATGGAGCTTGTGGGGGGGCAGGGGGGATATTTTCACTGGCAGAGAGTTACGGTAGGCCGTCACAAGAAAAAACGGAGCTTGGGAGCCCGTTTTTGCTGGCAGAGCATTTGGGCCACCACAGGCACCCCCGACATGAGTGACATCAAGCTAGACAAGCCCACTCCAGACACGCCCACCCCAGCCCCTCCAAGGTCAAACAATCCTGATCCGTCCCTCAATGAAATCAAGTTACACCCCTGCTCTAAAAGAATACAAATGACCAGCTGTCTGCAAGGAGTATAAATCCTTCCATTCCCCACTATCCAGTCAGAGCTAAAGAAGCTTCTTGGATGAGAACCGAAACATCTTTAAAGAAAAACCAGAAGGTCCAGTTGCCTCTTGAAAAAGCATATTTGGGACAACCATGACCTGGATGACTGAGAATCGCCATAGACCTCAATACCAAGAGTTGCGTCTCACAGTATACGTGATCAATCAATCAAAAAACAAACAAATAAATAAACAGATGCAGATGTATACTGTTAGATATTTCAAAACATAGCCCAAGGTTCTGCCTCAGTGACTGTTGGATATTAGTTCCAGTTGGGCAAGAATGAGGTTAGGTTCAATCTCAGGAAGACTGAGATTGTAGATCAAGGATCTTCTAATTCCAGGTACTTTCCAGCTTTCTCTTGCACCATGCACTGATTTACAATTAATGTCTTGGTGCTGAATTTCACCTACAAAGTCCTTCATGGTTTAGATCTTACAGGTGAAAAAGGTCTACCTATTTCAGACTGGTTTTTGCTCCTTCTATAGTATCTGGCAGTATTGGTGTGTTCCAGGTTTCATTAAATAAATAGTGTCATTTTAGAGGTGTACCTATTCTGTCACCACTCTTGTACTTAAAAATATCATTTCCCTCTGAGTTCCATAGGACCCTGATTTTGTTGTGCTTGAGAGCAACTTAAAAAGTTCTTCCAGCAGGCCCTAGCCCAGAGCAGTTTGTGAACCTGCATAAAGTACATGCTCTTAGTAATCTTTATATTTCCCCAATACAGTACTTTTATTAACTCCATGTTTGAATTTCTGTAATTTGTTTTTAAAATTTTTAATATGTTGACTTGCTCACAATTAAGTGGCTCAATAAATTGAATGAAATGAAATATCCATATTTAAATTAAATAATTTGAATGGCAGAAGGCTTTGGAGCAGCCTGTTTATAGTTATTCAATTAGAAAGGGATAGCAGTTGCTTCTTTTTTCCTTTTTGTTATACTACCTTTCTGTAGATTGCTGCCCCCCCCCCCACCTTGAAGGTCTGGGTGTGCTTATTTTCCCATGGATAGCCCTTCCTTCCTTTCTTCCTTCCCTTCCCTTCCTTCCTCCTTTCCTCCCTCCCTCTGTCCCTCTGTCCTTCCCTCCCTTCCTAACTATGGTCTCCAACAGAAATTCATGGATTCTTTACATGAAACTTACATTTATAATTGTTAGTGTGTCAACCTGGTTTTCTTATAGACAGTTGTGGGCTCCACTGCTGATTGGACAGATGTAGACTCCAGTGCTGATTCAACAGATGTGGAGTTCATCACTGATTTGGCAGATGTGGAGTTTATTCATTATTTAGCAAGGCAAATCTTTTCAAACCAACTGTTATGTTTTGTTTTCATCTTTCATGGGCATCAATGTAGAAGATATTCCTCCTGACATGTACTACTGCCTTCTCCTAAATCCTGGGCATGGTGGGGCATCATTGATGGGTTGCAGTATCTGTAAGAGGCTCTCTCCAAGATGACTTCCTGTCCATAAGGGGCTTGTGGGGCAAAAAGATGGACAGGCTGACTGGCTGGTCTGAGAAAGGGGAGGTTGAACTAGGTGGATGTTCTTTGACATGTCCAGACTGGTTAGGACTGAAGAGGCACAGAAATGGATTGAGGAGCAGGAGAGCTCTTGTGATGGAGACACATCTTCATTCTCAGGGGTAAGGATGATTTTTCAACATGACCAGAGGAGGTTCATGTCTCAAGACCAGGTGGAGGAGAGGAGTTCCTCTTGTTTGGAGGAACCCGGACAACCTAGCAAACTCAGCAGATATAGAGGGGAGGGATCTCTACCCTCTACCTCTGCTTCTGATAAAGGAAGAATGATTCAGGCCAACCCCATTAGCAGGTCAGTTGGCAAGCTTCTTAGAGCCTCTACTTGGCCATTCTTGAAAGAGGGCCCAGGGCTAGTTTTGTTCTTTGGCCCCTTCAATCTCTCCCAAGAGATGAGAAACCAGAGAAGAAGAGTTTATAAAATGTGGGATATCTCCATTGATAGCTTGGTGGGTAAAATATAGGAAAACATTAGGGAGGAGCCATTGGGAGGGAGGAGCTTGTTGGCCACATTTTTCAATTTCTGCAATCTCTTTTCCCTCTGGAATGCAGCCTTCCCTCCTGGGAAGCAAGACAACATTCCACCACACGCAGAGAGCTTTGATTTATACCTTCAAATGAACAATTGCTGCTTTCACGTTTTGATGGGTGTTCAAGCGACTGCCCAGAACCCCAGGATGGAAGATGTTAAGCCCTCCTAGAGGACAGTGCTTTCCCATGAATTTGAGCAATGCTTTCAAACACGTGGAGACTTTCACTTTTAATTGAGTTTCAGAAATCACCTATTCCTCTACTTTAGTATATAAGAGTCTTCAACATAAGAAGTTTGAAAAACTACATGGTGAGCTTAGTACAAGAAAATAATGGATATTCTCATAAAGAGAATTATGGAACATAATACAGAGAAACAAGTAAAGTGGAACTACAATAAGTCAAAATATTGACATAGATAGATTACAGGTAGTTCTCAACTTACAATAGTTCATTTAGTGACTATTCAAAGTTACAACATCACTGAAAAAAGTGACAAAACTGATTCCTGAAAAGAGTATTTTAGATTAACATAGGAATAACTGTGATGCAATGATAAGTAGTATGGAATAAATCTGATAAGCGTTAGAGCCCAAGGCAAAATTAATGGAAAAGAAGCACTCATTCAATGAACAAGTTGCAAAATGATCAGGCTATAGCAGCAAATGAAGTAATTGGAAAAATCTTAAAATACATGTATATGGTTAGCTTATGGAAACTCAGTCAAACTTCTTTAACTCTATGAAGATTGCATCGGAATTTGAAAATGGAAAAATTGCATTGGTGGATTTAGAAAAAATGTATGATGAGGTATCACACCGCCTCTTTCATATCCACCATGGTACATGGTTGATACAAAGGGGCATAGAGAGTGCTGATCCATAGAGGGGCCAATATTGGGCACATTCTGGTTTGTCCATAGGGCCGGGTTTTTTTTTCACTCCGGAGGCTTTAGGGAAGCTCCTGAAGCCTCTGGTGGGCCTCCGGAGGGGGGAGGCTACATTAGAAAAAGAATTATAGAGCTAAATTAAAGAAATATCAGAGGTAAGAACCACAAATTTTTCAAACTTGAAGAGATTTAATAGTATATGTCAATAGCAATAGATTTAATGTATACTTTAGGTCATCCTGTATAGTGTCCAGCCAATTGGTACTAGTGGTCTCTTCTTCTTTTTCTGCTGATCATTTCCAGCATGATTGACTTTTCGAGTGATTCAGCTCTCATGACATATGATAGCTTTTGTTTGATAATCTTGGCTCTGAGTGATATTTTGTCAAAGTTTGGTCTAGGACCAGGATGGCGAACCTATATGGCACGCAGATCCATTTGAGCATGTGTGCGCTGGCCAGCTGAGTTCAGCCTTTTTAAAAGCCATTTTTCGCCCTCCCCAGGCTCCTCTTTATAGGAGCCTGGGAAGGGCGAAAAGAGCCTCCCCCCTCCGGAGGCCCTCTAAAGGCTTCAGGGAACAGACTTTGGTTTACTTGTAGGGTCGGTTTAAGTCTTCCAGAGGCTTCAGGGACCTTCAGGAGACTTTCCTGAAGCCTCAGGAGGACTAAAAACGAGCAAACTGGAAGTGACTTCCGGTTTGCTCGTAGGGTTGTTTTTTGCCCTCCAGAGGCTTCAGGGAAGCCTCCCGAAGGTCCCTGAAGCCTCTGGAGGGCCTCCAGGGGGAGGGTAGACTGTTTCTGCCCTCCCCAGGCTCCTATAAAGCCTCTGGAGCCTGGGGAGGGTGAAAAAAGCACGCAGAAAATGGGGGGCATGCCTCTCATGAGCGCATGCGGGGATCACGTGTTGCATTATGAGTGCGGCACGCCCACGCACAACCCCACTTATGGCACGCAAGCAAAAAAAGGTTCGCCATCGCTGGTCTTCTAGGACTTCTTTGTTTGTTTGTTTGTTTGTTTGTAATTTCTACAGTCCATGGGAGGCAGAATAGTCATCTTCAACGCCATAGTTTGAAGGCTTCCACCCTTTTTCTATTTAGCAATTGGAAATTTATTGTGTTGCCTAATCTACATTTGGTTGGGAGGCTGATATTTTTACTATGTTTTCCAGATGTTATTCATGCCAAATATCTTTGATTAGTAGACTTGACTATCTCATCAAATTTTTTATGCCAAAAGGTTATATTGATGACTACCCCAAATGAAAAAATGACATTTTTGACAATTTTCCAATAGGTTGGAAAAATAATTGTGATATATGTGCCAACCTAATAGGAATAGAATACCTGAGATGTATACTTTTCTATTGCATTTTTGCATTGAAACTGCAATAAATCTGCCTGGTTTCCAGAATTTCTGACAATTTGTCTCCTATATAGGATTATCAAGACCAATATCTTGAGCTTCCTTTGAATTATATGGTAATCATCTACATATGATTAGAATAACAATTTATTAGCTTAGACTATTTAAGATTCTATTTCGTGGTCTTTTATTCCTTGATATTTCAGATAAGAGCATATCACATAGATACCATAACCATTTCAAATCATGTTCCATGAAATTTGATAAATGTTTAATCCACTGAACAAATATTTCAGTTGGTATCCAAAGGTACAGTATCTAAAATATCTAAAATTATTTAAGCAGATAATGATGTTTGATCCAATAGATCCAATACTTGTGTTCAATAAACGAATTACAATATATTAGCATACATTGGATTATTGTATGTTATGGAGAGAGTTGAGTGGTGGAATTTTTTTTCTAAAAATGAAATGATGTTCTTGCAAAAAGCACAAGAGCAAAATAAAAAGTGCGTAAGTATCAAAAAGAATAATGCTAATGTTCTGAGCCCAATATAAGTGCATTGTCCATATTTATATCTACAAATGCTTTTCCTGCTGCATAAAAGGGCCCAGGTTAAGCTCAATTATATAGTTTGAATTTTGTAGTTCAAATAATGATATAATATGCTGGAGTTATGTCTAGAATCAAAGCAATGTTTTAACATTTGATTAAATAATCCCTTTAGGCTTCAGGGAAAACTGAAAAAAATGTTCTCTAAAATAATCTTTTGAGATAATCTTATTTCTTCTTTGTCAGAAATTGCCTCTGGGATCGTAATTTTTCCTATAATTGAGCTGGCATGTAAAGATTCAGCAGGATGGCACATGATTAAACTGGAGATGCCAAACATTTGAAACTGTTGCCTGCAGGATAATAGCTCAATTAACTTTCCTTTTTGCGAAAAGTTAACATCTGCATGTGATACATAAGATGCACATTTTAATTAGGGTGATCCTAAACATTTTGTTATAATACTTTAAATAACATATTTTGTTATTTATACTGTATGTGACATTACAGTATTTTAAAGGGAAACAATTCTAAAGGAACTTACATTACAGCCAGCGTAAGATGTGACGTTAAATCATAACAATAACAAAAAGGATCCAAAATTCACCACGTCTTTCAGATCCGCTATGGTCATGTGATGTGATACAGAGGGGCATGGAGAGTGCTGATCCATAGAGCGGCCAATAGTCGCGCACAACTGAATGGCTGATGACAACAACGATGATGAAAAAAAATGCAACAATGATGATGATTAATCAAAGAATTGGATGCTCTTCAGAGCTAGGTTTACTGCATTTATTTACAGCACCAATCATAAGCTTAAAAATAAATAATCTTTATTTAATCTTAGCAGCCAAATTAATAATTGTGCATCATTCGGAAACTAATAATATAACAATTGAGTTCTGGATTAATAAGACCTCTTCAGTTTGTTATTTACCGGTATATATTACATTAAGGTGTTTTAAATGGAAACAACTCTAAGGAACATATATTGCAGCCAGCATAAGATGTGAATTTAAATTAAGCAATAGATTTAACAAAAAAGATTCGAAATTCACTTGAAGAAATATTCAAAAATGAAATTAATAAAAAAGAAAGGAGGAAATGCACCATAGCTTTAAGATAGAAAAAGACCTCAGTCATGCACAATCATGCATTTTTCCCCAACTTTAGAAAACCAGAGAAAGGGTTCACAGATGTTAAACATGCTGGTCTTCCCATTGGTCAAAGCTCACCTCATCCCCATCCAAAATTAACAGAAATGATTGATGGATCCCCCCCTCCAGCCGGTCACATGGGGGGGGGGGGAGAAAAAGGCAGGGGGAATCCACCTATTGCTTCCTTAAATTTGTCAAGACTGCAACACCACTCACAAGTCTGGTTCTTCAAGGCGGCACAGCCCAACTTATTCTGGCCTTCTTTTCTGCTGACTCAGAGACTGGAGGATTATATGTTAACCTGGCTGTGAGGAACAGCCCATTGCTGTTATTTTGGCATGCTTATGGTTGGGTGAGTCTAGAAAACACTATAAATTGCTTTTGGAGAATGACTTGGATGCTTTAATGGCAAGAGATGATCTGGTCTTTGAAGTTGTCATGGAAGCAACAAACAAAAACTGAAAGAAAAAGAGACAGAAAAGCGTCACCGAGGAGTACTAAACTACCTAGAGCTCAAAGGTGAGATTTGGGGATGGTCTGTCATAGTTATAAAAATCTATGAAAATCATAGTATAACAGAATCAAGGAACTTTAGAGGTGTTCTAGTCCAACCCCTTGATGACATCAGCAATCCTCAGAGCTTCCCAGAGAAACAGCTGTTCAACCTTTCTTTGAAAAGCACCAGATGGAGCACCCTTTACTCTAAATATTCTGTACTTTGCTGCAGAAAAATCTAGGACGTGAAGGGAAAAAATCTTGTGAAAGATTCATTGGGTTCTCAGTGAAGAAAACCTCCTTCCTTGACTGCTATTGCATATAAACAGCTCTAATGCTTCAATAATTAAAGAAAAACATCATAGTCATGCAATTCTTTCCCTTAACCAATTCCTCTCACAGATCACAGGAGCAGAGGAGAAATTAGGAAGACCCTCGGTCTTCTTTCCTTGTTGTTGCAGACATCCACTTATTTTAAAACTATACTTTATATTTTGGTAATTTTATTTAATAAAAGAATGCAGAAACATGTCTATATGCATCTATATAGGTACATTTTACAGATGAATATATAAACCGTTAGTGTTACACACAGAGTTAAAATCTGACTAGAGATGAAGGAACTGCCTTCTGAAAGAAATTAACTAAACAACAAGGTTAGATATATTTATTCATTTATATATTCATTCATTGTAATATACAGCTTTCTCCACAAAAGTTCAAGGTGGAGTATGTAGTATTCCATCCTTTATTTTTTCTCCACAATAAAAAGCGCATGAAGTAGCTTACCTGAGAGAGAGACTTGGCCCAGAGTTACACAGTGATCTTCTATGACTGAAGGCAAATTTAATCTTGGGCTTTCCATGTTCCTAATTAATTCTTTAATTGCCCCATCACATAAAAAACCATTACTATTAAATCTAGGACATCAAAATATGAAATTGTTCATAGAGCTTGCATATTGGACACTGCCTTCCTTCTGCCTTTGAAGGGATACTTTAGGACAGTGGCCCCAACCTTTCCAGCTTGGTGGACAGCTGTGTGGAGAGGAGAGGTTGATTCTGTGTAAGTGGTGGCACATGCTTTGTGTGTGAGCGCAAGTGTCCGTGTGCATGTTCACCTGCCACTTGCATGGCCTGGTTCCAAAGGGGCTTCAGCCTGGTAGTGGGCTGTAGGCTAGAGACCCCTGATTTAGGAAATGGTTAATTTGAAAAAAAAATGCCTTGAAAATTAAAGCAAGAGCAGGAGACTCGGGATTAATTAAAACTGTCCTCATGAGAATGCCACATCTATTGTATTGTGTATACCAAAACTAGATGCAGGCCTTATGAGAGACATCAACCCAAATGCAGTTCACTGCTTGCATAAAAGTGGAAAATTGAGTGCAATTCTCTCTTATAACTAAAGAGCAATGATTGGCTAGTGTAACTTATCCTGAAGTGGTCTTATCCCAGGCTGTTCTGAAAAGTCACTGTGCCAATTCTTTCTTATTCACAGGTTCTCCTGCACAATCTCTCCCACATAGTATACTACTCAAAGTGACTTTTTTTCATCTTGAGAGATGAGCTGTCCAGTCTTAGCTGATCCTGGGATCCTGAAAAACTGTTAGGCTCCTCAGTATACAGCTGTCATCTGCAGTTGAATGATAAGGTGGAAGCCAGCTGATAGCTCTTGTTACTTCCTTATCACTACCCTCACTCTAACCTGTTTGGTGAGTAATAACAATTCCCAGGGAAAAAAGCTTTTAATCAATTACTTATTTCGGGCTGCAGGCTTTGCTTATCCCATCACCCATTGTTATCATACAGAAAACTGGAGAATCTTATTCATCAGCACTGCATAATGACCTAGGCATGCAAGTATCTTGCCGTTCCACATCCTGTTTCAGGAAAAGCAACAAAAATCCTTTCTGTTTAACAGATACGGCTGTTACAAGAAACAAGTCTGGGTGATTTGCACAATTCCTTATTAGGCAGCAGGTTAAATAAACCAGAAGCGGGGGGAATCAAAACACTAGGAGTGGTGTCATTTCTTGTGCATATACATAATCTGGAAATGGGAAAAATGATATGTTCTGGGATATAAGAACTGTGTGATTTGATTACACGGATGACACATTCCTCAAATATTCTGTGTATTACAACTTTGAGCAATTGCTCTGTAAATGATCTCAGTGTTGAAGTTTAACATGAGTTATTTTAAATGGCCTTTGGGGAAAATGTGAACTCTTTTCTGAAAGGCTTTGGGCTACTGTCCACTAATGAGAGATAAAAAAATCCCCCCTTTGGTATCTTGCTGGCTTGCACTATTGTCTAAGGTTTCAACTAATAAAGCTTTAATATCTCAACCCTGAATATTGTGCTTTCTCAGCAAAAAAACTGTAGAACAAAATAATTAGATGTTTGGCAGAAAACTGATTTCAAGGGTAAAATCTAGGTTGTTGGGTGTTTTTTTTTTTGAATTGCAACAGTTTTGCAGGGGTAATCTCCTGCTATTCTTTTAAAAAGTTCTCATCACTTCTTTTTTAATCATTCCTAGCTCCTTTGTTTCAGGCAATTTGAAGAACTTTATAGGAACCAAGTCACGATTCACAAAGAAGTAACTTTCTTACTACCATATCTTCAAGCTGCATCTAGATGTAGTTTTTAATATAAAAATGTTTATTTATTTGTTTGTTTGTTTTATTTGTACCCTGCCATTGTTATTTTTAATTCAAGGTGGTCAACGTATATCAGGGGTGTCCAAATTTGGGAACTTTAAGACTTGTGGACTTCAACTCCCAGAATTCCCCAGCCAGCATGGGTGGGTGATTATGGGGAGCTCAAGATACTCCCACGTGACACCTCTCCTGCACGAGCTGCACTGGCTACCTGTGGTTTTTCGGGTGCGTTTCAAGGTATTGATTACCATCTTTAAAGCGCTCCATGGCACAGGACCCAGTTACCTGCGGGATCGTATCCTCCTGCACACATCCCTACGACCAATCCGCTCTCATAGGGAGGGACTACTACTGGTACCGTCCACCAGGCAGTGCCAGCGGGCGACACCTAGGGGTAGGACCTTCTCTGTGATGGGCCCAACCCTCTGGAATGACCTCCCCCCCGACATTAGAACTACCACTGACTTCCGTTCCTTCCGTCAAAAATTAAAGACTCACCTGTTTCGATTAGCTGGCCTGGCACATTCTTAGTTTTTACCTCCCGGTGGATATATTTTAATGGGTAATTTTGGGTAATATTTTAACTCCTGGGTTATTAGAGTTTTTAATGTACTATATTTATTATTCTATATACAGTCTTGCAACCTCCTCCACCTACGTATTTAATTATTTAACTGTTTTATGTATGTATTTTATAACGCATTTTAGTGACTGTACACCGCCCCGAGTCCCTTTCGGGAGAGGGGGCGGTCTATAAATACGAATAATAAATAAATAAATAAATAAATAAATAAATAAATAAATAAATAAATAAATAAATAAATAAATAAATAAATAAATAAATAAATAGTTCCCAAGTTTGGACACCTCTGACATATATCCACACACCTTCCTTCTCCTATTTTCCCTACAACAACAACCCTGTCAGAGGAATTGGGATGAGAAAAAGTAACTGGCCCAAGGTCACCCACCAGGCTTTCATGACTAAGGTGTGACTAGAACTTACCCTCTCCTGGTTTCTGATCTGATGCCTTAGCCACTAGTCTAAACTGACTTCTTTGGGGATTTAGAATTGGAATTGAGAAGCTCTTGCTGCTTCATTCGTAGACTTCATGAATGAATTCATGACGGTATGGTTGCGTTGTTTTGTCTGGTGTTTTATGTTATGTTTTGTTGTTTTATACACGAACGGTCTGTACACCGCCCCGAGTCCCTACGGGGAGAGGGGGCGGTCTATAAATTTAATAAACCTAATAAACCTAATTCAGATAAAGTTTTTTTCCCATTTGTAACTATCATACCTTCCTATCTCTTCTTTCTTACCATGAAGTATAGAAATCACTGCCCATTGACTTTGATTGGTAGCACTTGAGGTTTGTCCATATAAGTTACCCTGAGAAATAGAGCAGTCCTTCATTAGATGATTAACATTTGTAGATTGCATATGCATATAACATAGCAAATTCTCCCCAAACAACAGAGGATTGCCATATGAAATAACAGAAACTACCTATCTGTATAATAAAGATGTACTTGTAAAATGTTTGGTTTGCACTAAACACAGCCGGTGCAAACATGCTTTAGTTAGTTTGGCGTGATTACAAAAGGAGATAACATTAATAAGAACATGAAAAATCCCACTAAAGGGATGTGAGCTTGTGCCAAAAAGTTATATATGGCTGCTTTTCTCTTTTGATATATATTACCCAGAGGCTATCACAGCCATATTAAAAAAAAACCAGAGTCATTTGTGAAGTTAGCTAACGTTAGTCATAATTAATGGAATGGAAAAAGCAATAGAACTTTTAGTTTCAGCATGTTTCCATTGATTTTAATGGGACCTATTTGGGACTAAGAGAGCCAGTTTGGTGTAATGGTTAAAGCACCAGTCTAGAAACCATGAGATTATGAGTCCTAGTCCAACATTAGTCACCATTGGGTGGGTGACATTGGGCTAGTCATTCACCTTCAATCCTAGGAAGGAGGCAAATCACTTCTGAAAAAAATTGTCAAGGAAACTGCTGGGACTAGTTCTGGCAGTTATCAGAACTCGAAAATTGACAGAAGAAGGAAAGAGGGAAGAAAGGAGGGAAGGAAGAAAAAAAGAAAGAAGGAAAGAAACCAGAACTAGCTATAGTTGGCTTGCATATTTGAAGACAATATATTCACAAATGAAAATGTGAGAGGTGAGAATTTCTGAAAAAATACTGTGAATTATTTTCTTCTCCAATGGCTTCCAAGTTGATAACATCTCTGTTTCTCCATAATAAATAATAAAACAAATCTGCTCTACTGAGTGCCTTGACAACTAGCCATGGCAATGGGAAGCCTCTTGTCACCCAATTTCCCTAATAGCCTTCAGTGTGATGACCTCCATATATTTTAGAGCTATAAGAAAACCATCTGTCTGAAAACTTATGTAATAGTGCTGATCTGTAGAGAACCAACTACAATGGAACTTCAGATCTTTAAGTTTCAAAAAGTGATAAAAATAATGCATTATTTAGGGGGAAAGAGAGCAGTAATTGGAAGAGTTTTATCTTTCTGCCCTTCCTGTTGTCCCCCCACCCCCCAGACATTTCTATTAGAAATTTCCATGGGAAAAATTATCTTAGTGTAGCAGGGTGTAGTAGAAAACATTGATGGGAGATTCTTTTTAATCTGTCACTTTTCCAACTTATATCCTTTTATTTTCCCATAGATTCGATAGAATCCTGATTCTCAGAAAAGTTGCAATGTATTGTACAAATGGAGCAATATTTAGCAACATTCTGTGAAAGAAAGTCAGATTGATTTGATAATAACAACTGGGGGTAAAAAGGAGTCAGGGCACCCATGTGCTTGATTAAAAATAGAGATAACAACTTCTGCTGTGCATCAGCTTAAAACTTGCAGTGCTCTACAATATGATTCAGTAGTTCCATTGTCCTTCCATTTCAGGGACATGGTCACTACTCACCTGGGATGTTCTGTAATCTCTCCTCAATAACAGCTTTTGAAGAATGTTAAATCTGGCTAAAGTCCTGTTGAATTGAATTTGGGGACTGAGAAAAAGCTGATTTTAGCTTTGCCAGTTGTGCCCTGTCTCCAAAGTGCTATGAGTTTATCTTTGATGCACAAACTGATAGAAAGATCTCATGATGGCTATGTGGGATGATAAGAAATAACTTAAGAATTTTATGTAAGATGCTACAACTCATCATTTCATATGACTGTTACACTGACTGATAGCTTAGATAGAAAGATGGCTAGTCTGACCTTTATTCCTTAGAGTTTGAATCCATTGATTCTGGTTCCTGCAGTCTGGGGAACTAAAGAATAAATTCTTCATATATTTAGCAACACTGTATGTTTTTGAAGAAGACTCCCTTATCTATTGGAGATCTTGAAATGGAAGGGGGACAATAATCTCTCAGATATACTCTAGTGAACCTCAAACAGAGCAAGAAATTTAGATGACCTTTAGATACCTTTCCAACTCTATGTTCCAAAGGAGCTTTTCTAAAAAGCAACTAGACTTTCTTAGTTTTTTCCCCTTGAAAATGTTTTGCTTTCCATTTTCAAGGGAACCCCCCCCCCCAAAAAAAAAAGGTCCAGTTGGCTTTTAGAAAAGCACCTTTGGGACAACCATGATATACCTGGATGCCTGGATGATTGAAATCTCCATAGACATTCTTCCAATTCTATGATTCTTCCAAGAGAAGCACAAGCGTGGAATCTGAACTTTGATAACAATCTTAAGGATTTCCATCATCTTATTTGTCAAGGATTACAAGGAGGCAGCAGTGATGGGCTGCTAACAACTTTCCTCTCACTATCAGAGTAGCAATGGATTAGCAACAAAACTGCTCTATTGCCTTATCATTAGCTCCAAGAGCTGCTGCCCTGAAATAGAGATACTAAAGAATGAGCTGCTGAAATAATATTCCTGAGCATTTTCAGCTTCATTTTGATTTATCTGCTGGTCATAGATGGCTTTGAGCAAATAGGCTTTTTGCACTGAGTTAAAGCCATAACCACCCCATTTCCTTTTGTGTATCCACAGAATGAGGTTATAAGAGCTGTAAGGAATATTTTTTCTTTCCTCATGCCAGGGATCATTGACAGATCACTTTATAAAGATAAAGCTATGCTGGTGTGGAAAAAAAAAGCATGACATTTCTGTTTTAGTAGTCTTCTCTTTTCAAAGGCTATGGGTGGTGTTATCTTTGAGCCTAGTAACCCAACCATTTCTCTCTTGTGTATGAAATCTTTTAGTCATCTGGTTCAGAGGAAGCTAACAGTAAGAATGTGGGGAGCTTTAGATAGCTAAATATCTTCTGAAGTTACTTAGTAGTTGCTCCAGAGAAAAGCACAAGTGATATTTTAAACAATGTTTGGGGGAAGAGAAGGCACGTTTTAACCTGCAGTCTTCCTGTGAATTTCTGTTTTGCCATTCCTGAGGAGCAAGGCGCCAGCAAGCAAAGGAATGACAGGAACCTTCTGAAAGAGATGGATTAGGGATACGAGTCCAGACTTCCAGTTTTGCTAATATCAAATGCTTTATTAACTATGTTATTGTATATTTAAATAAAGGCTAGATATCCACAAATGGTCACTCCATATCCCTGCTGTTCAGCTCCTTTGACAAGCCACTCATACTGTGTTTTATTTGCTTTCATTACCTCACAGAGCAGAGACAAGAAAGAAGAGCACAGAGATGGCCCTTTCACCTGCACAGTTCAAAATCTTGGCTACAGAACTGGAGGCTCAGCACAGACCTGGGGACAACAAAAGAAAGCTGCAATGAATATACAATAATCACTGAATATTCAACCTGAATTATGTTTATATCTGATTTCTTTTTGTCTCTTGTTAACCCAGTGGATAGACATAAATGTTGAACACAATGATAAATTGTATTCTCATGCAGCTCACTGGATTTGTGGTTTATTTTATACAATCTATGTTGGGAACTGCCATGAGTTTCTAATAAGATGGGTGCCTGTATAAATTATTTATTTTAAAAAAATAAATAAACACTGCTGGAGTTATTTTCTAATTGCTGATCAGTTTAGATTTAGCTTGATCAGTTATTGTATATTGCCCTGAAAAAAAGAAGAAGGTGCCTCCTCGTCTTTCTTGCTATAAGTTGCAATAAAATTAATTACTCAGAAGCATAAAATATTCCTTTCAAATCCATGTTCTTGAGCCATTGCAAGCACAATGACAGCAGGACCAACAGCTGCCTTGCCAGATTACCCTGCAGGAATTAAGAGCACTGTTGGACAGACTATGCTCAGAGTATGTTGTATCACAAGATTGGGATTTCTGCCCTGGGTTGCATTTTTTACAAGGGCAAGGTCCAACTCAAAAGTTGTAACATTCATTTTTTTACCTTCACTAAGCAGAAGCTGACTCAAAGTATGTGATGTAGTACTCACCTTCTGCCCTCTCCCATCTTTCCCTCCTTTGGAGTAAGAGCTAATATTGGCTTAACAGTATCTCTGAAGTTCCATCACTAAGCATACTTCCTGGAGCATTATTTTACCTCTCAAGCAAGTATTGGTGCTAAAATGTTCTTCCTAATTTCTGCTCTCAAGGTCACAGTGCATTGAGAGTTCTGTCTTTTTACTCTGCCTTTAGATTTCCATCATGCAAGAGCTATGGAGACCATGGGAAGTAACCTGCTGCTGTACTATTTAAATTGTTAGAGAGAAGCAGTTTCGAAGAAAAACTTCATAGAGGGCTTGATGCAGTTGATCCAGTGGATCTATTCACCTGGGCATGGACTGGTAATCATGGATCATCAACAATGTGAACCTTGCACTATCCATGCTCTCTTCTAAAAGCTTCTTGTGAAGGCATTTGTTGGTAGCAATTGATGCATCAATGAGTCACAGTGAGAATCTGCAAATTCTTGCCCCTTTCATGCTTACTACTTGTTCTTGTTGAGCAGTCCTTTTATGCCTATTGATCCCCTTTCACTTCTGTCAATCCTGATTGAACACTGCCCTAAAGAGTATTGATGGTTTGCATTCTTATAATGTGCCATCATCAGTATTAGATGAGGTTGGAGAGAGTGCAGTGGTGGAATCTGTCAAAAAAGTATCACTTAGTCCTATATAAAGAAAAAGCAGAATAAAACCTGAAGCAGAAACAAGTGCTTCAGAGCAATTTGGAAACATTTACAAAAGCTTTTCCTGTGGATTTAAGGATGATGACGCAGAATCAGAACTAAATAGTCTTTATCCCTTAATTCATTTGTTGAAATTTGAAGCTAATACTGAGTGAGTATAAAGCCCTTATTGGAGGTTGAGCAATGGGTGTATCCTATACTGTATATAAGGATATACATGCCACTTCAATAACAGAAAATCCCATTTTTTTTCTGGTCTTATCTCTACTTGCATCAGATGGAAGTCTGTATAATTGAAATATATGAAGAAACTTCACAGAAAAATACCATGTTAAGGAAGAAAATAAAAAGAAACCCTTTCCTCAGCATATTCAAGGAAGAACTACTACTACTACTACTACTACTACTACTACTACTACTACTACTACCACCACCACCACCACCACCACCACCTCCTCCTCCTCCTCCTCCTCCTCCTCCTCCTCCTCCTCCTCCTCCTCCTCCTCCTCCTCCTCCTCCTTCTCCTGCTGTCAACTGGGAAACCAGCTGTATTTCATAGTAATCCTTATCTCATCATTGTAAGAATGCTACTCTCAATGTGCAGTTCAGGATAAAATGTCTGGGGTGTGTGTGTCCTAGTCTGAGTTTATAATGTTATAAGGAGAATATAGGAAGTGTTATTTGCCCAAATGCATACAACTGTTTTATTGATTTCTATTTTTCTTAGGATAAAGTTCTCAGAGTTGTTCTGGAGTCTAGTGGCTTCTAAATCTCATAATTAAACAAACATATTTTTCTTTGTTTCTTTTTTAAAAAAGCAAAATTTCTTCCTAAATACAGAATTATTGTGCACAGGCATTGAGGGCAGAAAAGCTGACATAAGCAGGCTGAATTTGCAAGTTACACTGTAGCCATATGTAAAAGGAGTCTGATAGCATGCTCTCCTTTGCCCTGTTCTCCAGAGAGATACATTTAGGAGCAGAGAATTAAGCATTCACTTTCTCTGCCACAAAACTTCTATCCAAGGGTGCTTTCCTGTGAGAAGGAGCTTGCCAGACTAATATTATAATGAAGCCTAAATTTGGTCGGCTGCATATTTCAAAAGAAGTTTATGAATATTCTATTCACCTGAAGAAAATATTGTCCTAATGTCAGTCACTGAAACATATTTATAATATCACTTGTTTTAGGAACTGGGGAGAAAAAGAAGAAGAATCAGTGGAAGTCAAAGCTTGTATTATTTGTATCTTGGTATTAACAGAAGCCTGAGGGCTCAGCACAGCAAGTTGAAACAAGCAGTGTGAAGAAAATATCTCTGATCAAAGGAGGCATGCAAAATTATGGCAAAATGGGTAAAAGGCAGTAGCAGGACAATTATGAGGGCAAACTATGGATTGAATGTCAAGTGTGGTTAAAGCAGTTGGATTCTAGCATTGGGTGTGTCTCCATGTGCATGTGAGGAAGAGATAATATCCGGGGGGGGGGATTCAGCAGCAAAGTGACAGTCAAAGGCTGCAGTCTCAAAACCATTGCAGGCAATGAAGTTACTGTGCAGTCACTGGGGGGGAAAGATACACGTTACATTCCAAGGACTCGAAAGTGTGTTTGAACTGCACATTCCAGGAGGAAACCATGATACAAAGAAGAAGTGGGTGGGAAAGTTATCCGCTTCTTTTTCCTTCAGGGATGTTATTTTGACCAGTTTCCCTGCCACTCCTCCTCCATCTCCTCCTCTGTCATGCCTCTAGCCAGAGTAGAAACAGAAAACTTGGTCTCTGCTCTGAAATGATATACTTTGCTAACCTCTAAGGAGAAGGTGGAGTAAAGGACCCGGAGAAAGAGAGAAGTTTTGCAAAGAATTCAAAAGTGAAATCATGAGGACATCTCCGCAGGTAGGATGGAGCCCACTTTTCTCTCTCTTTGCTCATCTCATTTTAGGCATTTATCTTCTCAGGCATTAGTTGCTTTAATTTGAGAACAAAAAGATGTGTTGCTAATTCGGTCCTGATATCCTGATACCACCACACAAACGTTTACCAGCTAAAATGGAACTTGTATTTCTGCTTTTGTGTCTCTAAGATAGAGGAATTATCAGTTCAGAACGCAGAGAGTTTTTTTCTTTTTTTTCTTTCTTTTTAGCTTTTTAGCTCATTTACAGCCAGACTCAGAATTAGGGAGACAAAATTACACATCAAAAACTTTCAGAGTATAGCAGCAATGTATCTATTTTTAGAAATTAGGGCATTCATACAAAGGCTTCCTCTGCAGCAAAATTTGTACATATGTATTGATGAAAACAAATATCGGATACTGCTTCCATGTGGTGATACCTATTTCCCCATGCTCTACTGAGCAACAATTATATCTTTCTAGGGAATTAAATTTTTAATTCTCTACTTAGTCCACTGCGGATGTGCAGTCATTTCCTAACTATTGAACAACAACATTCCAAAAAGTGTTATCTACAGCTGCTTTTGAAATGTAATGATATACAATGTAATAAGTCATATTTGGGGGTCTGGCTGCACTGATCTTGGCTTGTCAGATATTTTCATTTACAAGAGTTGACCTCCACCTCACCCCCCCTCCCCATCCCTCCTTGAATATGCTGTGCTGGATTTGTTTAAGCTAAACATATTTTAAAGTAAAATCAATTGCAAGTGGTAGAGATTATCCTTAAGAAATATACGAATACATACAAACTCGCTGACATTTTTTTGTGGTTTTTACGTAGATAAGTCACACTTTATATTAATAGCTCAGTTTAATTTAATAACATATGTTGCAATGAAAACTTTTTTGATGATAAAATACCTATCACATATATTCCACTTACTTTGCAGTGAGACCCTTGTGTCTGTCTTAATCCTGGGGAAAGCCCATTCTACCTAGTTCTCAGTTTTGAAGCCAAACTGGGAAAAATAGTTGTCTTCCTTCTGTTAGAAAAGCATAAACAACTTTTAAATCTTTTAAATCAGAACAAATTGAAATTTGAAGGAGCTAAAACATAAGAAAATGCTAAATACCATAAGATTCACAATAGGGAATCCACATTATAAACCACACACTTCAGTATCTGTTTTCGTTTTAGCTAAAACAGAAGAAAATTTTAACATAGGCCACCTCACTATTAAGTATTATGCTTGCCAAATTTCACAGAGCATTGTACTGTGTCAGGTTTAGTTCCTGATGATTATTTGGACAAATGTCTGTCAACTTGATTTGTGTTTAGTATTAATTCATAGGTCTTCTAAAAATATTCTTGGAGGTTCTTTATATGCCTCAATATTATGAGAATGTAATAGCACCGAGAATGAAACTAGATCACGTGACGAGAAATACATATGGCAAATCTCAGAACAACATTAATGGGTTTTTTGGGCAAAGGAAAAGAGAAGTAACAAGGAATTAGAACTAATGCTTGGGGCTAAAAAGCAGTGAAGAAGAGTACATGAGATTAATTTATTCATCTGTTCCTAAAACAAACCAAAAACATCTCAAACCCTCACAGCTTCAACCTTAAACTGTCTACCATGGACCTCGCCCCATTCCTAAGAGGTCCGTAAAAGGGACACGCATAAGAGCACCAGCGTGCCTACCGTCCCTGTCCTACTGCCCCCATTTATTTGTATTCATTTCCTTTGTTCATGTCCATGTTCATAATTACACCTGCTATCTTGTACATATTTGACAAACTAATAAATAAATAAATAAAACTTACCTTTAAAACTATCATATAAACCAATCTGACACAAAATATATTCTTCCCATCCTCCAACTTCTACTGGTGAGAGATGGGAGATAGTAAAGCAAATAAATAATTAAAATAACATTTATTTTTCAAATTCTCTGCTAGCATCATTTCTGAGGTACAATCTTTGATATAACCAATGATAATCTGATTGTAAAGGACATTCCAATTACAGAGCAAATCTGACATCATTGAATCCAGCATTCTCTCTACCCTTTTCCTGCCAAGGTGATTTATTTGAGCAAGAACAACATTTGGCACGGTCAGAGTTCCTAACCTTCAGATCAAAAGTAGAATTTTATGGAGAATTTTGTATCAGGAAAAATTAACCTTGTCATTTTACAGAATACCAAAAATAGCACCGAGCTGCCTGATACATGCAAAGTTCAGATTTCACGTAATGATACAGACTTCACAAAATGAGAGAACAGCTGATATTTACTTATATGACATTCTTTTTTTTAAAAAAAATTAAAGGTTAGAAATGTTGCACAATATTCAATAAAGTGAAGAATATTTCTGTACTATGGATTTGCTTTGATGTATTATTATTAATACCTAAGGCTACACATATATTAATGTTATTTTGATTTGGAAATTAGATATAATTATATATTGTCTACACCTTAAAGATTTTTGTTAATTCTGCTATGTTTTCTTTAATGAGGCTAAGTTTTGTTTTGGCCTAGCTCCAAATAAGAAAATGTAAGATAGCTCCTTACTAATTTTGTCACTGTTTTAGAACTGAGTATGAAAAAAACAGGGTTTTTTTCCCCTTTAGAATGACATGCCCCAAATTTCCCAGTCCAATTCTAACAGTTAGGAGTACCAGATGTTTTAGCCCCTACTCCTATGGAGATCACTAGATTTAACCAAGTACTATTGTATGCTGTTTGCATCTGCTGATTTAACCTTGGTTACACCAAGAACCCCAGAAAATGGTTTTTCCAAATCTTTTCCGTGAATCTTTTATTCCAGGGATTTGGCAATCCTTGCTTTATAGGCCTGCATACAGAAATGGCAAGAGTTGAGGATGACCTGGAAGTGATTATATGGCTGAAGGTGCTAGGTGGGTCTTGGGCTTTCTCTCTGCATAAAATAATCGTTTTCCTCCTTCCTCAGCTGCCAATCTCTTATGATTATCTCGCACACTTATATCTGCAGAAACAAGATGTAACACAATGCGACCTTCAGATTTCAGCTCTAGAAAATTATAGAATTATGTAAAAATAATCATGATGGTTGGTTGACGAGCTGACAAATGTTCAGGAGATGGTTTGATAAACAGACTGCTCCAAGTTTCTGCATTATTTATGAAAAGGTTCAGCTCTTTGCCACTTCATAGAAAAATTGTTAGAAAGAAAAGGAATAAGACTACATTTTCTGCCCTAAAATATTCAGGCTGTTAATTTAGTTCCATATGAAAAATATTGTTTTTATAACTAACTCAAGGCAATAAACATACATAATATTTCTTTCTGTTTAACCCACAACAATCCTATGAGCTAAATTGAACTGAGAGAGGGTGATTGTCCAGTGGTGGGATTGTTTTTTACTACCGGTTCTGTGGGTGTGGCTTGGTGGACACAGCATGGCTTGGTGGGTGTGGCAGGGGAAGGATACTGTAAAATCTCCATTCCTTTCCCACTCCAGGGGAAGGTTACTGCAAAATCCCCATTTCTCCTGATCAGCAGGGACTTGGGAAGCAGAGAATATGTGGGGGCGGGGCCAGTCAGAGGTGGTATTTAACGGTTCTTCAAACTACTCAAAATATCTGCTATCGGTTCTCCAAAACTGGTCAGAATCTGCTGAATACCACCTCTGTGACTGTCCCAAATTTACTCAGAAGGCTTTCATGGCTAGGATAGGACTAGAACTCATGGTATTCAGGTTTCTAAGCCAGCATCTTAAGCACTACATCTAACTTGGCTCTCTTGCAGAAAATCGTGCTGAAAATTGTGTATTCTATCCCTTTCAGTTCAAAATATTAATGAAAGTACTGTGAGTTTCTCACTTGGAAGAGTTGCCGTGGATTTGAGACAATTGCCAGAATGGCAAAATGATTTAATTATTGCTTTCATTCTTTTAAAAAAGACAGGCATTATGTGTGGTAGGACAGACTGAAAAAGTGTCAAGCTTATAAGATTCAAATACTTCATTCTGACCTCTGTATTATACTAGTAGTGATTCATAGAGATGACTGTCAGGTATATTTATTGTTGGCAAATTTGGGCCAGCATATCCTTTGCTGCACTTTCATCATTCTGTACATATTGGTTTTCCTTTACTTATGCTGTAAGCTGCTGCTTCTCAATTTCAGCAACTTCAGGACCTGTGGACTTCCCCTCCCAGAATTCCCCAGCCAGCATGATGACTGGGGAACACCCACACATCCTGAAGTTGCTGATGTTAAAAAACACTAATGCACTTGCAGCAGTTTTTGCAAGTGCCTGTCTGCCATTTATTTTCTTTTCATGGTTAATCAAGACTTGAAAAAGTAAAGTCTCCATTAAGCTCAGCTCCCAGTGATTTCATGGAAACATCCATTTTGTTTTCTTGTTAGAACTATGGGAGTACTGTATGCATATGTCTGTATAGATATATACCGTAGTTTAGTTAATCAGACTATGCCAATAATAGCCTTTCTAAAGGAGAGTGCAATATTTGGTAACTTCATAGATGTGTCTAGGTGATTTTTGTTTGGTTTGCCTTCTGGGATGATAATGATGATGATGATGATTTGGACTTCTCTGTGAGGCCTGTCCCAGCTTGGGCATTTAGGAATGAAAGACCCTCGACTCCATTTTCAGTGAAAGGTATATGTTTACTAAAGCCAAGTGGTTACAGTGTAAGTAAATCTAGATCTGAGGATTCCCATGTAAATTCTGTAATTTTCCCTTTCCCCAGGCTCCCCGCCCCCCATGTTTATCTTGTGAGTGTCCAATAAGGTTCAAATTAGCTGTTTTGGTAACAGTTCTAAAGTTTCGTGTCTCTTTGGTAGGTGTTCACATTCGGTTCCCATGCCTGTGTCCTTGTATCGTTCAACTGTAGTCTCTGGTTGGCCCTTCTGATTCCTTTCATTCCCCCCTCACTGTATCCCTCCCCCCTCCCCATACATTACAGCAGTGGTTCTCAACCTGTGGGTTGGGACCACTCTGGGGGTTGAACGACCCTTCCACAGGGGTCGCCTAAGACCATCGGAAAACACATATTTTCGATGGTCTTAGGAACCGAGACACCAATTTTATGGTTGGGGGTCACCACAACATGAGGAACTGTATTAAAGGGTCGCGGCATTGGGAAGGTTGAGAACCACTGCATTATGGCAAGCTGCCATCAAAGCAAATCAGTGCTGGCTGCTTCCCAGTCTAGCTTAAAGCCTTGGTATTCCCTGGAGGTCAGTTACGTAAGGATCAACCAAGTCTGTTTCTGCTTAATTTCTGAGCCCAGACATAATTGCCCAGGTGTTAATATTTTCTATGGGTTGTATCTTAGAGATCAACTAATTGATTATGACATGTTTTTGTAATCTCCACTTTAATAAATGTAGGTTGTCACTTTTGTGGCAACAAATTTGACAGGGTTGCTTCTCTAAAAATGATCAATGAATGAAGACTCTGAGTAGTAGGTGCAAATTGATTTAAGGTGATGTTATGAAAGTTTAATTATGAAAATTGTTATGTAAGTTCTATCTGGAGTATTTGATATGACAGGTGTGCATGTACTACCTTCAGCTGCTGACTATATCATCTGATGCCCAAGGTTGTATTAATTTTTAAGTGCACAAGTAAGAGCTTGCAGGGTACCCTGTCATCCAATTTTTAGAGACCAGGAAGAATATGAAAGAGTTAAAAAAAAGGAAAGGGATTTTAAAATCCTCAAACGTATTTCCCATGTATATCCATATCCACTTTAGTTCTGTTGATTTACTATTTTACATTATACCTAAACTGTTTCATTCTGGCAATTTGTTCACTTCCATTTCTGTTTCCACACATACTCCTATTTACCCAAAACATTTCATTTCATATTAAATAACCCCAGCTTTGAATACCTTGGAATATATCCCATTTGTTGATAAATTTTGTATGTTTATTAGGAACATAAAAGGCCTCATTTAATTAAAAAGTGACATTGTAAGTATTGATAATCATATAAGATTCACACAAATAATAAAGAAGTGATTCTGCTTAGAAAATCTGAAGTATTCATGGAAAATACTAATTGTATGATTCAGTGAAATAGTCATTTTTGTTAAGCTTGATATTCAAATATCAATGCAATATGAGTGTCTTTAAACAATTCATTAATATGTTACAATAGAAAATAGTATCCAATGAAGGATTTTTGTATAACTGCACTTCTTATATTTTAGACTGAGTGTAGAGAATTCACGCTGAACTACTACTCTTAGCCTCCTCCATTAATTCATTATCTGTGTTTTGATACTTGTTCCCTGATTTTCACCTGACTTCAAACTTCTCCTGATTTTGGTTCCTGGATAAGAATTATTGCAGTCCTGTCTACCCAAGGAAATAACTGGTTGCTGTGTTTCTTTGATTCCAGAGTGATGAAAGCCCAAGAGGGACTGTGCAAAGATGTCGTCAAAGAAAATCCCTGTTCCTTTATGTTCTACTCTTCAGTGCTGTCATTGGTCTTGTGTTAGTCATTGTCTTCTCCATCATTACATGTGATCTAGGTATTAGAGCTTTCCTTTTTTTAATGACTTATTCTGTGTTTGTGCATTTGAAGCAGTGGTGGGTTTCAATTTTTTTTAGAACCTCTTCTGTAGGTGTGGCCTGCTTTGTGGGAGTGGCTTGCTGGCCATGTGACCAGGTGGGAGTAGCTTGCCGGCCATGTGACAGAGTGGGATGGCTTGGCAGTCATGTGACTGGGTGGGCATGGCCAATTTGTAAAATGTGGTGAAACTCACTTAACAACGCTCTTGCTTAGCAACCAAAATGTTGGCTCAGAAACTTTGGCATTTGAAGCACACAAGTCTTAAAGCTGTCAAGTTACAAGACCCTTGCACCCCTCACCCTTTAGAACCCCCCCCCCCCCAGGGATGTTCAAACTTGACAGCTTTAAGACTTTAAGGTTTAGATAGGTCTCTTAGAGGCGGGCGGGGCGATTGGTGAGCCAGCCAATCAGTGAGCGGTGGGTGGGGCAAGCATGGTGCGGATGGGCAGGGGGAGGGAGCTGGAACTGGTTCTAAACAGCACAGTAGATTTGTGGAACCTCTTCTCTAGAAAAGGTTAGAACTGGCAGGAACCCACTCCTGATTTGAAGGCACTCCCTTATCACTTAGTTCTCTCCAGGTTGAGCATAAAAAATGAGTGACAAAACCATTTTGTCAGATTGAGGGAACCAAAAATGCTTAATTAAATCTGAAGTTGCTTCATAAAGTTGCTTTAGGGTGGTTATAATGATTAAAAAGTATGAAAATTGTAATCATACACAATTCTGTTCAGAAGCTTGTTGGGATTCTAGAAGTGATCTGCTTTTAAAAGGGGATCAGGTGTTCCTGTAATGTATAGATGCTGTGTGAGTGTATCTTACAGAGCATATTTGGATGAAACGTTAGCAAAAAACTGAAATAAGCTCTCCTTTGGGCTATATTCAGAGCAGTATGATAGCATTAGAAGAAAAACGAGGGAATCAAGTTTCAGAGCTTTAATGTTTACTTACCAGAATAATAATTTGTATTGATAAAGATCTTTACCAACTAAGATCACCACAGAGTTATGAGAAAAGTTGCACATATTCTCGAGAAGTGTGATTATTGTGTTATGGAAATCTCATCAACTTCCATACTCCCAGAAAGCTCTTAGAAGACCTTTACATCTTAATGTTTAAACTGCTTCTTAAAAATCCCTAGATCCCCTCATTTATCATAGTTTCTCATTGAAGATAGCAGTAATATCAAATACATTTGTAGAAAGCACTTTACACTATTAGTCATATTTTCCTGTTCCACATATTTTAAAATATTCATGAAATATTCAGTGTAAATATTTCTCCTTCAGTCAAATATTTAGTTTGGTTACCACCTTTTAGAAGTTACCATTTCTCTGATGCTTCATTGACCAAACAACATTACTGAAACATAAATATATATGGCCAAAAGACAAAAGAAAGACCTTGGGGAGGGAGTAGACAGATGACAACAAATTCTATTGTAGATTGTGCTTAGTAATTTATATTGCCATTCATGATATAAAGTAAGATATATAGGTAGGTGATCTATGGCCTGATTTATGTCATGTGACTTTCAAGGAATTATGGGAAGCCCATGCCAAGGTTACTTACATTTTTCTGAGCAATGAGGAACTTATTTTGAAAGAATGAAAAAATCCAAAGGAAAAATTACCGTGTTTCTCTGAAAATAAGACAGGGTCTTATTTTCTTTTGCCCCACGAAATATGGCCTTGGGCTTATTATAGGGGGAGGGCTTATTATTTTCTGGGCAGGTGAGAAGTGAGGTGCGCCTTTTACCTTTCCAATTCCTTCATGTTCCTCGCCATTATGTTCAGGGAAGCCGCTGGTAAAAAAAATCACTTCTCGCGAGTTCAATCAAACTTCTTAAAGTCGCGAGATGTTTTTTTTTTTTACCAGGGGCTTTCCTGGACACAATGGCAAGGAAGGCAATGGACCTGGAAAGGTAAGAGGCGCGCCTCGCAGCCCAACACTGCTCACTTCACCCCAATGGTGAAGACAGCCTGCCTGGTTCCCTTCACCGCCGTCCCTTTAGTGAGAGGTGGCAGGTGGGGGGGGAGAAGCGAGGCACGCCTCTTACCTTTCCAGGTCCGTTGCATTCCTCGCCCTTTGTCCAGTTGAACCCCTTGTAAAAAAAACCTCATGAGTTCAACTCGCTAGGATGCGTGTCTCGCTTCAGCCCTCACCTGCCACCCCTCGCTTGGGGCGAGGTGGGCGGCATTGGGCCACGAGGCGTGCCTCTTACCTTTTCAGGTCTGTTTCGTTCCTCGCCCCTTTCATCCATTGAAGCCCCTTGTAAAAAAAACCTTGTGAGTTGAACTCATGAGGTTTTCTTTACAAGGGGATTCACTGGACAAAAGGGCGAGGAAAGCAACGGACCTGAAAAAGTAAGAGACATGCCTCGCTTCTCCCCACCACCACCTGCCACCCCTCGCTAAAGGGGCGGCGTGGAAGGGAACCAGGCAGGCTGCCTTTACCATTGGGGTGGGGTGGGTGGTGTTTTTTTGCACGAGAAGGAACAGGCGGGAGGGGGTGATCGCATTGCTGGCCTGCCGCTCTTTTTGCGGCGGGCTCTTTTTGCGTGGGAGGGAAGGGTGGGGGGTGGTGGAAGCACTTTGCTTCGCCTTCCACTGTTTTTGTGGCGGGCCCTCTTTTTACCCCGCAAGCTGTACTGGTAAGTGGTACAATGGTAATGGCAGGGACTGGTTGTGCATGTGCTTAAATAGTTGGGGTGGGCTTATTTTCGCGGGAGGGCTTATTATGGCGCATGCTTTAAAAAGCCCGATTGGGCTTATTAGCAGGGCATGTCTTATTTTCAGGGAAACACGGTAGGTGGAAAACATCCATTAATAAAATTGCTCTTTATGGAAGTCCACAGTATTTTACACACACACACACACACACACACACACACACACACACCTCCAGAGATTGCATATGCTATGGGTTTTCCTGAAGTTATAGTATAAAACAATCTATACTTTTCAGTAAAGGCAAGATAATTTACAATTCTTCCTCCCTGTTCCTATGTTTTTCCAGAAAGCTGCAATACTGTGTCCTGCCTTGTGCTCCTGACTAGACTGCAGGAGGCTCAGAATGCCACCATTGATCCTTGTGAAGACTTCTTCAGTTATGTGTGTGGCAACTGGCAGGCTAATAACACATGGGACATTGATATACCTTCAGTGAATGTGTTTGATGTACTTTTGGAAGAAAACCATCTCATCATGAAGAAACTTTTAGGTAGAGGAACAATGCATATGGTTACTTCTATGGTCAGAATCCTATGCAGATATCTAGGGTGAGGGTGGGTGGGGGTGGGGGGTGGGAAGACCAGGAACATATTCTAAATAGGACTGCTAGTAATTATACCATTAATGAACATATAGCATGTAACAGACATAGATTCATTAAGTACTAAGATTCTTTATACCAACTCCCTGTTATCAAAAAATCTACATATACTCCCAATTGCAAGTATAACAACCTGCAACGGAACAAATTTAAAACCAATTCAGATGGTAATTTTTTATTTGGCAAAAATATCACTAGATAACATTTCCTACTCTTTTGATATAAAGAGCATTTTGTTTCTAAATGTATCAAACTGGAGGGGTAAGGAGAGCTTTTAGCTAACCATTTCTATATGCATTCCTTTTAAATCTGTTTATTCTTTTGAATCTATTATTTATTCTTATTCATATTCCACTGTGAACCCATAATTTTAGGGATTTCTTTTTGATTACATTATTTCATCAAGTGTTGTTCAGTTTGATGCATGAAGTATGATTCATTTATTCATCTCACTTGTAGTACAATTACCAAAATCTCTGCTCCTTGCAGTGCTATATTCTTTCTTCTGACTGTTAAAAAAGTTGATTGGATTCTGTTAGAGATTCTTGGTTAAAAAAAAATTCACTTAAATTTTATCACTAGAGTTTGTCCTCTTGGGATTCTGGGATGGTGATTATGAAGATGATCATGATTTTAATGAATAGGTTCTGTGGCATGAAGAGGTTTGAAACCTTTTGCATTCTACTGTCCCTCATTCTTAGCCATTTGTGATGACCGTGGTAACCCACGGTAACCCAATGTTACCATATAACATTTCTGCCAGTTATATATATATAAGAAATATATATTCTCCTCTATTAGTTGCCTACTTTCTTCTTGACTTTTCCTTTTCTGCATTCTGCATTCCTCAATTCTACATATCTATCATCTCTACTACTTCTGTTCCTCCTGCTCCTTTCTGCTAAAGAAAAATGATAGCCAAGTCACCTAACATTAATAAAAAAATTCAATACAATAAAAAACAAAACTTTCAAATGGAAAAAGACTACCCATGAAACATAAGGATTCCAAAGGTCAAATTCAAAAAAGTCCATTTGATACTCTTTTCGAATGCAGAGAGAACAGACCAATAAAGAAGAATATCTGTAGCTCAGGGTTGAAATAAAGGGTTCTTGATGCTCTCTGAGCTTGGTTGGTTTCTTGTAGGCGTTTCATTACCCAAACTAGGTAACATCTCATGATGTTACCTTGTTACCTAGTTTGAATAATGAAACATCCACAAGAAAACAACCAAGCTTAGAGAGCACCAAGCACCCCTCAGAGAGAACAGGGACGATCACAACTCAAAATAGATCCCTCATGTGAGTTTTTAAATCCAGCCAAATAATATTTCTCCCGGAAGTACGCTACTTAATAAATCCCAGAGCAACTGCATTTCTCTATGGTATTATATCAACTTTCCAATTAATACAAACGTTACAAACATAACATAATCAGATAACATTTTTGGAGGTCTTTTTGCGCGAATTCAATATGTCACTTTTAGCCATATTCAAAAGAAAGGTAATTATGTCAACACAAATGTAACCAAATTAATTCGATGATCAAACTTTGATTTCTGCAGCCATAATGTCTTCATGATGCTTCTTCACCTATGCGTTCTTCTTTCTTCCATGGGTGGAGAAAGGGTCATCACCTCCATTCCCTGACCAATAAAAGGCAATGGGAATCTAACACATCTGAAGGAAGTGGTTGGGTAAAAATATTGTACATTATGTCCTAATGCAGTAAAGCAGACATATGAATGCCAAAGCATATGGGGATCTGTTCTCTGTTGAACTCATGGATATAACCTTAATATGATTTGATTTAATAATCTTAATATGATTTAAACTAGAGGTGGGTTGCTACTGGCATTACTGCCAGTTCGGTGCACAAAAAAATTCGCTCACATGCATGCCAAACGTACACTCCGTGCATGTGCGCATTTGCAGCTAAAAAGGTCTGCGCATGCGCAGAACATTAGAAAAGGAAAAAAATAAATGTTTGCAATGAAGATTGTTCTGAGCATGTGCAGAACCAAAAAACAAGATTCTGCCGCTGATAATAGAAATGGTTCGGGGGCATGGCAGGTCGAGTTACTATCTACTCGATCAAACTGGTCCAAACTGGTAGGAACCCTGATTTAAACTTAGTATGATTTAAATTTAGGATTATTTCTGCTAGCCAGCCAGACCAATGTATTGGTTTCACTCAGATTCTTCTTTTCAAATAGCACCTCTTAAAGTTGATTACAAATAATTTAATAATAATAATAATAATAATAATAATAATAATAATAATAATAATAATAATAATAAAATATTTATTTCTTAGCCGCACCCTCTCCCGAAGGACTCGGGGCGGCGTACAATAAAACATATGAAATAAATATATAGACAAGACATACATATTACAAAAACATATACCAAGACATGTACAAGGAGGAGGTCGGCTAATGAATAAAAACAATAAAATACAATGTTTAGAAACCCCTAAATAATTGAATACAATTAAAATACCCAAATAAAAACCCGTCAGGAGCGATATAGTTAGATCAAAGTTGAGCCAGGCCAGCTACTTGGAATAGGTGGGTCTTGAGCTTTATACGAAAGGAGCGGAGGTCAGAGGTATTCCTAATATCCGGAGGGTATGTGAAGAAGCACATATAGAAATAGAAAACACTGTTATCGGAATGAAAGAATTTTAGCTTTGTTTCACCATGCATTTTATAGCTTGTCATATTGAAAGGAATTTGGGTTGTGTCACATTTTTTTTTAAAAAAATATCTCCCAATGATTTTTGTTGATTTTAATGCTTTCTCTTGTTCAGAGGAACGACAACTTGGGACTAGTGGCTCAGCAAAGGAGAAAGCTGTGCGGTTTTATACCTCTTGCATGAGTACGGATCAGATTGAAGCGCAAGGTGCTGAGCCTTTGAAGAAGCTCATAAATGAGGTGATCGCTGTACATTAATGTGGATGTTTGATTTTGCCCAGGCATAGATGTATTCTAGTATAGGTTCTATCTTCTTCATATTAACATTGAACATAACAAGCTTTATCATTTACTTTCTGGCCCACAAACTCAAATAATTGATGGTTGGTTATGATGCTCCTATTTCTTATTGACATATATCTATACAATAAAAAGATTCTATCCTGCCCAGCATATATTTCTGCCCTTATCTTCAGTTGCTTCTTAAATTCTGTACCTATTTAGATTCATTTCTCATTGCCATTATTTCTCCCTTATTTGCTATTCTTAGGTTGATAGTTTCCTCGTTTTTTAAAATGTCAACTCACAGAATTTAATAGCTGGAATCCATCATTTAAAAAATATACTCAATTTGAAAGATTTAAATTTAAAGATGTAGTGATATGAGGGAATGATCTTGAGAGACAGGGAGAAGAGCCATAGCCAGAGAAATAGTTGGATAAGAGGCAGATTAACCCACAGCAGGAATGTGGGTGTCTCAGAAGGAATCCTCCCTAATTCCTTGGACTGAATGGCAATGGGGAAGAAATGTATTTTCACACCGGTAAGATTCTGTTAAGTGTAACCTTACAACAAAGTAGAATTAGTTCTTCTGGACTGCAGATGTCTTGTCTGGACTGCAAGGCTGACAAAAAGTGATAAGCCTATATTTCTACTTAAGGATAAACCCACATCTCCCTTGTCCATGGGTTCAGAACATCAGATACCTTTTGAATTGTAAAGAAAGTAGTTGTAGGAAGAGAAGATGAATGACAGCAGCTTCATATCTTGCCACTTTTCTGCTCAGGGAAGCTTGTTCCTTCAGCCAAAAGAAAATAAAAAGGCAGCATTGAAGCTCTTTTGCTCATATGTACACACTTGTATATTATGTATATACTTGTATATTTGTATATTATGAAGAAGGCTTCAAATAATATTTGTTTGTGTGTGTGTGTTGACACTTTGAACAAACCCACTTTAATCTGTTGACTCATAAAAATTGAGTATGAATAAAATAATACTTTCCACGGATGTGAAAAAAGTATCCCTCCTGAACACAGTAATTCAGTGACGATATTATCTTGTGTGATGTGGACTTTTATACTCGTTATGTCACTTTTATTATTTGTGTTCTTTTGTGGCTAGTTGTCAGATAGATTATTGTGATGATGTAGCCTTGGACATAAAGTTCTTTCCAGATCTATTTTTCTAAACCTTTCTTAAAGGTTTGCTTATTACTATTAATAGGCCAATCACAGATCTAATACTACCGAATTTTCATAGTTCCTTAAAGCAGGAGTGGGTTTCAAAAAAATTTTTTGCTACCGGTTCTGTGGGCATGGCTTATTTTGTGGGTGTGGCTTGGCAAATTTATGTTTCAGATTGGAGATGGGAAATAAAATATGCTGTAAAACTTCTTTTTAAAAAGGCCAAAGGAAGCAGCAACCCGAGCTTTGCCAACTGAACGCAGGAGAGCTGGAGGGCCCGAAGAGTGTGTGGTTTTGTTCACTGCCTGTGAGCTCCAGGGGGAGGGTAGCAGCCGAGTGAGCAAGCCAGCAGTCTGCCGGCTGCCGGCTGATGAGCACCCCGCTCATGAGTAAACTTGCTCATGAGTAAACTGCAGATTAGAGGCAGCTGAGCAAGCAAACCAGAAATCTGCCAGCTGCCTCTAATCTGCAGTTTACTCGTGAGCACCTTGCTCATGAGTAAATTGCAGATTAGAGGCAGCTGACAGATCCTGGCATGCTCGCTTGGCTACTCGCCTCCCCCCCTCCCAAGAGCTCGCAGGCAGCAAATGAAACTGCCACCTCCTGTCTCTGTGCATCAAGGAGGTGGGGAGGCTCGAACCCACTTAGGAGGCGGTGGTTGTGAAGACTTGGGGCTCCCTGAGCAGCCCATGCTGCTTACCTGTGTGTAGGCACTAGGCGGCAGTTGTGTGGATGCACATGACGAAGACGAGGCAGGGAGAGCATTGGAGCGAGCCAGTTCGGGGGCGTGGCCAGCCAGCCATCACTACCGGTTCGGTGACCCATGCCCAATTACCACTACCAGTTCTCCCGAACCGGTGCAAACCGGGAGCAACCACCTTTGCCTTAAAGGCAATATTTTTTTCCCCGGAGAAGTCATCTTAACTTCCATATTCAGCTCCCATTCTTCAAATAAGGGAATCTCAGGCAGAGAAAAATGCATATCTGAATCATCCCATAGGAACTTCTCCTTGGTTTTCATATTACTTTCTGGGTGCCAATATAGTTATAAGCATTGATCAAGTGAACAGGGAGAACCAATAGGAGTTTGCAGTGGAATTCATATGAATTAAGGATACATTTGACATCTGAGAAAGTAACAAATAGAAATAAATTGATAAGATGAAGTGAGGAAAGCTAAGGCTCACAATGAAGAAAGGCTTGCCACAAAAGTAAAAATTAACAAAAAAAGCTTCTTCCAACATGTTAAAAACAAGAAAAAAGTTAAGGAAACAATTGGTCCATTGCTGGGAGAAAGTGGCAAGAAGGTGACAAGCAACAGGGAGAAAGCAGAACTATTTAACTCATTTTTTGCATCTGTCTTTACACAAAGGAATAAAACAGTCCAATCTATCAAAAGCAGCACCACAAAAATCAGATTAGGAACACAAATTGAAATAGGGAAGAAAATGGTAAGTGAGCACCTGTCTACCCTAGACGAGTTCAAATCACCAGGACTGGATGGATTACACCCCAGGGTTCTGAAGGAACTAGCAGACGAGATCTCAGAACCACTGAATTATATCTTTCAGAGATCCTGGAACACCGGGGAACTACCAGAGGACTGGAAAAGAGCTGATGTGGTTCCCATCTTCAAAAAAGGGGAAAAAAACAGATCCAGGAAACTACAGACCTATCAGCCTGACCTCAATACCAGGAAAGATTCTGGAAAAAATAATCAAGCGAATTTGCGAACACCTAGAAACAAACAAAGTAATAGCCAAAAGCCAACATGGATTTGTCAAAAACAGATCATGCCAGACTAATCTTATTGCATTCTTTGATAATGTGACAAAATTTGTGGACCAGAGGAATGCCGTCGATATAGTTTACTTGGACTTCAGTAAGGCTTTTGATAAGTAGACCATAACCTACTACTAGATAAAGTAGAAGAATGTGGGTTAGACAGCATCACCACCAGATGGATTCGTAACTGGCTGACCAACCGCACTCAACGTGTAGTCCTCAATGGAACTGCATCTACATGGAGGGAAGTATGCAGTGGAGTACCCCAAGGCTTTGTTTTAGGCCCAGTACTCTTCAACATCTTCATCAATGATTTGGATGAGGGAATAAATGGGGAACTCATCAAATTTGCAGATGACACCAAGCTGGCAGGAATAGCCAACACTCCAGAAGATAGGCCTAAGGTACAGAAGGATCTTGACAAACTTGAACATTGGGCACTATCTAATAAAATGAAATTCAATGGTGAAAAGAGTAAGGTTCTACATTTAGGCAACAAAAACGGAATGCACAGGTACAGAATAGATGATACCTTGCTCAGTAGTAGTAACTGTGAAAGGGATCTTGGAGTCCTAGTGGACAACCATTAATATATCAGCCAGCAGTGTGCAGCAGCTGCCAAAAAAGCCAACACAGTTCTAGGCTGCATAAATAGAGGGATAGAATCAAGATCACGTGAAGTGTTAATACCACTTTATAATGCCTTGGTAAGGCCACACTTGGAATACTGCATTCAGTTCTGGTTGCCATGATGTAAAAAAGATGTGGAGACTCTAGAAAGAGTGCAGAGAAGAGCAACAGAGATGATTAGGGGACTGGAGACTAAAACATATGAAGAACGGTTGCAGGAACTGGGTATGTCTAGTTTAATAGAAAGAAGGACTAGGGGAAACATGATAGCAGTGTTCCAATATCTCAGGGGTTGCCACAAAGAAGAGGGAATCAAACTATTCTCCAAGGCACCTGAGTGTAGAACAAGAAGCAATGGGTGGCAACTAATCAAGGAGAGAAGCAACTTACAACTGAGGAGAAATTTCCTGACAGTTAGAACAATTAATCAGTGGAACAGCTTGCCTCCAGAAATTGTGAATGCCCCAACACTGGAAGTCTTTAAGAAGATGTTGGATAGCCATCTGTCTGAAATGGTATAGGGTTTCCTGCCTAGGCAGGGGGTTGGACAAGAAGACCTCCAAGGTCCCTTCCAACTCTATTATTGTATTATTAAATTATTTTTGTATTTATGGTGAAATGAAAGTGAATGGAGCTGACTTTGTTGCTGTGACTTGCAACAATCAGGAGATATGTTTGCACCTAGGTCAAGCAAATGTCACTAATGAAAGAAATACTGCAATTGTTTGTGCAAGGGACTACAACTGTTAAGAAGATAAGACAAAATAATTAGACTAAATAAAGGCGCATTACAACAGGAGTCAGGTGTGGAAACAACTTTTCAAAGGGAAGAGAATCAAACAAAGAAGCAAATTGAAAGGGAGTGACAACAAGAACAAGAAAGACAGAAGGAATAATGCAGGATAGGAACTCAAAAATGGTTTTCTGATAACAACAAAGGAAATGGATTAAATATTCTAGGAAGGAAAACCAGGGTGGACTAAGGAAATGAATGACTAGAGCTTTAAAGAGCAAATGCATGCAACAGAACCTAGAGGAAAAACTTTAGTTTGGATTGTATGGTTTTGAAAACAGAAATTAAGCAGAATTACTTACCAGTTTCTGCCAATCCAGTGATTTCTTCATTGCTAATATATTATTCAAACAACCTATGCATGACACCTGTGTACATTGACAACACAAGATGGAGTACACAGAAATCAAATCAATGTTATAAGAAGGTAGAAAACCTCAGCTGTAACATCAAAAACATGAAACAAGTCAAGTTACAAGTCAAGTAGAAGAACAAAGAGTAAAAGTAGTTACAAGTCAAGTAGAAGAACAAAGAGTAAAATTAGTTACAAGTCAAAAGTAGAAGAACAAAGCCAACTAATTTCTACTATATGAGCATATAGCCTCCATTTTCAATGAGAACATCAAGAATCACTTTGAGATCTTGAACCTCATTAATAGAGAAATGATGGAATAAAATCAAACAAAATGTTAAGTACAGATGTGAAAAGAAAATGTGTCAAAGACTAAAAAACAGAAGAAAGCAACTAGATGTCAGAACAAGGAAAATGGCAAAGAAGAGAAGCTAAAGTTACAAAAGACAAATACCTCAGGAAGGACGTATTTTACAGATCTTCTAGAAGAAACAAGAAGCAATAATACAATATCTGTAATAATGTGGTACATGGAAAGAATAATAGAAAAACAAGAACAGCTTTTCAAAAGATCTCTGAAGTCAGAAGTTTCCAATTTTGAAATGGTATGCACGAGGATACCAAGTAACTGATACTTTAGAAATGATTTCCTGTTTACGAGAATCCTTAGTACTAGCAGATGAAGTTATAATGGCACTCCTGTGGTCACCAAGCTGGAAGAATATAAGAACTTATGGAATAATTATAGAAATATAACACACAACAGAAGAAGAATCAGTAAAAGTCCCAGTGAAACTATGTCATCAAATCTGGAGAACAATACATTGTGAAACAGATTGAAAGGAGTCTGTCTACATATCAGTAACCCAAAAGGAAAAAAAAGAAACTTTCCACATAATAGCAAAATAATGCTTATGATCATTCAACACAGATTTATTTCCTTACGTGGAAATAATCATTTCCTTATATGGAAAAGGAGATGCCACAAGTTCAAACTGGTTTTTAAAAAGGCCTAGAATCATGAGATTATTATTGCTGGAGCATAATGAATAGAAAAGAAAGCCAAAGAGGGGGGAAAATCAATATGTGCTTCATTTACTATAGAAAAACTTTCACCTTGCCAGCCACAAGAAGCTGTGGAATTTTCCACAATTGTGGAAGAGGGGAGGTGGGTCAGCCTATTTTCCAAAGCATCTTAAGGAAGAACAAGGAGCAATGTATAGAAACTAATCAAGGAGAGAATCAACCTAAAAATAAGGAGAAATCTCCTGACAGTTAGAACAATTAATCAGTAGACCAACTTGCCTTCAGAAGTTGTGGGTGCTCCACCACTGGAGATTTTAAAGAAAATATTGGACAACCACTTGTCTGAAATGGTACTATAGGGTCTCTTGCTTGAGCAGGAGGCTGGGCTAAAAAAACTCTTAGGTCCCTTCCAACTCTGTTATTCTGTTATTTTTGAATACAGATAGCTGAAAATGCAAATTATCTGTAAACTCTAATAACGAAAGTTAAGATGCACAGTGAAAAAAACATGAGACTATGAGTAAATGTAAAGAAAATCAAACTGATATCAACATGTACTGCAAGGAGCTTTAAAACTGATTGTAAAGACATCGGAATAATAGATAGCTTCTGTCTTTTAGAATTGAATATCAGAGTAAAGAAATAGCAATGAAGACATTTTTCAGGCTAGCATACAATATGGAGGCAGTAAAAATATTTAGATGCCATGATGTGTGTGAAATAGCTTTCCTTGTGACCCTCTGGGAAAGAAACAGAGTAGAAAGAGTATTGATGACTTTGAACGTTGTTGCTAGAGAAGACCCTTGATAATACTAGAGACAACTAAGAAAACAAACAAATGAATCACAGCAGAAATCAAACCAGACTTCTCACTTGGAAGAAATAGAAGAGTTGCAAGCAGCAAAGTGGGAGGATTCAGTTACAGTGGAAAATGAGTTCATCACTGAAAGCTTGAAGGACCAGCTTGGGGACTGATCATCTTGGAGGAAGTTTACATATATGATTACTAAGTTTCAACACTGACTTGGTAGAGCTTAATCAAACAAACAATTATTCAAGGTCTTTGGAATGCAGATTCAGACTTTGAAATATCTACAGAGTACTTGGTAAAAGTATTGGAGATTTTAAAAATCCTGTTGTTTTGAGATTATTATGGGCAACATGCCAATTTATTTTTACTTATATAATATTTCCCTCACTAATGTCCCTCCGACTTCCAGTTGATATTGTGGCAGGATCAGACACACAGCACAGGTTTCCATGCTCCCATGCCAAGTTCCCTTCATTGGTGGGTTCTGAAAGGAGCCAAAGCCACCCTGTAGGAGTGGTGAAGCAAAGAGGGGTGCCCAGTGTGGTTGCAGAGAGTTGCAGCTCTCCTGTTTGACCTGGAATTCTTTTTCCCTCTCAGCCATGGCAAGGAGAAGAGGCAGCCTAAAGATGGCTGCCATGAAGCAGGGCTAACCGTAAAATAACTAAGACTGGTGCTGGATTGAAGTAGACGAACAGTGGCTGGAACTGGGGGAGAGGATTCCTTTTTGCTTAAAATCTAACCCCAAGGAATAATGTAGAACTATTTGCTGAGAACTATTTGTTAAAGCAGTGTTTAAGCATTCTGAAAAAAATATCAGACCAGAAGGGAAAGGCGTAAAGAGAGAAAAATAATAAAAAAATTAAATATTCAGAAAATTGGACTCCTAAATTGGGAAGATGGGATAATGGGAAGGCATTTTAAAATGCTGAAATCATTTACTTTAAAAACTTATCCTGCTTCCATAATTGAACAACAACTAAAATGACGATTAACTAGTGGCAACACTGACGTTTAAGTGGAGAGCACCACCTGCTGATGAAAGGAAAATATACAAGTCTGGGAATACTTATATGAAGGACTGTGAAAAAATATTTGCTGGATTATACCTAACGACAAGTGGTGAAATGTAATTTTTTTTGCTACGGGTTCTCTGGGCATGGCTTGGTGAGAATGGCTTGGTGGTGGGGATTCATGTGGTAGGTGTGGCCAACTTTTTGTAATTTTTAAAGCATTTTTTACTGCCTATTCACCTGAACCGGTAGTAAAAAATGCTTTAAGAAGTGAAAAAAAAGGTTCGGCTGTGCTGTGTGATCGTGGGAACCTTTTTTTTCACTTTTTAAAGCATTTTTTTACTACCAGCTTGGGTGAATAGGTAGTAAAAAAATTCTTTAACAAGTGAAAAAAAAAGAGCTCCCTATGATCGCATGGCACAGCTGATTATCATGGAACTTTTTTTCACTTTTTAAAGCATTTTTTTCATGCCGGTTTGGGCAAATAAGCAGGAAAAAATAAAAGAAAAGGGGGGGGGGGAAGCTTCCAAGGATCATGTGATTCACAGCTGAGCCACACGATCCTTGGAAGCTTTTATTTATTTTTTGTTTTTAAAGCATTTTTTTCCTGCCTATTCGACCAAACTGACAGGGAAAAAATGCTTTAGAAAGTGTGTGTGTGGAGGGGGGGAAGCTTCCGAAGATTGTGCAGCTCACAGCTGAGCCACACGATCCTCAGAAGTTTTTTTTCACTACCGGATCATGGTCATTGGGTATTGTCATTGGGCATTTCAACCCTGTTAACTACCCCATGACTACTGGAGACTCAAATATGAAAACAAGAAAGCTATTTAATTAAAAGAACCCCTGAATGTTATGCTAGAAGATTTAACCTATAAAGGGGACATTAACAGGATTTTGATAACTTCTGGGACTATTCAAACAGAGCTGATTGTTTATCTATGGGATATAAAGAACTGTGATTAGTGTACTCCTTGAAGGGCAACTTTAGGACTGAATAAATAGTTCTTGGACTATTGGACAAAAGTTGGATTTTAAAAACAAAATAAGATGCTTACTAAGGAAGAAATGAGTGGAACTTTGAGGGAGATGGCGTTGCTTTTTCAAAACACAAAGGACACCATGGAGAAAGGATTTAAGGAGATTATGGAAAAAATGGAAAATACTATATAAGGGATGATGAGTAAAGACTCAGGAAAGGGTGGAGCTAACAGAAGAAATGAAGGGAAAGATTGGACCGAAGAACCAGCAAACAATAGAAGAATACAAGGAGGAGATAATAATGAAAATAACAGTGATTGATGAATTAAACCAGGGGGAAAATATTTTAAGAGAGTTGAAAAGAGAATTGAAAATAGAGGAAGATACTTTTGAAAGGGAGATAGGGGCTTGGGCAGAAATTTTGGAAACTAAGCAGAGGAAGAGGGTAAAAATGGGAGAAATGCTTAGACTGAATAGCCAAGAAGTAGATGTAGTCAGAGATAAAGATCTAAGAGAGGAATATAGGAGGCAAGTCAAAAAAAGCATAGCAACTGAACTACTGAAGAGGGCAAGAGACGATGGATAGATGATTTCTCTTTTTGTTGTTGTTCTGATTTTCTTTTTCTCTCTCTTTCATTTCTTTTTTAGGTAGGTGACATGATTAGAAGTTAGGAAGGCTAGAAAGAAAATGTCTTTTAATAAAAGGATGACATGATTAAAAGTTGGAATAAGAGATAGAAATAAGAGAAAGGGGGAATATTAGTGTTAATATTAATACACTTTTGCATAATAAAATAAAAGCAATAACAAGAGAAGACATGGAATAATTAAATAATGACAGACTATAACTTAATATAAATGTGTATTATTATTAGAAATACAGTATATAAGTTGGTTGAATGTAATAACTATGATTAATTCTACAAGTCTTATTTGAATTAGAATGTATGAAACCCAGGTGCCACACTGTTCATGCATTTATACATATACATATATAAATAAAAAACCTGAAAGGAAAAAAAAGAAAACACTTTTAAAAATCGTTGCCCAAGAGGGGAAAAAAAAGTAATATCCCTCCATTAGAAAGTTGTTTTTGCAAACATTACTGAGGTAAAGTGAGTGAAGGATACATGGAATGCTGCAGTTTCAAAGCCATGATCCATTTTGATATTTTTTTTTTTCATTTTCAGGTGGGCAAAAAGTTGCTTCAGATAAGTCTTATTATCCTACTGACTTACCTCCTCAATATTATTAGGTGGTATCTAGATGTCAACTTTACAATTCTATTTACTCATTGTTTCTTCTGTCTATATTGGATACTATATAACTACAAGAAATGTGTTAAAAAAGGAGGGAACAGGAAAATGTGCTTTTGGGTTCATTATCTGAGGCAGGGCTGTAAGTCCATCAATAAGTTCAAATAATAATTGAGTGAAACAATAGTGCTCTGGCAGAAAAAAATAAACTCTTTCTTCCCATAACACAATCTTGTCAGAAATACTAATGCTCTTATTTTGGGGGTGGGAGGGCGAGAATCAGAATTTTGCGTTAGTTTTAATGAGGACACGTGGACTGGGGAATACAACTAGATGAGCTAAATCTACTTTGGTGTAAGTCTACATTATTAGAATCTTGCAAGTCTGAAAGCACAAACTTCTTGTCTGCCATTTTTAACTGCTTGACCCATTAGGGAAGCTCCTTCCTATCTTTCTTTCTTTGACTGATAAACAATTGTTGGCTCGTCTCTCTCTTATATGGTGGCTCCCAAGGCAGCATTGCCTCTCTCTTTTCCTCTGGGTAATCCATGCATTCCGTTACAGGGATTACTATTTTAAGCTAAGGACAGTGTAGCAGGACATTTATCAGGATGGCAAATGAGGAAAGAAAAGAATGAAACCTGTCCTTACATAGGGTAGTGATGGAGCTTATTACTATCATTATGGTTTCATTTATTTTAAAAGGAGTCTTAGCTGAGTCCATTTCTGAAATCAAATTTGAACTGAGCATTTTTCCGACTCAGAACTTATGCATAATTATCTATTTTATAACCCTTTTTTCTTGGTAATGCTGGAAGAAAAATCCAGTACAGTTCCAATCTGGAAAAAAAGGTGTTGGAAATAAAATGGAGGTTGGTTGGAAAGAAGGACTGTGATTATTGATGAGGAGCTCTGGGGCAGCTGACAAAATGCAGTTGGGATTGGTGGGCTTTTATACATTCTTTGGGGTTTTGTGTTTGAAATGCTCCAGGGGGTTGTGCAATGTAGTGAACTTTGTCCTTTTTGCTATTCTAATAGGGGTGAGTTAATCCTATTATGTCCTAAAAGTCCTGTCCTGTCCTTTGTAATCCCATCAGCAGGAGCTTTGTTTGTGAATAGATTGGCCCAGTCCTTCTTAATGGACACAAAATATCCATCTCTAAATGCTTTAGGTATCTGCTGGAGGCTGTTTTACTATGCAGGAAGACTGGGGTTGCCTTTAAGAACCCGTTTTCTCCATTTCTCCTTTTGGGGAAATATAATATTCTGCCTCTTTTTTAAAAATATTCCCCAAAATATTTCATTCTCTGAGGGAGGGGGCTTCCTACAGTAACAAAGTTCAAATTTTCTTTGTTCAGATTGGTGGTTGGAATATCACTGGTTCCTGGAAACAAACAGATTTTAACCAAACTCTTCAGATACTCATGGAAAAATACAACACTTTTCCATTCTTCAAAGCATATGTGGGACCCAGTTCATCGGATCCAAACACCAATATTATCCAGGTAGGACTGCTAGAAGGCAACATTTAGGCAATGCAGTGAAAATGTTTGATTCAAGTACATGCATTTTCCTCTCTGAAGTTACCTTATGCAGAGTCAGAACAATGGAGTTAGCGCACAGAATATGGCCAAGTGCAGCTATGAACATGCAGTGATCAAAGCAAATATTATGATAAATCTCTTTCCTTTCCATGTTATATCAGGATTCGGGTTTGATGATTCCCCCCCCCCCCCCCCATATTAAAGAAAGTCAATGGAAATTTGAGTATTTTTGTTTTTTATATATTTTCATGTATTACTACATAGATATGTGAACATGCTTCTTTAGTGCAATTTTGGGGGGTCAGGAAAGAGAGAGAGAGGGATGGAGGGGGAGACAGAGACAGACATCTAAGCCCTTCTGAAAAATGCATCTACCACTGTTCACAACATTCAGTAAATTTTCATGCTGAGGTTTAAAGTGTGGAGGATTACATAGCTTTTTTTTTAAGTTAAGGTTTTATCTCATACAGTACTTGCATTGGCATCATTGCTCTGTCTAGTGGAGTTAGAAATGCTTATTGGTTCCAAACAAAATCCATGCTCGAATAGATGATTTATTATCAACAGCAACAACTCAGAATGTATTATTTTCCTCTTTGAAAATTGCTATATCAGCTTATATTTGATAGATAATCGCATGCAAATTTAATGCAAATTTGTGCCATTGCCGATAACAACTTGACATTGTAAACTCTTGTGTTTACAATGCTCCCTTCTTATCAGGAATTTTGCAGAAGTCAATATTCTCTCAACACTTTTTCCTTCCTTCCTTCCTTCCTTCCTTCCTTCCTTCCTTCCTTCCTTCCTTCCTTCCTTCCCTCCCTCCCTCCCTCCTTCCCTCCTTCCCTCCTTCCCTCCTTCCCTTCTTTCCTTTCTTTCCCTTACAATTACTTTTTGATTATTGTTACCCCATTTGTAATATAGTTGGTATCTATCCTTGTTTTCTTTTTTCAGATTGACCATCCAGAATTTGAATTGCCACTCGAATACTATTTTGAAAGAAATGTGAATTATCCCCAGGTAAGCTGTGTTAAATGATTAATTTACTGCTTCTGGTTTAGTCATTTCTCAAGTCAGTCTCTATGTCTTGTGCTTGTTGTGTGAAACTGAGAATATATTGTGAGGTGGGTCACAAAGACTCATTCATCTATGATGTATGTTACTGTATTGTACTGAGAAATTTAAATGGATGATATTGCTGTCTGTGTTTTTAAAGTAGCATCAACTCATGGTGGGGATTGGAAGTCTCCATTGTAATCAATTTAATCACCAGGTAATTTCAAATTGAAATATAATATGGTCTTTATGTGGCATTGAATCAGTGGGGCACTTTGAAGAAACTTGGTTTATAGCCTTCCTGAGTGAACTAGCTAAGATGATCTGAAGTGTGCTATTAAAGAACTCCAGGATAACGATCCTATAAAAGTTCAACAATTCAATTCATGCTGAAGCTGAGACTTTATGCTTTCCATGTTAACTGTGAATCATTCTAAAACTATAACTAGATAAAGCTATAATTATGACATTAAACTGTCTTAGTATAGGGTAGGACATGCTCTCACGTTAATTCTGGCCTGGGATATGGGTAGAATGAATTTGATACTGGAGGAAAAGATAATAGTTATTCCAACATGATGCTCAGAGCTTCATTCCCCATCAAAAAAAGTAAAAGGAATAATTAAGGGCATCCACCCTTGACAACTGATGGAATCTAATGGATTTTTGGCTGCTCTGGTTTTTTTTGCAGAAGCCAGAATTAGTAATCTTGTTTTAATTTACTACCAGTATATGGGACAAAAGTATATTCAACTGCTTTGAATCTTTTTGATCTATACTGTACAACAGGAAAACAAAAGATATTCAGACAATTGCTCTAAATTGTTTTATTCAGCATTGTAGATAAAAAACTTCTCCCTAGTTCTCCTGAAATCTCTGACCACGGAGCAGATGAGGAGACAACTGAAATATAAGTAGTATGATATTTACAATGGTGGTGCACACAGTCCTACTTGTTGGGTGGCATAAAAAGTTGTAAAGACTTCTTCACATCATTAAATAGCCGTTCAGCAGATCTTTTCAAAGTGGGTTTATTATTATTAAAGAATTTATTGTCATTGCCTCAGATAAATTGAATTTACAGCTTTCAATTACTTGCTTGACAGATTTAGAAGGCACTGAGGACAAAATTGCTCAACTTCATGCTGATGTGAACACAGTTTTGATTTCAAATCTACTGAACTGTACATTGTACCTCCTGATGCCTGTAGCTATGATGAGACGTCTTGCTCACTTGACCATATTACCTTATTCAGTGATCATCTCAGAAAATAGCAATTGCTGACTGTGCCTATGCTCTCCAAGTTGTGTTGTGGGATGTTGTAAATAGTAGTTTATTCCCATCCCAAAGGTTGCTTTTCAAAAGGCAACTAGACTGTTTTTTCTTGAAGACATTTCACTTCTCATCCAAGAAGCTTCTTCTGACTGAATGGTGGCAGATGGAAGGATTTATATTCCATTCTCCACCATTCAGTAGAAGTTAAGAAGCTTCTTGGACGAGAAGCAAAATCTCTTCAAGGAAAAGCAGTTGCCTTTTGAAAAAGCACCTTTGGGACAACCGTGACCTGGATGACTTAAAAATCTCCATAGACATTTTATTCCAATGCTATCTATCATTTATATGAAACTGTGACTGTCATAAATGTTGGCTTTGGTATTTTCAGTATGCAAATGGCACTAACGCTTACTATGCCATAGAATCTGATTCCGAGGGTCTCTGTCTGGTTGTAGTGGTAGGATGGCTGGATAACTTAAATCGTTAGACGGAATCCTGGTAAAGTGAAGATGATTTTGGCAGATGATTCCGAAAGGCATCATTGTCTTTGATAGCCATGTGATTTCTGTTTAAGAGAACTTATTGTAAACTTTAGTTGATGTGCTTTCTTGAACGAGGACATCTAAATACAGGGTCATTCTTGAAATGGAAACCACATATGTAAACCTTTAGTATGGCCTATATAGGGCTGCTGCTGTGCTTGTGTGGAAATTGCAGTTGGTACATAATCTGACAGCCAAGTTGCCACAAGGGGCAGTTGCATATCCACATGTTATACCTCTGCCAAAGCATTTGCATTGGCTGCTAGTTAGCTACCAATCCAGGTTTAGATTTTCATTTTTGACTTGTAAGGTACGTAACAACTTAGGATCAGAACAGCTGAAAATATACCTTCATCATTACAGATCTGTCAGTTGCTAAGATCATCTAGGGAGGTCCTGTTGCATGAGACAGGATTAACAGGGTCTTGTGGTTATTTCCAAATGGACCTTCTTTGCAGTGGTACCTATACTCTAGAATCCTCTCTCTTTTGAAATTCATGATGTGCCTACTCTTATGTCTTTTAAGTATCTAGAATAGAATAGAATGGAATAGAATAATAGAATTGGAAGGGACTTTGGAGGTATTCAAGTCCAACCCCCTGCTTAGGCAGGATACCCTACACCACTTCAGACAAATGGTTATCCAATCTCTTCTTAAAAACTTCCAGTGTTGGAGCATTTACAACTTCTGGAGGCAAGTTGTTCCAATATGAGAAGTAGAAGAGTGTGGTATGTGGATATTCTTTTTTATTATTTTAGATAGCTCATATCTGAGAAAATGGCTCAGAACAAGTTTAACTACTGCTTGAAATAAAGGTCTGTTTTGCAGGTCTTACGTTCATATTACTCATATTTGAAGAAGCTAGAAGAGTTGATGGGTGGACATACAGATTCTACTTCTACCTATATTTCCTTGGCATTCTCCTTTATCTCAAATCTTCAGAAAATTGTTACTCCCCTGAAGAAGCGACAGGAGAAGAGGATGCTTTTTCACCACACTACCATCAAGAAGCTACAGGTCTGTATATAGTTTTCCAGAAATGTGTATTTTGTATTTTTACAATATATAATGCTGAGACAATAAAAAAAAATCTCAGTGTTTAAGTGGTTAAGAGTAATGCTGCAACATTACTGTGAAATCAAAATATCTATCTAAACACGGAAAATGTCCATGGTATATATATAAAATAGTCACAAATCTTGTAACAGAAATAATAAGGATAATAAAGCAAGGGATTACTTAGATTAATTTCTACTAAGACCAGAAAGTATGACCACTATCAAACATTTTCTAGAAATTCTTAGTCTTAACAACTTCCAGAAGTTTAAAACAAAATCCAGGATATTCTGGATAATGAAACGAATTTTTAGTGCCAAGAGGACCTGAAATTCTTTTTGATTTAAAATGATTCATTATTTGTTATACTGTAGGGGATCTAAAATTAATGCACAAAGGGAATTTGAAATACCAATGATTCACTGAATTTTCCTACTGTAATACTGCAAAGATGATTTAAATCATCTTTAACGATGGCCACCTGCAGAGTACATTGCAATGGCATAGTTGGAAAGAATAGAAGGCTAAACTGTGGCAATAAGGAACCCGAAATAAGCAGATGATCCCAGGCAGCTATTTTCACTGAAAGAAGTAGAAATCTGAAGTCCATGAAGCTACTTCTTCAAAGAGAATGCAGTACTTTCCAGTATAGGCCATTCTCTCATTTACTAGGCTTGTAAATCACACATCAACAGTGTGCCTATCTTGCCACAATCTTATTCTACTTTTATTCAGGGCACAATGCCATATGCACTGAAATGGAAACAATGAGATTTATGATGTGAAATCATGCATAAAATCAGGCTTTTTCCTATTTCCACTTGTAGTATAGCCCTGCTTCCTCCACCAAATCATAGCATTGTCTTTTTATTGATTTCTGAGGAATGTTTTGTGTGTGTATGTGTGTGTCTTCTTTCCTCCTTTCTGCCCTGTCTTCACACTAGAATGCCTTCAATTTCCAAGCAAGTATTTTGTTGTGTCTCTTCTTGGTGAGATTTCATCATTTCATCTGTCTAATTCTATTTTTAGGAAAAGGCTCCTGCTATTGATTGGCTGTCATGCCTTCAGGCAGCTTTCCATCCTGTGCAGCTGAACATGTCTCAACCAATTGCTGTGCATGACATGGATTATTTGAAAGGAATGTCACAACTTATTGCGCAGTGGCAAAACCGGAGGTAAGACATTGCTGGTCTGTGGAATGCTGTAATTTCACTTCTATAACTTAAGAAAGCAAGACCTGGAGAAGCTATTTTGAACAGACTGTATATATGGAAGTTGAAAAAGGAGGCCACATTGATTACTTCATGTTCACAGTTACATTCTGCACTAAATGTATAGAAGAAATTTTCCTGTTTGGTATTCATAGAACTTTGCATAATTCATGTATACTCTAAAACACCTTCTTGCAGTCCTTAACCAGTACATACTTAAGAGTCATTTCACCTTTTTTTCAACACTTTGTTGTCTGATGTTTTCTTTTTCCATGAAGGGCTAGCAATAACACAGCGATATATATTTGCCTTAAATGTGATCCAAACAATTATTAAGGTACATAATCTATAATAGCTTTTACATAATGCATTTAAAATGCCAACATTGATTTGTTACTAAAAAACCTTGTTTTTATAGCCAGAGTTACAAATCTGACTATCTCCATTGTAATTTTAGGCTTTTCATCTGCAAGTATTTTTTTTAACATACTCAAAAGTATAATAGTTGGGATTTTAATATAAGTAAGATAACATTCTGCTAAGAACTCTTATCAAATTTACAATACAATAAAATCTGAACTACCCTTTCAAGATCAATACCATTACAGGGACAAAAATCACATTTTGTTCTTTTCATTTTCTCATTTTAGAGATGTATTGCAGACCTACATGATCCTTTGCCTAATTGGAAATCTCTCCCCAGCCCTGGACAGCAAATTCCAGAAAGCTCGTCAAGAATTAGCAAACATACTGGATAGCAGGGCAGGGAACATGGTAAGAGTACTTTTCTTATACTCTCTTTTTCTATTGCATTAAGAATTAACACTTAATGTTAATCCGAGATCACTTTTTCATTGTAATTTGGGAGTGCTAGAATGCATGAAAGAAAAGAAATGTTTAACTCATCAGTAACTTCCCTGGGATTCTTTCTCTCTGAACAATAAATTGGGGACAAAGTGTACGGACATTTTTTTTCTCTTTTTTAAAATAATATTTTGGTGGTGGATTTCCAGTCAAGTAGGACAAATGCTACTATTAACAACTGCATTTTGGGATTCTTCCACAATTAGACAAAAACTTCCTGTTGATGGCCTAGTGCCACGGGTGGCAACCAGAGCCCTCTTTGTGGTCACACCAGCCATTGCCCCAACCCAGCTGCCTTCCGCCAGCCAGCTGGTCTTTGGGTCTCTGCCACGCATGCACAGGACGCATGCACGGGGGATGTATGTGCGGGGGTGAGCGCTCACATTGCATTTTGGGCCTCACATGCCCCCATCCGCAACCCCATTTTGGGCTTGGCAAGCCTCCTGCACCAACCTGGAAGCCAAAACGGGGTGCAGGGGCACCGTGTGAGGCCCCATGGTGCCCTATTTGGGGTCTGGAAAGCCTCCTGCACCAACCTGGAAGCAAAAAATGGGGGGGGGGAGCATGCATGGGGAAACACGGGAGTCACATGTGCACATGCATAGGTTGGGGCACACGCACGGAGGGGGAACCCATGCATTGCATTACAGGTGCAGGCACACTGTTGTGTATGCTTTTGGCACGCAACAACAAAAAGATAGCCATCACTGGCCTAGTGAACCCCTCTGTTTCTTGATAACGTTTCAGATTTGCAAATGCTTCTTCCTGATATAGACTCATGACTGCAATGATGGCCATTGCCACAGATATCATTACTTCTTCAGCAATATTGCCTCATCCATTGAAGCTGCAGAAAGAGACACAGTCTTCTGTTGTTGCAGCTTCTAGCAGTCACATTTTATTTTTACAAAAGGGAGGAAAACTGCCCCCATGGCTTGTCTTCATAAACCCTCTGCTCCTGATCTCCAGATTGAGATGCTGTTCCAGATTCATGCACTACAGAAGGATGGGTGATGCTGTTATGCCATATTGAAGGAGGCAGAAGAAGCACATTATTGTGTGTAGATCAAATAGATTTTTGATTGAAGGAATCTCTCTTGGGGCACGCAGGACTCCATGGATATGCCCATTTGGGTTGCATTGTCTTCTTCCATTATTTTTTTCCCAACTTAAATCCTGGAATTTTTTTGGGGGGGTGGATTTTCATCCACAGCCACATTTAGCTATATTCTGGAGCAAATGCTCCCATTTGTTCTGGATTCATTTTTCATACTTGCTCAATTTTTAATTTAATTTTAATTATTTTCAGATAAGAACTGAGCGATGGAGGAAATGTCTGATTGACACTAGCGCATTCTTTGGACCTGTACTTGGGAAGATGGTTGTACAGGAGATTTTCCCCCAGAAGGCCAAGGGTCTCGTAGGTATTCAATAGTACCAGATACTGACTTATTAGCCCATATTTTCTTGTGCTTTTCAAACTAATATGCTTATGTGGTATGTTTCATGCCTATCCATAGCTAATCTTTGATTTCATTAGAAGTGGTATGTTTCATGCCTATCCATAGCTAATCTTAGATTTCATCAGAAATGGCAGAAGATACTATTATATTATAAGGGGGGTCCTCCATCAGGAAGGAAACAAAGTAGTATCAGATAAAATACGTTCTTCAGCATTCTATAACCATACTCAATATTATCCACTATTCAAAACAAAACAGCAGATTTAGTTTCTTCTTAACCATTCCTTTCAAGAGTGCTGCCATATCTACTATACAACTTCTTGTTTTTAAAGTTTAGTCTTAGGGCTTATGGGCAAAGTTTAGTCTTAGGGCTTATGGGCAAATAACAAGTGAAGTGCTTCCCTACTTCTGGGACTCTCTTTCTTTTCTCTGGCCAGGCAGAAGAGATTTTTTCTGAGATCCGGGATGCCATTAACAGCCATCTGGATCAAGTTAATTGGATGGACTCCCAATCCCGTCAAGAAGCCAAGAAGAAAGTATGTTCATCTATTGTGATGCTTGTTTGGTTAGGTTATGGGAATGTATGCCTGTAATAGAATTTATATCTAGGGAGTGTATTCTCCACCTCAGAAACGTCAAAACTAGTGTCCATGTCTGGAATGGAGCTCTAGGTATATGATATTTCTGAAAAGTGAGTATTTATTGCAGCACTTACCAGTCAGAAATTTTATCTTTTTTTTCTGTAACACTTGATAATGTTGTCAATGCAACCTTTACTTTCAAGATTAAGGTTATACAGACATGAAATTCATCAGTCTAATTCCAGGCATGGATTAAAAAATTTCCCATTCAATCCTGCTTTGTACAAAATATGGTTTATTTATATTAATGAATGAATACAAGAGTTTTAAGCAGGGGAAATCATACTGTAAGTAATGCTCAAGTCTTTTCTGAAGGATGCCCTTGTTTGCATACCAATGCCAGTAGTTCTTTTATTTCATCATGTCATAGGTTCAGAGTAAATAACTAATCTTTATTTTCATATTTTTAGATTTATAGCCTCCAAGTAGAGATTGGCTATCCAGAAACCATGCTCCAAACAAACAAAATTGACGATGAGTACCAAGAGGTAAACATTAAGCACCATTTGTGATTTGGCTTCAAATATCTTTATTTCTTCCACTGAAGGATGGGTCTTAAGACACAGAAAAGTGTATTTGCTGCTCTCCTACAGTTTCAAATATTAGGAATTGAATCAAAGACACGGACACTATCTCATGGGCTCCCCTTAGATCAGGGGACACTGCCAAGAGAGTCAACAATATCAAAACAGCAAGGACAGCCAGGTTCTTGCTCTTGTAGGCATCTAAAAAGGAGTCAAGGTTTGACAATCCTGCTCTATGCCTCCCATTTTGACACAGCTGATCTCCACTCAAGAATACTCCTATCTCAGATAGCTCTTGAAATAAAACTGCCCAGTTTTCAATTTTACAAACAAAGTTAGAAACTTTTAAATTATCAGCAATAAATTGAATAGTCATCCATAAATCAACTGCATGTTAAATGTGTTACACCTATGGGTTGTCATTTCTTCCTTTGTTTTGTCTTAACAATTAATAGTTACACTTGCTTGTGCTGGAAGGGCAGCATATGGGAAAGGAGGACATAGTAATTTTTTTGTCAAATTGCAGCTGCAAAGGAAAGGAGTAATCAGCTTATTTCCTGCAGTAATTCCATGAAAGTTGATGGGGGAGCGACAAATATTATTTAATAGGCAGGCAGTATATAGTGAAACTCTCACCTGCCAAATGATTGTGCCTTTGTAGAGCTACAGATTTTTGACATGTTGATAGAAACTTAGAATTTCAGGGGAGAGTCGGAAGAATTAAATACCCAACATAATTTGTGCTTAATTATTTAACAAAGTGAAACCTAGGTAGAATCCAGAGAACAAAATGAAAAATAATATTTATTGTCTTTGCCAAACATTGTCATTGAACTCCCATTCCTAACATTATTGTTTGCTACTTTGTTCAGCTGAAGATTTATGAAAATAATTTTTTCCACAATGTGGTTGCCTGCCTAAACTCTCTGAAGAAGAGGTTCTTGCTCAGACTTGTCAGACCCCAGCTGCATGATAGGTATGTTTTTCTTACCAAATGAATAAACTAATATCTTGGCTTCCCACATCCTCTTCTGCTGCTGTTCTACAGGTTTGCTCTCCTTGGCTTCCAGTTTATTCTATAAGATTAGACATTTTAGAAAAGTTCAGAATTGCTTACTATTACTTGAATTCTTTTTTTCTTTATAGACTATTGATGTAACCTTGTACACAACAACAATTGAATGAAGACTTATTTTTGAAACTTGCCTTCATCTATGTATTCTCTCTGTCTGTCTGCCTGTCTCTCTCTCTCTCTGTACTAGGAATGGGGAGACTAAAGTTTTAGTCTTTTCTTGGGTACAGAAGCCAGCTGGGTGACTTTGGGACAACCACTTCATCATAGCAAATGTAGATTTGCCAATTTGCACTGGACCAGTGTGATTGATTACGTCCCATAACTTCATTGAGCAGGCTTTCATTCTACAATGGATCGATTCAGCCAGAGGATGATAATAATGATAATATGTACCACCCACCAGCATAATATACTAATATACATAAGTAAATGATAAACTTGAAAAAAAGATTGAAAATGTAAGATGCTTCTGTCTGAAGACAAACCAGACTCAAGAAACACATTTGAATCAGCAGATTGCTAACACATTAGTGCCACTCTTCTGAAAAGGTCAAGTAATTTGGAAGCTTAAAACTGTGAAGAAGTTGGCATTGCTATAAATGTGAGAACATATACCAGCAAAAAATGAGAAAATTCCAACAAAAGCAATTATTTCCTTCCTTTGCTGTGATTTTTTCCCCCCATTTCAGTTGGGAAGTGCCTCCTTGGTCTGTCCATTCCTACTACTCACTGCGGCGCCATGCTGTAGTATTTCCTGCTGGGATGTTTCGCAATCCTTTCTTCCATACTGAATTTCCCAGGTAAGGAAAATGTCAAAACAGCTATAAAAACCATTGATCACTGTCCCAAAGCCGGCTGGAGAACATGATCCTGAAGCCTCTGGGTGCCAAACCATGAAAAGCATTATAGGTCAAAACCAGCACTTTAATGTAGACCGGAAACCAACTTGCAAACAATGCAGACTTCATAAAATCAGTGTTATGTACTCTGTCTATCGAAATTATTTGGGCTGCTGCATTTTAAACCAACTGCAATTTCTGAATATTATTTAAGGGCAGCCACAAGAAGAGCACATTACAGTAGTCTGTTATGGGTGGTCACAATTGGTACACCAATCAGAGTTGAGTAGGAACCCCCCTTGCTTTGGGGGTTAGGGTTGATCTAACGTGAGTTGTGAATCCATCAGGATTCCCAAGTCTTGAATCTGCCCCTGATGGGTAGTGTTAGCCCATCAAGGAGTAGCTCTGGTGGCCACAGAAGACCTTGCTATATCAGCCACAGCCCTGATTTGCCAGGGTTCAGTTTGTTCTCTCCCCAAATCCAGATGCTGACAGTCTCCAGCCTATTTGGTATCTATATATCTATATAAACACATATATTCTATGGAAATTTAAAAGATCTCCCATGTCTTTTTTTCCCAGTGCTGTCAACTTTGGAGTCATGGGTTTTTTCATGGCACATGAACTACTGCACTCCTTGTATGATTATGGTATGTATTCTGATAAATTATGGGTAATATATTGACTATCCTGCTAGCTGCATTTATAGGACCTTATTTGGTAAGGCCAGAATTGAAAATTCAAGTGCTGTAAGCCTTTCACAAGTGGCTTAGTGGGTAGGAGGTGTGATTTTTTTTTTAATGGCAAATGTTTTGTTGGCCACTGTTTTATAATTCTGTCCCCTTTTCATCTGATACTTGCTCATCCCATCCCTCTTTTCTTTACAGAATTACAGAACTGTACTTTTTTTTAAAAAATCACAAGTATATGGTTTTGGGATCGGATTTTGGAGTTGGGTGAAAGAGGGCTTTCCTTCCATTTCTTTGGCACTTTCAACGTTGCTTTGCTAAGAAGAAAGAGGGCCTGAATACATGAGACAGATGTGACATGAGTAATTTCAGTTTAAAAGAGTACAGATAGTCCCTGAATTACAACCATTTGTTTAGTGATCCTTTCAACTTACAACAACACTGGAAAAAATCCTTATGACAGCTAGTCACACTTATGACCACTGCAGCATTGTCACAGTACTGAAATTTGGATGCTTGACAACTGGCATGTATTCATGACGGTTGCAGTGTCCTGGGGTCACGTGATCACCTGTTGCGATTTCTTGACAAGCAAAATAAATGGGTAAACAGATTCCCTTAACACCTGTGTTACTAACTTAACAACCGCAGTGATTCACTTAACCACTGTGGCAAGAAAGGTCATAAAATGGAGCAAAATTCACTTAACAGCTATCTTAGCAACAGAAATTTTAGGCTAAGTTATGGTCATACGTCAAGGACTACCTGTAGCACACCAATTGTTAAGCATACAATGACATGGTTAGTACAATATTGAAATCTTCATTGAAAAATCTAGTTCTTTTGGGGCTCCTGTGTTTTTCTTTAACAATATATATCCATTCTTCAAGGAGGAACACATCTTGGGCTCAGCTTGTGTTTCGTCCTTTCCCCGTATGCATTGTTAACTCAGACAGAAAAAGTACCTTTATTCATAACATGCAAACTATTTTAATTAAATGGAGCAAAGGGGCCCAAATTCATATTGGATTGAGCTACTACTCTAGAGATGTAAATTAATTCTGCTACCATTTTATTATGAATGCTTTGGGCATTTTGCTTTCTCTTGAATTTCAATTGAATTCTAACATGAAGTCCTGTAGAGTTTTGCCTTTTCCCATTCAAATAGGCACACACAGGCCTAACGGTAACAACAGCTCTTTATTAAGTACAAGAAGTGAGAACAATCCAGTGAAGGTTGAGTCTGACAGCAGCCCTTTTATAGGGAGCTGTCAGACCCTTCGACCAATAGGATTAAATCTCTGTTCCCACCGGAACAGAGGACCTTGGTGGAAACCACTGTAGTTAGAACAAATATCTAACACTCCTCCCCTCTTAGATGGAACAATCCTACTTGTTACATAGTCACGCAGGTAGGCGGGTGTTTGGGTAGCTCTGCCAGACCTGAGCAGTTTAGTAGGAGGGGTTTCCTTGGACAGGTCGGACGGACCTGTTTGCTCCGCAGCTCTGCTTGGTGGAAGCTCCTGGAACCTTTCACAGGCCGCGGCTGGAGCTTCTAGAGCCGGTTCGCTCGGAGCTTGCTGTGGGCCTGCAACATAACCAGATAAGTTTCCCGGTACCCTTGGGCTTGAGCTGGCCGTGGAAGGAGTGAGTGTTTGCTCCATTTGGATAGGGCTTTGGCTAACTCGTGCAGGAGTTACCACTGGTTGTCTAAGAGTGGAGTTGGAGAGGCAGCCACAGAGTTGGTCAATATGCCTTCTCCAATTCCTACCATCCTCAAGCTCTAGGAGGTAAGAGCGAGGGTCGGTGATGCCTATTCCCCCGGCGTAGTTGTGGGTGTATACCGAATCCCCTACGCCAAATGCCCGAATCTTGCTTGTGGAGTCTGGGGGCGATGAGGCAGAATAATTGGGGTGTAGCCGGTCTAAGTGGGACCTTAGCCAGTGACCCATGAGAAGCTCGGAGGGGCTTCTCCCTGTAGTGGCACTGGGTGTGATGTGCTGAATTAGCAAATAGGGTCAACCCATGTTTGCCAATCTCCCGGGCCCATCCTAGAGAGGGCCTCTTTTGCAGATCTCACCATTCTCTCTGCCTGACCATTGGAGGCCAGATGGAATGGCACGACCAGGGCATGCCTAATTCCCTGAGCTGCTAGGAAAGTCTCAAATTGCATGGCCGTAAATTGGGGCCCATTGTCAGAGACCAAGACGTCGGGCAGGCCATGTGTGGAGAAAAGTCTTGGAGCACCTTGATGACCGCTTAGTAGTCATCAGGACCGAGTAGGCATCCACAACTACGAGGAATGTCTGGCCGTGAACTGGGCCAGCAAAGTCAATGTGCACCCTAGACCATGGTGCTTGAGGTTGCTCCTACTCTTTAGTGGGTGCCTCTGGGGGAGCTGGTCTGGAGTCCTGGCACGGTGTGCAGGTAGCCACCATTCTTCGATCTCCCTGTCCATGTTAGGCAACCACACGTAAAGACTGCATCCTGACAATTCCAGGATGCCCTACGTGTAAAGCCTCTAATACTGCATTGTGCAGTTTGGGTGGAACAGTAAAAAGCCATTTACAACCGATAACTCATTGCGTTTGGCAAAATACATTTTGAAATCAGCCCCAACAGGCCCCTTGGGCCACCCCCTCCACACCCAGTTCAAAATTTGTTTTATGGTGGAGTCCTTTGCAAAGTGACGGGCAACACACTGGATGAGACAGGCCCAGTCTCAAGGCAGTCAATGAGGAGGACTGGCATCTCGGGGGTAGGGTCTGCGAGTAGTTGGTCGGTGCTCACGACACCTGTCACTTCTAGCCCCAGGGCTTCGAACCAGTCAAACCTCAGGAGGCTCCACAGGTTTCCGCTGACCACCGTCACCGGCAGCTGGCCACTGAAGTTGTTGAAGTTCACCTGGAAGGTGCCTTGGCCCACAATGGGGATTCAGTTCCCCTGGTAATCGCGAAGGTGGATGTCAGAGGTGCGTAGATGTTGTTTCTTCAGGCTAGGGATAGCCTGCTTCAGGGTAGACCACGGCATGATGGTCAGTGATGACCCGGTGTCAATCTCCATCTCGCATGGAGAGCCCTCGATGAGGACTGTGACATTCAGCTTCTTTGACCTCCTTATGCGGGCTTGGCCGATTGAGGTGTGATAGGTGACTCTATTGTCGCCCTCTGAGCACGGTGGTGGTGGCCGCCATGCCCGTTGGTCAGGCCTCTGCTGGCGGTTAGGTCGGCTTCGTGGCTGCCAGGTCGTTGGGGGGAGCTTGCTTCAGCAAACCTTGGCGATGTGCCCCTTTCGCTCGTAGCACTGGCAGATAGCATCGCGGAGACAGCAAAACAATCTGGCATGGTCTCCTCCGCAGCTAGCGTAAGGCGGGAGATGCTGTTTGAATTTGCGTGCCGGCTGGGCATGGCTACTGCACATGCAGCAGCTGTCATCTTCCTTGCCCTCTGAGCTCTCGGGCTATGCAGCCTAGCGATGTACGTGTGTACTCTTTTGTGCATCTTGTGGAGCACTTTGGCGCTGCAGAGTCTCAGTAGATTTTACGGCTGATTCGGATGCCCTGGCTTCATCCAAGGGGATCTGCAGAGTTAGATTTAGCAAGTAACCTCCTCTGTAGGTTAATGTCCTGCACGCCGCAAATTATGTGGTCGTCATAATCGGAATTATAATAATAATAATAATAATAATTTGGATTTATTAGCCGCTCCCTTTCCAAGTAGGACTCGGGGCGGCGTACAATGGAGCATAAAACATAGAAGATATATAACAGCACATAAACGTACATAAATACAAAACACACATACACACATACACGGAGGAGGTAACAAATTTCATCATTTAGACAGTTAAAAATCAGCATTAAAATACCCCAATTGTAAAAACCCAATATGCAATTAAGAATTAATATTTAAAGACAATTTAAAAAACAGTTAGGAGGAATAAGAGAAATTACGATTGAGCCAGGCCAGATAATTGAAAGAGGTGGGTCTTCAGCTGTACACGGAAGGAGCGGAGATCGGAAGTAATCCTGATGTCACGGGGGAGGTCATTCCACAGGGCTGGGCCCATCACAGAGAAGGCTCTGCTCCTGGGTGTCGCCCCCCGGCACTGTTTGGCGGACAGCACCCGGAGAAGTCCCTCTCTGTGTGAGCGAATTGGTCGTAGGGATGTGTGGGGCAGGATGCGATCCTGCATATAACTAGGCCCTGTGCCATGAAGCGCTTTAAAGATCATAATCAAAACCTTGAAACGCACTCGGTAGACCACAGGAAGCCAGTGCAGCTCGCGCAGGAGAGGTGTTACAGGGGAGTATCTAGTCCTCCCCATAATCACCCGCGCGGCCGCGTTCTGGACCAACTGTAGTCTCCGAGTGCATCTCAAGGGAAGCCCCATGTAGAGAGCATTGCAGTAATCCAGGCGAGACGTCACTAGCGCATGGGTGACTGTGCGTAGGGCATCCCGGTCCAATAAGGGGCGCAATTGGCGCATCAGGCGAACCTGATGGAACGCCCCCCTTGCCACGGCTGTTACATGATCATCCATGGACAGCCGGGCATCCAGGAGGACGCCCAAATTGCGCACCTGTTCCATGGGGGCTAGTTGGACGCCCCCGATGGCCAGAGATGGAAGCACCTGGTTGAACCGGGAGGCCGGAAGCCACAGCCACTCCGTCTTGGAAGGGTTGAGTTTTAGTCGGTTGCCATCCATCCAGACCCGTACGGCCTCCAGACACCGGGACATCATTTCGACGGCCTCATTGGGGTGGTTCGGGGTGGAAATGTATAGCTGAGTATCATCAGCATACAGATGATATCCCACCCCAAAACCACGGATGATCTCGCCCAGCGGTTTCATATATGTGTTGAACAGGAGAGGCGAGAGCACCGATCCCTGTGGCACTCCACATGTGAGTGGCCTCCGGGTCGAACTCTGCTCCCCTGCCAACACACGTTGCGTCCGATCAGAGAGGTAGGAGCCAAACCACCGTAAAACGGTGCCCCTGACTCCTAGCCCCTCTAGCCGGTGCAACAGGATACCATGGTCGATGGTATCGAAAGCCGCCGAGAGATCTAATAGGACCAGGATAGAGGAACAACCCCTATCTCTGGCCCTCCAGAGATCATCAACCAATGCGACCAAGGCCGTCTCCGTGCTGTGCCCGGGTCGGAAGCCGGACTGGCGCGGGTCTAGATAATCATTTTCCTCCAGGTGACGTGGGAACTGCTGTACCACCACACTCTCTACCACCTTCGCTAAAAAAGGAAGGTTGGAGACTGGACGATAATTGACTAGGTCCGTTGGGTCCAGGGAAGGCTTCTTGAGCAGGGGCCTCACCACCGCCTCTTTCAAGGCGGCCGGTAGAGACCCCTCACCCAGCGAGACGTTCACCAGGCCAAGGAGCCAGTCGCGCGTAACCTCCCAGGATGCCAGTACAAGCCAGGAGGGACACGGGTCCAATAAACATGTGGTGGGTCGCAGACGTCCACGCAACCTGTCCAAATCCTCGATGGCAACCGAGTCAAACTCCTCCCAAAGCGGTCCCTCAAGACTCGCCACGGGCGTCTCTACTGAACCACTGAAAGGGGCCCATCCCATCCGGATTTGAGCGACTTTGTCCTGTAGATATTTCCCAAACTCCTCTGCTCTGCCCTGTAGTGGGGCTTCCCGTGGTCTCTCAAACAAGAGAGAGCGGGTCACCCGAAACAGGGCGGCAGGGCGGTTATCTGCAGACGCAATAAGAGCGGCACAATGTTGACGTTTGGCCGCTCTTAATGCCACAAGGTACGTCTTCAAATAGGCTCGTGCCTGTGCTCGGTCAAATTCGGAACGGGAGGATCTCCAACGACTCTCTAGGCGTCTCTTGTGGCGTTTCATCACCCTTAGCTCCTCGGTAAACCAAGGTGCCAGGGTGGTTCGTCGCCGCAGGAGAGGCCGCAAAGGCGCCACCCGGTCTAGGACGCCGGTAGTCGCACTATTCCATGCGTCTACCAGGTCCTCCACTCGGGGGCGGGTCAGGTCCACAGGAGGTGGCCCAAGTTCCGTCTGGAACCTATCCGTTTCCATCAGGCGCTTGGGGCGGAACCATCTAATACCTTCCAGTTCCGCCTCCTCGCGGCGGGGGGTAGCACCAGGGAAGTCCAGCCGGAGAAGTGAGTGATCCGACCATGACAGGGGAATAATGTCTAGATCCCCTATTCCCAGATCACTCGTCCACTGGCCAGAGACGAAAACAAGGTCCAGGGTGTGGCCTCCCTCGTGAGTAGGGCCCTGAATTTACTGGGTCAGGTCCATGGCTGTCATGGAAGCCATGAACTCCCGAACCCCCTCAGACGCTTCTCCCATCGACGGCAGATTAAAATCCCCCATCACTAAAAGTTTGGGGGTCTCAACCGCCACCGATGAGATCAGCTCAAGGAGTTCGGGCAGGGCCGCTGAAGTATAGCGAGGAGCCAGGTATACTATCAGCAGGCCCAACTGCCTCCCTGGGCCCCATCTCACGACGAGGGACTCACACCCGGATGTCTGCGGCACGGTGAACTCTCTCGGCTCTAAGTCTTCCCGGATAATCACTGCTACCCCGCCGCCCCTTCCCTGGGCCCGAGGCTGGTGAAATGCTCGATAACCTGGCGGGCACATTTCCACAAGGGGTATACCTCCCTCGTGGCCCAACCAGGTCTCGGTTATTCCGGCGAGGTCTGGTTCCCCCTCCAAAATTAGATCGTGGATGAGGGGGGCCTTATTAACAACGGACCTCGCGTTGCATAACAGCAGTCTCAGGCCTTGGGTCTGTAGATCCTGACCACCTAGTATGCAGGGGTTGGTACAAACGACCGGGAATGACCAAAAACCCCGGTCTCCCAACCGACTACGCGCTCTTAAACTGTCCTCGCACCTGCCCCTCCCCACGACCGTTGGTATTAAGGAGCCCTGCACAGGAATGCTATCTTCCCTCTCCTCCCCCACTCCGCTCCCTCCTCTTTCGACCACACCTAGGTGCCTGGCTCTTCCATCCCTCCTAACCGGTTCCCCCCCCCATCCCTACAACCCCTCCCCCCCCATCCTTATAACCCCTTACAACTTTTAAAAAACATTTAATTAAAAAACCCCTTAACGTGCGCTTCCTCCACCTCTCTGGGTTAATGAACCCGTCCTCAAGGTGGGCCCTTGAAAGGGCAGGAGGCCATAGCTGCGAGAGGGGGGAATCTCGTAGCTGTAGTAGGTCTAGCCTCGTATATAACATGATTAGACAGGGCCAAGTTCGTCAAGTGGGAGCTGTAGATGTATCAGTGGCCACAGTTCCCACTAAGGGGATGGTCTTGGCAAGAAGATAGTCCAGGCAGGGGGATAGGCTGATGGAAATAGTCCATATCTGGATGGAAATGCTGGCTGATGGAAGTATGATAAAGTAGCCAGCTGATGGATAAAAATTGCAGCTAAGAGGTAGTTTGCAATGGATGGTAAATCATAATAGATGGTAGGGCAGATAGCCCGTAGTAAGTAGATGGTAAATGCGTGAGTGGGGGGGGGGTAGTAGTGAGCTCAGCAAAACACCGGGTCTGACCTTCTGCGTGGGCCTCTGATGTTCCAGGCCTCCGATTCCATGGCCTGCCCTAGATGAAAAGAATCCTCTGTCCATTTGGCAACCCAGGTGTTGTTATTGGGCCCGGGAGGGCTGCATCGGCCTCCCTGCGGCCTCCCTGCAGCCCTTCCCTCGTTCTTTCAACTCTCTGCTTCCTCCGGCGCCTCAGGCCTCACCCTCCTTCCTTCTTCCCTTCGGCGCCTTGGGTCTCTCGGGCCTCCCTCGGGCCTTACATTCCTACACACAATCACCGCCCAAATTCGAGCTCAGCGATCCATAGTTCGTAATAGTTCGTAGTTTGGGCCGCTCGGCTCTCCAGGGTTGCCACCATCACTCTCATGTCACAGGCCAAAAACCGCCCAGTCGCACAGTCACGCAATCACGCAGACCGCCCAGACCACCGCCGCTGTCCTCCACCGCTGTCCTCCACCTCCTCCAGCCTTCTCGCCCCCCTCCAATCCAATCTTTACCGCTCCGCTGCTCCGCCCCGTTGTTCTGCCGCCGCTCTGCCGCTCTGCCGCCCTGACTCCGATTCTGAGAGCGCCGGCCGCCATGCTGGTTTAAAACGCCAGCTGCCACGCCGCGCCAACTGGCGCGCTATCTTCCTCCTGTCTGGCTGCCCGGCCGACCCGACAGGCCAGCTTGGGGCCAGGCAGGTGCCAGGATGTTTAGCGCCAAAAATCCCCGACCCTCAGGATGGAAATGAGGGTCGGCAGCATCCCTCCCGTCAGGAAGCCCTCCGCATTTCGACGCATTTAGCGGAGCTCAGAGGCAGTCCTCCATTCCCTCCGGAAGCTCCTCCTCCATTCCCCATTATGACGACCATGTCCAGGTCTCAGAATTCGCAGTACGCTGCGGACTTGTGAAGCGCCGCAACATACTCATTAATCAACTCGCCCTCTTTCTGGTTCCTGATATTAAACTCATGCTTGGACGGCTTGCGGGCATAGTGGGTCCTCAGCGTCTGCTGGAGCATGGACCAGGTGACTGATTGCAGCGGTGTTGGCTCAGAGAGGTCTTTCACCATCTCAAACACTTCCCGGCAACAGTATCCGAGGAACATGTTCTTCTTGCGGCCTTCAGAAAGGCCCATGAGGTCGTTTGCCTTGAGGAAACAGTCAAATCTGAGCATGTACGAATCCCAGTGCTCGGTGACTGGGTCATATGGAGTCAGTGGGGCGTGCATGGCCATTTTGTGTTCGAGGGCATTTTGAGTTTGCCGCTCAAAAATGGCTGCTGAAAGCCGCGCTGGAGGTACTTGCTGGATTGCTACGTTCTTTTTGGTTCGCCTAGTTGCCTTCCAATCCCATCCTCGTCACCAGTGTTAGATTGGGTAATGGATAGGCACACACATGCTTAATGGTAACAACAGCTCTTTATTAAGTACAACAAGTGAGAACAATCCAGCGAAGGTTGAGTCTGACAGCAGCCCTTTTATAGGGAGCTGTCAGACCCTTCGACCAATAGGATTAAACCTCTGTTCCCGCCAGAATAGAGGACCTTGGTGGAAACCACTGTAGTTAGAACAAATATTTAACACCCCCTTTAAAAAAAAAACCTCATGAAATGGCCTGAAAATAATAATTTTGAAAAAGTACTTACATGATAGAAAGATTCCATGCAGCCAATATCACAAAATGTCTTGGAGCTAAAGGTATTTTTCCCCCTTATGTTGAAGGAAAATCTGTGAGCAATTTATATTAATGTTGATTTAATTGAGGGAGAAATGGATGCAGGGCTCAACATATGGCATGGCAGTGAAAATATAAATGTTATGAAATATTCTATAATTGTTTCAGACTGCTAAAAAGTAGATTAGATAACCATTTTATTAACCCCATAACCTGGAAGAAATTCTAGACATCTGCACAGATTTTCATAGCAATCAAGTTCTACCAACTGAAGCAACATTTAATCATTACAGCTTCAAGGAGGGCTTTGAGGAGGGAAATATTGTTTAATGGAACTGTATAAACATAGAGAGTTACAGTGGCTGACAAGACCTGGCTTTCTTTCTGGAGTTTCTTTCCTTTTGTTTACAGTGCTGCCTGAGAACTGTTCTACTTGTGTCATGAATATACCAGCAGAAGATAAAGATTGTCTGGTGAAACAATATGGGAACTATTCCCTGAAGGGCCATCGCGTCAATGGCTCCTTCACACTCCTGGAGAATTTAGCTGACACTGGAGGGATTGCCATTGCTTACCAGGTATCTGAATCAAATCATATAGAGGAATTGACTAGGACTTCCCTTTCAAACAAAATGGCTTCATTTGCACTTGACAAATTAGAACCGATCCTAGCGTAATGAACTGAACTTTATACAGATAGTCCTTATAACCATTTGCAGTGTCCTGCAGTCAGATGATCACATTTTACGATGTGATACAAAAACTGGCCCGTAGCAAACATTTGGTTTGCCTAATGATGGTCCATTTTTTTTGACCATCATGACTTACGACCATAATGGGCATGCTCAATTACAATTGTAAGTTGAGGACAGTGGTGGGTTTCAACATTTTTTAGAACCTCTTCTGTAGGTGTGGCCGACTTGTTGGGAGTGGCTTGCCAGCCATGTGACCGGGTGGGAGTGGCTTGCTGGCCATGTGACCAGGTGGGAGTGGCTTGCCAGTCATGTGACTGGGTGGGCTTGGCCAACTTGTAAAATGTGGTGAAACTCACTTAACAATGCTCTTGCTTAGCAACCAAAATCTTGGCTCAGAAACTCTGGCATTTGAAGCATGCAAGTCTTAAAGCTGTCAAGTTACAAGACCCTTGCACCCCTAACCCTTTAGAAAAAAAACCCAGGGGTGTTCAAACTTGACAGCTTTAAGACTTGTGGACTTCAACTCCCAGAATTCCTCTTCTCGCTCTTCATCTTGATGATGTGCGGACAGGCGGGGGGAGGGAGCTGGAACCGGTTCTAAACGGCACTGTAGATTTGTGGAACCTCTTCTATAGAAGAGGTTAGAACTGGCAGGAACCCACCCCTGTACTGTTTAAAACTTTGCAGGTGGTTTTTGGCTCTTACAAAAGCCTTGAAAGTCTGTGTTTGAAGTCCATAGGACCTCGATACAAAATTCATGTGAATGCATGTGAAGAAATAATGCCAGAATTCCGTCCCCACTTTTAAAGAGGAAATAGCTAGGGACAGCATCTCTGAGATTTTAATTGAAACTAATTATGGAAAGGCAAAGTGCAATAACTATAGAAAACACATTGCGCAAAGCAATGTGTAGTAATTACATTTTAAAAAAAATGATTTGACCAGCAGATTGATTAGGTTTATATACATTTAAATGAGCAATAGAATTTATTTCACACATAATGTGCAAAAAATCCCATATGATTTTGCTGCTAGATGTGCACTTGGTTAGGAGCTGCAACTGACCCTATAACCTTGATAACTGCATATTTTTGCAAAAATCCCAGCAAAGTTTTCCTTTCTTGCTTAACAATGTTGCTTCCCTCAAAGATTCAATGACGAACAAAGTGTCAAGATAAGAAAGATGTGTAGAGGCCTCTCGGCCAAAGTGACAGCCACTTTGTACAAGTTGTTCTCTTCCCCAGACCCATAGGAACCATGTTGCTAATTTTAATATGAGATAAAAGGCTTTGCTCACTCAGCCTTTGGATTATTTAAGGAGGGGAGAATAGATATGCAAAGATCTCTGGAATGATTGTCTATTTGTTATCAAAGGGTCAGCTAAGAGCTAGATCATGAAACAAGCAATGTGCATGAGTCATATTAGCAGAAGCAACAAGAACAACCTAGAACAACTATTGTTTAACCCCTCCCTACATGATTAAGCTAACCATTGGGGATACAATATATTGCAATGTTTCATTAGCGCCTCCAAATTTCATTTGGTAACCTTAGATGTTAGCCAAGATCATGCCACTGAAACGCAATAATAAAATATTAAATAACAGGGGTATTACTCCCATTTAGGGCAAGAAATCTAATAAAATAGAAACACAAAGGCACAAGTATTTTAATGTATTTATTCACATGTTATGTATTCATTTGTTTCACATACCTATATGCCACTTTTGTCATAAATAACCTCTAAGCAGTTTACCCACCAGCCCAGTAACAAAATGTAGGTATAAAATACAAACATATATACATACATACACACACACACACACACACACACACACACGTATGTATGTATGTATGTATGTATGTATGTATGTATTTGTGTTACAACCCCTGGTATGCCTAAATATGTCCTTCGGCTCATCACAGAAGACCATGCAGGCAGAAAACCATATTTTTATTTTTAATGTTGCCTTTTTATATTTGTGTTGTATTTGTACTGATAAATAAATAAAGGGAGACTAGTATAGATCTATTTCAAGCTAATTAGCTCTCATCAGCTAGCCATACCCTTACTGGGATTCGAACACAAATACATATACATATACATATACATATACATATACATATACATATACATACATACATACATACATACATACATACGTACGTACGTATGTATATATACATACATACATACATATACATATACATATACATATACATATACATATACATATACATATACATATACATATACATATACATATACATATACATATACATATACATATACATATACATATACATATACATATACATATACATATATATATATATATATATATATATATATATATATATATATATATATATATCATTTCTATCACATCATAGTATAGATCTATTCACATCAAGGAAAAATCATGCCAAAATAAAATCAGTCTTACAGTGGAGTAAGAACTCAACTCTTGATATTCAGGTGTCATCCTAACTAGAAACAAGGCAGGGATGTTCCCAAACTGAGTTGGTTTCTGAGTTTCTCCACTTCAACCGGCTGAGATTAAGCTTGAGTTTGTTCTTTCCAATTCAGAACTTTACAGCCTCCAAACACTTAAATAACACCTTCACCGCATCTCCTGTTCAGGCCAGCCTTGTGTTACGCACTTGAGTACCATCAGGATATTACCGACACCATGTGGATGAATGACCTTCCCCAGCAAATAGGAGGGGAGAGAGAATTGAGCCTTGGTATGCTTCATAACAGAGACTCTAATATCGGATTGAAATCTGTTCTGGAAAAAGGAGGAGAACCAGTGCAAAACAGTGTCCTCTCACTTCCAAATTTGAAGATGGTCAGAGGGATTCTTCCCCTAACTATGGTTCTTTTTTTTTTATGCAGGATCCTAGCCTCCTGAATTATTGTTTTCTCATTGAGCATCATATCCCAAAGTATAAAATGCATTTATTTATTTTCTTTCTTTTCCTCACAGGCTTATGAAAACTGGTTTGCAAAGCACAGAGGGGTAACAAATTTACCTAAGCTTGGACTCTCACACCATCAACTCTTCTTTGTCAGCTTTGCCCATGTAATTCATTCTTCTTTTTTTCCCCTGGTGGTTTTAGTTTGCTACTCAGCTCTTTATATTTTTACAATCTTACTGACTGCTTTTACATTTTCTTGGAATATTGTGTAGCTCTTTTTCCCCTTAAGTCATATCAGGGACATCTATAGCTCAATAACAAAATGAAATTCAATGTAGAGAAAAGTAAAGTCCTACACTTAGGTAAGAAAATCCAAAAGTACACATATAAACTGGGTGAAACCAGGTTTAATAGCAGTGACTGTGAGAGGGATCTTGGAGTCTTAGTGGACAACCAGCAAAATATGAGTTAGCAATGTGCAGCAGCAGCTAAAAAAGCCAATGAAATCCTAAGTTTCATTAACAGAGGTATACAATCAAGAGCAAGTGAGTTACTAATACCACTCTGTAAAGCCCTAGTAAGACCTCACCTAAAGTACTGTATCCAGGTTTGGTCACCACGCTAAAAAAAGATGTTGAGACTCTAGAAAAAGTTCAGAGAAGAGCAATCAGGAGGATTAGGGGACTGGAGACTAAAACATGAAGAATGATTACAGGAACTGGGCATGGCTAGTCTAGTGAAGAGAAGGACCAGGGGAGACATGATAGCAGTGTTTCAATATTTGAGGGGCTGCCACAGAGAGGAGGGGGGGGGGTCAAGCTATTTTCCAAAGCACCTGAAGGGGAAGACAAGGAATAATGGATGGAAATTGACCAAGGAGAGATTTAACCTAGAAATAAGGAGAAACTTTAGAGAACAATCAACCAATGGAACAGCTTGCCCTTGGAAGTTGTGGGGGCTTCATCACTTGAGACTTTCAAAAAGAGACTGGACTGCCATTTGTCAGAAATAGTGTAGGGTCTCCTGCTTGATTGAGGGGTTGGACTAGATGGCCTATAAGGTCCTTCCAACTCTGTTAATCTGTTATCTCTGTTTCCAAACATTCAGTTCCAGGTTGGAGAAGAAAGTTAGCATAGAGAAGCAGCAAACAAAATAATTGCATCCGAGTACAAATATTGAGAGAAAAAGCCACTCAGGTTGGAGAACTTTTGAGAATAGAGAAAAGGTATGCAGAGAAAAAAATGGCATATACTCCTTCATAATATTTATGGCCACAAAGTAGATGGCATTATTACTTATAAACGTTATGATCTTCAATAGCATCAATCAGGAGCTCACTAATACATATTTCTTGGGTACTTAACTCCTCTTTGATTAAATAACATGGATACATGAACCCACAATTTGGCCCAGTTTGTGTACATAATGCTATTAGATCTTTCTGAAGCCAAATTTGTAACTTGTTGATCTGTGTGGTTCAAACAGAAGATCTTTTGAAAGCGAAGAGGAAGAGCACTGGTATTTTTCCTCCTGCAACAACTAGCATCATATTCTCATGGTACAGTTATGTAAGAGACTATGTGGAAAAAATGACTTGTTTTAATTTTGCTATTCAATATTTACAACTGCATGTTTTCCACAGGCAATGTGTGGGCGCCAGAGCCTGGAGAGTCTGCAAGCCTTCTTACACAGGGATCCTCACAGCCCCCCTCCTCTTCGAGTGCTTGGTTCTTTAAGCAACAGCCAGGATTTCTCTAGACATTTCCAATGTCCAAGCAAATCACCAATGAATCCAGCTCTTAAGTGCCGCTTCTGGTGAGATGATCTCAAGGGCACATGGGACAGTTAATGCAGAAGACACAGAGATTTGGGCTATAAAGTCAGGATTCAGTATGTTGATTGTTCTTGTGGCAAGGCTATATTCCATTCCTTCATGACACAGTGCTTCTTCCCCTACTCTCCAGTTGTCAATGTGAAAGAAGGTTCCATCCATTTATCAAGATGGAAAAGAAGAGAATATCCTGCACTGTGGAACTTCCCTACCAACTTTTTAAAAGCATTTTGTAAAAAAACATTTTGTAATCAGACAAACGAAAGACTCCATCTGAGAACTGGAAAAGCGAAATTTGAAGCTCTGAGATTAGAAACCTGAATATTCAATATCTGCCAAAGCACGCATGTCAGTTAAAATTCAATCTGTGTTCAATGTGAGAAATTTGTATTTGGGTTAAACCAATTCAGAATGGCTGACCTGCCATGCAAAACTAAAAAAAAAACATAATTGTGCAAAAAAAACCCATTCTCTCTCCTTTACATGATAATTTCCTATTAATTCAAGAGCTTTTTGTACAGAGAATATAGCTAACAAAGTCATAATTTGGTATTCTAAATAGTCCCCAAATAACCATAAGTAAAAAATCATATTGTTTTTCTTCATGATGTAGCCCCTGAAGACAAAGCAATAAACACAGCTATGTTTTTGTTCATAAAACATATCACAATATAGTTTGTACACTTCTTAGATTGCAAAAACCACTTCCAATTATGATTTTAGATTACAATTTCTAATTCTGATTCCCAGATATAAAACCATAGTTTATTAATCAATTGATGTTCATGCTGTAAGTTATGCTTTTTTTAAAACATGAATTAATCTTAAATAAATGTACATATTACCAGTTATTTTACTTTACTATTTATATTACATGATATAATCTTGATATTTGCTTTATCTGCCTGCAGCCACACAAAATATTGTTTTCCTCATCATTCTTTCACTTGGGGGCCAAACACTGAGATAAATAAGTAATAGTTTGATGATTTAGGCTAAGCACTCTGATGTAAATATAGTTGGCCCATTGAAGATCTACTAATTTTGCATCACTTAAAAAGATCATACATATTTCATAATAATACTGTTGATTGCTACCTCAGACTTTTCTGAGAAAAGGAATATGACGGCTGCTAATTTGTTTTTTCATGGCCATCTTTTAAGATTTTTTTGCTCATTCTTCCAAATGAAATCCTATTTAAGAAGTTAACTTAAGTTAATGTAACACTTACAGATGTGCACATACTATTATGAAGATCATCCTTTTGGGCTAGAAATTACAAAATCAATGTAGATGCATAGGAGCAGAGCCAACAACACTTGAAAGTAGCAAAGGGATTTGTTATGTCTGCAGCACAGTGGGGGTTTCAAAAATTTTTAGAACCTCTTCTGTAGGTGTGGCCTGCTTTGTGGGAGTAGCTTGCTGGCTTGTGACTGGGTGGGAGTGGCTTGCCAGCCATGTGACTGAGTGGGCATGGCCAACTTGTAAAATGTGGTGAAACTCACTTAACAACACTCTTGCTTAGCAACCAAAATGTTGGCTCAGAAACTCTGGCATTTGAAGCATGCAAGTCTTAAAGCTGTCAAGTTACAAGACCCTTGCACCCCTAACCCTTTAGAAAAAAAAACCCAGGGGTGTTCAAACTTGACAACTTTAAGACTTGTGGACTTCAACTCCCAGAATTCCTCCTCCAGTCATGTTGGCTCAGGAACTCTGGCATTGAAGCATGCAAATCTTAAAGCTGTCAAGTTACAAGACCCTTCCACCCCTAACCCTTTAGCGAAAAAAACCCCAGGGATGTTCAAACTTGACAGCTTTAAGACTTGTGGACTTCAACTCCCAGAATTCCTCCTCTCGCTCTTCATCTTGAAGGCGGGAGGGAGCTGGAACCGGTTCTAAACGGCACTGTAGATTTGTGGAACCTCTTCTATAGAAGAGGTTAGAACTGGTAGGAACCCACCCCTGCTGCAGCAACAGAAGTAGAACCTGACAGACACAGAATGAAACAGAGAGCCAAAAATGAAATAGGTTGTTTCTTTGGCTTTTTACACCACGATGCATGTGACTTCCACTGGATAATTATTAAAATTCTAGGTGATTGGAGCACTCCCCACCCAATCACAGACAATGTGAATATTTCTCCTAGGTGTCAAAAGCACATTTCAGTCCCCTGCGAAGTTAGCCTGCGCAATTGCCACTCAACAAAACAGGAACATTTTAAACACACTTCCTGATTATTTCAATAGATTAATGCAGAACTTCACAACTAAGTGCCTCCTTATTAAATCTGACTGTTCAAACAAAAGCACTGAAAAGTGTTCTTCCAGTTTAACTGAACAGATCAATATGTACTTTTAAAAAGCACAACACTGAATCACAATTAAATTGACATAATCCGTATGTTGTTTGTAATGACACAATATCTCTTTCGCTTTATTGAAATCCAAGATAATTACAGCACAATATAAAAAAAAATAGTGTTGCCAATCTGTATAACAGGCACTATGTTTTTCAGAGAAAATAGAGAAATAACTAAAGCAGCAGAACAGCAAACATTGGGAGACCATTTGCATTTAAAGCTAAGGAAGTTCAAAATTTTACATGTATTCACCACATCATAACAAGGTAAAAAAAAAACCCAGCTTTGGGTCCTGTCCCCCAATGGTGCCACGAAGCATAACAAGAATCAGAGCCCCCTGTGGGGGAGATCACAATTTCTCTAAGGTTCATTTGGTGCTCCCGTGGATTAAGATGAGAACAAGCATAGGAAGTGGCAACAACCTGTAAAAAATATTGCCTCTCTGGTATATTAAAAATGCTTGCTCAAGGATACATTAAATATGCAGTTGCAGTTCACATACATCTATCTCCTAACACACCCTTTAAAAACAGCCCTTAGAGGTCTCATTGCAGTGCAGGCAGAGAGGATCAGGTTTTTTTTTCTCCATAGCATAATGCCAGTGAAACCTACCTTTCTAATGCTGCTCATCTTCTTCATACAGCAGACTGACCTTAAATGGTCAGAATTCAGACAGGGAACTGCTGGCTGTTTAACAATCTTACAAAGGGAGGAACTATGTGCCTGCTTGGTAGGCTGATAGATAATCAGCTGGGAAGTGAAGCCTAAGAGAAGATTGAACACCTGTAACCATGTTGAGTCATTTAAAGGCAAACCTACCCCATTTTCCTCAACTGGTAGGAAGGAATCCCCATAATTCTAAAAAGAAAACCAAATTATTTTTGAGGTGTGGAAAAACAAGGGCTCTTATGTCTTTTGTAGAGGAAAGCTTAACACAGTGTAACCATGCACCATTTCAGATTAAAGAAGGAATGACTGAGATCCTCTTTTCAAAAGGAATTATCCATAGAAAACTAAGATGTCGAGGAAATGTCCAGATTGATTTGGTTTTACTCTCTGACACAGAGTTTTCTATTCACAGTATGTTCATTAGATGGTCCTGGGGACCAGAAAGAAAAATTACAGAGGTATTATCTGTTTACCTAAAAAGCTCCTAAAGCCCCCAAAGAGCTAAAGGGACACACATGTAAGAATGGGCAAAACCACGAGGGTCAGAATTCATATTCTGGCTTAGAACACATCCTACAAGCTTTGGTTAGAAGGTTTATTGTTCCGCTCAGGGGCCATGGTGTGGAGACATGCTTAGTTGGCACTGAGGTCCCTGGGTCCGAGTGATGGTCACAGCTTAGTAGGCAATCATGAAGCAGAAGTAGATGTTCAGGTTGTCTTCATCCATTATCATTGCTAAGACTTCTGGCTCTATGTCACGCATAAAAAAAAGAGCATGACACTGGCAGTATTCAGAGAGATGATTAAGTCCAGCAAGATGTCCTTCACTGCTGCATTCCCAAGCTGTTGGGAGTCCTCACTCTCAGCCATGTTGATCACCTCCATGCCTTCCCCTGTTGATGAAGCCACAAATGTTTCTTCCATCTTTCCCTCACCTTAAATACAAATCAGGAATCAACCGTCTCTTTTCTGTGACTTTCATTCTTTCATTCACCCTAGCTGCCCTTTGGTTTCTCCCAAGTCAAATCATTCTGTGGTGGTTTTTAGCCTGGCTGCCTTCTCACAGAGCTCTACTGAATGTTTTTATGAGATGGTTGAAATAAGTGGAAATGTTTGAAGAAAATAAAAAGAAGCATAGGACTTAATTCCTATGAGTTTATTGATTTCAAGACAACTTTTATTGTAGCCAATTATCATCTTAATCTTACCACATTACTTTAAATGCCCAAATGGGAGTAACTTGACATAAGCATTTGTTTAGTGACCATTCGAAGTTACAGTACTGAAAAAGGTGACTTATGACCGTTTTTCACATTTTTGACCATTGCAGCATCCCATGGTCACACAATCAAAATTCAGATGCTTGGAACGGCCATGTAATTATGATGGTTGCACGGCCTTTAGGTTATGTGATGACCTTTTGTGACCTTCTAACAAGCAAAATCAATGTGGAAGCCAGATTCGCTTAACGACCCTGTCACTAACTTAACAACTGTAGTGGTTGAGAGAAATAGCTGAAGAAGAGGTGCTATCTATATACTAATCTTTTTTCATCCAATAATTGCTTTTTAATTGAGGGTCATCACACATTCACTGGTGACCCATAAGACAGAGTTCCCCAACCTTTCAGGCTTTGTGAACTTGTGAGGGGAGGGGGGGATTGTTCCATATGAGCGGTGGGCAAACGAGCGTGCAGCTCCATTTGTGCGAGCAGCAGGTACGGACATCTGCCATTCGTGCAAATGAAGACCATGCATGCACATGTGCTCGCCTCCTGCTTGCAGAAGTGGGGATGTGCATGTTAAGTGCTTGCCCGCCAATTCTGCAGCCTAGTTCCGAACAGCTCAAGGCCTGTTAGTGAGTTGTGGCCCAGGAGTTGGGAACCCCTGCCATGAGGCAATATTGAAAACAAAGGAATGGGCAAGAGGTATTAGAGTTCTCCCTGTTCAAAGGCATCCATCAGCTGTTGCTTGGGAAGGAGTTGTTGCTATTTGCCTGGTGAATTTAACCCTTTCTCTAGTACCAAGCCTTGCTGAAATTATACTTTTATTTTTCCCTCTGTGGAAATGGTTTGGTGTAAGACAAAACGGGTTGGTATATAGATGGGTATATCTCATTTTACAAACAATTGATTTTAATCACTGTTTGGTTCTTAATCTGCTTACTTTCTGGGCTCTGCCTGTTTGGATTCTGGCAGATATATACATATATGACCACATATTCCGGAAGATATACAGAATGTGGCAGATATATACATATATGGCCCAGGTAGGCGTTTACTGATGAGAAAAAAAAAATTAGGGGCCATTTTGGCTGGAATGGTAAACCCTGGATTGGCACATTCCCGATGTGCATGAAGTAATTTTTCCTGCCTAATCTTTCTTTTAGGGAGGGGGTCATCTTGAATTCAGGACTGACTCTTTTCTAAATAAAATTAGGAGATTATGTGCTTTAAAAATTAATCTGAAAATGAATTTCAGACCTTTTCTGAACACTCCACCTCGCTGCTATTTTTAAAGATCGTTTTTTAGACTGTTTTGCAATCCTGAAAAAATGTTACAGTAGTAAATGCCATAACTTTAAGCTGATTTGTTAAAGCAATGACACCTTTTCCCGAGGTCATGCTGTTGTATGTCAAATTATATGTTGAGTTGGAACTGCCTCTGAATAATTTTTGAAGCACTTGTAACTCTGATACCTCTGTACTCGACTGCTCTAAAAACTCATTGAATTTAATACTCAATGCATTTTGATGCAAAAATTTTGTATTCATTGTTTTTCATTCATTGGTATTCATTGCCTTTGAACAATGGTGCTGAAGAAGACGCCTGCGAGTCCCTTGAACTGCAAGGCAATCAAACCGGTCAGTCCTAGAGGAAATCAACCCTGACTGCTCTTTAGAAGGCCAGATGCTGAAGATGAAACTGACATACTTTGGCCACCTAATGAGAAGGAAGAACTCACTGGAGAAGAGCCTAATGCTGGGGAAGATTGAGGGCAAAAGAAGGAGGGGAACCCAGAGAATGAGGTGGCTGGATGGAGTTACCAAAGCAGTAGGCATGAGCTTAAATGGACTCCAGACAGAGGTAGGTTTCTACCAGTTTGGACCAGTTCAGCTGAGTAGGTAGTAACTTGTCTGGCCATGCCCCCAAACTGGTTCTATTGGCAATGTCGTAAGCACCACCATCTTGTTTTTTGCTTCTGCGCATGTGTAGAAGCACATCAAGCAAACGCGCACACGAAGTGCATCCCTGAGCGAACCGGCAGTAACAGAAGCCGGAATCCACACCTGACTCCAGAGGATGGTAGAGGACAGGAAGGCCTGGAGAAACATTGTCCATGGGGTCGCAATGGGTTGGACACAACTTCGCAACTAACAACATAACAATTCATTGTTTGGTTCTCGATGTGCAAGCTAGAACTTGGTGGTGTGGGCTTCCTCATGACTCACTACCATTTCCAGTCAAAACAAAGAGTCACTTGTTAAATCATGTGGTTTGTTTGGTAGTTGTCATTTTTAGTACTCATCACACCTCCTGGAACCAATTAACAACACTGTAATAGTTAGCCTCTGCTACGAGAGATAGCTGCCTCTGGTTAACAGTAGGTATAATTTCTTTAATCATCCTTTGGATGATTGGATGTCTAATGCTTTTCTTCTTTCTACCTCAGGATTCAATTCCCAAAACTCTTAGCATATCACTTACTTTTTTCCTGCCATTTGTTAGTGGTTACTTGAAAGGCAGCTCTGAAGCCATCAGAGTAAACAAGAAGATGTGTTGTAAAGAGCGCAGCCAACAGGCAGATGGTACACCCCAGGGACACCATTGGGATTAGATCACCCCTTCTCCACCGTTACCATTTGATAGGAGCCTCTGCTCCTCATGACTCCCTTGAGTGAATGAAGGACTGAATCAGGTCTCTCACTTCTGAAATGGGCCTGTGACATCACCAGGCTTTTGTGACCTCATATTAGTTCATACTCTCTTCTGCATCTCATCAGACAGTAGGATCCTGAAGAAAAAGAGGGAAGAATAATAATAAGGAAGTTGTCTTTGAATGGAAAAATTGAGGTGGACTTGTCAGCAGTGATGGGATTCATTTTTTTTACTACGGGTTCTGTGGGCGTGGCTTGGTGGGCGTGGCAAGGGACGGATACCTAAAATCTCCATTCCGACTTCACTCCAGGGAAAGGTTACTGCAAAATCTCCATTCCCTCCCGATCAGCTGGGATTGGGAGGCAGAGAATAGATGGGAGTAGGGCCAGTCAGAGGTGGTATTTACCGGTTCTCTGAACTACTCAAAATTTCCGCTACCGGTTCTCCACAACTGGTCAGAACCTGCTGAATTCCACCTCTGCTTGTCAGGTACCAAGAATCAAGACCATCCATTAGATTGCATCATAGAATATTTATTCACCGAAGAATATGGACAAGTGAAGATCAACACAAGATTGATGCCAGGTAAGGGTAAGGGTCCACGGAATTCAGGAAGGATTGAATGTGGACGCTTATCTGGCATCAATTTGGTGCAAGGGGAATGGGAATGAATGGGAATGCAAAGATGTTTAACTCTGTCCCCAGCACTGCCTGCACTTTTCCTACAGGACTAGAACTTGAGCCAAAAAGACATATGGGTGATTTTATGATTTATTTGAAGTGAATTGGTGCTGTGAAAGTCTTCTACCACAAATTTCTCTGGGAGTTGATTTCAGAGCAGGAGCGATGTATAGCCTCCCAAGAAATCTACAGAAGACATCCTGTATGTTAGCCAAGAAAAAAATAAAAGCCAACTAATTGACTAGGCTGAATTTTGGTATCAGTTCTCTGAGTGATCTTTCAGGTGTGTGGTTATTAAAATGTTTAATCTTAGAAAAATCAGGTGTTTTCCTACTTTCCTTTGTCACCACTTCTTGGATTGACATTGTAAAATTACATGATGGTATGGTTAGTAAGTTCCCATATGATCTGGAAATATAACTAAGTAAATACAGGTAGCTCTCAACTTACAACATGTTCAATTAGTGACTGTTCAAAATTACAATGGCACTGAAAAATGTGACGTATGACTGTTTTTTCAGAGTGGTGACCTTTGTAGCATCCCCATGATCATGTGATCAAAATTCAAATGCTTGGCAACTGATTCATATTTATGACCATTGCTGTGTCCCATGGTCATTTATCACCTTTTGCAACCTTCTGTCAAGCAAAGTCAATGAGGAAGCCAGATTCACTTAACGACTGGGTTGCTTCCTTATCAGCTGCAGTGATTCATTTAAAAACTGTGGCAAGAAAAATCGTAAAAGTGGGGTAAAACTCACTTAACAAATGCCTTACTTAGCAACAGAAATTTTGGACTCAGTTGTGGTCATAAGTTGATGACTACTTGTGTAACTAAATAAAAGTATGCATTCTCCTACCTTAGAATGTGTTCTGTTTAGTCACGAAGAATCTAAACATAATCATTCTGCTTTTCATGAATTACTGTTGCTTTATATACCCCAATAATTCCAGCTGATTCCTGTAGAAATTCCAGCTTGCAGTGTGAACTAGGTAGCAACAAATGTTTCATTTCAACAGGATTTGTAAAGGGAATTAATTTACCAGTGCTCAATGGTTTTTTTAAAAAAATAGCATTTATTCTCCCACATAGCCACCAGATGGTGATATGGCACAGTGATCACAGTTACGAAAGTATGCTGGATCCAATGAATTATAAATTATAAATTATCATTCTGCTCTGTACGCCTGCTGTAGAAGCTTTAGTGGGGTGCCCTTGACCAAAATCTCATCTTCCAATAGTTCTAAGTTTAAAAACTCATAAACACGATCAGAATTCAAAACAATTCTTCTTTGCAGATGTATAACATTTCTATTCTTGTAATGTGCATTTTAATATTCAGAATCATAAACTCCTTGTGTTTGTGAGACTCAGTATCCCCATAAAACATATTCATAACTTATTCAAGGATCTTAAGAAAGTACTGGGAGAGTACTACTGAATACCAATTGTTGGTGAATTGTATTGGTGGTTTGGGATTAGGGTTAGGGAAGGAAAGATTCTCTTGATTAAAATGATTCTGAAGTTTCATGCAGGATTCTGATATTTCAGCTGCAAAAAAAAAAAAGGGGGGGGGACATTTAGTGTTCATCTGGATTTTACCAGCCCAACTGTGGTACCCTGGTTCAGGGGTCTCCAATCCCCAGTCCCTGGCCCGTGCTAGGCCTCAGCTCATTCAGAACTGGGTCGCCGAACTGGTGGATGAGTGTGTGCATGCATGCATGCACCAAGTTGCATTTGTGAAAGTGGTGCATGTACACATGGGAAAAACCATATTTTCCCCCACTGTCCCCATCATGCCACCTCCATCAGTCAGCTGAGCTGGAAGGGTTGGAAACCACAGCCCTAGTTCATTGACAAATAGTAGCTTGAAGAAACATTTTTGGTAGGAAAAAAAATGAAGGAGGAAGGGATCTATATATCACTGAGCATTTTGACCTTCAATCAAGCTAGATACAATATTGATGCTATTAATACCCCCAAAGTAGGGGATATTAATAGCATCAGTGGCTCAGTGGCTAAGATGCTGAGCTTGTCGATCAGAAAGATCGCAGTTCGACGGTTCGAATCCCTAGTGCTGCGTAAGGGAGTGAGCTCCCATTACTTGTCCCAACCTCTGCCAACCTAGCAGTTCAAAAGCATGTAAAAATGCAATAGAAAAATAGGGACCTCCTTGATGGGAAGGTAACCTTTGGTGTTTAGTCCTGCCGGCCACATTACCATGGAGACGTCTTCGGACAGCGCTGGCTGTTCAGCTTTGAAACGGAGAAGAGTACCGCCCCTTAGAGTCGGGAACAACTAACACATATGTGCGAGGGGAACCTTTACCTTTACCTTATCCCCAAAGTGCACAATTTTTTATATAATAGCAACTTTGAGAGATGTATGCAATTTTGGAGCTATGAGATATACGTTGAAGAAATTTAACTTTTTCTTTCTATGCCATTATCCTGAAAAATATTATCTCCCCAGAATTATTACTTACATTTCGAAGACCTCTTGTGGGAAAGGTAAAAAGCATATATTTTGTCCCCAGATTTCCCCAAGAAAATGTATGAAATAAATAGTATACAAAGTTTAGAACAGGAAGTATCACCACAATTACAATATATACAGTAAATAGGAAGCATTTCACATTCATTATTGTTGAAAATGGCAACCACTACCCTGAATCAATTATCTCCTTCAGAGTAGAAAGCAGTGGTGGGTTCCTACCGGTTCGCACCGGATCGCGCGAACTGGTTGGCGACTGAACCCGGAAGTAACCGGACCTGGAAGTAACTTCTGGGAACCGGCACCGGTCCTGTCGCTCAATCACCCTTGCCGTCCCAATGCAGCTCGCTCGCTCCCCCACCCATCTGCACTAAACTAGCTAGCCCAGCCAGCCGCTCACTGATTGGCTGGAGTCCAGCCAATCAGTGAGCAGGCTGGAGGCGACCCGTTTAAAAGTGGGTCCTCCATTTCAAAACTCCCTTCTCTTCGCCTTCCAGGAGCTTGCTGCTTCCCACAGGTAAGCAACTAAGCGCGAGGGGGGGCGGGAGGCTAGCTTTGGCGAGGAAAGGCCTCGCTGAAGCGGCGGGCTGGCGTGGGCCATGCGGGCGGCGGGCAGCTAGCTTAGCTCAGGAGAGGCCCCTGGGCCTTTCCGGGACGAAGCACCGGCGTCGCGTGGGACGCACGACCACCGGGAAGCTAGCTCCGCCCAGGAGAGGCCCCTGGGCCTTTCTGGGACGAAGCACCGGCGTCGCGTGGGACGCGCGGCCGCCGGGAAGCTAGCTCCGCCCAGGAGAGGCCCCTGGGCCTTTCCGGGACGAAGCACTGGCGTCGCGTGGGACGCGCGGCCGCCGGGAAGCTAGCTCCGCCCAGGAGAGGCCCCTGGGCCTTTCCGTGACGAAGCACCGGCGTCGCGTGGGACGCGCGGCCGCCGGGAAGCTAGCTCCGCCCAGGAGAGGCCCCTGGGCCTTTCCGTGACGAAGCACCGGCGTCGCGTGGGACGCGCGGCCACCGGGAAGCTAGCTCCGCCCAGGAGAGGCCCCTGGGCCTTTCCGGGACGAAGCACCGGCGTCGCATGGGACGCGCGACCGCCGGGAAGCTAGCTTAGCCCAGGAGAGGCCCCTGGGCCTTTCCGGGACGAAGCACCAGTCTGGCGTGGGTGGCAAGCCTCCGCGAGGCTAGGCCAAAAGCCCCCCACCCTCCCCTCTCCAGCCTCGCCTGGCTGGCTAAGCCCTAAGAGAGTCTTAAACAGTCTTACCTGTCCTCCTGCCTCTCTGCCTGTCTGCTGCCTGTTGCATCGGAGAGCTGCTGATTCTGCCTGCTGGTAAGTAACCTGGTTTTTTTTCTTTTATTTTTTAAATGTATTTTAAAATAATATTTTATTTATTGTGCATAGAATTTTTTAAAATATTTTTACTTAAAAGTATTGAGTGTAGAATATTTTAAAATGGTTTACTTCAATTTATTGTGTATGGATTCTTTTTTAAAATTGTCTCAGACTATTTTAAAAAAGATTCTATCCAAAATAAATTAAAATAAACCATTTTAAAATATTCTATACTCAATACTTTAAAATGTATTGTGTATAGAATTGTTTTAAATTGTTTTATTGTAATTTATTGTGTATTGAATGTTTTTAATGGTTTCATTTTAAATTATTGTGTGTGGAGTAGTTTGAAATGGTACAGTATAAATTATTGCTGGTGGAATAATGGTTACAGTTGGTACAATACCTTAAAATAGTTATAGTATAAATTATTGCTGGTGGAATACTTAACAATGGTTTTTAAGGATTTTTTTTATTTATAGAATATCTTTTTTAAATTATTGTTTGGGAATTTTTATGTTTTAATTGTTTATAAAATATATTTACTACAAGAAATGTTATTCCTTTTTGCAAATGTTTTCTTTGTGGTGCAATATGTTGCTTAAAAGTGTTCAGACCAGGTTTATATATCTCAAAGTGGGTGTTTTTCTATGGGCAGGCCAGGTTGGTGCAAGGCAGCTTTGCCACATTTAATGTGTTTCACCCTGGTTGTTTAGATAATTCTGAGGTGGTTGCTGGTTCTGTGAGCTTCCTGGCACTGTCCTTTATAATTTCCCACAATGCCTTGATGGTTTTTATTCCTGTGGCTTTGTCTTTGCTGTCCTTAGGGTTAGGTGGGAAAAAAACACTGGTTTCATTTGCAGTCTTTGGGGGGGGGGGGGACAAAAAGGAGAAAGAGGGAGGAGGTGGGGGAAAGTGGGATCCTTGCTGCTTTCTGAGCTTGGTGGTTTTTTTTACAGACATTTCACTACCAAACTAGGTAACATCATCAGTGCTAGATGGGGTTGTGGGGAAAGGAGGAGGAGGAGAAGTCGAAGGACAAAAAGGAAAAAGATAAGGAGGGAGAGGACTGTGGGGTCCTTTGGTGTTCTCTGAACCTGGTGGTTTTTAATTATTTTTAGGGAATTTTTATTTATTTATTGTTTATAGAATGTTTATTACAAGAAATGTTATTCCTTTTTGCAAATGTTTTATTTGTGATGCAATATGTTGCTTTTAAGTGTACAGGTTGGTGTATGGTATGTGTCTCAAGGTGGCTTCTTTTCTATGGGCAGGCCAGGTTGGTGCAAGGCAGCTTTGCCAGATTTTGTCTGTTTCTATGTGATACCTGGTTGTTTAGGTAATTGTGAGGTGGTTGCTGGTTCTGTGAGCTTCCTGGCACTGTCCTTTATAATTTCCCACAATGCCTTGATGGTTTTTATTCCTGTGGCTTTGTCTTTCCTGTTCTTAGGGTTAGGGAAAAAAACTGGTTTCATCTGCAGTCTTTTTGGGGGAAATTGTTTGTGTGTGTGTGTGTGTGTGTGTGTTTTCCTGGCACTGTCATAGTTTGTGTTTGTGGGTATGTAATGTCCTGCAGTTATCTACACATTAATAATGATCAAGTACTAATAATATTTCCTTATACATTTTAATGACCTTTCCTTTCATAAGTGGTGTTTTCTTTCATACTTTTAGATTTCTAATTGCTGTTTCTGTTAGTTAGCAATTGATAAAACAAATTCCACATGAAAAAGTATTCAAAGCCTTCTTGGTTTTAATTGTCAATTTATTCATTCTTGCACATTCTAATATTTATTCATTTTCATATCTTTGTTTTTTCCACTGTTGTGCAAACACAATTCCAACAGCTGTTAACATGTGTAAAATTAAATATGTATTTATTTCCTTTGAAATGCAAGTAGTAAGTAGTAAGCTACTTACCTTCTGTAAGTATCTCTTTTATTGTTTTGTGTACTTATTTTAATCTTATTTAAGTAGTAAGTGCACAAAATAATAAATTTCCTTTTTGATATCTTCTTTTTGTAGATCATTCATTGGGGCAAAAAATTCAGTGACATTGTCTTGGCCACTCCCATCCGGTCACATGACTGCCAAGCCACTCCCACCCGGTCACATGGCCAGCAAGCCACTCCCACCCGGTCACATGGCCGGCAAGCCACTCCCACCAGGTCACATGGCTGGCAAGCCACTCCCACAAAGGAGGCCACACCCACAGAGTAGGTTCCAAAATTTTTTGAAACCCACCACTGGTAGAAAGTCAACTGGTGGGGAAGACGTGGGATGTTGTTTGGAAAGGAAAGTTTGATTGATGATAAATCTGAAAGGATTACACCAGTTTTTCCTCTTTCTACGGGTTTCTGAAAATACTTTTGGATTTTTTAAAAAAGGGTGGGAGACAGTTTTACATTTTTTAAAAAATCTGAAACATACTTTTAAATGAGGAGAGTTTGGTGACACCTGTTTTGACCACCAATTTTATTCAGAGTTTTTAGATTTCACCACCAATTTTAGGCAGTCATTAGATTTCACTGGGTGAATCTGAAGAAGTGAGCTACAGTTCAAGAAAGCCCATGCCTTGAATACACTTGGTTAGTCAGAAAAGGTGCTAATGTATGCCTCCTGATTTTTTGCCAGCATAGATTAATACACCTCTATCCTCTTACCTTTTCTATAAATGGTTTCAATATTTGTTGCAGATGGTCCTGTGTCTGTGTTACTATTATGATTGCTGTTTTAACCACTTAATTTTAATTCTCAACTGCTTTGGGAATCTCTTTATGAAGGAGGGCAGCATAATTACCAGTAAAACACAAAAATTATGTCTGATTGTGACTTGCTTAATGCTAAAAACCACAGGTAATGTAAAATATTATGTTATATGTTTCTGAAACTGCAGAGAGTAACTTTCTGTGGTGGATAAACAATCTGCTTTTATTTTGGACATTAACTAGCATTACCCACTTATCCCAGGTCATGCAGTGCTCCCTAACCAGGGTGATGTATGTGTTCCTAGGAGAGATGAACAAAGAATATTAGGGGGTGTATGCAGTGGTGAAATTTATTTTACTACCGGTTCTGTGGGCGTGGCTTGGTGGGCGTGGCAGGGGAAGGATACTGCAAAATCCCCATTCCCTCCCCACTCCAGGGGAAGAATACTGCAAAATTCCCATTCCCACCCCACTCTGGGGCTAGTCAGAGGTGGTATTTGCTGGTTCTCCGAACTACTCAAAATTTCCGCTACCGGTTCTCCAGAACCTGTTCAGAACCTGCTGAATTTCACCCCTGGGTATATGTCATGACTCTCAGCAGGGTCATTCAAGTTGTGAAAGTCTTCCCACTTGTCTAGCTAAAGCAAATAGGCAACTATATTGAACAGCAGCAATATAGGAAGATGCTGGAAACAAATGATCACTTTAGGACAATGGCAAAAACATCATTGATAAACCACTACTGTATTTTTATCAAGAAAACCATGTGGATAGAAAATAGATTGATGTTAGAGTGCTGAATGATGGTCTCCTCAGGTCAAATGGCACTCCCCAAGGAAGTGCCATTTGAGCTGAGGAAGAGCTGGGGATCTCTTGAGTACTAAGGTTATTTATGATATAGCTAGATTAAATCCTTTGGGATGTCTGGTTGCTAATGTTGCCATACTGGAAAAGAAAATCAGAACCTGGAAAGACAGAATTAAAGAGTGAACATGGAACATAAGATGTGTGAACATGGAAAAGCTCAGCATAGTAAAAGGATGAAATGAAACAACTACAAATTGACAGTTTAGGCACTAACAAATTGAGATGGACTGGGATTGGACAATTTCAGTTGCAAGAATATACTATTTCTTATTCAGGATATGTAAAACAAAGATAGAATGGAGTTGTTTTTATAGTTGGGAAAGATATAGAAAGAATGTAATACTCTGAGTGTGGTGAATGCTGTGCTGTGCTTGGATATTTATTATTTCTCTGGGGCTAAAATAGTCTTTGGTTGTGGTTTGTGGTTTTTGTTAGTTTGTTTTTACTATTGTTAGTTTCTTTTAGTATCTCATTTTACTATTTTAATCTTTTTACTGAAAGGAAATGCAAGCTGCTCAGAATCCCTCTTAATTGGAGTGTCGACCTGAAGTTCTCCAATTGGACAGACTTGGGGGATGTGAGCTCTTAAGAGGCTCACATGAACCCTGTCTGACAAACTCTCTCCGAGATCCGTTTTTGGATTAGAACCCCCCTCCCCGTGGGGCGGAGGTGAAGAAGGGGCAGCGTCTTATCAGACCCAGAGGGAGTGCAACAGGTCCCTCGTAGGTAAGAGATTTGCCTTCTGAATCGGAGCTGGGATGGCAGCATGGCAACATGGCTGCACAAGAGCTGGTTCCAGGCCAAAGCAGCTGAACAGGAGCATGCAGAGCCGAGATGATAGCCTGGTAAGATCTATTAACCCACAGTTATAAATCAGAATTTGTAAAATGCAAAGAATCTTGAGAGCATAAATAATATTGATGGATAGATTGGGATTTTTGCGAAAAGAAAAGGGGGAAAATGGAGGGTTGAATCACTAGCCAAAAAGAGAGCCATTTGCTTGAAATAATTTGGACAGAAAGGAGAAAGAAGAGAAGTGACAAACCCACTTAAACACAACCCACTTAAACACAAACTCTAAATTTGGTTTTGGACTTGAAAAGATTGTTTTTTTAAAGGAGTCTAGGAGAGTGAAGATTTGCTTCGTCCAAGTGTTTTTTAACTAACATACGTATTTTAAGCAACTCCAATTAATGAGAACTGGAATGCAACAAGGGAGAAAGATCAAGAAAAAAAACACCATCTCCTTACTTACAACTGATAACCTAATCTTGCCTGTGTGGGAAACTGTAGTTAACCAACTGCCATAAATAAGAACTTGCAAAAGCAGGAGGGAAGAGAAACCTACCCAAATTTGTCTGTATGCAAGTTTGTTCCAATTAATATATTTTGAGCAATTATAACCAACGAGAAGCTGAAAGTACCAAGGAAAAATAATAAAAAAATCAAGAACTGGGGAAATACGAAGTCTTTTTTTTTCTTTTTTTTTCTGCAAAAGATCAAGATGGGGAGAGAGGAGAAGGAGAGAGGAAGGGGAAGTAGAGAAGAGAAGGGTGACAGAGGGAAGAAAGGAGGTAGGGAGGAGGAGGAGAGAGGGAGAAGAAAGTGATGGATAAGTTACAAATTTGGTGTATGGAGAGCAGAACAGCCAATAATTGTTTTTGGGAGTTGATGGTAAGATGAATTGATGTAAACATTTAATAATACAAAACGATGTTGGTTGTGTAATAGTATACATGTGGTTATATGTTATGAAAATGAAAAATTAAAAAAAAACTTTATATATAAAAGAATCCCTCTTAATTGGTTATATGTCCCATGTAAGTCCCAGCAAGGAAGTGAATGAACAAATACATAAAATGTTATTTTCTCAACATCTTTTGCATGGGCTTTTGAAGATGTTGCTGGGTGATATGGCAGAACGGTGTTAAGAACTAGCTGACCTCTGACTTTCCAAATGATCTTTACCTATTTGGTTCTGTCATCTTTGGAATGAAACAGCAGCAAAACAATTTTCAGTCTCCTGGAGCCAGATTTTCAGGAAAGTGAACTCCGCAGACAACCTCATTGAAGGGTTATTGTGAAGTATCAGTATTACATTTCTCAGAAGGGTCAGTCAGGTTAAATAGAGGGCAGGGCCGGATTTTCCTATAGGCTAACTAGACTTCAGCCTAGGGCCTCAAGATCAAGAGGGGCCTTTTATTTTTATTTATTATTCGTGCCACATTTTTTATAAAGGTTAGTACCAATTACAACATGTTTCATTTAATATATTGATATATATCACAGTAATGATGTATTTTATTATCTCTCATGTAATTTACAAACTTAAAAATGGGAGGTGAAAGGGCCCCATAAGTGGAATAGCCTAGGACCTCTTTTCATCTAAATCCGGCCCTGATAGAGGGCAATCATTGCAAAGGGGACAATGGTCAACGGCCTTACTACACAACAGAGTTTGAAATATTGCTGAACTTCATAAACACGGTGATCTGACTTTCATTCAGATATAAACTTTTATAAAAAGCCATTTTCTTTAAAGATACCCTAAAGTTGAAACAATTATAATTTCTTTTTATATTCTCAGCTGCTTTAGTCAACAGAACAGAATGGGATCATCTATGGTTCTGTTTGAACTCACATGTTGGCAGTTTATCATGATGTCAAGTGGGTTCCGTGCCTGCTAAGTGAGGCCCCCAAAATCCAGTCCTATAATATATAGGTATTTGGCTTGACAAATACCTTTCTACCCCAAAAGGCCTTCTGAAGAGCTGCAGTGGCTGTATTTCATGCCTTTCCATAAGCATAAGCCATATTAGGGTCACAGGGAAGGGCTATTTTGCTGTCTGAATATGGCATGCCTACTTATTCAGAAAGTGAATAGACTTATATACTGTGCTTCACAGCCCTCTCTAAGCAGATTACAGAGTCAGCTTATTGCCGCCAACAATCTGGGTTCTTATTTTACCGACCTCGGAATGATGGAAGGCTGAGTCAGCCTTGAGCCAGTGAGAATCTTGTGTGCGTCCAGCTTTGTTCGGTTTTCTTTTACCTGAGTACCTTCTCTTAATCTTAATGGGGAGAAAGAAGAGGAGGACTCAATCAAACTTGGGACATAAAAGTCCAAGAAAATCCTCTCCCTGGTGGGCTCCATTCAGGAGCACAGGGGGCCCTGGAGGGGTCCTCTGCTGCAGGGTGGCTTGCTTGAATCCCCCAGACTCGGCGGCAGCCGGCGGGGGTATTTCCAGCCTCACCCCAGGTGCCGGGGAGCGGAGGGGGGGCATGAGACAGCTGCAGGCTGTCTGCCCTTTCACCGAATGGGCTCTGGGAGGAAAGAGCTAAGCGAAAGAAGGGCGGCTGAAATGCCAGTGGGGAGAGAACCACCCTAATCTCCTTAATCATCGTTAACAGATAAGCAGCAGACTATTGCAAGTTTTTGTTCAATCTATTTGAAACTGGAGGATTAGAGGGGGGTGTTTCTTTCTCTTTACCTCTTCCCCTGGACAAAGCGGCATTTGAACTATCTCTCTCTATATTGGAAGGGAGAGAGAATAAAGGCTGACCTGCCACTTGTACTAACTATCTGAGAATGATTGATATCACAGCTGCAAGAGGTGATCGCTGAGCTGTTTTCTTAAAAGGAAAAAACTTTATGGAACTCCTTGTTCTTCTCCCTGCGAATGGAGGAGCCAAGATGACGCCCCTCCATCTTTGTTTTAATATCTACAAATGAAGCCTGCCTTTTGAAACTACCTTTGGAAAAAATATATCTGGTAATTGTCTTAATCCCCCCTCTGAAGGCGCTCTGGACCTCTCCCGTTACGTGGTCTTCCTGATTAATTCTGACTATTTGACTTTTCCTCTTTCTGGTGTACCTTCGTGCCTTGGAACTGTGAAGGAGAACTAACTTTTTACTTTTGGATTTGCCTGCCTCCTGGGACCGATGCAGTTGCGTGCTCCACTGACGCCATTCTCTTTGTAAAAGACTTATCATCTCTGAACGCAGATAAATGGGGCCCAAAAAACCTCCAACGGGCAAGTCATTCTCGGCTCTTCCCTCTGCCACCTCCAGTCCAAGCATGCAGCACACAAAGATTACTTCATTGTTACGACAAGAAGGGACTGGAGAGAGCTCAAAAGAACTATCTGTTAACCAAATGTTTCAGGAAATTATGAGGGGTCAAAATGAGCTGAAAAAAGAGGTGGCAGATCTTAAAGATGAACTCAGAGCTGTACAACAACATTTAACAGAAAATAAACAAAGAATTGGGGTTTTGGAGCAGGGCGCAGCTGGATTGGGGGGAGGAGGTTAAGGCAGTCTGGAAGGGAAATTTAGAATTGGAAAATTTTATGACAAAAATAGAACTTGAAAGAATGTCCTTTTTTCTCAGATTCCAGAACCTACCAGAGACAGAAAATGAAGATCTTAAGGATATTATGAGTACAATTTTAGCAGAATATATTAAGAGAAATAAAGAACAGTTGTGGTGGGAGATGGATCTGGTTTACAGGATTAATTCAGCATTTGCTAGAACACATAATGTTCCAAGGAAGGTACATGTTAAGTTTATTAGGAGGACCACGAGGGATGAGGTGCTAGGGGCCCAAAGGGAGGGACCATTAAAATATAAAGATAAAGAAATCACCATTCTAAAGCAAATTCCGAAAAAAATAAAGGAAAAAAGGAGGAAGTATTCCTCCTTATCAAAGAAATTATACAATAAAGGAGTTTGGTTTAGATGGTTATTGCCAGAGGGAATGTTGATTTTTTGGGAGGGAAACAGAATCAGAATTAATACAGTGGAGGAGGCTGAAGCCTTCATTAAAAAACATAGTTCCCTCCTAGAGGATGAAAATAGGGGAGGTGGTGAAAAAGGTAGTAATATGCAAGATATGAAGGTGGGGAGGGGGAGGGGGCTGTGGTTCCACCTTGGGACAGGGAGGAGGGAGCAATATCGAAAAGGCTCAGGTCACAAAAATAAATGTATTTGAAATAATATGATAATTGTTGATATACTAGAAAGTGACAAAGAAAGAGATGATTGAACATATGGATGATTTAATGTAAAACAAGATTCTGTTTATGCTCATCTTTTATACGTTGTTTTTAACATTGTAAAAACTGTGAGATTTGGGGGGATTTCTACCACTGGCATGGGAGCTGCCAAAATTTTCTCTGTACCCTTTTTACCTTTCCCTATAAATGTTCAAAAACCAATGAAATTCTTTTTTTTAAAAAAGTCCAAGAAAATCCTCAAATCAGCTAAGAATTGATGAGCTGGTCCATGAACTTGACTACATGCCAAAAAGTGTTACAGATTTATTTACTGTAAGTAATCACTTCTGTTTTTTGACTGACCCATGATGGGAGACAATTTCAAAGGCAGAGGCAGATGTTGTGAGAAACCAGGACATGTCAGCATACTATTTACTATACTACTTTCTACAGGAATCTAGCTTGTCAAAACAGCAAACAGCAGGACTAAAAAATAACAATAGCAATATCTCCTGTGACAATTGGCATCTCTCAGAGCGTGTTAATGGCAAATCAATGTTTAATTATTGTAGATCGGTTCGGTGAAAAATGGGACTCCCCATCATGGATTTAAAATATTAGAGAAAAAATATTTCTCAAGAACTTCACTACCAGACCAAAGAACCTGTCTTGGGATGAATGTTGAAGCAACCTCAAAAACTTTACAGTACATTATACAATTAACTCAACTGATGCTTACCATTTATAATACCATGAATATTCATAAAGGGGATACTTTCAAGGAAATAGCACTCTCCTTAATTTTGCTGATTTCCCAGGAGTCAATGGAATATCTTTCCAAGTGATAGGGATGCCAGTAGGATCTTCTTAATTTAACACTTGCCTAATTCTATCAGTGCTGATTAAGATGAGGAATACTTGGCTACCTTTCAGATCTCTCCTAACCAGGTTTTCAAAGATATGACAATTAGGCCTCTGCTGCTTCCTTTTGAAACTGGGCCTTCTGCCAAGCATATCTTTGGTGGGAAAGATACTGATAAGAAGCTGGCTTCTGTCCCAGAGAGGCTGACTTTGGGAAGGCAAAGCCACTGCTTCAAGCTTGGATGAATTAACTTCTCCATGCTGTCCTACCAGGGAGTAGAAGCAGGTCAGAAACTCTTTTGCAGGGCTACCTAGGAATGAATGAGATCTTGTTCTTCAGAAATTAAAGGGCTTCCAGGCAGAACTTGCCAATCTACTCTCCAATGAGTGAACAGCTACTGTGACAGCAGATTCGAGTTTACCTTCAGGCAAACATGCATTGTTATGATAATTTCACTACTTCTTTCAATAACCTATTAAACATACCTCCTCCATAGTAAGCATATATAGTATCTAATTCACTTTAAATATCTAAGAAAAAGGTTAGAACATACAGAACAACTATTATCAATACCCTCAGTTTCCATTTAGCAGTCTGTGAATGGTGCAGACTCCTGCTACCTACTGGTACAAGACAAAGTTTACTCCTTGCTCCTCTCAAAACACACCCCAAATACAAGAAAAGTATAAGGACAAAGCAGTCACTCGCGTTCCAGTCTCCTACCTTATCAGACTCCATTCAAATCTCCAGCCTCAACACCAACGAATACCTCTGGTTTTGCCACCTGGACTGTTTCCTCTAATAGGCCATTGTCTCCTTCTTCCACCATAAAACCCAGGTTCTGGAATATCATGAAATGCTGTCCTGAATGAGAAAATCCAGAATTTACAGAATATTTAAACAATTTGAAATGTTAATTTTACAAGAATTGCAATATAAAATTGCTTTACATTTAAACAGTTACACCTCTGATTCCCTTTCGGCCAGATCTCACCAGAAGGATGGCCATCCATTGAGGCAGTTGACATTCTTATTTGCAATAAACTGAATGCCTAGACTTTACCTGCTTTCTATTGAGAACAAATGTGCTACAGGTATGTTCTTGACAGTTGGTTAAACCAATCTGCTTCTGATAAGTGTATATTTCTTACCTTATACCCATATTTCTCCAATTAATAGTAGATGGGACTATTTGGAATCATGGCTGGTGAATTTAAGTTCACAATTTCCAAGTACTATAATAATAATAATGGTGGTTTCAAGGCCAAATTTGGAAATAATTATAAGGCTATCTTGCAGTAACACAATAAAATCGCATTCTTCCTCAATTGAGGAGACTTCCTGGAAATGTAAGGATTTCAGTTTTAACACACTGGAAACTTTTTACTGGCAATTACATTTGATTGAAGGATTCTTAATGGATATATGCCATGGAAGACGGAGGATGAATTCATCTTTTGGGGCCCAAGAGGGATATCAACTCTGGACCACATGCTAGTTACCAGGATGTTTGCATTCCATTGCAAAGACTTTACTGTTTCACTCAGTGAATGACGATCTACCAAAAGACTCAACCAGTCCTAGTTGTTCATTACTACCTTATGATCAGTGACGTGCGGTGAGGTTTATGGCTGGTGAGGCTGGTGATGTCATCAGGAAGGCGGGGAATGGGACCATGTGTGCTGGAGGCTCAGGCTGCCTCAGCCTTCAGCACACGTGATCCCATTCCCCACCTTCCTGAGCGTGCTCCGCCGGCTCGCGCTCCGCAGTCCTCGAAAGTGACTGGGGAACGCCGAGAACCTTCCTGCCTCTGCTGGACTTTGCGCGCTCCTCCTTTGCGCAAAGTCCAGCAGAGGCAGGAAGGTTCTCGGCGTTCCCCAGTCGCTTTCGTGCCTTCGTCATCCGGGAGCGCCAACAACATTTCTGCCTCCGCAGCTCCCAGGTGCGGCCGGATGGATGTATATAATATTATAATATTATATATATATATATATATATATATATATATATATATATATATATATATATATATATATATATATATATATATATATATATATATATATATATATATATATATATATATAACACGGGAAAAGACCCGAATACAACAAAACCAGCATACCTACACCCGTGAAAATCTACAAAAACATATATATATGTATATATATATATATAGTATATAATATTATATACTATTATTTCATGAAGAGAGGTGAGGCTCTGCCTCCCCTGCCTCCCCTGACCGCACGTCCCTGCTTATGATTTACCGTCTACTGGCAGATCCCTTATATCAGATGAAGCCAGCAGTAACAACATATCTTATTTAATTTTGAATAAATAAACCATTATATTCTTTCCTTTTTAACCATCTTAATCTTCACATATTTTTGTAGGTGGTTCATTTCTTCATTTCTTCTTTGTCCTATTGCACAAACTTCTTCAAGGCTGTAACATGGATGTAACGCTTTGTAAATCCAGAAGAAAAAACAATATCTAGGTCACTCACTTGGTTTCTCATTTGTATTTCATTTTTAAATTTTATAATCTCAGCCATTTTCTTTTGTAGAGCCATTGAAACATCTTTTTCTCAATCATTCTCTTGTTCTATCAATTGTCAATCCACCTTCAATGTCATCTTGTCAGAGAAAAAATGTTTTAGGTCTGACATATCCATGAAAGCAGACATCTGTACTGACATTGTTGATATTGTGGTTACTATTCTCTGATTCTATTTTTCAAAAGCCTCCTTCAGTATTTTTATTGACTTAAACTTTTTGCACCATCTCACTTTTCCCTAACTAAAATCTTTAGTCTTCTCTGGTGTTCAGTTTTGGAAATCCTTAAATTACTCATCTATGTTGTATATTGTGAAAACCAAAACAAGGTCTATTTCCCACAATAAACTGTACATTACAATTACTTTCAAAATCTTATTCTGAAAGTGTCAATATTCCAATTGTATCTGGGCCCTTAGTCCGTTTATCACTTTCTAAGATTAAAATTTAACTTTTTTTCCATTTATTTTAGATTTTTTAAATTCTTAAGCTTATAATTATTATTATTTTTAAAAGAAAAAGTTTAGAATACATATTCTCCCAGTTTCTAGTTTGATGTCTTAAACATATCAAACTGGTCTCATTGAACAGATAACATCCTTTAAATATCTAGTTCTATATTTTAAATCGTATTTTATATCCCTCTCTCTCTCCCCCTCCCTTCTTCCCTCCCTTTCTCTTTCCCTTGAAGATAGTGTGGAGTCATGACAAACCCCTGGAGTTTTCAAATAAGAAAGCTTCTAATAAAAGTCCACAAAATATCCCCTGGAATTATTAAATTTGCAGGTCAACAATGTCTAAGCAATCATTAATTTTTTAAAAGCTAAAGTTGTGGGTTTGATACTATGTGGTCCTTAGTTTATAAATAGTCTTTTAGTAGAAGCCATTCAATCAAAATTCTTGAAAATGTTATTATGCCTTCCTAATTTAACTTTCAATGCCCTAATATGATTAGAATTAGGTTGGCTTTCCCTTAGGGCCTGAAGCAAGTCTATTGGGTAACTTCCTTAGTTCATTTCAACTTACTGGATGGGTTCTTTTCCTACCTAAAAAGGCAAAGTAATAACAAACTGGCATAGTGAGGTCTTACCTTGTCAGCATTACCTGCTTTGTGACTGAACCAAAGCAGAGTATTTGGATACTAGATAGCTACAATGACAGAGCCAAAATCTCCCATCCTTTTTAGGGCACGATTATTCTTTCTTCGTGATCTGTCCCTACATACTGTATTTCTATAACATCTCACATGCTCTTAATTGGAGATTATTTATTTTGGCTTGATTTGAGGCACCACCTATTAAGGCAATAACTTTAGTAGATATACAAACACCCCATATGAAAGCCAGAATTGTTTCTGCTCAAACTCAGAAGCAGAATCTACCTGCTTATTAAAATGTCCATTGAACACCCAACAGAGATCTAGTTTGATGCCTCCAATTTTTAATAACTCTGCTTGCCATTACTCTTTTCTTGTGAGGCCACTTTTCAAAAACCTATAAGAAGGCTTCAAAGATCTTATCAATATCATAGAAGCCACCTGCTTCTTCCCTTTTACGATGAATTGTTAATTGCTAATTTGCAATTTTAGAATGTCTTTTTATAGGTGGTGTTTGTTGGTCTTTTAAATAAGTTTTGACTTGATGATTACTCTATTTTGTGATTCACAGGAGCAAATTCAAAAGCATATAAGCCCCCTATGACTTTTTTTCCCTGCCATCCATTTTAAACTTTGCATTTTTTGCTGTTGATCAGCCAAGCACTTAGTATTGCCTGAAAGCTATTCCATTAGTGCTGCTTATGCTTTATCAAACAAATCACTGAATGTTACACTCAGTTCTGGAAAAGGCCCAACTAAAATGAAAAGAAAAGTCAACAGAGTTCACAATTTTGCAAAGATTATCTGAGGAGAAAAAGCTATTTGCATAGAAGAAGTAAAGCAGTGCTAGAAGTTTAACTCTTTATTGTTATGGTCTTGGCCACGTCGTCTTTTAGAGGGTTTCTTCTGATCTAGAATTTAAAAAAAGATAGAGTTTTGGTTTTAGCTAGAGGTGGCAATTCTAGATTAACAAGGTGAAGACAGTGGGCAGTGAACAGGACTTTTGTTTATTGAGTTTTTTTAATGTCTACTCTGACTCTGGAGGGGTGGGGAAGTACTTTAAATTCAGGATTATTTTAAGATGTAAAATCTTAAGGCAGCCTCTCCAGGAAGACCAAACAATAAATGACAACATTAAATATTAAAATAATGCACGATTCTGGAGGGATGACGCTGATAAATAGCGAAGCAACTACATAGAATTATTCACGGCCCTCTGATCTGCCAATTTGGAAGGGCCAGAGTTTTATTAGTGCCGCTGAAAACTGTTACGCAGGAAATAGCAATATTTTCTAAATGAATCCTGAACACATTGTGGGAGGAGACACTCCATTCATCTATGGTAATAAAAAATCATGAATTTGGTAGCACCTTTTCCAACTAACAAACTTTTTAAAATGCCCCAGCTTCCATAATGTAGCTCACCTCCTCAGATGCATAAAGTAACCAGTTGAGAGAGGGGGGGGGGAGGACTCGCCCAAGGTCACCCTGCTAATTGTGCCTAAAACAGGACTAGAACTCATGGGGGGTCTATGACAATTCTCCAAAGCCAACTCACCCTGGCCAACTTGTCATGGCCAACTTGCTGTGGACAACTCACTGTGAGACAATTTGCCACAGCTAGCTTGTCACAGGACAATTCACTGTGGGGCAAGAATTACACTAATATCAAAGAAATAGTAGAATAGAATCATTAAAGAAAGAATAAAAAAGGAGGGTTAGACTGAAACATGAACGGCGAAAATTAAAATATTTTTTATTTATTTTAAATAATTAAATAGAATTGTTACATTGTCCTACAGTGAGTTATCCGACAGCAAATTGGCCATTTCAAGGGGTTGCCACAAAGAAGAGGGAGTCAAGCTATTCTCCAAGGCACCTGAGGGTAGAACAAGAAGCAATGGGTGGAAACTAATCAAGGAGAGAAGCAACTTAGAACTGAGGAGAAACTTCCTGACAGTTAGAACAATTAATCAGTGGAACAGCTTGCCTCCAGAAGTTGTGAATGCCCCAACACTGGAAGTCTTTAAGAAGATGTTGGATAGCCATCTGTCTGAAACGGTATAGGGTTTCCTGCCTAGGCAGGGGGTTGGACTAGAAGACCTCCAAGGTCCCTTCCAACTCTACTATTGTATTGTATTGTATTGTATTGTATTGTATTGTATTGTATTGTATTGTATTGTATTGTATTGTATTGGTCATGGTGAGTTAGCCATGGTGAATTGGCCGCAGGAAGTTGGCTGTGGCAAGTTGTCCCATTCTGAACTCATGATCCCCTAGTTTCTTGCCTGATGCCTTCATTGAACAAATTGAAACACAGCTGTAAAAAGAGGATTTGAAACAATATAAAAATCAGGAAAAAATAGTATTTAAATGAAATAGGCAACAAGAAATAAGGACAACCCTCTATAGGAGTCTATATCCCCAGATATGAAAATCCTCAAGAAAAGAAGCACATGGAGCTGATCCAGAGATAGCAAAAGGAGGGAAGAGATGCATTAAAATTTGTATTGACCATGACAGATCTTTCTATTCATTAGCTACTTGAATCATGAAGGTATGAGTGTGTATTATTATGTTGTATTTTAAAACTAGTTCCAGATAATCTAGATAATGATTTGAGGGATAACCAATCTTGTCCCTCAAATCATTATTTAGATGAGTGTTCAGTAGGGATGTGGACATTGGACATTTCCAAAATAAAATAAATGAAGCATGGCTACCAATCAACCACTCAACCTTCTTTAAGGAACCCATTAATGTTGAAATGGCCTGGAGAAAGCCAAGTTCTCTCTTGAAGACAAAGAGAAGGCAACATGTTTGGTGAGGCATAAAAGGCTCACGGCAGGCATTAAAATAGTACAGAGTATACAACTCTTCAATAACATGCAACACAAAGAAATGTGAGGGACTGCTTGCCTCAGGAGGAATGGACGCAAAGACCTCACCGTGCACTGGGTGACATGGAAACAGTTGTATTGCTTCAGGCTGTTGCATCCATCATAGTTTGTAATTATTTTGTGCTATTCTTCCTCTACACTTTGGTGATAACTTTGGCGTCAATTGCAAATAATGTCCTGATATGTTTTGTCCTTTTTCACCCTCCAGATACATCCCACCTCTGACAAGGACATTTTTTAATAGCTGCCCAAGTGAAAGTCACAATACAGGGAGCCCTCGACTTACAACCATAATAGAGCCCAGAATTACAGTTATAAGTCATTGTGGTCATAAGTCGAGGCACTCACATGAAGTAGGTTTCCAGTATGTTTTGCGTTGGCCATTAAGTGAATGGCAGGGTCATTAAGAGAATGCTATGATTGATAAATGAATGTTGAAGTCATTAAGTGAACCCATTCATTTGAAAGGAAGTTCAAAGGAATGCGAGTTGCGGTCACATGACTGTGGGATATCAAAACTGGTCATAAAGCTAACCTGTTGACAAGTCGTCACATGATCTTGAGAGGGCAGGGTATGCCTTTTTTTAATGGCTGGAGGTGCTATTTGGGGTTAGGATTAAAGCACCTGTTTCCTGGGTGTTGTAATTTAGAACATTTGTAAAACAACTGGTTGCTATGTGAGGACTACCCGTACATCTGGAAAATCTTGATTCAAATCCTTTATTAAACCTGAAACTCACTGGATGATCTTAAGCCAGTTGCCTTTTCTCAAGGTTGCGTACTTTGATTAGTTCCTGAGAGAAAAGATGAGGAAGCACACAGCTATTTATGCAGCCCTGACTTCTATACATACTATACCTATCGCCATAATGTCCATTTACAGACTTTAAAGACATATATGGCATTGCGGGCTGAATGGAGAGGGACTGATATGAAGATACATTTTTTTTTCCATTGCTGAACCATTTTTGCAGGTCTCTTAAATCAAGAGTCATGGCATAGACATATGCATTCTTTCCAATAAGCTGTTGCATGTCAATAAGGTAATTTAAGGGCACCAAAAGGAGAGAATCTGAAGATAATATTAGGATGGCAACAGATACATACGCAAGGAAAAAAAAACTCCTTGGAAGTGGTTTTGTAAATAGAGTGAATATTATTGGAGATGATGTCACTTAGACATTAAGAGATCTTATTGGCTAGCCCTGATAATTAACTTGGTAGTTCTAATTTAAAATAATAAGATTCCATACCTTCTTCAGAGTTAGCCCCAGAAACAAAATAGTATAGTGCCCAAACTGGGGATTACTGCAGAATGTGTAAATGGCACTTTATCTCAATCTAGATTAGATTGCTGAATTGAGATGAGGAGGGTAATTCTACTTCTAGTGGCAATAATAAATCAAGGAACAGTAGGTAAAGGTAAAGGTTCCCCTCGCAAAATCATTCCCGACTCTAGGGGGCAGTACTCATCTCTGTTTCAAAGCCAAAGACCCAGCGCTGTCCGAAGACGTCTCCATGGTCATGTGGCCGGCATGACTAAATGCCGAAGGCGCACAGAACACTGTTACCTTTCCACCAAAGTAGGCCCTATTTTTCTACTTGCATTTTTACATGTTTTCAAACTGCGATGTTGGCAGAAGCTGGGACAAGTAACGGGAGCTCACTCTGTTACACAGCACTAGGGATTTGAACCACCGAACGGTGACCTTTCTGATCAACAACCTCAGCATCTTAACCACTGAGCCACTGCATTCCTATAGAAAACTAAGAAGACCCCAAACCCAGAGGGTGTGCTGTTGCTAGTCTTTGGTTAATGACTGTAATGATTAATGACTGATAATTCCCTAGTTATTACTGCATCCATGGAATCTTGAGGCATACCTGGATGGCCAATGGCCATGGCAGGAGTTTCACCATGACTAACATTCTTTAATAGAATGTGTGAATGGAGAAAGCGGGGAAGAAATGCTTAGGAAACAATCAGACAAGAGAGGCAGGAGCCCCTAATGGCTTAACAGTCAGACAAAGAAAGTTAGGAGGGACCTTCTCTAATGGATCAAGCAGTTAAAAGTGGAAGTGGAAAGTTTGTGCCTTCGGATTTGCAGGATTCCGCTAATGTAGTTTTACAATAAAGTAGAATTAGTTCATCTAGACCTGTTTCCTGTCTGATTTACCTGTGTGGGCTGACACATTCTGGGAATCTTCAGTTCCAGAATTGAAGCCCTTAGGGAATTGGTTTAGAGAAACAAGATAAAACATACTATACCAGAATCTTTCACTGTTCTATCTGACACCCAACACTCAATACAAATATTTAATGTTGACACTTCTATAGTCTACAAAGGGAGATGAAATTTTTAGAGGTTAAAACAATGCTCCACTGTCACCAGTATTCTCAAGATAATTTATTTATTTGTTTGTTTGTTTGTTTACTTATTTAATTTATATGATGCCCATCTCACCATCAAAAGCAACTCTGGGCAGCTTACAGTGCAATAAAATATGCTGATGGAAGAGAGAATACTTCAGTAATTTTAACCGTTCATTCTCCGAAGCCTCAGTAGGCGCATCTGATCAACTCTTTTCTATAGGATTAAATTATATGTAGGAGCTTTAATTTGAGCCAATCTGGTATGTAACAATAAATGAAAAGGCCTGTGTAATATATTAAAAGTTTGTCCAATGTAGAGAAAAATAGAAGAAGCAATAAACACAAGATTTTACATTATTGCAACATTATGCAATTTCTCCATAAATGGGTAATGATACCTCCACAGAATAACAATCAGTTTTTTTCATACATTGCACAAAATCTGCAAACAGTCCATTGTAGTAATATGGTAGAGGGGTGTATGAGTTATGCACTATACCAGTAACTGATTAGTAAGAGCTCCATCTTAAGTTACCCTTCTCACTCAAACAGCAGAGAAAGATCAGGTAAATGGTGCTTGTGTGTGACTCATTTGTACCAGGATTGTCCTTCCTTTGCCCTTCTTCTCTGGACAGTGGAAAAGACCCTTTCTTGGCCCAAATCCCTCCTGTTCAATGAGGAGCCAATTCTGAACATAACCACCTCGCTGATTATGATCTTTCATTCCAATTTCCTTCTTCCCTTCACTTGCTCCTTCTTGCCTGAGGGTCTATAGGCCCCTTCTGGGAATGAGCTCCTACCTTGCCCGTCTCCTTGCACTTTCTGCTAATGAGCTTGATATGGGCAGCGATCTGATGAAGAAAGTGATAACGTTTCGCTCTTTAATGGCTCTGTGCTTCAGTGCACCAGACAGCTACACTGTTTTACGGGATATGCTCAGGTATTTGCTCATTCAACCTGGAAGGAGAGCATGAACTTGTCTCCTATATCCACCCCCCCACCCCTGATTTTATCAAAGCATTAATCCCCCCAAAATGGCCCTGAAATCCAGAGTGGAAGTTCTGAAAGTAAGCTCTCTCTGTGGTTCCATGGGGCAAGATGTTAACAAATATTAAATATTGTAACAAATATTAACAATTCCAGAAAATCGAACTTTTTTTAATGAGCTATTTTATCAGGGAAACAGTTCCAAACCCAGTCTTCTCAAACCCACCCACCTTAGGTCCACAGTACATAAAATCCTCTACTGAATGCTGGCAAGCAAGGCAACATTTTTCTCCAAAGAGACAGCTGGGTCACTTTCTCCTAAGATTTCCAAATATTGCTACCAGATGAATCTGTCAGAAGCTGGCAAATTATACAAATACATGTGCAACAGTTTTGGTCTTCCTGATGTCATCGTAATAAAACACCAGCTGAAGGAGTAAAATATAACAGTGAAGGCATAAACAAATTGAGCACAAGCTTATGCACTGGATAATGTGTTGTGAGCACGCATAAAGGCACAATCACATGTCATAACTGCACCTGTTCCATCTTTTCTCTTTTGGAGATGTGAACGTTGGCTTATACTCCTATTTTATAAGTTTTATGTGTTCATATTCAAATACCTAATAAAAGTACAATTGTAAGCCTGCATCTCAATTAGGCATACATCTGCTTTTTTCCCCTGGATATTTCACCTTGTAGTTGTAGATTGTGATGGGGACAGTATTTTTTCCTGTGATGCAGAGGTGCCCTAACAGATGGCTCCGTGTGCCACCTGTGGCACGCCTGCCATAGGTTTGTCATCATGGGACTAGCACATATATGCGAAGGGAACCTTTACCTTTACTGAGAGATCAGTGTGACCCAAAAAAGAGGGCTTGAGAAGCAGTGATTTCCATGATGATGGCAAAGGTGAATGAGAACTTCCAACTCTGTTATTTTATGTTCTAACTAGCTGATAACAGCAATAGAAATCTGGAAGGCTCAAATTTAGCAAAGAAGGACAGAGAAGAGCAAAAAATATTTCCAGTGAGTGCTTTCTAGTCCTTTGGCCTCCAAACTTCCCTACATATATAATAAAGTTTTAATGCACTTTTCCCACAAGGCCAATGGCACCAAAACATTGTTTAGTTCACCCTCACTATTTGGATGTAGGTATGTTTTAGGTTTGGCTTAGAAAAGCTGCTTCCAAAGGTGCTGAACACTATTTCAATCTCTATTCCAGGGAGCCAGCAATTCTTGGTCTTTCTGGGATTTGAGACAAAATGTATGCTATTTAAGATGGAAAAAGGAGCCCACTATTACACGTAAGAAGCAGCAATTTCTCCAGAACATCATCTTTTCAGAAAGATCTTAGAGTAACACTTTCTGAGCTTCAAAGGATAATTGAATGAAAACAAATAAGGGTCTGCCTGATGTTATGGATAGATAATCGTTTTAAATTTAAATGCACATTCCCTAGCGAAATTACTGCAATGTTGAAAGCTTTCATACAAATTCTACCCTTGAAAACAACTGCATTTAAATTTGATGTTAAAAGCCAAACATTTTCAGGGTCAAACAAACACAAACAACTTTGGCAGAGCTATAGAGTATACATGTGCAGAAGTGTCTTTTAAAAGGAGGGGATGGAACCCTCAAGTCAGTACGGAATGCTGATCCCTCTTATTTATTGGTGACAGAAGAGCCAGTGGGATGGAAAGGGACATAGTCCTATTCAACCCTGCTACCTATTGAGATAGAACATAGAATAGCAGAGTTGGAAGGGGCCTTAGGGATCTTCTAGTCCCTTCTTGAGCAGAAGACCCTATGCCATTTCAGACAAATGGCTCTTCTTAAGTCTCTTCTTAAAAGCCTCCAGGGTTGAAGCATCCACAACTTCTGAAGGCAAGCCATTCCACTGGTTGATTGTTCTCACTGTCAAGAAATTTCTCCTTAACTTTAGGTTGCTTCTGTCTTTGATTAGTTTCCTGTCTTGTTTCCTGTCTTGTCTTCTGATGCTTTGGAAAATAGTTTGACCTCCTCTTTGGGCAGTCCCTCAAATATTAGAATATTGTTATCTGTAGTGTATCACTGTACAAACTTTCTTCCTTGGCTTTTTTCAATTAAATAAATAGTAGGAATCTTTTCAGGATGATATTGAACTGGTCTATTAGTTTCATCTTGTTTATTACTTATAATGTTGCTCAAATAGCCTTCCAGTCAAGCTTTGTCCATGGCCAATACTTGGGTGAATGTGCCTTAGATCCACACTGAACCTCTTGGGATTGTGAGTGTTTAGATAATCCCCCAACTGATAGTCAAATATTGTCACTTTGAATTCTTTATCTCCCCTCTAGCCCCGCAAATTTGAAAATTTGCCTAGCTGCTGCTCAGCTAATGATAACATGCACAGATATAGGATATTAATTTCATTAACATTTTAGAAATTATTATCCTTCAAAGTGAGCATTTTACAGATACTTTGGTGCATCAGAACAGCAGCATACAATTGTCTTAAATAGCCCTAATATTCTGTCCAATTGTCCTTGAACCTGTCAGTTAATTAGCTACACTGGATTTCCTCTTAGTTTTCAGCTTTCAATATCTTTTTTTTATCAATGCTGAAGAAAAATGCAGCCAGGGATGGCTAAATGCTCTCTGGAGGGATAGTGAATTCTTTTCTTTTAAAGATTTTTAATTTTTTTTTAAATAAACATAAACAGACAAAACACACACAAAAAACCCCACAAAACCATCTTCCATTACAAATTGTAGAAAGTGTGTCGATTGGTTACAAAAACCTCTATGCATCCCTTCCATAGTCATCACCTACAATTCATATTAAATAATATATTTTAAATCAAATATATTTATATATTTTACTATCATCATACCTCAACCTTCATTTGACTATAATTGTTTTACATCCTTTTATATAAAATATTCCAGATTTAAAGCAAAACCACATAATGGCATTCCATTAGCTCTTCCCAATATCACCCAGTAACATTACATCTTTATAACATGTTCTAAATAAAAATTGGTTATATTTAATAACAGAGTTTTAAACCTCCTTTCGTAAGTCACCATTTGCAATTTATATCAATTTTCCTCTTATCAAACCAATACATATATATGAATTATTATCATTATCAATCAATTATTTAACTGTATCCATTATCACTTCATTTTAGACATAATGCTCTAAATTTGACTTAATTTTTTATGATAAGATTTCATTACATCAACCTGTGTCTTTCCAGTAATAGTGCAGTCTTATGTCTCTTGCCATTTGTGGCATTAGTATTCTAGTTATTTCCTTAGTATGTTTTGTATGGACTTCTCTTCGCAACTTATTGCTTATTGCATATCTTGTATAAGCTCGAAACCCTCCATCTTCTTCTTTGATCAGCTTACCTTTGGTTATCACTAGTGCTTCTGACAAAATTTCTCTCCTTAGTTCCATCAATTCTTCTCTCTTTTCTTCTTCTATACTTTGAAATCTGGGGTAGGGCTCCAGTCCATCTATCTCCCCTTTCCATATTCCACTCTTTCCATTTCCAACCACGCTCAGTTCACTGTCAGTATCAACAATTTTCTTGTCTCTTTATTTTTTCCTTCAGTTTTTAGAACTCTGACCTCCACTTTCTTCATTTGATGAACATCCTCTATTTTTCCATCAAATTTTACTGTTCTACTATCTATGTTCTCCAATCTCTTCTCAATTTTCTCTGTCACTTCTAATAATTTTTGAATTTCAAACATAATCTTTTGCAATGTTAAGGTTTCTTTTTCATGATGCGCCATTCTTCCAACTTGTAAACACTGCCACTCTGGCATTCAAAAGTTTTTATTAAATTTAAAGCAAGTTCATTTATAATCTTTCAAGACAAGGCTTTGTTTTCACTCCACTCCAGCTGCCAATAAAGCTCCCGAAGAGCACCTGTATAAACAACCCATGCTTTTCTCACTATCACTCTCTGTAAACAAGCTGAGGAACCTTAAAATGCAAAGTCAAATGATGAAAGAGAAAAAAGAAAAGACAATATTTCCAAGCCTTCCAAGCCTCCAGCCTCCAAGTGGCAGTGTTACTTCCTTTCCCTCTGTTATTACAGCCTGCTTTGTATTCCTTTTATATCTTCTTTTGCAGACTTAAAGAACTTTAACTTTTAACTTTTTAACTTTTATTTGATTTCTAGACCGCCCCTCTCCCAGAAGGGACTCGGGGCGGTGTACAGTCATATTAAAAACAGTAAATATACATAATATAAATATAAGATAAATATAGATGTGGCTGGAGGAGGTAGTAATAGTTTAATGTACAATAGTTAAAGTTAGATTTAAAATTTTAAAAATTTAAAAATACATTAAAAAACACCCCTAAAAACTATCCCAGGGTAAAATATTTGCCAGGAGGTATAAATGGGACTATAAATGGGCCAGGCCAGCTAATTGGAACAGGTGAGTCTTAAGTTTTTGTCGGAAGGAGCGGAGGTCGGTAGTAGTTCTGATATCGGGGGGGAGGTCATTCCAGAGGGTTGGGCCCATCACAGAGAAGGCTCTACTCCTAGGCGCCGCCCGTTGGCATTGCTTGGTGGACGGCACGCGGAGGAGTCCCTGTGAGAGCGAATTAGTCGCAGGGATGTATGCGGTAGGATGCGATCCCGCAGGTAACTAGGTCCTGTGCCATGGAGCGCTTTGAAGATGGTAATCAACACCTTGAAACGCACCCGAAAAACCACAGGCAGCCAGTGCAGCTTGCGCAGGAGAGGTGTTATGTGGGAGTACCTAGTACTCCCCATGATAGCCCGCACGGCCGCATTCTGAACTAGCTGTAGTCTTTGGGTGCATCTCAAGGGGAGCCCCATGTAGAGAGCATTGCAGTAGTCCAGACGAGACGTCACCAGCGCATGAGTGACTGTGCGTAGGGCGTCCCGGTCCAATAGGGGGCGCAATTGGCGCACCAGGCGAACCTGGTGGAACGCCCCCCTTGCCACGGCTGCCACATGGTCATCCATCGACAGCCGGGCATCTAGGAGGACGCCCAAATTGCGTGCCCGTTCCACAGGGGGCAGTTGCTCGCCCCCTATGGCCAGCGATGGAGTCCACTGGTTGAACCGAGGCGCCGGTAACCACAGCCACTCTGTCTTGGAGGGGTTGAGCCTGAGTCTGTTGTCCCCCATCCAGACCCGAACGGCTTCCAAACACCGGGACATCATTTCGACAGCCTCATTGGGGTGGTTTGGGGTAGAAATGGACAGCTGAGTGTCATCAGCGTACAGATGGTATCCAACCCCAAAACCACGGATGATCTCACCCAGTGGCTTCACATATGTGTTGAACAGGAGAGGCGAGAGGACCGACCCCTGCGGCACCCCACAAGTGAGCGACCTCAGGGTCGACCTCTGCTCCCCTGCCAACACACATTGCGTCCGGTCGGAGAGGTAGGAGCTGAACCACCGACTCCAACTACCATCCCCTCCAGCCGGCGCAATAGGATACCATGGTCGATGGTATCAAAAGCCGCTGATAGATCTAATAGGACCAGGATAGAGGAACAACCCCTATCTCTGGCCCTCCAGAGATCATCAACCAACGCGACCAAGGCCGTCTCCGTGCTGTGACTGGGTCGGAAACCGGACTGGCACGGGTCTAGATAATTGGTTTCCTCCAGGTGCCGTGGGAATTGCTGTGCCACCACATTCTCTACAACCTTCGCTAAGAAGGGAAGGTTGGAGACAGGATGAAAATTAGCTAGTTCCGTCGGGTCCAGGGAAGGCTTCTTGAGTAAGGGCCTCACCACCGCCTCTTTCAAGGCGGCTGGTAAGGACCCCTCGCCCAATGAAGCGTTCACTAGACCCAGGAGCCAGCCTCGTGTCACCTCCCAGGATGCCAGTACCAGCCAGGAGGGGCACGGGTCCAATAAACATGTAGTGGCTCGCAGCCGCCCACGTAACCTGTCCAAATCCTTGGGGGCAACAGAGTCAAACTCCTCCCAGTATGGTCCCTCAAGACTCGCTGCTGACGACTCCTCCGGTCCACTGAAGGGGGCCCATCCACTCCGGATCTGAGCGATTTTGTCCTGCAGATATTCCCCAAACTCCTCTGCTCTGCCCTTTAAAGGGGCTTCCCGCGGCCTCTGTGATAAGAGGGAGCGGATCACCCGAAACAGGGCAGCAGGGCGGTTATCGGCGGACGCAATAAGAGCGGCACAATGTCTATGTTTGGCCGCTCTTAATGCCACAAGGTAGGTCCGTGAATAGGCTCTTACCTGTGTTCGATCAGATTCGGAGCGCGAGGACCTCCACCTGTTCTCTAGGCGTCTCCTGTGGCGTTTCATCACCCTTAGGTCCTCGGTAAACCAAGGAGCCAGGGTGGTTCGTTGCCGCAGGAGAGGCCGCAAAGGCGCAACCCGGTCCAAGGCTCCAGCAGCCGCCCTATTCCAGGCGGCCACTAGGTCCTCCATCCGAGAGCGGGTCAGGGCTACAGGAAGTGGCCCAAGCTCCGTCTGGAACCTATCCGGTTCCATCAGGCGCCTGGGGCGGAACCATCTTGGACAGTCTGGTTCCGCCTCCCCGCGGTGGGGGGTAGCGCCAGGGAAGTCGAGCCGAAGAGATGAGTGATCTGACCATGACAGGGGGGTAACAACCAAATCCCCTATTCCCAGATCACTCGTCCACTGCCCAGATACAAAAACAAGGTCCAGCGTGTGACCACCCTCATGTGTGGGGCCCTGAATTAATTGGGTCAGGTCCATGGTTGTCATGGAAGCCATGAACTCCCGAGCCACCTCGGACGCTTCCCCCATCGATGGCAGGTTGAAGTCCCCCATGACCATGAGTTTGGGGGTCTCAACTGCCATTTCTGAGATCAGCTCGAGGAGCTCGGGCAGGGCTGCTGATGCATAGCGAGGAGCCAAGTATACAATCAGCAAGCCCCACTGCCTCCCTGGGCCCCATTTCACACCAAGGGACTCACACCTGGATATCTGTGGCACAGTGAACTCCCTCGGTTCCAGACTCTCCCGTATAACCACCGCTACCCCACCACCCTTACCCAGGGCCCGGGGCTGATGGAATGCACGGAAACCCGGTGGGCACATTTCCACGAGGGGTAAACCACCCTCGTAGCCCAACCAGGTCTCCGTTATCCCTGCAAGGTCCAGCTCCCCCTCCGAGATCAACTCATTGATGAGGGGGGCCTTGTTGACAACGGACCTTGCATTGCAAAGCATCAGCCTCAGGCCCTGGCTCTGTAGGTCCTGGCCACCTAGGCTGCGGGGGTTGGTACAAGCGACCGGGCGTGTCCAACAGCCATGGTCTCCCAACCAACTATGAGATCTTCTTCTATCCTCGCACCCACTCCTCCCCACGACCGTTGTAATAAAGCAACCCTCTATTGGAGTGTCATTCTCCCTCCCCCCCTACTCCGCTCACTTCCCTCCTGACCTCACCTGTTCGCCTGGCACTGGTCCCCCTCCTGGCCTGATTAACCCACCCACCCACCCTGGAGCCCCCTAAAAAAGATAAAAAACACTTCGTTAAAAACCCCCTAAGTTTGCGCTTCCTCCACCTCTCTGGGTTAACAAACCCGTTATCAAGGTGGGCCCTTGAGAGGGCAAAGGGCCATGCCTGCGAGAGGGGGGACTCCCGCAGTAGGAGCAAGTCTGACCTTGAATACATGGTGATAAAAGCTGTGACAAGGTCAGGATGCTGTTGATGTTAAAAAGTCAATAAGCCAGGATTCCATGTGGAAGGAAAGCAATGTCCACAGTCACATCTAGGTGGAGAAATTTTATGCTGGTCGGTTGGTAGATGGATGATAGATAGAGGCCAGGGTGCGGTCCATTGTGGGCGGTAGAGGGCAGATAGTCTGTGGTGAATAGTTGATGCAGAGTAAAAATGGCGAGGGTAAGAGGGGGAGAGATAGTAGGGGTAATCTGGCAGGTGCACGCCAAAAGTCATCTGGGAACAGTTATAAGTAGCAGGAAGTCAGCAGGATGTCAGATGTCGGACGGGCAGATGATAGCAGGTGGTCAGTGAGGGGCACCTGGGCACAAGCCATGGCAGGCAGCTGGCAAGAGGCCGATGGATCCTCTGCCTGCCAGGTAAGGGGCCTCCTGTCTGTCTCCAGGGCAAGCCCTGCCCTGCCCCTGGTGCCACAGGTCTTCCCCCTTCTGCCAGGCTCCAGCACAGACTTCCAGCAACTAGTCCCGGCCTTAGCCTGCCTCCCCGTGCTTCAGTGAACCTCAGCCGCTGCTCCTGGCCTAAGCGTCGTTCCGGCCAACTTACGGCCCTCTCAGAGGCCTTCCATCGGCCTCCGGCGTCTCGGGCCTCCCTCCGCCCCCGCTCTGCCCTCCGACGGCTCTCATCAGTCTGTTCGGCATCCCGACCCACCTCTGCTGCCGCAGAGGGGCTATTAGTGATGGTGTCTCGCTTAGTGACTCGCTTAGTAGCGGCGTCTCATTCTTCCTCTGCTGCCGCCGCCGTTACCGCCGCCGCCATTATCGGCCTCCAACTCCAACCGCGATCCCCATACCAGCGGGTGCCTTCCTTGTTCTTCCTCTGGCTATTCGACCACCCTGACGGACCAATTTAGGTCCTAAAGAAAGCCAGGGTGGTCGTTGAGTCTAAATCCCGGCCCACGGGTGGAAAAAGGGCCGGCAGCAACCCCTCCTTCGTCAAAGAGCTCCGTAACATTTTCGGAGCTCAGAAGTCAGCCGCCATTCCCGGAAGCTCCTCCTCCTCCTCCTCCTTTCCTGTAGTAGGTAGTTCCAAAGATCAAGTCCCACCAATTTAGAGCAGTCTTTGTCATCATCCAGAGAAGAAAGAACAGAAGATAGTCAGGAACATCATGAGGTAAATCTAAAACATCCCAAAGCTGCTTCCCGGATCCCTCACGGGGAGCCTTGGCCGGGCGAGGAGGAGGAAGATCCAGCCCGGGGACGGAGCCCCCTTTGTCCCCCTGGAGGGAAGGGAGGGAGCCGCTCCCTGCAGGCAGCGCCAGATCTCGCCGAGGAAAACCCTGCGAGCCGAAGCCAAAGAAAACAAAGAAAACAAAATTCTTAAATGGAACCAAAAAAAAAACAAAAAAACAAAAAACCATCCAATCCAGCATTATAAAAATGAAAAAGATTTTAATGCATAGGTATAAAAAAAGAATATAAAAAGTAGTAGAAGAAAAACTAATCAGTTCAATTTAAAAGAATAGGAAACATTCGCAAAAGTTCCATCCGTAAAAGAAAATTTTAAAAAAGGATAACACACTATCTAATGTAGCTTAATTTCACCGCTTGTTCTCTTCTGTTTTCAAATTTAATTTAGCTTTATTTTTTTTTGGGGGGGGTAGTCTCTTTTATAATAATAAGATTTCCTCACCAGATGGACACACTTTCTCTTTCCGTTTTCCTCCTGTTCCGGAACTGTCCCAACTTCAACAGATTCAATGGCTACACTTCTGTAACTGGCAAAAAGAGATTCTTCTTGTTCAATCAGGGACTTTGCGGTGTCCCTGAGATCAGCAAGACTTACTCTTCCCTGTCATCATCTCTTTGGGACGGTTTAGGTCCAAAAGGACCATCCAGCGGCAAAAATATCTACTGCGATCTTGGAGCTCCAAGATTGAACATTGTGTTGTTGCGATGTCATCTCCTCCTTCCGATAGTGAATTCCTATGGACCATAACTCTGAGAGCTTTGATCTTTGGGCATGCCAACTGGGGCTTACAGAAATTATGGTTCAAACAATATGGACATTAGTTGCCTAACTCATCGTGGAACGTCTGTTAGCTATTGATCAAGTCTAGAATCAGGTTGCTCATGAAATGGATCATACAATAAGAATGTGCAAAGCCATACTGGTAAACGTTGCTGATATTATTGAAATGGGCTTCCTTTGGGGGGAAAACGTTACCTCAACTATTGCTTCAGTGGGATAACTTTCAGTGGCATGTTCAATCTCTCTGGGAAATGCTGCTGGACTTGCTTTTTTTCCTTACTTACTAGAGACACCTCATATGTTTTGCTCTCTGAACCCATCAAATCTGAGGCAAGTGATTGGAAGTAATATGAAATTTCAAGAAGGAATGGTGTCCGTTCCATTCGTACTCATTGTCTCCACATTTGTGAAAATGTAGCTTAGATGTCAGAAGAAACATACTGAGCCCCACCAATGCTTCTGCACCATTGATGTCCAATCACTCCACCCAAAATGGTGTTCAGAAGGAACTGATTTCCGTACATTCATTCATTCATTCTGAGAAAGAGAGGGAGGGGAGGTTCTGCAAATCTAAGGACACTGCTTTCAGCAAAATTGGGTGGCCTACAATGGTAGGTTTGTAATTGGTCATATTGGGGGTGGAGGAAGGTGGGCTGAGTAAAAGTAGCTAGTGATGTATCTCAAGATAAAACCAGTGACATTAAAAGGTTTAGCATGGAAAATGCCTCTGGGTCAACCAAGGATGTTCAGGTAAAAAAACAGACTATTATTACTGAGGCAAACATCGTCCCAGGTATAGAGTGTGCTTTGACCTGACCTTATTCACCTTTTTGTTTATAATGCTATTGGGAGAGTATTATTTTTCTGATTTACACACTAGGGAACATAGCCAAAAGTATGCAAAGTGAGTTGATCAGCTGACACTGTACATATTTCTGGTTCCTATTCTGAACTAGCTGAACTTTAAAAAAAAAAAATTCCATCCATCCTCAACAAAATAATAAACACCCACACTGAGAAATCTCCCTTATTCTGCAGGGCTGCTTGCTTTGTACTGAACATCTATTGTAGCTGCATGAAAGCCTAGTCAATATGACTTTTTCTTCCCTTTAATAGTGGCATGGAAGAAATAGCAATACCAATACCAATAGCACATAGACTTATATACCAGTCCAAAGCACTTTACAGCACTTTCTGGGCAATTTCAGCATATTTACTGCAACAATCTGGGTCCTCATTTTACCGACCTCAGAAAGAAAGAAGGCTGAGTCAACCTTGAACCCCATTAGGATTGAACTTCTGACAGTGGGCAGAGTTTGCTGCCATACTGCATTGTAACCACTGCACCACCATGGCTCTTTTTTTTTTTGCCTTAATAAGGGCTTTAATAAGGACTTTAATAAATGCTATAATAAGACCAGAGATATTTTTGGCATCCTGTACATTTCTGTGAAGATTGTTATGTAGCATGCTGTAGCATGCATTTAAAGAATAGTCAATTAATTATAATAATATACAATTCAGCAAATTGTTCAAAAACAGTTACATTTTCTCTTGGTGTTCAAAAGTTTGCTGTAGCTGTATCATAATATTCGTTAATAGAAAGAGAGGAGGGAGTTGATGTTGGGAATATCACTTTATGTATGCATATATGTATCATTTGCTTAATGGCATACTGCTAAAGGCTAGGTACATTGCAATCGCTATTAGTTTTAAAATTAATGATAATTTAAAAGTTTACATAAGTTTAGAGGAATGAAAGGGGGGAATCCATCTACATTTTTAAATAATGTTTTGGATAACAATTTCTGGCAAGAGAAGCCAATTTTCTAATAAACAATATTAAATTAACTTTGAATTGTCTTGTGATATGTTTTATAATAATTTTTGAATCTATTTTGTATCAAAACATAAAAGTAGAATCTTCTTTTTGTCTATAACTAATTCCTATCTATATGTTTGTATCTACATATGCAATAAATAAATATAAATATGCAGAAATATTAAAAAGAATAGCCAAATTCATAATAATATTTCTTATTCATGAATTAGTTGCATCATGTTCCTACATTATTTTAATGTGTTGATGGATTATTAAACAAAAGGTAAAGGTAAAGTTTCCCCCTGTCCAGTTGTGTCCAACTTTAGGGGCACGACTTGTTTATTGGCTGAGGGAGCCAGAATTGTCCAAAAACATTTCCATAGTCATGTGGCTAGCGTGACTATATGCAAGGTGCATGGAACATTGTTACCAACTCACCATAGTGGTACATTTCCATCTACTCATATTTGCCTGCTTTCAAATTGCTAGGTAGGCAGGAGCTGGGGCAAGGAATGGGAGCTCACCCAAAGAAATAGATAAACTTGTGGTTTTCTAAGTCAATGTGTGGCCTACAGGGATCCTTATGCATGGTTTAGTGGTTCCATTTTAATACCATTGAACTAGATAATTCTTGTGGTTCTTTCCAACTCTATAATTTGAAGATTTTCTCCATTATTAGTCATAAGTATTCATAATGGTTTAATGGTTTATAGAAAAACATAAACTATAGCTGTAGTAAAATTGCATAATTTAATACATATAGCTTAATTAGATGTAGCAAATTGTTAAAGCCCATCCTTTTACCTGATACATAGAAATTGGAAGTAAAGCTCCCCCCACCCCCACCTATTACTGCCAAGGAAGAACAAAGATCCAGTGCCAGAAAAAGAAAATGAATAAGCAAGAATGATGGAGAGAAAATATATTTTTTCTTCCCTTCCTACTTTTAGTACCAATTCCACAATTATTTAGTATACTAAGTGAATCTAGTGTGTCTCAACCTTAGCAACTTTAAGATGTATGAACGTCAGTGCTGGCTGGGAATTGTCATCCACATATCTTAAAGTTGCTGAGATAGAGAAGCACTGATCTAGATAATGTACATTTCCTAATATCTATTGATAATTACAGAAATTTTTAGGAAAATGCCATATCCCATTCTTTCTCTGCCAAGCCAATCAAGACCAACTAATTATTTGGATTAAAAACAAAGCAACAAAGATTCTTCGTTGATTTCACTTTGCCAAAAGCAGGTAGGTAGGTGGATAGATAGATGATAGAGAGAGAGAGAGAAAGAGAGAGATGATAGGTAGATAAGAAAAGATAAGAAGATAAGATAAGAATAAGATAAGATATGGTAGGTAGGTAGGTAGGTAGATGGACAGACAGACAAACAGACAACCCAGTTTATGTGTTCAATCAGGGGAAAATATAGACAAAACTCAGATAACGGGTGCTAAATTTCTAACCATCCTTCCTTCCTCTCCCTCTTAAATGCCCTCTCATATTTTCATGAATTCTTGATGATTCTTTCAGTGAAACAAAAACCCATAACAGTATGGAGTCCTTGATGCTCTCTGAGCTTAGTTGTTTTCTTGCAGACATTTTGTTATCTGAGTAGGTAGTGCATCTTCTAACATGTTCGGTGCTAGAAGGCAGTGGAGTTTGTTCTCTGTTAGCTTGTCCTGAAAGTGTTGGTGGGGTGTTGTTTTCTTCTTGGTATTCTTGATTAGGTTGTTGTTTACTGCTGGATTGTTTGTCTGGTGTTAATCCTGGTGCTAATCCCTGCTTTTTCTGGGTGTTGAATTTGCTAGTTAGGAGGTAGTGCATATTACACTAGAGGGCACTAGTACTTAGCAAGATGCATTGAAATAAATGGCTAGGCACAGTAGTGTAAGTGGTACATGATATTATTGCATTTTCCATTCATTCCCTAGGGCTGGGATCTGTTCCCATAACAAAGAAGGGTCAAGTAGGGGCACTTCTGTTATAGACAGCTAGCAAAACTTTACATTCACAGGGGAAAAAACTATAACAAGAAAGCAGCCATAAAATAGCAGCAGCATCTAGATAGCCTTGATGAACTTAAAAAGATAAACAAAGTCAAAGCTAATTGATAGTTAGAGAAAAAAATCAAGATATTACAGGCCTATAAACTAGTCAGGGAAGCTGAAAAAAAGTTTACAAGAAAGGCATCCATCTTGCCAAGAAAACATTACATCTTCATGTACTTACTGGTGGTAGAAATCAAACCTGAAGCCAGCAGCTTCAGGAGAACATAGAGAGGAAAGTCTACAATATTTCCCCTACCTTTTGATATATGGAGGTGATAGCTGATATCTAGATTAGAATTATAGGCACTAACTAGAAGTAGCAGATACTGTGAATAGATAGAGACAGGAAGGCAGGCAGACAAACTCAGTTCCCAGAAAAATACATTTCTGCAACTACAAGTTAATTCTGCTTCCAAGAAACCCTCTGCCATTTTCAGTCATTCAGAACAAAAGAGTAACACTCCTTTCTTCACAGAATTACAGGTAATCCTCAATTTACAACCACAATTGAGCCCAAAATTTCTGTTGCTAAGTGAAATGACTGTTAAGTGAATTTTCTTAACCTTTCCTGCTACAGTTCTTAAGTGAATCACTGCACTTGTTAAGTTAGTAACATCGTTGTTAAATGATGTTGTCTTTGCTTGGAGATGCTGCAAAGCTCCAAAATGGTCAAAATTCACTTTTTCAGTGCCATTGTAACTTTGGTCACTAAATGAATTGTTGTAAGTCAAGGACTACGTATATGATGTTTCTGTGCTTTTTAATTAAAATCAAGAAAGACAAAGATCGTAAGAAGGAACTAATAAAGAATTAGAAAGCTGTTGTTTCTTGTTTCTTCTAACAGAAAGCTGTTAGAAGAAACAAGAAGCACTATTATGAGACTGAAGATGAAAATAGCAATGGAAAAACAAAGAAAGATTTCAAAAAAAAATATGTGAAGAAGATTTGAACCTTAAATTGATATGCTTTTAAAATAGCACTCTTGTCATTATTGCAAGGTGCAGGAATTAATAGAATATCTATAGAAACATGGCTAGCAAAAGAAGAATCAGTGAAATTTTAATCAAAGTATGCCAGTAAATGTGGTAAATGAAACAGTGGCCATTAAAATGCTATATATAGCAATCTACATGCTGGTACCAAAGTAAGAAGATTTAAGAGTGTTCCAAGTATTGAACAATGGCCTAAATATTACATACTGGCAAAATATTTGCTTAGAATCATCCAATGGAGGTTAGAATCCACAAAGAAAAGGGGGAATGTCAGATGTTTAAGGTAGTTTTTAGGGGGGGGGGAAATAGAGGAACAAGATATATTAGTGCTGATGCACACTGGATAATTGAGAAACCAAAGAAGTCATTAAATGCTTCATTGATTGTAGAAACGGCTTAGAATGTGCTTAGGAAAATGGAACCCCAGAACATCTCATTGATCACTTGTGAAGCCTATGCACAGGACAAAGTGCCACAATCTGGATAGAACTAGGCCACAGACTGAGAAAAGGCTGTCTGCTCCCTCATTCCTTCAACTGTTTGCTGAATTATTATTATATTGAAGGAAACTGATTGGAAGAAGAAAGGTGTATTTTAAACTGGAGAAAGAAGCAATAAAACCCATGGTATGCTTTTAATGTTGTTTTGATATCTGTAAACAATCTACTAATCAAAGTCAACAAACAAGTGAAAAAAATGGGACTATAAAAATAACCTTTGAATTGACAATAAGGTAGTGGATAACTTTTGCTTTTATGATTATCAGCCCTAACAGAGAGCCAGTTTAGTGCAGTGGTTAAGGCATCAGGCTGAAAACTGGGAGACCCATGGGTTCTAATCCTGCTTTAGACACAAAGCCAGCTGGATGGCCTTGGGCCAGTCTCTCTCTCTCTCAGCCCTAGGAAAGAGGCAATGGCAAATCGGTTCTGAAAAACCTCGCCTAGAAAACTTCAGGGACTTGTCTGTTGCTCTGAGAATCAGACACGATTGAGCAGAAGAAAAGTGCTAAAGGAACTGACAGTTAAGAAATACACTGCAGACTAGCATATGCCAGGACAGTAATAAAAGCCTTTGAAAAATATATTCAGAGATCACTATACGTCTATACCTGCAAAAATCAGAATTATATAGGTAACTGTTTTCCTGACGCACTATGGAAGCAGAAGCTGGACTTTGAAAAAGCAGGATAGGAAGACTATTAGTGCCTTTAAATTGTGGTGTTGGAGAAGGTTCTTCTATATACAGTATTATGTATAGCTATCAAAACAAACAAATGTTATAACTATCAAAAAACAAATTAATCAAGTGTTCTTACTTGAGGCGTGCATGGCTGAGCCCAAAGTATCATATTTTGGACACATGCTGTGTGAAGTCTCAGCTTTCTTGAGGCCAGTAATGCTGAGAAAGTTGGAAAGAAAGAGAAGAGACCCACAATATGATAGATGGACTTGGTTAAAGTGTTCACTAGAAGACCTAAAGATCCAGATCATCTTACATAGATCATCTTACATAAAGTAATCATCCCTTACTCAGTGACGTGCAGTCAGGGGAGGCAGGGGAGGCAGAGCCTCACCGCTCTCATCATGAAAATATAAAAAAAAATTACTCCAGGAAGCCGTGAAAGTGGCTGGGAGAGGCGCGCGGCTTGCTTTAGCCTCCCTGGACATCTCAGCAGCAGCCCCAAGTGTGCCGATCTCGCCATTTTTTTACATCGGCCGAGCCCAGGATCCTTGCAAGGGGAATGGGACGTGTGCAGGAGGCTCCTCAGCTCCAGCCTCAATCAGCGCAGCCGCGGTCCCCTTCATCTTGCCTCAGGAAGGAGGGGAATAGGACCACGTGTGCAGGGGAAGGGGATCGCGGCTCTGCTAATCTGAGGCTGTGCGCTGAGGAGCCGCCTGCACATGTGGTCCCTGTTAGGGTGTAACCAACAAGTTGGGTAGACAATATATTGCACAAGGCATGTTATGTATCTTTAAGAGAGGAGCTCTGCTAATTAGTAGATTACAGCATTTAAATTGCAGCTGATGTTGTTGCTCTCTCTCTCTCTCTTGATTGATGTATGATAACTGCTGTCTAACTGTTACTACTGTTGCTACTACTTACTGTGTGTAAGTTATTTGCTACTTGTATCCAAGTTATCTTGGTAGTATTGGACTGTTTTTTCTGTGTATGACTTTTTGGCTGTGTTTATGGATTTTGCTATATTCTTCAAAAAGTAAAGTTTATTTTGTTACTTTACTATCCATTATTCAGTGTGGTTGCTTTATCTATCGCACGCTGCGTATACTTTACAGGGTTGCTCTGTTATAACCTCGACCTGGGGTTCATTGCTAGTGCTTAATCGCACCAGTACCTAACATTGGTTATGGGCCCAGACGCCCTGCCTTAACCATAATTTTTTTTTTTTAAGCACCATTTTTTGGATAGTTTATTTTTGTGAATATGGCACAAGAACAGTCTGCTGCACTCTCCATGATTACCCGGTTTGATGGAACCAACTATGTTTCCTGGTCCTTGAAGTGTTCCCTACTTCTGCGTAGAGAAGGACTGTGGTCTGTGGTTCAGAACCCACCAGATGTTACAGATTGGGATCCTGCTGATAATGAGGATGCGAAGAAGATTGCGCAGTTTAACAGGGACAATGAGAGAGCTCTCTGCATTATTGGACTAACACTGAATGACCAGCAACTGGTCCATATTCGTGGCGAAGAGTCTGCTGCTAGGTGTTGGAACACATTGCGGAGAATTTATGTTCGGGACAGTGTGGGTGCTCATATTCATCTCACACGGAAACTGTTTAGAGCCCGTTTGCAAAAAGGTGGTGATATGTTGGCTCATTTAGACTTCATGAAGAAAACTTTGTAGGATTTGCAAGAAAAAGAGTTAATTTTTTCTGAGCTTCAACAGGTGTATATTATTCTATCATCGCTTGATGAAAGCTACGACTCTTTTGTTTCCTCATTGGAAGTTCTTTCACGAGATGAACTGACATTATCTGAGGTTACCGGGAGATTGCTTGAAGAGTCCAGACGAAGAGAGGATAGAGTTCAGTTCAGAGACAATCAATCACAAGAAGAAACACAGTTTTCAACTGTAAATTTTGTTAAGAAATGTTATTCTTGTGGTGGTAAGGGGCATATTGCTAAGAACTGTAAAAATAGCAAGAAAAGGAGTGTTGCTAATAGTAAAAGAAAAAGCAACAATGTTACTGTAACTGTAGCTAAGGTAGATAAGGCTGTAAACCATAGTTTCTGGGTGGTTGACAGTGGCGCATCCCATTCTATAACTAAGGTTAAAGAAAGGTTTGTTACTATGAAGGCTAGCAAACAGCACATTTCCTTAGCAAATGGTTGGAAAATTAAGGCTTCAGGTGAAGGTACAGCTTATTGTCCATGTATTAATGAAAAATTGGAAATGTTATATGTACCTAAAATGAAATTTAACCTATTATCTGTAAAAGACCTTGTGAAATGTGGGTTTACAGTAACATTTAAGAATGATAGATGCATTATTGAAAAGGAAGGTAATAGTGTTATTGCCAATTTGGAGAATAATTTATTTATTCTACATGAGAACTCTTTAAATATTGCGAGTTCTGAACCTGGTTATAAGAATAAACAGCCCCATGATAACTGTATACATCTACTTCATAGACGTTTAGGCCATGTAAATTTTAAAATGGTACGTCAAACTGTTATTCTATCTAATGGAATCAATTTGAAACCTTGTTCAAAATATCTTAACTGTAATGCCTGTAACCAGGCTAAAAGTAAGGTTACCCCTGCAAACCGGTTTCAAGGATTCAAGACATCTAAACCACTGGATGTAGTGTTTGCAGACCTAATTGGCCCTAAGAAACCTAGCTTAGGAGGTGCCTGCTATATACTCAGCATTATGGACCATTATTCTAGGTATGGTTTCTGTTATGTAATGAAATCAAAGGCAGAAACTTTCCAACATTTTACTAAATGGTTAAAGTTTGTTGAACGTAAGATGGATAAAAAAGTACTTTGCCTAGTCACTGATAATGGGTCTGAATTCACTAATCATAGGTTTACATCAATGTTGGAGAATGCTGGTATAGAACATAGGCGTTCTGCCCCCTACAGGCCAGAACATAATTCATTTATTGAAAGACGTGGTCAATCATTGCAGGCAATGACCAGAACTATGCTGGTTGATTCTGGTTTGTCAGAAAAGCTTTGGGGTGAGGCTATAATGTGTGCAAACCATATTCTGAACATAGTAGTTAACTCAACTACTGGTAAGATTCCTTATACTCTTTGGCATGGTAGGAAGCCTGATTTGAGTTATTTACACACATTTGGTGTCCCTGCTTGGGTGCATATTCCCTCACAGACTAGACGGAAGGATCAAAGCAGAGCTAGGAAGATGGTTTTTGTTGGGTACAATTCCAATCATAGATCGTTTAGGTTCTGGGAACCTGGAACTCGGAGAATTATGCACAGTGCTAGTGCTAAATTTTCAGAACATGTTGGTTGGGAGAAGCTAGAACAAGAGTTTCACAAGGTTTGTGATGATATAGATGTTGATCGTTTGGTTAATCATGATACACCAAATGAGCAGTTAGAGAATCAGGATGGTCCATCTATTACTCTGAAAGGGGAGGAAGATGTAGATGTAGAATCTACTCGTGAGGTGGAACAGGATGATTCTGCAAGTCCTGTATTGCCTAGGAGGTCTACTAGGGACAGGCATCCACCCGACAGATACCAAGCCAGTGTAGTATTGCAAGTTAGCATAGAACCTTCTAGTTTTGCAGAGTTAAGGCTGTATCCTGAAAAGGAAAAGAAATTGTGGAAGACAGCTATGGAGAAGGAGTTGAAATCCTTACAGGAATTGAAGGTTTATGAAGAAGCTAGGCTCCCTTCAGGGGAGAGTGCAATTGGCTGTAGATGGGTGTTTAAAATTAAAAACGATGCTGCTGGCAATGCTATTTATAAGGCTCGTTTAGTTGCTCAAGGGTTTTCCCAAACTGAGAAGGATTACGATGAGGTTTTTGCTCCGAGCTTGAAAGCCTCTACGTTGAGGGCAGCATTGGTGTGGGCTGCTAAGTATCGGTGTAATGTTACCCATATTGATGTTGAAACAGCATATCTGCATGCTCCATTGCAGCATACCATTTATATGAAGATTCCACCAGGTGTGGATTCTAATGCCCAGACTGGTTGTTGGAGACTTAAAAAGAGCCTTTATGGTTTAAAACAGTCCGGTTTTGAGTGGAACAGATGCATAGTAAATGAACTAAAAGCTATGGGATTTATTCCAGGTTTGGCTGATCCTTGTTTATTTAGACGGGTGAAAAATGGTTTGATCTCGTTGTTGCTTTTGTTCACGGACGATATAGCTATTATTACTAGGTCTGAGCAGGAAGCTATTGACATTGTTTCACAATTAGAGAGTAAATTTAAAATCCGAAATTTGGGTGAAATTAAGCATTATCTGGGCTTAGACGTGGTTAGAACCAGTAAAGGTTTTAAGCTGTCGCAGGCTGGTAAAATTAATCATTTACTTAAGATATATAGCATGGAGCTATGTAAGACTGCAAAGACACCAATGGCATTGGAGTTTAAACCTGAGGTTACTGAGGGTACTGGTTTTGATAAGGGAATCTATCAATCTTTGATAGGTAGCCTAATGTACCTAAGTAATTGGTCTAGACCAGATATATCATTTAGTGTGAACCAACTGGCTAGATTCAATGATAGTCCTTCAGAGAGGCATTGGCAAGCAGCAAAGCGTGTGCTGCGTTATTTGAAGAAAACTATCCACTATGCATTATATTTAGAACCGAATAGGGATTTAGTTTTGACTGTTTATGCTGATGCGAATTTTGCAGCTGCTATAGATAATAGGAAGTCAACTTCCGGCATAGCCTTTATGCTAGGTGGTGTACTGATTGGATGGAAGTCGATACGACAGAAACACATAAGCTTATCCACAATGGAAGCTGAGTTTTCATGTTTGTCGTTGACATGTACTGAGCTGATATATTATAAGCAGTTGCTTATAGATATGGGATTAAGTATCAATGAACCTTTTACTGTTTATGAAGATAATCAGGCAGCAATAAAAATGGCGACTAGTTTAGCTATTAAGACGAGATCGAAGTATACTGATTTGAGGTATCTTAATGTTCGACAAAGCATTAAGGATGGCCTGATAAAGTTGGAATATTGTTCAACTGAAGACAATTTAGCAGACAACTTCACTAAGGCACAAAGTTCAGTGAAACATACCTCATCATGTGAAGGTTATCATCTTACATTGTGAGTGGATATATTGATCTACCCAAAGGGGAGAATGTTAGGGTGTAACCAACAAGTTGGGTAGACAATATATTGCACAAGGCATGTTATGTATCTTTAAGAGAGGAGCTCTGCTAATTAGTAGATTACAGCATTTAAATTGCAGCTGATGTTGTTGCTCTCTCTCTCTCTCTTGATTGATGTATGATAACTGCTGTCTAACTGTTACTACTGTTGCTACTACTTACTGTGTGTAAGTTATTTGCTACTTGTATCCAAGTTATCTTGGTAGTATTGGACTGTTTTTTCTGTGTATGACTTTTTGGCTGTGTTTATGGATTTTGCTATATTCTTCAAAAAGTAAAGTTTATTTTGTTACTTTACTATCCATTATTCAGTGTGGTTGCTTTATCTATCGCACGCTGCGTATACTTTACAGGGTTGCTCTGTTATAACCTCGACCTGGGGTTCATTGCTAGTGCTTAATCGCACCAGTACCTAACAGTCCCATTCCCCTTGCAAGGATCCCGGGCTCGCCCAATGCAAAAAATGCCTAGGTACCGTGTTTCCCCGAAAATACAACCTGTCCCGCGCTCACTGACCTAGCGTTATCCCGAAAGCGCCAAGTTACAGGAGCCGGGGGTGGGGGGAGCGCTCACGTTGCTTGCTGCCTTCGGTATACCGCTAGGTTGGGGAGTGGCGTTCTGTCCGGCCAGAGGGGAGAGTTGACGGGCGGCTGCTCTCTTGTGAACTGGCTCCCGAAGAGCCGGGCACCGCAGCAGCCGCCCGGCAAATCCCCTCTCCAGCCAGGAAAAGCGCCATTCACTGACCTCAGCAGCCGCCCGGCAAATCCCCTCTCCAGCTGGGAAAAGCGCCATTCACTAACCTAGGGGGTACCAAGCCCTTGCACAGCTCTCCCAGGCCACCGCTGCTGGCTCCTGCTGCCCGCCGCTGGTTGCTGCTGCCCGCCGCCGCCCGCCGCCGCCCCGCTCCACTCCGCGCATAACTTCCAAACTCCAAAACTTCCAGCATCCTCAGCGCACAGCCTCAGATTAGCAGAGCCATTCACTGACCTAGGGGGTACCAAGCCCTTGCGCAGCTTGGCTGTGCAAAACTCTCTGTCTGGCAGCCGGCCCACCATAGAGAGCACTCCTAGAGCGGCCGATGCTGGAAGTTTTGGAGTTTGGAAGTTATGCGCGGAGCGGAGCGGGGCGGAGGTGGGCGGCGGTGGGCAGCAGCAGCCAGCGGCGGGCAGCAGGAGCCAGCAGCGGTGGCCTGGGAGAGCTGCGCAAGGGCTTGGTACCCCCTAGGTCAGTGAATGGCGCTTTTCCCGGCTGGAGAGGGATTTGCCGGGCGGCTGCTGAGGTCAGTGAATGGCGCTTTTCCCGGCTGGAGAGGGGATTTGCCGGGCGGCTGCTGAGGTCAGTGAATGGCGCTTTTCCCGGCTGGAGAGGGGATTTGACGGGCGACTGCTGCTGTGCCCGGCTCTTCAGGAGCCAGTTCACAAGAGAGCAGCCGCCCGTCAACTCTCCCCTCTGGCCGGACAGAATGCCACTCCCCAACCTAGCGGTATACCAAAGGCGGCAAGCAATGTGAGCGCTCCCCCCATCCCCGGCTCCTGTAACTTGGCGCTTTCGGGATAACGCTAGGTCAGTGAGCGCGGGACAGGTTGTATTTTCGGGGAAACACAGTACCTAGGCATTTTTTGCATTGGGAGAGCCCGGGATCCTTGCAAGGGGAATGGGACCACGTGTGCAGGCGGCTCCTCAGCACACAGCCTCAGATTAGCAGAGCCGCGATCCCCTTCCCCTGCACACATGGTCCCATTCCCCTCCTTCCTGAGGCAAGATGAAGGGGACCGCGGCTGCGCTGATTGAGGCTGGAGCTGAAGAAACTTCTCCGTTTGGGCTGCACCCGTGCGATCGGAGCAACCACGTGGTTTGATGACGTCACCAGCCTCACCAGTCATAAACATCACCGCACGTCACTGCCCTTACTAGTATGAGATGATTATTCCAGGGTGGGTTGGAGATCATAAAAGATTTAGTCCATGTTATCAGCATCAAACTGTGGGACTGGAAGTTTATTATATGATGCCCAAATGAAACTGGAGACAATCTCTGATTGTATAGTTCTTACAATATTATTTCAATAACATAATTGCTTCTATTTTGGTAAAAGGCGTACTATAAAAATGCCTTTGATTCTATAAAATAAACATGCTTAATAAACCCACAGAAGACGTTCAGATTTTAAACACTGTCATGATAACAATATTTGAGGGCTGCCACAAAAAAGAGGGGGATCAACTTTTTCTCCAAAGCAGCTGAAGGCAGGACAAGAAGCAATGCATGGAAACTAAATCAAGGAGAGAAGCCACCTAGAAATTTCCTGACAGTTAGAACAATTGATCAGTGGAATGACTTGCCTCCAGAAGTGATGAATGCACCATCACTGGAGGTTTTTATTCATTTATTTTTATTTTATTTATTTTAGAAAATTTATAGAGTCACCTACTCACTCACAGTGACTTTAGGCAACTTACAAACAGTAAAAACACCAAACAGAAAATAAATAAATAAATAAAAACAATATACCCCGCTTGAATCATTTGCCCAGAATAATTTAGGTTCTTCCTGCCTGTGCAGGGTGTTGGACTAGAAGACTCTAAGGTACTTTCCAACTCTGTTACTTAGTTATTCTGAAGTTTAGTGAATAAATTATACTGATAGGTTTTTTTAAAAAGCATGAAGGATTTTACATATAAAGCAGCCTCCTTCAAGCTGGTGTCCTTCAAATATTGAGTGGTGCCCTTCAGATATTCCAATTTAATAGCCATCTGGTGAGGAACATAGTTCTAACATTTTTTGGAGGCAAAAAAACAAAACAAAACCCTGCTTCCATTTTGTAAACTCATTTTAAATTTACAACAGCTGACCCAATATGTTCCTGGATTCCTTTTCCTCTTTCAGAGGTAGTTGAGTTTTTGCTGGTGGACAAATAACCCCAGTGCACCCATCTAGTGCACCAATAGGTCTTTTCAAGACAACACATTTTTGAAGGGAAGGCAGATAAATAGCACATTGTGTGACATTCCTGGGATCTCAGTTCAGTATATTTGGATGCCCCAGGCTCTGGCTTCAATTTTGCGTGCTCCATTTCTACAACTAATCTGATCTTTGCAGGAAACGACTTATTTGGTGCTTTATGGCCTAAACTTCAGGCTGTTATTTTTGCATTTTGAAATGGGAAAACCAATGATTTCAAATTATCTACCACTGGAAGAATGTTGTAGTCTATGGAAATATTGGGAAAATGTAGGATAGGTATTTGTACATTGCTAAAAATATAATTCACCAAAACAAGATGACAAAAGAAGATACAGACTGTCACAAAATAAACACAATTAAATGTGTACAAATATAATTAGCAGAAAGATTAATTGGAAATAGAGTATATCTCAACATTGTAACTATGTCAGTCTGTCTTTTAGAAGTAATTCTAAAGAATGTCTGACATTCCTGAAATACATATTTGGATTATTTCCTTACCTGGAAATACCTAGGAATAGTTTTCATTTGCTATGAAGAACCAAACCATGAGGTACTTAAGAAAGTGATGCATAAGAATGTTCATATATTTCACTAATCTCTTGTATCTAATTTAATTCCATACTTTCAAATTCCATGTCCATTCAACTCCTTAAAAACCTTGGATTTTAAATTTCTCTTTAAACTTTAAATTTTTCATTAAACAAAGAGCTTTGCTCTTTGGAAAGTAATTTAGCATTCTCCCTGGATGCATTTCTATATGAACTCAGTGAAATTTTTAGACTCAGGAGAACAGAAAAGGACTGGAAAGAATGAGTGCTAAGCCTTGGTATCATATCTGAGTATATCAACACATTTATAAGGAAAGGAACCTTGTTTTCTGGTTTTAAGCCTAGCATTCCTAATTTTCTCAATTTAAATTATCAGATTATACTCGTTTTCTTAAGTGATGCAGAATCCTCTATGTTACCAGGAACGCTGATGGACTGAATATAATCATACATTGTAAACAAGCTGTATACAGCTTGCCCTGTCAATATTCAGTCTCACTGTGCCAACTAAATGGATGGTTTTTGGTGTCATCACTTTCTTTTTATAATCATTTGATTCTGAAGATCTCTTAATAACTGAACAATTGGCAGTAGGGTCTACTTGCCTTGGTGAAAAGACCATAGCTGAGCGTTAGAGAGCAATCTTTGCCTTCAGGAAGCCCAAGTTTGAATTTCTAGTATCTCTAATAGTACTAATAGTGCTCTGTGAATTGTAGAAGATTTGCTGCCAATATACAGGCGAAACTCAAAAAATTAGAATATCGTGCAAAAGTTCATTTATTTCAGTAATGCAACTTAAAGGGTGAAACTAATACATGAGATAAGACTCATTACATGCAAAGCAAGATAGTTCAAGCCGTGATTTGTCATAATTGTGATGATTATGGCGTACAGCTCATGAAAACCCCAAATCCACCATCTCAGAATATTAGAATATTACATGCAATCAATAAAACAAGGATTGTATATAGAACAATATCGGATCTCTGAAAAGTATAAGCATGCATATGTACTCAGTACTTGGTTTGGGCCCCTTTTAAAGCAATTACTGCCTCAATGTGGTGTGTGGCATAGAAGCTATCAGCCTGTGGCACTGCTGAGGTGTTATGGAAGAACAGGTTGCTTCAATAGCGGCCTTCAGCTCTTCTGCATTGTTCGGTCTCATGTCTCTCATCTTTCTCTTGGCAATGCTCCATAGATCAGGGGTTCTCAATCTGTGGGTCGCAACCCCTTTTGGGGTCAAATGACTGTTTCACAAGGGACACTGAGATCAGCACAACTCTAAAGTTTAGACTCTACCTCACGTTCCTTGAAATCCCCGCGGATGGGCTCCGGAATGGCCATGCAGAGCGTCACCACGGCTCCACATCGTAAAAGACATAGGTGTGCGCGCACACCCTGTACAATTAGCCTCGGAGACTTTGTAATGGAGGGAAAGTGTTCCTGAGAGGGAGGAGGGGGCTTAGGTTCTGCTCTGGGCAGTAATTGTGAGGGGCGTGAGCACGGCTATGTTTTCCACGCCGCTGCCAGGTACTTTTAACTATATCTAAATCCACAACCAGACCTGTCATCAAGAGCCAAGCTCAGGAGCACCAATTGGCCCCATTCACACAATGAAAACCTGCTTGCTAAAAATACCATAAACCATGCACAAAGTAAAAAAGAAAAAAAATGCCCTGCAAGATAACAATTTAAAAAATGATACAAGTGGAATTATTATTAGAAATAAAATGTAACAGAGAAAATGATATGTATGAAAATATAAAGTTGGGTTTCCTGAAATGCCACACCGAGAACCCATCAGAGAAAGTAAATAAGCAAGGGCAACAATGGAAAGGAGGAAAGATGAGGAGGGAAAGGAAGAAAGGGTAAAGCAGAGGGAGTAAAGGAGGGGAATCAAGAGTAGGAGAGAGGGTAAGAGGGAGAAGAGAGGAGGAGGGGAGGAAAGAGAGGGGAAGAAGAAGGGAAGAAGGAGGAGGAGGGAAAGGAAGAAAGGGTAAAAGCAGAGGAAGTAAGGGAGGGGGATTAAGAGTAGGAGAGAGGGTAAGAGGGAGGAGAAGAGAGGAGAAGGGGAGGAAAGAGGGGAAGAAGAAGGGAGGAAGGAGGAGGAGGGAAAGGAAGAAGAGGTAAAGCAGAGAAAGCAAAGGAGGGGAAGTAAGAGTAGGAGAGAGGGTAAGAAGGAGGAGAAGAGAGGAGGGGAGGAAAGAGAGGGGAAGAAGAAGGGAGGAAGGAGGAGGAGGGAAAGGAAGAAAGGGTAAAAGCAGAGGAAGTAAGGGAGGGGAATTAAGAGTAGGAGAGAGGGTAAGAGGGAGGAGAAGAGGGGAGGAAAGAGGGGAAGAAGAAGGGAGGAAGGAGGAGGAGGGAAAGGAAGAAAGGGTAAAAGCAGACGAAGTAAGGGAGGGGAATTAAGAGTAGGAGAGAGGGTAAGAAGGAGGAGAAGAGGAGGAGGAGAGGAAAGAGAGGGGAAGAAGGGAGGAAGGAGAGGTGGAAAGAAGAAGGCAGAGAAGGGAGGTAGAGAAGATGGAAGGAGCAAGGTTGTTGCAAAATAAAATGGGATGGCAAGAAAGTGACCCAAACTGTATTCTATATCAGTGTTTTTCAACCACTGTTCCGCGGCACACTAGTGTGCCGCGAGATGTTGCCTGGTGTGCCGTGGGAAAATCTTGAATCTTGAAGGGAAGAGGGAAGAGGGAAGCCACCGGGGAAACTACGAATCCCAGCATGCCACGGCTTCCCCCCCCCCACCCAGCCTGCCTGGCCGTCTTGGCACAGGGGAGCGATCCAGCAGCAGCGGGGAGAGGGGGGCATCAGGGCGGTGGGAGGGGCAGGGAGGGACCGCTGCCAAGCGCCTCCGCCTTCTCGCCCGGGCAAGAGGCTTGCGGGGCTGACGACGAGAGGCGGGATCTGGAAGCTGGGCTGCCACCACCGCCGGGGCTGCTGCAGACGGAGCTCCGGTAAGCCAAGGCAGGCCCGCGACCGCACCTGAGGACGCCTTCGCTGTGGGCTGGAGCGCCCCGCGGGGGCTGGGAGCGGCGCTGCTCCGTGGCGGTGGAGGGAGCCAGCGGCGGTCGAGCGGCCCGGAGCCCCCGCCGGAGCTGGGCGGCTGATAAGCAGGTGAGCCCAGCGCCAGGCAAACCGCACCCCCCACGCGCCCAGGTAACTGTCCCTGGCCGCCTCCCCCCCCCATTTTGTATATATAGACTTTATATATAATCAATATAGGCACAGAGTTAAATTTTTTAACATTTTCTAATGGTGGTGTGCCTCGTGATTTTTTTCATGAAACAAGTGTGCCTTTGCCCAAAAAAGGTTGAAAAACACTGTTCTATATATTTGTAAGAAAATAACGATAAATGTTAAATGATAATGATATACTGCAATTAATGGTAATTATAAGAGTGTACATTTCTGAATGAACTTGAAAGAGAAAATAAAAAACTTTTTTTAAAAAAAATAAAAATTAAAAATAAACAATGCACGTCGTTTGCCCAACAAATTAAGGTTAAGCTTACCACCACCAAGATTAAGAGCAGTCCTGCAAACAACCCCAAACCAGGTTGAAGATTCATCCAAGCAGGGTAAGCAAGTTTGTGAATGCAGCTGCAGGCAACTTAGTTAAGGAAGCTGTGGGAATAAAGCCACTGTGTGTCTCTGTGTATATGTGTGTATGATTGTATAGCAGCCAAGGTTGTCCAGCCTCCAGGATGTGATTCTTTTCAGACACAACATTTAGGAGCAGACAAGATGTTGGCTGCCTCTATAAAAAAGATGTGGAGATTAGTCTAGAAAAAGTGCAAAGAAGAGCAACCAAGAGGATTAGGGGACTGGAAGCTCAAACATATGAAGAACAGTTGCAGAACTGGGTATGTCTGGTTGAATGAAAAGCAGGACTTAAGGGTGATATGATAGCAGTCTTCTAATATCAATATTTACATTATGATTCATAATAGTAGCAAAAGTACAGTTATAGAGTAGCAACGAAAAAAAATTATGGTTGGGGGTCACCACAACATGAGGAACTGTTTTGCATTAGGAAGGTTGAGAACCACTGCCATAGATTCTCTATGGGGTTCAGGTCAGGCGAGTTTGCTGCCCAATCAAGCACAGTAATCCCACGGTCATTGAACCAGGTTTTGGTGCTTTTGGCAATGTGGGCAGGTGCCAACATGCTGGAAGATGAAGTCAGCATCCCCATAAAGCTCGTCTGTGGAAGGAAGCATGAAGTGCTCCAAATTCTCCTGGTAGACGGCTGCGTTGACCCTGGACTTAATGAAGCACAGTGGACCAACACCAGCAGATGACATGGCTCCCCAAATCAACACAGACTGTGGAAACTTCACACTGGACTTCAAGCATCTTGCAGTGTGTGCCTCTCCATTCTTCCTCCATACTCTGGGTCCTTGGTTTCCAAATGAGATGCAAAAGTTGCTCTCATCAGAAAAGAGGAGTTTGGACCACTGAGCAACAGACCAGGTCTGTTTTTCTTTAGCCCAGGTAAGACGCTTCTGACATTGTTTGTTGTTCAGGAGCGGCTTGACAAGAGGAATACGACATTTGAAGCCCATGTGGATCCGTCTGTGTGTGGTGGCTCTTGATGCACTGACTCCAGCCTGAGTCCACTCCTTGTGAAAGTTCCCAACACTTTTGAATGGCCTTTTCCTGACAATCCTCTCCAGGCTGCGGTCATCTCTGCTGCTTGTGCACCTTTTCCCCCCACACTTTTTCCTTCCACATAACTTTTTATTAATGTGCTTTGATACAGCACTTTGGGAACATCCAACCTCTTTTGCAATTACCTTTTGAGGCTTTCCCTCCTTATGGAGGGTGTCAATGATGGTTTTCTGCACAACTGTCAGGTCAGCAGTCTTTCCCATGATTGTGATTCCTACTGAACCAGACTGAGAGACCATTTAAAGGCTCAGGAACCCTTTGCAGGTGTTATGGCTTAATTAGCTGATTAGAGTGGGACACTTTGAGCCTAGAATATTGCACCTTTTGACAATATTCTAATTTTCTGAGATTGTGGGTTTGGGGTTTTCATGAGCTGTAAGCCATAATCATCACAATTATGACAAATCACGGCTTGAACTATCTTGCTTTGCATGCAATGAGTCTATCTCATATATTAGTTTAACCTTTTAAGTTGCATTACTGAAATAAATGAACTTTTGCACTATATTCTAATTTTTCGAGTTTCACCTGTATACTCCCTTAGCATACTGTTATTAGAAGGATTGATTTTCTGCTGAGGGAAAAACTGAATATAAAGTGTGTTTAAAGCATGAAACAAAGAGACATATGGCTTATTAGCTTATGCATGTTTTCTTTAATGTGTGTGCGTGTGCACGCGCGCACGCTATATTAACTTGGAAAGAAAACAGGCTGCCAAACCTGGTATCAAACATAGTACCAGTCCAGATTGATGTCCCCGTGTTGTTTTAATGCTTAAAATCAACTCCTAGTTGTAGAAACATAGAATCACTGGGTTTGACGGGACCTTGGAGGTCTTCTACTCCAGGGATCTCCAACCCTGGCAACTTTAAGCCTGGCAGACTTAGCTATACTGCACAAATTCTGGAAGTTGAAGTCTGCCAGGCTTAAAGTTGCCAAGGTTAGAGACCCCTCTTCTAGTCCAACCCACAGCCCACGACAGTCCTTATACCATCCTGGACAAATGGTTGTTTAAGCTTTTCTTGAAAACCTCGTGATTGAGCAAACATAATGTTAAATATGCACGGAAGGCGAGCGGAGTCGTGAGGAGAATCCAACAGACCTTATTGAACACAACAGTTTATACAGAATACAGGAGAGAATCAATGCAGGGTTCGTCTGACAGCTATTTATACGAAGCTGTCAGACGAACCAGCCAATCCCCAAGCCAGAGTTTCCCCGCTCTCAGCCAGGTCGCGTCTTAGCCAATCAGACGCGACCTGGCTGTTGCTAGCGCAGATGCCGGCAGTCAGAGGGAACTCCCTGACGTCATCTGCCTGGACACAATACATAACTCTGGAAGGCAAGCTGTTCCATTGGTGAATTACTCCTACTGTCAGGAAATTCCTCCTCAGTTCCAGTTTGAATCTCCCTCCAACGAGCTCTCACCCATTGCTTCTTGTCTTGCCCTCAAGTGCTATGGAGAATAAATTGATGCCCTCTTCTCTGTGATTGCTCTTCAAGTACTAGAAAACTGATATCATATTTCCCATGAGCCTTCTCTTCAGCAGGCTAAATATACCTAGTCCAGCTTAATGAAGAGAAGGCTCAGGGCAGACATGATAGTGGCCTTCCAATACTTCTTGTGATTTGCCTTCACAGCTATACTGCATAAATACAGATAGTCTTTGACCTAAATACAATTGAGCCCAAAAATTCTGTTTCTAAGCAAGACAATTGTGAAGTGAGTTTTTGCCCCATTTGTGGCACAATTGTTAAGTCAATCACTGCAGTTAAGGTAGTAACACTGTTATTAAGTGAATCTGGCTTCCCCATTGACTTTGCTTGTCAGAAGGTTGCAAAAGGGGATCACATGACCTCAGGACACTGCAACCGTCATAAACCTGATTCAGTTGCCAAGCTTCTAAATTTAGATTACATAACTGTTGAGGCCCAGCAGGATCCGTTGGAGCTGCTGAGGGACTCAGATAGCAACGAACCCTATGAGTCGGCCCTGGAAGATGTGGAGGACCCTGGGCAGGGTTCAGACTCAGAGCAGGAACCAGAGAGGCTGGTTGGCCACCAGGAGGCGCCTGAGGCATGGAGCAGTGGGGAAGATCAAAGGGAGTTGGTCCCTGACGCCAGGCAACGGAGGGCGGAGAAACGGAGGCAGCAGTTACGGAGACAGACTCGTAAGAGATAATCAAGCCCAGATGGTTGTGGCTTGGCCCCTCCCAAGAGAGTATATAAGAAGAGACTTTGGGAGGAGTCCTTTTGCAGGACACAACCATTCGTAACAATCTGGAGAAGCTCTTGTCTGTATCTGTTGGGGTCTGGGTTGCTGCCAACATCTTGCCTGTGAGTCGTGTTTGGGCTTTCAGCCAACAGGATTATAATTACTGTAAATAAAGAGTGGCAAACAGCTAAGTCTGTGTCGGCGTTCATTACCGGATGGAGGGGGGGGGGCTAGAACACATAACCATGGAGATGTTGCTATGGTCATAAGTGTGAAAAATAGTCATTAGTCAATTTTTTCAGTGCCTTTGTAACTTTGGTCACTAAATGAACTGTTGCAATTCAATCATCACCTTTGCATCACCTTTAGAATACGTAGCATCTGTCAGAGATTTTTGATAGAAAAATGTAACAGCCCAGCAAATTTTAGACTCAAACGCAGCTGCTTTTGCTTTGCAAGCAATACTGAGATTATTTAATGCGTTACTTAATATTAAATAAGTTGTATTCAATACAGCTTAACCTTCAAGTTTTGAGATGTACTTTGTTCAACTATTTTTCATTACTGAACTGTGTGTAAAAAGTGCAAGAATTGACACATGCAATCATTTTAATTTCAACATTTTAATAGTTTTTAAAAAAACATATTTTTGGTACAAGCACATCATCAAAGGAGACCGAGGATAGACAGAAAATGCACCAATGCCTCTTGACAGCCTTTGTAGTAGAGGGCTATCCTTTGTTATGTAACATATCTGGTCACTTTAAAACAACATAAAAATGTATCTTGTCTATCTTCTTTCTTCTGGGATGACAAAGTAATGTTCTTTTTTTTTTAAGGGGCACATTCTTAGTTATAGAATATGTTCTTTACTGTTTGAAATTTTAAATCCAAACCCTAAAAAGTTCTGGGAAAGATGCAAGGAAGGATAGGTGGATGACCCAGAGCAAAGTGGGTAGGCTTAATTGTAGCGGTGATGGGTGCATCGGAAGGAGCCTTGAAAATTGAGATAGATCTTTCTGGAGAAAATGTATCCAGGTAGTCACCATGAATAATCACCATCTGGTTATCACATAAGGAGCCCTGGTGGTGCACTGGTTAGAATGCATTATTACAGGCAAAGTCTGCCCATAGCCTAGAGTTCAATCCTGTTGGGCCCCAAAGTTGACTCAGCCATACATCTTTCCAAAATCAGTAAAATGAGAACCCAGATTGTTGGAAGCAATACGCAAATAATGCTGATCTTATAAACTGCCCAGAGAGTGCTGTAAAGCACAAAGAGGCAGATGTGAGTCTAAATGCTTTTGCTATAATTTATCAACCCTGTAAAAAGGTTTTCACCTAAAACCAAACACAGATCATCTCCTCCATCAAGGATAAAAAATGTTCAGCAGCACTGATTCTCCTCTGTAGTTTCTTACCACAAGATGCTTATGGAATGTTTCTCTTCACTTTGAAAAAATACGAAATTGTCCCTAAGGCAGATTTCAGACAAAAAGTGTTATCTAATAACTCTTTGTTTCCTGTCTGCCCTTCTCAGACAAATGACTTAAGAGAATTGCAGAATGCTGAAGATCAGATAAACAGAAGAAATGTCAGAACAAATAATAATAAAAGAACATGACAAATGGACTGCCAACTTTGACCAATTGCATATTGAAAATGCTAATACAGTTTCTCGTATTATTTGTCCAGAATCAAATGAAACCAAAACACTGTATTTCTGACATATAGCTAGAAACATAGCAAAAACTTCATTAAATTATATTCATATTTTAAGGGCAAATGATTCATTAATCTATCCAAAAAAAGGAAACACGAATGACTTCTGTGTAACATGTACTTATGGCTCTTGCTGTTCTTTGGAGGAATTCATGAAGTTGAAGTACAAATGTGAAATGACAAAAGAATTTTAAAATCCATCTTTAGGGCTGAGAAGCTCAAAGTTTCATCCAAACAGCCCAGGGTCAGGCTGAGCAGTTAGCACTTGCTACATTTTCCGTTATGTTTTTCCTTTGTGGCATAATTTGCAATTCATAGCAAATGACCTTGTTTGTAAAGTTGTGGGCGGTTGAAGCCTCATTGATTATTTGGATGGGTGTTTGGAAGGAGCTTAAGGAAAGACTGGTCTCAAGAACCAAACACTGCTTTAGGCCCAAAAAATGTAACAGCAGTCTCAGAATAATGAGGTGAAGGTGACATGATGACTGACACACTGGCAATGATTAAATTACATACAACATATAAAAATGTTAACAGCTGCACATTAGGAATGGCTGAACCATCTCTGCTGTACTGTTATAGCAAGAAAGTGTAATAGAGCAGGGCTTATCCGCAGTCTATGCATCCTCAGGCAAAGAATTTTCAACATAATATTGTACTTTAATTGTACTTGACCTATCATTATATAGGAATTTTCCTACAATCTCCCATAAATGAAACACATGTAGTTTAAGCATAAACCTATTGTTCAATTTTTGCCAACTAGGTTTTTAACAGAATTCGAAGGGACCTTGGAGGTCTTCTATTCCAACCCCCTACTCAAGCAGGAAATCCTATACCATTTCAAAAAAAAATGGTTGTCCAATCTCTTGTAAAATTTATTAGCCGCCCATCTTACCACATGGTAACTCTGGGTGACTTACAATATTAAAAGATAAAACTGTACAAAACCTAATGAAAAACCTAAATGCAGTACTATAAAAATCAACCTAGCTAAAAAGATGGAGAGGGATGGAGGGACTAGGAGAAGAAGGGGAGGGATGGATCTGTTGTTACTCTAGCAGCTACCTTCAGTGTGAAATTCCCTTGTTGGAGCCTTAAACCAACCGGCAGAACCAGGTCTCACAAAAGGTAAGGAGGATTGGAGCTGACCTCACTCAGGGTGGGGTGGGGGGAGATGTTCTAAAGGGCAAGTGCAATGGCAGAGAAGGGCCTTCTCCTGGACTTTCCCTCCAACCAGAATACTATGGCTGATGGGGCCTGCAGCATGGATCCTCTGCTGGCACTTTGGGGAAGGCCAATCCCAGGGGAGTGATACCCTTCAAGTAACCTGGAGATGGTCCTTCAAGTAGCCTTATAAGTATTCATTAAATAGATCTTTCAATAATATGACTCAACTTTGAAAAAAAAGTCCTTTATGATGATGATTATGCACCATCAAGTCATTATAGAACCTTAGTGGCCATGTAGGTGGATTTTGTCTATGACAATCTATCCCTAACATGGTCCTTCAACCCTTTCCATAGCACACTCGTTGCCATTGTAATTGAGTCCAGTCATCCTATTCTTTTCTTTCCTTGCATTAGAGTCTTTCCCAGCATTAGAGTCTTCTCCAGAGAACAAGGATTTCACGTAAAATGACCAAAAGAGGAACATTTGACCCTGATCATTTGTGCCTCAAATGAACACTTAGGGTTGATTTTATTTGTTTAAAGGATGCACCATTATTGCAGGCTCAAATTATCCTAGAAAAATACATAGGCACATTAATGCCATAATATCTCTTTTGATCACAATAGATTTTCTTTATCTTTTTTTTTTTCCAAAAAATCCTCCAGAAAAAGTATGGGAAATTGCCGTTTTTTTTTATGACAGCTTGATTCTGATTGGCTTATCATCTCCTTGCAATTTAAACAATGAAAACAATTTAAACATTGTCTTATTTCTTTCAAAAGAAGTGCAATTTCAAATTTAAGCAATCTATAATAAACAGAAAAAAAACTAGAGAAAATCACAAAATACAAACCATGCAAATAGAAATAAGAACAGCGACAAAAGAAAGCAGATATAGTGCCAATAGCAATAAATGCCTTAGGTGCAATCACTTGAACACCATTGGCATTGACAAAATCATCATCAGTCAATTGCAAAAGGCGGCAGTGCAGTTTACATTCTGTGACAACACCTTTAACACCATCAAATAACATGTGCCTATCCCACTTTGGAAGGTCTTGATAGGTGGATAGAATTGCCAAATCCAGTCTAAACGTCTGGCTAATTGCAACAAGTCATAATAATCGTAAGCATTATATTGTCAATTTCTACAAATGATCAGAGGGAAAATATAGATCGTACATTCAGCTTGTGCAATAAGATTGCACAAACTGATTATAAACAATAATGTAACACAGTGACCATAATGATTCACTGGAACATCCACAAAAGCTTTATGTGTCAGTAGTAAAAGATTGGTAGGAACTTATAGTTGAAAAAGTATTTGAGAATTAGCATGTTAAAATATTATTGGATTTCTGAATACAAACTGCTAAAGTCTTGGCTTGTAATACATCAACTTTAACTATGGTTGAAAAGGGGAAAGTGTGTATAATTGATGTGGCAGGAGATAATAATTAGAAGACAAAGAATTGGTGAAGATCATAAGGCATCAAGATTTGAACAGTCAAGTTGAAAGATTATGGCATGAACCAGCTGTGGTGGTTCCATCATCACATTGGATGCCATACCAAAAAATCTCCCTTAGAAAATCTGCACATTGAGAAAATTTCCATCTGCCAACTACAAAAGGTCACAGAGCTTGGATCTGTACATGTACTGTGCCAATGCATCAGGACATCCTAGGTTCTCAGGAAGAACACAATGGAGATGAAGGCCAACACCAGCTAAAGAACTGCTGTTTTCACATCATTGTGTATATAATTATAATTTTCTAAATAGGCAAAAGTCCTATGCAAGGTCTACTTTCTGCACTTTGACTACCTAGAATTTCCAGTTTTAGGTGAAACCAGTCTAATTGGCTGTAAAATAAGGTTCTGTCAATAATTATCTAATCATCTATTCACACATACAACTATTCTTACTCTTACACAAAAGTATAGTAACCCTTGTCTATTTTTGTTCTCTGTTCCAGCAAAAACGGCAGAAAAGAAAAAAGGGACAGGCTAAAGATGAGATGGAGGAAATGGGGTGTTGACTGGAAAAGAAAAAGAAGGGGAAAGAAATGAGGCAAGAGAAAACCTAAGTAGACAGCAAAACAAAAGGAGAGAGAGATAGAGAGAGATAGAGAGTGGGACAGATGGAGAGAGAGAGAGAGACAGAGACACACAGAGAGAGACAGAGAGAGACTGTCAGGGCAGCCTCCAACAGTAACCAAGAAAGAAACCATTCAACTCCATTTTTCAGAATTAAGAGTACTTTTACTGGTTAAGAGTAGATAGCAGCTAGGCAAAGCAAGATCTGAGGCAAAAGCGTGCATAATCATAGATATCAATATGTGACCCAACTCCCTCCCCCTGGTAACCCCATCCCCCAGTCCAATCCACACACCCCACAGGTGTCATGTGGGTTGCATCTTCAAAAAACATCATCAGGTTGATATGCCGGACGGTTGGCCTTGGTGGCAATTCCACTATCTGCAGCATGTGCAGTAGATGGTGAGAAAAACACTCCCTTCTTCATTCACTCCTGTGCTGAAAACTTCCCCTCCCAAATACCATGTCATCCCCCCTCCCCATTTCAATGGCAGCCGAAAGCAAGTAGCAAAGCAGAGGCTGACAGAGACACAGAGAGAGAGAGACTGGGAGGGAGAGAGATAATATTTAGGTTGTTCAAAAAGAGTTAAATTCACCTGTCAGGTTGACCCTCATTAGCAACAACTTATCTTCTCTCTAATTTTCCAAGGGACCCACCCAAACTTTGCAACTGCCTAATCAAGAACTATTTCTACCTCTTGCTCATTCTTTAGTTATCAACAGCATCTTCTGTTTTTATTAGGGAATATACAATGATTCTATTAATTCATAGGAAATCATGTGAGGAAAAACAAAATCTATTATCAGGTAAACTCAATAAATACTGTGTTCTCCATTGGCCTGTTCCTTCAAGTTGCTTAACGGACTCCATGAGTGGGGGGGGTGGGGGATATGAAGGCATTGGTCTATCTCAATGGAGGGCAATTGATCCAATGAACTAATCTCCAGAGGGGTCAGTAGAATCCCAACGTGTTCCAATCATGTACTCGATTAAACTAACCCCACCAACAGCATGATTGTTGTAGAGTCAATTTGGTCTAGTGGTTAAGGCACCAGGCTAGAAAGAAAGGAAAAAAAACCTGTGAGTTCAAGTCTCACCTTAGCCATGAAAGCCAACTGGGATACGTTTACCATCTAGGGTTATTTCTAAAAATAATAAAGGCAGGATACAAATAAATAAATAGTTAGAAAAGTAATGAACTACTTACAGTGGAAGATTGGATTATAAAATTAAGTGAACATACAGAAATGACTGACCAGTCTGGACTGAGGGAGGGTGGGAGGTCCCCCCCTTTTTTTAAGACTGGAAAACTTTTTGCTGAGAAAAGAAAAGTTCAAATTGATGGTTTCTGGATTGGGAGAATATAAAGGGCCAAAAAGGATGGGGAAGAGAATAAGATGATAATGACTCAATAGAAAGAAAGATGGAAGGTGTAGCTGGTTTTCCCCTTTTTTTCTTTCCTTTCTCTTTTTCTTGTTTTCTGTCTCTTACTTTACATCTCATACTGCCTACCTGATTAATGGGGGAGGGTTTGGCAATGCCAAGAATCTTTGTCAATAGTATAAACGGTTATGAGATATGAGACATTTCCTAGAGAAAGTGGATGGGGAGCCTGTATTCAAAATAAGACTATTTTCCAAAACATCTGAATTTTCTAGTTAGTAGACAACCTTAGTGGAAATTCCCTTCCTACATGGCATCTCTTTCTTCCATATTCCTCAACATAATGCTTGACCAGCATTCCTTTTTTAAAATCAATTAGTGGTCAACAAAAGTCTCTCACTCTATAGTCTCACTATTTAAATTGCAGGTGTAGCATTTACACATTGGATAACTTGTGATTGTTCAGATCAAAGATCTGACAATGCCACCCAAAGACAGCAAGAATATAGGGCTTATGGTCTTGGAGCCAGAAAGCCCAAATGGGAGGGTGAGGACTGCAGGTTTACAGTGCAGGAATTTTTCTACTTACCTATCTGGCTCAGGTATTTATAAGGCGGATTCAACAATGAATGTTTCACAAGCTTATCTAGTTTTAAACCAGTGTTGTCTTAGGACTCTTTCTCTATGATCAATAGGTACAGGGGCATTTTGTTTTTCAGAATCAGCACCCACATTTTTTCTCTGCTGGCCTTGCAGCCAACTGTATATCAATGAGGTTTAATGTTGTGTTTAGAATCAGAAAGTTAGAAGAAGCACCAACATCAATAGGTAATTATTGATTTAATTTTTATCCAGCCTTTGTTTTTTTTACAAATAGTTCAAGGAGGTGAACATATCCAATACATCGTGCTCTTTCTATTTTCCCCACAATAACAACCCTGAGATGTGAGTTAGGCTGAGAGAGAGTGACTGGCTCAAGGTCACCCAGCTGGCTTTCCTGCCTAAGGTGGGACTTGGACTTATGTTTTCTCATTTTCTAGCTTGCTGCCCTAACCGGTAGATCAAACTGGCTCTCTTAATATATATTTCTATTTCATTTGGTATTTCGTAGTGTGTTTCTTCTGGGACCAATTTTTTTCATACTGTATCTCTCCATCTTGTAGGAAGACCACCAACATATCACTCTTTGTGTCCACTTATTGTCAGGTAATGTAATGCGCCCTGCCAATTTATATTTCCGTTGTAATCCTAATTTAATGACATATTTGAAGCTAGACTGTTGTTGAATTTCTGATTTGATAGTTGAGCAAGATCATTAGCATTCATTTTCCCACTGCATGCTACATGACTCAAATATTTGTTGCGTCTGATGTAAATGCCATACTTCACATCCATAAACCTTAGCTGGAATGATCACCTCTGCAGGAATTCAAGTCAAAACATCCCTTTGCATAACTGTCCAATGCTTGCTCCTACACAGCGAATAAATGGAATCCCACTAGGTCTTGTGGTAATCACACTTCCTCTTACTTCAAGGATGTTTGATCATAATATACAGTCATAATTTGTCTTCCTAGAACTTGTTATTTTGTGTTCTGCCATATGAGAGAAAGAGGACTTCTCTATGTGAATCCTTCTAATTATTTCACATCCAATCTTCTCATCTCAAGACCAAATGCATTCAGATCCTTCAATGCACTTAGTCTCCATGGCTCCTCTCAAGTCCTCATGGCTCAAGTCTCAGACCCTACTGTATATATTGGCTTAATACAACTTAAGTGGGGTGCCTAAAAGTGGAAGTGATATTAGGTGCAAAATTGGTTGAGGCAACCCAAAAGTGATTTTCCCTTTTTATGTTGTAGTCATCTCATGCAGAGGACTCACATTTAGTTTATAATGAACTATAATTCCAATGTCTGTCTCACAAGTACTGATGTTAAGCCACATATTCCCCAGTTTACAACAATACATTGCCATTCTGTTTTCTATGTGAAAATCTCAGCCTTTTTATGCATTCATTGTATTATTTTTCCTTTATGGTATTAAAATCTGTTTCCAACCTATCCTTTGATAGGTTCAAATAAATCCGTTTGGGGATGAATAGGGACACCTTTTAAAGTAATCTTTCCCAGTGATATCCTACAATTTCCGTTACTGCCAGATTTTGACTGATTGGATGAAGGGGATGGTAGGCTAACTTTTTAGAAGATAGCAGGTCATTGAAGGTTTCTTTCAGTTTTGTACAAATGGCTTTAGAACATGTCCCCATATGTCCATAGCCTTATCTTAGAGCACAGAATTAATATTAAAGCCATCACTTGTGGAGATGAAATAGGTAAAAATTAATGAATGAATGAATCCCCATTCCTGTGATCTAAGATATTTTGTGTTCTGCTAACAAATTAAACAAGCCCCTTAAATATCCTATTCTTAATAAGCATAGATGTGAATTGAATTGTAAGATAATGAATGTGTTTACAGTGAACAGATCATATGATGATTTACAAAACAGGGCAGGTCCTAACCACGACGATATTTCACTCTAAATTTCAGGGGCAAAACTCAGCTATTGAAAGAAAGACAGGTATAGTAGCCTGGGAAAAATCTGTGATGCATACCTGGGCTAGGTTGCAGGAGTAGAGGAGATGACAGACAATCAGGCAAATTCATAGCATATTTTAGGCATATTTATTCAGAAGCAAGTTCAATGGTCTCCGTGTCCTTCTAATTCCATTCAGCCACGGTTGGAGTACCCATATAATAAAACTGCCTGCTATAAAGAATTGTTCTATCAGTCTATCAGTATCAGTCTGTAAGGAATTTGGGACTCCAGTCGCACATGTAGTTCTAAGAAATGGAAGATGTCAGAAGTTGTAGACTAGAGTAGGTTGTATAACTTCAAACTTTAGAGTTGGGAAATAGCAATCGTGAATGCCCTTCAACATGTAAAATAAAACAAAAACAAACTATTTCTAAAAGCAAAAACCCTAACAGAAAAAATGTTGCACCTTAACCCACCAATTTGTGTTTCTTTTCTAAGAGGTTTTTGACATAGGGTAGCGTTCAACGTACAGATAGTGCTTTAGAATAACAAAAGTCTTCATTCCAAGAATTTTTGAAGGCAAGGACTTACGGTAATACATTAGAAATAAATTATATTCATCAACAGATAAGAGTATACCAACTTCTGTTACTCATTGTGGCTTTGGTCAGCAACACTGGTACCTGTTTTCTAAAGTGACAGGGACAGTGTAGCCTATATTACTACCCTTGGTTGTCACCATGCTGTCATTTTTGTCAGATCCTGACTAGTATGCCACAAACTCAAAGTACATGTTTATGCCGAGCAGTAGTCTATACCAGTTTAAGATTACTAATCTAGAGACCACCTTTCAAGCCATCATAAATTACACACCTTACCAACTAAGACTGTGCACAGTGTATAGGCGTAGCCTGAGGACACAAGCATGTACTGTACAATGTGCTTAATTTACTTGCACGTTTCTAAAATTCTAACCATAGACATTATTATAAATTAAAGTTTCTAAGGAAGCCTAGAGCCAGGCTCAACAAGTAACTAAGAGAAAGCAAACTTTTTATTACCATTCATAGATTACTGAGATCGTAAACTGTGTTATGACAATGGCTCATAGCTGCCCTTTGTTGCTTCAGATATCTGGAGAAAATAAGATTGTACAATGCAAACTTGAAAAAGAGGAATAGGCAGTGAAGAAGCAAATAATTAGACAAAAACAGGAAAACTATGAAAAACAGCCAGTGCTGTCTCTGACTTGTTCATCCATTCTCTCCCTTTGGGAAGTGGACTGAAAGATGTTATGTAATTCAGGAGGGCAGAAACAGTATTGTGTATGTAATTGTTGCAAATAAGATTAGAAGTCTTCTAACTTTGTAAAAATGTATAAATTCAGCCCATACAGCGGACTATATTTTGTAGGGTCTAATAGCCTGGAGAAGCACGTAAGCATATTATTGGGCTGAAGTAGTGGTTGCTCTTGAAAGGAGACATCAGCTTTGCTGCTGCATATGGAATTTGGCTCCCATTTCTCAAGGTAGATCTTCCTGCAAGGTAGATCTTCCTACCATTTCTCAAGGTAGATCTTCCTGGGCCAGTGTTTCTTAATGGGCACAAATTTCTGCCTTTAAGAACATGTTTCTCCATTTCTCTTTTGGGGAAATATGATATTCTGCATCTTTTAATATTTCCCAACTTCCTGCAAGTAGTCTTTCTCTCTTTCTTGATCTCCCTGTAGGAAGAAAAATCTGGTCCAATTCCAAGCCAGGAGAAAGGTGCCGGAAATAAAATGGAAAGAAGGATTCCGTTTATTGAAGAGCAGAACAGAGCATGCAGTTCTGGGACAGCTGACAAAATTAGCTTGATGAGTACAAGGATTTTTATACAGTTTCTGAAATGCTGCAGAGGTTGTGCAATGTAATGAGTACATTAATCCTATTATGTCCTAAAGGTCAAGTCCTGTTCTCAGAACTGGGTGGAGGGGAATGTAAAAATCCTATCCCTGGAGGTGAAGGTGTTTTGTTTGCGAATAGGCTGGGCCAGTCTTTCTTAATGGACACAAACTATTTCTGCCTTTAAGAACATGTTTCTCCATTTCTCTTTTGGGGAAACATAATATTCTGCTTCCTTTAATAACCCCCCAAATATTTCATTCTTCTAGAAGGAGGAGGGGGGGGGTCCCACACCCTCTTCCCCTATTTGTCTTCCAGAAAGATTTGGACCCAGAGGAGTGAGGTGAAGCTGAAGATCACCCAAGCATGGATCCATATCTGGGCTGCAAAAACCTAGATAGCCTAAAGAAAAGGCAGACAACTTTGGTAATCCTTGGGATTTTTATAGCTCCATTCAGCCTAACCTTTTATTCTGGAAGCAACTGGAGAAAGTACCACGCCAACTGTGCAGTTTGTGAAAAGTTAGGAAGTTCTTCTTAGCTGCGGTTACTAAATGTCCTCCAGGGCCTGCGAGGGGGCAGCCAGGCCACTCCCCGACATTTGCGATCCCCAGGTGCCAACGGACCAGAGGAACTCTTCGACCCAGGGCCACTCTGGAAAAGGAGGGGGGGGAGTGCGCGTCACGATTTGCCCCGCCTTCTCCAGCGCCTGTCCCTATATTTCCCTCGCCCAGGATCGCTGCTAAAAGCGTGGCTCGGGCGAAAAATCTGACGCCACGGGTGGAAAAGGAGGACCGGGAGCTAGGACCGCTCTTTTGCGCGCACGCACGCCGCTCCTTTCTTCTTTCCCCGGGAAAGTCGCCATCGCAGCTCGGGACAAGCGCCATTAGCCTGAGCGAGTGGGCAACGCAAGACACTCTGGCGCCAGGTTGCTGTCTAGGGGGCGGCTTCTGCTGCTTCAGGCGCGCTGCCAACCAGGAGGGCGGAAGGAGAGCCATGGGGGTGCCCGTGCCGGGTGCCAACGGCCGCCTGGGCGCTCTGTGGAAGAGGCTGAATCGCTGCTTACGACTCCTTATTCAAACCAGGGACGGGCGGCAGAGCTGGGACGAGATACACCTGCTGCATCTGAAAAGGTAAAGGCGGGTTTCGGATTGGGCTGCTGCCGCCTTTGCGTCTCAGAAATTAGCCCTTTGCCGGCAAGTGAACAGTTGGGCGGGATAGTTTACTCCAGGCTGCAGGATCCGATGCTTAATACAACTTAAGTGGGGTGCCTAAAAGTGGAAGTGATATTAGGTGCAAAATTGGTTGAGGCAACCCAAAAGTGATTTTCCCTTTTTATGTTGTAGTCATCTCATGCAGAGGACTCACGTTTAGTTTATAATGAACTATAATTCCAATGTCTGTCTCACAAGTACTGATGTTAAGCCACAACAGTTGGGCGGGATAGTTTACTCCAGGCTGCAGGATCCGATGCTTGCAGGCGCACGCGCCTCTTCCATGGATGAAGATTCAGTCACGGCATCGTCCTGCAGCAGGAAAGCTAGCTAGCACAGGAGAAAAACGGTAGCAATAATTTAAAAAATTTCCTTTGTAGGCTGGTTTTTTTTTTGTTTGTTGTTCCCTTGGGGAGAGCTCGGCATCCCCTCTCTTTGCAAACTGTTCGAGTCAGGATTCTGCTTCTGCTCTTCCTTCTTGGATCTGGATAAGTCCTTCTCAGGTCCCAGTTTGCTCTAGCTCAAGGGGCAGAGTTGTATCCCCGAAGCTAGGTCATTTTTACACCAGGGAAAGAGTCTTGTAACATTAAATTGTTTGCAACCGCAAGGATTTCTGCCACCTGGAAGAAGTTGTCTCCAAGTGTTGATTTTGCAGAAATGTCTTCCTCTTCCTGATGATGTGCTGGGACTTCATCAGAAATCTTTTCCTGTATACAAATACTTTAGGAGTAATCTGATACACATCTGTCTGGGAATAAGTCCCACTGACCTTTTTTTAATGTTGTAAGCCGCCCTGAGTCCTTTTGGAGAAGGGCGGCATATAAATCCAAACAAACAAACAAACAAACCTTATTAATGCTTACTTTCATATTACCTTGGATTACAGTCACTGTATCAAAGAAGTCAGAACTGAATAACTGCTTAATGTTACCCCAAATCGGTTGCCTTAGATGACTTTCTTACTGTTGCTTATTAAAAAAAAAAGAGCTCTGGACTGGTTTGTCAACATTTTTATAAAACAAGTTTGTAATTGCCAGAGCGACCCTTTGCTTTGTGGTCAAAGTTTTTATGTGATGTCAGTGATTATCCATAAAGAATTGGTAGACAGTTTTGGATTTCAAAGTATTTATTGCATGTAATGTTTTTTTAGGGTATCACAGGCACTTCATAAATGTTATTTACACATTCAAAAGCAGCCCTAACCTAGGTACATATCTCTTCTAGGGATGTGTCTTGCATAGTTCCCAAACCTCAGTAAACTGATTTATATAAAAGAATACTGCGTGATTATGGTTTTTCACTTCCTCCTCAGCTGATTGGTGTAAATATAATGCCAAAAAAGAGGATGGAGGAAAACTTATTTTGAATTGAATATGAATGAAATCTTATGTACTTGATGGATTCGCCTCAGAAAGTAGATGAAATGCACGTTTAAACCTCTTGTGAAAGTATCTTTAGAGTCATGTTAGAAACTTAAATATGAATAAAACCAATTAAAAATCTACCTCAGCCATTCCAAAACTTAATGGTCCTTCATGGCCAACATTAATTGAGAATTAGAAAAGAATTGTCTCACACTATTCAAAAACACAGTTTGGGAAGGCTGCTTCAGGCCTTAGAAAAGCAATATATGACACCACATCTCTGTTTAAAGATATGGTGGCCATTGCACCTGAGTTATCATCTATGAGTACATAGGCTGTTGGGGTTTTTCAGACAGGGGATTTATTGAAGAGTTATTTATTTTACAGAAAGCATCCAAAGTATTTATTTCATTGAAAATTTCCATTTATCCTACAGCTGGGGTAGAATGATGTTGACTAGATTTTAAATGCTGAAAAATTGCCATAAATCCAATATATAGGTAAGGGAACAATTGTGGAAAACTCAGTGAAGCTTACAACTATTAGAAATACTAGAATTAGTGCAGTGTAATGTTGTATAGTGTATAGTTTGGCTTTTGAAATAATTCCTATGGATTATAACATCATTTTGGAATTGACTATTTTGTAATTAGTGAAAGTTTAAATTTGCATTTCTTTTCAGGTGTAAAAATGTCCAGGCATAATAATCGGTTAAGCAATGAATAAGGAGTCATTACTTCATAGGAACTGCAAAGTTTATATTCTTGGTTTCAGTGCAACTGGGATAATTGGCTGCCTAAAGCAGATTCCAAATTTAATTACTGAATTAGGGAAGCAGTATCAAAGGCCACGAATGCAAACAATCTCTTCTAAAATACTATATCATGTTCAAAGATATACTGCATGTATTCTCTCTTTCTCTCTCTCTCTCTCTCATATCAGTGTTCAATATATATAGTACAGTACTATAATATGCTGTGTGGATTGTATTATTGTGAGTTTGGGATTAACTGCCTAATGCAAGCCAAAGCCAAGAGGTATGCAGTTAACTCCACTCTTGGGGCAATAAAATAATTACTTTCCTATAGATGTAGACTACCTGCCCATACAATGTATTTGAATTAGTTTACAAGGATTTTGATATAGGACTGTCCTCCTCTTTAGATTTGTTTGTGCTTTTTGTTTCCATTTGAATTGTTTATAAGGTTAATTGCAAGCACACTCAACTGCTTTAATCTTTAGAGCTAGATTAGTCTGGAATTTGCCTAGAAAAAGAGAGATGCTTTTATTTGGAATTCAATAAATTCAGTTTGGCCTCCAGTGATAATTATTACAAGGAGATAAAACCTGATGGCGCTTGAGGGAATGAGATTTAAACTTGTGACTCTTACTATATATTTACATTGTGTTTATATGGTAAAGCTGTTGAAAGTAATTATATTGCCCAATAGAAAAATGTGGATTTGGAAATGATTATAATCCCATTTCTCTTTGAACTAGTAATTCTGCTTTCCTTCTGAAAGATGTGGTGAGATCTATAGCTGCTAAAGTTGCTACTTACGTTGTTATAGTTATTATCTATCAGGGAACTGTATACTTCAAGCCTGAGCTACAGATATTCTGTTCTAATATAATGTGTGCTTCTCTCTAGTAAAATTTTGCAAACCTTCCAAACAAGGATATCTGGTAGGCGGTTTTGATCTAGGTCTTTTCAATCATCACACATTACCTCTTCTAATAGAGATAATTTCAGTCAAAATATTAATCATATTATTGTTTTATTTGTGGTGGGATTCCAAAATTGATTTATTTTTACTAGAAATCTCATTTAAGGTGCAATTCAGGATTAACTAACACTAGTTAGCCATGCCCTGTTAAATGACCTGAATACATCCTATGCCTTGCAGATTCAATAAATTTCATTTAAACTAGTGTTACTTGCAAGCAATGTATAAAAATAGCAAAAACTTCATGATTCATATACTTCACTGAGGTATCCAAAACCAGGCTACATATATATCCTATTTACTCCTCATTTTGTCTGTACTGTTTTATGGTTTTTTGTCTCTCTTGATTTGAAGAGTGCAAACAATTATACTTGCTTAGGCCTTACTAAGCTTTGCCTTGTTTAGCAATCATTTGTAATTCTTGCATTTATGACCTTCTCAGGTCTGTAAAGTAAAGTAAAGCTGAAGTAATATCTCATAAGCACAGTTGCAATTTCAGTTAGCAACTGTTTTACTTAACAACCAAGTTGCCAAACCCACTTGTGGTTGCTAAGCAAGCGCTACCTTTATAGAACAATCCTCTCGAATGTGGCACTTCCCAATGTGTAAGGATAATAAATGTTGGGAAATGCAAGGCCAACTCAAGAAAGGTACCCAGTCAGAGAGTCTAGATATAAAGTTCTAGAATGGGTTTATAAAAAGTTCTCATTAATATCTCCAGAATGGGCGCAACTATGAGCTGCTAAACTTCATGTACTGACATTCAAAATTCAGTTGTTTCTATTCCTTTTCTCATCAACTAAGGCTACACACACACACACACACACACACACACACACACACACACGGATATATATATGTAGCAATATCATGTTACTTGAGAGATGCTGCTAGTGCAAGATTCATTAGAATGAACAGTGTTCTATATAGGCATTTCAATACAAGCTATATCACCACTGATACATAGTTGTAAATAATTGCTTTATATGAGATGATGTTGGATTTTAGTTACCCCATTTTTAAACAGATGCTTGTTACTATAGTATACAAAAATGGAAAAAAACAAGCTGGTATAAAAAATGAAAAACAAACAGAAAACAAAATAAATACATGATATAATATATATAAACCTATAAATCTATTTTAAACATAGTAATAAACCTTAAGCACGTGGAATAATGTTGATCAGTCTTTCCTTTATGTCAGCATAGAGATTGTTTATAATTAAAGAACAATACCATATCAGTCCAAGAGAGTAAATGTAGAACTGTACTATCTTTCCATTATAACAAAACAAACTCCCAATTTTCAATATATAATAACACATTGACCTCTTAAACTGGTATTTCAACCTTTTTTTTCCACTGAGGGTTGAAGAAAATTCACCAGGCATTTTTAGACTTATCAATCAATTATAGCTAAAAAGCAATTCACAACCAATTTATGAAAGCGATTAGAAAAGGAAGTATGTGAACCAAGTGCCTTTCAAAAGCACTGACCATGGTTTGAGCAAGGTGGTTATTCCCTTGTCTCCTGGGGTTCTAAACCCAGGGGTCTCCCATCTTGCAGTCTCCTCACAAGGAGCAGTTGTGAGTGATTTCAAGTCCTTGTTGTTCAGGGAGGAATTGCAAAGAGCTGGTCTACTTCCTGATTCTTCATTCCGCCATGGTTGTCAGCTCCAGTTTTTATGGAGCTGTCTTCAGTTCACTATTTCTTTCCTGGAAGTCTGCCTTTCTAAGCTTTCTCTGAGGTATTCTGTAAACATGGGGAGGAAGGGAAAATCTTTAGCTGAATTAATTCCATTTTAAGAGTTTACAAGCATACTTAAGATTCTTTTAGATTCTTAGCCTTTGACTATGAGTATATGATATTCCAAGCCTTTATTTGAAAGATCTTGCAGATGACCAATCTTATTTTTTCCCCAGACAAGGTAATTAAAGCAGTAGAGGGCTTTCAGATGCAATTATTCTTCATAAGTCTGGTTATGGATTGTCTCTGGGGAAGGGAAGAAGAATTCCAGCATCAAACAAGAATTGTCCATAGTTTCTGTAATTAGTAACTCATCAGTGCAATCACTGATTTATTTGAGATTTTATGGCTATTCTAACTAGTTACCAATTTAATTTCAAAGATGCTTTTGAAATACTACACGATAAGAATCTCTGGGGCCACCTTAGTTGTTTAGAGTTATTTCTAAGGCTAATAAAGATCTTGATAGAGTTTACTTTAAGGGCAGAGAAGTCCTGTGACCAAATTGCTAGCAGGAGTGGACAATGTAATACAAGGAGCTTGATGTAGTTCCTTCCTGAGTTGCAAATTACACATACTAAAAAGACATAATGTTGATGGGTTCTTTCATTTTAGAATTATACAACATAGTTTGGTTTAGTGTAGAACTCCCAACTGTACTATTATTACATCCTGGTCATCTCTGCATATGTTAGAAAGAAAGTTCTCAGAATTCCCACTATCTTAATGACCATGACAACTAGGGAATCCTGACTGTTGTATCTAGGAAAAGTGTCTGGAAGGTACTTAGTTGGAAACATTTCAGAATTAGGTTTTTTTTTTAATGATAGGTTGGCAAAGAAATATTCAAATATCCTCTTAAATTGTGCAATCTAGGAATAACTGCTCCAATAATATAATATTCCCAATTGTGTAGCTCTGCTCTTGGTAACACCTTGGAAACAATTTCATTGTATTTATTTTGTACAATGACAATAAAAGCTATACTAATACTAAGATGACTTGTACAGGGCTATGATTTAAAGTACTCTTCTATAAGAACATGGCTTTCTATAACCTGATGCCTATGTGCCAAAATTGTGGACTATAATTGAGCAAGAGGGGAGCCCTAGACAATAGTTCCTTGCCGTCACTTTGAATAATCTCTACTGAAAGTTGTTTGTTTGGTAACTTATCCATCTATTCCTTTGTGATTTTCCTATTCCTTCATTCTCTCTTTTTCCTACCTTTTAAAATATCTTCCTCTGGAGTCTAAGCTCCTATTTTGATGTTATAACTTGCTTTAGGAGGAGAAACCTGTTGAATGTATAATGTGCAACTGCTCTACTATTTTTAATGCTAAAATAAGGTTATGGTGGCTTCATTTAGAGGAAGAACCTTCCATGCAGTGGAGGACATGAATCTTCTTCTCTATACAGGTCGTCCTCTTCCCTATATAAAGTAGTTGATATGTTTTAAGATCAAGCTCTTTTTTCCACCTTCTCAATTAAATTACCTCCTTCCCAGAACTGAGAGGTCAACTACCTCTTACCTAAGGCAGAACTAGAACTCAACTTCCATTTTCTAAACCCCTAAACTAAAGTGACTCTACTGCATATCACTGTTTTATAAATCCGTTTCTGATCTATGAATTTCCCTCTAATTTTACGAGGTATTATTTGTTAAGAGTTTGAATATGTTGTTGTTTTCACTTTTATTTAAAGAGAGCAGAAAAAGAAGAAAGGGAAAAGGGAATCTTACTGTCTTTCTATATGCATATAAAGCTACATCGGTTGTTCATAAATCTTTTGTAAAATTCATTCTTCAATAATTGGGACCATCAATTTATCTTTTCAGTGTTAGAATCAAATCTCTTAGTGACAGGTTGAGTCAAGGTGAAAGTTTTTATTTCTACTATTTTATTCAATTCAGACTTAATTGCTTCCACACTTTTCATAACTATTCCAATATCATAGAGATTATTATTGCCTTGAATACAAATTGTAATCTTTGATAGGATGTCTAGAAATGAACACCAGATTAGGATTTGTAGCCAAATCTTCCACAAAAAAATAGACAGGTCTAATATTTTAAAGCTCATTAGGTCCACAAGAAGGAGTTAAAATTCTCTGTGAGAATATTGTTTGTCAGAGAGTCTCTATCCTATTCTAATACTTAAGCTATCTTTCCCCAACATATTCTTTATCTCTCAATATTTTAGGAAATGAGATTTTACAGAGGAAAAAGTTTGTGGAGTCTTATATAAAGTATTCCTCCAAATCAGGGGCGTCAAACTCAATTTCATTGAGGGCTGCATCAGGGCTGTGGTTAACCTTGTGGGGGCAGGGGCGGCCAGACATGGCCGACTGGGTGGGTGTTGTCAACTGGGTGGGTGTGGCCAGCTTGATACCACTCCTCAAACTGCCGACATGTTTCCTCTTCGCCATGGGTAGACTGAGCCAAACCATGCTGGCCCAATGTTTCCTCTTTGCATTGGGTAGAGTGGGCTGAAGCGACACGGGCTGGCCCCTTACATTTTCTAGGACGACCCTTTGGGCTGGATCCGACCATATTGTAGGCAGGATCCGGTCTACAGGTCTTGTGTTTGACACCCCTGCTCTAAATGCATCTTTACTGGATCAAAGACTGTCAATTCTCTGAGTGCACTTGTTGATTCTTTTGTTTTCTTGAACTTGTTCACCTGACATCTGGAAATGTGATTTTAATTGCTCCAGGAAGAATGTCACATTATATACCAAACACCTGATTTATATATGATGCTTATAGAGTTTATCTGGCCATAAGCCAGAAAGTTAAACAGGAGGAGGCTCTTACTTGGGAGTATGCAGAAGAAATCTTTCTCTAAGAACATATTACCATAAGGTGAAATATTCCAGCATTTAATGCCAAGTATATTGTATATAGTCTTTGCTCTTCTTTTAATTTGCCCAGCTCTAGATAGCAATTCTAGTTCATTGTGGCTGAACTGAAAAAAGCTAAACAAGGTTTGATTTTCACAGACTGGAGAGTAGGAAATGCAACCAGTTTGTGCTAGTTGGTTGTAGTGTTTAAGATGTTGGACTAGAAGTAGGGCAATCCAGATTCAGTTCTATCCTGAACACTATCAAAACAATTTTATGTCAATCACTCATTTGCATTCTAACCTCCCTCAAAACCTGCAGTTGTAGGAATAAAATGAAAGGATGTTCTTTATAAACTGCCTCCAGGAGAAAGGGCAGGATATGAATCTAGTAAATAAATGCATAGATTGGCAGTGGGGGAAAAAAACCATTCCAGAAGAAGATGGTAGCAAAACACTTCTTCACTGGCTGTATTCAAGAAGTCACCAGGAGTCGAAAAGAAGTGACATGTTTTGATTCAGAGCTCTAGTTTTTGAAATGCTACCTTTCCCAAACAGCCTTTTATACTTTTAAATGCAAGTATAAACTGCTTTTCGAATAAACAAATCCATTATTTAAATAATGTTCTTCACTTACCATTAAAATATGGTAGCAAATATATTTCATTGTACCTCTGCAGTATTTGTTCCTTTTAGGTTCTTAACATAATATGTAGGATGCAAATGGTCCTTGACCATTGCCAAGGTAAAATAGGAATCTGTTTGTTTATTTACTCTCCTTTGTTTACCAGCCATTCTTACAAGCTCTCTGTAGCTAACTAAACAAGTTAACAAACACACCCTTCCACGTGCATGCAAAAACAGAATCTATATAAATAAATCATGAATGATATATATTATAAAGCAGCTTCCTACTGTGTCAACTAAAAGGGAAAAAAATACAAGTTTCTGAAACAAAGGACAGATGAAATAGGCCAAAATTCAGCAACTTTGGATAAAGCTTGCCTCTGAGGTCCGTCAGATGATAATCTTGCCCAGATGGGACCTGCATTTGACTCTCTGAGATTTAGTTGGATAGGAGAGGAATGTCAAATAACCAGGCCTGAAGCCATGAATCTTATTGGGAAGCCCACTAGTAACCAATGGAGCGCCAAAAATATTGGAGGAATCTAATTATATTGGGGCATACCCATTACTGCCTGCCTGGGCCATCACAGCGGCTTTTGGTTGACATACAGGAGAGAAAAAAAAATGGAAGGAGCATGGGTAGTAAGCAAGAGGAAAGACAAAAAGACTTATGAATAAGCAATGAGACAGAGAAGAGAACTGGTCTACATGAATTGGGTAATGAGGCTGTAGCGGGTGTAACCCAAGCCCTTGCCCAGAAAATACTAGATGCACAACCTGGAGAAAGTCTTGATCATTTACTATTGCTTCCCTTAGTTACTCATGGCTAACTTTAGGAGTTATTCCTAAGGATACATTTGAATGAAATGATAACATTGCTCTGCCCAGGTGCCATTTAACTTACGAGATCAGTGTCTTCTCACTGATTTTCTTGGCAGTCTATTCCCCATTTAATTTTGTTCTAAATAAAACATTTCCTATCATGTATTTATGCACTTACCTAATACACAGGTATCACTCATACTCTTTGCACAGAGGAGGGATTGCAGGAATGAAAAGATGAGTAATTCTCCAGAGAGGGAATTCCTTACTGATAACAACTACCAGTAAGAAATCAACCTCTATAAACATTACCACTAGTGAAGCTGGTTTCAAGGAAGGAATTGCATTTTGTGGTATTCTTGCCAACACACACACACACACACACACACAGCCAATCTCTCTCTCTAGGTTTTAACATTTTAAAAGTTCAAGTTATGTTGATTGTCAGTAATCTCCTGCTTGATTCTCAATGTAAAAAATATGATTTACCCGTATCCAGAAAGTCATGGGAACATAAAGTGGAAAAAGTTATTGAAAATGAGAAGGTGAAGATCTTGCGGGACTTTCGAATACAAACGGATCGCCATTTGGAGCACAACACGCCAGATATCACGGTTGTAGAGGGCCGAAGTGTACAGTTTATTGATATCGCTGTTCCTGGAGATGCCAGAGTCGAAGAAAAAGAACTAGAAAAAATAATGAAATATCGCGACCTGGCAATCGAAACTACACAGCTATGGATGAAGCATGTAACAGTGATACCCATTGTCATCGGGGCACTTGGCACCATGTCCAAGAATTTTACAAGATACATCAACAAATTGAAGCTTCCTGCAATAACACCAGCGGAACTGCAAAAAACTGCGCTACTCTTCTTATATTTTAAGAAGGTACTTGGTTGATACGCAGGACGCTGGCAGCAAACCGTATCAACCATTAGCACCAGTCACTGGTATTTGTAATGCATTTTTGAATGTTCAGTTGGCTGAGTTTCATGTTTAATGAATAAAGTTAATAATAATAATAACAACAACAACAACTTGGAACAACTTATATCCTCCAACGTTACCTTAACAGTTCCTAGGTCCTTGGTTAGGACTTGAGCTGTTAGGCTACAAACCAGCCCCAATAACAACAACAACAACTTGGAACAACTTATATCCTCCGACGTTACCTTAACAGTTCCTAGGTCCTTGGTTAGGACTTGAGCTGTTAGGCTACAAACCAGCCCCAAAGGCTGTGAATCTCACCAAAGATTAACATCATCATCATCATCATCATCATCATCATCATCATCATCATCATCATCATGTTGAGGAACTGGGATTGTTGGAACTTTCTTTGTTAAGTTGATAGTTATTTATATTAGTTTTGTCCATGGATTTACCTGTACTAATAAAATAAACTTATCAGAGGAGGCATGTAAAAAGCAGAACAGTTTAATTCATATTTGAGTACCTACTAAAATATAATACCATGTTTGGAGAGTATAGAGCAGCGATGGCGAACCTTTTTTGGCTCGCGTGCCACAAGTAGGGGGAACGTGGGGGATTGTGTGCGGGCGTGCCGCACCCATAATGCAATGCGCCCCCACAGTGCGCATGCACGCACAACGCGCCCCCCAAATTTTTACATGCTTTTTTCGCCCTCCCCAGGCTCCAGAGGCTTTATAGGAGCCTGGGGAGGGCCAAAAGAGCCTCCCCCGCCCTCCTGGAGGCCCTCCGGAGGCTTCAGGGAACGTCCGGAGGCTTCCCTGAAGCCTTCGGAATGCTTAAAACCACCCTCCGAGCAACCCGGTTGCTCGGAGGGTCTTTTTAAGCGCTCCAAAGGCTTCAGGGAAGCCTCCGGACGGTCCCTGAACAGGCACGAGACGTGCATCTCCATCGCCCAGGCCCGGATCGCCTCCGCTGCACGGCGCCTCGGGCCCGGCGTCCTTGTGCCGCTCCGCCCAGCCTCAGCGCGCTCGCCAGGGCCCGGCCTTCACATTGCTGCCGCCAGGATGGGCTCGGCCGAAGGGAAGTCCGTCGGGCCTCGGCCGCGCCGCCCTTGCTGCCTCCTCTTCCTCCTCTAGCCGCGCCACGCCAGGCAGGCCACACAGCTACCTTCATCCCAGCCTCGGGCGGCCCCGCGCCACATCGTGCTCAGCCCCGCGGGCGGCTCCGTCCTTGGAGCTCGGCTGCCTGCTGCCTTTCCCCTCCTTTGTCTCCCAGCGTGAGCGGCACGCCGGCGAGTTGCGACTATTGCCGCCGCCGCTGCTGCTGCTGCCGCTGTTCACAGGACCCGCCTCTTGCCCTCTTCCTCCGGTCGGCAGGTTCCAACTTGTTTGCTGCCTGCCGGGCCCCGGCGCCGCGTTCGAGCCGGAGGGGGAAAGGAGGAGAAGGAGAAGGAGGACAACAAAGCCCCCTTCGCTTTCCCCCTCCCACTTCCCCTCCCTTTCAGCTTAACCCTTGCGACGCCCACGCAAAGCCCCGAGGGGACGGATTCCTGTGCGGGACGCATGGCAGGAAGGCTATAGAGTCCCCCCTCCCTCTGCCGTCCAGATGGTCCCTGAAGCCTTCGGAAGGCTTAAAACGACCCTCTGAGCAACCCGGAAGTCACTTCCGGTTTGCTCGGAGGGTGGTTTTAAGCGCTCCTAAGGCATCAGGGAAGCCTCCGGACGGTCCCTGAAGCCTCCAGGGCGGGGTGGGGGAGGCTCTTTCGCCCTCCCCAGGCTCCTATAAAGCCTCTGGAGCCTGGGGAAGGCGAAAAATAGCTTTTAAAAAGGTGAACTCAGCTGGCCAGAGCGCGCATGCGCGCTGGCCAGCTGACAGGGCAGCGCCTCGAGTGCCCTGACAAATGGCTCCGTGTGCCACTTGTGGCACGCGTGCCATAGGTTCGCCATCACGGGTATAGAGGATGGCAGATGACACAGGGAGGGGAGATCCATTACCAAGGGAACAAATAGATGATGGGGCAATATGCTGGCTCTGTAAACTGCTTATAGAGAGGCTGTAAAGCACTGTGAAGCTGTATATAGCTATTGCTATCTTGATACTCCTAGTTTGATTACTAATTTTGCTTTTTTTTTTTGTCAGATTCCTCAAATATACAATACTTCCTGGCCATGCCTTTCCTATCTTTTCATTAAAATTCTGTTTGTTGTTGACATGGGTTATTTTGTTCCTCAAGAGTAATTTTCTTATTGGGCTTTTTTTTCTGCAGGATCTGGGAATCTCCTCTTTTCTTGGCTGCCAAGGAGAACAATGTTCAGGGTCTTAGGAAATTAATCGAAGATGGTTCTTGTGACATTTATCAAAGAGGTAATTAAACCTACTATGAAGAGAGGATTTTCTTGAACTATCAAGTGCTGCATTAAAATCGCATGCATTATTTTCTCCATTCACTGATCCTCTGCAGTACATATGTGCAGATGTATATAGAAATGTGACTCTTCTTTCACATTATGTGGTTGTTACATGCTGGCTGGGAAGTTCTGGGTATGGAAGTCTACAGGCCCTAAAGTTGCTGAGATTGAGAAACACTCCACCAGGGGTGGGGGTGGGGTCCAAAACAGCCATCAAGAAACATTTTGGTACAGAAACAATATTTTGAAGCAGAACATTTCTAGATTATTTGCAACAGTCCATTCCAGGGTAGGAATGTTCTGTGACTTAACATTTTGCAACCCTTTAGTATATACCCAAGACTAGTGAATACCCAGGTGCATGCTTATTGCAATTGGATGAGAAGAGAAGATGCCAAGATGGAAGAATGGTGTACCATTTACAGTCAAACTACAGTGCCCTGACTTTTAGTACATAGCAAGATGGAATAGTTCCCTTGCCATTACAGAGCCCTACTTCTGTTTTGGTCTTCTTTGCAAAACTCTACATTTTATATTAAAAGATATCCAGAAGTGAGGCAATCCAAATTTTCTCTCTTTCCCTTTCATTTTAAAAAGGCAGACAATAGATTGATGTTTCTCAACTTACATATCTGTCAACCTGCAATGAAATGAAATGAATACTTTATTGGCCAAGTGTGATTGGACACACAAGGAATTTGTTTTGGGGGCATATGCTCTCAGTGTACATAAAGAAAAAATTATTTATTTATTTATTTATTTATTTAGATTTCTAAATCGCCCCCTCTCCCAAAAAGGGACTCGGGGCGGTGTACAGTCAGATAAAATGCAGATAAAATACATGAATAACAATATAAATAATATAAAACAATTAAATACTAAACATTTAGGTGGAGGAGATGAGACTGTACAAGAAATAAATATGCTATGGAAACCCTAAAAAAACATCCCCAATTAAAATACCCAATAAAATACATTCATCAAGAATCATAGGATACAACACATAGTGATAGTCATAGGTTGCTAAATAAGCAATCAGATCATACATTGGTATGATTTGGTTCGATATGGTAGTTTATAGTCCATAACCCTCAAGAAAAAGGCTTTCATTCTGTAGTTGATCGATTTAGCTGTTGGGGTTGATAACGTGTATTTTTGTGTATCTTTCATGTGTATGGGACACATGTCTGAATCAACAACAAGGCTTGGTTGTAAACTCATTGTTAAGTGACCTTTTTTTAATTATTATTATTCTGTGCAGGAGCGATTGGGGAGACGGCTCTCCATGTAGCCACTCTTTATGATTGTACAGAGGCTGCTGACTTTCTTCTGGAAGTTGCTCCAGAACTCATCAATGAGAAAATGACATCAGTACTTTATGAAGGTGATTGCTATTAAGGAGCTGATCTAGGATTTTTTCTTTAAATGTTAAAGTTTAGATCAATAGCAAATGTAGATAGTTATTGAGATCTTCCATACCTAAGTACGATGCCCAAATGACATATAATGTAATAGCAATAAGACTTATATACCTCTTCATAGTGCTTTATAGCCCCCTCTAAGTTGTTTACAAAATAAGCATATTGCCTCAGTAATCTGGGTTCTCATTTTACCAACTTCGGAAAGATGGTAGGCTGAGTCAACCTTGAGCCAGTGAGAATCGAACTGCTGGCAGTCAGCACAATTAGCCTGCAATACTGCATTCTAACCACTGTGTCACCACAGCAATGTTATGATATAAGCTCTGCTTTTTTATCCTTGTGTCACATGATACAAAAATATGTTAGAAGTGGAGCTTATGATGCCTCATAATGATATAGCTCTTTTCTTTATGGAACATCATTCCCCCCAAGGTATGATTACCCCCCAGCCTGTTATTTTTTCTGAAAGGCCATGAAGACATGGTTTTGTCAACCGGCCGTGGTACCACAAAAGAATATGGAGCCAATCCAGTGGAATATTTGACTCTGTTGCTGCTGCCAAGCAGTGGGAAGCGTTAATGGGTTTTTATGTTGTGGGTTTTTAATGTTGTAAACCACCTGCAATCATCTATGTGTGAGTTAGATGTAAGTTTATTAAACACATTTTAAAAATTGTTTAATAAATAAACATTCTAACACACGATTTAACACTTGATGTAACACTTGCTGTTGCTGCAAATATTCATGATCTCAAATCAGAAAACAGAATGAATGTTAATAGGAACAAAGTGTTTTGTGTGTAGTAAGAATGGGAATTTTTATCTTTTTTTCTGAACTATTTACTGTCTGAAAAGCTAAAGCATCAGAGTTGAAATTTGCTGCTAAGTCCTATGTTTTGTAGCAAAGAGTGACCGTTTTAGGAAGTGGATTTTCAGTGGGAAGATGGTAAAGAAGGGAATGCTTAAAAAGCCCTTAATTCTACCTACAGTCTCAGATACAGTGAATTTAAAAGAGGCGGAATCCTAATCATAGGATTCACAGATGTCATTAATGACATATCTAGTATAACTGGAGCTTTGGCTTTCATTTCCATCTGAGTGTTTGAACTTTGTATTGGATCTTGTAAGATAGGAAAGAGTATGAAAGATGTTCTTTCTAAATTCCCTGTTGAAAAACAAATCTAAAATGGTGGCTGGTTTCTTAGCATTCCATAATTTGTAGAAAGCTACTATTGGGTTACAAAGAATACCCTAATTTGAATTTTTAAAAATATTAATTGCAGGACAAACAGCGCTCCACATTGCAGCAGTTAATCAAAATGTTGACTTAGTGAAACATCTGCTGAAGAAGAGGGCTCACATTTCTACTCCTCGAGCTACAGGACACTTCTTCAGGCGTAACTCCTCACATCGCTCCTATTTTGGTATGATTCCATCGGTTGCTCCAGAGGACAGAGATAACGTGATTAGCAGAAGAAAGTCAGTGCTCCACAGAGTTAGCTCTGCTAACTCAGAAGTTCTTTTCTATCCCTCCTGTTACTGCTGGATCTGTCACTTTAGTACAGAAATCTTAGAGTAGTTTTATCTGCAAGTGAGTAAACATAATGGGATGAATCAATATTTAATCATACAGGAGCTTTGGCTTTCATTTCCATGTGAGTGTTTGAACTTTGTATTGGATCTTGTAAGTTAGGGAAGTTTTGCAGAATATGAAAGATGTTCTTTCTAAATTCCCATTTGAAAAACAAATCTAAAATGGTGGTTGGTTTCTTAGCATTTTATAATTGGAAACAAACCACTATTGAGTTACAAAGAATGTCCTAATTTGAATTTTTAAAGTTGAGGACAACATGCAATTAAAGAAGGGTCCTTGAAATAACATCTTCAATCCCACTACCATAAGCCCTAAAGTTAGTCTGGATCCAACAGATTATTTTATTTAGATTATGTATGCAGAGGCATGGCTTTCCTAAATAGGCAGCTGCTGCCATACTAAAAGTACAAAACAAAGGAAAACTGATTAATGAAAACTGATTAATCAAGGGCAACTTATTCATTGATCCTCCAACATAAATGGAATCAGCTAAATAGTGAACCCTAATTATGAGTCTCAGAATAGTTTTTGTATTTCATTACCGAAACTTTGTTTTAATTTTGTTTTCCCTCACATATTCTTCCATAGGGGAGCATGTTTTATCTTTTGCAGCCTCTGTGGGCAATGAGGAAATTGTTCGTCTATTAATCGAAAATGGAGCTGATATCAGGGCACAAGATTCTCTAGGTAAGATGCCTACAGTCAACTTGTAACAACATGGATTGTTTTTGGTAGAAACAATGAGGAACTATACCTGGTTTGAATTTGGTAGACCATTGAGTAATCAAACACTTGGCGCTTACGTACAATTATATGACAGCATTTAATATATTTTTAATAGTTATCTTTAATTCCTAGGAATTTTGGGGTGTTTTATTTTTCTTCTTGTTTGTTTCATCTCCAGGAAACACGGTTCTTCACATTCTAGTTCTTCAGCCAAACAGGACATTTGCATGCCAGATGTATAATCTCATCCTTTCCTATGACAAACAAGAAGGGAACATGGAAGCGTTAGACTTGATTCCCAACAATGAAGGTCTTACTCCATTCAAACTGGCTGGAGTTGAGGGTAACATTGTGGTGAGCACATGGACCAGTTGATCTCTATGGGAATATTTTGGGGGGAGGGGAGGGAGAATTTTTAAAATATAATTAGTTTTGATATCTTGTTTTATCCTCAGAAAAGTCCTAAACATTTATATTGGACTCCCTGACATTAAATACTAATTAGACCAAAAGCCAGATTCAGAAGTTAAATCTTGGCTTGTTATGGACTATAGTTTGGTGCTGGGCTCATAATTTAGATCCTCCTTATTTCTTTATATACAAAGCAAGAAAATTTAAAGTTCTATTTATGTGTTTCATGTTTTACCTAGGAATGGAAGGAAAATATACAACCAAGTCTCATATATATTAAGTGTGAATAGGATACTTATGCTAGTGTAAGCAAATCTTTTTCCTTCAGATGATTTTCTGATATAATTGTAATTCAAATTTATTTTTAGTATGAACATCTTTGTCTTAATTGGAAATGTGATTTTTCTTTTTCTTTTGGGTGTTGTTTCAAGTCAATCTTGACTCCTGGCAACTATGTGGACTAGGTCCCTTCAGGCATGGTTTTTCAGAAATGATTTTGCTATTGCCTTGTTCCTAGAGGTTAAAGAGAGACAGAATGACTGGCTCAAGGTCATATCATTGCCTTCATATCTAAAGCAAGACTAACAGTTTTGGTAGATCTAGAAAACAGACTCCTGGTTTTTAGATCAGTGCCTTTAATCAGGATCCTAATGGAAAAATCAGGATCCTGATGGATAAAGTTCTGGATCCTAAAAGCTTATAGCTCTTTGAACCATTCAGGCTGTATTTCAGAATTTCTACACTTTCATCCAATTCCAACATCCAGAGTTGAATTATTTTGAAATGCAATACCATATTTAATACATTCTAGTACTGAATCTTATCAGCAATCTGATGTAAACAATCCTGTGCTGTTTTTCTTTTTCAGATGTTCCAGCATCTCTTGCAAAAGCGTAAACAAATAATGTGGTCTTTGGGACCTATTACTACTATTCTCTATGACCTTACAGAAATTGATTCCTGGGGTGAAGACCAATCTTTTTTGGAACTTGTTGTATCAACAAAGAAAAGAGAGGTACTATGGAGCTCAGATACTTTTAATCTTTGTAGAATGATGACTGCTTCTATTATTGAACAAGGAATCTGAATGTTCTCCTAGATCATGGGTGTCAAACTCACAGCGTCACGTTGCCATCACGTGACATTTCATGACATTTTTTCCCTTTGCGGAGCTGGGGTGGGTGTGGCTGCTTGTGACTCATCTGACCTGCGGGCTGCCAGTTTGACACCCCTGTCCTAGATGTTCATATACTGTATATTGCATTGTCTCTGAAGTTTTTGTCCAGCTGATGAAGAAGCAAAGGTTGCCGAGATTCTGATAATACATTTACATCACAGTCTTAAGAGAAAAGTCTTTCAATGCAAATTGTGTAACTACTAATACAACAGGTGGAGAATTTGACTGAATAAGCAAAATCTCCTTCACTCTTGTTACATATTTTCATTCAAATAAAGAATTAGACCGTAGTCAAAATATTCATAACATAAATCAACTATTTGAAAATTTGCTTCTCCTGTATTTACAGAATGTTAAATGATGTTTTAAAAAATAACAATTTAGAAGAGCCCACTATATGATTCTTTGATTTATAGAAAGTTGATTTGTTGCATAGGCTTCTACTTGTTTTCTAATTTCTATTTTTCATTCATCTCTGAAAATGATCTCAGAAAGTTCAAAATTTCCTTCAAATAAAATATAGTTAATTGGTTCATTTTGTTTATATAGCAGCTTTCTTCCTGGAGCTGAAGGTGATTTACACAATGCTTCCTCCTCCTGATTTTTTTCCTCCAGAACAACCCTTTGACGTAGGTTGGGCTGAAAAACAAGGGCTGGCTCAGTGCACCCAGTTCCCTAGCTCAATGTGGACTTGAACCTGTCTCTTCCAATGCTAGGTTGCAGAGTTCCACGGAACTTGGATGGCTATGATTAAGCAGGATTTATTTAAGGACCCAGGAACTATATAAAACATTAACAGTATTACTGTCTGTAATGGAGTTAGTGATATGATAAAGATTAATCTGGAATTCGTTCCATTATTTAGCCTTATTTCACACACACACACGCACACGCACACACAAACACCAAGTTTATTTATTTCTTGTGGTTAACTTCTCATTACAAAGTTGCAATTTACCTTTTGACCTTGTGCCAAAAAGTCCCTTCTTGTGTTCCTCCATCCCCCACCTGTATCACTTTCCAAATTTGCCTTGTACTTAAGGATGCAAGAGATGCATCTGTACAGTAAAGAGTTTTAGTCTCTGAAATGTAATTCCCAAAATAGAAAAATCTTCACAAGTCTTCATGGAACTCTAGAGGGTGAAGAGATTTATATCCTGCCATTATTTTATAGTTTGTTTGGTAATAACTTAAGCATTGTAGCCCCCTCTATTTGTTTTAAGGCAAGGACTGTAGCTCAGAGATAGATAATTTACTTCGAATTCAAAAGTTCTTGGTTTTAATTCCTGGCATGATGGTGATACCAATGAGGATTATGCGTTCTCAAATTTTAGTAAGCCATTTTTAGTCAACTTTGCCACCTTGTAATTGTTTCTTCGACCTCTGGTTGTAACTGACAAAATAGGTCAATTGTCCTGGAAAGATACATTATTTGCCTACTAAGACCTTGTTAACCTTACTGGATTTTGCATGTGCTATCTGGCTGTCATCATGTTAAATTTAATAACTTGTGAGGTCTATGGGAAGGGTTTCTTTTTTTTACACAACTTATGGTCATCATTGACTTTACAACACCAATTTCCAATTTTACTTTTGTGAAGATTATATATGACATTTGACAACTTTTGACTTCATTGAACCATAAACATAATTAAAAAAGTAACTGCATTTAGTTCAAATCATATTTAACTCAGCTTAAAAAAATCATTCCTTAGCATATGTGAGAAGTTAGCAGCATATATTCTTTAATATTTTAAAGGAAGCAGTCAGATTTATTAATTTGTGTGTTTAAAATAGAATCAGTTTACCCCTTCTTCTTATATCAGGCAAATGATATACATTTTACAAGTGTAACTGAGTTCAGTGAATAATTTCTGTTATATTGATCCATAGTTTAGAATGCAGTAAATTAATCCTAAAATTCTTTTTATATATAATTTTTAAAAGACGTTTTTCATCAGAGGAAAAATAATACAAATTTTAAGCTTAACATACGAGAAATAAAATACTCAAAAAGTGAAAAGAAGAAAAATAGAATAAATAGAAGTGGTTCCCAAACTTCTTAGCAGCAGTTAAAAGTACATTTACATTTTATCATCTCTCTTTAAAGATGCATCAAAGTTAATTCTAAAATTCTAATGCAGAAAAAGGTGAATGAAAAGTTTAATACTAGCATCATACCAAATCATGTTATATAAGGATTTATATGATTCACATATAATTCTAAGTCATACTATGACTTGCATCATCCATCCACTTAACATTCTGATTATAATGGCACATCACACATAGTCACATAATTTGTGATTTCAAACTGTGATTAGAAAATATACCTTTCAATTAGGCTTTCTGGTTCTGTTTATTGGTCAGAGCAAAACATAGCTTTGCAGTTCAGGTTTCATTTCATAGCCATGGGTAGGCACGATTTATAATGTAAACAATTCCATATAAATGAATGGTCTACTAGTTTTCCTTCCCTGAATTCAGGAGACCTGGGATAATAAAATAATGGATCATACTAAGTAATCCGTGATTGCAATATACAAATGTCAGACCCTACAATATTACCCATCTTGAAAGTTAGATGAGTTGAAACACAAATAGATAGACATTTGAATGCAAAAGAAAATAATAAGAATAAATTCTGATTGGGAGGCAGGGACAGAGGGAGACACAGGACATAAATTGTATCTAATCTTTTAAATAAATTGTGAGAGTTTAGAGGAGCTAGCTATCTGGCCCAGGCCTACCAAGATTGCTCAATCTAATCTTATCAAAGGCCAGATTCCTTGTGTATCTAACCACACTTGATCAAATAAAGTATTTGATTCTTTTAAAAAATCCCCTCATTTATCATTGGCTAATCAATGCAACATATAGTCAAGCAGTTGATTTGAACAGAGGGAGAGACCTTAAAATATATATTAAGTTAAATAAAACAGTGAGAGTGCCTGACGAATGAGGAACATAGAACAATGTTATAAATCTGCTGATTATGGAGTAGAGGCCTTTTGAAAGAAGATGCATAGTTTTCTCAGGAGTACGTGAAGAGCTCCCCCCCCTCTAACTGCTCTCCAAGTAAGGAATACCCTTTCTTTTGAAAGTTCACATGTCTTTCTCCTGTTTTTAATCTTATTTTTATTTTTCTTGGAATGCTGCCTTGCAGTTCTTTGTGAAAGAAAGTATATAAGTGCCACCAATATATAAAATTAAGATACACTTGTAAGAATATTTTATTAGGACCACACCAGTGGCTAATTTTTGAAATAATGGGGACTTTTAGAGTTAATTCCCAGGTTTTTTTTTCCTCCTGCCTCTTCTTTCCAGGCTCGCCGTATACTAGATATTACTCCTGTGAAGGAACTTGTGAACCTGAAGTGGAGTACATACGGGCGTCCTTATTTCTGTTTCCTGGCTCTGTTTTATGTCCTCTATATGATTTGCTTCACCATGTGCTGCGTTTATAGACCACTGAAAAGTCGCTCAGAGAATCAAACAGATGAGCGGGATAACACCATCATTGTGCAGAAAACATTGCAGGTATATTTGGTGTATAACTAACTACAGGTTTCTCTGTGAATGTAGGCAAATTGTAAAATAACTGTTTTCATAATGCAGCGCAGAAGAATCAACAACCAAGTTAAATAAAATGTTAAACTTTGCAAAACCTCTTTTTGAAAGTGCTCCAAGAGGCCGTGAAGAAAAAGGCTGCCACAATTGTGAGAACAGCTTAAAGATAAGAAGAAGAAAAATCACTGAATTTGCCAGCAAGGCTCTGGCTTTCACTAGGCTCTCTTGAATGAGTCATTCTCATCTGATCCAAGGACAAATAATCCACATTTCTTAGATGGAAGATTAAAAAATGAAAGATCTTTCCTTGTATTCAACTGTATTCTCTTCAGTCTGTAAATGGAAATTAGCATTTCTTTACAAAACTCCCTGCTATAAAAGCAAAGTACCAAGGGAAATATTCTACTCTTGTTTTTTCACTGGCCTACAGTATTTGGTTTCTATGTTCAGGAAAGATTTGGTAATGAATGTTACTTGTTGCAAAGTCATCCTTTGGCTCATCTTTCCAATAACCGTTTCACTATCAAATCAATACTGCCAAAAGAGAAATAATTAAATTATACTACACTAAATAAAGTAAACGTCTTGATGACACCAGTTCCAGATTTTTCAGATCTCTTATCATCTCCTTAACTAGGATACTTTCCTGTTTTTAGGAATCATATCTGACATACGAGGATCAACTCAGGCTTGTGGGAGAGTTAATCACAGTGATTGGAGCCATGGCAATTTTACTCCTAGAGGTAAGGACAAAAGAATCAAGTTCCATTAAACTGATCTTCATTAAAATTTACCAACATCAGATTGGCAGTTCTATCTGCCAATCGAGAGACACTGTATGCCTAAGCTATCATATGTTATCTGAAATCAATATCATTGTCTTGAAAAACATGATGCTACATATGCTTCCGAGTCCCTTCGGGGAGAGGGGGCGGTCTAGAAATCAAATAAATAAATAAATTTAATTAATTAATTACTTCTGACTTGCCTGTTGGGAAGTATCCCGAGTTAATTTTTTGTTTTGGAAATAGTTAAAGTAAATACAGATGAGCTGATTGTGGATTAATATAGCCAGTAATTGTTTAGCAGGACCTGCATATACTGTAATAAAATAATTGATCAATATTACAATTTGAATTCACTTCTTTAAATCCCTGTCTTACTAAATTTTACAGGCTTACGGCATTTTATATTTTAAATTGTACCCTGTTTGGAGCATTTTAACATCTTTTCACATTTTGCTTGTTTAATCATTAATATTAAAATATTTTTGAACGTCTTTATTCTGCAACATTACTACTCTAACAAGAATTGGTTTAGATTGTTGACTTATCAAGGTGTTGCTACTAGTGAAAAGCAGGTGACATTTTTGATTGCTGATAGTTGCAGTGCATAGGTTTCCCTTTATAAAATCATGTCAAGTACAGGTAGTCCCCGACTTACAATAGTTTGTTTAGTTACCATTCAGTTACCGCGGCACTGAAAAAATGTGACTTATGAACGTTTTTTCACAATTATGTCCTTTGTAGCATTCCCATGATCATAAGGATCAAAATTTAGATGCTTGGTAACTGGTTCATATTATGACCGTTGGTATGTCCCAAGGTCATGTGATCACTTTTTATGACCTTCTGACAAGCAAAGTCAACAGGGAAGCCAGATTCAGTTAACAACTGGGTTACTAACTTAGTGCTTCATTTAACAACCATGGTAAGGAAGGTCATAAAATGGGGCAAAACTCACTTAACAAATGTCTCACTTAACAACAGAAATTTTTAGCTCAATTGTGATCATAGGGACAATTAACAGCATTGTCCTCATAACGGCTTGTTTTTCTCTGTTTTTTTCCCCTTGACTTGGGCACAAAATACGTTCTGAACTCTCTGTACTGTTGATTCAATTTCTAGAGGTAGACTCAGCACATTGGTGAATTCAGTCCTCAGTTGGTTATAAACGTTTGATACATATTTCATTTTTTAATAGATTCCAGATATTCTAAGAGTTGGAGCCACAAAGTACTTTGGACAAACCATCCTGGGAGGACCTTTTCACATAATAATGTGAGATTCTACAGTTCCAAAACTCACAAATACTCTTCCCCCCCCCCCTTACATATACTCTGCCATTGTGATTTTCCTTTCACCATTTTTCTCTTCCACTTCTATTTGCTTCAAATCTAGATTTCTTTCTTTGCAAATTTGTCTCTCTTAACATCTGTTTATGTTCTGTCTGGTGGGGGTTGACTGCTGAATCTCCTGAAAAAAATTGAAATTCCTCAGATCTTTCAACTTGAGATGCATTAAAATTGACAACAAACAATTTTTCACAAGAAATGCCTTGTTCCAGCAAAAGGGAACAAAGAGACATAATTTTCTATGAATGCACATGACCATATATTTACATGTATTGTCTGCTCATGTATGTTTAGGGCTCAATTCTGTCTTCATTAATTTTATGTTGTATTAATTACTCATTCTCACTTAGTTATATTTTCCATTTACAGCATCACATATGCCTGTGTGATACTGATAGCCATGGTAATGCGACTGACCAGCACAGAAGGAGAAGTGGTCCCATTATCCTTTGCCCTGGTGTTGGGCTGGTGCAACGTCATGTACTTTGCACGAGGATTTCAGATGCTTGGGCCTTTCACCATCATGATACAGAAGGTAAGGAAAGTGAAGCTAAAAACTGAAGTCAAACTGAGAAAGAATTCCACAGGTAGTCCTCAATTTACAACTATAAGTGAGCCTACAATTAACGGATGTGATGCAGTCATAAGTCAAGTCATTGCATGACTGAATCAATTTTGCAATAGTTTGTGTGGTAGTTGTTAAGCAAATGCCGCAGTGATTAAACCAATCAATTTCCCCTAGTGGGTGGGTGGGGGTTTGTCAGAAACTGGAATTCAACACCAGAAATTCGCAAGAAATGTCACAATATCTGTCACAATGGCAAGGAATGCTGCAAATGGCCATAAAGCCGAACTGGTTGCTGAGCAGCCAAAACGCATTCACATGACTGCAAGGGTGTGTGTGTCTATTGTAACTTCAAGGGTTCTAAGTAGCTTTTGGGTAGGTCCAGTGTAATTTTGAATAGTTGTTAAATGACTGGTTGTAAATTGAGAGCTAGTTGAATTTTTCTCAGAAGTACACCTTTTCTAATAATTGGAACTGAGAAGTTAAAGGTCAGACAATAGTGGGCAAAGGAGAGCTGGAGAAAAGTTAGACGTAATAACATTATTGTTTTATCTTACCTACAGATGATATTTGGTGACCTTATACGTTTTTGTGGTCTAATGGCTGTTGTCATATTTGGCTTTGCCTCAGGTGAGCTCTAAAGGAAGATGTGAACTTCCAAGATTATTCCAGTATTCTTTGCATGTGCAGTCTGAGAATCATTTCTCCAGCGGGGAAAAAAATCCCCTACATTTCCAGTTTTTTAAAAAAAAATGTACCCATGTTTTTGTATTAGCAATGGCTTTCCTAAAAACTCTGGGATTTTAAGGAGTGCCATAGCAAGAAATCAATATTAGCAGATAATCTAAAACATAAATTATTTGGTATTCAATGGTGAGTTTTCACTGTCATGCACGTGGGAGTGCTGGACATATGTTCAGTGAATGTGACTGAACACATTCACCAGTATACCAGCTTAGCAATATTGACTGGTGTCTTCTTCAAACAAAATGCTTATAATTTGGAGAGGGAGGCAGTATCCGCCTAAATATTATTGGAAAAATGGAGGAATAAATAGCAGGAAATATTGTTATCAGTCTGTTGGTAGCCCTTGTTAAAAGGAATTCATCCAAAATGCGTTATAATTTGGGGGCAACGTGCTCCTAAATATTAGTGGAAGAAATGGAGGAATAAATAGCAGAATAAATTGTTGTCAGTCTTATGGCCATTGTTAAAACTGAGAAGAACAGATCCTTTGCTCTAATCTAGCATGAGTCTTATGTTTGGAAAGTCTATAGGAAATGTACTGAGGTTTCTTGTGCAACCTTTTAAGAACAGAATGTTCTTAAGATACAAAGTCTAAAATAATGGCTTTTAGGTCAGCGGTTCTCAACCTGTGGGTCGGGACCCCTTTGGGGGTCGAATGACCCTTTCACAGGGGTCGCCTAAGACCATTCGAAAACACATATTTTCGATGGTCTTAGGAACCAAGACACCAATTTGATGGTTGGGGTTACCACAACATGAGGAACTGTATTAAAGGGTTGTGGCATTGGGAAGGTTGAGAACCACTGTTTTAGATGATGGTTTACCCATGTTTAAAATTGCCTGCTTCTCATCTGCTTTTGTGGGACTTCCGTAGCATTGAATATCAGCATCCAGTTATTCACGTTATGGAAGAGAAGAAAAGAATTTACATGCCAGCCTTAGATTTTTCATGAGAATTAAGAGAGTCTATTAACCTTCAGGACAAGTAAACTCATGGAGAAAACCTCAGCAGAAAGACAGATAAGGAATTAAGATTCTTGTGGCAGAGTAGTTGAAAGGAATAGTATAAGATGAGGATGCCATTATCTGGTTCTAGGTGTGTGAGTGTATATACTATGTATGTGTAGCTGACTGCTCGTTTTTGTTTCTCATCAACAGCTTTCTACATCATCTTTCAGACAGAAAATCCAAGCAATCTGGGACAATTCTATAATTATCCCATGTCTCTCTTCAGTACGTTTGAGCTCTTCCTTACCATCATAGATGGACCAGCCAACTATGATGTGGATCTTCCATTCGTGTTCTGTGTGGTGTATGCTGCTTTCGCTATCATTGCTGCTTTGCTGATGCTCAACCTGCTCATTGCCATGATGGGTGACACTCATTGGAGAGTAGCCAATGAACGGGATGAGCTTTGGCGAGCGCAGGTGAGATTATAGTCCTGCAGTGCAGTCTGTTGAGAAGTCATCTATTTTTGCTGCTTTGGACATGTGTGCAGTGGAAATTTAGATCACTTTACAACTGATTTAGTTGCCATGGTTCCCGATGAAGCATTTCTGGGATTTGTGACTCTAAAAGGAACTGAAGTGTCCCAGAATTATCTTTTTATAATTTTCCAATACAGTATATTTGGAAGAAATAATAACAATTAAATAAACTAGTCTACGTTAAGATAAAATTATAATACTGATATGCCCTTTTGCTGTAAAGTTTTGTTATCGATTTCACTACTGTTAGCTGGGTGCTAATTTAATGTTAACTCTTTCTAAATAATTATATTTTCCACTATTGACAATACCATCATCACACTCAGCTAGAAGCAGCTGCTAAATTAATCTGTAATTCTAATTCTTTCCAGTTCATTTAATGAATGCATACTTTTCAGCATACAAGCTTGCAGATAGGAATGAAAAATTTAAGGATTCAGATCTGCTGTGCATGGCTAGTGAAGGAAGAAATGACAGTGTACTCATGTTTAAAGAACTGAGTCCAGAGACAATCTAAAGGCCTCACAATTCGTTTCTAGAATCAAGGCTGTAACCTGTGTAAAACATTAAGCTCACAACAAACCTGGTGGGATTCACCTCTATGTAAACATGTTATATCACATTCAAATCCATTTTCCCTTTTGATTATAGGTAATGTGCAGTTTTAATAGCTGGAAAGTCTTTTCGAATTGCTCATAACAACACAATGTAATGTTGAGGTTATTTTTCAATAGTTAAAAATAAGGTACAACAATTTGAAAGATACTTACATGCAACTGTGATTATTCCCCCATATCCTTTTTCTCATTCCTGCCAATGCAGGAATGCTGTGTCCACGTTGTACTCTACAAACTGCAAATGCCACTTCATGTGGTAGCATGCTCTGTCAGTCAAATTCTTTTCTGCTACAGATTAATTAACTATCCAGAAAATAAAGTCTAATCTACCTTCCTCCCCACCTAATCTGCCCCCCCCCAAAAAAATGGGTTTCCCCTCTAAATATGGAGAATTGTTTGATTTGAACAATTTGAACAGTTTGAAATCATTTGATTTCTTGTCCTATGCATGAAAGGGGAGAAATTGTTTTGAGAAGATGAAACACTTTTTATAAGAATGTTCTATCAGTATGTTTAAGAGGGCTGTGCTCAAAAACCAATAATCAGTTCTACTATAAGGAACAAAGACACTCAAAGCAAGCTCTTCTACCCCGTAGTTTTCATCTTGGAAACACTCATTTAGATAGCAGAGTAATTCACGCCGAGTGCCTATCATCAAGGCTACAGCAAAATTGGCCACTTAATTTTTTTTTAAGAAAAACCCTCTCCTAGCACCTAACAGAATCACCTATTAAGCATCACTGTGCAGGCTCTGACTCCCTTGCACAAACAGCCACAGAAATGATTCAAGAAAGGAAGCAAGATAAATAAATTAATGTCAACGCAACCTATGAACAGCATTAACAAAGGAAAAACATATTTCAGTGGGTTACACACACACACACACACACACACAATCTACCGAATGCACATGAGCAATGTATACATTTTGCCCTTGGTACCCATTGTAAATCTCAAATATCAAGGCAACCTAATTTTTCCATTTGGCAACCTGACAGCTAAATAGTACAGTAGCACAGTGCACATGCTAAGACAACCCAGAGCAATAGCACTCTATTACCCTTATAGAGCATGAAAAAAAAGACTCCCAAATGAACCATCTTGAGTACTTGTCTATCTCTAACTGTAGCAGAAGATTGCACTGTAAAATAGATGGTTGCTTTTGATTTGGTGTCTGGTCCCATTTGTATGGGTCTTTTCCCCCCCACTTTGGTTCCACTTAGTGAATTCTTATAAACCTAATGATGTATTTGAACAATTTTCTATTTTGTTTTTGAATACAAACGTTTACCTGGTTTTGTGGCATGATTGAACTAATCTGTTTGCTTTCGTGCAGGTTGTTGCTACTACGGTCATGCTTGAACGGAAACTCCCGCGATGTCTTTGGCCTCGGTCTGGTATTTGTGGCCAAGAGTACGGGTTAGGAGACAAGTGGTTTCTCAGGTGAACTCCTTTTACCTAGTTGTGTATGGCCTACAGGAATAGTCTCCAGTATAGGTAATACAATTACTGTATTTTTCGGATTATAAGACACACCTTTTTCCCTCAAAAAAGAGGCTGAAAATCTGGGTGCGTCTTATACACTGAATACAGCCCTTTTTGTGCCTCCTGAAACCCTGCCCCTTCACCAGAATGGCCATGCAGAGCCTGTAGAAGACTTTCAGAGATCTCCTGGGGACTGAGGAGGGCAGAAATGAGCAAGAATTTTGCCCCCCACCCAGCCCCCAGGAGCACTCTATAAGCTTCCTAATGCTCTTTTTTTGCTCGTTCCCCCCCCCCCCCCGAACACTTTACAAGCCGCATAAAGGCTATTCATGCCCTTTTTTTGAGGGAGTTTTGCAGAGTGCAAAAACTTTTTTTTAAAAAAAATTGCCTCTTCAAAACCTTGGTGCGTCTTATACTCCGGTGCGTCTTATACTCCGAAAAATGCGGTAGTTAAAATATATCTAGACACTTGTATATAAGAACATAAAAAGCTGTTTATACCAAGCAGATACAGAAAACTAGCCTGTTTAATTCCTGCTAAATTGATATCCAGCTTTTTAGACACAGGCTTTTTGTTTCTAATTTGCAAATATCAATTTGGAAATTATGTTTTCTAACTAAGGACAGAATCTGAGATTGGCACTCAAATGTGAAGTCAAAGGATAATAATACAAACCCGGTCCAGTAATTCTATTACTGCTTTCTACTTTGCGGGATTCAAGTTGCCTAACTATTACCAAGTCCAGATTTACATGCCCTACAGCCAGGTGTACACCCATTCCTGTGTTATCAAAACTGAGTCCTTGGTTCAAACCAGAATTTTTGTGGCTCAAAGCCTGGAGAGATAAATAATACGAGAGCTTTATCAATCGCAGCGGAATCTGGAATCTGGCTGTTGCGTCTAATGCTTGTAGGAGAGTTAAATTGATTAGTTTTGGCCTTGAACCTGTTTTCATAATGAGGAATCTTGGCTAAACCTGGCATGTTAGTTTCATGATGTTTTTAGTGGGCAGTGTGTGGCATTTGTTCTTTTAGGATTTTTTCCCCATTACTTCCTGTCTTTATTTTATAATGTAAGCCCCTTAGGGTCACCTGGAATTGGGTGGTCTCTAAAATAAACAAATAAGTCATTACGTTTATTTGCTCTCCTTTCCGCAGGGTGGAAGAGCGTCTGGATATCAGCAAGCACAAGATGTTACGCTATGCAGAGGCATTTAGAAACCAAGACAAAGAGGTTTTTGATAAGTATTCTGGGAAACTATGCCAACCTGAACCTTTCCAATTCAAGAAAGAAACTCCATCTCCATCTGTCTCACGAAGCACCACTCTAAGTAGCTTCCACCGTGGTTGGCAAATCCTGAGGAACAACACCTTCAGCCACCTTCGTGGGGAAGTCAATCATGCTTTGGAAGAAGAGATCTATCACGTCTGATATGCCTCTTGAATGACTGGTCACATTACTGGTGCTTTGTGCTGCTTCACAAATTCTTCCAGTAGTTGGTGGGATCTGGGGGCAGTGACATCAGGATTCAGGATGAATCTTAAACTTCCCTTGTAATGGAGCATCATTTTGTTGCTTTCCCATTGTTCCACCAAAAGGACTGAAAAAAAGTTACTGGTTTTTTTATATAGGACTCCAGTGCACTTTAAGTTAAATAGGTGACATGGAATTTTATCCCAGGTACAAGTTTTGTAGTCAATATGATAGGATTTCTTTTCTTGGCTGAATTGAATTCCACTAATGTTTCCCTTGGGGAGAGGAATAACAAAAAGGTTTACAAATGTAATTGTATTAATATACAGCCTCCTCTGTTTATTCTTGCTGGCTTGGAATCAATGTTTTGACCAACCCTTGACCTGTTTGACAGTTATTATACAGGACCAGAATTTTGCTTCGAGGAAATCTAAAAATAAAACCCTAATTAACTTGAACCCTAACTTTAAGTCACCTTAGTAGGTGAACTTCCCAAAAGTATTGTGTTTCCTTGAGAAGACATCCAGATTTGTTTAAGGTAGAATACAAAGTAATACTAAACACTTTTACTCAGCCAAAAATAACTGCAATTAATTTAAGTGAAATGTTTCAAAGGGTTTTTTTCACAGTCTCTACTTCCAAAGTGATGGTTCAGAGATGGCCTTTCCTACAGATCCAACTTGAAAAGATCATCTTTCCAAATATAAAGTGAAACAAAGCAGGTGCTTCATTAATTTATCTTTAGCTATCACTTGAAACTTTACTCCAGAAGGAAAAAGCCAATATTTCATCACTTAAAGCAAATTAATGACTTATTGTCTTTCCAGCACCTGAGTGGAAAATTCCTTTGTAGCAGGAGCAGTGAGAGACTGTTCTAGCTGGTCATATTTGCCTTTCAATTGCCTTTGTATACTGACCTGAACTATGTCGCATCAAAGAATGATGCAGACAGTTTTCAGGCATTGATAGTCTGATTCCTGCTTGATCTACTATTGCCCGAATTTGGCTCTGGCCTTCAAGAATAAGCTGGCTAGATTCTCATTCCATAACAAAAATGCATTTTCTATGCACAGATGTCTGGCAACTCAGGAATTTCCCGCTGTATTTTAAGGTTTGTCACAATGGCCAAGGGTTCTTGAAGGATTTCTGCCTGCTACGAATGATCTTGCCCTTGGTTGAGCTTGAGAAAAGAAAACTATGAGTGCGTTCTCAGACATACCTTCAGAGGCCAATTAAATGTTGGATTGGGAAGGTGCCACTTAAATTGGTTTCAAACCCAGAAGATGCCTCTCTGCCTCCTCTGAACCACTCTGAACTCAGACTTGGGGCGAGGGAAGGATTTCTAAAGAAGAAATCAGGAGGAACTTTTTTACCCAAGGATGAAGTTCAGAAGCTACCTCTTCAAGTTGAAGTTGGAGATTTGTCATATCACTGTGATGAACTGAACTAGTCTTGATTACTTATGGTTATATGTATTTCCTTTGTAGAATTTTGCACTATATGTCTGTGAAAATACAATTTGCACATGTATAAAACTGATCTATGATGTTTTAGGGTGTTTGAAAGATAATTTCATGCCTTAATATTCTGATTTCATATTCTCTCAAATGAAGTATTAGCTAAAGAAATTCCTTAGGGGGTTATTTGTAGTTTAGTAATTTCTCTAGCTGGCACAGATCTTATAGTTTCTCCAAGTGATTAGACAAGGACTTGAATTAGTTTGGACATTGATTTGGACAAGAAATGATTGGACAGGCACTGAAGATGTTACCCAGTCTGCTAATAAAACAACTATGAAACAATAAAAAAAAATAAAAGAAGCAAACAACCAAGCTCAGAGACCACCAAGGATTGCATGGCTAGACAAAGACCTGCACCATGGCTCACTTCATCTATGATGTAATTAATGGGGTACCAGGATATTTGGGGCAGTGGCATTGGTCTTTTTTCCTGGATTCTGCCAGGAAATTATGTTTTAGAATATTCATTAATTGAAATATAACCTTGCTGCCTAACGAATAAAATACATAGTTTCAGCTCAGTCTTCTTTCTATCATTCAGCCTTTGGAGATATAGGATTTTATCAGTGGTGATTTTTTTTTTTAAAGTAAGGCAGCCATCAATTCGAAAATAACATAATCCAGAAGAACCGGCACATTGAGCTGAGATCTTAAATTAAGGCAGAACATGTCCAATGTAATGCAAATTAAGAGCAGCTTTGAGCTAAATTTCAGGCTTCCGTTTTTTATATGGAAATATGATTTATTGAAGTAAGTAGAAAGATATGAATATAAATCACATTGTAAATCTTTTGAAGCTTATCAAGATTTGCCTTAGAGGAACTATTGTTTTAACTATCCCTAGCTCTCGGGAGATGAGTCTAAAGGGAACATATTGTTAATCTCTTTTGCTCACAACGGTTTAATCATTTATAGTGAATTAAGCTAATATAAGTACAAACAATTGTTTTAATTTGTAGAATGGTTTTTCTGAGTTCATTTTGTTTGAAGTTGCACTTTCTTACTCTTGTGTCATATTAATGTAGACATTTTTTTTTACATTTTGCTGAAAGCATTTAATAAAATTTGAGATTCAATCAAAATAAATTTATAATTTTATACTACAAAACATGTTGCGGTCTAAATTAGAAAGTTACAACCATCACGTTAAGATTTCACATATAATTTGATTCCTAAGGAATTAGCAATTTTCCAAAGACTTTGCTATGTTGCACAAGCCATTTCAAAATCTTCAATTGATTGAACTTTACAACTAAGCTAGGGCGTATTCGGAATGCCACTAATAACAATGAAAAAGCCCAGTGTATTTAAGCTCTTTAGAAATAGCTATCTATTTGTATATATGTTACATCATAATTTTTAGCAATATGTACATTTTAAATATAAATCTCATGTTGAATCTTAGCTCTTTATCCAATGTTTTCTGTATGGTGCAATTGTGGGGTTTTTTTTTTTGTGTGTGTGTGTGTGTGTGTGAGTATATGTATATATTTTAATGGTGTGACTTGAAGAACAAGCTTTCTCACAGTTTCACACGTGAGATTTGAAGCATCTTAATAGCCAAACACATCTGAGTACTTTCTGAGGGAAAGTGAAGTGGAGGATAGGATAGCACCTAGAAACAAACAAGATGATTACTAGAAGCCAGCATGGGTTGTTAAAAACATTATATCAGGCCAGCCTTATTATCTTTTTTGACTAAATAAATTAATGGATCAGCAAAATGCTGTGAATGTAGTGTACTTGGACTTCAGCAAGGCATTTGACCACAACCTACTTCTTGGTAAGAGAGAACAACGTGGAGTAGGCAGTACCACCATCAGATTGATTTATAATTGGCTGACCTACTGAACTCTGGATAGACCCCAATGGAGCTACATCTAATGGAGGGAAACATGCAGAAGGGTACCTCAAGGATGAGTCTTGGGCCCAGTACTCTTCAACATCTTTATATCAATGTGAGGGGATAGAAGGGAAACTCGTCAAATTTGCAGGTGACATGAAGCTGGGGGGAATTGCTAGCACCTGGGAAGACAGACTCAAGATTTAGAAGGATCTTGATAAACCTGCACATTGGGCCCAAGCAAACAAAAGGCAGTTCAGTGGTGAGAAAAGTAAGGTCCTGTACTTTAGACAGGAAAAATGTGTTTGTATAAAACAGGCAGTGCCTAGCTCAACAGCCATAACTGTTAGATGAATCTAGTGCCGTGATGGTGAACCTATGGCATGCATGCCACATGGGGCACTTGGAGCCATATTTGATGGCACACTAGCTGTCGGCTCAGATAATTTTTCACTCTTCCGGAGGACCTTGGGAGGCTGTTTTCACCATCCCCAGTTTTAAAAAGACCTCAGGAGGCTGGGGAGGGCGGAAAACTGCCCCAAAGGCCAATTAGAAGTTTGGAAACTATCCATTTCCGGCTTCTGGAGGGGCTCCAGGGGGGTGGAGGTGGCTGTTTTCACCCTCCTTAAGCTTCTGGAAAGCTTCCGGAGCCTGGGGAGGGGTCATGTGCGCATGCGCAGGGGTGTCACGCATGCATGTGCGGGTGGGCAAGGATAATTGAGTGGGGGCAATGGCGCATGCGCACACAATTTTGGCACTGCCCTAGTGGATCACCTAATAAGCCAGCAGTGTGCTACAAGCTGCCAAAAAGCCATTGCAGTCCTAGGCTGCATCAACAGGGGGATAGAGTCAAGACAATGAGAAGTGATAGTACCACTTTACACTGTGGTGGTAAGACTATACTTAGAATGCAGCATATAGTTCTGGTCGCCACGGTTCAAAAAAGATGTTGGGCCTCTGGAAAGTGTGCAAAGAGCAACAAAGATGATAAAGGGTCTGGAAGCTAAATCCTATGAACAGTTGAAGAATGTAGGTATCAAAGAGAAGGAGGGAGGGAGGGATGGCAACTGTTTTTTGAGGGGCTGTCACAAAATAGAGAGGATTGATTTATCCTTGAGGGCACCTGAAGGCAAGACAAGTAATGAGTGGAACCTTCTTAAAGAGAGATCCAACCTAAAGTAAGGAGAAATTTTCTGACAGAACAATTAATTGAATAGCTTGCTTCCTGAGTTCTGGATGCTTCATCGCCAGGGGTGCGCTTCAAAAATTTCAGCTTCCCCAGACTCTGGAGACTTTCCTTGGGCCTCTGGGAGGGTGACAACTGCTTCCCCCAGGGTCTGGAGGCCCTCCAGAGGCCAGAAACAGGCCTGTTCCCGGCCTTCTGGAACTTCCGACAGACCCGTTCCCCCCTCCAAGCCTCCACGCAGCCCCTGCACTTATCTCACATCCAAAGCACGCCCTGTGGAGACTCCTGGGAGGGGGGGAATGGTGGGCAGGGCCAGCTGGACATGAGATTTGGAGGTTCTCCAAACCAGCCATAATGTTAGCTATGGGTCAGTGGTGGGTTCCGGATCCCGTTCCAACCAGTATGTCGTTCACATGGACATGCGCAGCGCACACATGTGTCTTACTGTCCAACGACGCCCCTGCAAACATCTGCGACACTCCAGCTGCTCGGCAGAGCATTGTGCAGGCGATGTGCGCATGCGCGGAAGCGCCAAAGACTTTAAAGACAGGTAAGGCGCGTGAGCGGGTAGGGGGCCCCTTTGGAGCACCGTATCGGAACGGTACCCAGTGCTCCAGGCAGGCTCCGGTACACCCGTACTGGGGCGTACTGCCTGCAACCCACCACTGCTATGGGTTCTCTGGAACCCAGGCGAACCCATAGCAGCCCACCCCAGTTCATTGCTGAAGATTTTCAAAAATAGATTGGACAACCATTTGACTGGAATGGTATAAGGCTTCTGCCTTGAGTAGAGGGTTGGTCTATAAGACCTGGGAGGAAACTTCCAGCTCTATGATTCTATGATTCTATCTATAATATGTTGAAGCTATTAACAGTAGGCTTTGTTTAAGAAAACCAGCACTTATGTCTAACCTGCATAGAGGACACACATTGTTTAACAAATTCAAAAAACAAATCTTTGCTGCATTATCATTTCATTCAGTAGTACTCAGGAGTCTTAATTGCAATGTATGGATGTGAAAGTTGGACCATAAGAAAGGCTGAGTGCCAAAGAATTGAGGCCTTTTAACTATGGTGCTGGAGAAGATTCCTGCGAGTTCCTTGGACTGCAAGGCGATCCAACGGGTCAGTCCTAGAGGAGATCAACCCTGACTGCTCTTTAGAAGGCCAGACCCTGAAGATGAAACTCAAATACTTTGGTCACCTAATGAGAAGGAAGGACTCACTGGAGAAGAGCCTAATGCTGGGAAAGATTGAGGGCAAAAGAAGAAGAGGTGGCTGGATGGAGTCACTGAAGCAGAAAGTGTGAGCTTAAATGGACTCCTGAGATTGATAGAAGACAGGAAGGCCTGGAGGAATGTTGTCCATGGGGTTGCGATGAGTCAGACACGACTTTACAACTAACAACTATTATAGAATAACAGAGTTGAAACCGAGATATAGGATCCAGCAGCCCCTCAGTCCTGCCTAGCTTGCTTGCAGCCATGTGTGATATGATTTATTCTTTTTTCCCCAGAGACTTGTCAAAAGATGGGAATGAAAATTCAATGTTGTCTTTCTTTTTCCAGTATTGGTCTCTTGAACTCCAGAGAAAATCTAGTCTTTTAGCCCCTTTAGCTCCAGAGAAGCATCTGGTCTTTCTGTAGAGCCATTAATCTATTGCCGTGATGGCGAACCTATGGCACGCGTACTAGAGGTGGCACACATAGCCCTCTCTGTGGGCATGTGTGCCGTCGCCAACTGCTCTTCTGGTTTAAGAAATAGGCCATTTGGGGGGGCTTTTGGGGGCTGTTTTTTTAAACTGTTTTCAGGCTGTTTTTCCAGGCCTGAAAATGTTCTGAAATACAGACTGAAAAATGTCCTGAAAATGGGTCCAAAAGGCTGAAAAATATCCTGAAAAAGGCGTGAAAAATATCCTGAAAATGTCCTGAAAAACAGCCTGAAAATAGCCCCAAAAGGCCTAAAAAACAGCCTGAAAATGGCCTAAAACACCCCCAAAATGGCCAAAGAACACGCATGTACACACTGGCTAGCTTGTCTTCAGGTTTCCGGCACTCCGGCGCACACACATGCACATGCATTCAGGTTTGGGCACTTGGTGCCAAAAAGGTTCGCCATCACTGATCTATTGCAACAAAACTTTAAAACTTTAAAGATTTTAAATTGCTATACCTTATTATTATTTCTAATATCTTATTATTTGTTACACCTTACTATTTGTTATACCTTTCATGGCCTTACACAGCCCATGAAAGCTGAGGCCATAATAAATTGATAATTTGTTAAGATGCCAGAAAGTTCTCTTATTCAGTTTTGTATTACAGTTTCTCAACATTTGTTTGAAGTGGAAGAAGGAAATGATGTGAAAGAGGAGAAGGAAGCTTTTTTCCACTGGATTACCTGGGCTTGCATGTTTATTGCTGCAACAAAATCATAGCAGAATCATATTAAATCACACCTAATTGAGGTAGCAGCAACCTAAACTTCACCCAGGATTCTCCCAGCTGACGTCTTTGTTTTATCTTCCATCTTACTTGTATGAGAGGGATAGGTTGTTTACCTTTTTTATGTTAAGGCATATTATCATCTTGTGAATGACAGCAATTACTGAGTTACTTGCCTTTGTGGATAATCTAGAGTCATTTATGTTGTGCCTAATTTAGCATCACGGTCATTAACTCTGTTTTGCTACTTATATATCATTATCTACATGTTTAGGTTGATTCCACATGTAATCAACATTTAGACCTGATGACTTCAGGGTCCATTTCAGCTTCACAGAATCAGTCAGAATAAGGCTCAGATTCTAATAGGTTAAGTCAAAATGCATGTGCATTTTGCAGATTCTTACCTCTCTCCATCCCTTGGAGGCTGTTTACAGATTAATGCTCATTATTTGATACCTACATGGGCTGTTATTCACATATTGGATTATGAGCTGAATGTTGAGAACGTTGAGAATTTTATTTAGCTAGATGTATTTTTACTTGCCTTCCTCACAAGAGCTCCTGCAGCATTATGCCTTCCCTCATTGATTCCAGATTCCACCTAACTAACACAAGGCCTTTCTCTCAAATTGTGACATGGAATCCTTCTTGCTGTGGCTGATTGACTGCACATAGGTATTTTGTGTTGTCTATGGAGATTCCCAGTCATCCAGGTCATGGTTGTCCCAAAGATGCTTTTTTTCCCCCCAAGAGGCAACTGGACTTTCTGGAAACAGAAAGTCAAGTTGCCTCTTGAAAAAAAAATAAGAACCTTTGGATATTTTGTGTTCCTTTTTGACTTGGATTGGCTGGCTGCTTTTTGCTCTGCTGTGTGAGACTTACGGAAGGAAATGTCACAAATATGGTCCAGGCATGCAGCTGAATTGCATCTTTACTTCAGTATATCCTATCAAGGTAGATCAGCATGTCCAAAGTAAACTTTATGACTAAGAAAGAATTTGAATCTTGGTCTCCCAAGAGTGTCAGCAGTGTCCAGGTAACAAAAGGAAGTTATTCTTTGTATTTATTTATGTAAAGTGGTTGAAAAAAAAATCCTTGGAAACAGGGGGAAACAAATTGTAACAGTTTGCAAAGCAATACAGTCAGTAGTGGGATTCAAATTTTTTTACTACAGGTTCTGCAGGCTTGGCTTGGAGGGCGTGGCATGGCTTGGTGGGCATGGCAAGGGGAAGGATACTGTAAAATCTCAATTCCCACCCCACTCCAGGGGAAGGTTACTGCAAAATCCCCATTCCCTCCCGATCAGCTGGGACTGAGGAGGCAGAGAATAGATGGGGGCGGGGCCAGTCAGAGGTGGTATTTACGGGTTCTCTGAACTACTCAAAATTTCCGCTACTGGTTCTCCAGAACTGGTCACAACTTGCTGAATACCATCTCTGAATATGGCAGTGCTTCTCAATTATTTTCTGTCATGCCCCCCCTAGGAAGAAGAAAACATTTCGCGCCCCCCCCCCCGCGCGCGACTGTAAATAGTATCATTTGTCTATAAAATTGTTATAAGTACACCTCTGCATAACATAGCACACCGGTCTTTCCTCGTCTCCCACCGTAGTCACATGCTTTCTTTCCTCTTTCCCTCTTACTTGTCTATCCTTCCTTCCACCCTCCCTTCCTCCTTCCCTTCCTTCCTGCCTCCCTTCCAGTTCCCTCCTTCCTCTTTCCCCCTGCCTGCCTGCCTTCTTTCCTCTTTTCCTATCCTCCTATCCTTCCTTTCTCCCTCCCTCCTTCCCTGCCTCCCTTCCAGTTCCCTCCTTCCTCTTTCCTCCTGCCTGCCTGCCTTCTTTCCCTCCTGCTTATCTATGCTTCCTTCCTTCCTTGCACCTCCCTCCCTTCTGCCTGCCTGCCTTCTTTCCTCTTTCCCTATCCTCCTATCCTTCCTTTCTCCCTCCCTCCTTCCCTGCCTCCCTTCCAGTTCCATTCTTCCCTCCTTCCTTCTGCCTCCTTCCTGCCTGCTTGCCTTCTTTCCTCTTTCCCTCCGGCGTGTCTGCTTTTCTTTCCTTCCTTCCACCTCCCTTCTGCCCTTCTTCCCTCCCTCCCTGCCAGCAGCTCCTCCAGCATCCCAGCTGGAAGCAGCAGCACAACAGTTGCCGTTACCAGGGGCGAAGGGGTGGCGGTGGCAAGATCGGGCGACCGCCGCCCCTTTGTCCCTTCCCCAACAGCGGCTGTTGTGGTGGAGCTTCCAGACGGAATGCTGGCGGTGGAGCTGCTGGCGGGGAGGCGAGCTACGCGGTGGCGAAGACGGGCGGTCCCATGCTTCTCTCCCTCCCACCCCCGCCCGAGCAGGCTTCTTGCACAGCTCCAGCCCGCAGCTCCAATGAAAATCCACAGTCCGAAGTGCTGCCACTTCCAGGCGGCATATATTATGCCTCGCCCACGCCTTCGCCGCCGTTGCACCCAGATGGAAAGGGAGCCTTCGCGCCCCCCTTTACGGAGCCTCGCGCCCCCCCAGGGGGGCGCGCCCCACTATTTGAGAACCGCTGGAATATGGTATTGTATAATAATGAATACTATGTAGTGAATGTCATGGATAAGTATGAATCAAATATGAAGTCTGTTGCCCCACCATAAAAACAAAATTTCCAGCCCTCTTTAGCAATCATCTCTCATTGTTGCTGTGCCCCTGTATGTCACTTGGTTTTGACAATGCAGCCCAGTTTCTGGTGCTTTTCTCAGGTCACCTGAGATGGTATCCATTCTCATACTATTGCTGCCTCTCTCTAAAGCTACTGTGAGTTTCTTGAGCCATAATACTAACTGGCTTGGCTGTCTCCTCTCTTTCTCTTTCTACCAAGCCAGTCTGAATGTAAGAGAGGCTTACTTTCCCCATCTTGCTGTGGGAGTTCAGTCTTAATTAAATTCTACCTTTATCAGTTTGTATCTTCATAAGGGTGATGGTCAAATCTGGCCCTAGGCTCGTGCCTTGGCATGCAGAGTCCAACAAAACAGACTGAGACAGGAAGATCATTTTATTATGATTTATTCAGAACGTTCTGATGAAAAGAATTAATCTCATTCAAAGGGAGAACTAGACTCATCTTATACTCCCTTTTATACCCAAGACATCAAAGGAAATTAAAAAAAGATAAGTTTATTGCAAAGGATAAAAGCATCCTCCCCTTTGCAAAGGAAATCAGTTACACAAAGTCAAACATGTTGCATATAATAACACAATTACACAAAGGAATGATTTATTCATTCATTTATTTATAAAATTTATACAGCTGCCTACTTGCCCAAGGTGACTCTAAGTGGCTTACAAACAATGAAAACAGTATAGAAAAAAAATATGTGATCCCCGCAACCAAGGGTCCCTACTCTGGATGTTTCTTCTTTCACATCTCTTGCATGTTGGATTAATTACCCTCAATAATATACTCATTGTGATGTATACTTTGTTGACTTCCCTCATCTACTCTCTCTCCTGGGCATCTCCTGACCATTCAGAAACATAACTGTGGGAGGCTGTTTCAGACTGTGTCCTCTTCTTCCTTGGCCTCCGCTGCCCTCTTCTTCCCACTCACCCTCCCCTATTCTCCTCTCTTCTTAGTGAGCTTTCTTCCAGCTTCTTTTCTTCAGCAGTCATCTCCACTGTACCGTACTGAGAGCTTCTGCTGTCACAACTAACCTCTCCCCTGCCCCCCCAAACCCTAGCAATCCAATGTCCTTATTTAAAACTTACTTGCTTCACTTCTTAACTTCTAGAAAAGCAAATATATATATGTGACATTTGTGAAAGAGATGGACACAGGTGGATTAAACAACTTTTCACACCAACATGCTTATCACCCAGTTCCAAGCACTGCTCCAGAGTTCAATTGGGAATTTATGTAGCCTGGTGCTGAAATGCAGATAACACAGCATTACAGCTGAAGTGTATGCTCAAATTTCAATAGAAAATAAGAATGTGAAGCCCCGAGTTCCTCTAGGTCTTGCATAAATATTTGCATAAATAGCCCTGCTTGCTCAACATGATAAACCCTCCTCTGTGCTGCATTTCAATCACCCTAACACCAATCTTTCTTCCTTCATGCTAATAATAATAACAACAGCAACATTAGCACTTCTCTTTATCCAACATACATTCAAGGGAGGGCCACTGTCCATGAAGCGGAAAAAGAAAGAGTCTGCAATTGGGAATCCCCACAGAAGTCTGTGGGTCATTTAGAGGTCCCTGGAACAATCTCATGTTTTCTGAGGCATATGTTTCCCAATAATGGAAGCAGTGCCATTTTTGTTTGTGTGTGACTCTGTTTATTCTATGACTGTCCACATGGAATCTGGGGAAACTAGACCTGTTCTTTTTGTTTATATTAAGGAAGGTCTAAAATGCCTAAAATGCACTAGGTATTAAGCAGCTTTTTAGCAAAAGAAGTTCCTTGTTCAATGGTTTATAATTTACCAAAGAAATAGTGCAAAGGGAGAACAGAAAGACAAAATGATTGTGGCAACAAAACACAAACTTTTGCTCATTTGCTTTTAGGATATACCCAGATTCAGAGTATTTTGCACAATGGAGAAAGAGAGTAAGATAGAGAATAAGCAGAGTGTAATGATAAAAGAACTGAATAGAACTTCTTTGGGAAGATTCAAGTTCCCCTTTAGCCATGAAATTAACAGAATGACTTTGAAAGAGTCTCTTTCTCTCAGTCTAACCTTCCCTCCAAAAATAGCATGATTATACAATAGACAGGAAGTATTATGCCTGCATATAAAAAGGCAACCAGTCAACCCAAACCAACCAAAACCATTTGAAGCCCATCAAAGTGTGGAATCCTTTGCTCTAGAAGACGTGCTATCTTATATTCTACATCACTGGCTGTTTTAAAATTACTCATTTTAAAAATAGCTGTAAAAGGCAAAGATAAAGGTTCCCCTTGCACATATGTGCTAGTCGTTCCCATCTCTAAGGGGCGGTGCTCCTACGTTCCCTCTAAGGTGCGCGGCTGCGCGGCCACGGAGGTGGCAAGAAAACACCGCACAGCAGTTTTCAACTGCCGCGCAGTGATTTCTATTGCCACAGGCTCCGGAAGCTGGGGAGGTCCTTTGCAGGCAGCTAGAACAGGCCGCCCGCAAAGGACTTCCCCAGACTTGCTTTGAGGAGCACGGGGCGACTGAGGGTAGTTGTGAAGCCCCAAAGCCCCCACCGCCACCGGAAGAACTGCTGCCACCTCCTCCTCCTCCTCTAACAGGCAGCACTGCCGGATTTGTCGCCCAGCGCTGTGGCTGAGATGAAGCCGCCAAAGCTCCAGCCGGCATCTCCGCGCGTGGCAGCGGCGCCTCCCCTCTGCTCGGAGCACCTGAGCTCAGCGCTAGGTTACCCCTGCCCCCTCCTCCTCTTCCGCCGTGCTTTTGAAGAGCCATGAGGCTGCGGGAGACAGTAGGAAGGCGGGGGGGAGCAGGGGGAAAAAAGCCTCATGGCTCCTCAAAAGCACGGAGGAGGAGGAGCGGGCAGGGGTAACCCAGCGCTGAGCTCAGGAGCAAATCTGGTGGTGCTGTTGGAGGAGGAGGAGGTAGCAGCTCGTCGGTATCTTCAGCAGCAGCCCTGCCCACAATGAAGAAAGCAAAGATGGAGCAGATTCACGCAGATGACGTCGCTGCAACATAACTGGAGGAGGAATTCTGGGAGTTGAAGTCCACAAGTCTTAAAGCTGTCAGGTTTGAAGACCTCTGTGTTTTTTTTCTAAGGGTGGAAGGGTCTTGTAACTTGACAGCTTTAAGACTTTCATGCTTCAAATGCCAGAGTTCCTGAGCCAACAGGACTGGAGGAGGAATTCTGGGAGTTGAAGTCCACAAGTCTTAAAGCTCTCAGATTTGAAGACCCCTGGGTTTTTTTTCCCTAAAGGATTAGGGGTGCAAGGATCTTGTAACTTGACAGCTTTAAGACTTGCACACTTCAATGCCAGAGTTCCTGAGCCAACATGATTGGAGGAGGAATTCTGGGAGTTGAAGTCCACAAATCTTAAAGCTGTCAGGTTTGAAGACCCCTGGGTTTTTTTTCCTAAAGGGTTAGGGGTGCAAGGGTCTTGTAACTTGACAGCTTTAAGAGTTTCGTACTTCAAATGCCAGAGTTTCTGAGCCAACATTTTGGTTGCTAAGCAGGAGCGTTGTTAAGTGATACTGATATTATATAACACTTTGAATTAAGCGGGTACCTTGAAGAAACATAACTTTGAGTTTCAAATAATACTGATTTCGTTGTTGTCTTAGGTGACATCTGTGAAAAAAATTCAGGTGCTCAGGCATGAAAATGTGCCGCTCAAACACTATACTTTTCTGCTTTTGATTATAGCATAATGGATGGAAAAATGAAGTCAGATTACACTTGAAGGTGATAGTATGATTTATAATCTTTACCAAAGAACTTAGAAACAAACTACATTTTCCCTCTCTTCTTTCTTAATCTAAATGGTCTCTTTTTCCTCAACTTCTGAATCCTTTACAAGAGACTTGGCAAACATTGTAAATGCAATAAATTAACCAAAAAACCACCCAAGCCAGCTGAGTCTGTCATTAAATACTCCTTTCTGTTTAAGGTAATGGAGTGCAAACCTATCTTCTAGGCATCCTGGATCCTTAAGGGCAATAAGGTGTAACTTACTTGCCTCTCCCCAACTGCAGGCGATCCAACCCCAATAAACCCTTGAAAGTTCGCATCTCTGCACCCAATGCCCTTGTTCTGTTTACAGTTCTGGCCTCAGGCACTCGGGACAACCGGTGTCCCAAGATTCACGTTTTTAAGAGCAGAGCGGTTTCCGTATGTAACAACACACTAAAATAAGGCAGTCTGAAAGGAAAATTATAATCATTTTAGATCACTGTATCTGACAAAAAGCTGCAAAATTGCAGCCCAGGCACCCATGATTTCCAGTTAGCCAATACTCTGTTGATCTCAGTAGTAAACATTGTTTTGCCAGATGTTATTGCTTCTGAAATAACTAATTGTTTACCAAATGATTGGTTCTGAAATAGCAAATTGTTTACCAAATAACCAAGAAACAAATTCCATGTTATGCCAGGCTTTTCCTATAATCTACCAAATCCTTCCCAGGCTCAACCTAGCAATTGAGTATTTCTGAATTCCTAACTTGGTAGGAATTATTGCAATGGTCAAACTCCAGGGCTGCTGGAGCTCAATTGCTAGAAGGGGACAAGTACATGAATGGGGCTGAATTCTTCCTCATTTTATGACAGCTGTTGCTGTTTTAGTTGGAGTTTCTTCTGGTCATAAAACCAGAGAGCAACATGTTTTCAAACTAACAATTTGAGTATGGGGAAAATATGATCCAGAAAAGGCTTAAACATCTCCAAATCATGACAATATGTCATTGTTTTCATTGTCACTGTTGTTGATGATGATAATGGAGATTTAAAGCACAACATTTGCTTAGCAAGGCGGACTCAATACCATTTTCATTTATTCAGCAAATGCTGCTTTTTTTTCAAGAGATATAATTCCTTGGTAAACAAACCGTGCTGAAGAGGAAAAAGCAAGTGGTTTATCTTTAACATTAATTAAAAGAGCTTAAATCCCACAACGTCATTTGTATTTGTTCACTTTTCAACCACTTGCTTCAAGCTGCATAGCGTTCATTGAACAATAATCCCTGCAATGACAACCAGTTTGTTCACTGTATATCATGACAGTCTTCATAACTAGTAAAGTATTTACAGACTATATTTATTTATGTCTCAGAGTGGCATGAATCCAAATTTGGTCATTGTGGTGAGCTTGAATGGGAAAAGATTAAGAACCATTTTTCTAAAAGCATACTCACTGTGCTTAGATCTGATATTAATAGATATTGTGCTTCTACATAAGTGCAAATATACCTGCTAATACTAATAGCTGAAAAGTCAGCGACATATATGCGAGTGACACTTATATGTCAAGTTGGCCCGAACAAGTTGAATTAAGTCATGGTGCTCTTGCACATTTGCATAATATTAGAGTTGGGCCTTTGTTTTACCAGAAAGTCAGAAAGATCAAGGAAGGCTACAAGGACACAGCTTTTTTTCCAATTAAATTATGGCGTGGTGTTTGCATCTCAAATAAATTGTGTATTTCTTTCTGGCACATTCCTTTGGTAAATTGGTGACACAGAAGGTCCTTGAAATGATTTGATCCTTCTCAGGCACACCTCAATGAAGTTGTTATGTCATTAAATGGTTATTTCAGACTTATGCAGATAGTTTCCAGATACCAGCTTTTCTTAGCTGAGTGAGCATTCTTGAATTGTCCCTGTTTCCTTCACTATGTACTTTGAAGGAATCTCTTTTCTAGTGAGAAACAAGATCATGTTGTAAATTTCTATAAACATTTCAAAGTTGAGAAAGAAAGCAGAAGACTCTAAAACACATTCCAAAAATGATTAATGAAGTTGCCATTGAAATGGTCAGTACAGGATACAATAACTAGAATTTTAACAGGAATGCTCTGTTCCAATTCTATCAACACGTCAGTCTACAAAAGTCCTCTTTTTGGCTTTTAGATTTCCAATTTTGGGTCATATGTAATTCAAAAGCCTCTTTTTCTGCTGGATTATCTTAGGTGGTCTGCTAAGGTCCATCCTCACTGAGGGCTCCTTGTTGAAGGGAAAACTAACTTCTTGGTCTCAAGAAGAAACTGTACCAATTTCGTAAAATGCATTTTCATGCATGCCTTAAGGATTTTTTAACTGCTGACTTGTTGCTTGTTTGCATTTTCTTACACATAGTGTTTGTTTTGGAGTCTATTTTACCTATGTAGGAAAATATACCTAGGTAGAAATTGTGCAGCTTACAATACACCTAGGTAGAAATTGTGCAGCTTACAATGTTTACAATAGAAATTAAAACTGGACTAGTGCTTCAGTGCTGTTGCCAGCAGGCAAGCATTTCTTCTTTCATGAAGGATTACTTCATTTACGTATGTATGTATGTATGTATGTATGTATGTATGTATGTATGTATGTATGTATCAGTGACGTGCAGTCTGGTGAGGCAAGTGAGGCACAGCCTCACCACTCTCATCATGAAAAAAAAGTAAAAGGAAAAAGCTGAGCTAGTTGCTGCCTCACCGTGGATGACTCTGCTTAACCTCACTGATGCTCTCCCTCCCCAAGTGTAGTGACTTCCTCCCCAGGCCCCCATTCATTTCTCTCTCTCACACACACAGCTGGATAAAACTATATAAAAATCTAGCCCAGCTTCACTGATTACAAGTTTGAAAAGGCAACGTGGCTCCACCTGCAATCAAACTACACTTGGGGAGGGAGAGCACAAGCGAGCACTGAGGAGACCACAGGAGGAGGCAGGAAGCCAGGCAAAGAGCCATGCTGTAGTACACACACTTCCCCCCAGCCTCTTTCTTTTGGAAGGCTCAGCTCGGCTCCCCTCCGGCTTCTCTGCCTCTCCTCTCACCCCAGCCTGCCAGCTGGAGGTGGTGGGTGGGCTTTATTGTGTTCCAGGCATTTCCCACCCAGACAGCAGGCTGCATTTGCAATAGTGGAGGTGTTTGGGAAATGCAGCAGGGGAATGGGGGGTGGTGGTGGCAGAGGAGCTGCTTTCAAGCCACTGGAAAAGATATCCAATCCAACTTTTGTGGGGGGGGGGTTTGTTTGAGAGTGAGTGAGAGAGGGAAGGGGTAGGAGAGATAGTCAAATCCAACTTCTGTGTGTGTGTGTGTGTGTGTGTTTGAGAGAGGGGGAGGAAGGGAGAGAGGGAGGAAGGAGGGGAAGGAGAAGAAAAAGAAAAAGAAAGAAGGAGCAAAGGAGAAAAACAAATGCTGTCGCTTTAAATTGGAACTGAGCATGCCTGGCTGTGGAATTCTGGGAGTTGAAGTCCACAAGTCTAAAAATATTTGAAACCCAGCACTGTGTCAGTGCCTCACCAGTCATAAACCTCACCGCACGTCACTGGTATGTATGTATGTATGTATGTATGTATGTATGTATGTATGTATGTATGTATGTATTCATTCATTCATTCATTCATTCATTCATTCATTCATTCATTCATTCATTCGACTTATACAGCCACTTTCTCACATGACTTTAGGTGGCATTATATGCTCTATAATTATTTTTTCTGGTGGCAAATTATAATTATAAAGCTTAGACCTTAAGAGATAAGTTCCTTCTAGAACTCTGATACAGAAAATCACAGTTGACATTCCCTTTTTAAAAATGTTTGAGTTTGAATGTGTGGATACATGAAAAAGCAGGGGTGAGTTTCAGCTGCCTTTACTGCCGGTTTGCTCGTACACGTGGCTCGTGCGCACTAGATGTGTGCTGTGCGCACATACGCACTTCAATGGAAATCATTCTGTGCATGCTCAGAACTAAAAAAAAACATGGTAACGGTGGCAACCGGGGAACCGGTTAGGGGGCGTGGCCAGCCTGGGTGGTTGCCAGTTCTACGACCTAGGCCAGCATACCACTACCAGTTCGGCCGAACTGGGCTGATCCAAGCCGAACCAGTAGGAACCCACCTCTGTGAAAAAGCCACAATGATCTCTTTTGGAGAGGTAAGGGAAGTAGGAAAAGGAAAGGAAAGGAGGAAGGAAGAAAGTAGAGAAGGGAGGGAGGGTGAAAAGAAAAGAAAAAATAGGGTGGTGATAATACAAAATAGGTGTACGGGATGGTAAGAAAAGCAACCCAGAATATATATTTTAACTTTTTATATGGAAAAACAAATATGTAAAAGTGATAAAGATAAATAAGAACAATAACTATGTGAATGTATACCTGTAATATATATAAGAGAATAAAAATAAAAGAACTTTAAAAAGAATTAACTCTTTTGGATTTAGATTAATTTCTCAGTTTAAAGTGACAAAGGTCCTGGTAAAAATTGGATTTTGCCAAAATACTGAAAATGCATCTTGGTTGGTTGGCCTCTCCCTGTTTACTGCCATTAATAACTCATTATTGTAATCAAAGAGTAATTTAATTCTACCACTTTCCCAATATACAAAGTGATAGACCAAATCAGCTATCTCACCCATTTAGTTGTATCTCAATAATTAACAAACTCTATGATATTTTTTTTTACCATAAACATTTATACTTGATGTTTTCAGAGAATATCTGAAAGAACAAGCAGGTTTTAGAACAGGATATTCCACCATGGTTCCATGTGTAACTTTCCACCATTTAGAGTTAGACAAAAAAAAATGTTCTAGCCCTATCAAAGGGATCCTTTATGACACTTTTATTGATTTAAGGAAAGTCTTCAACACAATTTTTTAGGAGAGATTATGGACTATCCATTGATAGTCACCTTTTCAGGTTGATCAAAATACATCAAAATATAACAATGCAGATTAAAGGCAATTGAAGTGGTGAGTTTAATCACTCCCATCCCTACCTGTCGATCAAGTTAAACAGTTAAACATTCTTGTTCCCTTGCTGTTAAACATTTATATAAATTACATCACTATGAACCTTTCTAAACAAGAATTCTATCCTCAACACTTGTCCACCAACCTATTCCAATCCTCTTGTGCACAATATTATGTACAATCCAAGTGGCCTTATCCTGGTTCCTCAAAATCCAACTTTTTCTTCTACAGACAAAGATAGAAGCCATGCAGCAATTGTATATATGTCTGCTCAGATGCAGAGATTAAGTCAGCAATCCATTGTCCATTTGGATCATAGATAACATCTGGCACTTATAAATCCTACTATCAGACATTTTAATTGTCCTTCTAATTAAGAAATTGCAGCAGGGGTGGGCTGCTGGGGGTTCGCAGGGGTTTGGGAGAACCTCTAGCTAAGATTCTGTGCAATTCAGAGAACCCCCAAATCCCACTACTGGATGGCCCTGCTCACCCTGTCCCTCCCAGGAGTCCCTACATGGCCCGTTTTGGATGCAGGTAAGTGCAGGGCACCCGCAGAGGCTCAAGAGGGTGAAAAACGGGTCTGCCAGAAGTTTGGGGAGGCCGGAAATGGGCCCGTTTCCAGCCTCCAGAGGCCTCCGGAGCCTGAGGAAGCTGTTTTGCCTCCCAGAGGCTTAAGGAAAACCTCTGGAGTCTGGGGAGGGCAAAAATGCCCCCCCCCAGTGCAAGAAGCTGACTAGGCCACGCCCACCATGGCCATGCCCACCCAGCAACCAGGCAGAGAACCCCTTGCTAAACATTTTGAAGCCCGCCCCTGAATTGCAGTCTTCCTTCTGCAAAATCTAACCTGGGCAACTACTACTATATAAACATGGTCAAATTTCTAGCAATCGCTATGACTAACAGAAATTGATTAGCTTCCTTCTTATTTTAAATGTTGCACTTGTTTGTTTTTTTTTGTCTGGAACAATAGATAAATAATTAGATGCAGTTTTGGAAGAAGCCAATATTCACTCCAACATTTATTCAAGTTGGTTAAATGTGTCTAGTGAGCAGGTTAGTCCCTTGCTCTCATGCCCTGGATGCACCATAGTACATTCACATATTCCCAATTTTGCACCTTTTTTACAAGCTAAATCCAATGCTATTTGATTCCCTTTTCACTTTTGCATCACAAATAAAAACTCTGGAGAAAAGCCTGGGGCGATATTTACCTAATTTTAACTCCAAGTCTAGAGAAGAACAGAGGAGCAGAAATGTTAACAGCATCTGTTCCTTGCTAGAAAAATCTGCTAATGTACAGTATATGGTGCCCCTATAGGCATGCTTCTTTGATTTCACTTGACTTTGCTTGGACCTTTCTAAATAGCCAAATGTTTTAAAGATACAACAAATGATGATGATGATGATGATGATGATGATGATGATGATGATGATGATGATGATGATGATGATGATGATGATGATGAAGATGACAAGGATGATTGGCAAAGTCCATGTCCTAAATATTATGAATGAGTAATAATGAAGACCATGCATTACAACTTGGATTCTGAGCTTAGGTGACATAAGTTATTAAAAGTTTTGTTATTAAAAGCTAGAGGCATGTTAAAGAGAACAATGCTCAATTGTATGTTTTACCCATAACATCTCTTTAATGGTGTTATTCTCTAGAATAAACCGGGAAAGAGTTGTTGGCCAGGTCACAAGATGATTCATCTTATAAATCAAGTACATGGATGTTAAAGATTAAAGAGAGAAGTTAAATCTTCAGAAGCATTCTATTTGTGTTAGAGATCAAAACAACATTTTGTCTAACGTTGCACTTTATTCCATGGGAAGAGAGTATGCTTGTTTTTTTCCCAAAAATGAAAGAAGCAGAATTATAATTTAGCTTTTTAAAATATAGTACAGTATTAGTATCTCATATACTATTTCAGAGCAAAAATAAATAAATAAATGCAAATTGAAAGAAATATATTTGCTTTAAAGCGGAAAAAGAATTTACTCCTGCCAGAGTTTTCCCAGCTCATTTTCAAAGAGTTTTCTATACCGTAATTTAATTCTACAGCTCTGTGGGTGCTAAAACCTAGCATTGATTTCATGGTAGTTTGAGACACAGTTTCACACAGTCTTGCCACAATCTAAATGTTACCTAGTAACAAAGGTTACTACATAAGGAACTTGAAAATAATTAATCTTCCGGGCATCATTAATTTCTTTTGTCAATTTCTTGGAAATGAGGAAGAAGAGCATAATATTGAGGTGGACTGGATTGTTTCAAAGATTTTTACTCATGATTTGAAAACAACTTCTTAGCTACTTCTAAGCAAACTTAATGGGCACTTTCTTTCCTGTTCTCAATCTATTCAGAATTGTTCCTTTTGTTCTGATATTGAGATGCCCCAGGATGCTGTGATCCATCAACAAAACAGTGCTTGTCTTTTTCGGCGAATAGCCAAATGCATACATTTTCTTGATTCACTTAATCCCTAAACCATTGGTTCCCAACCTTTTTGGCCCACCTAAGCATCTCTAAAATCCTGATCTCACCCCCCCCCCCCCAGTGACATATAATTCTTACTTTACTCAAAAAGTGAACTCTACTCATGCTGTGAAGAAGCCTAAAAGGCTATTAACTTGGTTTTAAAAGGTTCAAATTGCCCCCATTAAAAATCAAATTACCCCCCCTATGGGGAGTGGGCCCCACATTGGGAACCACTGCTCTAAACTATCAATTCCAAGAGGAAGATTTTTCTGGCTCCTGGGCTCATCCTGGTGGCAGACTCCATTCTGTACTTTGAACCCATCATTTGGGTAGCTAAATTTTCACTCCAGTGAAATTTACTCCAGTGAAACCCTGTCCTGGTCATGCAAGACAGAAATATTGTCACCTCCACAGCAATAGCTACTTCTGCAAAAACTGCTTTTCTACTTCCTGGAGGAAAAGCCAGGATTGTGTTCTGCTTTGTGACAATGGCACGGCAGCATGGTACCATCTGTAAGGCGTTGTCATCTATTTTGTCAGACATTCACACACATGCACGCACAGACACAGACACACACTCCAATCTGGAAGAGCCCAGTGAGATTCAGGCAAAAGTATATTAAAAAAAATAGGCTCTGTTAATTGGAGAAGGAACAAATGCCTACATACACTAACATATACAGCAAACGTAACAGAATTTAGGGGTGAAAGAAACAAAGTATTTTAATTCTGAATTCTAGGACATTTTTATACAGTAATAAAATAACTGCTTCAAGAAATGCTTGCATATAATTGAGGAGGACACTTAGGCGTTTCTACCTGTTGTGTTGCATCACTTCCTAGTAGCTGTTGCCCTTCCACAATCTGTATCATGTATGTGTTTCTCTCTTCTCTTCTCTTCCCTTCCCTTCCCCTTTTCCTAACAGAGGAGGTACCCTTATCCCAGATCATCTCCATGCCTGTGAAATCACAATCTACTCTATTGATAGCTAAGCTGATTCAATTGGCTTGATTTTAATGCACCAAAAAAATCACTATAGTCAACTTGTAATGCTGGTGTTTCATAGACCTTTGGCGCAGGCTTTTTCTCCACTGGTAGGAAGTCCTATCATCTGGCTTTGAGGTTTACCTCAAGGCTTTTTAAAGGACTTCCTGGCCAGTCTCAGCTAATGGGGAATGTTCCATAGGACTGGTGCCATGGCGGAAGAGGCATGTCTCCTGGGTACCACCAAATGTAATTATTTGGCAGAAAAGAAGAAGTATCCAAAGCATACTTCTTCTGCTGTATCTTATTGGACAGGAAGATATAATTGGGGAAATGTAGTCCTTCAAATAACCTGGCTCTATGAAGAGGTTTCAAGGTCATAACCAGCACTTTGAATTACCCCCAAAAGTAAACTGGCAACCAATTCAGCTACACAGCAGAAATGTAACCTGTGCTGTTCTAGGGGCACATACTGTATAACTGCCCATGTGGCCATGTGCCACTGCATTAAGTACCAGCTGGAGCTTCTGAATACTTCTCAAGAAAAGCCTCATGTAGATTGCAATAGTCCACCTGGGAGGTGATCAGGGCATGAGTGACTGTGAGCAGAGCCTCCTGATCCAGGAATGGGCACAACTGTTGCACAACAGAAACCCGTGCAAAAGACCTCCAAGCCATGACTCCCATCTGCTCTTTGAGTAGCAATCATGAGTCTAGGAGAACCCCTCAAAGATCCTTGAAGGACAAAGAAGGACATTCCAAGGGTATATAAATCTGATTTCTACATTTTCTTATCAAGTTATAATGAGGGTTTAAACTTTCCTGGCTGCCAATTGTATTGCTGGCTATGTATTTTTATTTCAATTTCTCTCTGAAATGCAAGTTTAAACTTTCCTGGCTGCCAATTGTATTGCTGGCTATATATTTTTATTTCAATTTCTCTCTGAAATGCAAGTAGTTGGGGAGAAAAAGAAACCATTAAGGCACAATTATAAAGTTATTATATTACTTCAATATCTCAGCAATGGTTTGGCTCCATTGTTATCCATTTTACTTCTGTACTATATTTCTTGCTTCAAAGGCTGCAAGGCTTCTTTGAAAGACGTTGAATGAAAGTATCATTTTGACCCCCATTAAACATAACAAAATTATACTCTAAAACTGCAAAATAGCTGTATATTCAATTAAAATTTCTTTTGATTAAATAGTCCAGATGCAGAAGGAGTCTCTAAAATTACTATCGGTATTGGAGCATACTGTATCATTTAAAATCAACACTATTTTTTAATAAAGAGTATTATTAAAGTGGATATTAGTTGGCAAGAAATGCTCTGAAATAAAGAGTTTGAATATCAGATATTCCAGAGCCAATGTGGAGTGTCTTAAATAATACTTTTTTTTAATTTAAGACAGGATTAGAATAATCAAAGATTGTTTTTCATATGCTTTGGATACTCAGAGCATGTTTGAAAAGTGTTGGCTATCAAATTCCTTATGCTGCATATTTAAAATATGATCATAAAGTATCAGTTTGGTTAAATGCACTTTTGAATTATAAACCAAAAACTTAAAATTGATCGGTATATGAAGAATTATAGATTTATTGAGTGAGGGGTGAGCAGAAAAATATTATTCTTCAAAGTGTAGGAAGTTATCACCCAGCCCTCTCCCAGAAAAATGAAATATCCTAGGAAATATTGAAAAGGCAGAATATTTCTCTGGATGTAAAAAGGGAGAAACATTTTAAGGACAGAATAGCTCCCTGTAGCTTCCTGCCTCCATCCACTTTGTCAATGAGCCATTAAGGAGGCCAAGCCAATCCCTTTACATAATAAAGAGTTCTCCCCTTCAGCTCCAGGGGGATGGGATTAAGGCATGATAATATTGGCCCTTTACCCAACTCGCCACATGGCATCTGAGAACTCAACCAAACCTGGATTCAAACGCAGCCTAGAGTTGCCCCTGCATGGCCCCATGGGAGTCTGACAACCAATCAGAAGACAAGATCAAGATCAAAGGCCAGAGAGGGCATAAAACCAGGGACTCAGCTTCTCTTCCTTCCTTCTCTTCTTCTTCCCAACATTGAAGCATGTGATCAACTTTTCTGTTCAGGACTCAAGCCATGTGGTCCTGTCTACCATTAAAACCATCTTTCCAAGCAGCCTCCATGTCTCCAGTGTCTTTTTCCCCACTTGGAGCCGAACCCAGAAGGACATTTCTTTCAACAAAAGATAGAAATAATGAAACCTATTTTGCAATCTTGGTTTATCAATATATATTTGTTTTATGTCCTATCAGTTCAACAAATAGACTTGTCAATAATATATTTTCGGTATAAATTAGGCTAAATGGTTTCTTCATGCAACATAGTATGTTTTTGTTTTCCTGTTTCTTTTTTTCTTGTTTCTTTTTGCAGTATTTTCTTTCTGTTTTTCCTCTTCTTTTGTATGTTAAAGTAAGACTTTTTTTTTAAAAAAAGAAATCTATACATGGTATTGTAGAAAGTTAGTACCCACCTCTCTCCTAGAAAAATTGAATAGTCTAGGAAATATTAAAAAAGCAGAATAGAATATTTCTCCTAAAAGAGAAATAGAAATCTTAAGACAGAAACTCAGCCCCAGCTCCCTGCCCGCAGCAGATATTTTGGTTATCTACAAGACAAAAGGCTGGGGCAGTTTATCTACAACACAAAAGACCTTCAGCTCCAGGGTGATAGGATTAGCCCTCACTCAAGATCCAAACCAAGAGAAAGCCATTAAGCCATAATAGGAATTGCCCAAAGCCCTTTCATTACATCATCACCCATTAAGATTCAACCTCGCCCCATTTGAGTCTGACAACCAATCAGAATACATTTCTTATACAGGAACAGGAAGCTCCAAGGCGGGGCCCAAGAGAGGGTATAAATATCTTTCCCTCTCTCACCCATGTGCTCTCTTTTGCCTAGGACCTCAAACCATGTGGCCCTGCCCACCATTAAACCATCTTTCCAAACAGCCTCCATGTTTCCAGTATTTTTCTCCCCACTTGGAACTGAACCCAGATGGACATTTCTTCCAACAGTATAAAAGAACAGGGCAAGGAAAAACATCTCTTTCTTCTTCAGTAAATATTAAAAAGCTAATATTTCTTCATAATTAAAGAAATTGCTTACTTGGAAAGTATGTGTTACATTATTAAATTAATTTTTTATTAGGATGTAGTGATGTCTATAAAAGTTGATGGGACAACTTTTCATGAAGGAGATTATTAATGGTTATCATAAAGTTGATGCACAACTTTTAACAAATTTACCATGTTCAGTCAGCCTTTAAATACTATGTGCTGGAAAATTTAAGCAAGCATGTACACACTAACCAGATTTATTATTTCCATGGGAAAACTAGCCTTCTGATGCAACAGAACTTTTCTTGTGTTACTCCTTGGTATTATGAGCAGACTTCTGTTTATGGTACATTTGGCATGTGACATAGCATAGTTGTGATGGCACCCAAAAAACTACTAGTATAATTGGAGTCAGATCTCTTACAATTGAGAGATTGCCCATAGAATATATCACATCAAAACACATTTTACTGTGCTCATTTTTCCAGAAATGGCATAAACTCAAGCACTTGTGCCATAAAACTAGTAAAGAGAAAGCACACACATGCACACGCTCTGTATAATCTAAACACACTGGCATTGAGAACCTATTGGTCAATTTACATAATCAATAGATGAAAGAAATATAGATAGATCGATAGATAGATAGATAGATAGATAGATAGATAGATAGATAGATAGATAGATAGATAGTTTTATTTGATTTCTAAAGTCACCCATCTCAGCAAATGACTCTGGGCAGCTCACAGTTCAGAAACATATATTCAAAGTAAAACAAAAAAGATGATAGATAGATAGATAGATAGATAGATAGATAGATAGATAGATAGATAGATAGATAGATAGATAGATAGATAATGGATGGATGGATGACAAATAGGTAGGGTAGGCAGGGTAGGTAGGGTAGTTGTTGTGACCCAGCAGGATCCTTTGCAGCTGCTGGGCGACTCAGATAGCGATGAACCCTATGAGTTGGCTTGTTCTTGAGCTGCCAAAATAAGGCCTTCTGTTTCTTTTTTCAGTACTCCTGATCTTAACCAGTTCCAAGTTAGTTTTTGGTCAGCTTTGCCTTCAATACTTTTCAAGTATTGGCCATGTACAACTTTGCTTTTCCAATTTTCAGCTCACTTCTCAATTACTTCTTTCTTATATTCAGCTTTTAACTTAGTTGTCTTCAAAAGGCCTCCTTTATTTACTTCCTTAATCATTGATTCTTCACTTTTCTGGATGTAATCATTAAAGATGCGTCTTTCTTCTTCCATAGCCTGCTTTACTTGTAGGAGTCTCGACCACTCTCTGCTCTTGGTAGATACAATCAGTCAACATCATTTTTAGGATGCAAAACATGATTTATTGTCATAAGCTTCCTTGTTTTTCTGTCCAAATTGTCCAACTTCATCTGGGTCCAGTCAATTATTCCTGTAGAATATCAAATTATAGGTATAGCTGAGGTATTTATGGCTTTTATGATGTTTCCACCACTCAGTTTAGACTTTAATATCTTGCGAATTCGTCGACTGTATTTGGCTGAGGTTAATTCCTTGACTTTATTATGCATTAAGTCAGAGGCCTCTAAAATCCCCAAGTACTTGCAGCCTTCTTCTGGTTTTACTGCCTTTATCATTTCTTCATTCTCAAGTTGTATTCCATCATCTTCTAGGACCTTGCCTTGCCTCGGTTGCCATTGTTGCACATTTATCAATTCCAAACTGCATACCAATGTCTTGGCTAAATTCTTTTGTGCTTTCAATTAATACATTCAGTTCAGCTTTTGTTTCACCAAATATCCATGTACACCAAGTGTGAAATTTTCAGTCCTTTCTTTGCAAATTCTTATCCACAGTTCACCTTCTTCAAAATGGTTGTCAGTGGTAGCATTGAGATTATAAAAAGTAGGGGTGAAAGGCAGGGCCGGATTTAGATGAAAAGAGGCCCTAGGCTATTCCACTTATGGGGCCCTTTCACCTCCCATTTTTAAGTTTGTAAATTACATGAGAGATAATAAAATACATCATTACTGTGATATATATCAATATATTAAATGAAACATGTTGTAATTGGTACTAACCTTTATAAAAAATGTGGCACGGATAATAAATAAAAATAAAAGGCCCCTCTTGATCTTGAGGCCCTAGGCTGAAGTCTAGTTAGCCTATAGGAAAATCCGGCCCTGGTGAAAGGGAATCACCCTGGAAAATGCCTCGTTTAATTTCAACTTCACCCAGTTCTTCGTTTTCCAGAGGTTTATTGAAGTTTTCATGAATTTTTGTATGTTGCTGCTGATGCCAAAGATTTTCAGGCATTTCTTGATCCAGCTTTGGGGAACTGAATCAAACGCTTTCTTATAGTCTATCCAAGCCATGAACAGCTTGGTTCATCTTTTCTTTGAATTCTTCAGGATTAGCTTGTCAATCAGCAGTTGGTCCTTTGTTCCTCTTGAATTTTTGCAGCATCCTTTCTGTTCTACAGGAAGCAAGTCATTTCTTTCCAAGTATCCGTAAATTTGGTTTGCAATGATGTCAGTAAGGAGCTTGTATGTTGTTGGCAAACAGGTGATTGGCCTATAGTTTCCAGGGTCCTTTCCTTTTTCTTTAACTTTTTGGATCAAAAATGTCCTTCCAGTTGTCATCCATTCATCATTTTCAGGTGTTTTTAGGATCTGGTTCATTTGGGCTGCCAATCTTTCGTGCATACTTGTAAGTGCCTTTAGCCAGAAACTATGTAGCTCATCTGGTCCAGGTGCATCCCAATTCTTCACTTTTCTTGACTGCCTTTTCTTTCTGCACCATTTCTTTTGTTATTTTCACATCTTCCATTTTATGCACTTTAATAGAATCCTCAACCTGCTTGATCCATTTTGCATTTCTGTTGTGCTTCTTGTTGTTTTTCCACAAATTTTTCCAGAATTTCAGAGCTTTCTCTTTATCATTTGTTGTTACTCCATCTCCACTTTCTAAGCTCTTATAAAACTGGTGCTGATTTGCTCTAAACTGTGAGTTTTCCTTGAACTGAGTTACTCGATTTTCATACCATTTAATCTTTTCAGCAATGGCAACAACCATCTGCTTCAGCTCTTCAATTCTCCTTATTCTCCAAATCGTATCTTTGTTCCTTGTATTTTCAAACCTAATTCTTTGGTGGTTATGAAGGCTGCTGCATATATCAGCTGGTTTGTTTCAGCTAATGTAATGGTTTGAATGGTTTGCACAACCTCATTGACCTTTTTTTTAGTACATTTCTCAATTCTTTCTGGTTCACTTGGTTCAGCTTTGGCAAACATGTTCTTTCAGCATCTTCCATTTGATGCTTTATTTTCTCAGCTAATTGAGCACTATCTGTTGGTGCTTGCTCTTCAGTGCTTCCTTGTTCTTTATCTTCATCCATCTCAGCAGCCTCTTCCTCCCTTTCTTCCTCAGTTTGCTTTTGAGTCTGCAAATCATTCTTGATGTTACTCTTCTTTGTTGGTATGCTCAGACCATTAGTTGCAGTCTCTTCGATTCCTATTAATTCTGCTGTAGTGAAAAATTTGTGGCTCAGAATTACACATCGCTGGTTCATTAGCCTTTGTTGACTGATATCACAGTCTGTGTGGTTCACCTTCCAAATCTGATACATTCGTTTTTGAAATTCACATTTTTCTGGCTCAGACTGATGGTAAGCTTCCATAATAGATATGTTTTCTTCCCTAGTCCAGATTTTTCGCTTTTTTGCTTTTTCTTCCAGTAGCTTGTCAGCTCCATGCCTTGGTTGCCTAGCAGAGGGAGCTGAGCCCTGTAGCTCATTTTGCGCAGAATGTCCAGGAGCCATAGCATCCAATGGAACCCTTGTTAATCTGGGCGACGGTTCAGCCGGCATAAATTTCATTTTTCTCGTATTCACCATGTTTGAATGGGTTGTGGAGCAAATTTTGTCTGGCCCTTCACCTAAGACCTCTCTGATATGGTTGCACCTGTTCAGCATAGCCCTTAGGATCACTAGAGCGTGCAAGCCCCTCCACCACGACAAGGTAAAGCTCCTCGGAGGGGTTGTTGTTGTTGTTGTTATTGTTATTATTATTATTGTTGTTATTATTATTATTATTATTATTATTATTATTATTATTATTATTATTATTATTATTATTATATCGACAGAATTGTATCACAGCGGCCAGTTGTTTCGCCGGATTTGGCATTAATTATTCATCGGGCCCCACCCAGGGGCCTAGGGCGTCGTAACGTATTTTCGTAATATGTGTGCGGATCCAAGCAGTGCGGCCTTTTGCATTTGACTGATGGTGATTTTGTCAATTTTTAACTGTTTTAAATGTAATTCCAGTGCTTTTGGAATAGCACCCAGTGTGCCGATTACCACTGGAATTACCACTGCTGGTTTGTGCCATAATCGTTGAATTTCGATTTTTAAGTCCTGGTATTTCGCAATTTTTTCATATTCCTTCTCGCCGACCCTGCTATCACCTGGTATTGCGATGTTTATGATTGTAACCTTATTTTTCTCAACCAGTGTGATGTCTGGTGTATTATGCGCCAGTATTTTATCTGTTTGTATGCGAAAATCCCACAAGATCTTGACCATCTGACCCTCGACGACTTTTTCAGGCTTATGTTCCCACCAGTTTGTTGCTGTTTTAATATTATAATTTTTGCACAAATTCCATTGGATCATTTGTGCCACTGAATTGTGCCACATTTTATAGTCAGTCTGCGTGATCTTTTTACAGCAGCTGAGTATGTGGTCAACAGTTTCATCAGCCTCTTTGCAAAGTCTACATTTGGCATCATCAGAGGATTTTTCGATTTTGGCCTTAATGGCATTTGTGCGGATAGCTTGTTCTTGCGCAGCCAGGATTACTGACTCTGTTTCTTTCTTTAATGTACCTGCTGTTAACCATAACCAAGTTTTTTCACTGTCCACTTTATCTTTTATTTTTTCCAGAAATTGGCCATGCAATGCTTTGTTCTGCCAACTCTCCGTTCTTAATTTTATCACATCTTTTCTGTATTCTTGTTTCGTCTGTTGGGCCATCAATAGATTTTTGTTCTTTACTTTGATTAATAGATGTTCTTGACTTTCTTTTAAATAATCAGCCAGTGCATGTTTTTCTTCTTCAACTATTTGCTTCACTTGTAATAATCCTCTGCCACCTGATTTTCGGGGTAGGTATAGTCTATTATTATTGTTGTTGTGGTGGTGGTGGTGGTGGTGGTGGTGGTGGTGGTACTTCGGTACTCATTGTTAATTTGTTCTGGGAGGTGCACTGAGTGCCAAAATGATGACAAAACATTTTTTTCTCATAAAGAGTAATGTAATGAGTCACTGTAGAATACATTACTGTATGTCAATGTAATGGCAGTGAACACAGAAAAGTTCTAGCTTGTGCATTAAGTACCAAATAAACAATGAGTACTGGGACAAAATTTTTGTGTCAAAATATGTTGAGTATCAAATTGGATGAGTTTCAAACAGTTGAGCACCAAGGTACCACTGTATTCCTGTTCTTTTCCATCATGCTTGCAAATAACCATGTGAGAGGAAAATACAATGAAACTGAGGAAAACAATTTTCTCTGCCAAGCTCTTTCATTTGCATATGAGAGAGTAAATAATTTAATGATCCAATTCTTACTCTGGGTAGAGGAAAGGTCATTCTTTGAGGAAAGTCCACATGGACCTTTGGGTGAGTTTATAATTATGCAGTAAAAAGGCAGTAGTAAAAATAGTAATAAAAATGAAATAACTCACATATAACCTATCAAACCAGCAGAGGGAGTTTGAATTTTACAGAGGGAGAGAAAATTTTACAGAAAAAAAAGTAACCTCTCTGAGATTTAATTATGTTTATGAGAACATGAATGCTGTTGAGAAAAATAAGCAATAAGTCAGATGAGTCCATTTCTCACATATTGAGGGCTCTGGCAGGGAGTATTGTTGAGTATTAGAAGAGTTTAGATGCTACTATAAACAACTAGGCCGACTGAAGGGGCTCTTTTATCTTACCCCAGTTAATATGAATTATCGGTTTTCAAAATCAGTTCTTACTTTGTGATGAAGTAATATTTTTTATAAACAAGTACTAGTCATAGTTTTGTACAAGATTTCTCTGCATAGTGCTCTAAATTGGAATTGATCTTAGTAAGATACAGACAGACAGGACTAAGACAAAAGGATAAACAGAAGCATCTGTGTTTACTCCCTCTCTCCCAGGAAAGGGAAAATGAAAACTATTTGCGGACTTTCACTTTTCAAAACTCAGCGGGTCTTGTAATGGCCCATGATTATGCTGGTGACAATTTTTTCAGGAAATTCAGATAAGCCAAGCACAGCAGCATTGGGTACAGCTGGCCAGAAAGGTCTGTCAAATATGTCCCCAGACACAGGGGCTATGGTGGCTTAACAATTTTATAGATCGCAGAAAGCCAAGGACTCTAGGAATGGGATTGGCAGAAGTTTCCACAATGGGAATAAGTCCACTATCAAGCTTAGCGAATCTTCAGAATCATGATTTGAGCTGGACACAGGTAAGCCAGAAGAAAATTGCATCAGCTGTTCATTACCTTTTCATTGGTCACAGGTTGATATATGGATGTGATGTAATCAGAACAGAGCCAAAGGCTATCTGCTGAAGTGCTCTTGGGGGTGATTTGAAATTAATAATTGATTGTCTTTATTCTGCTAATTTTAAATGCTGAGAACAAGAAGTAAAGCTCATGACTGCACCCAAATCCCTTCACCCTGCTTCAAGGGATGGGATGGGAAGAGAACTTAGCAACCTGAAGAGAATAAATGGATGCAAACATCCTTTTTTACACCACTTTTTCCTTTGAGCTATTGAAAGAGAGTTATAAATCCATCAAGTGAATGGTTTCTTACATTGCAGGAGGAGAGCCATGTTAGCATATGGCAACCAAAAAGCAGGAGTCTAGTAGCACCTTTTCCAACTAAATATTTTATTTAAGGGTGCATCCCCCCCCAAAAAAATTATGCATGTGATGAAGGAAGCTGCAGCTTTATTGATTGACTGATCGACCAATTTGATTTGTTTGCCACCCGCTCACCTCAAAATTTTTGACTTTTAATAAAATGTGGAAAAAGTGCTTACAGACTCTTTCTCTCACAGTAGTTACAATTCAGGAAGCAGATGAGAATGAATGAATGAAGCAACAAAAACGAGAAACATCAATCCTAATTTTATCAGTTTGTCAGCAAATTGCGTCTCAGGTAGAAAAAAGATCAAGCAACTCCACTCTCCAACACCAATGATAATGGTTTCCATTGTAGATGTTTCCATCTACAATGGAAACATGTAGGTCCAGAGCTGCTTTAGGCAGAGAATATGGAAGTGTCCCATCAGATTTGCAACATCAATCGAATTGCTCAGTAGAAGGCAATTTCCTTCCACATCTTGCAGTACTTGGACCACAAGAGCTTTGAGATGAGTACTAATCGCACTTGAAACTACAAGCAATTAAATGACATTTATATAAACCTCCTTGTCCACTTTCATGTAGGTTTTGAACATTTCCCTTGTGCTGTGCACCCATAGAGACACTTTATACTGCCACTATAAAATGTCTGGTTTAACCCTCTGTTTTGTTTTATTTATTTATTTATTTATTTATTTATTTATTTATTTATTTATTTATTAAATTTCTACAATCACCCAACTCTGTACACATATCAAAGAGATCAGGATTAAACCTACCTGTTCTAAGATAAATTGTGGAACTCAATTCCTTTTCCCTAGGTTAATTTGGCATTAATTCATTTTTATGCTGTGCTCATTATTATACTATTTGTATTCTTGTCTTCAAATTTCTGTTCAAATCCCAGGCTCCTGGTCTTTCTGTGTAATTAAAATTGTAAAGTCTGCCATTATTTTCCTCTTTGGGTCTACTTTGTAATTTATAAATCCTATGAGAAAGGGATCTATATAATTCTTTTATCAATAATCAAGAATTTAAATCCAATGGTACAGAAATATTAGCATTTAATTTAATGGCAAGATGGTTAATTATCAGTCAATATACAATAAATCCAGTATATCTAATATGTAAATAAAAGAGAATAAAAAGGCAACTGATCATGAGAGGACCTATTTCTTGGCAAGATAGAAAAATGTGGGATAGACAGCATTACCGCAAGATGGGTTTGTAAAGAACTGTAATGGTGGTTAGAATGCAGTATTACAGGATAATTCTGTCGACTGCAGAATTCAATTCTCACTGGCTCAGGGTTGACTCAGCCTTCCATCCTTCCAATCCTCACCAACTCGGGGTTGACTCAGCCTTCCATGAGGATCCAGATTGTTGGAGACAACATGCTGACTCTAAAGCCACTTAGAAAGGACCGTAAAGCACTATAAAGCAATATATAACTCTAAGTGCTATCGCTATTGCTAACTGGCTGACAAATCTTACTCTGTGTGTAGTCCTCAACAGAATTAACATCTACATGGAAGGAAGGAAGCAGTGAGGTGCCCCAAGGTTCCCAAAACTCTTCAATATCTTCATAAATGATTTAGACAAGGGAATAGAAGGGGAACTCATAAAATTTGCAGACGACACTAAGTTGTCAGGAATACACTGAAGACAACCTCAAGATTCAAAAGGATCTTGAAAGACTTGAAAACTATGTCCTATCTAACAAAATGAAATTTAGTGTAGATAAAAGTAAGGTTTTACAGTTAGGCAAGAAAAACCAACTGTATAGGTACAGGGTAAGTGAAACTTAGCTTAATGCCAGTAACTGTGAGAGGTATCTTGGAGCCCTAATGGACTGTCAAATATGAGCTAATAGTGTGTCGCAGCAGCCAAAAGAGGCAAGAAAAAAAATAAAGATCACGTGAAGCTCTAATAGCATCATCACGATATAAAAAAAATGTTGAGAGTCTGGGAAGATGCAGAGAAGAGCAACAAGAATGATTAGGGGTCTGGAGGCTAAAACATATGAAGAATGGTTAAAAGAATTTAGTATGTCTAGCCATTTGTCTGGAACGGTATAGAGTTTCCTGCCTAGGCAGGGGGTTGGACTAGAAGACCTCCAAGGTCCCTTCCAACTCTGCTATTATATTATATTATATTATATTATATTATATTATATTATATTATATTATATTATATTATATTATATTATATTATACTATACTATACTATACTATACTATTATATTATTATATTATATTATATTATATTATATTATATTATATTATATTATATTATATTATATTATATTATATTATATTATATTATTATATTATATTATATTGAAAAGAAGGACTAGGTGAGACATGATAGCAGTGTTCCAAAATTGGAGGGGCTGTCAGAAAGAGGATGGGGGTGGGTGGGTGGATATCAAACTATTTTCCAAAGCACCAAAAGGCAAGAAATGAAACAATGCATGGAAACTAATCAAGGAGAGAAACAGCTTGCAACTCAGGAGAAATTTCCTAATGGTGAAAACACATCAACTAATGGAACAGCTTGCCTTCAGAAGTTGTGAGTGTGCCATCACCGGAGGCTTTCAAAAAGATAAAAGTTTTTGCCTTTCCTTGGTGAAAGGTCTTCATTTGTTCATATGCAGGACATTTAAAAGGTAATTGTCCAGAGATGAAATTCTGAGTGCACAAAGGGGGCAAGCTTTGAAATACCAAGATAGGGAGATAACCATTCTGAAACAGATCCCCAAGAAAGTGAGGGGAAAAAGAAAAAACTATTCGCAATTAGCGAAGAAACTTTACCAGAAGGGGGTGTGGTTCAGATGGTTGATCCCTGAAGGTATGCTAATATTCTGGGAGGATACTAGAGTTAGAATTAATACACCCATAGAGGCGCAGGCCTTTATGGAAAAAAATAAAGCACTCCTAGATAAACCAGATGATCCTACAACAGACATGCAGGACACGGGAGGGGCCGGAGCTCTGCTGGCGGGGGGAGAAGGGGCAATACCAAGAAAACTCAGATCACAAAAATGAGTAAGAAAATCCACTTGATATAAATTGATCAAAATTATTAACTGAATTTACATGCTGACTATATATTGTTATTTAGTATTGAATTTTCTGTAATTGTATACTATGAGTATGGAGGGAGGGGACTCCTGCCGCACACTGCAACTGCCAAAATTTGTAACCTTTCCTCTACCCCTTTCCTTTCTTATTTCTTAAAAAACCAATAAAACTTTTTTTTTAAAGGTAATTGTCCAGTCTTAGTGCTGAACAACCAATCTCATGCTTTCAAAATCTAAGATTATTAAGGAAAGGGTGGAGGGCACATCTATTAATCTGTAAGTTTTTTCTACACATCCTCTCCAAAGGGACTGGAAACAGCCAGATAGTAGTGGCCATGGTGGTGCAATGTTAGAATGTAGTATTGCAGGCTAACTCACGACTCACTCCAGATGCTCAATTCTGAGCGGCTCAAGGTTAACTCAGCCTTTCATTCTTCTGAGGTCAGTAAAATGAGGAGCCAGATTGTTGGGGACAGTGTGCTGATTCTGTAAACTTTTTAGGGAGGGCTGAAAAGCACTGTGACCATCTGTGTTTCAGATACATGGAAAAAAAATCCTAAAGTATTTCAAGTACCATCTTGCTCTGCATGGATCCATTTTTGAACCATCTATGTTTTATTTGTCTCTTTGTGAAAACAGTGACTTTTACCTGCTGCAATGAATGCACTTGGCTTCCTCTTCACAATACTTGGCAAGGACCTGCAACAAGTCCTCACATGAATCTGAGCACAAGGAGTATTACTGAGGTAATTTACATATCAAGGCATTATCAATTAATAAGTATGTGTGTGTACAATTTACTGCACAGTGGATATGCATGCTTGCCTATGTCCTATCTGTGTTGGTTCAGAACCAAATTATTTACTGCGATAATTACATCTAGTTCACCCTGAACTATTACAGAACAATTACCTGTAAATATTTATTTGTTTTAAGGTGTTTAAAGATGTAGAGAAAGAATGGGAATCCTCTAGCTTCCCCAAAATTGCTGAACTACAACTCCAGCAGTTCCAACCACTGTGGACAAAGTTGGGAGATGATGGGAGCGGTAGATGATCAATAGCTAGAGGAAGCTCCCCGCTTCTGCAAAAGTATAATTGTCCTTTTCATAACAATGTAGCTCAACATCTTCTTCAATGATAACAATTTTATTTTGGCAGATTGCTATTTATTGTTACAGTGGTCATAATTTGATATGACATTATAATCTGTTGCAAGAAACAAGAGGTTTAGGTTTAGGTTTCTTTGGATGTATATGCCGCCCTTCTCCAAAGAACTCAGGGCGGCATACAGCATTAAAAACACACATCACAAAAGTTAAAAAAAAGATTAAACCCAATTCCAAAAAGACCAAACCGATTTTTTTTTAAAAAAAGAAACAGTACATTTAAAATAAATTAACATTAACATTAACATTAACAGGCCAGGCCGGCTTGCTGGGAAAGCCAACTTTTTAGGGCACGTCAGAAGGACCGGAGGTCAGGGATTATGCGGAGCTCTGGGGGCAGCTCATTCCAGAGGGAAGGCGCTCCCACAGAGAAGGCTCTCCCCCTGGGGGTCACCAGCCGACACTGTCTGGCCGACGGCACCCTGAGGAGGCCAACTCTGTGGGATCATACTGGATGGTGGGAGGCTTTGGTGGCAGTAGGTGGTCTCGCAGGTACCCTGGGCCTAAGCCATGGAGCGCTTTAAAGGTCATAATTAATACCTTGAATCGCACTCGGAAAACAACCGGCAACCAGTGCAGGCCGCCTAAAAGGGGTGTGACATGGGAGCACCTAGGTACCCCCATGACAACCTGCGCGGCCGCATTCTGGACCAGCTGAAGCCTCCGGGTGCTCTTCAAGGGCAGCCCCATGTAGAGAGCATTGCAGTAGTCCAGGCGAGAAAGGACGAGGGCATGAGTGACTGTGCACAGAGCATCCCGATCCAAGAAGGGGCGCAACTGGCGTACCAGGCGAACCTGGTAAAAGGCCCCCCTGGTCATGGCCGTCAGGTGTTCTTCTAAACTAAGCCGCGTATCCAGGAGGACTCCCAGATTGCGAGCCTTCTCTGAGGGGGCTAAAATTTCTCCCCCTATCATCAAAGATGGAACAAGATGTACAAATCGGGATGCCGGGAACCACCGCCACTCAGTCTTGGAGGGATTGAGCTTGAGTCTGTTCATTCCCATCCAGATCCGCACAGCCTCCAGGCATCGGGACATCACGTCGAGGGCATCATTTGGGTGGTTTGGGGTAGAGATGAAAAGTTGGGTATCATCAGCATATTGATGATACTGTACCCCAAAACCACGGATGATCTCGCCCAGCGGTTTCATGTATATGTTGAACAGGAGGGGTGAGAGAACCGACCCCTGGGGCACCCCACAAGTGACACGCCTAGGGGTCGATCTCTGCCCTCCAGTCAACACAAACTGCGACCGATCCGACAGGTAAAACGGTGCCCCCCACTCCCCCCCCCCGAGTTGTCGCAGTAGGATACCATGGTCGATGGTATCGAAAGCCACCGAGAGGTCTAATAGGACCAGGACAGAGGAACAGCCCCTGTCCCGGGCCCACCAGAGATCATCGACCAACGCGACCAGTGCCGTCTCCGTGCTGTACCCGGGCCTGAAACCCGACTGAAACGGATCCAGGTAGACAGCTTCATCCAGGTACTGGGGAAGCTGACGTGCTACCACACTCTCGACAACCTTCACTACAAAGCGAAGGTTGGAGACCGGACGATAAGCTGGGTCCAGGGAAGGCTTCTTGAGGAGGGGCCTCACCACCGCCTCCTTCAAGGCGGTGGGAAAGAACCCCTCTCTCAATGAAGCGTTGGTAATCGCCTGGAGCCAGCCTCGTGTCACCTCCTGGGAAGCCGAAACTAACCAAGAGGGACACGGGTCCAGCACACAAGTGGCAGCACTGAGTCCCCCCATAATCCTGTCCATGCCTTCGGGGGTCACAGGGTCAAACCCACCCCAGATAGTCTCCTCAAGAATCATCCCCGTAGGCTCGCCCGAATCTACCCAGTCAGAGTCCAAGCCTGTCAGGATCTGAGCGATTTTATCCTGCAGATACTGAACAAATTCTTCAGCCCTACCCTGCAAGAGGTCTTCCCCAGTTCCTTGGTTAAGTAAGGAGCGGGTCACCCTAAACAGGGCAGCTGGGCGGTTATCTGCGGACATGATAAGAGCGGAAAAATATTGCCATTTTGCCGCTTCTATCGCCACTAAGTAGGATTTAATATAAATTCTTACTAGTGTTCGATCAGATTCGGACCGGCTGGCCCTCCAGCCACTTTCTAGGTGTCTTTTCTGGCGTTTCATCTCCCAGAGCTCCCCGGTAAACCAGGGAGCCATCCGAGATCGACACCGGGTCAGAGGCCGCAAAGGCACAACACGATCCAAAGCCCCAGCGGCAGCTCTATCCCAGGCTCCCACTAGGGCTTCGGTCGAGTTGTGAGCAAGGGATTCAGGAAAAGTCCCAAGCTCCATCAGGAACCTTTCGGGGTCCATCAGGTGCCTGAGGCAGAACCATCTAGTCGGTTCCCCCTCCCTGCGGCGAGGGGTAGCGGTATGGAAGTCAAGCCTGATGAGGAAATGATCAGACCATGACAAGGGTTGAATAGAAATATCCCCTAAATCTAGATCATTCATCCACTGCCCAGAGACAAAAATCAGGTCGAGCGTGTGTCCCCCATTATGGGTGGGGTCTTGAATTAACTGAGTTAGGTCCATAGCTGTCATGGAAGCCATGAACTCCCGAGCTGACTCGGATGTCTCGCCAATGGAGGGCGGATTGAAATCCCCCAGGACCATGAGCCTGGGGAAATCAACCGCCAATCCAGCTAATATATCCAGCAGCTCTGGCAGGGCCAATGAAACATAGCAGGGAGAAAAGGTATGTAACAAAAAGGCCCACCTGAGCTCCAAGGCCCCACTTCACAAAGAGGGACTCACACCCGCCTATCTGAGGCACAGTGACCTCATGAGGTCTGAGACTTTCCCTAATAACCACCGCTACCCCCCCGCCTGCCCTGGGCTCTCGGCTGGTGAAACACCCGGAAGCCTGGTGGGGATTCCCCTTCTCACTTAATGTAGAGGATTTCCCTTCTCACTTAATGTAGAAAGAGTACATCTGAAGCCAGGGTGAAATGAGGAAGCAGTTGGAAAATGTTTATCTTTGTTGGGACATCCAGTTCAAGAGAGGAGTTTCTCAACCCATAAGATAATTTTCTTCTGGTATTATGAGAATGCAAATGTGCAGTGATGTGCAATTGTGGACAGGAAGATAACAATCAAAGAAAGTGTACAGTAAAGGGGTGTTATACCAACTTGAATGTAGAGATTTCATATCATAGTCCTGTCCTTCTGGGAAGCAGTTTAACCTACTTATTTAAGTATGCAAACAAGACAGGGCAATTTAATTTCACCATCAAGGAGATTAGAGGCAAGTGCCTGATCAGTGCTGCACACTATGACACCTGGAATACTGCATCCAGTTTTCATCAGCACATTACAAAAAAGATGTTGAGACTTTGGGAAAAATGCAGAGAAGGATGACTAACATGATTAAAGGCCTGGAGATAAAAGCATATGAAGAACGGTTGCAGGAACAGGGTCTGGCTAGTCTAGAGAAAAGAAGGACTAGGGGTGACATGATAGCAGTGTTCCAGTACTTGAGGTCTGCCACAAAGAGGAGGGGGTCAACCTATTTTCCAAAGCACCAGGAGGAAAGACAAGAAACAACAGATGGAAACTAACCAAGGAGAGAAGCAACCTGGAATTAAGGAGAAACTTCCTAACAGTGAGAACAATTAACTAGTGGAACAGCTTGACTTCAGATGTTGTGGATGCTTCATCACTGAAGGTTTTTAAGAAGAGACTGGGCAGCCATTTGTCTGAAATGGTATATGCTTGCATAGGGGGTTGGATTAGAAGACCTCCAAGGTTCTTTCCAACTCTATTCTGATTAGATTAAAGAAAGGCAAGAGGAGGAAGGAACACAGATTGGAGGCCTGCCAGATTATCTTGTTTGCTCCCTCTGATCCATTGGCATCCATCTGGCCTTCAATGAGGAACAAGCAAAAGAACTCCCCATAATTGGTGAAGAGCAAAACAACTATCAGATTAAAGAAGGAGAACCCAAAGGTGCTTTTTCAAGAGTCAACTGGACTTTGTGGTTTTTTCTTTGAAGGCATTTCTCTTCTCATCCAAGAAGCTTCTTCAACTCTGACTGGATGGTGGGGAATGGAATATCATATAGACTTTCTAAATGAATAGAAGTAGACCTGTTACCCCAGCAGAGATCCACTGTTCTGCCATACAAAGAACATAGGTTTCTCTTTGCAAAGGTATTCTTTCACACACATCTGGCAGTATGCTGAAACTTTGGAAATGGCACTGCCTTGGTTGCAAAATACTGTTTAAGTGAGGAGATATTGACCTTTGATTAAAAGCAAAAGATGTTTTTATTTCTTCATTACTATGAGGAGCTGCTGGAAAACTCAAGTCATTCTAAACATAAAGTTTGGATATAAATACCTACTTCTGGGTAAACTAGAAAAATATGGGATAGACAGCATCACCACCAGATGCATTTGTAACTGGCTGACAAACTCTACTGAATAAGTAGTCCTTAATGGTACTACATCTACATGGAAGGAAGGAAGCAGTGGGGTACCACAAGGTTCTGTCTTAGGCCCAGTACTCTTCAATATCTTCATAAATGACTTAAATGGCAGGAATAGCCAACACCTCAATTGCATTTTAATTCTCCAATCTTCCCCCACCCCAGTTCAGATTTCCCTGATGTCCATACACAGGATATAGAACATCTACACACTCCCATTAAAATGCCAGGTTTTTGAGATGTAAAATAAAATCATCCAAAGATAAATCATTTCAGGATTTTGTTTCTACTTTTAATATAACATATAAACCATACAACTGAACAGGAAAAACAAACCTTATAGAGGGGAAAATAGCAAACAAACAAACAAACAATAACTAACTAAATAAAGTGATTGCATAAATGTGCACACCCCTTTATAACTAGGGATGTGGCTGTGTTAGGAATTAACCAATCACATTCACACATTTTACCAGGGGTGTGTAGACTTTTGATAGACATTGTACTTCTGAGTTCAAGCAGGCCAGCTAGCTGCCATCATGTTTTGAGGCATGAAATTTGTTAAATAAGAGTCTCTCAAGTGACATGTTCCTAAAGATACCAAGGAGGGGAAATTGACTTGAAGAACTCCTTTCTAAGAGTCATACTTTTGTATCCGGCATAGTCTAGTTTAATGAAAAGAAAGACTAGGAGTAGCATGATAGCAGTGTTCCGATATCTCAGGGGCTGCCACAAAGAAGAGGGAGTCCAGCTATTCTCCAAAGCACCTGAGGGCAGGACAAGAAGCAATGGATGGAGCTGATCAAGGAGAGAGGCAGCCTAGAGCTGAGGAGAGATTTTCTGACAGTTGGAGCGGTTGACCGGTGGAATGGCTTGCCTTCAGAGGTTGTGGGTTCTCTAACACTGGAGGATTTTGGGAGGAGATTGGATAGCTGTTTGTCTTGAGTAGTGTAGGGTTTCCTGCCTGGGCAGGGGGTTGGACTGGAAGACCTCCAAAGTCTCTTCCAACTCTGTTATTCTGCTATCTGTTATTGATATTTCTCATAATTCCTCTCTCTCCTTGGTACAGGATGATAGTTGATAGTGGGGGTTGGGAGGATAGGAGCAGTGTTATTTCTGGTGGTGAATAAAGGTTAGTGCTGCTTGTCCAGGCAGATGCCTAAATGGAAACTCCAGATCTCGCTGTAGGTTGCCGTGTTCCTTCTTCTTGGTTTCTCCCCCTGGTTTCTACATGGAGAGAACTGCCAGATGGCATGTGCATTCTGTTCCAGGTCTGTGCAAAGGGAATCCTGGTTGTTTTGCTGGTGGCATGCGGTGATTTGGTGCTGCAACCTGTATTCAGGCTGTAATTAGGGAGGGGTGGAACAAGGGCTGCTCTGGTGCTTCTCTCAGTGGTAGGAGAATGGCATGCAGTCTCCATGACCTGTGGAACCACATTAATGTACCATACAGTCCCAGCAGTATTGCAACATCCTCCTAATAAGACGTTCCAGTTATTAACTTTGCAAGCTCACACGAGTGCTTTTGCTGCCTCTCAGGGAGATCATGAATAAGGACTTAGATATCCATTTGTTTATTTTTGCTATTTAAATTTGAATTTAAAGTTTGAGAATAGCATAAACCATAACTCTTTGCCCTCTTGCTTCTTCAGCTTCAGACCAGGGGAAAGTGTACTTTGAATGTAAATTCAGAGATACAGCAGTCTGTAATGGGCTGTGAGAATAATCTTGGAAGACGGAAGAGCCTCAGCAGGGATGTTTCAGTCCACAGAAGGAACGGAGGTAGAAAGCATCTCAGAAGGGACACTCCCTGATTATTGAAAAGTAAAGATAAGGGAAGGGAAAAATACTTTCAGATTTGCAAAATGCTGTCACTATAACCTTACAATAAACATAGTATTAGGATTCAGGGTTTGAGTTTCTACCTGGACTACCTTGATAAGACTTACCAATGGGTTTAGTAAAGGGCAGAAGGAATAACCATGCAGAACAGGAAGAAGAGCTAAAACCAAGACAATAGTCAGATAAAAGAAATCTGAATTTGGGGTAGAAATGTAATTTGGATAAGCAGACATGACTCTCTCTAGTTGTCAAGGAGACAAAGGGTGGAAAGGCGGAATTGCATTCATGCTTGCAAGATTCTGCTATTCTAATTCTATAATAAAACAATAATCATGGTGTTGGCCTCCAGGTTTGGTCTACTTTCAAGGGCTGTCAGGTCTTGAGGAGCTGCTCAAAGATTCCACCATCAGAAAACTTTTTAATTTTTACTCATGATATGGTTTCTGTTTCATAATCTTAAAACAGGATTACTGAAACTCGAGAGAGAACATACTTGACCTCAAAGCTGAGCTTTCTACATCATCATCATTTTAGACTATCTACCCAAGATGCTCTGTTTTTCTCCTTTTCCTTTCATTTAGTTATTTATGCCCTATATTATTATGCCTGCAGCTATGTATTAAGTTCATTTAACTGATTTTAACTTGTTTTTTTAAGGGAAGCTCAGTCTGAGTTTCTAACAATGCAAATGCAGGTTAGTAAGTGTGTGTGTGTGTGTGTGTGTGTGTGTGTGAGAGAGAGAGAGAGAGAGAGAGAGAGAGAGAGAGAGAGAGAGAGAGAGAGGAGGAGGAGGAGGAGGAGGAGGAGGAGGAGGAGGAGGAGGAGGAGGAGGAGGAGGAGGAGGAGGGCAGGCAGGCAGGCAGGCAGGCAGGCAGGCAGGCAGGCAGGCAGGCAGGCAGAGAGTATAGGTAGCAAAACAGTCCTAAGGGCATAGGTGTGGTGTTAATTTTCAGTTAGAATTCTGAAAAGGATGACTCTGAACAGCATGGTTATAACAGAATATAAAGCTGTATTCACTTATGCTTTGGACTTAACATTTGCAGTTGAGTTAATATCTGTTACTCTTAAGCAGGCTCATTCACACAGCTTCTGGGTTTTCAGTAGTCTGTGTTGAACCATTCAGATTTCCATATGAATTTCATGAATTAAAAAAAAATCCTGGCTAATGAGGGCCCAGTAAGGGTCCCGTTGATCAAGGAATAATTCCACAATTTATAGAACGCTTTGCTTGATCTAACTCTATTTTCCAAGCTTAGTTGACATAAGAAAAGAATGTAGTGTCTGTAACAAATGGGTGTAGAAAGGAAATATCATTTGTTATATACTCATAGATGAAGCTCTGGAAGTTGGCTTGAGTATCTATAGCCGTGATGGCGAACCTATGGCACGCGTGCCACAAGTGGCACGCGGAGCCATTTGTCAGGGCACACGAGGCGCTGCCCTGTTAGCTGAATTCACCTTTTTAAAAGCTATTTTTCGCCTTCCCCAGGCTCCAGAGGCTTTATAGGAGCCTGGGGAGGGCGAAAAGAGCCTCCCCCCCCCGGAGGCTTCAGGGACCGTCTTGTGGCACGCGAGCCAAAAAAGGTTCGCCATCACTGATCTATAGAATCTGTTCCAAATTAAGTCACTACCTAGTGCTTTTTGTTCCCAATAAAGAAAATTCTCAGTCCTCAAGGTCACGGTTGTCCCAAAGGTGCTTGTTCAAAAGGCAACTGGACTTTCTCTGTTTTTGCTTGAAGACATTTTGCTTCTCATCCAAGAAGTTTCTTCAGTTCACTGAGGTTCAGTTCATTGAATTGAAAATGTTTCTTTAGATGAGAAGCAAAATATCTTCAAGCAAAAACAAAGGAAGTCCAGTTGCTTTTTGAAAAAAGTGCCTTTGCTTTTTGCTTTCTGCTTCAGAAAATGCATGTCTATAAATTGTACCCATTAGAAGTTTTAGTACTATGGGTGAGGGATAGAGGGGCTGGCAGTGAAGCTCCTGGTAGTAGAATCCAAAAGCAAAGGATGAAAGCTGGGATTTGTGTGAGGGGAGGTGGGAAGTAGTTGTGTCCAGTGCATGTTGGGGAAAATTGTTTTATAGTTGGCCAATGAGGAATGCTAACAAATTTCATTGTAAACTGCCTTAAAATACTTTCATCTCAGTGAAAACGTTAAGTAACATTACTTGGTTGAAAAATTGTAATTGATAAACTTTGTGGAAATAGCAAAAGCTGGTCTCTTTAGTTTTCTCTATGAATATATTGGAAACTACTGATATTCCATAAAGCTAATTCTAGCCAAAACATTATCCAGCATGTTATCTAAAGAAAATACATCATTATAATAAACTTGTCTTGAATCCCAATAAATATCTGAGGTTTTTCATATGGTATACATAAAACATATTTCAGAAAAAAAATAATGTTGGGTTCTTTTAAGGAATGAAGTATACTACTAGGATTAGAAATTAGAGACATGGAAAGAGAGAAGACACAGAGAGAAAGAATTGTATTTCTTTCCCAAGTGTGTTAAATTGGTTCCAAAAAGCATCTGAATATATCTGTAGAAGTCACAATTCAATTATTCAATGCTTGAATTTTGGTTGGGTGAATTTTTATTGGCTTTTTTTACTAATGTGATTTCAGTAGTTTAATTCATATAAGCCTAGGAATTTTTGTTTGGTGGTCATTAAGTTGTTGACAGCCAGTTTCATGTAATGGTTATGGTGCTGGACCAGAAACTGAGAAACCATGAATTCTGGTCATAAAAAAGGGCTGAGTGAATTGGGGTCACTCTTTCACTTTCAGCCTAACCCACCTCATGGATGAGTTGTTGTGAGACTGTTGTTGTGGGAGACAGGAGGCACAGGTATTATGTATACCTCTTTGAGATGCACAAATAAAGCAAGATATCAATCTAAAAAGAAAAAGAAATGGCTTTGCAGCCAGCAAAATTAATGTCTGTTGTTGGACTTCAATGTTCTTATTCCAGCGTATTTCTCAGTTTGAACTCTCTTTATTTGAACATATATTCTACTGATTTTTAAAAGGAACTTATTTTGAAGGAAGTCTGTTGAATTAAACCTAGGGATTTTTCCTCCCCTGTTAAACAATAGGTCTTCAGCATTCCTCAGGTTTAAAGATTAATATGAATCAATTCTGTGGACCACACACATTGGCCCTGTGGGCCACTAAAGTTATAATAGAAGCCTGTAGTTTGCTAATCGGAGGCATCTTTTTTGCTGTGTTTTATACACAGCCATGTATTTACGATCAATCATTCTTACAGTTGCATTAGCCGAAAAAGTCCCACTGGCATCCCAGAGAGAGATTGGTGATACTGTGTTATCATTATTCAAGGAAGCACTGAAACAGTGTCCATGCTACACCTGAACCATTTTTTTGTTTTGAAATGAAAAAGCCCAAAGCGCTGAACAGTTCATGAACTTTCATTTGTAGAATCTAAATAAAAGATCAGGTGAATGACAGCTGGGAAAGATTTGGAAAGAGAAACATGGAGAAATGTGCAACATTGGGACCCTTCCTTCTGCCACAATCCTCTTACCTGCATGTATATATGGAGGTAGAAGAGGGACTAGGTGTCAGTTTGGTGTAGTGGCATCAGGCTAGCAACTGGGAGACTGAATTCTAGTCCTGCTTTAGGCACAAAGCCAGCTGGGTCACCTCTGGCCAGTCACCCTTTCTCAGCCTTAGGAAGGAGGCAAGAGCAAATCACTTCTGAAAAACCTTGTCAAGAAAAATGCAGGGGATGTTTTACAGGTGGCATCTACCTCCGATGAGAATAGCAAGAATGTTCAAGAACAAATTGGAAAAGTGTTGGAAATGTCAGCAGATACCGGGTTCATATTACCATATGTGGTGGACTTGCATAGAAGCTAAAGGATATTGGACTGAAATCCACACTTGGTTGGAGAAAATGATACAAAAACATATAGACTTTAAACCAAATATCTTTTTATTGGGAATCATACTGGAAACATACAATAGAGAACTGAAATATTTGATTGTAAATGTGCTAACAGCAGCTAGAATTGTATTTTCTAAAAATTGGAGAAACAAGAAAATACCAATGCAGGAGGAAGTTATTCATAAAATAACGGAATGTGTTAAATGAGTAAATCAGTGACGTGCAGTCAGGGGAGGCAGGGGAGGCGGAGCCTCACCACTCTCATCATGAAAATAAAAAAGAATTACTCCAGGAAGCCATGAAAGTGGCTGGGAGAGGCGCGCGGCTTGGTTTAGCCTCCCTGGACATCTCAGCAGCAGCCCCAAGTGTGCCGATCTCGCCATTTTTTACATCGGGCGAGCCCAGGATCCTTGCAAGGGGAATGGGACGTGTGCAGGAGGCTCCTCAGCTCCAGCCTCAATCAGCGCAGCCGCGGTCCCCTTCATCTTGCCTCAGGAAGGAGGGGAATGGGACCACGTGTGCAGGGGAAGGGGATCGCGGCTCTGCTAATCTGAGGCTGTGCGCTGAGGAGCCTCCTGCACACGTGGTCCCATTCCCCTTGCAAGGATCCCGGGCTCGCCCAATGCAAAAAATGCCTGGGTACCGTGTTTCCCCGAAAATACAACCTGTCCCGCGCTCACTGACCTAGCGTTATCCCGAAAGCGCCAAGTTACAGGAGCCGGGGGTGGGGGGAGCGCTCACATTGCTTGCCGCCTTCGGTATACCGCTAGGTTGGCGAGTGGCGTTCTGTCCGGCCAGAGGGGAGAGTTGCCGGGCGGCTGCTCTCTTGTGAACTGGCTCCCGAAGAGCCGGGCACAGCCTCAGGGGCGAAGCAGCCATGAGGTAACTATGCTCATGAGCAGCTGCCCGGCAAATCCCCTCTCCAGCCGGGAAAAGCGCCATTCACTGACCTGAGCAGCCGCCCGGCAAATCCCCTCTCCAGCCGGGAAAAGCGCCATTCACCAAGCCCTTGCGCAGCTCTCCCAGGCCACCGCCGCTGGCTGCCGCCGCCCGCCGCCACCCGCCGCCGCCCCGCTCCGCTCCGCACATAACTTCCAAACTCCAAAACTTCCAGCATCGCCCGCTCTAGGAGTGCTCTCTATGGTGGGCCGGCTGCTGGAAGACTCTCTGGAAAACTCTCTGTCTGGCAGCCGGCCCACCATAGAGAGCACTCCTAGAGCGGCCGATGCTGGAAGTTTTGGAGTTTGGAAGTTATGCGCGGAGCGGGGCAGCGGCGGGCAGCGGCGGGCAGCAGCAGCCAGCGGCGGTGGCCTGGGAGAGCTGCACAAGGGCTTGGTGAATGGCGCTTTTCCTGGCTGGAGAGGGGATTTGCGGGGCGGCTGCTCAGGTCAGTGAATGGCGCTTTTCCCGGCTGGAGAGGGGATTTGCGGGGCGGCTGCTCAGGTCAGTGAATGGCGCTTTTCCCGGCTGGAGAGGGGATTTGCTGGGCGGCTGCTCATGAGCATAGTTACCTCATGGCTGCTTCGCCCCTGAGGCTGTGCCCGGCTCTTCGGGAGCCAGTTCACAAGAGAGCAGCCGCCCGGCAACTGTCCCCTCTGGCCGGACAGAACGCCACTCCCCAACCTAGCGGTATACCAAAGGCGGCAAGCAACGTGAGTGCTCCCCCCACCCCCAGCTCCTGTAACATGGCGCTTTCGGGATAACGCTAGGTCAGTGAGCACGGGACAGGTTGTATTTTCTGGGAAACACGGTATTTTTTGCATCGGGTGAGCCCAGGATCCTTGCAAGGGGAATGGGACCACGTGTGCAGGCGGCTCCTCAGCGCACAGCCTCAGATTAGCAGAGCCGCAATCCCCTTCCCCTGCATACGTGGTCCCATTCCCCTCCTTCCTGAGGCAAGATGAAGGGGACCGCGGCTGTGCTGATTGAGGCTGGAGCTGAAGAAACTTCTCCGTTTGGGCTGCGCCCCTGCGATCGGAGCAACCACGTGGTTTGATGACGTCACCAGCCTCACCAGTCATAAACGTCACCGCACGTCACTGGAGTAAATTGACATTTGAAATTAGAGAACAAGAAGATAAACAATTTTATAGGATATGGGATTTATTTTATTCATAGTTAGATTAAAAAAATATGGAAATGAAAGCTACCAGAGAATGTGGTAAATATAAGAACAATTGAATGATATAGAATATAACATTAAAATATTTTACTACTGGAGATATTTGAGATGATGTATTGAACTGCTATGGTGTAAATGACCCCAATACTTAATATATCTTGTGGAAAATGAAGAATAATGGTGACAGTCAAATAAATGAGGAACAATAATAGTAATGTATAAAAATAGATTTGATTTGATAATATGTGATTTTATATGAATTGGAAGTGATGTCTATGGAAGTGATACACAGAAACCTTGTAACCAACCAACACACTGTTTGTAATGGAAGATGGCTTTATGTTTTTTGTTTTGTTTGTTTGTGTTTGTCTAAAAATAAAAACTTTTCAAAAAAAATGCAGGGAATAGTCCAAGCAATCTCCATGAACTGGACATGGTTGAATAAAAGGAAAAAAAAGAAAAGAAGAGAAGAGAAGAGAGACCAAAGAAAGTTGCTTCGAATTTTGCACCTTAAGTGATTGTTTTAAGGCCAGATAGTCAGCATCGGGAATGAAATAAGACAATGTATTTCAAACTTGGCAACTTGAAGATATGTAGACATCAACTCCCAGAATTCTGAATTGAAAAATACTGGAATAAAGCATCAGTCTTTTTCGAAAAGAACCCAAAGGACTTCCTACATATCAATAGACATTTCAGAAGGAGCAGCCTCACAGATAGGAATGAGAAAACTTCTTGCCTGGTTGAAATGTATTTATCCATTTTTATTGCTGCATTTATATCTGTCTTTTTGTACAAGGCAATTCTCTCCTTTGATTCTCATCATTAGACCTGTGACATGTGTTAAGCCACATGAGAGTGCCTGGCCAAATAGCATTTTGTGAGCTCCTTGGTTGAGAATGATCCTCTTGCTTTGAGCTCAACAACTTAATCCCTATTTGCATAGGCTTTCTAATTCTTTTTTTGCACTCACATTGTTGCATACATAGCTAGACTGTGCACAACACCTAATGAACACTTTCATGATGCCCCAACTAAATGCAAATCCCTTGGATGATTCAGCATAGAAAAGTTATTTCATGTCTAGAAAAGTGGACATCAGCAACTACTCCAACATATTCAAAGGAACTGCCTAAATAATATCTGACTGTGTCAAAGTAGAGAATAAATCCAAACATATTACTTGAGTAAGCTTCCTAAGTATCTTTATATTACAAAAATACCAGAAGAATTAAAATACAGTGAACACTGAATAATGCTCATCTCTAAACCTGTCAAAATTATTCTTGCAACCCAGTGACAGCTTCAATTTAATTCAATTTATTGAAAAATGAGACAGGACATCAAACTCATGTATTACTAAAATGAGATTAAGAATAGTTATTTCTGGCTTTTATATAACCAGTGATGTGCAGTGAGGTTTATGCCTGGTGAGGCACTGACACAGTGGTGGGTTTCAAATATTTTTAGACTTGTGGACTTCAACTCCAGAATTCCACAGCCAGGCATGCTCAGTTCCAATTTAAAACAACAGCATTTGTTTCTCTCTCCCTTCCTCCCCCTCTCTCAAACACACACACACACACACACACACACACACACACAGAAGTTGGATTGGACTATCTCTCCTACCCCCTTCCCTCTCTCTCTCACTCACTCTCAAACAAACATACACACACAAACACAAAAGTTGGATTGGATATCTTTCCCAGTGGCTTGAAAGCAGCTCCTCTGCCATCCCCCCATTCCCCTGCTGCCTTCCTCAAACACCTCCACCATTGCAAATGCAGCCTGCTGTCTGGGTGGGAAATGCCTGGAATGCAATAAAGCCCACCTACTCACCTCCTGCTGGCAGGCTGGGGTGAGTGGAGAGGCAGAGAAGCCGGAGGGGAACCGATCCGAGCCTTCCAAAAGAAAGAGGCTGGGGGGAAATGTGTGTGCTACAGCATGGCTCTTTGCCTGGCTTCCATGGATGACTCTGCTTAACTGTTAAAAAAAGCCTCTAAAAGCTTCATGTCTTTTTCTGATTTTTGTTATTGCATCATCATGGGAGAGTCAGCTGAATACCTGCCAACACATTAGGATAAAAATAGAAATGTGGTTATGCAATGCAATGAAGCATGGAAAAGAGCTTCTAAACTCCACCAAGTAAGATACATTTTATTTCTTAAACCCTAGAGAGGCAATGAATGCAGAGCTTAAACAATGTTTGGCACCGTATGGGCAATCTTTCCAGATTCACAAGCCAAAGTTGAGATATATGTCGAAATAATGAATCGAATTGTCTCATAATTTGCTAATGGATGTACTGTATAAAATGCAAGCACAGACAAGACCATAAATTTTCTTACCACTTGTATAGCAGCTTAAGTACCCCATTGTTCTTATCTATTCATGTCTACTTCTTATCATATCTACTCATAAATATAAGTCCTGAACCATATGATTTTTCAAACTGAGAGATGAATCATAGAAATACTTTTTTATAGTGAGTTTTGGAGATCTGAAAACATTTATTCTTACTGAAACTATCACTCCTAGCAAATTATTAAAATACAATTGTAAAAAAAAATATAACTTGTCATTTAATTATACAATAATCTGAACTATATTGTTTGTTTCTTGTGAACTGGATCAAGAGCTCATTGGCCATTAGGATAAGTGACCAGACGTCCTGCTATTGGTGGGACAGGCCCGATTTTTAATAATTTGTCCCACGTCCCGCGGCATTTTTAAAAAGTCCCAATTTTTGGTAAGGTGCGTGGCCGCGCATGTGGCAAGAAAACACTGCGCAGCAGTTTGCAACTGCCGTGCAGTGATTTCTACTGTCACAGGCTCTGGAAGCTGGGGAGGTCCTTTGCAGGCGGCTAGAACTGGCCACCCCCAAAGGACCTCCCCAGACTTGTTTTGATGAATGCGAGGCAACTGACGGTAGTTTGCGCCGGCCGCGCCCACTCAAACTATTGTCAGTCGCCCCGTGTTCAGCAAAGCAAGCCTGGGGATGTCCCTTTTGGGCAGCCAGTCCTAGGCGCTTGCACCTGACTCTGCGGCTGAAGTGAACCCCCAAAGCCCCTGCAGCCACTAGATTAACTGCTGCTGCCGCCTCCTCCTCTTCCTCCTCCTCCAACAGCGCCACCATATTTGCTGCCTGGTGCTGCGGCTGAGGTGAAGCCACCAAAGCTCCTGCTGGTGCCCCTGCCCGTAGCAGTGGTGCCTCCCCCTCCGCTCGGAGCACCTGAGCTGGGCCCCGCGTTACCCCTGTCCACTCCTCCTCCTCCATGCTCCTGGTGGCAGAGGGGGCTCGTCGGCATCTTCAGCAGCAGCCCTGCCCCCGGCTAAAAAACCCAAAGATGGAGCAGATCCACGTAGATGATGTCGCCGCAACATGACTGGAGGAGGAATTCTGGGATTTGAAGTCCACAAGTCTTAAAGGTTTGAAGACCCCTGGACTTTTTTTCCCTAAAGGGTTAGGGGTGCAAAGATATAGACCAAATTTCTAATCAAGAGCCCCCCCCACACCCTCCCCCCGGTCAATGGTGTCCTGCTTTACCAATGTTAAAATCTGGTTACCGTACATTAGGAGGTTTTTAAACTCTTGACTTTACACATTTTTCTGAGGCTTGTCAGTATCTACACTATGCAATAAGTCGACATTATTAATCCAACCATGGGATAGTCCAAATTCAAAAGCAAATGTTTCATTAAAATATTATTTTACTTTCCATTCAATTAAGCACATCCCTTCTCTCTCATTTCACAATGGTTTGCTTGAAATTTTCTTTTCACAGATTATAGATTGTCCATGTGCCATCATTATTGCAGTAAATTTGGAACAGTGGTTAAGGCATCTGGCTGGAAACTGGGAGATTGTGAGTTCCAATCCCACCTTACAGCTGGGTGATTTTGGCCAGTCATACCCTATTAGCCCTAGGAAAGAGGTAAGGGCAAACACCTCCATAAATCTTGCCAAGAAAATTGCAGGGACTTGTCCAGGCAATTGCTAGGAGTTAACAATGACTCAAAGCTATGCATGAATGCGCCATTGTTATTTTATTGATTCTTAGCAACCACACTGATAGATTTTCTCCTTGACAGTTTATTCCTAACCTGTATTTACAGGTCTTCCAATGGTACACCCAATAAGATTTTGAAAATAATATTCCTTGCATCCACTATTTGGCTGGATGATGATTGCATAGATCTATTTTGTTTTTTAGATACATACAGTATCTGCAAAATTATATTCAACTAAATGCTGTGCAAAACGTTTCTGCACTTGCCTTATTTTGAGACCATTATCATATTTCAAAAGCATTGAGAGCCTTACAATAGAGATCTTTAAACTGTCTGTAGCATATGGAAAAGCAACATAACAGTATTTTTCAGAATATAAGATGCACCTTCCCCCCCCAAAGAGGGTGAAAATGTGGGTGTGTCTTATACACCAAATGTAGCCCTACTCACTCTCACCAGAGGCCAAAAATGCAAGGCAGCGATGGTCTGTGGCAATCCCTGCAGCCTCTAACAGCTGATTGGGGTATTCCGGCAGTCCGATCCATCTGCCAATCTGCTGTACTGAATCAGGCTGCAGTAAGTGCTGAAGCTGACCTGGTTGGTCAGAGTTTGCAGCAGCAATCACATTCAGAAAGCACAGTAACTGATTTAGCAGGATTCAAAATAATAATAATATACAATACATTACCAAAAGCAGGTTTTCCAAGGTAGCAGTAAATACAAGCAAAACACATGCAGTTTCACTTTCAGTTCTCATCTAAGCCAGGCTCCTTCCTGTCTCCTCCTTGCTCACACAGCAAATTTCAGAGTCCAAATAGCCCTCATTGGCTGACTTAGTTGCTATGCCTATTCATTGGCTGACTTTGTTACCATGTGTCAGCTGAATACTATGGATGCTGGTAGGCAGAGGCAGAATTTTATTTCTCCTTATTTTTCAAAAACTAAGGTGCGTCTTATACTCCAGAGAATTTTATACTCTGAAAATATGATAATTGTGAATAAGCTGGCACTTATTTTATTCACTTACTTATCAAATTTGTATGGCCACCCAACTCACAAACATTGACTCTGGGCAGTGTACAACTTTAATTTTAAAAAATTAATAAATATATAAAACATACTGAAAACTATTAAAAGGTTTGTTCATTGTATTTCTCCTCCTAGTTACAATTAATTATAGTTCTCCTCTACACAGGCATGCAGTGAAATTAAAACTTGGAATATTTAGAACTTCTTTAATGCTGGCCACTGATATCAAATAAGATCACATGTGAATTACAATGATTTGGTGGTTTTCTTGGCCTGATTACTCCTTGAAAGAAGAGAGATGTAGAAGAAGAAAACTATATTGAAAGAAAGTAATGGCAAATGGTTTATAATTTTTGCCAAAGATTCCAAATGTGAGCATTTCTTTATAGCCTTCTGGAGCTGAGCTCTAATTAAGGCTGTCTTTAATCTTTCTTTTTTAAATTCCCAACTTGAAAAATGGACCCTTTAAACATTTAATACATAGCAATACCTATGTGCCTTCACTTGCTGGTCATGCGCTACAAGTTCTGGGACTTGTAAATCATTTGAGTAAACTGAATTTTTTTTATTTGACATGGAATTTTTGCTTAAAAAATTTACTGGGTGTACTTCATATCAATTGAAGATGCTCTACTTCTTTCTTACCAATAAAATAGATCTGAAGCACAGTGGAACCCCTCCTGACCTAAGGCTAGAGCAGAAGTTTGTGGGGAGGCCCCAAACATGTTCTCTGCTCAATGGATGGCCATCAACAAGAAACGGACAAGGAGACAAATCAATGTCTCTGAGGCATGACTTTCAAAATGTCAGAACATTTTCAGACATTTGGAGACTTTTGTTCACCCTGGGGATCCATCACAACTTAATGCTAGATCACCTCTTCTGAATACAGAAAGTCTTACAATCAATCCCTGGCTTGTCTACGAGTACAGAAAAATGTGCCTAGAAAGTCCATGAGTAAACAGTACTGGAATGGATGAATTAATAAATGTCCTCCTTAGTGTAAGGCAGCTTCTGTATTCTTCTGTTTAAACCAAAGGCAAGCCAACTTATGATTGTCACACTACTAGGGGGGAAATTTTGCATGTAGTTCAGTACAGTGGTGGGTTGCTAGCTGGTTTACTACTGGTTAGTTGAGCTTGCGCACGCACACAACGCTTCTGCGCATGCGCAGAAGCATCCGGGCGGGTGGGCGGAACCTCCTGCTGCAGTTCAGCCGAACCAGGCCAAACCAGGAGCAACCCACATCTGGTTCAGTAGCAACAGGTAACATGAAATTAGAACGGTATATGGGCACGACTACATTTTATGAGGATGATGTTACTGATGATTGAAAGTATTTGTTGTGAAAGATGGTTCCCAGAAAGGAAGAGTTACAATACAATACAATACAATACAATAATAGAGTTGCAAGGGACCTTGGAGGTCTTCTAGTCCAACCCCCTGCCTAGGCAGGAAACCCTATACTGAGTTGGGGTGATGGACTATAATGACATGGCAGTTTCTCAGGAAAGAAGGAAGCACATTCTGGGAAGGAAAAGGAGACAACGGGCAGCCCACCCAGTCCAGAGCTGGATAGGAGACAGAGGAAGAGAGCAAAGATGACCATTCCCTAGAATCTCCCAAGGTATATCCCATTAGGCTGGGAGAGATAAGGTTTTCGTTTGGCAAGACTCTGTCTGTTGGATGTAAGCAAATAAAGAACTGAACTCTGACTGAATTGCTCCATAACATTCTTGAGCTTAGTCTAAGAGTAATTGATTTTGCAATCTTTCGAATTGCTTATATATATTATTCCTGTCTTTAATTGTTTGGCAAAGTGGTGCTAAAACAATGGCGATATAATTTAATATGATTGGGGGGAGGAGGGGCAAGGAACAAATTTATGTGACTGACAACAATGAATACAAGTTCTTTGAACTCCAAAGTTCCACCTCCAGAACTGGAAAAATAGTACCAGGAACATTGAGAGAACATCTGGAATCCATAGTTGCATCCCTGCTTTCATTCTCATAGGGGAACATAGGAGAATATCTGACATTAATTTTGCAGTTGATTGAGATACACTGTTTTCTTTAACCCTTTAGTTCTACTTTAGGCTGCTTTAGAAACTGCTTTTTGTGTTTCTTAAAGAGCAGCATCAACACTTTCCACATTTGATACATCTGTGCTTAGGGTGCATTTAATAATAATGATAATAATAATTTATTAAATTTCTAGACCGCCCCCTCTCCCCGGAGGGACTCGGGGCGGTGTACAGGAATAAATTTAAAAACATACAAACAATCATATACATAGCTAAAAATCAAATTAAACAACCCCTGTACGAATTTATAAAAATTAAAAACATTAAAAACAGACCATAAACCAATCCTAAGAATTTAGAAATAAAACTGAGGTGGGAAGATGGAATTAGGTCAAGCCGGCTAGCTGGAATAGGTGGGTTTTAAGTTTCTGACGGAAGGAGCGGAGATCCGTAGTCATTCTAATGTCGGGGGGAAGGTCATTCTAGAGGGTCGGGCCCATCACAGAGAAGGCCCTTCCCCTAGGCGCCACCTGCTGGCACAGCCTAGTGGACGGCACCCGGAGGAGTCCCTCTCTGTGTGAGCGAATCGGCTGAAGGGATGTATGGGGCATTTAATCTCCGAAATAATAAATATAAAGTTGTTTCACTTCTGGTTAAGCGTAATTATTGTTACCAACTGTGATGTGTACTGGAAACATTCCTTTCCACATACTTGATTGAAATGAAAAGTGAATTCCTGATTTGAACATTTATTAATTAATTTATTTTTATTTATTAGATTTATGTGCTGCCCATCTCATCTAGATGTGGTGTGATGGTGTTATGCAGAAACTAATGAAATATTGTGAGACTATTTGAGGTGCTCTCAACTGAATACATTTTATACGCCTCAAAAGTTGGTTGAGTTGGAATTGCAAAATTGTGAGAGGACCTTTCCAATTGCTAGCAGAGCTTGCTGAATGATGGCATCAATTTTTGTAGTTTTTGAATCTTCTGGAATATGCTGGTAGCTTAAAAACAACAGCACTGATAAATTCCTCTAGTACAGCATTCAATATCCCAATTGTGGCTATCATGCCTCAGGAAAATTCACACACACACACAACAAACAAGGATGAAGATAATGTTCTGATGTTTAAGGTTTAAGGTTTATTTAATTTAGAAACCGCCCCCTCTCCCCGTAGGGACTCGGGGCGGTGTACAGACCGTTCAAAATCAAAACAACAAAAACATAACATAAGACATTGAACAAAACAACACACACATACTGTCTGTATATAAAACCAATTTAAATAATTTATTTATTTATTTATGTATGTATGTATGTATGTATGTATTATTTATTTATTTATTTATTTATTTATTTATTTATTTATTTATTTATTTATTTATTATTTATTTATTTATTTATGTTGCTCATCAGACCACCAAACAAGTGGATATAGAATGCTTCAGACAATGGAAGTTCTTACTCAAGAAAGCCATTTCTCACAATTTGTGAAATGCATCACCTCTTTGGGTTGTTAATGTAAGAGATACATACTGAAGGGAAGGGACCCAATCTATGCTTACTGGCAATTAATTTAAGCTACAGCACACTATGGTTTTATTCTCACAAAATGTACCTCCAGAAAGGCTTTGAGCTTCATACCTCAATCCAGGGGTGGGTTCCTGCCAGTTCTAACCTATTCTATAGAAGAGGTTCCACAAATCTACAATGCTGTTTAGAACCGGTTCCAGCTCCCTCCCCCCGCCTGTCCGCACATCATCAAGATGAAGAGCGAGAGGAGGAATTCTGGGAGTTGAAGTCCACAAGTCTTAAAGCTGTCAAGTTTGAACACCCCTGGGGGTTTTTTTTCTAAAGGGTTAGGGGTGCAAGGGTCTTGTAACTTGATAGCGTTAAGACTTGGGTGCTTCAAATGCCAGAGTTTCTGAGCCAACATTTTGGTTGCTAAGCAAGAGCGTTGTTAAGTGAGTTTCACCACATTTTACAAGTTGGCCATGCCCACCTAGTCACATGACTGCCAAACCACTCCCACCCAATCACATGGCCAGCAAGCCACTCCCACAAAGCAGGGCACACCTACAGAAGAGGTTCTAAAAAATTCTGAAACCCACCACTGCCTCAATCCTATCTATATTTATTCAGAATACATTTTCTTCTGATTGCAGCCTTCAATATATTGTGGAAAAAAAAACCCTTGAACTGGGATTATGAGATTTATTGGAATTTCCCCCCTTAAAAATATTTCATATGAATTGTGTAAAAACAGAAATGTTTAGGCAGGGAGAGAAAGGATAGTAATTTGTTTGACATACCTCTGTCAATCAAGATTCGTATTCTATTTCAATCACACAACATTTCAAGGCAAAGAAAGATTTGCTTGAAGTGCTCTCCACTCATTTTTAACTGATGCAACTCTATTTATGAGATGCGCCATGCTGACACATAGAGGTCAGATATCCTGTGCAAAGTTAAACATTTGATTTAAATTAAATTGACATTCTCTGGCTGGAGACAGAACCATAACGGTTTGATCGTTTTTCTGCCAAGACTGAAGACTGTTTGAAAGAGCCTGTCTCCAACTCTTAACATCTTTGTTCTTTGACCTCAAAATAATATTTGATAGACAGTTTTAGGATATAATTCTGGATTTTGTAGTTAAACAATAGCTTAATCTGCAAACCTGCTAAGAGGGCCAAAAAACTACAAATCAGTTCTCACAAATTTTGAAGAGATGCTTGAAAGGCAACTTGTGTTCATTCAGCTCAAATTGTATGATTCATTTTGTATATCAGTTACTGTCTTTATTATCATCTATCATCTGCCTGCCTGCCTGCCTGCCTGCCTGCCTGCCTGCCTGCCTGCCTGCCTGCCTGCCTGCCTGCCTGCCTGCCTGCCTGCCTGCCTGCCTGCCTGCCTGCCTGCCTGCCTGCCTGCCTACCTACCTACCTACCTACCTACCTACCTACCTACCTACCTACCTACCTATCTATCTATCTATCTATCTATCTATCTATCTATCTGCCTTCCATTGAAGACCTGTACACTGCATGGGTCAAAAAGAGGGCCGTGAAAATATTTACAGACCTATCGCATCCTGGACATAAATTCTTTCAACTTCCACCCTCAAAACAACGCTATAGAGCACTGCACACCAAGACAACTAGACACAACAATAGTTTTTTTCCCAAACGCCATCACTCTGCTAAAGAAATAGTTCCCTCACCACTGTCAAACCATACACTAAGGCTGCATTACTATTACTAATAGTCTTCTCATCATTCCTATCACTTATCTTCTCTCACTTATGACTGCAGGACTATAACTTTGTTGCTATAAATCCTTACGATTTATATTGATATTGTTTCTTGATTGCTTATTTGTACCTTATGACTATCATTAAGTGCTGTACCTTATGATTCTTGATGAATGTATCTTGTCTTTTTATGTACAATGAGATCATATGCACCAAAGACAAATTCCTTATGTGTCCAATCACACTTGGCCAATAAAGTATAATATTACATTATATTATATTATTATATTATATTATATTATATTATATTATATTATATTATATTATATTATATTATATTACATTTATTACATTTATTATATAATGTTATGTTATGTTATGTTATGTTATGTCATATCATATCATATCATATCATATCATATCATATCCATATCCATATCCATATCCATATCCATATTATATTATATTATATTATATTATATTATATTATATTATATTATATTATAATATCTTCATCCATTATCTATCTATCTATCTATCTATCTATCTATCTATCTATCTATCTATCTATCTATCTATCTATCATCTATCTATCTATCTATCTATCTATCTATCTATCTATCTATCTATCTATCATCTCTATTTCAAGGGCACAACTGCAAAAAAATGCTCTGGGTAGTTTATACTACTTTAAAGAATGCAGACTGTAAAGAAGCATGACTGTCTGCATAAGTAACATTTTAAAAAATGACAGGTACTCCATAAACATCTTAACTCCAGGCCAAGGAAGAACAGGGCTGTGTGTATCTTTGCTGGTATGCTGTTCAAGTGGGAGAGGCTGCAATATTTTTAAATGGAAAGGTATAAAACACATACAATATCTGCCTGGAATGTTATCCAAATGATCTTGTACTTACCAGTGAGATGAAACATGCTTATCTTGACCCATTAATGAGATTTGGTTTTATGACTGATTAAGATTTCACCCTAAGTTATCAACATGAAAATTAGTTATGTACAAAGCTCTGAACCTTTTTTAGAAAGTGGAGATGAGGGATAAAAGTGAACCTTTTTTAGAAAGTGGAGATAAAAAAGGGAATTAACAATATTTAGTTGAACTTAAGTTACAACCGAGTTTGGTTTTGGTTTTAATACAAACTAAATTGATCCACCCAAAGTCACCTTGTGATTAATGGGGTGTACAAATTAACAGAAATATAAACAAATTTATTCTACGTTCAGTTGTTTGGAAATCTTGACATGTGATCTCTATGGGAGGAATATTCCCACTCAATCTAGAAATGAGTAGTTCTTGTTTAGCAACCATAGTTGGGACTGTCAACTCAGTAAAGAAAAGCAGTTGCTAAGTGAAACCTTGACTCTGCTTACAATTTTCCACATCTTGCCTCCCTATTCAGTCTGTACCCATTCACCTTATCATATCCAGAGACATGGGTGGCACTAAGATTCTCCATATATGTACAGGGAAATTGTGTTCTACTCATAACCTCACTTACATATTTGCGTAAGTCAATTCTTATGGTTTTATTGTTCTGGAGAAGAGAAAATGAAAAGAAACCACACCCACAATTGTCACCTTTAGATCTCGTGCCTTTCTTTGGTTAACCACTGGATCCCAAATTGCTTCTGTGTAAAGAAGCAAAAAATGCTTCTGTCTGTTAAACTATATAATTTATTATGTTTGTTAATTGCCCACAACAGTTCAAAGGGTTTATTGTGAGGACAGAAGAGCCGGGGAGCGGCCAGACTGGTGAACATCTCTGCCTTTGATTTTCTATGGCACTTCTGCTGTAACCTGGTTGGCACTCAGCAAGTAGGACCCAGTGCAAGGAGAAGTAAACATTTGCTTTAAGTTACTCCCTCCCTACGGGGACTCGGTGACCTTTATATTTTAGTTTTTATTGGGTCAGATGATTTTCTGGTTATTTCTAAATTCCTTTCACACCAAAGGCATGAAGAACACAAGGGTGGACGCCCTTGCTCTGACCCAGCAAAACAACTTGTTGGGAGGCAGAGCAAGCAATAAAAGCTGAGAAATTGATTTCCCAAATTAATTTGTTTCATTTGCATCAGCTGAGCAAGCTAGGATGGAGGTATATTTCATTGCCCCTTTTATTCATTTATTTCTCCCCCCTGTGTGGTGTAGTGGTTAAGGCACCAGGCTAGAAACCGGGCAACTGTGAGTTCTAGTCCTGTTTTAAGAAGAAAGCCAATTGACTGAACTTGGCCCGTCACACCTTCTCAGTGCTAAAAAAAGAGCCAGTGGCAAATCACTTCTGAAATCTTAACAAGACAACTGCACGGACTTGTCCAGGCAGTTGTCAGGAGTCAACACTGACCTGAACACACACACAAACATTCCTAGGGTTAGTGTGCTTTCCTTCAATTCTAGGGGAATGTAAGAGATGGTGGAAACCTTGTGAATCTATGGATTCAAGATTCCCCCAGAATGTCAACTGGGAACGTCTTTTCCATGTTCCTCAGTATTAGTAAAGCACTGGTGACAATGAACTTTTCTGCAGTCTTTTGGAAACTATTTAAAGAACATGTCCCCATTTACAATCCTAGCTAGATGACAAAACCTAACCAATTGTGGTCCCAACTAGTTAGCACCCGATTGGGAAACCACAAGGAAGTATCTAGGCTACAAGTCAGGTTGATAAATTGAAAAGAACAACAAAGTAGGCAAATAACTTTCGTAGTGTTATCGGGAACACCACATGAAAATTGTCAAAAATTTTATGGGGAGCTGATTTTGGTCTTCAGCAAGGTGAATGTCTACCTGCAAAGGATAATGCTCACAATATGATTCTAAGCTATTTGCAATATATATTATGTGGCACGTTTGTTTGCCAGCAATAAAACTTCAGATTGGAGCATCAGATAAGAAGCCACGTGAATTTTATGAAATGTAAAAGAAATTGCAATGATGTTTATGGTGGTTTCTCAACATCACTTTAGTGACAAATTAATGACTTAAGGAAGATTTAGACACCACTCATGAGTCGATATTCAGGAATAAGGAATAATAAATTATGTCAGTTCTTTGGCATATTTCTAAGGTGATTTTGAGCAGTGCTAGGGTCTGGAAGTTTCCAAAAAAGTTGACAAGAACCTGGAAGGTTATTTTTGTAAGATCCAACATTTTATCAACTGGCTTGCCTAGCAAAAGTCCTGCATTTCAGAGCCATCACAGTTCCTGCTCCATCTTCCATTCACATTAGAATGATGCAACAGCATGGGGCAGATAATTAGGAAGGCTGCTCTATTTCTGGGCCTATATCTTAAAAATGTAATGCTGAGGTAAGAGGAAATGTCAACAATCTTTTAAATACTGACAGCTCGGAAAATGGTGAAGATTATTATTATGGAGAGCTGGAAGAACATTTGGATATCCTTAAAAAAAATTAACTCCACAATCCTGGACTTCTACTAAAATGTTGAAGAGGTGTTTTGCTAATTAAATTGTCATAAACAAGCAAATATGCTCCCCACCACCACCACATAAAGAAGCGTGGAGGCATCTACATGGTCTGGAAAACTCATGTAAAGTGTTTTGAATGCTGTCCTATCTTGTCTCACTGCTGTATGTCTGAACCTCTCATTAGATATTTTCATCAGGTATTGGTACAGGTATGTGCCCAGAATGACCTGGAAAAGCACTGAGGAAGCAGCACTTAATTTGTCAGTGTGTTTGGTGCTGCGTTCTTTTAAATGCTTTGCATAGTCATAAGATGCCATTTATCTATCAACTGGGGAGCCCATACACTCGAGTTATAGCAACCATTGCCATTTCTGAAATTGTAATCTATTTTAAAGATTCACCGATGCTGAGGGTTCTCTCTCTACCTTATGAAACAATGAATTATGCATTACAAAAACACGTGGTTCTTTTCATTGGTCTGAACCAACTGTCCATCGCTTTCATCAGATGACTACCCAAGAAAGCAATGAAAACAGCCTAAGCAATGTTGAATTGCCCCTTGCAGATTACCAGGGACGTGAACTTAACTGGAGTAATTTGACTTTATTGCTTTGAGTTTCTCTGGCAATGAAGAAATTACAATGTTGTGTTCACGTATGGAGAGCAAACAAGTCCAATTTATAGATCCATGCTATAAAATGATTCTGCACTGAAATGTCTTATTCAGTGCAGATGGCAAAAAGATCCTAAGCAACTAAGAACAAATCAGAACACAGGTACTCAGGACTAGAAATCTTCTTGCCCTCTTGTATCAGGATGTAAAACTTCTATTTGCCATGGTGATTAATTGCAAGCTATGGTTTTGATGGCCAGTCTGGCTTTAAATGGTGAAGTCTGTCAGAGACGGCTGATATAAGTAGTCCTCAACTCACGACCACAATTGAGCACAAAATTTCTGTTGCTAAGTGAGATAGTTGGTAAGTGAGCTTTGCTCCATTTTACATCTGTTCTTGCCACAGTTCTTAAGTGAATCACTGCAGTTGTTAACAACCCAGTTGTTCTGTGCTTCTCCATTGACTTTGCTTGTCAGAAGGTGGCAAAAGGTGATTGCATGACTCTGGGACACCTCAACCATATGAACCAATTGCCAAGCAGTTGAACTTTGATCACATGACCATGGAGATGTCGCAATGGTCATAAGTGTGAAAAATAGTCAGTCATTTTTTTCAGTGGCATTGTAACTTTAAATAGTAACTAAATGAATGGCTGTAAAATTGAGGATTAGCTGTGTATAATATTATTCATTATCATGATATTTATAAACATTCAAGGCTACACTATCTTTAGTTGCTTGCTCTCTGATGATTATTTAAACCAATTCAGAGATATTTACAATTGAAGAAATAATATTTTTATTAAACTTTTTAAATACATTTTACAATTATCACCCCCCTTACCCTTCCCTCTTCCCACCCTCCCTCCCCCTGACCTCCCAGAGCAAAATACAGGGTATAAACATTTAACAACCACGTGCTAACATAAGCTAACTAATTTTAACATGTTACTATTCTTATGCTTTAACTCCCCCTTTATTAAACTAACTTTGAATAAATTGTAATGTTCTTTATGCCTTCATTCATAAGCTAACTGAAATTTTTTAGTCCGGTATTTGTTTTGAATATAGTCAATCCATCTTCTCCAATCCAGCTTGTACTTCTCATCCGAATGGTCCTTCAAATACGCTGAAATTTTGGCCATCTCTGCTAAGTTTACTACTTTTAACGTCCATTCTTGGATAGTAGGCAACTCTTCCTTCTTTTACTTTTTTTTAATTAAAGAAATAATATTAATGTAGCTCAAAATACAATCTTTTCCTCTAGACCACAGGTAATGTTTATATATAATTTATATATTTATATTTATATATAAAAGAACCTTTAACAACCTTGAAATTCTGGCATGTTGGCCAACAGACTATAGGAAGTCAAAGATGTTATGTCTACACATGAGCCACCGATCTAACCAAAGATGTACTTGAGCTTCCAATGTTTTGCAATGTTTTTCTTTCAGTTCAGAGCCCAGCTCATCCTCCCAAAGGTTTTAAGGATTTTCAAGAGAACAGATTGTGTTAAGCATAAAATATTGTTGGAAGTCCCGATTGCCAACTACAGAACATTGGCATGTGTCATAAAAATATACTTAATTTTATATTTGACAACAGACTACTTGAAAAGCATCTGACAGCATTTCTGTGCATTTTGACAACTGTACTTGACGCTTGCTAAAATCAGTTGTGAAGGTGTGTCAAAAGAAGCACTTTAGTGTAGGAACAATTTTAACATTTTGCTATATATATTTAATTTCAATGGCATCAGTTTATAATCAAAAAATAAACCTGGCATTATGATTTGGAGTGAATAATCAGCATTTGCAAGGTGAGAATTTAAAGTGTTGCCCTTGTTGCTATCGTCATCATCTTCAACAACTTCTTGCTACTTTAGTGTTGTGTTGCCTATTCAGGAAGTTTTCTCTTCAACTTGAATCATACCTTTTTGGTCACAGAATGTCCACTGTAGCCAAATCCAGTTCCAGGAAGCACTCTTCTCATTATTACCTAACCTTATTTATTAGTTTGTTTGCTTAGCGTTCATATCCCATCTTTCCATCAAAAATAAGTGTCAATCATATTCACCTCTATTATGTTGCTATTTGATATCTTGTTTCTCATGTCATTTCTGGCTGGTTGACGTCAACCATTTGGCTTATCCACATGAAAGAAGGAAACAAACAGGAATTAGAAAAAGAAAAACAGGCACTGACATAGTTGGTAGGGGATAAAACATAACTTAAGATAAGATAAAACATAACTTAAGTTAAGTTTTTTTTTTTTTTTAGAAATATATATTTTAAAGCCTTGTCAAAGTATTGTTTTGATCTTGAATACCGAAACAAAAAAACTGGGGAAAGGCCTGAGTTTAGCATAATTAATTATTACCTCAATAGATTTTAAATCAAAACTCAAGGTACATATTGCAGAGAAAAGAATTCACACAACCTGCAATCTGCTGTGGCTGCAATCTTCTATATGATTTCTACAATTAGCTTCCTTTGGCCTGAATGCAACTTCTATCTCAGTTAAGCAACCAAGGAAATATATCCTAGAGGTTAGGGTTCTAGGTTTTAGGTGCCTCTATGATAACAGCAGTGTGAGACATTTATATGCTCAGAGGTGGAAGGACTTACAAATACCTACAATGGAAGAATGGATGGTGAAGCTGGAAGAATTACCCGCAATAATGAAATTGACAGGCATGATGCAAAAAAAGACTGACAAATTTTATGACTACTTAGAAGTACTACTTTTGGATATTTTGCAAGAAACTGAAAGAAATGAAAAACTGATTTTGGGATTGAATGATTAGGATTATATAGGGCAATGGGAATAACATAAACAAACGCTAACATTAAAGTAAAGAGGGTTTTTTCCTGCTGTATCAAAGAAAGTTGGGAGCCTTTTTTTAAACCTTCCTTACTTCCCCCCCCCCTTCTTTTTTCTCCACACTTTTACTCTTTTTCTTTTCTGAGTGGTTTTTTTCGTTTTCAACTCATCTTTTCCTGCTCATGGCATTGCTTCCCCCTCTCCCCCCAAATTGATGGATCAATTATTTAAACAGCTGGTTACTTCTTGGGATAAGGCTTTGATTATGTACAACATTGGAAACATTTCTTTTTTCACCCAGAAATGCCTTATCCAGTGTTAAATCCAACTTATTATCTCTTTAGTCTATATTAAATCTGATGTCTATATTAAATCATTAATTTAAAACCTCATAGTTAAATGCATACATTTAATTTAAAGATATATTGCATTGTGGGGGGTCATAATCCTAGAATCTTTAGTGCTGTTCATCTTCCATTCATTTTTGCTTCTACCACCATTTTTCTCTTGTTTGTTTTTCTTCTTTCCTTTAAAATATATCATTTGGCTACTGTATTTTTTTGTGATTATGCAAACGTTATTTATTTAGAATTGTTCTGCATGAGTAAGGCTACTATGTATTTATATTATGTGTTTCTGTCCTGCCTGGGTCCCAAGAATCATAAAACTATCCCAAAGAAAATGCCAGCATGATTAAACAAAAATCAGGGTGTTCAGCTGCTTCAGAATAAGAAAAGGAACAGAAAGAGAATAAAAAAATGGTCGCCTAACTTAGTCATAAAACCCAAAGGGACAAAATATAAAACCAAAATAATCCAATGAAGCCATCTTATTTGATCAAAATCATATTGAAAATCTTTATGAAGCCAGAGAAGATGCCATGCATAAGTCTGGAGACAGCCTATTCCAGCACATTGAAGCTGTCACTGCTAAGAATTACAAGTATTCAAGGTACCATATAAATTCAGTGTCCTCTGAATTGTGAACTTTAAAGAAAGACAGGAAAGGCATATGGTGCTTGTTCCCTGGGGGGCGGGGGTATAGAAAAAGCCACTTGAAAGATCTGAAGTTCCCCTATGGCAAAATAATGGGATGAAAGAAATATGTATGAATATATTCTATGCGCAGCAAAGCATTTTTCAAACAATTTCTTTAAAAACTCTGATCGTCTTTAGGCCTCTCTAAACTCCTAATTCAGGGACATAAAGATAGTCCTAGACTTACAACTACAACTGAGCCCAAAATTTCTGTTGTTAAGTGAGACATTTGTTAAGTGAGTTTTGCCCCATTTTACAATCTTTCTTGGCACAGTTGTTAAGTAAATCACTGCAGTTGTTAAATGAGTAACATGGTTGTAAAACGAATCTGGCTTCCCCATTGATTTTGTTTGTCAGGAGGTTGCAAAAGGTGATCACACGACCCTGGGACACAGCAGCAGTCATAAATATGAACCAGTTGCCAAGAATCTGAATTTCGATCACACGGGGATGCTGCAATGGTTGTTAAGTGTGAAAACTGATCATAGGTCACTTCTTTCAGTGCTGTTGTATCTTTGAATGGTCGCTAAATGAACTATTATAAGTTGAAGACTACCTGTATTTGTGTTATTCAGAAATCAAGGAATACATGCATATTTCATGTTAGAAGTTTATCATAACCATATTCACCTTTTAAGTGGAAAAATCTGTTTCTGGTGGGATCATTTCAAAGAGTGATTTTTTTTTAGAAGCAGTGTCTGAACATGAGAGAACCAGTGTGCCATTGTAGTTAAAATGCTGGACTAAAACTCAGGAGATCATGAGTTCTAATCCTCCCTTAAGGAACAAAGCCTGCTGAATGACTTTGGCCCCAAATCTATCTCTCCGTCTCTCTGTCTCCCTAAGCCATTTCACAGGATTGCTGTTGTGGGAGAAATGGGGGTGGCGGGGGAGAGAGCATTATGTGCACCAACCTGAGTTGCAGAAAGTAAAGGTAGGTTGTAAATATAACAATAAATACAGAAAATAAATGCACACATTGAATTCTCAAGAATTATTCATTGATTGATTGATTTCATTTAGGCAACACCCAACTCCGGAATGACTCTGGGTGGCTCACAATGCAAAGTTAACCATAGAAAATCATATACAAACACACACACAACAAGAAATGCTAGCAACCCTCACTCCAAATCTGGGATAATAGCCAGCTTTTATTTTAAGGCCAACAAAAATACATATTTGTATGACTTAACAAAGACCTTTAGTGGAAGGAAAAAGTAATTATATCCCTGCAAAAGTACTTTTTTTCTATTTCAAAAGGCTTTTGAGGGCCAGGTAGTAGCCATTCTCATATGTAACATGCCATTTGAGCTAGAAGTCAGGAGCTGCTGAGGGTGGTTCAGGAAATATTATGTAATGAAGGATCTTGATGCAAAAGCTTCTTGGTTGTCTTTCAACTTACCATGGAACAGCCAAATGCTCAAGAGTCTGCGAAGAAAGCAGTGGCCATGTTTATGGAGATTAGTTACATTTCCAGGTACAAATACTTCAAGGAGAAGGCAAACTTTGTGCTCTGTTTGAATGATCTGAGTGACCAAAAAGTCACCTTCACTAAAAAAAAATACTCCATAACAATTATGGACTTCTCAAGGAAACAAGCTGCCTTGGTTTCTTTTTTCTGCCAAGTAAACACAACTGTGTGCCAACAGGTTTTGTGTTTCTCATAAATGCTTTGAGTTAGGTAGGTGACCTGTTAAACAGAACATCCTTGTTGTCATTTATTCGTAGCCTTTTCTCTCCAGTACAAATATTGTTATGAGATCTATAACAGTTTTAGCACTCATCTTAAATCAAAACGCAAGGTGGGACTTTCCTGATCACAGCAGTTCTGAAAGTCCCAATGGCTGAAGTTAGCTGATGCCATGAGCAAATGAAGTCCCACCTTAATCTATCTTGGCTTTTCCTATAAAAATGGTGCCATTCACTCCTGCAGGGTCAAAACTAGGATTCATTTCCAAGTGGCAACATTTACCTGGCTGTCCTTGGTCTTCCCAAAATCGGAAGGGATTCATAACCCCTCTTTCTGTGATGTCAGAACCCTAGAGGGATTCCTTTGGACTTGGAGAATAAGGAGGGGTGATCAGAGCTTGGATGGGACCATTAGGGCTGAAAACCAGATGTACCATACAGTCACCAAGAACAGAGTTTGTGGCTTGTGAGAGACTGCACTTTGACAACAATTCTTAATAATCCCTTTTGGCATGGAAGGGGTGCTCTCGAGTCATTGTTGACTCCTGGTAACTTCTTCAGAAGTAGTTTGCCCTTGTCTCCTTTCTAGGGTTGAAAGGAAGTGACTGGCCCAAGCTCACCCAGCTGGCTTTTTGCCTAAGGCAGGGCTAAAACTCCCAGTTTTCCAGTTTCTAGCCTTGTGTCTTAATCACTATTTATCCAAATAGCTCTCTTAATAATGCATGATCCAATCTGGGTCAATCACAGGGACCAGAGGTTTAGTCTTCTGAGATTTTGGAATCATGCTGGAGCCCATCTTTAGGGCTCCACCAGAATGTGTGATGAGAGAGAAGTACCCTGAGGATGTGGTCCAGCATGAGTCCAAAAGCTTGGAAGACTAAACCTCTGGTCCCTGTGATTGACCTAGATTAGATCCTGCATCCTTATCCAGGTACATGTATATTTGCCTTTTCATCATGATCTTTACAATATAGAAAACATAGTTTCATGGAGAAACCCCCCTTGCTGGAATACAAACAATTTTAAAAAATGGTATACTAGCCTACCTGGGAAGGCTACTCTCACTAAATAATGAAAAATAATTCTGCTAACCACATGGTTTCTGAAAGGAAGAGGTACCTTCTAGGTCTGGGCATATCAATTCGAATGGGTCTACTTGTGATGTAGGAGTCTATTTAACAGATCACAATTTAAAGGAATAATCAAGGAGTCCCGAAGAAGGAAAGCTGTAATTCCACAGCTCAAAAAATACTTTCGTCCCAAATCTCTTTCCGGGTCTCTTTAAACGTCAACAAAAACCTTCTGTCGCGCTGGGCGGGTTTGACTGCCTTTCTTCTCCTTCTCCTCCTCCTCCTCTCGGTTCCTCCCCGGCAGGTTGTCCCTCGGATCCTGTTCATGGGACTCCGCCAGGTACCGGCCTCGCTCAGCAGCCAGATGTTGCAACCGCCATCCCCCGCTTCGCACTCTGTCGGCTGCAGACTCATCCGTCTTCAGACCAGACTGGAGCTGGTCTCCAACAGCTGGGCAGAGGGGAGGAGGACGGGGACGAAGGAGAGAAAGAGGAGGAGGAAGACGGCGACAAGAACCGTCCCTTCGGGGATGCGCTGCTGAGACTGAGCCTGCCCAGCGATGGGGATGCTGCTGCCCGGAGACCGCGGTTTTTTCTCTAGGCTCTGGGCTGCGCTCCTCCACAGAATACGCGGAGAGAAATCCTGGGCCAGAAAGCTTGACGAAACCAACCTGTTGCAACAGAAGAGGTGGGTCCAACCCAGGACACTTCAGATCCTGAAGGCAGGTCGGGGAGGGAGACGCGCCGAGAGTTACTGAGTTTAAGGTGAAAAGGGAGTTTCTAGGAGCGCGCGCAGAGAGAAGGTTGGCGAAAGGCGTCCACCAAAGGGTGTGTGCGCGCGCACAATTTTTACTCGCTCCTTCCTTAGTTTGGGGAGAAAAGACTGGCCGCACATGCAAGTTATACCTGGAAGGGGAAACACTTTTAAACCCTTCCCCCCACACTCCCATGGGAGCAGGGTAAATACCTGGGCAGAGGAGAAGCTGTAACCAGATCCCAGCAAGTGCAGCTTGAGTGCACCTGCTGCCTGAAAGCCGGACAAGGCTGTACTCTGTGCCACAGGCAGACAAGCACACACTTGGACTCCTTTTCCAAACACTGTGGTGGGACACAGAGAGTAGAGGGCGGTCACACGAGGGTAGAAGATAAAGTGTCTTTCTTTCTATGCTGTGTGTGTTTGTTCAGTCGCAGCTTGTGGTGAAAAAAATATGTTGATGACCTCCTTTAATCACAGCTTCTTAAGTGAAACTGCCATGTGTGAATTAATTGCTGCACGAGAATGCCGCTAAGCCTGTGTGGTGTACATTTTTTTCAGACTTCTAAACAAAAGAGCTAAGCAGCATTTACACATCTGAGATGTGGGAGTGAAAGCTACAGGATATGGCTTAAGAAGGGTTGAAGGCAGGCCCTTTGGAGAAATTGAGTCCTGCTGATTCTCTAATAAAGGACCATCTTTTCCAGATTTGTTTGTTTGTTTTTGTGGCTCATGTTGGATGAGCAAGCGGTCGCTGTGATTGGCAGGGCGTTTGCCAACTTAATCTTGAATGCCCATGGTGCCCTTTTGTGGACTGAGAGGCACTGCTTGTCATCGCTCATGCCATAGTCAACTACCAAATGAATTACTGCAATGCACTTTACATGAGGCTGCCCTTGTAGAACATCCAGAAAGCCGAAAACATGATGGCAGGGCAATTTATGGATGCACCTTGGTACATTTCATGATTCCACGTGCTGCATCTGCTCCTAGTGTGTTTCCAGATGGAATTCAAGGTGCTGGTTGTCACCTATAAAGCCCTTCATCTATAGAGTTATTCATGGGACAATCAATTTCCCAAAAATGTCTACCTATGGAATGATCAGATAAGAGAGGCATAGCCCTCAACTGCCTAACGAGAGGAGAAAGAAACTCAGAAAGGAACCTTCCCTAACTTATCAGGCTGTAAAAGAGACAGTGGGAGATTGGTACTATTAGGCTTGCAAGATTATATCATTGCAAGATAAAATAGAATTCGCTAATCTGGTCGCTTTTCCTATATGGTCCACCTGGAAAAGTCAACATTTAATTTGTTAAGCAGGATTAAGCCTGGTGAATATCTGGATTGGAACCCACTAGGGAATTCCATGGCTGTGGGTAAGACTGGGAAATAAGGATGTTCTGGAAGAGGGCAATGGCAAATTTAAGATTGAAAAAAGATAAAGATTTTCCTGTCAGTTGTTTTCCTGCTCATCTCCGTTTCTCGGCCAAAGGAGCCAGTGTTGTCCAAAGACCATTTCTGTGGTCATGTGGCCAGCATGACAATAGGCTAAAGGCGTAGAGAATTCAGTTACCTTCCCACCAAAGTGGTACCTATTCATCTAGTCACGGTTGCATGCTTTCGAACTGCTAGGACAACTACCTCCATAGAATTCCACGAAATCTGCATGGATGAGTTTGTCTGTCTTTACCTTTCCTTTAAAAGTGCCCTGATAAGAATTCCCAATGAAGTAAAGGATTGAACATCTTTCTTGATTGGCTTGATAGTCATTAATGAAGCTGCAGAATATGACTTTGAAATGAGACATTACACCACTGCACTTTATTTGGGATATGGTAACACATGAGCGGAATAATGGATTGAGGGGCATTTTTTATGCAAACCTGTTGGTGTAAATCAAAATACATATTGTGAGCTTTTTAAAGATATTGATATTTAATGTATTTAGCTTTGCAGAACAGTACTGGAATCTGCCATTGTCTCAAATGGATCCAGATTGTTTATCCTATCTGTACTGCTACTTATTTGGTCCAGACTAGGACTGTCAAAATGATGTAGACTAATGAGATCATCTATTTGGGTGATATAAGTACGCAGAGCTTTTAGTGTCTCACAGTGAATTCAGAATCAAGTGAGATGTTGGAAGAGGCAATGATTGCTGAACATTTACTTTGATTGCCTGGCCAAAGAATGGGGCAGTCACATTTATAAATGCACCACAATCTATTTTGGAGCAGCACTTTCTTTTGTACAATGTTCGGAATATGTCCTGTTAAATATAATACAAGGAATCTTGAGAATTGATACTAGGCTCTTTTTGATCATTTAGCAGTGAGATTTTCATCCTTTTTTATTTTTAGTTGCCATTCTTTAACCTCCTTCCATTTCTCTGCTGTTTACAGTGGATGCCAGGATCCACATGGATACTGCCATGGGTTGTGTACCGTAGGGACAGATGGGGAAAGCAGATTGGTTACCTTATTGCAATTTATGATTTTCTATTTTGTACCATGTTTAATAAGGTGCAGAGCAAGAGCTTTCTTGTCGCTTTTCTTTTTTTTTGCATGAACCACAAGATACCAGTACTTTAACTGTGAAAACAAGTTAGGTGCTTCTAATCATCTATTTCCATTCCATTGTATTATAATTTGTCAAGGAGCCACATCTTCTCATTTCAGCCAAAACACTGAATGAAATATTCCCTGCACCACTAAGTTACATGTTCTTGCCTCTGGAAACAAAACACCTTTCATTAAATAGTCATGGGAACATCCGTCAATTATTTATCATTGATCTATGATAGTTTGTGGTGCAGCCATTCATTCGGAGCGTGGTTTCAGGTAGGCTGAGAAGCAATTGCACCCTTCAGTGAGAGTAATTGAAGGGATGAGGGGTGGAGAAATGACGCAGAAGAAAGACTGAAAGAGAATCTCTGTAAGGAGAGTTATGTTCCTGGTATCTTGTGGGGCATTGCAAGAGATGTGAAGAAATGAACAATAGAGTACACAGGGAAGCGACACAGCATGATTGCACAACCGTTTCGATCTGTCAGATGAGCCATCATATGCAGAGTGGGTATAATGCTCACTCTTGGGGTACTTTTCCTCCACTTGAGAACATGAGGACATACTTAAACTTTTTTATTCGGTCTATGCTTTCTACTCATAACTTTTGCGTTTCTTCTTTCCGGAGATGAAATTCGATTTGCTTGGGGATTCTTCCATTCATTGGCTTGTGGAACTGATTCAGGTGAAATCCATGGATGTGCCAAAGTCACTCTGTGTCTTTTACTTTGGGAATTAGAACCCAGGTGATTCTCACTCTATTCCCACTGCCATGTAGGCTGGCTTACAGACTCAGTTCCCCATCATTCCAACCCAGTTTAGCTGGATTATCATTTTAACTAATCATGCTGACTATAAACTATGGAAGTTAGAGTCCAACTATCTCTAAAAGGAATCACGCTGAAGAAGTCTGCTCTCAGAGAAACATGTTGTTCCATCAGGATATATGGGTCTAAAGACTCGGGCAAAGGTGCAAGCATACATTTAGAATGGAAGTGTTGCATTTTGTTTTTAATCATTAATGGCCCCATAAATAAGATAATGGCTTAGAATGAGAATATCTTTGGAGCATTGTATTGTGACATTACAGTAATAATACTCCTACTCAAAGTTATGGAAGAGTTTAGTTTCACTAACACCCAGGAAGAGGTTAAGCATCTGTTATTATGAACCCATTGATGGATTAAAGAATCAGATAGGAAATATGGCAAAGTCTTGCTAAATAATTTTTAATTGTTGCCAGTATTCTTTACTGGTAATTTTTGCCTCCACAGAAAATAGAAATCAAGCATTGCTCAAGTAGGTAATAGACAATGTGTGCCTTAGCCTGAATTCCTAGTATATAAGGCTTCTAATAATAAGGGACGTGGTGGCTCAGTGGCTAAGATGTTGAGCTTGTTGATCAGAAAGCTCAGCAGTTCGAATTCCTAGCGCCACGTAATGGAGTGAGCTCCTGTTACTTGTCCCAGCTTCTGCCCACCAACAGTTTGAAAGCATATAAAAATGCAAGCAGAAAAATAGGGACCACCTTTGGTGGGAAGGTAACATCATTCCGTGTGCCTTCAGCGTTTAGTCATGCCAGCCATATGACCACGCAGGCGCTGGCTCTTTGACTTTGAAACGGAGATGAGCACCACCCCCAAATTTGGGAACGACTAGCACATATATGCGAGGGGAACCTTTACCTTTATCTTAAGGCTTCTAAAGGTAATTCTCATTTAACAACTGCCTTATACAAAGACAGTTCAGAGTTACAACAATGATGAAAAAGTAGTTTTTTGACCATGGTGTGCATTTTTCACCTTCACAGGTCTGTAAAGCAAAAGAAAGCTAGAGTAAGATACTAAGCACTGTATACTGTATACTGTAAATATACAATAAAACCATTACATTACATTAATACCATCAGTAGGATATCACATATATTTCCAGCAGAAGCCAGTTTTCTTTCACCTGTTTTTGTAATGGTTATGACTGGAGATATATGTTGACGGCATTAACGTGAAGCATCAATAAACAATTTATAAATATCATCAGAGGCAACCATAAAATAAACAAAGTAAGAACCAGGTGCTTGCTGGCATGAAAATGCTTTTGCCTGGTTTTAAAATACTGGCAGGAGCCATTCATATCTGGGGGGGGGGGGGGGGATGTCGCAGATATTCTATTAAAGGGGAGCCAGTCTAGAAAAGGACCACATCTGGTGCATTTTAAAGCGATAAGGAAGCAGCAACAAATCCTCCTTCATTCACCAGACTGGATGGGCAGATTAAACTCTGTCAAGGAATTGACTGATATAGTATAGCATAGTCCCGGGATGGCAAACCTATGGAAAGGTTGCCACAGGTGCCATGCGGAGCCATTTGTCAGGGCATGCGAGGCGTTGCCCTGTCAGCTGGCCAGCATGCATGCGCCCGCTAGCAAGCTGAGTTCAGCCTTTTTAAAAGCCATTTTTTGCCCTCCCCAGGCTCCAGAGGCTTTATAGGAGCCTGGGGAGGGCGAAAAAAGCCTCCCCCGGAGGCCCTCTGGAGGCTTCAGGAGCTTCCCTGATGAAATATGACCCTACGAGCAAATCAGAAGCTATGTAGATAAAACTCAGACATTTCTTTTTGGCTTAGAGAGAAGTAAAGTTTGCAAAAGTATTATTTCAAAGCATCACGGACTTCCTTCTCTTCCTGCAAGCAAACAAGTAAGAACCATCATCTGTAGTGGACAGAGAATGAGCTGGCAATTGAGAGGAGTGTAACTCTAAGAGCAGAGTGGAACTTAATGACATACCCAGGACAAGGAAATAGCTGAATCCTGATAAAAAAACTACATCTGCTTGTGAGTTTTGTAAATCCACTGAGAGGTTTTCAAGCAAGCATAACCTAATAGTAACTAAGGATAACTTGGAATGCTTGTGAATTTTATAGAATGTTCTCATGTATTATTTGATTTATAGATCAGGCCAATGGTTGGATTTAAGTAATTTAACAATTGGTTCTCTGCCCTAATGATTTCTTTAAACAACCAGTTTACCAAACTGCTCAGAAAGTTAACAACCAGTTTCCCGAAGTGGTGCAAAATGGCTGAATCCCACCATTGAATGAGACCATATTCACGGTCTCCTCAATTTGTGGAGAACAGTCAGATGTCTATCTGTGCCTCCACTGCCAATCTGCTGTGTGGGGAGCAGAAGACAAGTTTTTATAAAGAAATAAACAGGAATACTAGAAAGAGAATCAGTGGCCCTACCACCATTAATTTTAGTCATAGTCCCCTCCAGCCTCAGGGATCCAACACATTACTTTTGAAGGAATAGAATGAGAGAGAGAGAGAGAGAGAGAGAGAGAGAGAGAGAGAGAGAGAGAGAGAGAGAGAGAGAGAGAGAGAGAGAGAGAATTGTCCTTTCCTGACCTCATGTTTTGCATTTTACATCTGACTCTAAGCCAGGATTCTAAATAATTCTGATTGATTCATGGTCAACAGCTCCTGCCATATTCTTGCTCAACATCGCTTAGCAGCAGAAAAGACTGAATTGTCTTCTCCATCTTGCACCCTCCCAGGACATCTACAACAGAGTAGAGACAGCTAGGCTAAATGAATCAAAAATGAACCAAAAAGCTGTATGCTGAAAGTGGGACTCTAGATTTATCATTATCAAATGTGCCAGGAGGAGGAAGGCAGCAACAAAACATGACCTCAGACTTCAGTTTTTTTTAAAGAAATGGCAAGCTAGGAAAATCACTGGCAGGAGGAAATGTCTGTGTACGCGCAAGACCTGAGAAAACGTCGCTTGTTTTTTCTTTGTCAAGTGGCCCAGTGAAGAGATCCTTCCAAGTAATGTGGAGTGAAACACTTTGTTTCAAATCTGCACAACATTTCTTATGTTCTTAATAAAATCTACACTACAGTCTACACTCAAGAACATATCAAGTACATCCAACCCACCACCACAGGGTACAGCCTGGTAGACCAGCTCCTTATACTTAAAATGCATAGAAGTGAAACACCTCAAGGATTAGCCCAAAATGAAAGCCTAAATTGTCAGATTAAGTATAAAACTCAAGGGCCAGCAAAACCTCCCAATAAACACTTCCGTACATCAATGTGGATGCTATGCTACCCATGAGGCAAGGAGATGTGAGATTGAACAGTCATCCAGTAGTGGCCTGGAGGGATTTTGGAGGAGCAACTTTCACCATGCACGGCTTACTTATCAAGGGCAAATACTTGGTCCAGGCCTCATTGCTGAAAATGTTTGCTGAAGGCAAAACAGGACTTGCCTTTTTTTCATTCAATAGGCTATAAAAACGAATCGGAATTTGTATACACCTAGTTATTCTGGGAAGATTTATAAGAAAGAGGACGTTAGAGGTGCAGGACACCTTGTAACAAACTTTGTTAGGGTGGAGGCCCCAAACACAAAAATAAATATTCCAGCATAAAGTTTGGGGAGATGATTAAACCAACTCTAATGTCAAGGTGGCATGCAGTTCCTTAATGAGCACCACTTAAGAACAAGTTTTCTGTTTGTCCTATAGTAGCGATAGGACAGACTGTACTATGTCTCAAGCTCTCCAGCGTGTTAATGACAGGAGGGCATTTTGAACTCTGGTGATGGCTATTATGCTGCCAGAGAAAGCAGCCTCGTGGCAAGGCAAACTCTGGGCCCACCTAGTTACCAATTGTCTATCTGAAATGATGTTTTCTCATTTTGCAGGAAGATGCTGAAAATCAAACCTAGAGCTTTCCTAGGCAAAACAATGACTTCAGGTGCTTTGCCATAAAGGGCTGGTTGGGGAAACGATGTAAGGCAGGGGTGTCAAACTCAATTTCATTGAGGGCTGCATCAGGGTTGGGGGGGGGGCGAGTGGCATGGCTGCAGTGGGTATGGCCAGGTCGACGTCCCTTGTGTCGGGGGTGCCTGTAGTGACCCAAGTGCTCTGCCAGTGAAAACAGGCTGGTGAGCTCCATTTTTAGCTGTGACGGCTTCCTGCAACCCTCTGCCAGCAAAAACGGAGGTTGGGTGGGTGCTCTCTCTTGAGCTCCATTTTTACTGGCAGAGGGTTGCAGGAGACCATTGCAGCTGAAAACGGAGCTCACCAGCGTGCTTACACTGGTAGAGGCACTGCTGTTTCCAGGGTGGTCCTGGTGACCAGATCTAAGTACCCCACAGGCCAGATCCGGTCCCGGGGCCTTGAGTTTGACATCCCTGATGTCAAGCAATCAAAATCAAGATGTCTGGGAAAAGATCAAAAACTGGCTGAAGGCAATAACGAGAGTTAAAATAGAATGGAAACCGGAAATCTTCTTATTAGGATTACTGCCTACAAAATACAAAAAAGAAACCCAGTACTTAATATTGCATATAATAACGGCGGCAAGGATTGCCTATGCCCAGAAATGGAAAAACAAGCTAACTCCAAGTGAAGATGAAATAATAAGAAAGGTGATGGACTGTGCCGAAATGGACAAGCTAACTAAATAAATTCAGGGAAAAGAAGAATCAGAATTCTATCAGATATGGGATAAATGGTATAGGTGGATGGAGGAAAGAAATAAGAATCCTAGGCGATAAATAAGCAGAATGTGGTAGCTCTTACAGATTGTTGTCGGTGTTAAAATGTTTATTCATTGGATAATATAAATACGAATGATTCTGGATAAAAGTACTTTCAAACAAATGCAGTTAAAGGAGAATGTTGGTATATTTACGGCATAAAGATCTTTGATTCAAAATGCACAATTCAATTTGAATGAAGTATAAAGAATGATTGTAGTAATGCACGGAATTTAATTGTAACCAATCGACATGCTAGCTGGAAGACGTATTGAAGAGTGTTTTGTGTGTGTGTTATCTGTCTAATTAAAACAATAAAATTTTTAAACAAAAAACAAAATCAAGATATCCAAAGGCACTAGGGTAGAAAGTTATGCGTTTTACCCTGAGTTATGTATAGCATTTAATGGCTTTGTAAATATGATGGACCATTCAGGTTATCAAGGCTCAATCTTTTAATCGGGTTCTTAAACCCAAACTGACTCCACAGGGTATGCTTGCCAAATGTATACCCTCCTTTGCTTGCTGTTGCTAGCTTTGGGTTGTGGACTTAAATTTAAGACCTACCTAAATGTGAATTCTACCAGGAAGGCTAGTCATGTTTTTAAAACCAAATTTCGTGAGCAACTAGCTGTTACACTTGCTTTTTATTTTATTTTTATTTTCAAAGAAAACAAGACAGAAGGCCTGGCTAAGGAATGTGGTGCTCTGTATGTCATTTCTCAACAGCATTTACAGAGTGTTGACACAACAGTCATTCAACTATGAATTGTTCAGAGGGAGTTGTGTTTTATCTATTGCTGTCATCTTTTAGCTTTGATAAAAATCTAAGGTTTAATTATAATGCTCAAACACCCCAAAGCCAAAGTATTTTACAGCTCAAACATTGCCCCAGGGAAAGTACTCAAACTTAATGACCTGACAAAGTTTGAATATTGAATGCAGAATTAGAATAAAGGTCTGGAGGGAGAAAAACTATTTTTATATATCCCACTATGTGTGACACTGCTGTTCATTGGTGGGTTTAAGGTAGTAGTAGTGTAATCCTGCCTCGGAATGAGTTCTTGGTCTCTTGCAAATAGTTTCTGAAGAAAGCCTCCCATTCCATATATATGGATATTCATGTTTGCATGGAACATAATGGATCGTTAGACTAGATTAGATTAATTAGATTAGATCAGGGGTGTCCAAACTTGGGAACTTTAAGACTTGTGGACTTCAACTCCCAGAATTCCCCAGCCAGCCATGCTGGCTGGGGAATTCTGGGAGTTGAAGTCCACAAGTCTTAAAGTTCCCAAGTTTGGACACCCCTGGATTAGATTATATTTTTTATCCTGTCTTTTTTATACTTTTAGATAGCGCAAGTCTGCAACCATACGTGATACTTCTTCCTTTCCCTATTTTCTCCACAACAACAACCCTGTGAAGTGAGTTGGGTTGAGAGAGAGTGACTGGACCAAAGTCAGCCAACTGGCTTTCATGCCTAAGGCAGGACTAGAATGCACTCTCCTAGTTTGTGGTGACATAACAAGTAGATCAAACCGGTTGTCTTTGCAAGTCTGCTCCTAGGAATGTAGTCAGTGCTTATTGAGATGTAAAGAAATAAAACTCACTTCAAGACTTCAAACATACTATCCTCTAGACCTCAGGCCAAACAGTAGCCATAGGTTTCCATTTTCTTTACCCCATTTCCACTTCTGCAACAATCCATATAACAGGGATGTCCAAGCTTCTCAACTTTAAGACTTCTGGACTTCTATGCAATGATTTGCTAATTTAAAACTGTTGTAGAAATGCCAGAAAACATCTTCTTTATACATCCGGAATTCTAGCAGTGTTGTTAGATATTAGCATATATCGCTGTAAGTCTCCACTCAGGTCCGCCGCTAGGGCGGGAACTAGGGATCATTCTGATTGGTCGAGAGGCGTACCCGATCCCCATAAAAGGGGAAACCTCAGACCACACACTAAGCTGGATCACTACTACGATTAATAAAGAGCTGTTCAGTCACTACTTGTCCGGAGTCTGTTCTCTCGTTGCCCGAATCTAACAATGGCGACGAGGATGGGATCAAGAGACAGATAGGACGAAGACGCTACCTCCAGAATCCAAGGATTCGATCCAGCCTAGGAATTCGGCGGGAATTCCGGCAGCCATCTCAGCGCGGCAAATTCAAACGCAGACAAGATGGCGATGCACACTCCTCCAGCTCCGTTCGATCCACTGAACGACCATTGGGAGTCCTACATGATCAGGTTCAAGTGTTTCCTCGAAGCAAACGAATACACGGGAGTACCAGACTCTCGCAAGAAAAACATATTCCTGAGCTACTGTGGGCGAGAAGTCTTCGAAACGGCCAGAGACCTTTCTGAGCCAACCCCTATACAAGCGGTATCATGGGCGGCACTACAACAGACTTTACAAACGCACTACGCGCCAAAACCTTCCCGCCACGTTCGCCGCCAGGAATTCAACATGAGTAACCAGAAGGCGGGAGAATCAATCAACCAATATGTTGCAGCGCTATGGAAAGCGGCTACGCATTGCGAGTTCAGGGATCTGGACGAGCAAATCCTGGCAAGACTCATATGCGGGTTGAGAGACATCTCTCTACAGAAGCGGTTGTTGGCCAAGTCAAACCTAAGCCTACAGATTGCACTCGATGAAGCAAGGGCGTCCGAATCAGCAGACAGATCATCCGAGTCCATACAACGCAGATACAGCGCGACCCAGACCGGATCCAGACACGCCAGAGTTCACTATGAGGACACCGATCAAGAAATCGAGGAGTCCGAGTTCGAGGACAGTCACCGTATGCGGAGCAGTCACATGAGACCGGTGGGGAAACCCGAATTCCGTTTGCCACCATGTGCAAGTTGCGGAGGGAACCACCCCCGGTCTACCTGTCGGTTCAGAAACGTTGTTTGCTCGCATTGCGACAAACTGGGGCACATCGCAAGAGTGTGCCGGAGCGAAGTCCCTGCCTCACAACGGCAGCCTCCGATGTACCGCCAACAGAAGCCCAACCCAGGGGCTTGGCGAAAAAACAAAGGGCGCCCAGAGAGAAACCAAAGGGAGTTTGCCGAGAGAGAATACACACAAAGAGCTGAAAGGGCATATTACCAGAGAGCTGAGAGAGAATATCCCCAGGATACTGATGCAGAGAGAGAGTTGACCCAGAGAGAACCATTGCGAACCTATCTCACAACGATAGGTCAGGTCCGCACCAAGCGGCCTAAAAAGCTGAAAATCACTGTCCTCCTGGAGGACTCCCCTTGTGAGCTGGAAGTTGACACTGGATCGTCCCTGATGATCATTTCATGGTCTGCCATGAAAAAGGCAATCCCTAGCCTTAAAAAGCGCCAACTGCGTACACCAGACATCCTGCTACGAGACTACCAGGGGAACAGGGTCCCCATCGTGGGTCAAGGCACGTTTTGGGTGCAGTTCAAGGACATCGTAGCCCAGCTGCCTGTGACCATCGCCAGCGCACCATTACAGAGCCTCCTGGGATTGGATTGGTTTGAAGCCCTGGGGCTAGAAGTCACCGGAATCAACGCCGTGGAGAACAGCAGCGCTGAACAGATTTTTAAGGAGTTCGAGGATGTGTTCAGCCCTGATCTTGGTAAGTATGTGGGTAAACCTATATCATTCAGTCTAGACCCCAACGTGGCGCCAATCCGACTCAAACCAAGGAGAGTGCCTTTCGCACTCCGCCCCAAAATTGATAAGGAGATAGATAAACTAGTAGAACAGGGGATCCTCGAACCGGTGGATCACGCGCGCTGGGAAACGCCCATCGTGACCCCAGTTAAACCAGATGGGTCAGTCCGCATCTGCGCGGACTATAAATGCACAATTAATGTCGCCCTACAACAAAGTGCATATCCTGTGCCAGTAGTCCAACACCTATTGCACTCGTTGGGGCCAGGAAAAATATTTGCTAAATTAGACATGGCACAAGCTTACCAGCAACTGCCAGTGGATAGCGCCACAGCGGAGGCCCAGACTATAGTGACGCATAAGGGCGCATTCAAATGCAACCGGTTGCAATTCGGTGTAAGCATCGCTCCCGGTCTGTTCCAGAGCGTCATGGAACGGCTTTTGCAGGGAATACCAGGGGTCGTCCCGTATTTTGACGACATCTTGGTGTCAGCTGCAAATGAGGAGCAACTAGTAAAAAGAGTTAGAACTGTTTTGGCCAGAATTAGAGAGAAGGGTCTCCGCCTAAAAAAAGAAAAATGCCAAATTAACGTGCCTAGCGTAGAATTCCTGGGATATAGAATCGATGGTTTGGGCATACATCCAACATCGAAGAAAATTAAGGCGATCCAGGACGCCCCCACACCACGGAACCAGACCGAGTTGCAGGCATTCCTCGGACTACTTAACTTCTACAGCGTTTTTCTGAGACAGAAAGCTACCGTTGCTGAGCCGTTACACCGACTCCTCGCCAAGAACGCAAAATGGACATGGGGACGTTCCGAGGCAGCAGCTTTCGCTGCAGTCAAGCGCCTGCTCACCACCGACTCGCTGCTCGTTCAATACAGCCAGACGCTACCACTGGTCTTGACCTGCGACGCATCACCTTTCGGCGTCGGCGCAGTTCTCAGCCACAGGATGCCGAATGGAAGCGAAGCGCCCATAGCATTCTACTCAAGGACTCTTTCATCAGCCGAAAGGAACTACAGCCAAATGGACAGAGAAGTGTTAGCCGCTGTGGCAGGAGTCAAACGTTTCCATGAGTACCTCTATGGCCGCGATTTCGAGCTCATCACAGACCACAAACCACTACTTTGTCTTTTGTCGGAAAACCGCCCCACACCAGTCTCACTTTCCCCGCGCATGACCAGGTGGACTGTTTTCCTGGCTGCGTACTCCTACAAACTGATACATCGACCGGGATCCACACTAGGGCACGTAGACGCACTCAGCCGTTGCCCACTTCCAGAACTTTTAACAGACCCCACTCCCGAGGTACCGGTTTTATTAATCGATTGTTTGGACTCTGGACCTGTTTCTTCCTTGGACGTTGCTAGGTTTTCTGCTAAGGACAATGTAATCAGACAAGTACAAACTTGGGTATGGAGGGGGTGGCCAAAGGGAAATGTGGGACCCGAATTCAAACTGTTTTGGTCAAAGCGCGATGAATTGTCGGTTTTACAAGGTTGTTTATTATGGGGGGATCGAGTTGTTGTTCCATACGCATTGCGGAGAAATGTATTAGAAGCGTTACATGTTGGGCATCCGGGGATCGTAAGGATGAAAGCGTTAGCTAGGAGTTACGTTTGGTGGCCAAATATGGACAAAGAGATAGAGGAATGGGTAGCCACTTGCGATCCGTGCCAAGAGTCTAGACCAGCACCCCCTGAAGCGCCCGCCACAGAATGGGACAAACCAAAAGCACCTTGGTCGCGAATACACATCGATTTCGCAGGGCCAGTCCAGGGACAAACATTCTTAATAGTTGTGGATGCATACTCCAAATGGTTGGAAGTAGTCCTAATGACTTCAATCATGGCAGAGGCAGTCGTTAAGGTACTACGGCGACTTTTCACCACTCATGGTCTGCCCGACCTCCTGGTCTCCAATAACGGGCCCCAATTCACGGCCATGCAATTCGAAACATATCTAGCAAGTCAGGGAATTTGGCATGCCCTTGTCGCGCCATTCCATCCGGCCTCGAACGGACAGGCGGAGAGAATGGTGCGATCCGCAAAAGAGGCCCTCGCTAGGATGGGCCCAGGTGATTGGCAAACACGCATTGATCATTACCTTCTAATCCAACATATTACCCCCAGCGCCACGACGGGTAGGAACCCCGCTGAACTCCTCATGGGCCGCCGTCTACGGTCTCACCTGGACCGACTTCACCCAAATTACTCTGCCACATCGCCCCCAGACTCTACAAGCAAAATTCGGAACTTTAGCATAGGGGATTCAGTATACGCCCACAACTATGCAGGGGGAACGCTGTGGATGCCGGCAAGGGTAATTGGTATCACGGGTCCACGATCATACTTGCTGGAACTAGAAGATGGTAGAAATTGGAAAAGGCACATAGACCAACTCCGGGGTCGTCTAACACACTCAGACCTTCGATCAGCTAACGAGGACTATATTCCGTTGGAAAGTGAGCAACCCGAGAGCCCAAACACAGAGGATCACAACACCCCGGATCCCGGAGTGGAACCAGAGATCAACGACGGAGTGGAACAGCATCCAAGCGATGAAAGCCTTCCACCCCCCGACTGCGGAACGGAACTAGACAAACAAGCCGATCTCACACCCACTCCAGCTCAACCTGAACTCAGACGATCCACCCGTGTAAGACAGAAACCGACGTACTTAAAGGACTTTATTACTAACAGGAACACTCCGTCTAAGAAGGGAGGGGTGTTAGATATTAGCATATATCGCTGTAAGTCTCCACTCAGGTCCGCCGCTAGGGCGGGAACTAGGGATCATTCTGATTGGTCGAGAGGCAAAAGGGGAAACCTCAGACCACACACTAAGCTGGATCACTACTACGATTAATAAAGAGCTGTTAAGTCACTACTTGTCCGGAGTCTGTTCTCTCGTTGCCCGAATCTAACAAGTGTAGTAAGTAATCACCCAAAACTCAACTCAACATCCCATTTTCCCCATTTTCATCTTGCTTATTACCTTCTTTGCTTATTATCTTGCTCCATTCTTTGCTAGGTAAAGAGAAGGCAATAGTTGATTTCTCATAGGAAGAGTAAATTTAATCCAGTGGCTGATCCCTGCTTTTATACTCAAAGAAAAATGGAGCATGCATGATTAACAGAATGGGATCTTCTAGTCCGGTTGTTGGAAACCCGCAGCACGGGGACAGAGAGAGGGAGAGAGAAATGAGAGAGAGCTGGAGGAGATAATGAGAGAGAAGAAATGTGAGCTTGCGCTCACATTTGCCAACCGGTAGTGAAAGTAAGTTGATTTCACCCTTGGACCTGATGCAGTACTAAATCATTCCATATAAATGAAGGGTTTTAAACACTCAGATATTTTACCTGGGCTCCAGCTCACCTAGATGCTTAAAGTTATTATACTCTCATTTACTTTAAATCCTCCTGAGGAAAAGATATCCTGAACATTAGGATGCTGCTTTGTTTCTTGATCAAAGTGATTTCAAAGAATTATTGCAGGATCTAGATCACAGTGCACAATCAAATAGGAAGAGAAGTGTATATTCAAAACACACTGTGAGAATGTAAGAAAGCAGGAAAGCATCTGGGGAATTGAGAGTTAGGTAATGTCATGATACATTGATCTTGAATGATTGCTTGGTGTTGAATGATAAAACACAAACATGGATGCTGACATTTTTAAAGAGACTGTTCTCTTCCTCCTCCGTGATCTTTTCAATAGCAGAACACAGGAGAACAGAATAGCAATAGAATAAATATAATTGGAAGTTAACGAACTGATGTAAAGCCAACAACCTATCTCTGAATGTAGACAAAACAAAAGAGATGGTTGTTGACTTTAGGAGGACACAACACGACCGCTCCCCGCTGAAGATCAATGGCTCCTTCGTGGAGATCGTAGAGAGCACCAAATTCCTTGGTGTTCACCTGGTGGAGAATCTCACCTGGTCCCTCAACACCGGTTCCATAACAAGGAAGGCCCAGCAGCGTCTTCACTTTCTTAGGAAACTGAAGAAGGCAGAGCTTCCACCACACATCCTCACAACCTTCTACAGAGGGACCATCGAGAGCACCCTGACCAGCTGCATCACCACCTGGTTTGGGAATTGCACCGTTTCGGATCGCAAGACCCTACAGCAAATAGTGAGGATGGCAGAGAAGATCATTGGGGTTGTTCTTCCCTCTGTCATGGACATATACACCACACGCTGCATTCATAAAGTCAGAAACATTGTGGCTGACCCCAACCCCCTCATACATGCTCTTTACTCTCCTGCCATCTGGAAAAAGGTACAGAAGCATTCAGGCCCGCACAAACAGATTGTGTAACACTTTCTTTCCACAAGCCATCAGACTCCTCAACACTCTTTAAGTTCTTAGATTTAGAGCTATATGTAGTTCTGTGTGTGCTCTTTTTTTTAATCTATGTTGTCTGATGTAGCACCTTGGTCCTGGGGGAACGTGTGTACTGTACTGTATATTGTTGAAATGACAATGAAACCTACTTGACTTGACTTGACTTGACCTTGGAGATCTTCTAATCCACCCCCTCCCTCAAGCAGGAAACCCTATACCCGTGATGGCGAACCTATGGTACATGTGCCAGAGGTGGCATGCAGAGCCCTCTCTGTGGGCACATGTGCTGTCACCAGTTGCTCTTCAAGTTTCTGGTGTGCCAGCCAGCTGGTCTTTACGGTTGCCACAACACCGGGAAATGGCCTAAAAGCGGCCCGAAAAACAGCCTGAAAACAGCCCCAAAACTGCCCCAAAAGGCCAAAAACAGGTCAAAAATAGGCATGCGTGTGCCGGCCAGCTGGTCTCCAAGTGTCTGGTGCTCTGGTACTCCGGCACTCCGGTCTGCACACACACACACACATGTACGCACGTTCCGGTTTGGGCCGAAAAGTTTTGCCATCACTGCCCTGTACTATGTGTGGGCAACTATAGCAACTATGGCCTTCTCTGTGATGGGCCCGACCCTCTGGAATGACCTTCCCCCTGATATTAGAACAACCACGGACCTCCGCTCCTTCCGTAAGAAGCTCAAAACCCACCTGTTTAATCTAGCCGGCTTGGCCTAATTCCAGCTTTCCCACCCCAGTCTGTATTTTTAAATTTTGGTCTTAGGCTTAGTTTTTAATTTTTATAAATTTGTACAGGGGTTTAATGTTTAATTCGTATAGTTTAACTATATTTATGATTATTTGTAAGGTTTTTTAATTTGGTACCTGTACACCACCCCGAGTCCCTTCGGGGAGAGGGGGCGGTCTAGAAATAAAATAAAATAAAATAAATAAATAAACTTTAGGACCTGTGGACTTCAACTTCAAGAATTCTTGAGCCAGCATGGACTTCTGGGAATTGAAGTTCACGGGTTATAAAGTTGTCATAGTTGCCCCAGAACCTGGATTTCAAGAGGTTACTTCACAAAACCTAAACAGCAACACAACCAACCAACAGCTCCAAGGATTATCATGGGAGGAGAGCAATGAAATCTCCAGATTCCTGTATCATGCAATTAATCTCCAGCCTGTGCTTTAGAATGAGCTAACTGACATTCCATTCATTTCTGTTAGAGAACAATAGAAAAGACCAATGATAAAGCTATCGTGACAATAAAGGTTAAGTTTAACTTTCAAATAAATCTTTAAAGTGTATGTCTTTGGGGCATTTTCTCAGCTGGCCTCATATGATTCTATTTATTGTTTATTGGAATACTTAATTACTTTAGATATTTATCAGGAAATGTAATTATTGGTTATCCTTAGAACTAAAGAACTGAAGTGTCCTCTATTAACAATGTATACCAGTAGGTGGCAGCATATAACTGACCCTGATTGATCTCATAAAAGCTAAGTAGAGTCAGGCCCGATTAATAATTGTATGGGAGAACTCTAGGGGATATCAGGGCTGGAGGCTAGATTGGAAAGTTTAAAAAAAACTTGGAAGATCTCAGTGGGAGATTGTTTCTGTACTGCTATCAGCCTCCCTCCCTCCAGCATGTGTCCGTGAAGGCACCAGGAGTCAAGTTCAGAATGAAAGGGAAGTAATCTTTGATGTCTTTGAGAACTTCACGAGGGAATGGTTTGAAGTGCCTAAATAATTAATATATTCATATAAAAGGGCTACAAGGAGCAGGTTGCATAGTTTAATACAGGGCTAGTTTTGCTGTTTAATTGCGGTGCTTTTGCAGATGATGATAGAGCCACAATCAGCGAGCTGCCATGTCTTCACACACTTCGTCTGTTTAAACAGTGCTGTCAATGGGAGGCAACATCTTTGCTGTCTGCAAATCTTCCCTGCCTGGGGTTAAAAGAGAAGGTAGGGGAAATGTTGAAAAACAAGTCCTTCAGCTTTAAAACCAATACCACAGGGGAAGAGCTATGATAATGCAGAAATTGGCAGAAACATAACTCAGTAGTGCACAGAAATTAAACTCACAGATACATGCAGGTGTGCAAACACACACATTCACATACACAAACTCCCATCAGAAACGTGTTTAGGAGAGAAATGGAGGAAGGATTAGAATCAGGTAAACAAACTGGATGTTGCAATGGAATGCTAGACTGTTGATCAATAGACTATTGAATAACTGAAACTGGCGTAATGCTACGATAGCAACATCTTACATTCTGTGTCACTCTTTCGTTTGTTAATAAGAGCCCCATAAGAAAAGAAACACACTGCACATTTTGAAGGCTGCTATGGTTTGAGATTCTGCATGCTTTAAGTTGGTTATCTGTTCAGTCGTACTTCGATCTTTCCATCTTTTAGTTTGCCTTTTACAGATAGTCCTTGTCTTATGACTGTAATTGAACCTGGAATTATGGCTGCAAGTTGTTGCTTTGGTTAAGTGGGTCATCATGTGACCAGACCCAATTTTATGCCCTCTTTTGCAGCAGTTGTTAAATGAGTGCTACAGTCAATAATGAAATCCATTTCACCTGAAGGGCGTTTTTTTGCTGGAACCTGGAATAAAATGCCAGAAACTACCAAAAAACATTGAAAATCATGGTTACATGACTGCAGGACACTGCAGACAACCATAAAGGTGAGCTAGTTACCAAGTGCCCAGTAATGCACAAATGCAATCGTGTAACTGCAGTGTGTGTGTGTGTGTGTGTGTGTGCGTGTGTGTGTGTGTGCATGTGTAGGGGACAAGGTGTTAATATTTTTGGAGATCCATCGTAATTTTGAATGATTGCTAAGCAAATGATCATATGTCAAGAACTACCTTACATGTATTGTTTCTAAAATCACATTTCATTAAATTTAACAACAACAACAACAACAACAACAACAACAACAATAATGAAAGGCTACCATAATAAGAGAAACTTGTACCTTCTTTGTCATAATGTCATGTATTGATAGCTTCAAAAAGATTCATAGCCAGGTGAGTAACAGGAATAGCATTTACATAAATAAACTTGCTAATTAAAGTACAGAAGGTTCGGGAAACTGTGCCCTCCATTTGGTCAAATTCCTTGGCAACGAATGAGTAGGTACTAGCATCAGCACAACTTAGTCACATAGTGATGCGTGTATACAACTTGCTGTTGTTCATGGATAGACATCCTGTTATATCTAAAGATTTTGACTTTGTGCTATTGAATCAAAGTTTAGGGAGGACCCTAATTAACGCAAGACTGAGATCGTGGGATGCTCTCTATAGCAGGGGTGTCCAAACTTGGGAACTTTAAGACTTGTGGACTTCAACTCCCAGAATTCCCCAGCCAGCATGGCTGGCTGGGGAATTCTGGGAGTTGAAGTCCACAAGTCTTAAAGTTCCCAAGTTTGGACACCCCTGCCCTATAGGATCCTATGCCATTACAGCAATAGCAAAGATAGAAATCTGGCTTCTTTGATTAAAAACAGATACATACAGTGTTTCTCTTGCCTGGCATTTTTATGTCTGTGTAAGTCAGCTGTTATAGTTTCATTTTTCTTTTCTTTTTTGATGCTTTAGCATGTTGCTATTTTTTAAGACTGCACTATGGTGTTATATTTTATGTCGAATAATTGCATTCACGTAGGGAAAACAGGCAACAAATAGATAAATGCGCCCTTCTCTGAGGGCTGCCCTTTTCTAACATTGAAGTCACGGAGGTCAAAAATAGTATGCATTGCATCACTTTGTTTGCAAAGACATACTTCTGATTTGAAGATCATGAAGACAAACAGTGCCTTTAACCTTCTTGACACGCAAGAACAACCAACACAATGGTACAAATACCTTAGATTTTTGGGTCGGCAGTCATCATTGATATCTACAATGTCAGTCATCGTTTGGAAATTCCACAGAATGCTTTGCAGCGGTCCATGCTTTCAAACTTAGATCCTATGGCTTAAGTCATGATTCCAGTAAATACGCTCCACACAAAATAATGTACCATAACGCTGATGCACATAAAGAGGGGGTTTGATAGAAACAATGGTAGAAATGACTGGTGGAGCGTGGCTCTTAACAGTGTCCAGAAAGACAGGGTGAGAAAAGTAAAGATGGACACAACCATAGGATCAAATCCTGACCTTTTACATAAAATGAACAGAGCTTTAATCACACTGGTGCAACCGCTATCTTAACATTTTTGAATCGCTGCTACAAAAACACCTGGTGGCTCTGATGCTTGAGACATGATTGTTATTGAGTTGTTTCCTGTACTTCAGAGTTGCAGTCAGAAGGTCCCTAAAGTGGGGGAATTAAATGCTTGCAATTTGATGTTTTCAAGAACTATCAGATAGCTGGTAGATACATTAATACTGTTAAGATTTGCTTTTCTTTGTAAGAGAAGGATTGGCATGGATGCTCTGCCTTCTTCATTATACTACAAGCTACTACTGTTTTTGGAAACCAGCTAATGGGAATTAGGTTTTCAAAAGTTTTGCTTTGCAAGAATTGATGCCAAATACTTAATGAGACAGAGTTTAAGTCTATTTTAAATGTAAGTTATCCACACTTGATGTTCATTGATGATACTTGATGCATGCCTTTGTAACTTGATTACAGCATTTGATAGTCAGTACGCAATGATACTGAGGGTTTGAAAGAAGGCAGGGGATAACATTTAGTGTTTGACAACTGGAGAATTTAAGGATTTTTTTTATCTTTAGTGCCTGCCAAAACAAAACATAGCAGCAGAGCTAAAATGTTCAATATTTATAGTTTTCAGAGAAAACTTGGCAAATGTTGAATGTGTGAATATTCAGAAATATATGTTCAATTCAGCCCATCTGTTTTCTTCAACGTAAACTTCCTTGTCTGGGTATTCTGAAATAATTATACTCCCCTGAGCTGTTTTAAAGAGAAAAATGGTAAAATGCAGTAAAGTTTAAAAAAAAAGGAAACTGATTTAGGTACCAGAGCTAGTATCACCAAAACTTCTTTTTCTCCCCCCCCCCCAACTCTTCTCTAAATGGTATTTCTTATTTGTCTAAATATTTTAGAAATTGATCATGGGATTTTTCCCCCATTATGCTAATTTTAAAATCTTTAACAGCACAGAGACAATATTAAACTGCTGGAGGCTCAGGAGGATGTTGATGCAAAATGGGAAGTGCTCAGTTCACGGATTCCCCGCCCTCCCCAAAGAAACAGACAGCAGATTTCTTTGCAATGGCCATTTATTTGGTGATCAATCAGAAGTTCAATCAATCAGAATAGAGCTGGAAGGGACCTTGGAGGTCTTCTAGTCCAACCCCTTGCTCAAGCAGGAGACCCTATAACCATTCCAGAGAGGTGGCTGTCCAGTCTCTTCTTAAAAACCTCCAGTGATGAAGCACCCACAACTTCCAATGGCAAGCTGTTCCACTGTTTAACTGTTTGGAAATTTCTCCTTAATTCCAGGTTGCTCCTCTTCTTGATTAGTTTCCATCTATTGTTTCTTGCCCTGCCCTCTGGTGCTTTGAAAATAAGTTGACCCCCTCCTCTTTGTGCCAACCTCTCAAATACTGGAATACTGCTATCATGTCCCTCCTGGTCCTTCTTTTCTCTAGAATAGCCAAACCCAAATCCTGCCACTCTTCTTCATATGTTTTAATCTCCAGGCCTTTAATCATCTTTGTTGCTCCTTTTTGCACTTTTTCCAAAAGTCTCAACATCTTTTTTGTAATGTGGTGATGATCACAAAATGCAATTAATTGATGAGTCAAGCCTCTACAGTAAAAAAAAAAAAGCAATAAGCAAGATAGAAGGAACATCTAAATAACTAAGTTTGCAGTCTTCATTTGTAAACTGAGTTAGAAGATTTATTAGTAGCTTTGTTTTGGCGTCATGTTGTATAAGGGAATTTTTAACTAGAGTGTTACTCTCATTAACCACAAAAAGGAGGACAGGAGAAAACCAGAGGCATAACTTGAAGGGTTAATAATGCATTATTTGGGGAGGGTTTTTTTTTGTTTGTTTGTTGATTATCAGGCTTATGCAGTCCTGAACTTCAATGTTGATCATTACATCATGAAAGCAGCCAAGAGAATTGGTTACTAGTTCTGTTTTGAGCTTCCTTAAAAAGACATCAGAACCTTTACAAGAAGATATATCACAAAGGCATTTCTACTGTTGCCTTGGTTGATTTTTTATGGCTATCTTTAATGTTTTTATTGACAACAGAGTGCGGAGATCTAAAATGAACTTTTAGGCTCTGGCTGTTGGAGCTGCATTTAGTATATATATATAGTATAACCTATTTATTGCTTTTATAATTATTGCTATGTATCAACTTTATAGGGAAGGCTCCACTTAGGTGAAAGCTGCAGCAAAGCACTAATAAACGAAAGGAGGAATGCTTAGTAACGGGGTCCAGAGATGTTTATGGAGATAAACAGTAGGAGAGGTTAGCATGGGGGTGGGGGGGAAGCTGCTGCAAGAACTGAGTCACGCTTGCAAGGCAATTATTCGATTATTATTCAACCTTTAATGACACTTGGGCATAACTCAGGAACACATTGGGGGAGGAGCAGCTGGGCTCCGAGCTGTCATGAAACGGCTCGATTGTGTTTGAGAACTGGCTCAGAGACTTGTTTATTATTTAGAGCACTTAGAACCCACTTTCAAATATTTATGCCTTGCTTCTCAGCCTGAGAGATCTTTGAATGCTCACAAGCTTGTGAATTTCAAGGTAACAGTCTAAAGTGGGAGAACAGAAAAGAAAAATGGAATGGAGACAGACAGAGAAAGCAAGGAAATGTAGGCATCTGAATACCACATGCCACAGGTGGCTCGCAGAGCACTCTCTGGGGGCACGTGAGCTGCCCCCCCCAGCTCAGCTCCACTTTGCATATGCATGCGCCTCCCACCAGCCAGCTGGTTTTTGGGTCTCTGCTGCGCATGCACGGAGAGCGGGATGCATCCAGATGATGTGTATGCATGCATAGGGGTGAGGGGAATGGGGGGGTGTCACACACGCATGTACGGTGGCAGGGTGCACGGTAGGGCGTCGGGCATGTGCATTGCATTATGGGTATGCAGCTATGAAAAGGTTAGCCATCACTGTTCCATTGTCACCTAGCACCATAGTAAAAAAGTGCATTTCACTCTTCCAGCCTGTTAGTGACATTGCCTTGGATGAGTATTCTTCTAAAGCAGCATAATATAATTTGTTTCCCAGTCCTGACCCAAAACACTATTTAGTTATCTTTGTACACACCTGCATTGACTTACAATGTTGCAAGTCTGTTCAGTTCATTTGGTGACCATTCAAAGTTATAGTGGCACTGAAAAACGTGACTTATGATCATTTTCCACATTTATGACCATGTGATTTACACTTGGATATTTGACAACTGATTCATTTTTATGACGGTTGCAGCGTCCCGGGTCACATGACCATCTTTTGCGATCTTCTGGTAAGCAAATCCCATGGAAAAGCCAGATTCACTTAACAACCATGTTACCAATTTAACAGCTGCAGTGATTCACTTAGCAACTGCGGCAAGAAAATTCGTAAAAGGGGACAAAACCTGCTTAACACATTTCTCGCTTAGCAACATAAATTTTGGATTCAATTGTAGTCGTAAATCGAGGACTATCTGTACTATATATGATAAATCTCTGTGCCTTCTGCAAAGTTCTCTCTCTCCTTCCCCCACCCCCTCTCATATCAACAATTAACAAAAGGCTATGACGTAGCTCTGATGCAAAACATTATTTTCAGTGCCAGGTTACAATCTTATTTTCTGTAGATTTAAACTTGGCTTGTTGCATTTGGCCTCATTTTTATTGCAAAAGTACCTTTTTCAGTGCTATGTGAATCCTGTCAATTGCCACAGGGTGAAGGATAGTACATGATGTTTTAAATAACTAAGTAAACTTCATAAACTTTATTTGGCATCTATGCATAATTTTAAAGGTCTGGGTAATAAAATGCCAAGTCTCCAACTTGAATAATTAGTGAGAGCGTTATTTATTTATTGGTTTTACGATGAGATGATGGGTAATTCTAGCCAAAGCAGGAGAGAGAAGAAAGCTTTGTAAAAGTAAACAAAGACTACAAAGAGCCTAGAACATTTCTTTTTTTACGAATTAATACCCATCTATTCTCAGTTGAACTATATGTTAAAAAGTTCATTACCTCAATATTTTATCCTGGTCTGATTGCACATTTCTCAAAATATATGGATAGGCAACATGGGATTCAGATGTGAAGTCACATTATTTTTAGGATTATTTGTAAATGAAGCCACCTTGCTATTTATTTTTCTAATGAAGAATAAGAACATTGGAGCTCCACTCTTATGCATATTGACTTTTGAGAAGTATTGCTCCATTCATTGGAATATATTCATTTAGATAGAGCTGGACTGCGATTAAAATCAGTTCTATACTTTCCTAGATTTCAGGAAAGCTTTTCAAGTGATGTTTGTGAGGTCACTGCTTTCTCTCTCTCTCTCTTTCTTATTTACTTCTTACTGCATACCTTTCAAATTGTGAGCGGCTTTCTAGGGATACCTGAAATGTCCTTGAGAATGATAAAAAGCTCCACATTCAGTGTGAGCTCTTTGTGTTTGGAGTTTTATCAAAAGGGACAGTGTGTTCACAGAAAGTGCTGCACGCAGCTCAAAGCACTTGACAAGTTCTTATAAGTGGCCTCATTCATGCCTGCCTGTGAGAAATCAAGCATAAGAACTTTCTCCGTTATTTCTTCTTCAAGCATAAATTATTACCTTGAAGTGCCTGTTGAATGTGCGGGAGCCTTCTCACAAACCTAAGCAGTAACACTAGTTGCAGGTGATTCCTAGCAAAAGGAAACACCTTTGGATGTGTATTACTGCACACAGGGGAAAAAAGTTGGACCATAAGAAAGGTTGAGTGCCAAAGAATTGGGGCCTTTGAACTATGGTGCTGGAGAAGACTCCTGCGAGTCCCTTGGACTTCAAGGCGATCCAACCGGTCAGTCCTAGAGGAGATCAACCCTGACTGCTTTTTAGAAGGCCAGATCCTGAAATGAAACTCAAATACTTTGGCCACCTAATGAGAAGGAAGGAGAAGAGCCTAATGCTGGGAAAGATTGAGAGCAAAAGAAGAAAGGGACGACAGAGAATGAGGTGGCTGGATGGAGTCCCCGAAGCAGAAGTTGTGAGCTTAAATAGACCCCTGAGGATAGTGGAGGAACATTGTCCTTGGGGTCGCAATCGGGGTGGGTTCCGGCAGAGAGTACTGCCGGTTTGCTCAGGGACATGCCGTGCATGCATGCACAGTACAACTAAAATTCCTCTGTGCATGTGCAGAAGCAGAAAACAAGATGTTGGTGCCTATGGTGCTGCCAGGAGAACCGATTCAAAGGCATGGCAGGCCTGGGTCGCTGCCAGTTCCAGCATCCCAGGTTGCCAAGCTACTACCAGTTCGGCTGAATCGGGCACCACTGGTCATGATGGGTCAGACATGACTTCTCAACTAACAACAACAACACAGCAAAGAGGTGCGTTGGGTGGACACTGCACCAATACTAGATATGGTCTTTTTTTGTTATCTCTTTGTTATTTGTTATGGTGTAGGATCTCTTGCTTGAGCAGGGGGTTGGACTAGAAGACTTCCAAGATCCCTTCCAACTCTATTATTCTGTTGTTTTAGTCCAGGATAGGTGATACTAAGCTGATATGACGCAATGAAGGGAAATAATAAAACCCAGGTGATACATTGCTGCCATCTTGACAATTATGTTGGATTTCTGATCGCCAAGAGAAACTATAGCCATGCCTGATGATTTAAAATGATAGAACACATTTTCAAAACATTCAGCTCTACTGGTGTTCTCCAACCCTCCTTCATTGGATTATTTCTGAGTGAAAGCCTGGGAGCGGCAGTCCAGCTACATCTAGAGGAGCACAGATTGAGAGAAACTATTCCCCTGTTCTGAGATCAAATCAAAGAAATGCTTGGTTGTTGTTGTTTTTTTAAAGATAAATCAGTCTTCCCCAACCTCTCCTTTGTCTGTGGCTTATTATAAGGTGCAAACATTTCTGCACTTCACCCTCCACATAGGAGTCCTCAACTCATGACCTTAAGGGAGCCTACCCATCACAATTGTAAGTCATGACTGTCATAAAACGGGTATCAGCTGCCACCTCACGCTTGAACGTCACAAGCATTCAGTATCAGCTGCCATGAGCTGGGAGGGGGGGGCTGGATGGGAGGGGGAGTGCTTCTAGGGAATTGAAACTTCACTGTATGTCTCCGAGATGAGCTTCAAGGACAATTGGCCGGGAATGGAAAGCCGCTGCATGCCAAACCTACAAACCTGAAATGACTGTTCTAAAAACATCCTATTTGAATTTGATTGGACATTGGGGAGGGGGGGGAGGCAACTAAGAGAGGGAGAAGTTAGACTTGGCGGTTTTGGGGTGTGGTTTTCAGTTCTGGCTATGGATTCACTTGTCTTCTAGTAAACTATACTTTTCTCGATAAATGGCATTAAGGATAGTTCTTACATAGAGGTTCAAGCTGAGGCAGGTCTGACAATGAGTTGGTCACACAACTGACCTGATTTTATAAATTTTTGTGGGCCAGTTGTTAAGTGTGCAAAGCGATCACCATGGTCATTACATTAACTCCTCAGTCATTAAGTGAACCAATGGTTCACAATGGGCACAGTTTTGCTGAAAACTAGAAGTATATGTTAGTTTTATGGCAATAGCATCATAAAATGCACTGAAACGACTGCAGGATGCTGCAAATGGCCATAGATGTGACCTAATTGCCAAGTGCCCCAAATTTTGTCAAATGACAATGAGAAGGGTGACCATCAGAACTCTGAACCCAAGTCATAAGTAACCCCCAGGTAGAATAGAGTAGAATAACAGAGTTAGAAGGGACTTTGGAGGTCTTCTAGTCCAACCCCCTGATTAGGCAGGAAACCCTACACCACTTCAGACAAATGATTATCCAACCTATTCTTAAAAACTTCCAGTGTTGGAACATTTACAACTTCTGAAGGCAAGTTGTTCCACTGTTTAATTGTTCTAACTGTCAGGAAATTTCTCCTTAGTTCTAAGTTGTTTCTCTCTTTGATTAGTTTTCCACCCGTTGCTTCTTGTCCTACGCTCAGGTGCTTTGGAGAATAGTTTGCCTCCCTGTTCTTTGTGGCAACCTCTGAGAGATTGGAACACTACTATCCTGCCCCCCCCCCCCAGTCCTTCTTTTCATTAAACTAAGGTAGATCTGTTGTAACTTCAAACGGTTGTAAGTCAAAGACTACCTGTTTTATGGCTAGCCCTATGGGTATTGTAAACTAACTAAAATACAAATAGAAAGAAAATAAAAACAAAACAAATTAAAGAACTAAAAATGTATAGAAAATATTAAAAAGAACAAATTAAAAATGTTGGGAAAAAACAAGTAAACAACAGAACTAAACATATTTCATGAACATTTACATGCATAGCATACATGAAAGATAAAGCGAATGATAGGCCATTCAAATACCAAAATTATATATTTGAATGTCATTATCCTGATTCAATTTTTAGACAATGAATTAAACCTAAGCACACATAATTAAAATTTCTTTTTGTCTAGTTACATTGTGCAAACTTTGCCAACTGAGACTTAATCAAGAAACCATAGTGAATACTCATTCTTAGCATGTTGTGTAAATCCAGTCACAGTACAGTTGAGATGTAGACAGGTGGGTTAGGAGACCAGGATTTTCTCATGCCTTGCCTATATACAGGTAAGCAGGCCCAGGTAGATTAGGTTTCTCACATACCTGTTATCTCTACAGAGGTTTCCTAAAGAAATTCTTGCATTTCATAAACAGTCCTTCAATATATATTCAAACATTTAATTCAGCAAACCTGTCCCCGGGAATTCACTAAATCTGGAACTTCACAATCAACCAGATGGCAGTGAAATGCTACTTCTCTTCAATGACAAGTAAGCCATGACATTGTATCATCTGCTCAGTTTTCTGAAAATGTCAACATATTGGGAAATGCACCGATCTGAAGTTTACAAATGCACTTGGTAAACTGATAAAATATAGCAAGATTCACAACGGCTATAAGTAAGTTCTCTGATCCAACTGGATGAGAATTTAAGCTAGCAATTGCCCTGGAACAAGCAGCTGGCATATGTTGATGGCAAAGTGCCACCTGAGTTTAAAACCAAGTCAACAACAATGCAGCAACAAAGACTGATGGCATTCCATCAACAACTGAGGAAGGGGGAAAAGACTTCTCTTAAAATGTTAAATCTTATATACATATTATGCATGATCAACACTTAAATGTGATGAAAGTAGTTATGGTTCCTATAGATTTTTGTTTCCTTGCTATGTAATTCTTGGCATATGGATGACTTGGGAGGCTCAGCCCCGCTTTTTTGGAAAGAAAATTCTCTCAACAGAAGCTTCCCTCCTTTGGGACTGACCCAATAGCAGAACAGACTTGCCAAGTTCTCCAAAAGGGAGCTTAGAATATGAGGAAGTCACATTTTGCAAACCTTAATTTCGTTTTGGTGAACTTGATGAGGTTTGTGCTTCCTTACCCTGAATCCTATATTTCAGGAGCAATATACATCTTCTTTATTTGCTAACCTTGAGTTCATCCAATAAATGTTGACTAGGTAGAGCATCATTGCTACTAAACTGTCCAAATTTTGTTTTAAGTTCTTGCCATGAGGGTTTGCAGAGTGCATTTGGCATGGCAGTTGGATAAAAGTTGTTCAGATCCAACTAGTGCTTTGAAGTATATGCTTTTCTTTTTTCCCCAATAGGGTTAAGCTTTTGGAAAGTCAACACTGAGCAAATGTCAGAATTGATGTCAGTATAATGAAGTAGGAGTATATTACAAAAGCAGACAATGATGCTTATTAATCTCTGTCAATATTTTAAAAGTATACTTAACATGGGCTACTGGATACATAAGCTTGAAAACATCAGGCTTGTGCAACGGAAACATTTGGAACAAAGTGGGTAATACAACATCTGTTGCCTTCTCTGGATTTGCTGGAGAAAGAGAATGGGATGGTATGAATTTCAGTCAAATTTTCTTGGAAACTGGTACAGAAAAGTAAAGCAGATGATCCCCACTAGCTAAACTGGCAAGAGGGATACCTGTTTATTCAGGAGGAATTCAACCAGGCTAGTCAGCTGTGGAAATTGGAGAGTGTGTGGAAACCATTTGAATTATCAGATAGCATTTTTTGAAGGATGCATTGACAAGAAAGTTCCATGACTTCATTTAGAGCAAGAGTTCCCCATATATTTTTTTTGCTTATTGACCCCAGATTGTTAATTGATATTCAAATATTTATTCTATGAAAATACCGGTAGTTTAAAAACAGCTAGTTGAATAGCATTGCAAATAATAATAATGATATAATAATGCTTATATTATCAGATTCTACCTTGATAATGCTTAAGTCTTTGGTTAGGATGTAAATTATTAAGCTTCTACATTCTTAGACTGTGTATCCTATAGATTACCCATTGATAATGATGATTACAATTCAAGACGGCTCTCATTTTTAGATTTATATTGAAAGTATGGCTGATTTAGAGGAATGCTGGGTGGGTTTATCTGCACATTTTGAAGCACCTCTTCCAAATAATTTCTAATGTTCAGTTTTCAAATTGTGCTCTAAGAAGTAGAAACACAGAGCTAATTTCTCCGACAGACAGTACGCCTAACGTATTGGAGAATTTTGTGTTGAAATATATTGTTAAGACATTCCCTTGCTGTGTCCAGTATACAGCAGAGAAGGATCTTCTTGTACAGCAAATGACTGTTGAAGCAAAGTTCTGATTTGATTCTTTGAGTGGCACATTGGGGACTAAGAAATAAGGGAAAAGTTTGCTGTCTTCTGTTGCAAGATATATGCTACAATTGAAAATGGTGTTCTAATTCTCAAGAGGCTTTTGCCAGCATACCATTGTGTATTTCTGAAAGAAGAAAAATGTGAAAATGAATATTTGAGTATCTCATGCAGTCAGTGTGCCAGTCTTGCTCTATGTAGCAAAAGCATTGACATTGCTTATTCGGGATTTATAGAAGTTGGAGATGTTTCAGATGAAATGAGATTGTAGTTTCTTGCGTGACTGATGATATAACATGCAGGCAACAGCCAACTGTTAAGTAAAAGACCCATCAATCACTCCTTTGCTGGTTTGGGCATGTCTGAAGAATGGATGTGCTACACCTACTTATGCATTTGCTGGAAAAACAAAGCCTGCCTGGCTGGAAATAACAAAATTTCCCTTGTCTCCCACAAGATCTAACTCAGCCAGATAGCAACTGAAACTTAGTGATTATGCTGTAATATATCAAATTGCAACTTCTACTGAAGAGCCGGAATACTGGAAAACTATGTGCAGAGATAACTATTAACCATAGCCATCACAATCACAACAGTGATATTCTACAATTTGTGGAACCAGTTTGCTGGTGCTAGAATATATGAATGAATGAATGAATGAATGAATGAATGAATGAATGAATGAATGAATGAATGACTTTAGGAACTAGAAATGAAATTAACTATTTGAAATGTTCTGAACAAAGCAACAGAATTCTGAATAGTTTTCACAGGTCTGCAAAACAATGTCAATTTGTTGGACAATAATGCTAATTACAGAGAAAAGGGAAGGGTGTGCATTCATCAGTCCTTCTAAGCAGCAGCTCTGCCAGTGTAGTAGCAGCTGGGCAGCATTTTGAACAAATCCTGTGTGGGGAAATGCAAACTAATCATTATGAAAAATAAAAATGTGTCAGAATTTGTCTGAAATGTGCAAACTCTTATTCTGGCAAACTGAAATCTCTATGGAACTATGAGAAAAGTTTGCCAAATGTCTGCCTGAAAGACTTCACAAAGACATTTTAATACTAAATAGCAATAGCACTTTGACTTATATACCACTTTACAGTGCTTTACAGCCCTCTCTAAGAGGTTTATAGGGTCAGCATATTTCCCCCAACAATCCTGGTCCTCATTTTACTCACCTCGGAAGGATGGAAGGTTGACCTGAGTCAACTTTGATTCAACCTTGACTCAGAATTGCAACTAAGGAAGCTCCAGATTTTGTTTTAAAGGAGTTTGTGCGATTCTGAATCTTAGCACATATGAGAAAGAAATGTGAGGCCAGAAGATGAATAAGGCATTTTTTCTTCTTCTCACAAGAGTGCTAATGGTGGGAGTGTGCCCAGTAAGTTGTGATTATTTGGGCTGGTCTCTTCAGCTTATGTCCGTTGAACAAAGGCCTCTTTTATTGTCATACGTTTGCATAATGTCAGGATTTAGAGTAAATTGACAAGCAATAGTGAGAAGTAGATCTTGGCTATTAAAAAGTAAATAACCATTGATTCAGATGAAGCACTTTATACCCTGTGGCATAGTTCCAATGGTTTACCACTAAATGTTTAAAAACCACCCTTGCTGGCTCCATTGCCACACCATGCTGCTAATTGCACAACCGCTGATTGGCACGCTAGGCATTAAGTGTCACCTTTGTTGTCATCAGGCCTGTACAATCCTAGAAAATCTAACAATCAGCTCCTGTGAGTCAGTGCAAGCTGGCTCCAGCACACTACTGACTGCTTCCCGTAATGGAAGTATGCTGGTATGAAACAACCTATCTAAAGTAGAGGAACGTAAGAGGCGATGTGTTAAGTATGCTGGTGTTAGGTGACCAGGACCACACCTTAAGTTCCAATTAAACTGATTTATTGCTCATGCCTATACATAGAAATCTACTCAACTAATGGCTAGCACTATTTTGGTGCTAGATAAGGGTTAACAGAATTCCATAAAGGTTTAAGTTAGTTCAATTGTGGCAGCGTAGAAATTCTAGGCCAGTGATGGTGAACCTTTTTTGGCTCGCGTGCCACAAGTGGGGGGAGCGCAGGGGGGTCGAGTGCAGGCGTGCCGCACCCATAATGCAACGCGCGATCCCTCCAGTGCGCATGCGTGCACAACGTGCAACCCCCCCATTTTTACATGTTTTTTTTTTGCCCTCCCCAGGCTCCAGAGGCTTTATAGGAGCCTGGGGAGGGCGAAAAGAGCCTCCCCCGGAGGCCCTCCGGAGGCCCTCAGGGACTGTCCGGAGGCTTCCCTGAAGCCTTCGGAACGCTTAAAACGACCCTCTTCACTTCCGGTTTGCTCGGAGGGTGGTTTTAAGCGCTCCGAAGGCTTCAGGGAAGCCTCGGACGGTCCCTGAAGCCTTCGGAACGCTTAAAACGACCCTCCGAGCAACCCGGAAGTCACTTCCGGTTTGCTCGGAGGGTGGTTTTAAGCGTTCCGAAGGCTTCAGGGACGGTCCCTGAAGCCTCCGGGTGGGGTGGGGGAGGCTCTTTTTGCCCTCCCCAGGCTCCTATAAAGCCTCTGGAGCCTGGGGAAGGCGAAAAATAGCTTTTAAAAAGGTGAACTCAGTTGGCCAGCGCGCTCATGCGCGCTGGCCAGCTGACAGGGCAGCGCCTGTGGCACGCGTGCCATAAGTTCGCCATCACGGTTCTAGGCTGATTCCTCTTTTGATTCTGCCCCCAGGCTCTGCCACGGCATCTGCTACAGTTGGGCTCCCTACATCCCTCTCTTTAATAGAAAAAGTTAACTCAGCCTTCACCCCTGCCAGTCATCAGCCTGACAAATGTTTATATCCTGTCTATGTGCCCCTAGATATTCAAAGTATCATGTTCAGGCACTGTTTTTAAACTAATCATTCAATCTTCAGAGGCGGAAGGCATGCTGTATATGTTTAAGACCCAGGCAGAAATTTTTCTCAACATGAATGGAGAGTTATTTTTTTTGTAATGAATGAAAGGTTCCATGGAATTGGAGGTCCAATTTCAATAATAGGGAATAAATATAGCTCACGGCTGAATTTTCTGGATTCTTAATTTTCTCTAACCTTGATTTTCATCTTGAAGATGTTTCATTATCTTCCTCGGTACCATCATCACTAATAGTGCACTGATCGTATTACAGAGAAAAGTAATAAAGTATCTACAAGAACCCCTAGTATCCAATTCCAGTTTAGCATTACGATGCCTGGCTTAGGCACTTTGGAATAGACAGATGTGTGTTCATCATTTTCATTTCATAGGAATCCTGCGAGTAAAATAGATCACATCCATTGATGGTTATTAAGTGCATAGCCAGAAGACTTCAAAGAAATCCTTTCACTTTGGAAATGACTTTGGTGACTTGTGCAGATCTCTGCTGCCACCTTTTGGCCTTAAAATGTGACTGTATTAAAAAGGGAATTCATGTGGTTGCCATCAAAATTATCCTGAGCGTAAGTGCTCATTTCTGTTTCTGTTAAGTGGAATTCAAATGGAACAGCTTTTAAAAGAGTAAATTAGGTGCATTATCACAGCAGCTATGTATGGTGAGAATGGCAAATTAATGAAACAAAATTTTTAAATAAAGATTGCACTGAAGTCTCAGAGAAGATTGTAAAATGTGGAGCTCATTTCACTGCATAATTGTCATCATACTGATTTTAATAAGCCTTGATTCTAGATACTTAAATCTTAATCTAATGCTAATAAATATTAGAACGTACACAGTGCATGTCACTGAGGGGGGGGGGTCATTTGTAATTCACCAAGACAAAAGCCCCTACTTTATATGCCTCTTTGCTTATCCTACAATTCTAAAAGAGAATTGCCTGTTTCATTCAACGAGGAGGGAGGATCTTTGTGATACATAGTAAACTGGAGTGTGAAGCTTAAAATCCTTAGAACAGCTTCCTTTTCTGAGAGTTTTTCATGCATGCGCCCCAATCAAAAAAATCGTAAGATATGCTCTTAAAGTTTGCACATTTTGCATATAAAACAAAATTTTGTACACGCAAGGTCTCCTTGAGTGTTTTGACTTTGTAAGTCTGAAACATTTTGGAATCAGATTTGCCACTATATATATATTTAGACTTTGAGGACATGTCAGAAGGATTATTTCTATTTTGCTCCTCTACAACAAAAATAGAAATAAAGGCAAACCTTTTTTTTTAAATGTTTCAAATATTGAGGTGGGGATTCAAAAGCATATCAGACAATTCAATTCTAAGTTCCAGAATGTTCAGTTTATTCTTGAAAAAATGTATTTAGTAGAGTAATTCACAAAACTGAAAGGTTAAAAACCAAGATTTCTGTTTCCACTGTCAGCTCTGTTCTGACAAGAGAAAAAGACAATAAATTCTGCTTGTCATGTTGGGGAACAGCATCCTTTTCTGGTATCAGAGCTGCTGAAGAAGGCAATAGCCAAAACAGCAATACTTTCAAATAGTTCATGTCATGTTTACTTCATATATATCAAACAAATTTAAGCAAGAAGGATCCATCTTCATGGGAATACTTTCCTGAGCAAAGATCTCACTACTGTCTCCTTTCAGGTGGTAAGAGAAGAAATAAGAAAAGAAAAGAAATAAAATAAAATAAAAGAAAATAAAAGAAATAAGAAGAAATAAAACAGATCCTAATAAATGGTGTGATAGGCACTCTAGGTAAAAGATTATCCAAACTGATCACAAACCTGCCACAAATTGTGCCATCTTATCCATAAAGAATGACCCAAGCTTCTGCCAGTGGAGCTCAGATGATATCAGGGCAGTGGCTAGAACTACTGGAAAAATGTGTTATTTACACAGCAGATGTGAAAATTTCAAACTCTCTGAAGAGTGACACCAATGGAAACTCCTCCTTTGTGTCAAACTCCCTACAAGAATTGACAACATCAAGAGCCCATTCTGTTTCATTTCTGAATCTGGTGGAAGTAATTGTTTTACAGAATTGCTAGGAAACACCAAGCTGAGAGTGTGGGAAGGCTGGTGGGATTGCTTCAATCCATTCTCCAAGTGTGAATTGGTGGGTCGAAGATGACAGCTGAGGTGTGAGAGAGCCACAGTTACAGACAGTGAATTTGTCTGAGAATGTGTGCGTGACAGAAAAATCTTTATGGATAAATTGGAAAGTTTGGTTTTAATCTCTTATTTACATTAAGGGAGCCTTAATAGAGGCCTTTCTCTCACCCTTCCTTTGTTGCTTGTTTTGTTATAGTTTGGCATATATTCTTTATCATTTTGAGGCTTTTCAGTGTGATTGATTAAACATTATTACATTGTAGGTATTTGCCATCCAAATATGTGTCTGATAACTTGGTTCAGTGTCACCGTTGCCCCTATTCAAGAAATTACAGGTGGCAGATTTACCTCCATCTCTTCTAACTACCAAAATCATCATAAAATTACCCCTGTTGTGTGTCCAGGTTGGTGACTCTCACGCCACTATAATGGGTCAAGCATTTACTTGGGTTGCCTTACGGAAAGATGTGGTGGGTATCTCATCTAAATTCCTATGCATTGACATTTAGAGAAAAGTCACTCTTTGGGCAATTTGTTGCTGATAGGGTCCCCTCTCCTTGGCAAGATCTTGACATTGTCACACAACTCTGGAAACCATCACAGGTAAAATTGGGGTTACCTCACAGGAGATTCAAAGATACAACACTCAGGGAAAAAAAGGCAAATATAGCAATAGCACTTAGCCTTATATACCACTCCATAGTGTTTTACAATACTCTCTGAGCAGTCTACAAATATCAGCATATTGCCCCAAACAATCTGGGTCCTCATTCATACAATATCATACAAATATTGTATGTTTTAAGAAACTTGTCTTTTAACAAACCTTAAGCTAATTATTGCTGTCTTCAGTTAAGATTCTGACCTTGAGGTAACTCTGATGCCTGTTAGATCCCTTTCCTTCTCTTTCTTTTTACATACAAATTCATTATGTGAAGATGGTATGCAGCAAAGCAAGGTTTTCCATACCTATGTTTCAAATAATTCTTCTATGCCTCAAATGGGTACCTCAAGCTTTCTGAGAAAGTAAATGATGGATGGTACTTAATGCCCAATGGCTTGTGTTTGGAGTGCGCCACATAACCTAGATAAGTCAAGGTAGAAAGGAACATTTGGTAGACTGATTATTATTCTGTCCCGCATGGCAGTTATTTTGTAAATCATTTATCATTACTCCACCCCTTCAGCAAATTTTGGCAAGCTTTTCTCAGATCTCCAAATGTCTCAAAGGTTGGGAAACAATGTTTTATTCATTTAGAGCATAAATTCAAGGATATGCAGATGATCCTCGACGAATGATGGTAATTGAGCCCAAAATTACAGTCATTAAATGGGTTACCATGTGACTGTGACTGTTTTTACAACTTTTGTTTTGTGATACTGGTAAAGTGAATGCCATGTGCACTGCAAATGTTGTATTCATCAAGTGGATCTATTTTAGCCAATGGGGCTTTTTTTTTTTTTTTGATGGAAAACAAAAATAAACACCAGTTTGTGGCAAAAAAAAAATCTCACCATAAGTCATGGTCACATGACCATGGGATGCTGCAACCAGTCATAAATGCAGGCTGATTGCCAAGCACCCAAAATGTGATCATGGGGAAATGGCGGCTGTCGGAGCTTCAAAATCAGGTCACAAGTAGTTCAATGAGGAGATCCGTTGTAACTTTGAATGGTCGCTAAGCGACTGGTTTAAGTTAAGGAATATTTGTATAGCATTTTCCATCAGCAAATGGTAGATTTGAATAATGTGACCATCATAGAATCTCTAGACCAGGAGTGTTGTACTCGTACATCATGAGGTATTGTGACTTTTTCCCCCTTTGCTAAACCGGCTGTGGCCAGTGCGTGACACATCCGGCCCAGGGGCTGTGAGTTTGACACCCCTGCTCTAGACACATTTAATGAAATATAGTAAACAAACAAACAAATAAACATACCCATATGTATCAACCCGGATTGCTTCCTTGTGGTAAAAGGAATTTCTAAATAAGAGCCAAAGCAATATTGCCTTGCCTGTTCTATGCCCTCAGTGATATACAGTGATGGTTTGGCCAAATGGTTTTGCTGCAAGTTTGGGCAATGTGCTCTCAGGGCATATTTCGTGCAATGACTGGGTGCTGTGATGCATTTCAGATTGTACTCGCCATCATCCATAACACTGGAAGAGATGGTGGAATTGCCTCCCCCTTTCTCCCCCTCCTGCGAATACTTATCTCTCCTTGAGCAGCAAATTGTTCTCCCCGTGAAGGGGAGTCAGTGAGAATAATCAGCCTCTGAAGGAGAGATACCTGGAGCGTTGAAAAGAGAGAGGAGAAAGGCAGCCAGCATAACTTGAGAAGGACCCTGTGGCCAATTAAAGGAACTGGCTGAATGAAAATCGGAGCTGAGTCACCAATTTTCATTCATATTTTGGGTTTATCTTCTTGGAAGGCTCAGATATTGGGAAACAGATTTGGCATGCGTGCTTTGGACAGTAATTGACATTTTAAAGTGGAACTTCATTCGACCTTAACCTCCATCCTTAAGATGTTGAAAAAAAAAATGTGGAGCACTGTATAATGAGCTTTCATCCTTGAGCAATGAGAAATGATAGTGATGAGAAATCTTACAGTGTATATTTATGACGAAATTGTCTACTTGCCGTAAGAATATAAGTTTGACTTCTGTGTCCATTTATAAGCTGCTGAGAATATTGTGATATCTGAAGCGACACGATTTCAAATTTGGTAAAATTCTCATTAAATACAGTTGAGAATCTGGTAAGAAAATCAATACTTTTTGCTTCATGGTTTAATGTTCAACTATATTTTACCTTCATAGAAGTTTGGCCATAACATTTTTGCTACTCTAAGGAATTCTGTTAACAGTATGGCACATAAGAAGTTCTGAGACCTATAAACCCATTTTATGACAGCTGTTGCGCCAACTTAGCCCTCCTCAATTGTTTAGCTCTGCTAACTAGGGGCCAGACAGCAGAAGGAGTGTTTCCTTAGCACGAAGCTTCTGTTTATTTGCTTTCTATTTGTTCTAATATACTGAACACCTAATGGACATGATTGACTCAGCTACAAACAATGATTTGGTACACTTTCTTGAAGAATCTATCTTGTAATACCACTGAATACATATTTATCTTGAGTTGCTTTCCGTGCAGAAAGTATTTCTGGGAAGCAAAGGACTCCTCCTTCGCTGAACTAGTTTTTCAAGCACTATTGCTAAGTTTATTTTGAAAGACTGAAAGGAAAGAGTTTGCAAACAGTTAGTTTATCATTTTGAAGTTAATTCAGTCTATTATTTATGCAACTGGCATTCATCATCAAATGTTTCCCAGAATCCATCTTAAAACAAATGTACAAAGATATTTTAGAGATACATCTAGGTATAGAATATAGATTTTTTTAAAAATATTTAATTTATATGCTATTTTTTGAAAGCCATTTTGGGGTAGTAGTTAAAGCACCAGGCTAGAAAACTGGGAGATTGTGCATTCTAGTTCTATCCTAGGAACAAAGCTGGCTGAGTGACCTTGGGCCACTCATCTTCTCTCTGCCCTAGGAAAGAGGGGAAGGCAAACCACTTCTGAAAAATCATGTCAAGAAAACTGCAGGGACTTCTGAAGGCAGTCGACAGGAGTTAAAACTGACTCAAAGAGACCCTACACATACACACACACACATACAAACACATACTGTTTTTTTAATAACTGAAATTTATAGTGCATTTGTGTAGTAAAACTAATTTCTGGTTTGCTTGTGCAATGCATAAGTTTTTACAGAAATATTTATCTTCTGAATAAATATATATTCCGTTGTTGTAAAAAGCTGCTTAGCTTTCACTTTCTTCCTCTGTGGAGTTTGAGCCAACATAATATAGCTTAAACTAGTCTTAAATCAGCAGATATTTTAAACACTGGATATTGTTTTGTGGCATGAAGCCATTCTAGTTTTTTGAGGTTGGTAAGATAGAAAAGTAGAGTTCAACAAAAGGGAAATTTTATTCTCAGGCAAAAGAACTTTGGTTGACTATTTCAAAATGGCTGCTGCAGCGTATTTATCATTGTCACCTTGCTGATCCCACCTTCTGTCCAGTTTACTCCAGTATATTTGAATTTAGTGCAAGATAGAATTTACCTTCAAATCTATACTTATGGCAGAATTTTAGCTTCAAAATGAGGCTGAACATGTGTGAAAGCAGTTACCTCAAGAGATTTTAATGGAGGAAGAAAATCTTAATAGCTTAGGAAGCAAAGCCCCTAATGTCAGCAAACTAGTGGCTTTTGCCAAAAGAACTGACAGAAATATGTGTTCCAAAAATCAGGGTAAGAAAAGTAATTGTGTCAGTTCTCAGTATATTTATACTTGCAGTACTGACACATTTTTTTTTATCAGTTTGGTTTGAAATTTGGAGGAAATGATAGAATGCATGAAGTAGATAATGGAAAACAAGTTTCAAATTATCAGCTCTGCTACTCCTTCTTATGCACTATGAAATTTTAAGGACTATTAATGTTGAAGTTGTCCTTTGGCGGAGGCAACTCTGTCACTAACAGCCCACTATAAATGATAAGTAGGTAAGGAAAGCAGTAAAGAAGCTGATCTCATTAATAAAGCAAGTAATAATAAAGGTCTGTGTTAGCAGGGGACCTGGGAAAAATTGCATGTTAGGTAATTCTGTGGCCTTGCAGAGGATTTCAGCTGCAAAACTCTTGTCTTTCTCCCCATGCAAATGGCAAGACCCAGCAAAATTTGGCTAAAAGCCAAAGGCTAAGCATTTGGGGGCTTGGTTAGTATTTGGATGAGGCTGGGGAGTTGAAAAAGAAAGCAATGGCAATGCACTATTGATTTGCTGCCAAGAAAAATACATAGAAGGATCCATGTAGTCATCCCAGGTTGAGCTTGTTCAAGCATGTCTTTACCTTTTTTAAAAAAAGTCTTGGCTTTGGTTGGGCAGAATCAATTCCCAGAACACTGTTGCGGACATGAACCTCTGCCAAAAGCTTTGACAATCTTCTTTGGTGCCTCTTGCTACTCAGGACAGCAAAGAAAGCTTGGCATGTTCACATTTATTTTAATCTTTTCTAATCTGATTCTGCAAGAAGGCAATGGCAAGCCATTTTTGATATTGTTAACTGCAAAGCTACATAGGATGTGTCCATGACATCATCCAATTTCTCAATGGGAAATCTTTTTAAACTCTTAAAAAAAGATGTGGTATTTCTATATAACAGAATCATGAATTAGACTACTTCTGGTTGTAGATAATTAGGAAGAAAAAGAAAAATCAGACTTTACCAGCGGCAATGAATTGAAAGTCAAAATATTAGTTCCAATCTAATAGAAAAGATGAATTATTGATAATATAGTAGGAGAGATTATATCACTTTGTGCTTCTGATGAAGTGAGGTGGAGCTCATGAAAGCTAATGCCAGTTAATAAAATTTTAGTCCAAAAAAGATGCCGCTGGATTACTTCTAATTTTAAGTCACTTGGGAATAAATCGACTGAAAATAATGATATGTTCAAGTAAACTTGCATGACTGAATATCCAGCTGAAAAATCTATTCAGACTTTTTTGGGGGACTGTTTAAATATATATATATATATATATATATATATACACACACACACACACATATATATATATACACACACACACACACACACACATGGAAGAGAACCCGTGGCTTAGTGGCTAAACTCCTGCCTAAGATATATACAGCCCGGGTTCAAATCCCAGTAAGGGTATGGCTAGCTGATGAGAGCTAATTAGCTCGAAATAGATCTATACTAGTCTCCCTTTATTTATTTATCAGTACAAATACAACACAAATATAAAAAGGCAACAGTAAAAATAAAAATATGGTTTTCTGCCTGCATGGTCTTCTGTGATAAGCCGAAGGACAGAAAGAGGGAGTAGTGACCTTCCTCCCATATTTAGTCATACCAGGGGTTGTAACACAAATACATACCTATTTCCCTGGCTCAACTGATAAGGAAGAGAACCCGTGGCTTAGTGGCTAAACTCCTGCCTAAGATATATACAGCCCGGTTTCAAATCCCAGTAAGGGTATGGCTAGCTGATGAGAGCTAATTAGCTCAAAATAGATCTATACTAGTCTCCCTTTATTTATTTATCAGTACAAATACAACACACACACACACATGTATGTATGTATGTATGTAGGTAGGTAGGTAGGTAGGTAGGTAGGTAGGTAGGTAGGTATTTGTGTTACAACCCCTGGTATTCCCAAATATGGGAGGAAGATCACTACTCCCTCTTTCTGTCATTCGGCTCATCACAGAAAACCATCCAGACAGAAATATATATGTTGTATTTGTGCTGATAAATAAATATTTGGGCATACCAGGGGTTGTAAGACACATACATACATACATACATACATACATACATACATACATACATACATACATACATACTGCAGAGGAACATATTTGTTTTTGACTAGCATTCTATATATGTGTATGTTTATAAGTAAAACAATAAAATGCATCAATGTAAGTTTTCCAATTTGGCATTATGTCCAAAAATTGAAAGGGAAGCAAGGAGAAGAATCTCTAGCAGGAAGTAAAAGAACAATAATTCAGTATATCCATAATGATTGTTATTACCCCTGTAGTTTGCACCATCATCTTCATTATCTTTCTGCAAGTTATTCATTTTTATGATATGTGAAAATAAACATTGTCATTCCTATGGCAAGTTCTCCCATAAAACCCCATAATTAAAAGCAGACGGGGAACATTTCCTCTTCTTTTTATTAAATGTTAATTAAAACGGTATGATATATAGTTTTAATGAGCTTGCTTTGTTGTTGTTGCCTTTTTTAAATCCTCAGACATTCAGCAGATTCTGAAAGATCAGGTGGGTGATAATTTCTTTCAAAAACAAAACTGTTTGTGGGAGATGCTCCCAATAGAGTTAGGGAGAATATTAAAGAGTTAGAAGTAAAGTTTGGTAGAACTTAGATGGAACTAGGAGGAGAAATACACATCAGGGATGAAGTCTATAAGAAGTTTTGGGCAAATTGGAACTGGGACTACTAAAATGGATTGTGATGGAGCATGAACTTGATAGAATGTAGCTTATTGTTATACTGCTTATAAAAAATAGTTCTGGATTTCCAAGATCTGTAGTTGCTCTAAAAAGGATTTGATCTAACTTGAGCTTGAAACTAATATACATCCAGAGGCGGCATTCAGCTGGTCCGGGTGAACTGGTAGCAGAGATCACGGGTGGGCCCGCCCCCGCCCACCTGCCCTGGCTCTATGCCATCCTATTTTGCCATTTTTTTTGAGGCCAGACGTATGTGAGGAAGGCGCGCATGAGCAAAGCATATGCAGGAAGGCTGGGTGCATGAGCAGAAGGTGCATGTGTGTGTGAAGCAAGCATGCGCACGGGGGGCGAACTGGTGGCAAAAATAAGTGAAACCCACCATTGTGTCCATCATTCTCTCCTGTTCCCTTAAATTGGAATGCATAGCCACGAATTGAATGGAACCCCTGAGTTAGTAAGATAAATTCTACATACAGCTCTCTTCCCTACCAATATTCTGCCCTGGTCCGTGTGAACTTGGAGTTGGTTATGGTGCCATAGAGTTGCACTGCTCCCTCACCCAACTCAACCCCAAATGAACAAAAATCCTGGTATTTTTCCATTTGCATAAAGGTAAATGATGGCTCTATAAATAAACAACCTAAAGGGGAAGGACCCTGGTATGCGTGCTAGCACAATGTGTCTCAACCTCAGCCATTTTAGGATAGGTGGATTCCAACTCTCAGAATTCACCTTACAGTGACTGAAGTTGAGGGATAATGTGGTAGAAGATGCTGTGCTTTGTGTTTATAGGAGCATTTAGCCCAATGCAGCTCAGGAAGCTTGAGAAACTGTGGTTCTTTGGCAGTGAGTTCTTAACCTTTTGTTCATATAGACTAGTTGCGCTTGGGCCTCTGTGGTTTACTTCCATTCTTTCTTCTACAGTGTAGCAATACCTTGGAGGTAGTTATTACTACATCATTATTGTATCCAAGAGACTAACTAATTCCTATTGTTTCTGGCCATCTATTCTGATTAGATAAAGTGGGTGTGCTCTGAGTCCTGTCATTCACAGAGTTACCTAATGGGACCCAGGAAACACACCTTCTTTATCACTACTTGACCCTCTGAATTAGCATCCCAACCCCAGATCAGTATGGCCCCCACCCTGAGTTTCTTTTAAAGGTCTCTGTAAACGTTATCATTATCTGTTAGGAAAGCTCCCCATTAGGAGAGCGAGTGCGTTCAGAGAAGCATTGTGAGAGTTGTGTTGAAGAACACACAAACCAGCACACAGAGATACTGCAGTTTAAATAGGTTTTTACTTTCATGTAAGTAGATGTATCAGAGTCCATAAAACAGTCCAAGTCATACACGGATAAGACAGTCAGTCATCAATGTCTTTCAGTTAAGGGATAATCCAAATAACACAGTCCATAATCATACAAACAGTCAGGTACACAAAGTTTGCTAGCAGTTGCAAACCTTACAATAGCTCACGCTGATCACTATACGGCACTTCTAACAGCCAGCTTCCAAAAACGCCCAGAGCAGATGAGAATCTAACAGTGATTCTGGATCCATTTTATGGCCGATTGAGGAAACAGCAGCCAATCACATTTACAGCGTAATTTAAAGAAACAGGTACAGCATTGTTATATGATGTATATATTGCCAACCCAACTGTTAGATTATATTCCTAACATTATCTTTTTTTATCTGCTCAATAATAGCATTCAGCATTCAGTGCTGCCTATCAAAAGGAGGTGTGCGTGCAATACAAAGAACTATTCTGAAAAAAATATATGATTAAATCCAAGTTGATTTTGTCCATTTATCAGGTTTCCATGAAAAGTGACAACGCCAGGCAAACTTAGAAATAAGATTGAATGATTTTAGGCATTAGTGACCATAGGAAACATTGGCCACAGCCTCTCTTTTTGTTATATACTAGTTTATAACCCGGCATTGCCCGGTGTTTATTTATAGGAGGGAAATGTCCAGATCAAATGTAATTTTTAATGTTGAATTTTTCCCCTTACCAGAGGGAGCTCCCTTGTGAAGCCATTACCATGGCAACTCCACTGCCCTGTACAGTAGTTTTACGGCAGTACAGTAGAAGTTATTTTAAGGCACAACAGTTGTATCTTAACAGAACACATACACCCCGAGGAGTGTTAGGGGTGTCTTACCACTGTATTTTTTTTTTCAGAGAGTAAGCTATCTGTGTACCAAGTTTGGTTGAAATTGCTCGAGACGTTCCAGAGTTATGCTGGAACATACACAGCCATTGATGATAGATAGATAGATAGATAGATAGATAGATAGATGGATGGATGGATGGATGGATGGATGGATGGATGGATGGATGGATGGATGGATAGATAGATAGATAGATGATAGATAGATGATAGATAGATGATAGATAGATGATATAGATATAGATATAGATATAGATATAGATGGCTGTGTATGTTCCAGCATAACTATATATATATATATATATATATATATATATATATATATATATATATATATATATATATATATATATATATATATATATATATATATATATATATATATATATATATATATATATATATATATATATATATATATATATATATATATATATATATATATATATATATATATATATGTTGTAATTATACTGATAAATAAATAAAGGGAGACTAGGATAGATCTATTTCGAGCTAATTAGCTCTCATCAGCTAGCCATACCCTTACTGGGATTAGAACCCGGGCTCTATATATCTTAGCAGGAGTCTTAACCACTAAGCCACGGGTTCTCTTCCTTATCAGTTGAACCAGGGAAATAGGTATGTATTTGTGTTACAACCCCTGGTATGACTAAATATGGGAGGAAGGTCACTACTCCCTCTTTCTGTCCTTCGGCTTATCACAAAGACCATGCAGGCAGAAAACCATATTTTTATTTTTACTGTTGCCTTTTTATATTTGTGTTGTAATTGTACTGATAAATAAATAAAGGGAGACTAGGATAGATCTATTTCGAGCTAATTAGCTCTCATCAGCTAGCCATACCATTTAGCTCTCACGGCCTCCATTTTAGCCTATTTTGCAAAACAGTTACCATTGTTTTTCACAGAAGACAATATGGAGGTTTCAAATCTCATGATTGGTAGTTAGTTTTTGGATCTACTTCCAGGCTATTTTCCCTGTTGCTGCTAAGAGATTCTTGGAGTATTCCTCAGAAACACATCCACACCCACACATCCACATTTTTCTGCTCTCTCTATTTGTTTGTTGCTTTCTAACAATCTAGGAAGGGCAGATGAAGGGAGATTTAAACTTTGGGGAAGGTGAGAAGGAGGAGGAATATATGTGTTTAACTAAAAGGTTAAAGTCTTATAATACAGTATAGTACATTACTTCCTGAAACCATTTATAACGTGGTGCCTATTTATAAAGACCAACCTAAAATAAATGGGGTAGGGGAGGATTATATATAAAGTGGTGCTGAGGAGGGATATTCAGAAAGGAATCTTATTTCCCTCTTGCCAGCTGTGTTTTATCCCTCTCCCTGCTTTAAAGGGACTCAATAGTTACTAAATCTTTCTGATCGCCAAGTTTATGTTCAAAAGGAATTTTTGAAAAATAAATAAATAAGCAAAACCAGGTTTCCCATCATGCCTGCTTCTTGCCTTCCTTTCAGGGAATTCATAAGTCTAGCCTTCGTGAGGTACTATCAGTGAAGGAGCCCTAACATCAGCCTTTCTCACAAAAGGAAGGAGGGTTAAAGAAACTTCATCAGCGTGCTCTGATAGTTCTAAAACAGGAGGGAACAGGACGCCAGGAATCAGTGCCAGGCGGCCTTCAGTTCAGCCTGAGCTCCTGCTTGGAACCAGTGCCAACGGCATTTCCTCATTTCAGGGCATTGGCTGGCACAGAGCTCAGGGAGCTTCATGAATCAGGGCTGAGGTGTGGCACTTGGCCCAGAAGATCTGCTGCCTTTCTGACAGGTTCTGTTTTTCTTAACTGAAGTCAACCTTGGCCTGGCATGCATGATCCCTCCGGATGTTGGGACTTGACATTCTTCAGCTATTCCCACACACCCATCGATTGTAGACTGGTATTCTGTCATTAGACAATTTGAGTGGGAAACAGCCCAGAACCGGGTTGTTTGTGCATTAGAGACAAGAATGAAATTAAGTAAGCTCTCCCATGTAATTCTTGCTGAAATGATGGGTTGTCATTTCAGTGAAATTTACCTAATGGCCCTTGGTGTGTAGACTGCTTGCTAATGTGCCTTTATTCCAAAGCCCTACAGATCTATAAGCCATAGGGAGTCTTTTAGTTATGAGGCCTAGGCAGGAAAATACGTAAAACTAAATGTGGTTCCTATGTATTCATTTAATTATCTATTTAGATCAATGCTTTTTTTCCCCATACTTGGCAACTTTATGATGTGTGGACTTCAACTCCCAGAATTTCTTAGCCAGTTCTGATTGAAACTGTGATGCAGGCCAGAGGCTGGAGAAAATTATTCCGCATTCTTTCCTTTGAATAAAATGCAGCAATGACATTTTTTAATAGAATTTGAATGAACTAAAGTTGGCAACCAAGCTGTAGAACTCAACCTATTTAGCTTCTTTCTTTTATTTATGCAATTTATGGGGCATAATTATAGGGATAATGTTTTGGTCATTCAATGCTTCAGCATCTAACTTCACAATCACAGTGTCTTGTTATGCACTATTTTATTATCTGCAGTTGAACATTGGAACAGAATATGTTGTGTGTCCCCCCCACCTCCCCTGATAAATAGGTCCTCTTACAATTTTGTAAGGAAACTGGACAACTAAGAGAGTTGAGCACATCCAAAATAAATCAGACTAGGTAATACTAAGGTGACCAACTTTTTTACAATGAAAAGGAGGACAAAACATGTTCTATTGTCCAAAATGCTAAGGTGACCAACTTTTTTACAATGAAAAGGAGGACAGATAAATTGGAAAAAAAATATCGTAAACAAAAGAAATATTTTATTCATTGCAACAATAATACACTAAAATATGATATATGCATAATAAAAAAAACATTTGTAACATTTTATATTGTAATTATGCTTACATGCCTGTTAATTATTATTTACATGAGTACTTTTCCATTGAATTAATATTTTTTGTCAATGTATCATCTTCTAACAATATATTGGAAATATCTGAACAAGAAATATTCTTCATATTGAATTTTACGGCAAGTGCTGCAGCTAGAGTATCAACATTCAATCTCGATTTCTCACTTGTCGAAAAATCATTGGCAATTGAAAAAAACTCTTTCAACTGCTGCATTAGTTCCAGGGCAGTACAACGTAAATTGAACAAGTATAAATAAATGTTCACATGGAATATGTTCATTTTTGAAATGGCTGAAAATATCCACCCATCTTTTATCAATTTCAACATGTTGATTTTCCCATTGTATTAATTTTTCAGAATTTAAATATACATTCAGTCTTCTAATTTCTTCAAAGAGACAATTGTCGTTTATTTTAATGTCTAGCATTTCTTTAGATAAAAATTCAACACAAGATTCAATATCTGTTCAATATACTTGCGATGAAGTAAAAAAAAAACACCATTAAAAACTGTTTAATAAAACATGAATTGTACTTACCTCTGTATAATTGAATATTCACTGAGAAAGAAATAATTACCGTGAGTCATTCAATTGCGTATCTGCCGTGAGTCTACTGCGTGCGTATGTGCCGTGTTGTGTTTCGGTAAGAAGTAAACAAAGCCACTTGCACGCGGCGCTCTCTCTCAAGGTCTCCCGTGCGGAGCGCATGCGTCTCATAATCGCGTCTTATACCGCACTATACCGAGTCTTGACGAATTGTCATGTCAAATATAAATACGTCACATAACGCGCAACAGATTAGTCTTCAAATATCGAAAAGGAGGACATGTAGGAGGACACTTTTCAAGGGAGGACAGAACTTACAAAAGAAGGACTGTCCTCCCTAAAGGAGGACGGTTGGTCACCTTAGGTAATACTCCATATCTTACTGCACTGAGAGACCTGGGTATATTGTATTTTTCTACTTGAATCTTGCAAACATTATACTTAACAATCCTGGAATAGATTTAGGCTGGTTCTTTTCTTCTCACAAATATCCAGGGTCTGAGAGCATAGACCAGACTCCTCCCTATAACAGAGTTGGAAGGGACCTTGGAGTTCTTCTAGTCCAACCCTCTGCCCAAGCAGAAAACCCTATACCATTTCAGACAAATGGGTGTCCAGACTCTTCTGAAAAAGTGCTCAGTGCTGGAGCACTCACAACTTCTCGAGGCAAGTCATTCCAGTCATTAATTGTTTTAATTGCCAGGAAAATTTCTTCTTAGTTCTAGGTTGGTTCTGTCCTTGATTCGTTTCCATCCATTGCTTCTTGATCTGCCTTCAGGTACTTTGGAGAATAGGTTGCCCTCTTTCTTTTAGATAATAGCCTTTTAGATAGTGGGACACTGCTATCATATAAATAAATATAGTTATTTAACCTTAAGGGGATGGTTGTATCAGGACAGGGGTGGGTTCCAGCAGGCACTACTGCGGCTTTGCTCGAGTGTATGCTGCATGTGCTTGATGCACACCATGCGCGCATTCACAGTGCAATCAAAATTGTTCTGCGCATGTGCAGAACTGAAAAACAAGATGGCTGCGCCAATGGCCCGAACCGGTTCAGTGGAGTGGCAGGCCTGGGTCACTGCCGATTCCAGTGACCCAGGCCACCAAACCACTACCGGTTCAGCCTGAGGCAGCAGGTAAATAACCCCCTCATTTGAAGGGTATAGGAGCCCCTAGACTCCTTGATAAAACTCCTTGATAAAAACATGGATTAAGTCTGCATATTAAAAGGACTTCTGTAGCTGGCATAGGAAATTACACATTTTAGTGACACAGAGCTCAGGAAACGCTTTATGGAAGGGCACAGAAAAACATATGTTGTAAGATAAGAAATAAGGAAGTGGCATTTAGCATTTCAATCACCTTTATGTAGAGATCGCCTAGGCTAACACATCATTTCTGTTTTTCTGTATAATGTTAGCATTTTTCTACTTCTCTTTTCTTGCAGTCAACAAATTCACTTCTGTTTCTGTTAAATGTCAAGGAGAATATTTGTAACATTTTACTGTAAAATTTGTGATGATGATGAATCCAAAATGTACCTCCCCTTGACCAAATGTACCTCCCCTTGACCTTCCTTTTTCCTTTGGACAAACACGCCTATGGAACCCCCAAAACGTCTGAAGGGGTATTAAAGTTCTGTCCTGGCCTACCCAGGACAGTTCAGACTTTGCAGTGTTAAACGCTCTGAACTCTGATGCATCATTAAAAACCTGTTTCTCTTTTACCTTGTGGTCTCGCATCCTATGTTTGGCTGACTGAGGTTTCCTGCCACAGTCTGCCGCAACAAGCCGAACCAGTCCGAACTGGTAGGAACCCACCACTGATTCAGGAATACAGTGACTGATCCTCCTGTCACAAAGATGCAAGGGCTTACAAATAAACAGGTCTAAGCATTCTGATATAATTGCTTCTTTGGAGTTTGTCTTTTGACATTATGCCAAAAATGATATGAGAGTGAGCTTACCTGATCATCTCATGCTCTACTTTTTCATAGAGTTTTAGATTATCTAAGAGAGAAAACTGTAATGATGCCCATTGCAATTCCAAGGGGTTGGCTATATAAATTGGCTATATAAATACTGAAATAATAATAGTGTCCTAGCTAATATAGTACTTCCAAATGTGTTTTCTCAGATTCCTTCTTTTATTAATGGTGGTGATGATTCTATAGAGTAAACTTTAGCTTTAAGAAAATGAACTTTGTTCTGCTGGATAGTAATAAAGTCCTGTAAATAGAGCTTGAAGGACGTGGATTTTTCATCTTGAGAAGAGTGAGGGAATGTAATGGTACTCTTCAAATATCTCAACAGATGTCATGTAGAAACTCAAGATCTGTTCTTTCTAATTCCAGAATTCAAGATAAACTGTATTAAGCCACAAGAAACCACCTTCTAACTGATTTTTTTTTAAAAAAACGTAATTGTAAGAGGAATTTACAGCAGAACCAATTATCAGAGCGATATGTTCAAGTTTAGTCCAGACAATCATCTCTCAAATGACAGTACTTTGGATTCCACATTGAACAGGGGATGGAAACAATGGCCTAATTGCTATAGTCCATGGTTTATAATTTTCTTTTCATTTAAAATTGATTCTTCCCCATCCCCCACCCTTTCTGGGCTTCCAGTAGGGCTGAAATATAGTTTTAAAGGTAAATGGGAGAGAAATGAGTTTTCTTCAGAATCAATGGGCTCTTCAGAATAATGTTATGAACCCAATTAAAGAACAAATTTGGATCTTATTCTGAATGCCACCCCAAAATATTTCCCCTTACTGAGTGTTAATAGTAGTTTCCAACCAGCTGCTTAGGTGTTTTGTATCATGATGCTAAAACGGTGAAGAGTTTTAGCTCTGACCAGATTTAATGTTATGCTATCAGCAATTTTAGTTGGTAGATACAAGAAAATTGCATATAAGCAGCACCTTTGCTCTTATGAAAAGAGGAACACTGACTCAGTAGACCATGTATTGCTTCTTTTACACAGAAATATGATCTATTTATGCTGCGTCTGTTATTAGGAAATTGCTAAATTGATCTCCTGGTGGTGAGCTAGCTGAAACTTTTATAGATTCTATAAGTCAAGCCTTGGAGGTTGGCTAAGAAATATGTTTAACTTTTAGCAAAGTAAGATCTGTTATGGTTAGTAGGGATAGAATTAAGACAAGCTTAATAGAACTGATAGATATCAGATTTTAAATATTTACTGATGGCTTAGAATAGAAGGCAAGACTCAAACACACTTCTGTTTGCAATATTTTACATATTTATGAAATGCTATTTCTGTAGTTAGTAATGGAGTGACAGTGACTATAATGAAATAGATAATGCTAGCCTCAAATTTCTTAAAGTAAAAAGTGAATAACAACTGTAATATAGATAACATTTCTGTACAATAAGACAAGCAAAAATTCTCATGGATTTCAACACTTTAGATTTTATCACAAATTACGTTTTAAAAATTGAGAGTACTTTTCCCCTGACAGACCTAAACCAGCAATTGAGAATGCCTCAGCCATCTACACTTATTTTTTAAATTAATGGTGGCTTAAATAGGTTCCATGTCATTTTTTAAAGTTTAAATTTAAAGTGTGCACATAAATAGATATTCAGAGTTTGCTCTAAATCTAGACTTTAGTACTCAATGCAATATTCATTTTCTTTAGCTCAATAACCACTGTAGATTTGAACCAAAATGTAAACACTGGTGTCTCCTTTTCCTAGGACATGCATCTTATTAAAGTAACTATTGCATACTTTTGTTGTTGTTGTTGTTGTTTTTTATTAAACTTTTAAAATAAATTTTACAATTATCACCCCCCTTACCCTTCCCTCTTCCCACCCTCCCTCCCCCCGACCTCCCAGAGCAAAATACAGGGTATAAACATTTAACAATCATACGCTAACATAAGCTAACTAATTTTAACATGTTACTATTCTTATGCTTTAACTCCCCTTTTATTAAACTAACTTTGAATAAATTGTAACATTCTTTATGCCTTCATTCATAAGCTAACTGAAATTTTTTAGTCCGGTATTTGTTTTGAATATAGTCAATCCATCTTCTCCAATCCAGCTTGTACTTCTCATCCAAATGGTCTTTCAAATACGCTGAAATTTTGGCCATCTCTGCTAAGTTTACTACTTTTAATGTCCATTCTTGGAAAGTGGGCAACTCTTCCTTCTTCCAGTATTGCGCCACCAACAATCTTGCTGCCGTCGTTAGGTTCAAAATCAGGTTAAGTTTATTAAATAGTTCCCTAAGAGGTTCCATCATTTCTAGTTGTAACTTTTTATAATAAACTGCTGTCAGGCCATCTGTGCCAGGTGCTTTGCTGATTTTTAACTGCTTAATTGCCAGGAGGATTTCTTCCACAGTTACAAGTTGATTCAATCTTCCCCTTTGCTCATCTGTAAGTATAGGAATTTTCTCTTTCTCTTTCTCTCTATATCTGACCTTTGTATTTTGTCACCAGCATACAATCTGGTGTAAAATTCTAAAAAAGTCTTTTTAATCATATCCTATTGAAAAACTTCTTTCCCTTTATATTCTACTTTCTCTATATTACAGGATCTTTGTTTTTTCCTTAACATATATGCTAGCCATCGACCTGGTTTATTGGCATTACAAAAAGTGTTTTGTTTATAGAAAATTAGTGGCTATCTGGTCCGACATTAACATATTGAACTGCCCTTGCAATAAAATAATTATCTCTTTTGTCTTCTTATCATCTGGTTTAGACATTAACTCCTGCTCTTTTTTTTAATCTCTTCCTCTAATTCCCTTTGTTTCTCCCTTTGTCTGCACCTATAAACATTGTTCAAATTTATTAAAATGCCCCTCATGTATGCTTTACTTGCGTCCCAAACCATTTCCATTGATATCCCCTTATACATATTAAAAGCAAAATATTCTTTCAATAGTTTTTTACATTCCGTAACATTTTTCTCATATCTAAATAGATTTTCATTTAATCTCCAAGACCTCCTGGGTCGGTCTCCATATTCAAGTTCCAACCAGACCGGGTTGTGATCTGTTAAAGTTCTCGGGCATATCTTAGTCTTCTTTATCCTGGAAAAAAAATCATTTAGTATAATTAGTATAAAATCAATTCTGGAAAAGGATTGATGCCTATCAGAAAAAAAAGTAAAATCCCGTTCTTTAGCATTCCGTTCTCTCCAGATATCCCTCAATTCAAAGTCATCCATCATATAAAAAAAAGATTTAGGTAATCTTGTTCGTATTTGGGTATTTTGCAAAAGCCTCTTCTTGTCTTGAACAGGATCCAGTACTCCATTCCAATCGCCCAGTAAAATGCAGGAATTGTAACCCCATTGTATTAGTTTGGTGTGAAGCAACTTATAAAAATTTTCTTGTTGTTGTTTGGGAGCATATATTCCTGTTAAGAGTATTTTCTTTCCTTCTATGAATAGTTCAATTGCAATATATCTACCTTGAGGATCTGCTTCAATTGATTCAGCCTTTAAGTCTTTTCTTAAATATATAACTATACCATTTTTCTTCTCCGGAGCAGATGCTACAAAATGCGATCCCAATCTTGCATTCATCAAATATTTCTGGTCCTGTGTTCTAATGTGTGTTTCTTGTAAACAAATTACATCATTTTAAAATTGTTTCAAGTAGTGAAATATTTTTTTTCTTTTTTGTGGTGAATTTAAGCCATTGACATTCCATGTTAGAAATTTAGTTGTCATCTTTATCACACTGAAGCTTTTTAAGCGCTGCCTGGAAATCTTGCTGAGATTTCACCTTCGGTCTAGCTCCTCCCACTGCTTCTGTGCTCATGTTTATATTATCTCGAATTGCCATCTGGGCTTGTTGTTCTTTAAGCGGGTTTGTCTCTGTTCCATAATTTCTTCTGTTTCCTGCAGCAAACTCACAACCCCAATTTGTTCCTGGTTATCTTGCTGCCTGGGGTCCTCTGTCTCTTTTCTTTCTTTGGGACCTGGAGATGGAGGGCTTCCTGCCTTTAGTACCATACTATGGAAATCTTTTGCCTTCCAAACAGAGTTGATGCGATGTCTTTCTCCCGTGTAGTTCCCCACCAATCCGGCTGGGGTCTCCCATCTGTATTGAATCTGGCGCTTTCTAAGTTCGTCCACTAGAAATGCATAATCCTTTCTAGATCTCAACATTTTTGGGGGGATTTCCTTCAGTACTATCACATCTTGACCTGCCACTTGCAGTTTGTTTTTGTAGGTTGCTTGCAATATTTCATTCCTAATTTTCCTGTTGACAAAATAGAGTACAATATCTCTTGGCAGTTGTCTTTGTCTGGCAATCCATGAATTAACGCGGTAAATTTTTTCAATTTGCCAGAGGCATTCGGCCTTTGGCTCCCCAGTTAATTGGACAAGAGTGTCTGCAAAAATCTCTCTTAAGTCTTTTTGAGTATGTTCCTTCAACCCTCTTATCCTCAGGGCAAATTCCATTGTTCTATATTGCATCATCATAAACTCCGCCTCCGATTTATCAATTTTAATTTGTGTCTCCACAAGATTGTTATCCAACTTTGTATTAGCCTCATTAATTTCTTCCACCTTCTCATCAAGAGATGCTATGTAGCCAAATAATCCTTTAAGTGCCTCAACTATATCCTCCCTTATCTCTTGGTTACGTGTTTGGATTAAATCCTTAATTCCAGATATTTCATCAGAGACATCTTTAAAGGCACTAGTAATTTTCCCCTCCAAGACAACTGCCTGTTCTTTTAATGCATTTTGTAAGTTATTTTGTAGACCCTCCAGTGTCAGGGTTTGTGATTGTGTTTCCACCGGAGGTAATAAAGTTTGCAACTTTGAAGTTTGTGCTGGCGAACTGCCTGCACTTTTCGAAGCATTGAATTTTGTCTGCTTAGAGGCCATTTCAAAATATTCAGATCAAGCTTTTAAACAGCCAATTTATTCAGTCCAAAATGTCCAGCTATTCTTTGAAGTCTTTCAGCCACACTAACAGGCACTTAACAAGTGCTAATCAGTTTTCCACTTCACTTTCGTTTTCAACACACCGTTTATTAATCTGGCGCCATTTTTTAAAAAAAGAAGTTCCTTTTAAGTTTACAGAAAGAGATATAATCTACAGAGTTAAGGCTTGTACTTGCAATTTGTTGACCTCTTGGTTTGCTCTGCCTGCTTCTTATTCAGATGTAGAATAAACTTGAAATTGCAGGTGTGGACGCTGCCTTTTGTTCTGCAAATGCAGAAGCGTCCCGTGATGAGGAGATTGTCAGGCTTCCTGGGGAGTTCGCACCTTTCACACCACAGAATTGCTTCTGGGGCCACTGGCCGCCTCTACCCTCTGCCAGACAGCTCACCTCCCCCCCTTTTCCCAAGGGGGAGGTTTTCAAACTGTTGGACAGCTGATTTATGCTATCCTAGCCACTTGTTACTCAAACATGGGCTGGCGTTCCCAAGGGAGCATCTTCCAAGGACAGCGGCGCCATACTTAAAGTTTGCTCTATGACCGAGCTACACAAAACCTACTGATGGGCAACTCTTTATCATTATTCTGACTGAGACTAACTAAACACAAGACCTTGAGTGAACCTTCTGAGAAAATAAAAGAAAGTAGAATACAATTGCAATTGTGGTGTAAAGTGAAGCACCAGAGACATTTCAGATAATGTATCTATTGGCTTAGGTTTGTATGTATCTGTGATATGTATCTGTATTGTTCCAACATTTCATTAATTCTGCATTGACTTACACCGACATTTTGCATTTGCTAGTTTGCGGCTAATGTGTTGCTTTTGAAAAAATCTCTGTGAAGCTGTATTAAAAAAAAATAAAAACAATGGACTTCCGATTCCGGCTGCTGACCCAACGGGCAGGCTCTGCTCGCCCCACGCTCTTCTGGTGGCCCCCCCACTGCTTGCGGGGCACAGGACGCCCTGTAGAGGCTCCTGCCGAAGGGGCGGCGTAGCGGGGGATCCCCTGAGTCGGCAGCAGCCGGGGGGCCCGCATCGCCCTAGGCACCGGGAGGCATGATGGGGAGGCGCTGCAGCATCTTCGGGAGAAGGCAGCTGGAAGAACACGCGATTTGAAGGGCGCGGTTACTGTGTGGTGAGGTGGAAACTCCCCCCCCCGTTCCCTTGTTTGTTCGTAAGAAAAGGAAAGAAAAAACTGCCAGCTCTTTTTAAAGTCGTTTTCAACTCGGCTGGAGAGGCGTGACTGGAGGGAGGGGGATTTCCCCCCCTCGGACAGGCGGCTTTAAAACCTTTTGCTCTCGGCCCTAGAGGTGAAGGAAGGGAGAGAGCCAACTAATGATTTCACGCCCATAACAAAGGCGGATTTTGGATTTTAACTTTATAAATGAAATGATGATCTGAAAATTTTGGAAACTTTGGAAACTTTCTGTTATGCCTCCAAACCCCAAAGCTGGCAGAGCAAGATGGCACACTTCCGTTGTCTTTATAAACAATGAAAATTGACTCCACCTATAGAAATTCAGGCTTCCTGTCTTTGTGACACTCAGACAAATCTCCTGTTGAATTGCATCTCCCGGGAACAAAGGACTCTTTTACTCTACTGCCAGAAGCAATTAGAATAATTTCCTCTCTGCTTGGACTCCTGCCCTCCTGAACTCTCTCGGCAGTTTCCCTCCTTAATTTCCTCTCTATATTGACTTTGAACTTCACTGCTCAACATAATGTCACCTAAAAGACCACCTCCGGGGAAGCCGGGCTTTGCTGTCTCCGCCCCCACATCTACAGTTTCAAGTCCGAGCGGACAACAAACGTTAACATCACTGATGCAACCCAAACCTGCTGAGACGGACTTTCAACAGATGTTCCAACAAATTTTAAAGGGACAGGAGGACATAAAAAGTGAATTGAAGGAGATGAGAGAACAGCTGAAAGCAAACCAAGACCAGACAAGTAAAAACACACAGAGACTGGATCTTTTGGAGGGAGGGGCGGCTGAGATGAGGGGGGAGGTGCAAGGGGTGCAGAAGGGGAACCAGGAGATTGAAATCCACCAAATGAAAACAGAATTTGAAAGAATGTCCTTTTTTCTTAGGTTCCAAAATGTAGTGGAGGCAGATGATGAAGACTTAAGGGACATCATGACAAACATCTTGGCTGAATGTATACAGAAAGAAAAACAACAGATGGGGTGGGAACTGGACCTGGTTTATAGAGTAAATTCAGCATATGCTAGAACACATAATGTTCCCAGGGAGGTACATGTTAAATTTCTCAGAAAGACCACGAGAGATGAGATTCTGAGTGCACAAAGAGGGCAAGTGTTGAAATATCAAGATAAAGAAATAACCATTCTGAAACAGATCCCCAAGAAAGTGAGAGAGAAAAGAAAAAATTATTCACAATTAGCGAAGAAGCTTTACCAGAAAGGGGTGTGGTTTAGATGGTTGATGCCTGAAGGTATGTTAATTTTCTGGGAGGATACTAGAGTTAGAATCAACACAACCATAGAGGCACAGGCCTTTATGGAAAAAAATAAAGCACTCCTAGATGTACCTGATGATCTTACACCCGACATACAGGACAAGGGAGGGGCTGGAGCTCTGCTGCCGGGGGGAGAAGGGGCAATACCAAGAAAACTCAGATCACAAAAATGAAAGGAAATCAGCTTTATACAAATTGATTGAAACTTTTATATGAATTTATATGCTGACAAATTACTACTATCTAATACTGAATTATTTGTTTAAATGAATACTATGAGTATGGGGGGCGGGGATACCCTTCACACATTGTAACTGCCAAAATTTGTAACCTATTCCAATACCCTTTTCCTTATTATTTTTTTTAAAAAACCAATAAAACTTTGTTTAAAAAAAATAAAAATAAAAAATAAAAACAATAAATTACTATTCCTGAAGGCATTCCATGGTGTTATTATCCAATTAGTAACTGAGTCTGAAATTTGGCTTATTATTTCTCTTTTTACAGGCTCAATGTCCTGTAAAAAGAGAAATAATAAGCCAAATTTCAGAAATAACTATTCTAAAATAACACTGCCCCCTTTAAATTTAGAAAATCTAAATTAAACAATGGCCTATGCCATGGATTATCACACAATGGAATGGACCTTCTGGGCTAACTAATGATCTCTTCTTTAATTTTCCAAATTGGTGACCTATATTGACACACCTTTACCATCTATGGTTCTTATGGGCAAAATAACATTGCCCCTTTTAAAACATAATAAAAATGTCAGAGCTTGAATTGAAGATAACTTGTTATAGATGATATCTACATTTATATATCTGTATTTCTTGGAATTTTTTCATTGCCTTATGATTAAAGATAATAATTTTCCTAGTTTAGAAAGTCAAGAGCTGATGATGACGACGACAAGAGAGATGAAAAGATATTTATATGTGAATTGTAATCTATAGTATTCTGAACTGATTAACTTTTGTTCCTGCTTGCTACAGGATCTGGGAATCTCCCCTCCTCCTGGCTGCAAAAGAAAATGATCTCTCAGCCATCCAGAAACTGATAGACAGCCATACCTGTGACCTTCATGAACGAGGTAGTGGTCCAACCTATTTATCATGGCCCTATTACCTATTAAGAGAAAGAAACAATTTGAGGAGCAAAGAGGAGATGGTGATAGAAATGTGGTTGATTGGCATATGCAAGGACAGCTTCAGATCCTGAAAGGAGCAAGATGACTAAACGCCTTGAACTTCCTTCTGGGGAAAAATGCCCCTCATGAATCCATAAGGCATATGGCATGATCTCTCTTGTTTATCGTCTGTCAGGAGAAAGGCCACATACAAGAGATCTCAGGAATAGATGTGTCCAGTATTCTGTCTGTTGTGACCTATAAACATAATTGTCATAGCTGTAGCTATCTCTAGAGGGACCAGGATCATTGCAATGTCATGACAGCTTCTCTTTCTTTGATACTCTTTGTAGGTGCTGTTGGGGAGACAGCTCTTCATGTAGCTGCCTTACACAATAACTTAGAAGCTGCTCAGCTGTTGATCAACACAGCTCCAGAACTTGTGAATGAACCTGTGACCTCTGAGCTGTATGCTGGTAATTATTATGATTATTGGATTTATGTCTCATGCTTTGAATAAAATATCAATGAAGAAAGCATCAGTTATCGTAAACATAATTAGTCACCTTCTGGCTCACAATCAGAGGGGAAAAATTAATCCCAGAATATATGTATGGAAACTCTATTGAAATGGGTCTATTCATGATACCCATCTATAGAAAATAAGATAAGGGATTACTCATGGCAAGATGTTCCATCATTTTTTCTCAAGTTACCCTTCAGGCCCACTTCCAAGTCTTCAGATGATAATGGGGCATGGTGGACCTTTTCAATAGGATTACTGTATGGAAGCTGATTTTCCAATAAGAAGATTGCACTTCAATGCATATTTTATTTAGCATAGGAATAGCATATCAATTAAAAAGAGTCACTACAGATGAATCACAGACAACCATTTATTCTATAACAGACTGTGATAATATAACCATTTCAGTCCAATTTCTCTCTACAGTGCCCAGAAACAGTGAAATATTGAACATGTTTTAGGATATATGTTTTAGACATATAATTTGGCTAATAACTTGCCACATAAACTATGTGTGCAACTGAGAATATAATTTGTCTTGTTTATTTGAGAACCTGATGTGCATTGTAAGCTAATGTTTTACTTGCTCCATAAACAATTTGAAATATGACATGAACAACAAAGTACTCAAATTTTCAAATGACACCAAATACTAGGAACAAAAAGGAATGGAACGAACTAAATTATGCGAATGGACAGCAAAATGGCTCCTTGTAAGTGACTGCAATCTAAGCTTCATACTGACAGAATTTGCAGTTCTGGGGGAATGTTTGTGATTCTGGTGGAAAAACGTTTTTGCAATTCTGATGAAAATGCTAAGAATCCCCAGTGTAAAAATAAACAGAAGAAGACTAATTCCATGTCAGAGATTATTATTGAAAGGAATAAAAAGTAAAACTGCTGATATCATAATATAAATGGATGTAATAATGCAACTTAAAGCACTACATATTCAAAATGGATTAGTATTCCCATGTACGAAGCTTGTGGTGAGATCTGAATCAAGGACTTCACAGTTCAGCCATTTTGCCACTGCCTCATACTGGGCCCCTGAGAAATAACTTGTAAGAAATTCAAGATGGAATATTAAGCAGCACATTAAACATTAAAACTCTTGAATGAGAACCTGGGTATTCATTTTTAACGGCAATTAACTTTGCAATTGCATTAATAATTAAATCCAGCCTCCAAACTAACACTGAATCAAATTCAGTTCCCTTCTGCATTTAACCCTGATGAACTTCTTTGAAAATGCATGAGGCTGATATAAACTATAAGTGATTTAAAATATGTATTTGTGTTGTTCATGAGATACTAATCCATAAACTACATTGATCATATAATGAGCTCTCAAGGAGGCTGATCATGGTTTCCAGAGGAATAACCAGTTTCTATGGTGGGGGAAATAATAGAGAAACTTACACTGTCTTAAGATTTAACAGCATTATTATAACTTTGTGCTTCATGAAGTATAGGTGTCCTCTTTGTGTTGTGATCCTGTGAGGAAGCTAATAAGAAGTAGACAGCGCAATCTGAATTAAAGGAGAGTACATTTTCGGTAGACATGATGGGTCAGACTAAATTCTCTGTGGTCCAGAACAGTGGTGGGATTCAAAAATGTTTACTACCGGTTCTGTGGGTGTGGCTTAGTGGGTGTGGTACACATTGGTGGGTGTGGCTTGATGGGCGTGGCAGGGGAAGGATACTGTGAAATCTCCATTCCCACCCCACTCCAGGGGAAGGTTACTGCAAAATCCCCATTTCCTCCCAATCAGCTGGGACTCGGGAGGCAGAAAATAGGTGGGGGCAGGGCCAGTCCGAAGTGGTATTTACTGGTTCTCCAAATTACTCAAAATTTCCACTACCGGTTCATCAGAACTGGTCAGAACCTGCTGAATACCACCTTGGTCCAGAACCCAATCTTTTGGCTAGAGTGCAGGCAATTATTTCAGTCCTATGCTTTACTTTGAACATCCAGCCAGTAGTGTAGGCTTGGTATAAGCCTACTACTTCTTGTTGCAGAGCTTTTTCTGTAGGTGACAGTTTCTTTTAGGGGGGTGTGTGTGGGGAGAGGGGGAATAGATTTAATAAAACAGACAGGAAAAGTCTCCTCAGGGACTCCATTTTCGTAAGAAAAACTGAGCTCTATTAGTTAAGATCCGTGGCTAATAGATCTTCTTGATCCAACAAGAGATTCACTTCAAAGAATCTGAGTTGAAAAAGACTGATGATAACCTTTCATGACTTTCTGGAGTCAGTATCACCAGAGGCCATGATAATCTGACGAAATAGTTCATGTAAACACATGACTATGCATGCTTATATATGCACATATGTATATACATATACCCGTGTACATACAAATGGACACATGTGGAATTTCAATATGTTACAAGGGTTTTTTTTTAAATTAATGTTGTGTATTGCAGGGGAGACAGCACTTCACATAGCTGTGGTAAACAAAAACCTGGGCTTGGTGAAAGCTTTGCTTGAGAAGGGAGCAGACGTAAATGGACCTCGTGCTACTGGATATGTTTTCAAGAGAAGAAATGACAGTCTTTTCTATTTTGGTATGTCGGCAGTCAAAAACCTTCTGTTTGAATAATCTGCAATTTGCATTGTGCCTTGCATATGTAGAAGAAACACTGTGGTAAGGAGGAGCGTTTTGTCCCTTGCGGCATAGACTGAATTCCTGTTATTATTATAGCACTGAAAGATTTTCCAGCATACTTTGCTCTGAAACAGAAGATGTTCTCCTCCAAAACATAGTAATCCTCTCAACTATCATCCTTCTGTAAACTAAAGGTCCACATGCTTAACTTGCAACTAGTGGAGTCAGGAGGATTGCTTTGAGGGGCAAGGTTAGTTGGGAAATCTTTCATGCTATAATAATAACAACAGGAATTCAGTCTATGGACCTGATCTGGGATGGACAGCTTTTTTTATCTGCCCATTTTCACAACTCAGTAAGAAGAGGGAAGTGGTCTGAAGATCTCTTAATGGAGAATTTGCAGTCCTGCTACCAACTCCTAACCTATTTAGAGGAAGCCACATTGATTTAAACCTGGTACAAACAAGGGAGGAATTCTCATCAAGAACTAATTTGATCTGCTAAGTGAACAAAAGCAGCAGCTTTCATGCTTCCCGAATCTTCTTTTTTTCAAAAGAAGCTTCAAGTTGTTTTTAAAGTTGCTTATTTTGAGAGAAAATATGGTTTTAAGGGTCTATTGGAGTAATGATTTTGTGCATTTTAAAAAAAAGTTAAGTCCATAGAACAAGAACTACAAGTGTAGCAGATGTTTGTTGACCTAGCAGTAAGTTGTGTGTGTCCATGTGCCATTACCTCTTACTTTCCCCAAGGATGTCATGTTGTTCAGTTGAATTCCACTACAATTCAGATAAATGGATCTATTTTAGCTATTAGCAAGCTGTTCCACTTCTGGTTTCCTCTGGTATTTTGATTCAGAGACTCTTTTTTTCCCAACAGCAGCTAAATACCAGCCAACAGAAATCCAGATTTCCCAGTTGGCTGCAGTGGAGCTGAAGATTGGCCATGCTATGCTTAGGGAGGCCCCTCATTACCTGTTTCAGACCATAATTAAGCTATGCTTAATAGATCAATTTTCAAGCATTTTGGTAATGACTCCTCATTAATCTTCACTGTGAGTAAATTGTAACACTCCAGAGTGAGAGTGTGAATAAAAGATGGATATCTCCAGATTCTGCCATCCTATTCCTCTTCTGGCTGCTTATACTCCATTTTCAATTCCGTTGGGAAATGTGCATTCTCAAATGTTATTTGAATTAGTTTAATGATAGTGGAGACTAGAGTAAAGGGAATATTTTTTAATTGTGTGGTATAATAATAAATAAATACTGGTACAGAGGTAAGGAAATATAAACATGTTATCACAATATATGTATATGTAAGGCACATATACTGTATCTATACCTAGGTTGTATGTGTGCATGTACATACTATTTTACCTTGGATATGTTGCCCAATGATATTTTAAAGCTTAAATACTGAACAAAAACAATCTTCCTTCTTCCTTTATCAGGGGAACACATTTTATCGTTTGCAGCATGTGCTGGGAGTGAAACCATTGTCCAGTTGCTGATTGAAAATGGTGCTAAGATTCGAGTGCAGGATTCACTAGGTACGCCTTCCTCAAAGGCTCTATGTTAAGAGCATGCATTTGGGAAGAGAAGGTGCTTTATGGAACTCTTCCCTTGAGTAAGGCAAACTCCTTCTCTTGCCATTAATATTACGCTGCAGATGTAGACCAATACTTCCAGGTCAATTGCATAGCTCTGTTATGGTGGTCCTTCTTGTAGAGAGCACCAAGACCCCTTTCTGATCTATAGAGCAGGGGGGTCAAACTCAAGACCTGCAAGCCGGATCCAGAGGGTGCTTAGATCTGGTCTGTGGGCCACCCTGGAAACAGTGAAGAACTGGCCTGTGGTGCCTCTGCCAGCAAAAATGGAGCTCAGGAGGACCAGGTGCAGCCCATTCAGACTCTGTCTTTGGCTGCAATTGCCTCCTGCAGCCATCTGCCAGTGAAAATGGAGCTTTAGCCCCCCTTCTCCCTCATGGCCACCCTGAGCTCTGTTTTCAATGGGGGAGGGATGCAGGAGGCCATTGCAGCCAAAAACATAGCCCTAGAGGGCTGCGCCTGGTCCTCCCGAGCTCCAAAAATGCAGCCAAAAACAGAGCTTGGGAGCCCATTTTTGCCAGCAGAGCACTCAAGCCACCACAGGCGCCCCCGACATGAGTGACATCAAGCTGGCCATGCCCACCCGGCCCCTGAGGTCAAACTTAAACCTAACGTGGCCCTCAACGAAATGGAGTTTGACACTCCTGCTGTAGATGGATCAGTTTTGTGAGAGAATGGGGGAGTGGGTTGGCTTCAGGCTGTATTTCTTTGTCCTCCCTCCAAAAAATATTCACATAATTTTTGCTGGTCATGGAAAATCATCATGTCAGTTGCAGTGGGTGGAGGCATGCGATTGTTACATGTGTATGTTGGGAAGAAATGCAGATGATGTAAACTAGCTTTAAGAGCCAAGCTACGTGTTCAGAAGAATCACTTTGTTCAGCAATTATCACTTCAGAATTCATGCAAGGATTTAAATACATAATGTGTTAGAAGATCCTTTTCTGTATCGTATTTGCTTTTTATGAAGAGAGATGCTGCATACTGAATATTTCATACTATAATGATACATTCTCCACTGGTTATCCAGAATGATACAGACTGGCTATTGCTAGTTTGATTGACTCTTTTGTTTAAGGAAGATGGCCTGGAATCTCTTAATTTAAAAAATGTAAAAGTCTGTTCCAAACCATACAGCAGCCAAAACTTTCTTGGCACAAATATTCAGTGCAGGAAACTCCATTCTTTAGTTTTTAAATATTGGACTCCTTTTCCTGCTAAGCCAAAAAAGAACATTGAAGAGTCTGAACAGGGATCAATGATTTATCGATTTCTCCTTAAATACAAAGATGAACTTAATTTCTGTTTCTGCTTAATTTCTGATAGGTAATTCAATCTTCCACATATTAACCCTCCAGCCCAACAAGGCATCTGCTTGTCAAATATACGATCTTCTCCTTTGCTATGACAAGAAAGAGAAGGGTCTGGGAGACCCAGATGCAGTCCTCAACTATGAGGGACTCACCCCATTTAAGCTGGCTGGGGCAGAGGGCAACACTGTAGTGAGTAAAATGGTTTCTTTACAATTTGTTTTTATTATTTCTTGTTGGAAGTACATGCCCCCTTTTCAGGAAGGATTTAAAGGTGTTCAAACAAGGCCTACAATAAAATTGTAAGACTCTAAAACAAAATAAAGCTACAAGTGTATATTCCATGAACATCGCAATGGATCAGATTGTTGTCTCTAAGTCTAGTGAGGCTGAGGGAGTTTTATGATCTTGTCCCACTTCTGGACCCACTTTCCAGAATGTTGCAGATTTCAAAGCCTCCCTGGACAAAGGTGAGGAAGATCCCTGAGGTGACAATGGGGTCTTGTGAGAGAAATCCTGCTATATTTCCTTTGAAAGCCCTCAGCCCAGCTTGCATAATGGGGATGCCAAGTCCTACTACTTATCCTGGCCAGTACTTCTCTTCTTGAAAGTATATCTATAAAATCTTCTAGGGAAGACTATCAATCATCTCTTTCTTTGTAAAAATGGAGGTGGATATGTTGTGAGCTTGGCAAGGGACCCACAAAGGAGAAAAACAACGTATTGCTGTATCTCAACCTTGATTAGCCCCTTCATGGCTCCCTTCTAGCAGGCAGTAAAGAGATACTTCCCTCTCCTCACCCCCATACTTCAGGAGTTAGGTTTTTAAAGGCTGATTGCGGAAAGCACCTCTGTTTTGGAGCTCTTCAATCAAAAATTAGATATTAATTTTTAGAACATCACTGAAAGTGTCGAAACCCAACCTATGTGGATTTTAATGAACATTTTTTCCTGAGCATTTTATTTTATTTATTCATTTATTTGGTTCATATAATTCTTTTTGAAGAGCTCAGGTTTGCATCTATAGAGCTTTCTCACCTATATTTTCCTCATTATAACAGCTCAGTGAAAAGTCAAATTGAGAGACAGTAGTTAATCAAATCTAGTGATTTGAGATTAGACCCAGGATCTCCTTGATCCTAATTCAACACAATTATGTCAGCCTTTCTGACCTCCTGTACTATAAAAAATTAAATGATTTGACTTAACAGAAGAAACTCCAAACACCTGGCCAAAAAAGAGCATCAGGGCAAACACTTATTTTCGAAACAGAACTAAGGGCTAAAAATCCCAACCTACTAGTTTGTGATGTTACATTAAAGCCACGATAAATATACATTTATAGGTATCAGCATAGCCTATTTGACATACATTCTCTGGACAGGAATCTACATTTCAAGGTGGAAGTTTATCAGATTTCCAGACCATCCAACTCTGGGCTGTTTCACAAAATTAAAAAAAAGCAAACAACATTTTATATAAAAAGACAACACACATTTGAGAGAAAAACATAATTTTCTTCCATATCACCCTCAGTTTAAAGAAGAGCAGACGAACTACAGGAGACAGACAATCCTTCAAATAGTTAGGGAAACTTGTGTGAATCCCCCTCTGTAAGCCATACTACTGATGGTTTTATTATGTTCTCTAACTTTTCTATTAGCTTGCATTTTGATAAATTAAAAGAGAGAAGCGTTATGAAAGATGTTGGTTGTGGGAGCAAATATTCCTTCAACAGCAAGCATCTAGACTGAACCTTTTCTTTTTCCCAAATTAGATGTTCAACCACCTAATGCAAAGAAGAAAACACATCCTATGGACTTTTGGGTCTTTGACGTCTACCTTGTATGACCTTACAGAAATTGATTCATGGGGTGATGATCAATCTCTTCTGGAACTTATTGTCACCACAAAAAAAAGAGAGGTATTATATTGAAAGGAGGGGCTGCTGAATGTTTCTTCTCAAAGAGGCTTTCTAGTTGAGAGCCAGGTTTGTTCAGTCAGAGCCGATCATCTTTTCTGAAGACATATTCTTTTCTACAACTGATTTTGCAAAATGTATCCATAAGACAGTATGGGATGCCTTCAGTGTCTGCAATAGGTTAGAGATTCTGTGGCAGGTGTCTGGAGAGTTTCTGACTAATGAGCTCTCATACAATAAGATCTCCAAAGAATGGAACAGCTTTCTTAAAGTCACCCTATGATCAAAAACCCACAAGTTTAAGTAAATACTAGGCAATTATCTGGTGAAGCAGTAGTTAGAATGCAATATTGCAGGCTGACTCTGCTCACTGCCAGGAGTTTGATCCTGACTGGCTCAAGATTGACTCAGCCTTCTACCTCTTAGAGAGTGTTATCCAGCACTATGAAGCGTATATAAATTTAAATGTTACTGCTATTGCTATTGTTGCCTTACATTGACTGAATGTTAAGGACCCATTTGTGTTATCGGATGCCACTCTTATGGTCATACTGGTTGAATATGCAATGTTTAAAAGAATCAAATGGAATAATGCTACCAACAAGCATATGAACTGGGTTTTGTTGGTGGAATTTTTAGTGTATTTCAGCCCTGAATGGTCATCTGCCTTACTTGAAGATCTCACACATCTTCAAGCTATGTTCTGCCTTTGCATCTTCATCCTTACCGACTTCATAGTTAGCATTATCCATTTTCATTTTTACACGCTGAAGATTTCCAGCAGGGACTCCAGGGCTCTTTCCCCAAGTAACGAGAAACTGGATCTTTCAATATGTTATCCAGGAGTAATGCTGTCTTTTAAAAATGATCCAACTGCCCCCTTCATTTTCAAGGCGGCTTTTGCTGTCTTTGAGAATTATTTGTTTCTAAGAAAAAAGGCTGAACACAGGTATTTTGCATCCCTCAGGCCCGAAGAATCCTCGACCTTACTCCTGTGAATGAGCTGGTTAGCCTGAAGTGGAAGAAATACGGACGGCCATATTTTTGTATTCTGGCCTTATTCTATGTCCTGTACATGATTTGCTTCACAATGTGTTGTGTCTATCGACCGCTGAAAGAGCGAAGCTTCAACAAGACAAATGAAAGAGATAACACAATCTATGTTCAGAAACATTTGCAGGTAGGTTCTTTAACATGAGTCTATTAAAAATGTAAAAATCATTTATAATTTTCAATTCCAGGAGTCCAACTTCTCCAAAAATAGTGCACAACCAAATATAACCAAGGGATGAAGAACAATCGACTTGGGAGGCAAAAAGTAGTGGCATTGTTCATTTAATGTAACTGTGTGTGTGTGTGTAGGGGGGGAACACCCCTACAATAACAAGATGGTGCTCTATAGAGCAATTCTGTGCACATTCATTCAGAATTTCTTAGTACCATACGGAGTTTATTCCCACTGCAGTGTAAGCAGAAGTTTTGAGCTTGGCATCAGCTCAAACAATATTAGGCAAAATGGTAGCTAGAGGGAAAAGTGTGGACACTGTTAGTTCAGTTCATGGATTTTCCAGACAAATGATAACAATTCAAAAGACTCCCTGAAAATTGCTCTTTAGCGAGTGTGGCAGTTAATGATCCGACTATGCGAGAACACATTTTAGGCAAAACAGAAATATGTACAGAAATATGGTGGGAGGTTTTCCATTACCCATGTGCTGCTATTATGCTCCTGTGAAGGAAGAAGAGTGGCACAGCTGTTGTGCTTGAGAGCTTCTTTGACCATAAATTATGGTTGTACTAATATATGTGCAACCTTTATTTTCTGTGTTTATCAAATAATAGGGGATACTCTACACAAACCACATTGTGGATGTGTAATGACCGTATGCAAGGTTTCAATTTATTTAGCGCTAAATTGTGCCAGTAAATGTGGTGGGAGATATGGGTATTCATTTATGCTGATTTCTCCCACAGGAGCCTTCCTAGTCTAAAATAGAACTATAAGCAAATTAGTCAAATGTGTGAACACTTTCCTTGTAAATCTTCACATTAAATTCATGAAATTCTTTTTCAATAGATAAACAAAGGATCCCTAAAGTTGAATAGTTTAATATTCTTAATAAACAACTGACTTCCCATAGCATACTTTTTCATCGGTACATTGAGATTTTCTTTCCCTTGAATTTGGCCTCTCTAAAATATCACTGTCACCTAATACAATAATTTCTGTTGTCATCTGTCACAATTTTACTTCTGGAAGGTTTAGTTTCCATTGTCATAACAGGAAACATTAGCATTTAATCTCCTGAGTATGAGGAAGTTGAAGCCCTTTTCTTTTTTAAAGAAAGAGAGGCAGATAGATGGACATAGCAGAGATGAAGTCAAACTTTCTTAAGTTATCAGAATGTCAGACAGCTGGCTCACTTTGCTTGGAACTGTATTAATTCTAAAAATTGATTATGAGTGGGATTCCCAGCTGAAAAGCACATTAACTCAAGCTATTAAGTAATCCTGAATGATTTAGGTTTCTAAGTTTCCTGTTCTTTTTTCCCTTTTCTTCAAAATTTTAGAGTGATATGGGTGATAATCAAAATAATTGGGCAATTTTCATTAACTGTATCTAGAATCATGGGGTGGATTCCACTGTGCCAGTCTTGGGCTTGTCCACTATCCTTTTGGGAGATGTACAGAGTGTGACAGGTCTCCAAGGAAAAGGCAAATTGATGACTAGTCACTAATATTGTTTCTCTGACTTGATGATGGAGTGCAGATATATTCTGACTCACCACTTTTATTGATCATCATTGTCACCTTGATCTAAGTCCATAAAACAAGGAAGATGGATCCTTGAAATATTAATTCTTGAGACTGTGATACTCCTAACCAATATGGGTTTCCTTTCCTTTTCAGGAATCTTATATTACTTCTGAAGATAACCACAGACTTGTTGGTGAGTTGATCACTGTTGTTGGAGCCATTGTGATATTGATCTTGGAGGTAAGAGAAATGTTTTTCCTTCTCCAATTATTATATGGGGGGGGGGAACCTAAGTAGAAAGTAACTGAGCACCAGAAGAAGCATTCCATAATAGGATTAGCAATATTATTTAACAAAGGTTCTTTCTAAATCCCCTGACCTCTATATGAAGGCTGCTACAGTGTACACACTACATCCTAACCTAGGGCAGTGCTAATCTAGAGGGTAATACTGTAGTGCTTAACTAAGAAATCCTAAAGTTTTGCCTATGGAGAGGTCACAGGCATTTTGAACCAGTTGGTTTTGCATCAGGGAGTGACTTCTCCAAAATGAAAGAGAAGGTCTCAGCATGTAGTTGCAGTCCAGATAATTCATTCAGATTCTAGTGCTGAAAAAAATGTATCTGAGATCCTTTGACTTTTGGGGTTTCTTTTATTTTGGGGGGGGGAGGGTGAGAAAATGAGCCAATTGTTTTAAAGCAGAGCACACCATTGATCAATGGATTTATTCCAGATTCCAGATATCTTCAGATTTGGAATTACCAAATACTTTGGGCAAACTATCCTCGGAGGACCTTTCCATGCAATCATGTAAGATTATTTTCTAGTAGTTGGCTTGCTGTTGAATGTTGATGAAAAAAAACCACTGCACAAATCCCGCTCTTCATTGCTGCTTCTATCTCTGCAGTATTGTGTATGCCTGTATGATTCTGCTGACCATGGTGATGCGTCTCACTAGCGCCAACGGTGAAGTTGTACCAATGTCTCTGGCTCTGGTGCTTGGTTGGTGCAATATTATGTACTTTGCACGAGGATTTCAGATGCTTGGTCCCTTTACCATCATGATACAAAAAGTAAGTGACGTACAAAAGATGACGTTCATACATAGATGAAGGATATGCTGATGCAGTGATTCTGGCAACATTTTTTCATCATAAATCAGAAGGTGATAGAATCATAGAATTATAGGGCTGGAAGGGACTTGGGAAGTTTTCTAGTCCAACCTACCTAAGAGTCCTTATACACCCTCTATAAGTAGAGTGAAGATTATCTATCTATCTATCTATCTATCTATCTATCTATCTATCTATCTATCTATCTATCTATCATCTATCTATCTATCATCTATCATCACTTTTTGATCTAAGTTTTAATCTTGTTTGGCAAGTGAAAAAGATGTGAGTATCTATCTTGAATTCTCTCTTAAGCTCCCATCTGCAGATTGCTTTTAGTTTATCCCAGTTCTCCCCAGCTTAATCATCTATTCAACAGTAAGGAAAAATAGGAGTCTTCTTTCCATATCTTTGCAGCTATCTAGCATGCAGAGTGAGATATACTGCTATTTTTCATATATTCAAATATTTCTGATTTCCTAACTGGACAGTTATATGAAATATCAATCACATCTAATTATTATCTAATATTATTAACTGTACAGACTCACTTTAAAAAGACTTCCCACCCATAACTAACTTTCTCCTTTAAGTAAGCTTTCCCTCACTCAGTATTCAGCATAACATCTGCTGTCAATCATTCATTTATTTCTCTTCTGTTGCAAAGAAGGATGCCCCTATGGGCATTTCCATCTTCAAGGAAGCTGTCCACTTCTTGGAACCTTGACTGTTTTGCAATTCCCTCTCCCCGCCCCCTTTTGGGATGGGAGTAGAAAGGAGATAGCAGAGGTAAAGGGACTTCCTAATTTTGAATATTCTAGGGCCCTTTTGGAAGCTTGTGTTTGCCTGTGTTGAATACTTAAAAGGGTTCATTTCTATTGTGAGTTTAGATTGCTTGGCTGTTTCCTTTCTACCCTGATTGGTAATAAATTCAAGACAGAGAGAAGTAAATATTGAGCAGCTGGAGTTCAATAGTTCAGTAGAAAAGTTCAGTAAAATAACTTTTACAGTAATGGCCACCAGCCTAAATGGCAGTGAATTTTTTTTTGATAAATACGTTGACAAGGTAAAAGAGAGAAAAGCTGCTCAAATCTGCTACCCCTAATGGCTTTATAAAATCCTAATGCAAATAAAAGAGGCAAATGTGTGAACTGTTTCCATCTTCATATGCTTTCCTGTAGCAACTTGAAACAGGAGCAATCAATCAAAATGAGAATATACCAGTGCAGTCCTGCAAACAAAAACAAAAACAAAAGATAGAACTGAGGCAGTCAAACCTCAGAAGAGATACAGATTGGTTAGCCCATCTGAAGACCTCTATTGAAGGATAGTTGGGATTTGATTGACAGGAAACATCAAAATTGTCTAGAACAAATAATTTAAATTCCACAGTCAAGATAATCCTTTTTTCCTCACTCCACTACTGAACTCCCTTATATCAGGGCTATTCTGTAGGGCTTCCGTTTCACTACTAAACATGCTCATGTTGAAGTGGCTGTTTCCAAAATTCTGATTTCTAAACTAAGGCTTGGAGTCAGGATGACCTTTTCCCGGGACCCTTCAGTTGGGTTAGACTTCAGCAGCCATAATTCCTAACTAATCTTCTTTCAAGGAAAGAAGCAAATTAGAACCAAGGAAAAATTTCCTGACAGTTAGAACAATTAATCTGTGGAACAGCTTGTCTCCAGAAGTTGTGAATGCTCCAACATATGGAAGTTTTAAAAAGAGATTGATAACCATTTGTCTGAAGTGGTGTAGGGTATCCTGCCTAAGCAGGGGTTGACTAGAAGACCTCCAAGGTCCCTTCCAACTCTGTATTCTATTCTATTCTATTCTATTCTATTCTACGCTACTCTACTCTACTCTACTCTACTCTACTCTACTTTATTCTACTTTATTCTCAGTCTTTAGAAGCAAATAGATAAGGATCCCTTGAAGTTGGAATGAACTGGAATGATACAGTTTAATCTAGAGCATGTTGGTCTTGATCTAGAATGCTGTTCCTTGGATGTAGTTTTGTGTGAGAGAAGAGCTCTTGGTCACTGTATGTTTTTCTTTCTAGATGATATTTGGAGACCTCCTCCGTTTCTGCTGGCTCATGGCAGTGGTCATCCTTGGGTTTGCATCTGGTAGGTGATCTATTCTAGACCACATTCTTGTGAGCTTGACTTACAAAGAAAAATGTAGCAATTCTTGAAAGCACAGAGAGTGGGAATATTACCAAATTCCTTCCTCTTGGCTATAGGATATCTCCTGTTACAGCCATATCTTTGACTTTTCCTTTTGTTTTTATGCTACCAACTAATAATAATAGGAAGTGTCTATATACATAGTGTAATGTAATCTTGAAATTAATAATTATTATAATAATGGAAAAAAGAGGGAGCTTCCCACCATTTTTATTGGATTGCAATGGGTTTATCTGATTGTATTCTATATTCTGAAAATTTACCTGAGACTGAAACTGGTTCCTTGATATGCTGTGTAAATATTTCCTTTTTGCATTCTCTATCTTCCTTTTCTCTATGTTGTCAGATAATATACTATTTAATTTATTACTTAAGGTAATAGCTTCATGAGTCTGATAAAATAAGTTATGATTAATGGAAGTGAATGGCAGAGTAATTGATTAGACATCAACCTGCCACAAGACTCATAGTTTTTACAACAATAGATTGCCATTGCCTATCTTAAGCTGGCTGGATATTTAGCCTTTCTTGTGCCACTTATCCTAATGTATCAAATCACAAAATAGAATCTGAAGTGTTTTAGAAGTTTTGCCAAGATCCTCTACCATTATCCCTAATTCAGTGCCATAAAGATACATGGCATTTCATAAAACTGTATCTATAATACCACAAATCCCTCAATGCCATTTTTAATTTTTTAAAAAAATAATTGTATTTTTTTTAAGAATATAAAAAATTACTAATTTCAATAATTGTATACATTTTAATAATTACATGTTCATCATTTATACACAATTCAATCTTAGAATGTTTAAAACCATAAAGTCTTTTAAAGTGTTTTATTTTTCAATATTTCTAGTAAGTACAAATATGAGGACGGGTGACAATTATAAAACTTTGCTACCAGTTATTCTCGTGATATTATTTTAAATGTTTTTTTGACAAATTCTATTATTTGTCAAGTAATAAGTCAACCATTTGTGTTTGCCTATTATTTCTATTATGTAATGTGCTTCTTTTGCTGAAAGCCACAGGGGTATTTTTGGCCATAATCTGGGTTTGTATCTATTTCATGCTCTTAAATACGGCATGTCTAGCATAATGGTTTTTGAAATCCAAATTTACCTTGATTTTATAAACCACAAATATCTATATTACTCAAATTTCAAGTCATGTTCTCCTAACTCTAAAAGCCTTCTATTTCCCCATAGAACTGTTCTGATCTAGGCTTTCCCAGCAACATGTCTTTCCTCTCCCACAGTCTTTCAAGATAGTCCACAATTACCAGCCTTTATTAGGCTTGGAGCGTGGTCAGGCCGATATCTTTCAGAAGCTGCAATACTTGGCAAGAATGCAGGAATGAACTAACTGTTTCCTGCAAACTCCCCTCCCCTTTGCTCCTCTTTTATTCCCTATTGGAGGAGCCATTCACTGTCCACCTGTGGCCTTTCTCCCAATTCGACCCTTGTTCCTTAGCTGTTCCCTTTATCTGGCAACTCTGTGCATGCACACACTGTTCATCTGCCTCGATGATGTCTGACTCCGAAGGCAGCTGATAACTGTCAGACGGTTCTGGCCCCCTCTCTGCCTCCGACGCAGAGCACTTGTCAGAGCTTTCCTCAGACTCCAGGACTGACCCATGGTCCTCCACAACCTGCTCACTGTCTGAATCTGCCGCCAGCTCTGCTGGCCGCTGGCGGGCCACAACAAGAACTATCTATTCTTTCATCCAAACCAAATAGCAAGTTCTAAAACACAATGTCAAATCTGATAAACATGGCCCACCTCTTTTCTTTGTGTCTTACAGCACCTTATATTTAACTCATGTTTTTCCCCTGCCACATAAATTTAGAGATTCCTTTTGACACTTTTTAAATTGTGCATCTGTCAGAAGAGTTATTGTATGAAACAAAAATATCATTTTAGGTAGAACGTTCATCTTTGTCACATATGGCTATTGTAATTTCTCCCATTTTAGCATATCTTTTAAGTTAGTTTCAAAACCTAGCATAATTATGTTGAAATAACATACAGTTCATATTTGACATGTTACCCAAGTATTTAACTACCTCTCAGAGCTAAAACCTGTTTTATTCATCAGTTTTGTTTCAGCTTCTATTTTGTTATTTTTCATTAACATCTTCAATTTCTTTTTATTAATTTTTAAATATGTTAGTGCACCATTTTTTTTAAAAAAATTACCCAATAACAGTTCAATTTCCTTTAAAGGACCTTCCAGAATCCACACCAATTCATCTGAAATATCCTTAACTTACAAGTTTCTTTTTATATATATATTTATTCTCAAAATCTTCTCATCTTGCCTTATCTTTGTTCCTTATTTCCTTATTCAATATTTCCAGAACTAAAATAAACAAGAGAGGGGACAGTGGGCATCCCTGTCTTGTTTGTTTTTGTACCCTTACATTTTTTGTCAAATTTTCATCAACAACTATTATTTGTACACTCTGTAAGTATAGATCTATCTTATCCATTTTATAAAGGTCTCTCCAAAATTTGTATCTTCCAGAAACTGAAATAAGGAAGCCCAGTTCAAATTGTCGAAAGCTTTTTCTGCAACAAAGATCAATGCAGCTTGTTTTACATTATGTTGCTCAGGTGTTCCAAAATGTCCAATGCATTGACCTTTAATTACCTTTTAAGTAAAACCCCACACTGATCCTTATGAATAATTTTTGCAAAATTATTTTCAGTCTATCAGTCCTTTATTATGAACAACTTATAGTTATTGCCCTGTAGTTTCTCGCTAAAGTCAAAGTCAACCTAAAGCCCACCTGTTCCAACTAGCTGGCCTGGCTTGAATTACAACTACATTTTCTAATCCCCCCTGGACAATTTTAAATCTAAACTAACTGATTTTTTGGGTATTTTAATTGTTTTAAATTTTATTGTGTTGTTTTTAACTTATGATTATTTATTTATGAATTGTACAATGTTTTGATTACCTCCTCCTTGTCATTTATTTGTATATTGAGTTGTACGCCGCCCCAAGTCCCTTTGTGGAGAGGGTGCGGCCTATAAATTGAATAAATAAATAAATCAATCTTCTCCCTCTTTCTAATTATCTGATATTTTTCTTCCTCCTTCTTCCGACTTTTCTTTTCCATTTTTTCACTTTTCCCTTAAAATTGACAGCACTTTTTTTTCTCCTCAATTTTTCTCCAATCAAATTATTACTCTGCTAATTTTTAAAAACCATTGTAGCATCCTAGATCTGGATATACGTAGATTTGATTATTATCCTCAATTACACATCATGCACAATAAAATATATACATGTGCATGAGTGAACAAATTTGGAAGCTACATGTTTGGTTTTTATGAATTGAATTCATTGTGTTTTGTAAAAGGCTATAAAAGTTCATCCTCAAAACTTTTATAATGAGAGTCTGATAATCCGTCTGGTTTAGGTTCTTTTTCCAGTGTAACCTTTTTTGTAGCCTTAGAAACTTCCCATATTACTATAGGTCAATTTATAATCTTGTGTCTGTTCCTCTGTAATTCTCAGTAAATTTTGTTTCTTTACATAGTCATCTATTTTCTCTAGAGAGATGTCACTTCTTTTATACAAATTAGAATAATATTGATGAATATCAATAACAATGGCTACATTGACCATTCATAGAATAGCTCCATCTTGTAATTTAAATATCATTTTCTTTTTGTAATTTATATGCTAACCACTTCCCTGGTTTATTTGCAAACTCATTTTTTTGCTTTGCATAATTCATTTTTATTTCCATTTCTGTTAACATAGATAATTGTTGTTGTAGAAGCTTAATTTGCTCAGAAACATTTATCTTCTCTGGATATTTTGTTAATTCTCCTTTTTTCTTTATCTCATCTAAAATAACGTATATTTTCTCTTGACTTTTCTTTTTAAGTTTTCTGTTATATTGTATAAAATGACCTCTAATAAAAGGTTTCGTGAGAACCCGTTTAGTCTAATGGTTAAGGCAACAGGCTAGAAACTGGGAGTAGTCCTGCTTTAGGCCCAAATCTGTGTGACCTGACCTGTCACTTTCTCCCAGCCCTAGGCAGGAGGTAATGGCAAACCATTTCTGAAAATAGTGTATCAAGAAAATTGCATGCACTTGTCCAGGAAGTCCCAAAGATTGAACACAATTGAACAGAAGAAACAATTAAAATAAATGCTTTACTCACATACAAAGCCATTGTTCAATCAATCATTTCTAGATGCCCCTGGTGCTTACCACATGTTACAACCATACGATATAAACACTCTGTATGTTTAAATTTCTAAAGGTTTTCTCTTCATCAAATTGAGAGAACCAGTGCATATAAAAATGATTTGAGGAGTGAACAAATGTTGTCTCTTTCTCTCCTTAGCAGCATTTCCAAGTATTACTCCTTCTTCCTGTTATTCTCAAGAAATTAATTGTTGTAAAAAGAAACCAGTGAGAATTATAATTGGTTCAGTCTGGGAAAAATTACCTGTCTGTTTGCTATCTACATCTATAACAGTTATATCATGCACTCTTGACAAGTCTAGTCTAGTCTAGTCTAGTCTAGTCTAGTCTAGTCTAGTCTAGTCTAGTCCAAGTAAGTCCAGTCCAGTCCAATCCAATCCATGCAAGAGGGGAATAACAACGAAGGCCAACTGAACAATGCAACTACACAATGATATTTAGAGCAGACAAAAGTTCACACATGGCAAATGTTCAACAAGGGAATAGCTTCTAATTAGAAACTGAACTCATGTCCTTTTGTTTTCTTTGGCAGCATTTTACGTCATCTTCCAAACAGAGGACCCCGATGAACTGGGCCATTTTTATAGCTATCCCATGGCACTCTACAGCACATTTCAGCTGTTTCTCACCATCATTGATGGACCTGCCAACTATGAGGTGGACTTGCCTTTTATGTATGGCATCACTTATTCTGCTTTTGCTATTATTGCGGCCCTTCTTATGCTCAACCTACTTATTGCCATGATGGGGGATACTCACTGGCGTGTGGCCCATGAGCGGGATGAACTTTGGAGAGCACAGGTGAGGGATGACTTTTTGCCTATTAATTGATTGCACCTGATGGAGCAGAATGGGGAAGGAACCTGAATAGATTATTTTCTTAGGTTAATTTCTATCTAATGAAAGCAAATAAAAAATAAGTTCAGAAGACAGTGCTTGTATTCATTTAACAAAAATCTGCACCAATGGGGAATCTTCTCATTATAATATTGAAATGAAAATGTGTTTGGTATCCTTTCTGAATTAGATTTGGAATTATGTTGTGATTCCAGGATCCCAAACAGATCAGTGATTCTTTTCAACTGTGTATTTATTATTGGGAAAACAGGATTTCAATAATCATACTTGTTTTAAGTATATATAAATATATATAATTGAATGGGGGGAGTAAACCTTGGTTTTTTGAAAGCTAAATATGTGGTTTCCAGATTTGTTCACTTATGCATATGTATGTATTTTATGCATGATGCCTGCCTGCAGATAAGAATTATATCTACATAAATCCAGACTAATGGATGCTAGAATGGTGTTTTTTTAAAAAAAATAGTATAATCTAATAATTGGATTAGAGATAAATTGAGGAGAAAAAAAATCCTGTCAATTTTTAAAGGAAAAGTGAAAAAAACATTGCCAAAGAAAGGAGGAAGAAGGAATAAACAAAATATATTCTGAGTCTGCTTATCCCCGTCAAAGTAGATGATACTTGTATCATTTCCTAAATGTGCAGCTATGGGATATGCTGCAATTCATGAAGGTTCATTGCATATTGGCACTAAGAGAGACTTCAAAACCTGCTTTAGGAATATTACCCAATTAATTAAAACATTTTGATTACCCAATTTTTAAAATTGTGTGTTTTAGGTTGTTTCCACTACCATTATGTTAGAGCGCAAACTCCCACAGTGTCTCTGGCCTCGCTTAGGCATCTGTGGAAAGGAATATGGCCTAGGTAACCAGAGATATTTGAGGTAAGTTTCATTAATTTGCGTACATCTTCTATGATAAAGAGGATATTATGTATGTGGACTAGTTACGATTTAAACCAAATATCTATTTACTTAATGAATCCATAGTATCAATAAATTGATATTTAGGATATGCTTGTGGATATGGTAAAGCATAAGCAGCCCAAACAGATTGACATGTCACAGAATTAAGGAGCAAGACAAATGACCGAACTAAAGAAATAGTCATCTAAAGCTGGCCTAGGAAGGAACAGTCTCAATACCAACTTTCTGTCACAGCAAAACAAGAGATAAATACTAACACTTCTCTGAAAATGTGGGTTTACCCCTGTATATGTGTGTAGATGATGATAATGATGATGATAGATAGATGATAGATAGATAGATAGATAGATAGATAGATAGATAGATGATAGATAGATGATAGATAGATAGATAGATAGATAGATAGATAGATAGATAGATAGATAGATAGATAGATAGATAGATAGATAGGATACCGGTAGATAGATGATGAGAGAGGGGATAGGTAGGTGGGTAGATTGGTTAGTACACACACACACACACACACACACACACACACACACACACACACACAGATGATAAATGAGAGAGGGATGAAGGGAAGTAGATAGATACATAGATAGACAGACAGACTGACTGACTGACAGATAGATAAAGATAGTTGATAAATGAGAGAGGGGAGTAGGTGGATAGATAGATGATAGATAAATAGACAGACAGACAGGATTATGATCATGACATTAAACTACTCCCCACTATAATCATTACAAAGATATATTCATGGAAAAAGGTTTCTGTTCACACACACACACAATCACTCAAATGCAAAAGTTGCTCAATGGGCATAGAGCCATAAACATAGCATGAAGGTTGCCAGGTTTATAAAGCAATCAGCACACAGCATCTGAGTACATGTCACAGTGAGACACTTGATAGGATGCGTGATGACTGCATCTCTGCTATTCTGTATCATTTTAGCTCAAATCAATCAAAAATAGTTAGGCTGTAAATCCCAGAGTCAAACAGCATTTGGAGCATAAATAGAACATAGGATATTAAAAACTCTTTTAAATACATTGCAACATTTGTATTTATCACATCAAATCTCTTGGCATACTAAAGTCACCACTTTCCAGCATTTTTACATTAGATGCAGGGCCGGATTTTCCTATAGGCTAACTAGGCTTCAGCCTAGGGCCTCAAGATCAAGAGGGGCCTTTCATTTTTATTTATTATCCGTGCCACGTTTTTTATAAAGGTTAGTACCAATTACAACATGTTTCATTTAATATATTGATATATATCACAGTAATGATGTATTCTATTATCTCTCATGTAATTTACAAACTTAAAAATGGGAGGTGAAAGGGCCCCATAAGTGGAATAGCCTAGGGCCTCTTTTCATCTAAATCCGGCCCTGATTAGATGCCTCCTTTTCTTCCATTTTTTTTTTGGGGGGGGGGGGGACTAACATTTATAATATTCATTTTAATTCCGTTCTTCAATGTATCACTAGTATTCCCATAAAATCCCTAAACTATCCCTTCCAACATTCTCTCATTTTAGATTGATCCCAAATGATTTCATCCCATTTATTCTTAGTTCTATTCCTTCTTCTAAAGGTGACTTGTTCAGTCCTTTTCTCTCATTTCCAAAACAATTTTCTATTCCCATTATCTTTCCCATTTTTTAAATGCCTTGGAATTTTAACCGCTTCCTGCTCTCTTTGACTGGATTCTTTTCAACTCTTTTGTCTATCAGTACATTATACGGTGTATATGCAATACAGGTAGTCCTCGACTTACAACAGTTCGTTTAGTAACCGTTCAAAATTACAACGGCGCTGAAAAATCTGACTTATGACCATTTTTCATAGTTACAACCTTTGCTGCATCCCCATGATCGTGTGATCAAAATTCAGATGCTTGGCAACTGGTTCATATGTATGACCTTTCCTGTGTCCCGGGATCACGTGATCCCCTTTTGTGATCTTCTAACAAGGAAGTTGATGGGGAAGCCAGATTCACTTAACAACCATGTTACTAACTTATCAATGGCAGTGATTCGCTTAACAACTGTGGCAAGAAAAGTCGTAAAATGGGACACAACTCACTTAACAAATATCTCATAACAACAGAAATGTTGGGGTCAATTGTGGTCGTAAGTCAAGGATTCAAAGAATACAAAGAATGTATCATCCCATTCTTTGGCAACAATTCCTCTTCTACATGCATTTTTTTAATCCACAATCTCCCTTATTTCATCATTATGCCAAGCATCCTTTTTTGTACTTCCTGTACTTCCTAGCCTAATTCCACATATTTCAGTAGTATTTTATAGCATAATCATTTTCATTCTGTACCAATCAAATTGCACATCATCTTTATTGGAGAAGGATGCCTTTGAGTCGTATTGACTCCTGGCAATTGCCTGGATTAGTCCCTGCAGTTTTCTTGGCAACATTTTGGGGAGTGGTTTGCTCTGCTTCCTAGGGGTGACAGAGACTGACTGGCCCAAGGTCACCCAGTTGGCTTTGGGTTTAAGATGGGACTAGAACTCACAGTTCCTGGTTTCTAGCCCAGTAGCTCAACTACTATATATGAGAGTTACATACGTGTATATTGGATTTAGTAGCAAAATTGTGCCCTGTTGTGATATGGCATTAGGAAATGCTTAGCTGTTTATTTTTTATGAATGACATGGTGCCTTCAGCTAAATCATAACACTGACTGAATTCCCAAATTCAGAACAATCCAAATCTGGCAAAATTTAATGCCCTTCCAACAGCTGTCTTTAAAGGGAAATTATGGAGTCTCCCACTTAAAAAAAAAAACCCGTTGCTCTTATGTTCCTGAAACATTAACCCATGTTTTGTTATAATGCAATGATAAAGGTGCGCAATTGTAACTAATAACTCTCCATCTAGATAGATTTCCAAGAGACCCAAATACATTTAATTTATAGTTATTACTATGTGATCAATGTGATTTTGTTTCTCCGAATGTGAGTGTGTTTTGTTTTCCTGTTTATAAAATACAGTACATCGAAATTATATAAATATAAAATGTATATTTATTAACTTTTAACATCATTTTTACTTGCTGTTTTGCAATTACCATTCCTTTTCTTTGTTTCTGAATTGGTCAATTACTATAATCAATTATACTTCCATTAAATTGAATATCTAGTTTATTGGTGAGGTTGTGTCTCTTCTAAAAAGTTATCATATTTTTTATGTTTAAACTGAAATATAAAATATGTGTTAAAAACTACATGTGGAACATTTTTCTCTTCAAATCCACATTATCATTGCCAATTTCTAATAAAAAATAATATGCTCAAGAGATTCTCTAACACCAAGTGCTTAGCAATTTTCATAATGTTGAATACAGATTTATTTATTTTTTGTCAAAATGGGGGTGGCTAAACTTTTCACTCTATATTTGCTCATTTGTGTTCTCTTCCACTGTTTTCTATTTGTTACTGCTTATTCTCTGGCCATTTCTCTCTCTATTTCATTCCTCCTGTCCTCCCTGCATGGGGATATTATGTATTAAATGTGACTACACTGTAATGTTTTGGCAATGATTTCTGTATTGTTTTTTTATAGGCTCATATGCTGTTCAAGCTGGGACCCCTTCTGAACTCCCTAGAAAAATTCCCTAGAAAGAATTGCTAATTTTGAGAATTCTGGAAATTGGTATACCCACGTAGATTTTTGTGCATCTGATACGTTCTTAAACACACATGTGTGTATATGATTAAAAGTAATAATTTTCCAACCATATACCGTTTTCCTGAAAATAAGCCCTCCGCGGATAATAAGCCCAATCAGGCTTTTGAGCTCATGAACTAAAATAAGCCCTCTCCTGAAAATAAGCCCTCCCCAAAAATATTGTAACACAGTAGTAGCCATGAGGTGACCACACTCGCCTCCTCCTGCATCTCAAAAATAATAAGACCTCCCAAAAATAAGGCCAAGTGCTTATTTCAGGGGTCAAAAGAAAATAAGACCTTGTCTTATTTTCGGGGAAACACGGTATTCAGAGACTGCCCGTATTTCTGTTAAATTTTAGGTCACAGTGATCCCTGCAGCTTTTTCCAAAGAAACATCATGACAATGTTTTTCTACTGTGGGAGATGAAACATTTACCTTCATCTTACACAATAATTTCACTTATTTTGTTTAAATTTTTCAAAACATTAAAATTCTCCTTTACAAGTTTACAAAATTCCTTGAGCATTGGAAGCCAATAATTTAGGAGAATAAAGAATTCATGCAACCATTAAATTATGATGGCTGGGTTTACCATACTGGATTATAGCATTAGTTACTAACATCCATTATGTTTCAAGCAATATTAAACTATTTTTATTAAAGCATAGCTCAGGAGAAATGGAGATTTCCATAAGCTAGTTATTTCCATTTTTTAAAATAACTTATTTTATAGGCTGTTGGGCTTGATAATTACATGCTACTTTTTGCCATAATCTATTTCATATATTGTATAGAAAGAAATCTGACATTTTAGCAGGGCGTATACTCATTAATAAACTCCAACTTCCTGCCATGTGTATTCATGTGAAAATCTGAAAATATGTTTGTTGCCTTCACACTTTACATTTTTAAAGATGCCCAAAACACAAAGTGTTTTTCATACTAGCAATCTTCTTCCATCATAATAGATGAATAATAATCAAGTGGGAATACCAAAGATGCTTTTTAAAGAGGCAACTGGACTTCCTTTGTTTTTCCTTGAAGACATTTCACTTCTCATCCAAGAAGCTTCTTCAGGTCTGAACCAGCATTCAGACCTGAAGAAGCTTCTTGGATGAGAAGTGAAATGACTTCAAGGAAAAACAAAGGAAGTCCAGTTGCCTCTTTAAAAAGCACCTTTGGGACCTGGATGACTGAGAATCTCCATAGACACTCATGTGGGAAGTTCCTAAGTAAGTAGAAGGTCATGTTAGATTTAGGTCAGATTCTTGCCTGCAGATCTGTTATGGTATTTGGGAATAACCTTGGGAGACGGGAGGAAGAGATGCTGCCTAAGAATCAGATAAAAGGCTGGACCCCCAGCTGCATAAGGGGCACACACACGTTTGCGCATTCACGTGCCCACCAGAGGTGGTTCTACTGGTTTGCACTGGTTCAGTGGAAACGGTAGTAGAAATGGTGACTGGGTCCCCGAACCAGTAGGGACCGCCTGTTCGTCATGCCTCCGAACTGGTTCCCCAGTTACCGCGATGTCTTTTTTTGACCTTTTAAAATGTTCTGCGCATGCGCAGACCTATTTACAGGCAACCGCACACACGAGTGTAAAATCACGGCAACTGCACACACATGTAAAATCACGTGCACACGAACCAGCAGTTATGCCGGCAGAAATCCACCTCTAGTGCATACACACACACACACACACACACACACACACACACACACACAGAAAGGATCCTCCCTAATTTATCAGATGTAAAAAAAAGATACAGGAGATTTGTACTTTCAGACCTGGAAGATTGTGGTCAGCCTTGCCAGGCAGACCAACAAGAAGCACAAGATGAACTGATTCTCTTTTATTGCAATGCTACGTTAAAAGAATCTTTTTACAGCTTAATAAGTTATTGTGGATCCTTTTCATTTTCTTTCTGTGCCCATTACGTAGCTGTGAGAGTTCCCTTCTTTCACTTTCACTTGCTCACTTCCTTGGTAGCATCTCTTCTTCCAGTCTCCCAAGGTCATTCCAACATACCATTACAGAATCCCAAGCCCATCCCATTTTGTTATCCTGAATGCCTGGAAACAATGTCTAGAATCTTCGGAAGAAAAGATGTCAAGTAATAAGATTTTTCCAAACGAAGAGTAGCCAGCTGCTTTTAGCTAGTTAGGCTTGCTAGATTTCTGAGAAAATATCTTATTGGAAATACTTTGGAGCTAGTCTGGTCTCTGGATCCCCAACCTTATTACTTCCTAAGATACTTCAAGATCCACTTTGTAGTTATATGCATTCTGGGGATAAGATAGTAGGCAACTATAGGTTAGCTTTTTACACAAACAATTCACCAAATATTCAAATTAAGAAAACAAATTCAGTAATATCAAGAACCTCCCAAATCTGGACCAACAATATTGTTGATTCCCAGATTAGAGTAATCAATGTGTTCTGTCTAGATGTTAGACATCAAAGATTGCTGTTGTTGTTGTTCTAATAACCTGTCAACGCATTCCATGCTAAACTGGCTTGGATCTTATATGGATTCATATCTCGTTTGGAGCATGGGTGGGAATTTCTGCCACCAAAAATAGAATAGAAATAGTAAAGAATACATTTCCACACTTTGAGCAGGACTGCCTAGCCTTTAGAAAGCTTGAGTGTTGGCAGTTTCTACCCCCAGTTGCTGCTCATCTATTCCTGCCCCCCTGCCTTTCCCTCAAAACTCATTTTAGGAAACAGGTATTAAATAGAAGGACTTTGTGTGATCGTTTCCAGCCAGGAAAAGACACATGGATCGAAATTTCTCTGAAACTATCAATTGGGCATCTTCTGTTATGTTGGAATCCATCACTCCTTGTATCCCTTCTGCCGCCCGTTGGGGATGGCAAGATAAAATGTCAAGAGAATTCAGTTGGGGATTCTTGTCTTTGTTCTGCTTGCTGCTAATTCAGGCGAGCCGGAAAGGAGGTGGGTGGGTGGGGGAACTGTCTTGGTCGACTGCTTTTGCAACATGAGCCTTTTTTCTGTCTGCAGTGATTTGGGATCTCGCTGTGAATATTGATTACATGTGAAATATTGGCAGAGGGAGGGCCCAGTTTTTTTCATAGAGGAAAAAAAGGAGGGGGAAAGAGAAGAAGAGAGCTCTGCTCCAAAGCTGCATCCTGCTTACCATTTTTTAGTTGCTTCTATTTAGAAATATGCTGTAAAGTGGGAAGTATAGCTGCAGTGACTGGTTTATGTTGTCAGTTGTCTTCATTTTCATCTCCCTTGTACATATAGACACACTATCTTTCAGCAGAACACCCACATCTGCTGTGAATATGAGTTAGGGAAGGATTTCCCCATGCTAACCATCTGCAGTTGTTAAAGGCATCAACCTCCAACAGCTGGTGAAAGCAAAAATCCATTGCTGTAGTAGAGTATTTCTCAATCTTGCAACTTGAAAATGTGTGGACTTCAACTTCCAGAATTGCTGGCGGGGGAATTCTGGGAGATGAAGTCCATGCATCTTTAAATACCAAGGTAGAGAAAGACTGCTCTAGTAAAACCAACTAATTCAGTTTGCCTCTCTGCATCACTGCTGACCATCATCGTAAATATGATATAGCCAGGGTGATTTTTTTTTAATTTCCTTGTCTTGTAAATACTTCAATTATCTTTTTCCTCCTGCACTTTTCCACATCTAGTGTGGTGTTATGGTAAAAATACTGCATTAGCACTGCAGAACCAGATTTAATACCAGCCTTGGTCTTACACCTTCAGAGTGGCAGCATACCTCCCCTCAACACAACCTGCTTTACAGAGTTGTGGATTTAAAAACAGAGACATCCATTCCCATATACCATGCTCAGCTCCTGGAAAGAAACACAACACATAAACCTAATTAACTAACGGCAGGGTATAAAGGAGAGGCATATGAAGGTGCAGTGTGAAAGAGACATCTTGACAGTTAAATCTGCATTGAAACAAACACCTTTGCTATGAAAGGATTACATGTGTCTCTTCTGCATCTTGAATTATGCTGTAAAATGGAGAATGGGAAGATTAGGAAACAATGAAAAAGACTGTATTCATCTCTCCAGGCTCCACAAGTGCCATGCCTGTCTCTGATGCAGTGTGATTTGCAGAATTCCTTGTAAAATAAGGATTTTTTTTCCTCTACAGCCAGCTAAGAGTCTTCCAAATATCTGCAAAAGTGAGGTAAAAATTAAAACAGGCACCAACAAAACAGACCCCATAACCAGAAAGTGGACTTTGGCAACAACAAAAAAAACAGGAACTAGGAAACACATGATATATAAATTTTGCAGAAACATTTTCAATTGACTATATGCTACTCTCCTTCTTTTACCCTAACTAAGATTTCACTGATTGTAGAAATGTGGCTGTAGCATTCTGATTGCTACAGATATTATCTTCCTACTGCTACCTCTCGCCTGTTGATGCAAGTGTGTGAATTTCCACAGACTTCCTGTGTCAAGCCAGTCCCTCCCTCCCTCCCTCTCTCTCCCTCCTTCCCTCCCTCCTTCCCTCCCTCCCTCCCACCACCTAAGAAATAGGCAATGGCAAATCACTTCTGAAATCTTGCCAAGAAAACAGTAGGGACTCATCCAGATAATTTTCAAGAGTCACTTACTGAAAGGCACAAAATCAAACTATAAAAAAATAGACAGAAACCTGCAATCTTGTATTATGTAGCTATAGGCTATAGTTTTCAAACACCAAAGTACATTTAAAATATCTTGGAAGGAGAAGAGAATTGGATTATTACATGTTGTTTATTTCAGTACTGTATTTTTTCAGAAAACAGAAGAAACAATACCAAATATTCACTTGCAAATTCACTTTGCTAAAATATTTGCTGAGCATTTTCACTTCCCTTGCTCCAATTGGATCTCCAGGTATTTGGGCTCATACATAAAACTGCCTGTTGTAATCCCCTGGGATTTGATTATCAAGTGTCCAAAATCCCCCCACATGAAAGTAATATTGAGAACACAGTAATGAAGGAGTGAATTTTATATTATGTGATTTATTTTGCTAGTTGTTAGTATATTATCATATTTATCTGCTTCACTCTGTTTTTGTTCTTTTAAATTTTCCTGGTCATTGAATATTGATTGATTGATTGGGAAATCATCTACCACATCTGTGACTTGCCTAGCTAAGAGGATGAAGCAGCTCAATGGGCAAAGGACCATAAAGAATGCAAACTCACAGATCGGTAATGGAGCACTAAAACAACATAAGTGTAAAAAAAAGGTCCAAAAATGTCAGGCACCTCTTGGCATTTATAAAAAGAAACTCTGTTTTTAAACTGAAGGTAGTTTTAGGGCATCTGAGAATGTCAAGTATATCACAATGTGTTTCATTGTGTGGCAAGATTCAGGGAATGTGTCTTTAGGATCTTGTTGGTATGATGCATATCACATTTGTTCTTATTGAAAGCCAATTCCTTGTAGTCACCACCTTGCCATAATCTTCCACAGATGTCTGCCTGCCAAGGGGGTTAGTAGATGCTTGTGGGAATATGAGCTTTACCGAATGGTACAATTGTACCTGTATTGTGTTTTTGCTAATTTGCAATGCAAAGTTTAGTGATCATGATCATATGCATATTTAATACCTGCCTGCTTAGCTTGCAGGAATATGGTACGAATGAATCCTACAGGCCCATTTTATGGGTTTAGACAATTTTCCAAGTCATAGGAAGACAAATCAGGCATTGCAGATTGCCTATTCTGTAGTAAGGGTTTAGGGTGGGGAGAGCTGCTATTTTCTGTCTCTTGGCTTAAATTCAGCCCATTATCAGGAATAGAAACAGCTATTACACTGATGCCTTAATTGGGATGCATGCCCTTCTTAAAATCTTGTGTTCTGTTCTCTGATTCACTCCAATTTGGGCCCAAATCACATCCTATATATAATTTTATTAAAAATTAACAAGTGGGATAATGGAAAAGATAGAGCACTGCAATTCTTTTTTTCCTCTGCAAACTGAATGCTTAGTTTGGATTTTAGTGCATGTTCAGCTCATTCAAAAAAAAAAAAGTTTGACCTTTCCAATGTTTTTTTCCTTACAAAAATGCAAGGAAAATTCTGAAGGCAGGGTTTTTAAAAATCCATTTGCTTAACAAGAAATAGGATTTCTTTCCTGGTTCTTATTGTTATACTGGCCTATTAAGGCAGATAGATATAGAGATGACTGACATGTACTTCTCATTAAACTTAAAGTTGCTGGAATAAACATTTCTGCATATCAAAGTTTTGAAAAGAAGATTAAAAACTAACAGAGACTAACATAAAGTAAAGGAGAGAAGGGAAGGAAAAAATAAATAAAAAGAAATACCTTCCAATAGGTGCAAAAAGAAAAAAAATACTTTTATTATCAATTTTTTCTAATCAACAAAGCCATAAATTGTAAATTCTTTTTTTTTTCATTTCTTGCAAAAAATCTCTAAGGGGTTTCCAGTCTGCCTTTTCTCTAATCAAGGAAGTCAATTTAGCCATCTCTCCAAGTTCCATCATCTTCCCCAGCCTTTCCTCCATTAAGGGTAATACTGAATCTTTCCACTTTTGAACATATAATAATCTCACTGCAGTTACCAGATGTAAGAAAAAACAAAATCCCATGTCTTTTTTCCCCAGCTGTCAGTCCATTTTTACCATTTTTAAATGATACAAATGAAATTACCTTTAGATAAAAAAATAAGTAAAATAAAGACATAGAAGAAGCAAGTTGGGATAAGATATTTTGACTATAAATACAGTGAACAGCCACTTAGTTACAAGCTATACATCTCAAGAAAATCTAATCAGGCATCCTTACTTCACTTTTACTCTACAAACTTAAGTACTTTGAGAGTTCAAATGAGGTTCTAAAAATCAACAAGGTGAAGGGTATATCATCTTCAGTACTGGAAGACCTCTTGTTTTTTTTTTCTGGTGAATACCTGGTCCATAATTAATTCTATCCAAGGAAATGTAATTGAACAGACTATAATATCATTATCCTTCAAAAATATTGAGGTTTCCAGAGCTAAATTCATGTATATCAAGATCAAACTACAAATATTTTCCCCAGAAACTAGACAGTTTCTTCTTGTAAGGAAAAAATGACAAATATAGGCAATCTCTTAGGGTCGACAGGCCTGTAGTCACAGCCTCCAGAAATTTCTGGATAATCAGAACGTTCAGAAAAGGATGTAGAAAGCAATTTAAGCTAAAAAAAAATTCTAATTAATTAATGACTGATAAATTGGATTCTTCTTTCAATGTACCCTGATATACGAAGAGATACCAAAGTTGTAACAAAACTACGATTCTCAAGGGTATTAGAAAAGGGAAAAGAGGCGATGGAAAATTCACAATGATTTTCCTTTGGCGGGAGTCTTTATAAACAGGTTAATTAAATATACGAGAAATGTATTACATTTTCCTAAAGGCAAAGACCATGGAATTTTAGTAGGCAGCCAAAACCTCCTTAAAAGTAGCTCATTTTTAAAGCATATAAAGACATTTCCTAGTATTAATAAAGAGAATAATTACAAGCATATTAAAGGATTTGTATTTAGGATCTTTTCATTTTGTACTAATAAATCATTGTCTTCTTTCCCACTGTATTTTTAGCAGCCTGTGATCTTTAACCATTTCTGGCTCCTGGCCTGGTAGGAATTATGCTAATATAAATGCAATATTGTTCCAAGCTCTCTTCCAAAGACCTTGATTCAACATCCTTGGAGAAGCTTGAATAATACAGATGGGTATGCACGAATCAGTTGTAACACGTTCTTCACTACTCTTTTGCATGCAGGGTTGAAGATCATTGTGAAATAAGGCAGATGTCTGTTAAAACAAATGGGCCTTACCGAAGAGATGCCTTTGAGAAGTACCTGCAGAGGAAACACAGACAAGATGTAGCAGCTGATGGAAAAGATGGTCGACCAATTTTGACAAAAGAGCAGAAGTGCATTGGTGTTCCTTCAAATGCAGCAAACACTAATAGTCACTGGAACATTTTACGGCAGAATACGCTTGTCCACAAGCAGGGATATACCAATCATGCCATGAAAGACGAGGAGGAGGAGGAGGTTTATCATGTGTGAATGCATAGGCCCAAGTGCCTCGGTGGAAAGTAAGATAAACTGATATAAAGAAACAAACATTTAACAAAGCAACGTCTCCATTCAAAAGTGTGCATAACAGACATCAAAGACAGCTTCATCATTCTTGTAACACTGCATGCAGTGCTTCTGAGATAGATGTATAGAATATAACTTCATGCTTCTCAGAACAACTGGTCAACGGAATGATGGTATACAGTTGTTCCCACCAGCTGAAACTCACTCATACTTAGAAGCAAGACAGTATAATATAGTGGTTAAAGAGGTAGATTAGGACTAGGGAGTCCAACAATCAAGACCAATCTCAGCTACAGGATGATGTTAGGCTAGTCTCTCTGCTCTTTGTCAGTCTACCTCATATGGTTGCCGTTGTGAGGATCAAGGGCGATCCTCATATAGGCTAACTTGAGTTTTTGGAAGAAAGCTGAGCTAAATCTAGCACATAATATTGTACATGAAAGTCAAACACTAATAAAGATGAATGCCAGTGGGGATGTTCAGTGTTAAATATTTGCATTCCAAGGAACAAGTAAACTCCACTTAAAGACTCCAAATGCATGGCTGTGGATTTAAAACTGGGAAATTGATCTGAGAGGTATAAGGTACATTTTAACATATACTAGACAACCCATTGGGTCATTGTTTCAGAGATAATCCCTTACCTAAAAAGAATGATCAAGGACGAAAAAGCATTAGGAGTAAGAGTGCCTTTCAGTTGCCTCCTAGCTTCTTTGTGGCTGACTGCCCTCTGGCAGCTGATGATGGGACTGTTCTACACAGCCTATGGAGGGCTAGAGTGGTACTGGTCTACCTGATCTCCAGGGGCCCAAGGCAAGGCCAGTCTACCCAGCCTCCAGAGGGCTAGGGCAGGACCAGTCTATAAACCTCTGGGCAGTGGTGTGGCAGCACTGAAATGACCATTAATTTGCCAAATTTCAGGCCCACAGGAGTCCTGGACTTTGGACACATTCTGCAAGTTAGCCCTTTTGAGGTAACTTGGTTCAAAAATAGTTGTTCTATGAGGCACTGTTTTGCCCCATTAAAAGACCCAGACATAAGAGTTTTATAGTATATAAATAGATTCATATGGAAAATTATGAATAGAATTTTAGTAGACAATTCAAAAAGATTGCTGTATCAAGACATATTTGGTGTGTGTTTTGTATTATGTATAGCAAAACATGTATTACCGTAATGGAACCAATGAGGCAGGTACTATCTGTTGTTTATAACACTACACTAAATATAGCAGTGCAGGGTGTCTTCAATTTATGAGCCTGGAATTATGGTTATAAGTCATGTCACATGACCTTATCTGATTTTACAAACTTTTTTGAAATGGTCACTAACATAAACACGGTTATTAAATGAATGCAGTGGTCGTAAAGCAAATCCCTTATCCCCAGTGGATGCATATTTGGAAATGGGAAGTAGACATTGGTTTCCAGCCCCCCAAAAAATCATAAATCTTGGTCACATGAAAATATTCATAAATGCAGTCTGTTGTTGAGTGCCCAAAATATAATCACATGACCACGCGTGCAGGTCATGAGAACGTAGAAGCCAGGTTGTAAGTAGGTCCGTTGTAATTTTGAATAGTCGCTAAGCCACTGGTCATAAGTCAAGAACTGCCTCTATATTATCACAACAATTTACTTAATTTGCCTTATGAATCATGAAACAAATGGAATACATTGATGCAACTGATATCATTTGTGTGACAAATATGTGACAAAGTTGTATGACAGATTTAAGTCACCACAGAGATTTGGTTTGTTGCAGGCAAATTTAATATACTGAGATCTGTTAAATCAAAGTTCTGTGCTACTGGATTTTAGTGCTTGTTACGTTACTTTGCATTTTCTTTATCTCAGTTTTCTTTGCTTCTTTATCATCATTACTATCAAACCATGTTTCCACAATTGGTTTGTGTCCATGAGCCTCTCTAACTCAAATTCTCTGGCACTAATGATTGTGAAACACCTGGAGCTCTCCCCTTTTGAGTGGAAACTCCCAAAAATTCCCAAGCATGATCATGAATCTGGATCAGCATTGAAAAGTTGTTGTTGCTCTATAGAACAGAAGCTATACAAAAATGACTCTTGATTCCTCCAGAACAAAGCATCTTTTTCAGAGTTTCCCAGAAGTCCTTGCAAAGCTTAGGGACTGGGGGGTTGCTTGAAGAAGATTGTGCTTGTGGATGGCAATGAGGAATATAGGTTCTCCTTTACCATTTAAATCCTGCATATTTCACCAAACTCCTGACCAGACTGGCGAAGCACAATATTTCATATAAACCAAATGAGAACAAGGAAGAATTTAGAGAAATAGTTGAGTTGCATTATACAACTAAAATACATTTTATCCTACTGATGCCAGTAATGATAGACATCATTAATCCAAGGGGGAAAGGCAAAATCAAGATGGGAGCAGGGGTGAAATTCAGCAGGTTCTGACAGGTTGTGGAGAAGCGGCAGCGGCAATTTTGAGTAGTTCGGAGAACCGGAAAATGCCACTTCTGGCTGGCCCCAGAGTGGGGTGGGAATGGGGATTTTGCAGTATCCTTCCCCTGCCACGCCCACCAAGTCACGCCACAGAACCGGTAGTAAAAAAAAAATGAATTTCACCACTAGATGGGAGATATTACTGCCCTGTATTTCTCCCTTCTTTGTGAGTATGTGCAGAAGTATACAGGCTTTAACCTCGTGTCATCCTGTGCTTTTTTACATTCCCATTGGAACATAACCATACTTGCGCTGTCTAGTTTCACTTAGGAAGGGCAGCCTCCTCGAGTGCAGCAACCATCTAGCGGAGCAAAGGCAGGGGAATTGTGACTCAGTGATAACCATATCACTGTGATGGGGAACCTATGGCAGGCGTGCCACAGGTGGTACGCAGAGCCATATTTGCCGGCACGGCAGACCTCAGCTCCAGTGTGCATGTGCGCACCAGCCAGCTGATTTTTGGTCTTCTGGAGTGCCAGGGGAGGCCGTTTTTCTCCTCTCCAGGCTTCAGGAAAGGATCCAAAGCCTGGGGAACTTCTGGTTGGCCCATTGGGCCTGTTTCTTGCCCTCCCCAGGCTCCAAAGACTTTTCTGAAGCCGGGGGGGGGCAAAAATGGCCTCCTCCAGCCCTCCCTAGGCTTCAGGAAAGTCTTCGGAACCCGGGGAGGGCACAAATTCCCCCCTGTGCAGGGGTTGCTCGCGCATGTGCAGGTGGGCGCGTGGAAAAAAGGTTAGCTATCCCTGCCATATCACATGTGGGTTTTTTTCATCTTACTAGAGACAAGAGGTGCTGTGGTACTGCCCCCCCCCCTTATGAAAATCATTTTCAACTTGTCAGGAGAAGAAAGTGGACCATTGCTGCTTTGCACAAGCTAATTTGGCATTCTAAAAGCAACTTTGGCCTGCCTTTGAGGCTGACCTTTATGAGAAGGTCAAGGAATTGTGTGAAGCAATCATCAAGCCCTATCTACCAAGCTGCATCACTACCAGACCTCGTTTTTTTCTATTCTGTGGATTCTGTGGATTTTGGTTTTAGTTTCCTAAGTCTTGGTTGAATATAAATTCAGTTTTCACACTTTTCAATCCCTTCATTGTTTGTACTGCAGTTCTAATGTTAGAAGACATTGCAGTCCATTTCTACTACATAAGCAAAACATTCCAATATGCCAGGGGTGTCCAAACCTGGGAACTTTAAGACTTGTGGACTTCAACTCCCAGAATTCCCCAGCCAGCATGGCTGGCTGGGGAATTCTGGGAGTTGAAGTCCACAAGTCTTAAAGTTCCCAAGTTTGGACACCCCTGCTATATGCTAATCAAAGGCTGTAATAAAAGTTTACTTGACCTACCTATCAAATAATTTAATAAATTATATTTATTTGTCCTGGAAACAATGGTTGCTTTGATTGTTGTTTCATTCTTTTACCCTTGAATAAACTACAAAGTGCAAAACAGCAGGTCTCAAATTTGCAGGCTGTAGGCTGCCTGTGCCACGGTGTTGATGCACACTTAGGCTGGTCTCTTAAGAAACAAGAGTACCTTGCCAATAGCAACTCAACAGCTCACCTTGGGCAAACTGATGGGTCTCCTGGGAGCAATGGAGCCTGGATAAATGGATCATATAGCCATAGCCCAAAATCTTTTATTCCAAGAACTTTCATAATGCCTGGGTAAAACCAGACTTGGAATATGGCATCCAATTTTGGTTGTTAAAAAGATGTTGAGGCTCTAGAAAGACTGCAGAGAAAAGCAACACAGATTATTAAGGGGACCGTAGGCTAAAACATACAAAGAATGTCTGGATATGTCTCGTTTAATGAAAAGAAGGATTAGGAGTAACATGAAGAAGAGACGGTCAGTATATTCTCCAAAGCAACTGAAGGCAGAACAAGAAGCAATGGATGGAAATTAATCAACGAGAGAACCAACCGAGAACTAAAGAGAATTTTCCTGACAGTTACAACAATTAATCGATGGAATGACTTGCCTCCAGAAGTTGTAGGTGTTCCAACTAGATGTTTTTAGGAAGAGATTTGGACAGCCATTTTTCTGAAATGGTATAAGGTCTCCTGCTTGAACAGTGGGGTACGACTAGAAGACCTCAAAGGTCCCTTCCAATTCTGTTATTGCATTATTCCATTTACTCTCATTGGCTATTTCTGAAGCAATGTTCGTCTATATGGATATGGACATGGAAAGGTGAGGTTGCCAATATTTTCTGTGGTGGCCTGCCTGCCCACAGCCTCCTTATCAAGCTTTCAGTATCCTTGGCTGGCATCTTATCCTCACTTGCATCGCATGCAACTAGGTAGGGCTCTTGAAAAGTCCTTCAGTTCCTAAAACTGACAGTTTGAATCAAAGGGAACAGTAAGATTTCCTGAAACAAAGTAGCAGGGGTAGGTTTTATGATTTCACAGGTGACCGCTCAAAGAACTGCAGTTACTGGTAACTAATCAATTCTTCCGTGATACATGCACAAGGGAACTCTATTCTTGGCTTGATACAGAGGCAAGAATATGATATGAAACTCTTTTATCAGCAAGCTAGAAAAAAGTATTTTCCAATGAAGGAATAAAGGAGAAGGTGACCTCAAGCCATGTTTACCTCAGAGAAAACCTAGATTTGTACTTTCACATGCAAGAGACAAATTAATATTGCATGCCTTTAAACTGATGTTTCCAGAAAAAAAAACCCTCAAAGATTTCTATTAGTTACTGAGGAAATCCTTATAAAAATCTTAACATAAGACCTTGTGGGACCATGGGAACAATTTCTCCAGACAGAAAGGCAGAAGAAATCAAATTCTGAATGGACGATTTGTCTCTGGGTAAGACAGTGGCTCATTCCATGAAAAAAATAAGATTGGGACTATCCCAGCCTTATTACGGAAGGTTGTGATGGGCCATCACCCACGAAATAGTTCCCATTTGGAGGTGACCTTTCTGTGTGGCTGAGCTGCTCAACGAGGAAGTTAACTGGTTGTTGAATTGAACTGCCGGAATGAAGATGGAGTGAAGATGGATGCTCCAGACCTAAAGATCTGAAAGAATGATGGACTTTTTGTCACTTTCTTTGTTTATATCCTAGACTAATCTGGACAGTCTAATCATGATGACAAATCTCGGAAGGTTCACGTGGCTTGCAAGTTGAAAGATGTTCCCATATCAGTGGCATATGTGAAATGGAGCCCAAGGGACTATACAGCTAATGACCTGATATCTGGAGGATGACAAAATGCCCTGATAAACAATTGAAAGGATTTTTTTTTTTTTAGAAAAGGTTTGGAAATTATTTAAAACAGTACGGAAAAAAAGAAAATAAAAAGTGAAGTTATTTGGATAAAGCAAAAGGACAAAGAGTTAAGGGATGAGCAAGTGTGACTGAAAAGTAATTCAAGGAGTTTCACCTAAGCCAGTGGTTCTCAACCTTCCCAATGCCGCGACCCTTTAATACAGTTCCTCATGTTGTGGTGACCCCCAACCATAAAATTGGTGTCTTGGTTCCTAAGACCATCGAAAATACGTGTTTTCCTATGGTCTTAGGCGATCCCTGTGAAAGGGTTGTTTGACCCCCAAAGGGGTACCGATCCACAGGTTGAGAACCACTGGTCTAAGCCATGTCCCATGTCCAGCCACAGTATGTACATATGGTTTCCACTGCTCCAGAGGCTTCCAAATTAGGAGCTTGTGCAGGCACCTAATTCCATGTCTGTAAATCACAGAGATTGCAATGAAAAAAACATTTAGGTATGTGTGCATTTATGACCTATACACAGCTACTGTAGGCTTGTAACCCACCTGTTGCATACTTAGGTCTTCAAGAAAGTTTTTAAACATACCGTAAAACTTCATTCTTTGTTGAGGCTGGCAAATACAGATGGTCCTCTGTCCGGAGGTGGTGCATGCCATTGTGAATACAGCCATTTGATAAAATGATTGTTTGTATTGTTCTTCCACTTGTTCCACAAAGAAGCCCAATCAGAGAAATAGAAAGGGAATAGCAGATTGAGTGTATATTATGGTGACTCAATGCTTGATTGGGTTTTCACGCAATGGGACATTATTACCTGGTCAAACTCTGTCCACATGAAGGACACTGTGGTGTGTGACTGTTTCTGAATCAGGAATTATGTCTTTGGTGAAGAAAAGAAAGGGAATGTCTCCCAGTTACTTTTTGGTAAACAGTGAAAGAGTCACTACTCATATTTGAAAAAAAGTTGCTGTTTCAGTATAATAAGCCGCAGATGTCAAATTCCCACATGCAGATCTCAGCTCCATATTTAGAACCAGAAAGTCATGTTCCGGAGCTGAATAATCGTGTATCAAAACAATGTTCCCAGGAGTGTCCTGATTCCCACTGCTACGGCTATGATGTGGGAAATGATCAGCATGAATTGACCGGTTGCCATCTCACAAGTATTATATATACATTCCCACTGCAATCTGGGTTCTCTAACTAGCACAAAGTACTCTGCAGTTGGGAGTAAATGTAACCTGCCAATAAAGGAGAATATCTGCAGCTCAGGGCTGAAATGAGGAGTCCTCGGTGCTCTCTGAGCTTGTTTGTTTTTTGGCAGATGTTTCATTACCCAAACTAGGTAACATCCTCAGTGCTAGATTTGTAAATGGTTGACAAACTGTACTGAATAAGTAGTCCTTAATGGTACTACATCTACATGGAAGGGAGGAAGCAGTGGGGTACCACAAGGTTCTGTCTTAGGCCCAGTACTCTTCAATATCTTCATAAATGACTTAGATGAGGAATTCATCAAATTTACAGATGACACTAAGGAGGCAGGAATAGCTACCACCCTAGAATACAAGCTCAGGATCCAAAAAGATCTTGACAGACTTGAACAATGGGCCCTATCCAACAAAATGAAATTTAATGTGGTGAAAAACAAGGTTTTACACCTGGGCAGGAAAAATCAAAAGTACAAGTACAGATTAGGCAAAATCTGACTCAAAAACAGTAACTGTGAGAGCAGTGGTGGGTTTCAAAATTGTTTAGAACCTCTTCTGTAGGTGTTGGCCTGCTTTGTGGGAGTGGCTTGCTGGCCATGTGACTGGGTGGGAGTGGCTTGCCAGCCATGCGACTGGGTGGGCGTGGCTAACTTGTAAAATGTGGTGAAACTCACTTAACAACGCTCTTGCTTAGCAACCAAAATGTTGGCTCAGAAACTGGCATTTGAAGCATGCAAGTCTTAAAGCTGTCAAGTTACAAGACCCTTGCACCCCTAACTCTTTAGAAAAAAAGCCAGGGGTGTTCAAACTTGACAGCTTTAAGACTTGTGGACTTCAACTTCCGGAATTCCTCCTCCAGTCATGTTGGCTCAGGAACTCTGGCATTGAAGTGTGCAAGTCTTAAAGCTGTCAAGTTACAAGACCCTTGCACCCCTAACCCTTTAGAAAAAAACCCCATGGGTGTTCAAACTTGACAGCTTTAAGACTTGTGGACTTCAACTCCCAGAATTCCTCCTCTCGCTCTTCATCTTGATGATGTGCAGACAGGCGGGGGGAGGGAGCTGGAACCGGTTCTAAACTGCACTGTAGATTTGTGGAACCTCTTCTATAGAAGAGGTTAGAACTGGCAGGAACCCACCCTTGTGTGAGAGAGACCTTGGAGTCTTAGTGGATGATCACTTAAACATGAATCAGCAGTGTGCAGCAGCAGCCCAAAAAAACTAATACAATCCTTGGTTGTATAAACAGAGGTATAGAATCAAAATCACATGAAGTATTAATACCGAATATGGCATCCAGTTTGGGTCATCACATTGCAAAAAAGATGTTGAGACTTTGGAAAAAATGCAGAGAGCAGCTAAGACGAATAAAGGCCTGAAGACTAAAACGTATGAAAAAACAGTTGCAGGATTTGGATTTGGCCAGTCTAGAGAAAAGAAGGACTGGGCGGTGTGGGGCATGATAGCAGTATTCCAGCAGTATTCCAAGTGGAACAAGTGGAACAGCTTGCCTTCAGTCATTGTGGGTGCTTTGTCACTGGAGGTTTCTAAGAAGAGATGGGACAGTCACTTGTCTGAAATGGTATAAGATCTCCTGCTTGAGCACGGAGCTGGACTAGACGATCCCCAAGGTCCCTTCCAGCTTTATTCTGATTGATTGATGCCTCAAATGTAACCTGGCTTTGAATAGTCAAGAATGCAGTTTTGCTGAGGATTGCCGTGATCCATTCCATGGAAGCTGCTTATAGACTGGCCTTGTTTCCACGAGAAGAGTGGAAGTATAATGGAATTCTTGACAACACCACGCCATGTTCCCTTTCTTATTGCCCCACATGGCTTTTCTGCTGGGCCTCTCTTTTCTGTCAGAAGATTTAAGGTTCCTGTTTTGTGCTCAACTAATATGTAGAAGCAATCATTTACTCCTTTCTTCCCCACTCCAATGAGAGCGATAAAATTAATATATTGTTACTGTACGGTTGGAGGAAATAGAAGATTCTGAGAGTGATAAAATTAATATATTGTTACTGTACGGTTGGAGGAAATAGAAGATTCTGAGCCAAGTCGTTGATTTTTTTAAATATATATATATATCTTTTTGCCTTTCCTTATTCTTTTTTTTCCAGGGTTTATCCTAAGCTTTAGCATTTACCATATTTTCCAGGATAAAACTCCCTCCCCTTCTACAAAGAAGCTAAGGTTGAGTGTTGAGATGATACTGTGACAAAGCTTTCTGCTCGCTATTCGACCCAATAGAGAGCAGAATGCTTTGTTACTGTATTGTTCCAATTGCTTTTTTGTAGAAGAGGAGGGAATCTTAGCATGGAGAATAAGGTAAATGGTAAAGCTTAGGATAAACCCCGAAAAAAAGAATAAGGAAAGGCAAAGATATATATATATATTTTAAATCACCATCTCAGAGTCTTCCATTTTCTTCAACAGTATGCTAACAGCATATTAAGTTTTATGAGGTTATTGGGACAACAATAGTGGCCCCCAAATTGCTACTCAATGGTATCTCTAGGGTAGATGGCAACAAAAATCAGCAAAATGGTTGCCATGCAAGCACAGCTTTTTTGGGGGGAATGACAGACTGACATGCTGGCAGACCAGTCAAGCAGTTTCAGGATCAGTTCCCTCAGAAGCCAAAGGGACCTGGGGTGTGTGTGTGTGGGGGGGGAATAGTGGTTAGCTCAAAAACAGATTAACCCCGCTTGGTTTCTCTTCTAGGTGCTCCTCGTCAATCAAGGGGGTCCGATTGTCAACCCTGAAGTGAACCTGGCTGAGGCCATCTTGGAGGCTTCAGGGTTGCCAGTAACTTGCTAACTATTGTAAATTGAAGTCTTGGTTAGGAAAATGTCCATCAGTGATCGTGTCCAGTTTTCCCCACTGTAGGCAGCCTATGTTCCCTATTACCACTGCTCCCAAGCCAATGGATTTGTTGCCAATATATACATATATATATATATATATATATATATATATATATATATATATGTATATGTATATGTATATGTATATGTATATGTATATGTATATGTATATGTATATGTATATGTATATGTATATGTATATGTATATGTATATGTGTGTATATATATATATATATATATATATATATATATATATATATATATATATATATATATATATATATATATATATATATATATATATATATATATATATATATATATATATATATATATACATACATACATACAGTGGCGTAGCGTGGGTTGTCAGCACCCGGGGCAAGGCAAGTAATTTGCGCCCCCTAAGATGTTGCGCCCGATGCGGCTGGCCCCCCCTGCACCCCCCACGCTACACCACTGCCCCCCTGCCAGTGCAGGGTCATCCCAGGAGCTTCCGGAGCTGAGATGGGCCAGGCTGACGCCCCAACCCTTCTCTTCTCTTCTCTTCCAATATTTGTGTTTGTTAAATGCAGTAATTTCACTTCCTAAAGTGAATAAGAGGCTTCTTGGCATGGAGTGGGATCCAGGCAAGGGGGGAGGTCCCTGCTTTTGAGGAAAGAAGGAATAGACTGACTGCCTTGTGGGGCCGGGAGGCTGGTGAGCCCACTCCCTCCAATTACACCGGGCAAGGGCTGCCCAGGTGCCCCTGTTCGGAGAAGAGCGTCAGTGGCCAGGAACGAAGCAAGCCCTCCTGACTGGCAGGCGGGGCCGGGCAGGGGCGACCCAGCAGGCTTTCTCGGCCCGCCCCTTCCAGCTGGCCTGTGCGGAAGCGGGAGGCGGCGGAGGGAAGAGCATGGCAGAGCAAGAGCCCGAGCCTCTGCGCCTGAAGCGGCTGCACGGCGGCTTCTTCGCAGTGCCTCCCGCACACCGGGTGAGCAGACTCCGACTGCCAGGGTGCCCTTCGCGCTCCCCCGGCGGCCGGGCGGGCTGGGGTGTGAAGTCCGCGCTCACCTGCCGGGCGCCAGTGCTGCATCCAGGCAGGAGCTGCTCCCCCAGCCCACCCCGACACACACACACTGGCTGCTTCCCCCCCCCCCGTGCCCCCAGCTGCAGAAACGGCCTTCTCACCAGCTCTCCTTCCAGCTGGGAAGATGCCGGAGCGTCAAGGAATTCGAGAAGTTGAACCAGATCGGAGAAGGGACCTATGGCATCGTCAGAGCTGGGAGTGCGAGTGCGCCCCCCCAGATGTTGCGCCCGGTGCGGCCGGCCCCCCCTGCACCCCCCACGCTACGCCACTGTATGTATGTATGTATGTATATATATATATATATACATATACATATACATATACATATACATATACATATACATATACATATACATATACATATACATATACATATACATATATATATATATATATATATATATATATATATATATAATCTGCAGGTATGGAATTTTTTTTATCTGGGCTATTTAATCACAGAGAATGGAAACCATCTTGAAGGGAAAAAAATATGGCTGACAATGCTAGACATTATAGCACAAATGTCTCAGGATGAAAGATTAGTAGAATAAAAATATAATCCTGAGGAAGAAATAATCATTTGCTTTGTACTGCTGTGTAACTTATATAGTCACAAATAAAACCCTAGCAAATCAATCAATGTTCTCTTAACTTCTTCATGGTGGGCTGCTACATTAACAATGTCATGTATGACAGCTTACAAACATCAGGTATCTAAAATAGCAGGAGTCATCACTGAATATTTCTGTGCTATGGGTTACTAAGGGATGATCCTGGCAACATTCACTGATTGTTTTCCCCCCAGGCTAACATAGCCTGTGTAGCACTGGGAGGTGGGTGGTTGCTATCTAGTAACAGGTTGTGTGCAAGCGGTCAGTGGATCTTGACTTGGGGAAGGTGATCTTTATTAACAGATTAGGAGAGTTGGAAGGGATCTTGTAGGTCGGGGGCTCAAACTTGATTTCATTAAGGGCTGCATCAGCGTTGTGTTTGACCTTGGGGAGATGGGGTGGGCATGGCCAGCTAGACATCACTCATGTTGGGGCTGCCTATGGTGGCCCGAGTGCTCTGCCAGAGAAAATGGGCCCCCAAGCTCCGTTTTCCCTGGCAGAGGCACCACGGGGCTGTTCTTTGCTGTTTCCACGGTGGCTCTGCGGGCCAGAACTAAGCACTCCATGGGCCGGATCCGGCCCCGGGGCCTTGAGTTTGACATCCCTGTTGTAGGTCATCTAATCCAATCCCCCACCCAAGCAGGAGACCATACAACATTTTCATCAAGTCTTCTAAATAAATGCTAATTTCTTAATTCACAGCATCCTTTTTAGGTAATTAGTAATACAAAATAAGGTAATAATTATGTGCTGCATCTGTATCATTGCTTATCATATACATATACTTACACACACATACATGTATGTCATGTGTGTATGTGGGTTTGTGTAGTGCACAAATAACAAAATAAAAGTATTGCAGCACCAGACAAGTTTCATTTGTATTTGTTGTCTGTCTGTGAAATTTCAGCACACCTAGCACTGGCTGAATTGCGGCTTCCATGTTTACAAATTGGCAGACTTCACAAAAAAATTACCCTGGTGTCCCCATTAATAATGGCAAATATTGTCCTAACTAACATTTGTACACCGTATTGTTTCTTGCATTATCCCCTACTTTCATTAAAGTTTTAGAATATAAATACATATTCTAAACATAAGTGAGCAAAGTTGGTGATGTCCATTTGCATAGCCAAGGGCTTTTCCATCTCTTCCCCCACCCTCTCCCTGTCTTCCCACCTCACTCCTTTCATTTTTGTGGAGAAGTTAACTCAGAATCTGATGCAGTTCAAAAATAACCTCAAGGCCATTCCGGGAACAATTCAGCTAATCCACTCACATCACATGCAGCAATGCACTAGCAAGCTGCTAAGTTGTCAGATGTGTCAGTGAATGTGTACAATTGATTCAAGAGAAACAGATGAGTGTTTACAGAGGACAGTTGGCATTCACTAGTGTATAGCTAAAAGTGGGAAATTGGAACCTTCACTGGAGGCAATCATATGTGTATGTTGATTTCACATTTGCAGCCATCTATCTTCCTCTGTGTGTGTGTGTGTGTGTGTGTGTGTGTGTGAATGTGCACACACATACACATATGTGTGAGAAAGAGAGAGATTTCCTTTCTCAGATATAGTCTGTCTACCCTCCAGGGGCTTTTCTGCCAGAATGGATTCAGTTCTAGAGAAATGCATCATGAGCGATAGAGATTTAGTGTCCTGGTGAATTAATGACTGCTCTGCTCCCATCCCAAATAGATCTGGGTTATCTTTATGGTCAGAGGAGATATGGCTTCACACCCACCTCACTGTGTTCTCAATGTATCCTGTCTCCACGTGGAGAAGATCCTCAATCGTTTTCTTGTGCAAACCATCTGCTCTTTTTCAACCTCCAGAAAATCAACGTACTCCCACATTCAAAGAAAGTTTAGTCAACAAATTTTTGGTAAAATGTTTTATTTCGGTTTCTGTGGTCTCCACATCCAGTTGGACATTGCAAAATAAGGACTTTTCATCTTCCTAGAGACAGACATACTGTACTGCTACCTACTCTTACTTCAACTAGGCTGTTGACATCCTATCAGAGGATCAACACAATCCACGGGTGGCCCAAAATGCTTCGGGTCCTAAGACTAAAACTCCAAATGCCCCCACCAAGCTCTTACCAATTACTATGGGGCCCAATACACAACAATATCATCCAGTGCAAATCCCATTCAAGTGAACTGCGGTACATCTAGACCAGGGGCTCAAGCTCAGTTCAGATGAGTGCTGCATGGGATTGGTTCATTAGCTTGAGGGCCTCACCCTTTCAAGCCTTCTCATGTCGTGATTCAAAAGTATCTAGGAAGTAAAAAATGAAGAGTATTGCGCCGTTAAGCATAAATTTATTAAATATAAAAAGTACCGTGAAACAGAGCTACTTGCAAAACAGTGCTGCAAAACAGCTATTTCACTTTGGCTACTTAGCTGGCAGCATTTTTCATTAACTAGAACACCAATATTTGGTTTTTATTACTGTGCTGATATGCAATATTTCTTCATGATCATACCTAGGATGAAATAAAGTAGGAAAGCCATCCCATTAAGAGCTGCCCAATCCCTTCTTTCTTCTCTCTCCTTGCTGAAAGGGGACATTTTTCCTTTGGTCTCCCCCTGCCCCGCCACTTCTCCTCTCCTTTCCCCTCCTGTGGTCTTGCTTGCTTGTCCTCTGTCCTTCCCACGCTACGCCCATCAGACAGAGCTTGCAACAGGGCAGAAGCTGCAACCCTTCTCTCAACTGCCTCCTCCTTTCTCCTCCAGGCCCCAGCCTCCTGACCTCTTTTTCTGGCTATGCTTTGCTTCCTTGCTGCTCCCACCAGCAGAATTTAGCACCAACTCAGAAACAGCATCCACAATGCAATGTGACAGCAAGTAGGAGTGTCAGAAGGGCCGTGCTGCTTGCAAGAGAGACTCTGAGCATGTTCTATGCAACTTGGTCCACTAGGAGACCTTGTGAGGTCATCGGGCTGAAGTAGTTGCTGCCGGGCTGTTCTTCTCCTTGGAGCTCAGGGCTCTGGCCTTGCTGGGCTATGTCTTCAGCACCTACAAAACATGGATTTTTGCAGGACACAGAAAATGTTTTGGAGAGCGGTTGTTGTCCCCCTCGGCCACAAGCTTGAGACCTTTGGTCTAGACTCTGTCCCATGGTTTGGATTTGTCATCTCTGCCAACTTGAACAGCATCCAAAATGCACTACCTGATGAGACAGCGTTCAGACTGTCTTGCTTTGTTTAACCAAAACTGCCTAAAAGAAAAAAAAATGGTGCCACTGCTCTTCTCTGCACCAGATTCCACTAGCTGGACAAAAGCTTTCTAGGGGTCTCTTTTGGCAACTCAGTCTTTCAACACTATATTTAACTCAACCTTGCTTGCTCCAGCTTAAAACTTGCTGTTTACAGGCTGCTAGTCCAAAGTATAATCTTCTGAGGTGTCTGTTTCTGTTATGGGTTCAATCCCATACACCTTGGCATTGAAATGGCGGTGAGTGCATTTCCAATTCCAAAGCTACGTTTTCCGCTCTACCCTGTGTTCTATCAACCCACCCCACCCCAAATGTACAATACCACCCATCTCTAAATGACACAGGATTTGTAGTGTTTCAAGTTATAATAAAAAAATAAAGAAAAACAAGCAAATAATCTCTATAAATTTTCTCTGGTTTGTGAAGTGGAGTGCAATGTTTCCTGTGTCCCCATCCATGCCTGAAATGGACTGCTCTGTCTCTCTTCGACAGCAAAAAAAAAATGTTCATTTGATTCTCCAGGGGAGAAGGGGAACGGACTGTGCTCAGTTTGTCAGACCTCAACAGGTTCAAGCTGATTGAGGTGGACCCGCATGAGTTGGATGCTGTTGAGGATTTTCTTCTGATGACCAACTAGGCTGATGCCAATGCGCTGGATATCTCTGCAAATGAAAAGAGAAGAAGATCTCAGCCAAGGCTTCGGCACCGTCTAAACTTGCAAACTTATTCAAGTCAACGTAGCCTGGCAGAACATTGGAACCGTTGTGCCATCTTCACCTCTTTCATGGGTAGGAATGCTTATTGCCTTCGAAGAGAATTTGGTGAGAGGTGGGTTGCTCCCGGCATTACTGACGGTTTGGTGTACGCAAAAAATTTGCCCGCACGTGCTTGCTTCGCCCGCGCACCCGGGAGACAAAAATAGGTCTGCGCATGTGCAAAATGTTAAAAAAAGAGAAAAAATACATTTGCGCAATTACAATTGTACTGCGCATGCGTAGAACCAAAAATCAAGATGGCGGCCCCGTAGGAGAACCAGTTTAGGGGCATGGCAGGCCTGGGTCTCTGCCGGTTACAGCGGGCCAGCCACCAAACCACTAACGGTTCAGCCAAACCGGTCCAAACTGGTAGGAACCCACCTCTGGCACATCCTTTTTCTTCTAAGAATGAATAATGGCTATTGTAAAAAAAAAAGGACTTCTATGGTATACCATGAATGGTTGGAAACTGTATATCACATGGTTTTTGGTGTGTTATCTTGGAGCATGCCATGATTTTGCTGCAGATCATAGAACAATGATGGCAGAAAATATTTTTATTTATCTATCTTATCTATAGAGCTGTTTATTTTTCCCACAGTGACTCTGGATGGCATACAAGCTAAAACAATGGGGGGAAAAGTCATAAAAGCACCTACCAGCTAATTACAAAATTTGTATCTCTTAATGCTTTTATGACACAACACAGGCAAAATAAACCAAGATACTAAGGAGACAAATGTACTCTTAAATGAAATATTTCATTCCTCCTGAACTTTTTTTTTTTAAAAAAAAACAATCTATTTTTGCCCCTCCGCGACATTATTGTGTCGTTTAGATGCCCACTGGGATTCTTAACTGTTGAAGGAGAAAGGCAGGAGAAGGATGGCCCCAGTCCCAGAGAAAACTGTTAGTCATGCTGAGTCCAAAGTTTCTTACGTTTGGATTACTGCAACGTGTGCTAGATGGGGCTGCCTTTGAAAATGGCTGAAGGTACAACAGGGGTGCCATTTGGCTGCCCACCTGCTGCCCACTGAAAACTGGTACAGCAAAGGACATCTCAATTGCAGGGGCTATTTTGGTTGCCAGTCACCTTTTTGTGGCATGAATCTTCATTATTTTCAGAATCACCTAGTATGGGTGAAGTCTGCTTGCCTTCTAGTTTGTTGCCAAGCGGGCATCTGGCAAGTTTCCTTTCCCTGGGATGTCCTGGATTCTAGCATTGTCAATCAATTACTTCATTCTGAAATAGCTTGCACTCAGAACAGGTCCTTCCCTTTACTATTATCATTCATGACAGCCATAAAAACTGCCTTTTACAGGGTCTTCTAAGCAAAGGGTGCCCTGTAGCAGATGGCAACACTTTAGGAGAGATTAAGAATTTGTTTAGTTAATGTTGTTGTTTGCAGGTGTTTGTATGGTACAGTTGCGTTGTTTAAAGGATGTAAACTGCCCAGAATCTTTGAAGGAAGTGGCATACAGATGTACCTTATGTACAATATAATCCTCGCTGAACTAAAGGGATGATTCTGGATCAGAATAAATCAGCTTCCTATGTCATTTCACATTGTCGTCAAAACTTCAAACAATGTTTTACTGAAGATTCCACCATATACATATGTATGTAAAATTAATAGTTAATTGGATGACTAGCAGATTGATACTTGCATGTAACTCTTTAAAAGAATGCAATACTTTTCACAGATTTTGTGTGTGTGTGTGTGTGTGTGTGTGTGTGTACTCATTCATACATATAAATGATGTAAAAAGGCCTGAGTATTTAAAGTCATCTAGGGCAGGGGTGTCAAACTGACAGCCCAGGGCCCAGATGCATCATGCAAGGGTCACACCCACCCCTGCTTTATCAGGGGGAAAAACATCGCAATACTTCATGTGACGGCAATGTGACACCACGGGTTTGACACCTGTGATCTAGGACCATTTGCAGAAAAAAAAGTTGCATCTATAAACTTTTCAAAATGATTTAAAATGATTTTTAAAATGATTCTATATATCTTTTAATTTTTGATTGGGAGCTGCCCTTAATTGTCTGAAAGATAGTGGCTACATAAATACTTTAAATAAATAAGTAAAAATATTGAGTAATGGACACTGCTCTACAGATTAATGCTGGCCAAGGGAATGCAAAAACATAGGGATGGGTCATGTGTGGTCTTCTATATGTACCACATTTCCCCAGAATCCTGGTCCTGCCTGAATTTATAAAATCACACATTCTAGCTTCACCGTTTCTTAGTGCTTACAATACAGCACATCCAAGCATGGCCTCACCAAATAACAGCACCTGGGCCAATCTTACCCAGGCTTGAAAAGTAAGTGAGATCATCGTGATAATATTTGGATAGGAATTCAGGGCTTCTAAATAGACTAGATCAGTGATGGCGAACCTTTTTTGGCTCACGTGCCATAAGCAGGGGGAGCGCAGGTGTGCCGCACCCATAATGCAATGTGCGACTCCCCCAGCACGCATGCATGCATGACAGGCACTCCCTCCATTTTGTGCATGCTTTTTTCACCCTCCCCAGGCTCCAGAGGCTTTATAGGAGCCTGGGGAGGGCGAAAACAGTCTCCCCCCCCCCCGGAGGCTTCAGGAGCTTCCTTGAAGGCTCCGGAGGGCTTAAACAGGCCCTACGGGCAAACCGGAAGTTCGGGAATGGACTTCCGGTTTGTTCGTAGGGCCTGTTTAAGCCCTCCAGAGCCTTCAAGGACCTTCCGGAGGCTTCCCTGAAGGCTCGGGGGTGGGGGTGGGGAGGCTGTTTTCACCCTCCCCAGGCTCCTATAAAGCCTCTGGAGCCTGGGGAGGGTGAAAAATGGCTTTAAAAATGCTGACAGGGGAATGTGTTGCGTGCCCTGACAAATGGCTCCACCTGCCACCTGTTTGCCATCCCGGGACTAGATTTTCTCAGCTTTAAATATATTTATAATATATATTCATTCAATTTTTTATAATTTTATAAACTATTATAATATAATATTATACATTTATAATATTAAAATAGACTGTTTTGTAGGCAAATTGACCTAATCTTGGCATCAGGCTGTAGATTAGGCTTTAGATTACAATCACGTCACTACCTGGCCTATCATAGCATATTTTCTGGCCAAATATATGCTTTCCATTTCCCACACTTAGGGAGAAACAATATCCAATTCTGCACACACAGTCCATGTTGAAACACTTTTAGTGAATAATAGATGTTCAGAAAGACATAGTCTTTCTTTTGAGAACGATGACTCCTTTCTTCCTATTCACTCAAAGAAGAAATACCTCTATATATTTCAAATCACACCTGAACTGGAGGACATTTTGACCCATACTCTTGTCTCTCTTTTCAAATACAAATGATATACCACAATTGTAAAACCACAAAGAGCATGTAGCCATGAAAGCCAAACTTGCGCTTAACTGCAGGCTCAATCGCACTGCCACATAATAGGAGATGCTGTTCTTACTCTAAAGTCATGCGTGAGATGACATCAAATGTAGTCAGGCCAGCTTGGTCAAAGTTATCCTTGTAACGTCCCATCTTAATGGCATCCAGCCATTCGTGGGCATTGGAGAGTGAAGGGAAGTCTGGGGGTGAGTTGCTCAGTAGATGTTGGGACGGCCTATAAAGAAGAAGAGAAAAGGGACACTTCAAAGAGCACAAGAACATACTGCGACATGCTCAGCATCAGCCATTCAAAACGCTGCAGGAGAAGTGGTGAAGTACGTGACTTTTGAAACATGCAGAAGACACTATGGGGAATTGCTGCCAACCTCAGTTCTGCCAGTTACACCTGCCAAGTAGCCCTGAGCAGGGGTGAAATTCAGCAGGTTCTGACAGACTCTGGAGAACTAGTAGCAGAAATTTTGAGTAGTTCGGAGAACTGGCAAATACCACATCTGGCTGGCCCCAGAGTGGGGTGGGAATGGAGATTTTGCAGTATCCTTCCCTTGCCACACCCACCAAGCCATGCCCAAAGAACCAGGAGTAAAGAAAGTTGAACTTCACCACTGGCCTTAGGTCTTAGATGGATTTTATTTGTGCTTTCTACTGGCGCACCTGATACCTGAAGAGGTTTTCAATGGAATTTAAACCATGTTGCTAAAGGAGGCTCTTGTTATTCCTCTTCTAAAATACTATATGTTTTGCCTTTCTTCCTCTCAGCTTTGGACAGAAATAAAGGCACCTTTATGCATTCAAAGTTGTTGTATTTTTAAATAAAAAAAGCTATGTACAACTAAGGATTCCTCTCTTCTTTCCCGGCTCTGGATGAAAGTTTGTAAGACCCATGGGAAAATGTCTCCATGCCAACAGGATGGACTTCCTTCCTCACTTCTGAATTCATCTAATCTTGGCTGCATCTTTCCCCAGGGAACTCCTCTTTGTTGACCCCAAGTTTTTAGTTGTATAAAGCTAAGAAAAACACATGGGAACATAGGACTTTCTAAAGCATTATTATCAGCTGTTTTTTGAGAAGGTTCCACCATCACCTCATCCCCACCAGAGGCAGACCTCTCTTTACCAATTTCATGTTTTCACCTTTGCTCATTAGATACTGTGATCAGTTGCAAGACACACACCTTGCTCAATTCACAAGCCATCGCCTTCAAGAATTTTCCTAATTTAACTGCCCACCATACAGCTGTTCACTTAATAAACATCTGAAATCAAGCATTCTATTAATAGAGCACAATAATAATCACCATCATCCATAGTGGAATGAGAGTAGGATATGAGCCACAATACTCTTTTTTCGCCGAACCGGCAGGAAAAAAAGGCTTTAAAAAGCAGAAAAAAAGCTTCTGACGATATATATATATAGCTTCTCACAGCTATATATACATATATACATATACATATGCATCATATACATACATACATACATACATACGTACACATATATTATGCATATATACATACGTACATACATGCATGGGAAAGAAGGTGATGCAATTGATGAGGACTTAGAAACAAGAGATAAACTTTGGCTTCTATGGGTGAAAGGAAGAAACTAGTTGTATATAGCCCCTCTATAGGCAGATAACTAATTTCTCCCTTTCACCCATAGAAGCCAAAGTTTATCTCTTGTTTCTAAGTCTTCATTAGTAGCAATATATATATATATATATATATATATATATATATATATATATATATATATATATATATATATATATATATATATATATATATATATATATATATATACATATACATATACATATACATATACATATACATATACATATTTGTGTGTGTGTGTGTGTGTGTGTGTGTGTATTGAGTTACAACCCCTGGTATGCCCAAATATGGGAGGAAGCATACTGCTTCCTTTCTCTGTCTATCGGCTCATCACAAGAGACCATCCAGACAGAAAGCTATTATTTTTAATGTTGCCTTTGTTATTTGTGTGCGTTTGTGCTGATAAATAAATCTTGTGATGAGCCGATAGACAGAGAAAGGAAGCAGTATGCTTCCTCCCATATTTGGGCATACCAGGGGTTGTAACTCAATACATACCTATTTTCCTGGCCTAGCTGATAAGGAAGAGAGCCCGTGGCTTAGTGCTTAAACCGACCCTACGAGCAAACCGGAAGTCCATTCCTGAACTTCCTGTTTGCCCATATGGCCATAGGTTCGCCATCCCAGACCTAGAATGTATGCTTGATTTCTAAATTTCAAAACACAGCTCTTCTATCATCCCTTCCAATTTGTGGATTACTCACTTCCCTGATGCTCGCTTCCTACCTGCTATTTCCTGTGCCAGTCGCTTTGAGAGCGGATGGTTTGCGAATCATCTTGTCCAGGGCATTGACTATCTGTTCAAATTTGGGCCTCTGGACCCGTTCTTTCTGCCAACAATCCAACATCAGCAGGTGCAAAACAGTAGGGCAGTCTGGAGGTGGTGGAAGACGGTAATCCTGGTCGATAGCATTGATTACCTACAACAAAGGAAGAAAAGCATAAGGACATGCTCCCAGTGGCATATACATGAATGCTATCCAAAAAGTAAATATCTAGTTCAAAGCATGTACTTTTAGTGCTTGAGCCACATTAAAACCTACATCCTGATTGGACATGTCCCAGTAGGGCCTCTCTCCATAGGACATGACTTCCCACATTACAATGCCATAGCTCCAGACATCACTTGAGGATGTAAATTTGCGGTACTGGATAGCCTCTGGAGCTGTCCAACGAATGGGAATCTTGCCACCCTATAGTTTTAAAGGAAAAGAAGAGCAGTATGCATCAGACAGCTCTCAGTTCAAAGCAAGTCCTCTGGTATCGTCAGTTCTTAGATTTAAAAAAGTAAGCTAATAGAGCAGAAAGAGAGTCCTAGTAATAGAACTGAAATTCTTACAGAGTGCATTCCAAAACAATGGCAGTTTCATTATATAAAACCTGCGACAATCAAAAGAAGGGCTATATTTGCTGTCTTGAATTTTTATAAAAATAATTAAGGTATAAATTAAAAAAGTAAATATCATTAAAATGTACCTAATTCCTCAGTATAAAGAGAAACAAATCATGTTTTTCACTTTATTTAGATGACTGATAACTTTAGTAGAGAGACTCAGAGATGCTCTGCTCAGAGTCCCCTGAACCACGAGACGGGTGGCAAATAAATTTGATAAATTAAAATAAGACAACACTGAAATATACCACAGTGCAAACACAGAATCCTGCCCTGATTATTACAGATTCATGAAAAAGTATTTTCTCATATAAGAACTTACCAAGGCCCCAGTGTAGGTTGGGTTTGAAGCATCATCTTCTAAGAATCTTGACAAGCCAAAATCTGACACTTTGCAAACCAAGTTGCTGTTGACCAGGATATTACGGGCAGCCAAATCCCGGTGAACATAATTCATATCTGAGAGATAACGCATGCCAGCTGCTATGCCCCGCAGCATGCCAACCAGCTGCAACATGCTGAATTGACCCTCCTTTTGCTGTAAGTTACAAACAAGAAAGAAGAGCTTCTATGACACATTAGTATATAAATGTTTTCTAATTTCTCATCTGCATCAGTAGTTTGACAATTCCAACGCAGGCTGAATAAGATGATGCTGAATAATTACAGCTGGATGCAAGATTCAATTGCACCTGACATGTGTTATAGGAAAAGACTCAAGAAGCTATTAGCTTTTCTGAATTTACCATTTCCAGTCTAGTTCTTTCTAAAGTGCAATATTTATGCTTGGCTTTTGCAGGTAGAACTTCTTGTTTTTCTCTATGAAAAAAAAAATCACCATCACAGTGCAGCATTAATTCAATCCTCATCTCTGTCTGATGTGCTTTCTGTTTGGAAAGCGTATTTTGGGATCAATCTCTAGAGTGTGACAGCTCAAAACCAGGCATAGCAACTTCAGTGGAAATTGGATAAAGATGCTAGAAGTGAAAAAAGATTAACAAATAAATGCAACAATATGGAAGCTTCGGGAATCTTAAAGAGCTGGAGATACTAAGAGATTATATTACACTATATGGCATATTGAAAGCAGTGAAAAGATAAGCAGTTTAGAGACTTTATAGAGGTAAAGTCTGAACAGATAAAAACCTGGTGCGTTTAGCAATGTTGCCAAATTAAACATATTGGAAGTAATTAATATCTTCAATAAAAAGGGGGCCGCTCAAAAGGAAATCACTTACGAGTCGAAGAATTTCGATCCCCAAGTAAATACAAAGGCTTTATATGCTTTGCAAATATTTCAGAAGTAATTGAAACCTCGGAGGAACACTGCATTTCAATAACATTGGCATCACATTGGATTTAAAAGGCCACCAAAATAAATGACTCTAGGCAGCACCAAGTATTAAAACATCATTAAAAAATCGAAATATAAATCTATGCCATTCAAGAAAACCTCCTGCTGCGGTAAAACATGCATTAACTTTAATGAGTAGATTCCTTCAAGCTGCTGCATTTTTTTTTCCAGGCTCGCACAGAAAAAAGAATTTGGCTGATTCAATTAGTAGTAGAGAAGGGATGTGCTTTAGCAAGATCCAAAGCACTTTACCAACTCCAGTATGATGTTACTTCTGAAGCCAACATCCATATGCAGTACATGATCTCTAAATGTTTTGGAGATGAGTTATTGAAGAAAAAAGATGAGATGCCACCCATATCTCCGTGACCACCATGGGTGGAATGAACCAAGAGACTTTGGGAATAACAGCATTTGCAATTTCACGCCTTCCTACCCCTGGCCTGATTTTCACACTCCTTCTATTAGGAACTTGTATCCAGCTATTATAGTTCCTGCATTAAAAGCTGCAAAGCGCATTTGGAAGATGCTGAGACAGTTGTATAATTTTTGACCCTTATTTACACGAGAAGATGACGCTCCAGGAAAATCCTAGTTTGAAAACAGCAGAGGATTCCTTTTCTTTTGAAATCATAGGCAAATAGGAATATGAAAACTCTGGATCCTTTTATTGTCAACTGGATTTTTAAATCATGAGTAATTGCAAAAGTACTTTAGATTGCCTAAATGGGCAGAAGAGAAGTACATTCAATTAAAGCATCTCTTTATTTGGCAATCTGATTCAGGTGCATTAGCAGCTTCTAAAACACATGAATTAATATGGAAATTTGAAACCTGTTTCTACACTAATAAAAAAAATGCATTCTCGTTTCCACAACTCATTGATAAACAAAACCTTCACTGGCCTTCATGAGAAGGAGACCAAAATAGTCACTAGTAGAACTAGATTTCTAATCTTATAAGAACAGAAGATCTTCAGGCTATAACATTCATTTTGAGAACTTGGAATATTATTGAGATCTGATATAAGAGGTAGTATGCCCAGTGAGATCAATAAAATGTCTAAATCAGAACTAAATCTCTGTCCAATTCATCAGGTTTAGTCAGTCATTTAATTTTAATTAATATTAATTTATGTTTTAAAAACCAGATGAGGTAAATAGAACATTTTCCACTAATGGCGACCATCTAAAAAGCGAATGCTAACTCTGAAGTTTCCATTTTTAATATTCATCTTCCAATATACAAAAGCTACTGCATTTAAAAATATTATTGAGACATAAAGTGGTTTAATCTATAGCAGTTTGCAAACTTTGATAATAACATCAAAAAGCTCTATTCCAGGATATGTATTCCCGATTGTGTACAGTAACAGTTAATTATTGGGAGATTCTGAATTAATATTACTATGAACATTATATGAATGCCTATTATGTATACAAAGAACCAATTATATAGGGTTAAACATGAGTAAAATTTCATTCATGCTGTAAAATTAAGGACTTTATCTTTTGTAATAGATTATGGTATGAATAATCTTTTAAAATATTATTGCCTGATTTTATTGTAAGGACATTTGACTACCTATTGAAATAATTGGGGAAAACAATAAACAGGATGTATAATATTTTAATAGAGTTTACTGATTCTCTGAATCTTTCAGTTAAGAAATAATTAATATCTTGATAGAAGCTGGTGATCCGTATAGATAAGGATCAACAAGAATACACTGAAAATAATCTAATGGTGAATTTAATATAAAATACATTTACACTTCTAAAACACATTAGAATTTGGGAATATTAATAAATGTTAAAAATATGTGTATCATAGTACTCAAACTTAAATGATATTGTAAAAAACTGTAGTATGGGCACACCCCATACAGAGATTAGTAATCTGAGCGGATTCTTTAGTGACATGCAAAAAGGATAACAACAAAGATAATAGATGCTAATATGCTTTTTTGGTTTGGATCTCAAGAAAATTGCTCATTCTGTAGTGCCTTTTAAGTTGATGTAACAAATAACTAACTTGGTATCTGTGACTGTGTGTGCGTGCATATCTTTATATGCTTGATCCCAAGAGGAAAAACATTTATTTTGATCTTGTTGTGGCAACTATATCAAAGAGAACAAAACAATTAAGCAATAATAATTCATCCACTGCTGGATGAATGTCTAAGAAACATTTGGGATAATTTATTATGATAAAAAAACCAATTTGTAAGATTAGAGTATGATTAGGGATGCATATAATCATCTTAATTTATTCTGTTTTGAAACTGCAGATAAACAACAAATTACTATGTTATTCATTGTCTATGATTTCGATAAGTTTGTGTTGTATAATTCTTAATTAATTTAATAAGGTAACACATTATGAATGCTTACTATGCATTCTTGAATATTTTATATTGTAAGACATTGGCTTCGTCTTTCGCTACATCTGGACATCTTATTCAACAATTCCTTTGATTTCTGAGTTTTTGTTAATGATCCTATTAATATTAAAGTACATTTTAAAACTATAAAAATGCCACAACAGTTGCAAGCATAGAAAATTGAGTTCAGTTTCTTTAGAAGCATACATTCATTTTTAAATGAATATATTCACCAGAATGTATAGAAGATTATATCTTCTGTGCTTGCATATGAACTCCAGAGTACATGTCTGTATACATATCACACCATCCCTTTTCAGAGTAAGCAATATTATGCAAAGTGCAGAATAGGAATAAGAAAAATAAGTCAATGAAATTAAATTCATTGAACAAGGAAAGAAAGAAAAGTAAGCTAAATCTAGATTATAACAAAATCATTCATGCATATGCATTTCTCCATACCATGTCAACCTTGCCAACCATGGTTGATTTTACAGCAGTGAATCATTGCTTTGTATGTTGCCTTTTGTATTTTAAAATTCTTGCCTCTTTGTTTGGGGTGACTGCAATACTCCATCCAGTCATGATTTCTCGTTCTGCCTCTTGACCCATTCAGTCTTTCTTTCTTTTTCTTTTTTTCAATTTGATCCTCATTCATTCTCTTCATACAAACACACCTACGCGCTCATTTCATATTTGTCACTTGCTTTTGTATTCAATCAATGTGCATTTCAGCTTCGGTTCACTCTAGTCCCTAACTCTATCCCCACTGCATTCAAGTTACTTTTATTGTCTTCTGACATTACCAACTCTCATTTTCATATAACGAAGGAGAAGAATGATTATACATAATTTTACTTTTGGAGAGAAACATTTCTTTCTATATATACCACCCGTTGTCTTTCTTCAAATTTCTCCTTTCAATTCCCCATATTTAGTAAGTACAATATTTTATATACCGAAATTCATCTGCTTCTTAGTTTTTGCCATTTGTGTATAACCTAAAACACTCCACCCTTCCTTGTCAAACACAATCACTTGGGTTTGCAGTACATGGTACCGTAAGGAGAGACTCTTAACATTTACAGCAAGTAATTTTATCTTATCATAACATAGCATAAATATATAACCCAACATAAACTTCATACAAAAGCCTATAAGTGTTTACATCCTCAGCCAACACCTCTCCAATGATCCAACACCATAAGCATATCCATAAATATATTATGCAAAGACGGAAATATGGTACAATTTTTTGTTTTATTCCCTGCTTAGTGCTGAAGCCTACCATGCTTCCAAGGACAGTACATAATGCTTCCATTATATACTGACCTTATCATATTCAGCAACAACCATCAACTGCAGCCTCACATAAATGTCTCAAAATTTCATTTATCATTTCTCTTCATAATCAAACATACAATAAACATATTCACATTCATATATTTCTCAATGACTTGCTGAAGAGCAAATATCTGGTCGCCCTTCTAAAGTTAAGGCTGCAAATTTTACCTCTCCTAACCCTTCATTAGAATTCTGCCAACACCTTGCCAGGCATATTTAACAACTAAAACCCAATGTAATTTGTACATTCACTCTTGTTTCCATTCCCTTCGCATAGGGAACTCATATCAGCACTCTTTCAAATGTCAAGTAGAGATGCAGCCTTCACATCTGCTTTACACAAATTATTCAGCCACTTCACAAGCAAATCACATCTCAATTTTAACATTTCTCCAGGTAAACTATCTACAATTTTGTAGCCCTACCATTTTTCAACATTTATTACAGCATAATTTATTTTAAACTGAACATACGCCTAAACACATATTCCAAATAAAGATAACTTTTTCAAAGCAGATTCTCACCCATCACCATTTTATGTCTCTGTTTTGAGTCTCTGAAGAATCCAGCCACTTTTCTGTACTGCACTGTAATTTCCCTCCTTATCATATTCTTTCAAGCACATTGAACCACTTTCACCCAAACCAATCTCTGATTCTTCCTATCACTTGAGTATACCCTGCCACTGTCATTAACCTACAAATTCCTGTTTTCATACTCCAACCACAGCCTAGAAGACAGCAATGCTCTGCTCTTCTCTAAAAATAGGTCCCCTTTTTTCCAATTATAGCTATTGATTGGTTGAGAAATATATCTTGGTTATGATTGAAACACATTCCTTCAACTGATATTTCCTGCTTCTTTCCAGGGAAGGGCTTTGTATGCTTCGTGTTTTGCTGATTTGTAATTTCTTTGTTTAAATTGTTGTGAGCCGCAGAACCATTGAAAGCTGGCCAGCATACAAGTTTAATATATTATGGTTGGTTGTACAGTCAGACACATGTTTAGACTGGAATTGTCATTTCGGTCTACCTATTAAATCTTTCTGAAGGACCTGGGATAGGCAGATGTTGTCATTTTGATGGTGTAAAGGTATCATTTCAGGATGTAAGCTATTCCAGGTAAAGCTGCCTTTTGCAATTGACTGTTGATGATTTTATCAATGTCAATGGTATTCTGGTGGGGCTCCAGATGTTTTGCAATTGCACCCAAGGTGCCTAATTGTACTGGTACTATCTTTGCTTTCTCTTGCCACTGCCATTCTACTTCTATTTGGAGGTCTTTATATTTTGTGATTTTTCTTCTTATTCTATTAGTTCTCTCCAGGTATTACAATACAAGAATCAGTAGGACGATAAAATGAAGAAGCTAAAGTGCTCGAGGACTTTAACATTCAAACAGACAAGCATCTGCCACACAACACATCACAGTTAACAACTGTTGATAAGAAAGACAAAACGTCTGGATAATATATTAATAGAGTTGGGCATATAGTCACCCACATGCTCAGACTGGATTATGGGATTTTTGTCCACTGATAAAGTATAATTATTATTATTACTATTCAGATGTATATCAGCCCCACATACTTTAATGATGCATTCCTTACAAATGCTCAAAAGTAACTTAAATAAATGAATAGTAATAAATATAGTAGATGTAAAATGAAAGGGGGGAAGTGACGCAGGCAAGGAAAGTAGGGAACTGAGATGGTCATACCCGGAGGAAGGAATCCAGAGAACCATTCTCCATGAATTCGGTGACAATCATGACGGGACGGCTCTTGGTGACCACACCTTCAAGGCGGATAACATTTGGGTGCTCAAACTGTCCCATGATGCTGGCCTCACTTAGGAACTCCCGCCGCTGCTCATCGGTGTAACCGGCCTTCAGGGTTTTAATAGCCACCATGTATTCACGCTTCCCTGGAGGCTTCAAGCGGCCAAAACACACCTCTCCAAATTCTCCTGCCAGGAGTAAGGGATGGAAAAGACACCACATCAGCCAGAGGAGGAACTGGTGTTTGCATAGTTTAAATGCAGAGGGAAATAAGGCTTTGGGTCCTGCTGCTTTGAGAACCAAGCACTTCATCACTTTCTGGAGTTTGTTTCATTGGTAAGGTTACTATAATGCCCAGGTTCAAATCAGGCAACACAATTCCCTCTTTTATTTTTGACACAGATTTTGACAAACTCCAAGGTTTTGAACTTCGACACAGATTTCTTTTATTTTTATTTATTTATTATTTGGTTTGGTTTGTCAAGCATGTATGAGAAAACAAGTATAAGTATGAATATAACATGTAAACATATAAGTATAAGCAGGTATAAATATATACAAAAGAAATGAGTACAAATAAATGGGAACAGTAGGACAAGGACGATAGGCACGCTGGTGCGCTTATGCACGCCCCCTTACAGACCTCTTAGGAATGGGGTGAGGTCCACGGTAGACAGTTTAAGGTTAAAGTTTTGGGGGTTTGAGGATGTAACAAACAGAGTCAGGTAGTGCGTCCCAGGCATTGACCACTCTGTTGCTGAAGTCATATTTTCTGCAATCAAGTTTGGAGAGGTTTACTTTGAGTTTGTATCTATTGTTTGCCCGTGTATTATTACGGTTGAAGCTGAAGTAGTCATTGACAGGTAGGACATTGTAGTAGATAATTTTGTGTACTAAGCTTAGGTCAGACTGTAGGCGGTATAGTTCTAGATTGTCCAGATCCAAAATTTCAAGCCTAGTGGCATAAGGTATTCTATTGCGAGCAGAGGAGCGGATTGCTCCATCTGAGAAAGGTTTTTTTTTTTAATGAAACATGATAACTTTAAGATGGGTGGATTTCAATTCCCAGAATTCCCGAACCAGTATGGCTGGGGAAATGCTGAGAGTGGAAGTCCATCTATCTTAAAGCTGTCAAGTTTGAAAAACATCCAGCAGCAATTTGCCTGGGGAAAAAAAAAAACCAGAATCAAACTAACAAATACACATAAAAAGCAAAGCTCTTTCTTGAACAAAAGAGAAGCTAGAGTAGATTAAGAGCCTTGTGCCATTCAGGAGCAAAGAATATCAGAGAATAAGAAGAGCTCAGTCTTGAGCTTCATCCTCCACCAATTTTTTATTTATTTGTTTATTTATATTCTGTCTTTATCGTTTTCACAAATAATTCAAGGCAGCAAACACATCCAACACATCTTCCTCCTCCTATTTTCCTCACAACAAGAACCCTGTGAGGTGAGGTGAGCGGAAAGTGACTGGTCCAAGGTCACCTAGCTTTCTTTCATGGCTAAGGTGAGACTGAACTCAGAGTCTCCTGCTTTTTAGCCTGCTGCCTTAACCACTAGACCAAACTTGCCAAAAAGAATACCAGGCTTTTACAGGGAGTTATTTCATACCTCTATATACATTTCTTATATAATGCTGCTTTCTTTTTTCCTCCTGCAACTCACTCTGTCCTTTGTAATTCTGGTCATTGTATATATTTTGCATTGGTGTGCAATTACATCATGAGGAAATGATTCCCATCCTATTTCGGCAGCAGGTGTGAACTGAATAAAATTCTGCCCCTTCTTAAATAATGGGCAAGGGCTGGATGGAAAGAATAGCTGTATCCCCTCATTGTTGCACAGTTCTAGAGATGTGCAGAGCTTCAGATCTAAAGTGGGGGAAATGCTACATTGGGGGTGAGGCAATCCCAGGAAAATATGCAGTTAAATTAACAAGCTCTCAGCAGGGTGCAACAATGCCTTTGAAGCCCGCACGAAAGAGCTGTCAGTGCCTCCTTACCTCAAAGATATATTTTCCTGAGATATATGAGAGCTGAGGAAAAGACATATTTTTATAATAGTTTTATTAAAGATTACAGGTACAACAGTAAAAACTAATACAAACTGGAAAAGCAGAAGAATAAAAAGAAGTAGTACAAGAGGCAGAAAAGAAAGAAAAAAGGGGAAACTACAAAGAGAAATGGAAAGGAAAGAAAAACAAGAATACAGCAAATTAAAAAAAATGGACATCCAAAAATATGCATCTTTTTAAGGAGGCACCAAACATGTACAACCCATCTACTTTGAAGCATCTTTTGTTTTGGATCTGAAGCACAGAACATTGTTACACACTACTTTTCTTAGAATGTACCCAATTTTTAATTTCTCCAACACCTAAGATAAAGCCTGCATGGTGAAGATGTTGTAATGCCACTTGAGTGAAGTTCTATTAGACATTCTAAAAAAAAACTTTGGCAAAAACAGATAAATGGGAGGAACACCAACAATTGGGTAGACCCTTGTCAACATCAATAAGCTCAACTAAACTAAAATGAGTATGCTTAAACTGCAGGTTTACAATGAGAAATTTGAGGCTCCAAGTGAGAACAAGAGTACTGAAAAATAGGGGTTAAGGAGCAAATAAGATAACAGAGATTAAATGAGAAAATATTATTTCATTACCTGATCCAATGACTTCCTCTATCTTGACAAATGATACATCAATTTCCTTGGCAAATTCCCGAATGGCTTCATTGGGGTCTTCATAGGTAGAAGGGTCAATGTAATATTTGACCCCAAGGCCTGGAGGGAGACCACAGACTCCAGAGTCAGTAATGAGCTTGAGAGAAGAGGCAGCTAAAGAAAGAGGAGATTCTCAATCACCTACCCCGAGTGCTTATGTACTGTTGCAGGCGATCTGTGTATGGAGTTTCTCGTCTCTTACTGTGGAAGAAGAAAACATAGAAGGAAAACTAAGATAGGATGATCTTCTTAGATGCATCAGGTCCAAAGGACTCTTCTAGAGCTATGAAAAAGGGGCAGTCAAAAGCAGTCAAAATTATGTTGGATGTTGGGAAAATAATCATGGGGTTTTGCTTGAAGGCGGAAGATGATGAATATCCAATCATTCTATGTCTGCTTGTAAGTTATGCATAGGTCATATTAAGTATAACTTTCTTTCAAGTATAAAGGAGTCAGAAGGAATGCAGAATGTAGCAAATTACTCATGGTGAGGATAGACTAGAAAGAGAAAATATTGTTCTTCTTTTCTTATGATAGCTAAATCTGAACCTCAAATGACAGATTCAGAAATACTTTTATTTGTTTATATAATAGTTAATAGTTAAAAACACAAATAAAAAGGACCAATAAAATATCAGCATAGTATTTTTTCAGCCTTAGCAGAAAGTTGCACTAAATGACCATTTGATCATCCAATGCTGTGACCATAAAATATGCCATTGGTTTAGGGGAGCATTGTTGGAAATTGTAATACTGGAAATGATAACTTTATTCCTTTATTCAAACTTCTTTGAATTTTTATTGAAAAGCAGTTTTTAATAAAATCCTAAAGCAGTTTTCAATAAGGATGGAGGAAGTACAGAGGAACAATAAAGTATGTAGTACAAACTTAATATCGGCTAGTCTGATCTGAGCTCTTACGATGTTCTTAAGTAAATACTGAATGGACACTTATGCAGTGACACTATATAATGACAACGACAGTGGCAATTCTATTGGTTGTTTATCTGACAATCAGATGTAACATAGGCTCAATTTGTGCACTTCTTACTATTTGTTTTGATACACAGAAACGCATATCCATTTATAAAGACAATTTATGCCCATATTCCCAAAAGGTGCTAAAAGGGGAGCCCTGACTATTTATTTGGTGACAAGAGTTTATGATAGATCTCTAAAAGTTGCGTTTTGAATAAGATTTTCAATACATTGGGCAGAGTACCAAGTAAGGATTTGAAATGGATTTGACTGGAACTCCTGTGTGCTCTTAATAGCCTTTAGATTAGATGAATAATCATGTCTAGTTTTGAGATTTGGTGAGTAAACAAAAAAAAAATAGTAACAAATTTCAATTGAAGTTGGAATGAAGATTGAAGCTACAGACTGAAAGACTCCTTTCAAATAGCTTGTTTATTTGATATTTTAAAGAAGTTTTAAACTGATCTATAACAGAGATATGGATTTTTATTTTTTTATTTGGCCAAGGGAGAAATTCATGGGGGAATCTTTTGGGGATACTTGCTAATAGTGGGTAGGTCTGAAACAAGTAGTGACTGGGGAACCCATTACTTTTTCTGACACTCTTTTTATTCTCTTTTTGATAACCACGTCTGCCTCACCAAGTGGCAGATTGCTAGATAAAGGTGAGACAACTCTTACCAGAAGTCTAAACTGATTACTTGGAAGGGCTGTTTGAAATTAGATTGGGGACTGAACCTAGAGGTTGTCTGCCTCTGAATTATAGTGGAGGTGTTTCTTTTTCAGGCTTGGAGTCACATGACTGGAGATGTCACAAAGCGAGTGGGGTTGGCCAAACATCCGTTATCATTGAGTGGGTCTGGGGCAGGGACGTGCGGTCAGGGGAGGCAGGGGAGGCAGAGCCTCACCGCTCTCATCATGAAAATAAAAAAGGGAAAAGGGAAAAGGTGCTGAGGAGCCTTCTGCACATGTCTGGGAATGGGACCACGTGTGCTCTAGCCTCAGCCTCCCTCCTGCACATGTCCCATTCCCCGCCTTCCTGAGTCAACATGAAGGGGGCTGCGGAGTGTGAGTTGCGGTCCCGCGGAGCATGCTCCGTGGTCCCCTTCATGTTAACTCAGGCGTCAGGAAGGAGGGGAATGGGACCACGTGTGCAGGAGACTGAGGCAGCTTCAGCCTCCTGCACACGTGGTCCCATTCCCCGCCTTCCTGAGTCAACATGAAGGGGACCGCGGCTCGCACTGATGACGTCACCAGCCTCACCAGCCATAAACCTCACCGCACGTCACTGGTCTGGGGGTTATAGTAGCAACAAGTTTTGCACAGGAGTATCCATTTATTCTTTTATGCCCAAAACAGAAAAAAATGTAGCTCCTTTGGAGGGAAGAGTGTTCTGGATGCTTTCAACCTCAGCAAACCTAAATAGATCATTTCCGTTATTTCACATTCCCCTTTCCCCCAAAACATTAAAAAAAAGGGGGTCCAAAGGTTTGTGCCGTGGAACTGCAAATGGGTTGCTAATAACAGCCTACAGATTGTCTACTCCTTGTTTACAGTTTTCCAAACATATTAGTAGAAAGAGTATGTCTACAATTGAGGACATATTGACCAAAGGTGCGCTTCTATATCTCTAATCTACAATCCTAACTCTATCACATTTCTCCAGCTATAAGGTCTGAATGTGAGGTCAAAAGAGAAGGTATACCGTCCACAAATATTATATCTGGTTTTCAACTATCATCCTTGTATAATATGTAAGTTGTAGATGTAATGTGAGAAAAAAAAAATAGCAGACCATCTCTCCCAGTAGAGGTCTAGGACATAATAGGATTCCGGTTTGAAAGCAGATTTCCAAAGTCATGCTACACTCCCTTACCTGGGAGTAGTTTCATGTTGAATCCACAATATCTTTACGAGGATGAAAGCAGAACACCCACCTTTTAAAGACAATGGCCAGGATGGCAATGGCAGCAATTACCATGAAGGCCAGTCCACCCAATGCTGAGCCTACAATAAGTGGCAATCGATCCTGCACCATCTCAGAGCGCTCACCTGTCAAAGAAGGAAGGGAGTCCGTTATCTTCTTATATATAGTCTTTATTGTTATGAATCCTTCTAATACAGTCTTAACATTTGAACACACTCTTCCAAAATGTTGTTAAGAGCTCTGCAACCTCAGAGTATTGATAAATCTAGATTTGGAAATTAAGAAGAAGTATCACTTACCTCCTACAAGAGTCTGGAAATACATCTTTCCACTATATGGCCCATAACCCACTGCTGTCCGGGCTCGTACTTGAAAAGCATATATCTTCCCTGGGCTTAGACTGGAGATGGTGGCCATATTAGTTTCGCTGGTTAAGGTGAATGAAGTGTCCTCATCTTCTGACTAGGAATCAATATAGGTTGATTAATAGACTTTCACTTCTTCAACCTCAGCCATACTCTATTTCTCAGATGCATCCGCATTTTTGTTCTTTTATCAAGTTCCCTTCTGCCCAAACTCCTGAACTAATCATTCAAATTACCTAGGTAAAGGTAAAGGCTCCCCTCGCACATATGTGCTAGTTGTTCCTGACACTAGGGAGCGGTGTTCATCTCCGTTTCAAAGCTGAAGAGCCAGCGTTGTCCGAAGACGTCTCCGTGGTCATGTGGCCGGCATGATTAAATGCCGAAGGCACACGGAACGCTGTTACCTTCCCACCAAAGGTGGTTCCTATTTTTACATGCTTTAAAACTGCTAGGTTGGCAGAAGCTGAGACAAGTAATGGGAGCTCACTCACGTGATGCTAGGGATTTGAACCACTGAACTGCTGACCTTTCTGATCGACAAGCTCAGCACCTTAGCCACTGATCCACTGTGTCCCTTTCAAATTACCAACTTCTGCCTTTATTCTTGATGATGGATAGCTAAAGGCACAATAAAAATGTTTTGCATGTTCCAAGGATGGCTTGCCTGACTCACTCTTTTGGCAATGTTGAACTGTCTCATAATACATGGCTTCCAATAAACTCTAAGATTCTTTCTTGTTATAACTATTTTCCACCCCATCCTGATAACATGAAAACCCTGAAATGAAAATGTGGTGGGCAATAATAACAACACAGCTCTTTTCCATCACACTAGTGGCCCATTCAGGAAATGAAATTTTTCTGGTCTAGAAGCTACGGAATTTTATCCTCCCCATATGGGTCATTTCTGCTTTGCTTATTTCTGGAATGATGCAAGATGAGATCCTGTGGTAGTGGCAGCTTCCCAACTGTTTTAGTAATATAAAAGGGTAGCATGCTCACCTCCTAAACAGGAGAAGAAAAATTAAGGGAAGTCTATTCCAGAATCTTCAATTGATTTTAAAGTCCCATGTTTACTCCAAAAGAACCCGATAACTGTAGATTTCTATGGCTGCTGAGAACTTAGTAGGTGAAATACAACTTTTCTGGACTAATCCTAGTTTCTTGATACGGCACCGCAACAGTTGTACTTATTAAAATTTATTGTGTAAACTGTAGATGGCAAAACTGGAACAGAAACGAAAACTCAAATTCTAATTTTTAAGTCTGTTCTCCTCCCCCCCCCCCCCCCCGTTTACCTTGTCAAAATAGCGCAGCTGATAGTCCAAGATGATTCCATTTGGCTGATCAGGCTGTGGCCAGGACAAAGTGATACTGCTTGGGGTGCGACTCACCTGATGCATCATAGGGACAGCAGAAGGGACTGCAGTGAAAAGAAGAAGAAATTGGAAACTGTTTTGCTATTAGGGGTACTACGAAGAATTCCAGCTTGCCAAAGCTATTGTCACCCTGCCTGCTTGCAACACAATTGCTACACGCTAGGATGAACTGCTTTCCTAAGGCTTGGATCCTGACTGGAAGACTTTAGTGGAACTCAAGATTGCATTTGGTATGCCAGAGGGCAAAGCTGGCTGTGCCTGCTGCTGCTCCATTGTGAAAAACGACAGGCAAGGCAAAGAAGCAAAGAACGGAATTATTTGGCAAAGCAGAAATATTCCTGCCCTCTTTGATTCAAAGTCCTCCTTTGGAGAATTTGCTCTTTCTTTCGGAAACTACAAGTTGGCAGTCCTACCTCTAAACTGCACAACACATAGGATTGTAAGTGCATTTGCTAGGGTACAAACCTGTAGGCAATTTTAACATTAGCAAACTTTGCAAAAAGCGTGCAACTAATCCATGGGGGTGTAGGCCATGCTGAAAGATCTCTGATATATCTTTAATCAATGGATTCTAATCAGTAGACCAAAGCGATTCAAATAGAGGGTGGCCTTGACAGTCGTTGGTCTACTATTACGTGCATGGCAACTGAAGGCATTTGAGGGATGGGCCTCTCTTGTTAATCTCCATAAGGAAGAGCTATTGAATTTACTGTGGTTGTCATATTGCAGTTTTAGTATGTACATACTTAAGTCAATAGTGTAACTCTTTCTGGGGACTCCTAAAATATCCCGGATTGTTTTAAGAAGCTGGGCTGACCCTTTACAGAATTGCCACTCATACATTTCAGGATGCCTGAAAATATTGCAGGACTGTGGGAACTTCCACACATGAGGCTTAGAGTGCTTTTCACAGGCTATTTATGTGAATGTCAGATCCTTCTCAAAGTAGAATATTTAAACTAGAAAGCAAGCCATTTGTAATTCAAATGCACACTTTGGCCAATGGAAGGTTTACATTCACATTAAAACCAATTCATGGAGAGAGAGAAAAAAAGCTCTAAGCCTCTTGCATGAATATATCTATTGTTAATTTGAAGAGGCTTTGAAGGATTTAGCTGTCTTGTATCTGTTCTTTCTTGTTCTTCTTTTACTGTATATTTTTGATATTTGGTTTTATTTTTATTTACTTTGCAATATTTTACGCCATTCAATTATAAAAAAATACAGGTGATGAGAGGTGGTAGAGTAAATCTGCCAGGCAAAATTCCTGAGCTTAAGAATCCCAGGTGCAAACTGCTTTCTCGGTTTGTAATTTATTGTTTCATTAAATGCAACCTCTTAATGTGGCATGTATTGCAAGCAATATGAAATTATCTATCACCTTTATGTCCTACCCTTTCTCCAAGGAACTCAGCTTGATGTAAGTCTGTCTCCTCCATCTTCCCCACCATTTATAAAAATGATATTCAGACCTTCAAGAGCCTCCTAAGAAAATTCTCAGTCACCAATCTTTTATCCATCTGTTATAGCCCGCCAGCGGCCAGCAAAGCTGGCAGCAGAGTTGGACAGTGTGGAGGTTGGGGAGGAACATGGGCCAGTCCTGGAATCTGGAGAAGGCTCTGATGAGTGCTCTACATCAGATGCAGAGAGAAGGCCAGGGCTGTCTGACAGTTATCAGCTGCCTTCAGAGTCAGACATCAGTGAGGCAGACGAACAGCTGGAGCCTGTTCCCAGTATGTGCATGTGTAGAGTTGCCAGACAAAGGGAACAGCTAAGGAACAAGGGTTCACTTGGCAGTAAAGCCACAGGTGGACTATGAATGGTCCCTCCCATAGGGAATAAAGGAGGAGCGAAAGGGGAGGGGTGTTTGCAGGAGACAATTAGCTCATTCCTGAATTCTTGCCAAGTATTGTGGGGTCTGAAAGATATCGGCCTGGCCGCTCTCCAAGCCTAATATAGATCGATAATTGTGAACTATATTGAAAGACTGTGGGCCAGGACTTTGCTGGAGAGGAATTCATTGTAAATTAAATAAAAGGGGTTTATCGCGATGAGGACTCGGCTTTATGCCGCTGGGGAAGCCTAGATCAGAACCCCGTCTTACTCATTGTGAAATATAACCGATGCAATTTAAAGTGGCTATCTTCCAGTCGTCCCACATGTTATTTCTTCCTGAAAATCTTCCACTTTTCCCTAATGACTCTAGTTCTCCTTCTGATATTCATGGCTGTTTTCCTCTGGGAGAGCTCATGTTAAATGTTCCTGGCAGTTGGACCAGGAAGAAAATCATGCCAGGTTTGTGGTGGTTTCAGAGAAACTAGAAGTTAATCTGAAGGCCCTGGTGTGAGGGTTTAGTTTTCAGATCAGGTGAACATAAAAGGGGGATTGTGTATTCTTCTCTGTAGAATCTATCCTATGCTGAAATAATGAATGGCATAGTACTGAAATGGTCACAGACATTCTTTTTCTCACTCCCTGAAAGTCGTAATCCCTGCCTGATCCAGCCATATTCTTGGTGCAGTCAAATTACATTTTGTTCACTGGCTGAAAGGGCGCTGAAAAGTAAGAACTTGGGTTTGTTTGTTAATTATCTACCCCTTGTAATATATTAGAAAAAGAAAAAGAGGATTTGTTTTCAGTAAAAAGATAGCACAGTTTCTCAGCTTCTTTCTGAATATAAACATAAATAGTTCACACATCCCAAGCACAGGGGAAAGGCTGGGGAAGTGTACAACATTGCATTCTTGTCATCTTACAGAAAGCATAGTCCTGACATTCAAAGTATAGATTTTTTCTTTTAAAGAAAGGCCATCCCATGCCTAATTTTTATTTTTTATATTTTTCAGGAAATCCTTTCCCTAATGAATCATCTGAATAGACATTCTGTACATTTAACCTAAATCCTCATAAAAGAGCCTATATTTCATAATATAGTCCTAATAAAATTGCCAGCCTGACTTATTGGAGATTTTGTTCTAAAAATCCACGAATCTAACACTCCTAAACAGCAAACTCCACCCCTCCCCCATGTTATGTTAAATTTCCAAGAAACAGAGGATTCCATGGAGCATGGTTTACCACCACTGAACTAACATTTACTTGTAAGAAGTAATATGAGAAGACCAAATATAGAACCACTGCAGAAAAAGAAATTACAGCGTTCCAGTGTTTTGGGGAAAATCTTACATACAATTCTGCAGCTTGAGATCAAGAAAGCTGTTGCATGATTAAGATTAAAATTAGTTTAAGTAGCAAACTTGGAACAATGTGCAACCTGTGAACACCTGGCCCGATAGGTAAATCTGACAAGGCAGCAAAATCAACAAAGGTGCTTGTTTTCTTCTTCGTGCTAACAAACATAAAAGGAGTAAGTATAAGTTTTTTGTTTTCTTTTCTTCAGATGAACAAGATGAATTTATTCAGAAGGAAAGAAATCAAAGAGGCTTTAACCAGCTTATGCAAGCATGAACCAGTTTCAAATAATATAAATCAAGTTAAAAACAAAAACAAAATACTGAAATGTTTCATGCACTTCTTGTTTTTTATTCTTCATCTTGACAAGAATGCTTTTATCTACTATTATTGTTTTTATAAAGTGTACGCCATTTTTCAAAGGTATGAAGATATATAAAAACATTCTTGATCCAAGGAGTTTATTATTTGTGACATACTGGATTAATTCATTTTAATATAGGTACCTGGAGCTTGGTGTAAAAACAACCAAGATTTTTCTTCCCTGTCCTCATATTTTTCTGAATTTGTTCTTATAAGCAAATGAGCAGATATACTGTAATACTTTGTTTTAAAATTGGTAAGTAATTCTCAGTTCTGGTCTGTAAACAAGTAGTTTATACAGCTTATATAATATAATATACAGTATAAGATGAAGGTTTACTGTGAAACAGATAGTGAAATAAATAAATATAAATTATACTTAAATTTTAAAATGTAACAGTAACATCAAGTGAAGTGGAAGGGAGTAAGCCTTCCTAAAATTTCCACTGATTATATATGGTGTCACATCTGTACGAATGTTTTGCTTGGATGCTTATGTGTAAAAGAAATTAAAAAGCTCTGTAATAAATGTTAATGCTTATGCACATTATAAATGCAGATATATTAGAAAATGTCATTTTAATACTTTTTCAGAAACAGCTTTGTTCCTATAAAAAATCATCACATTCAAATTCTTTTTTTTAAATGAAGTTCAGATTTCTACCTTCTAATTTCTATATAAAATATATCCTTAATCCTTTTATGTATGATATGTGACAGGAATGATACTTCTTTTTTAAAATAAAAAAAGTCCTGATTCCATATCAAAATGCAATAAATACCACTTTATTTGATATGAATAGCAAATTCATTGCTATTTTATGCACTTTATTTGCTTCTCTCCCCTCTTTGTTAAGTTATTTTTATAGGCATAAGTCTTCAACTTATGATCACAACCAAGTTCAAAATGTATGTTACTAAGTGAGACATTTGTTAATTGAGTTTTGCCCCCTTTTATGTCCTTTCTTGCCACATTTGTTAAGTGAAACACTTCAGCTGTTATAGTCAGTAACACGGTTGTTAAGTAAATCTAGCTTCCCCATCGTCTTTGCTTGTCAGAAGGTCGCAAAAGGTGGTCACATGACTCTGGGACAGTGCGACCGTCATAACTATGAGTCAGTTGCCAAGTGCCTGAATGTTGATCACCTGACCATGGGGATGTTGCATTTGTCATTAGTGTGGAATAATGGTCATAGTCACTTTTTTCAGTGCTATTGCACCTTCAAACAGTCACTAAATGAGCTGTTGTAAGTCAAGGACTATCTCTACTTAACAAAATGAAATATTCTTTTGTAGCATTTTTGTATGTCTGTATACATACATGTACAGTTGTTATGTGCCTATATGAGGTGAGGAAAACAGCAGAGGATTGATGAGGGAGGGCAGATGAATCCAAAGGGAGAGAAGTAGGAATAAGTCTTCACTACCAAGGGCACATTACAATACAATACAATAGTAGAGTTGGAAGGGACCTTGGAGGTCTTCTAGTCCAACCCCCTGCCTAGGCAGGAAACCCTATACCGTTTCAGACAAATAGCTATCCAACATCTTCTTAAAGACTTCCAGTGTTGGGGCATTCACAACTTCTGGAGGCAAGCTGTTCCACTGATTAATTGTTCTCACTGTCAGGAAATTTCTCCTCAGTTCTAAGTTGCTTCTCTCCTTGATTAGTTTCCACCCATTGCTTCTTGTTCTACCCTCAGGTGCTTTGGAGAATAGTTTGACTCCCTCTTCTTTGTGGCAACCTCTGAGATATTGGAATAATGCTATCATGTCTCCCCTAGTCCTTCTTTCTCTTAAGCTAAACATACCCAGTTCCTGCAACCGTTCTTCATATGTTTTAGTCTCCAGTCCCCTAATCATCTTTGTTGCTCTTCTCTGCACTCTTTCTAGAGTCTCCACATCTTTTTTACATCGTGGCGACCAGAACTGAATGCAGTATTCCAAGTGTGGCCTTACCAAGGCATTATAAAGTGGTATTAACACTTCACGTGATCTTGATTCTATCCCTCTGTTGATGCAGCCTAGAACTGTGTTGGCTTTTTTGGCAGCTGCTGCACACTGCTGGCTCATATTTAAATGGTTGTCCACTAGGACTCCAAGATCCCTTTCACAGTTACTACTACTGAGTAAGGTATCACCTATACTGTACCTGTGCATTCCGTTTTTGTTGCCTAAATGTAGAACCTTACTCTTTTCACCATTGAATTTCATTTTATTAGATAGTGCCCAATGTTCAAGTTTGTCAAGATCCTTCTGTATCTTAAGCCTATCTTCTGGAGTGTTGGCTATTCCTGCCAGCTTGGTATCATCTGCAAATTTGATGAGTTCCCCATTTATTCCCTCATCCAAATCATTGATGAAGATGTTGAAGAGTACTGGGCCTAAAACAGAGCCTTGGGGTACTCCACTGCATACTTCCCTCCATGTAGATGCAGTTCCATTGAGAACTACACGTTGAGTGCGGTTGGTCAGCCAGTTACCAATCCATCTGGTGGTGATGCTGTCTAACCCACATTCTTCTACTTTATCTAGTAGTAGGTTATGGTCTACCTTATCAAAAGCCTTACTGAAGTCCAAGTAAACTATATCAACGGCATTCCTCTGGTCCACTAATTTTGTCACATTATCAAAGAATGCAATAAGATTAGTCTGGCATGATCTGTTTTTGACAAATCCATGTTGGCTTTTGGCTATTACTTTGTTTGCTTCTAGGTGTTCGCAAATTCGTTGCTTGATTATTTTTTCCAGAATCTTTCCTGGTATTGAGGTTAGGCTGATAGGTCTGTAGTTTCCTGTACATTCTGAAGCTGAATTTCCGCATCTTTTGTCAAAAGACCATTGCTCAATAGTAGGGCACATGCTTTGAGCCTGGCACCTTCTGGCACAGCTCAGAGAAGTGCTGGGCAGCCAAAATCCATCCAAGCAAAGGATACTAATTTGGGTGGACGAGGTAACTGATCTCTTAAAAGAATCTTCTCTCCCTAACTTTGAGAAGTTTATTTTATTATGAGCAGATAGTACCAAAGGCTACATCTTCTTACATTACTTGCTCAGCAGACACACACTGCTAATGTAGCCTCGCTTAATGTTCACCCCCCCCCCCCCCATTTAAAACAACAGGAGCACCGGTTTCAGCAAATGGTGCAAGTATCAGTTCCGCAATTAAGTTTGGAATTTCTTCATACTTTACTGAATGCAACTTGAGAGTAGCACGCAATAAAGAGTCTGCAGTGAAAGAACAATGGAGTGAAATAGGGTAGAACTATTCGTGCCTAAAACAACTCATCTCAGTTCTAAGAAGAAACCAAAAGGAGGCTCCATACAGGATAGGACAACTAATGCTAGTAACTTTAATAATAGATGTCATGACCGACTTCCGGTTCCAGCGGCTACGGCGACTGGCAAGTCCTTTGCCCGCTCCCGCTCCTCGGTGGGCTTCCCCGCTTCTGGGGGGGCACAGGACGCCCCGGAGAGGCGTCCTGCCGAGGGAGCGGCTCGCGGAGGACCCTGGCATCGGCGGCGGCTGGTGGGGGCTTCTCCGCTTTGCTCCAGGCATTGAGGAGCAGTCTCGGAGGGCGCGTGGGCGTCTCGCCTCAGGCTGTTCGGACAATGCAAAATTGAAGGAAGCAGTGGCGGTGTGGTGAGGCGCTTCCTCTCTTCATTCCCTTTCTTTTGATTTGATGGACTTTTCAGCAATTTTAAAGTTAAACTCTCGGATTTTTTGGGAGGTGCGGCTGGAGGGAGGGGGATTTCCCCCCCCCCCTTGGACAAGCGGCTTGAGAAAATTTTGCTTTCGCCCCCAGGGGAAGGAGGAGGGGGGAGAGCCAACCAATGATGCCTCACCTCTGTAAAAGTGATTTTCACTGGATTTAGCTCCAGAATTTATTGATGATCTGAGAATTTAGTGAACTTTTAAAACTTTACTATGCCTCTGAGCCCAAAGCTGGCAGGGCAAGATGGCACACTTCCGTTGTCTTCATGAACTGTGAAACCTGACTCCACCTTTAAAACTCAGGCTTCCAGTCTTTGTCTCCGTGTCACCCAGAAGAATCTCTTGTGGATTGTTATTTTTTGAACTCTCTGGGGGGGAAATTCCTCTCTATTGCTAGACTGCCTAAAGAAACTCCCATCTGCTTGGATCTTCTGCCTCCTGGACTCATCTGTCTGCTCTACTTCTCCAGCTGTCCATTCTCTATACTGACTGATCTCTCTACTTAATAAACTATGTCTCCAAAAAGACCACCCCCTGGAAAACCTGGCTTTGCTACTTCTGCACCGACATCCGCAACATCCAGTCCTGCCACACAGTCAAAGATTACAGAACTGATGCAACCTAAGAGTACAGAGATGGATTTGCAACAAATGCTTCAGCAACTTATACAGGGCCAGGAAGAAATTAAGAAACAATTAAAGGAAATGAAGGAAGAAATTAAAGAGAATCAAGTCCAAATTTATAAGAACTCACAGAGACTGGACCTTGTGGAGGGTGGGGTGGCGGAGGCGGGGGGGGGGGTAGAAGCATTGCAGAAGGGAAACAAAGAACTTGATATTCAACAAATGAAAACAGAGTTTGAGAGAATGTCCTTTTATCTTAGATTTCAAAATGTTATAGAAACAGATGGGGAAAATATAAGGGACATTATGACTAATATTTTAGCTGAATACATACATAAAGATAGACAACAGATGGAATGGGAGATAGATCTGGTCTATAGAGTGAATTCAGCATATGCCAGAACACACAATGTACCCAGGGAGGTCCATATTAAATTCCTTAGGAAAAGCACAAGAGATGAAATTCTGGGTGTACAAAGGGGGCAAGCACTGACATATCACGACAGGGAGATAACCATTTTGAAGCAGATCCCCCAAAAAATTAGGGAGAAAAGGAAAAATTATTCGCAATTGGCGAATAAATTATACCAGAAGGGGGTGTGGTTTAGATGGTTGATGCCTGAAGGTATGCTGATATTCTGGGAGGAGACAAGAATTAGAATCAACACACCCATAGAGGCACAGGCCTTTATGGGGAAAAAAAAGCGAACCTAGAAAAAACAGAAGACTCTACAACGGTTATACAGGACACGGGAGGGGCCGGAGCTCTGCCAGCGGGGGGAGAAGGGGCAACACCAAGAAAGCTCAGATCACAAAAATGAATAAGAAAACCACATTGTTATAAACAGACCGAAAGTAATAATGAAATTATATGTAGACTTTATATTATAATATATAAACTGACTGAAAATTTTCCTAGAATTAATATGCTGATTTTATATGATCATGTATTAATGTTTTATACTTAGATGTATTCAATGAGTTTGGAGGGAGGGGGCGTCTGCCACACTTGCAACTGCCAAAATTTGTATACCATTCCACTTACCCTTTTCCTTATAAATGTTTTAAAAAACCAATAATTTTTTTTGAAAAAAATAATAATAATAGATGTCATGACCAAGTTCTTTCTAGCAAGGGCCATTTTGCTATACTTTTTACTTTTAACAAAAGTAGGTACTACTTTTGTAAGGGGTGGAGGGGCACAATGGCTCAGCAGTTACAGACACTGAGCTTATCAGCTGGAGAGCTGACAGCCCAGGTTTGAGACCCAAGCTACATATAACAGAATGAGCTCCCGTTAATTGCCCCAGCTCCTGTCCATCTACTAGTTTGGAAGCATGCAAATGCAAGTAGATTAATGGGTACCACTTTGGTGGGAAGGCAACAGTGTTCTGTAAGCCTTTAGCATGTAGCCATGCCGGCCACAAGACCACAGAAATTGCCTTCAGACAAGCTGTCTCATTTGGCCAAGAAACAGAGATGAACACAGCGTCCTAGAGTCGGACATGACTGATAGGGAAATGTTTATCTTTTTTTTTAACTTTGCAAGTAAAATGTAAATGTGATTTTTGCCTTATGTCTTCCAAATCAAGAACATTTTTACTAGACCAGTATTTGCTAGAAGACTTTCTTATAAAGCTGGAAATAAGTGGAATATTCAATATGAATATTCCCACCAGAGTCATTTCATTACAAGATGGAAGGCAAATACATTCATTAAAATAAATAAATATATATTTTCTTATACTAAGCCAGTGCTTCTCAATTATTTTCTGTCATGCCCCCCCTAGGAAGAAGAAAACATTTCGCGCCCCCCGCGCGACTGTAAATAGTATCATTTGTCTATAAAATTGTTATAAGTACACCTCTGCATAACACTGTATCCTTATTAACGTATAAGAGAATTAAAAAAGAAAGAAATGTGGATCAATTTACAACAAAGAATAGCTTTATTAACTAGCAGAAAAGATTTAAAGGAGCACAGGATTTAAAGGAACACAATAAAAAAAACTTTAACCTGCAAAACAAAAATATATAAAATAATTTGAGCTGAGCCCCCCTTTACGGAGCCTTGCGCCCGCCCCACTATTTGAGAAGCACTGTACTAAGCCAAGGAAGCAGCCAGAAAATCCAGATGTAGAAGAAGCTACAAAGGAACACCTAAGGTTTTGAGTTTAAGGTATTTATCAGGTTAAATTTACATCCCACTTTCTCTCCAGGAACTGAAGGTGGCATACCTAAAATTCCCTCCTCCAACTTTTCCACAAAGAAACAGCCCTCTGTGGTAGGTTGAACAAAAGGAGGAGTGGTTCAACATCACCCAGTAAGCTTCCAAGACTAAAGTTGGGCCTTGAACCTGAGTCTCTCCTAATCCACTTTGACCATTGCACCTCACTAGCTTCCTTTTAACACTAAATTTTAGAATAAGCTAAGTCGTTAGGAACAGTTGTCCCATCAGTTTTCAGTATCTATCTATCTATCTATCTATCTATCTATCTATCTATCTATCTATCTATCTATCTATCTACCTACCTACCTACCTACCTACCTACCTACCTACCTACCTACCTACCTACCTACCTACCTACCTAACCTACCTACCTACCTACCTACCTACCTATTATCCACCCACCCATACAGCCATTATCCTATCCTATCAGAGGTGGGTTGCCCTTATGATCACAATGGGTTCGATGGTTGTGAGCGCATGCGTGCATGCAGTTGCTTCACTCGCACGCGCCCCTTTGGGACTGAAATGGAGCTTTAAACATGCCGCTACTCAACTCAGGCAGCTCCGGTGAGTACGGTGGTGGTGGTGGTGGTGGTGGTGGAACTCAGCTGGGTAGCGTGGGAAGGGGGAATGAGCCAGAAAGTTTCTATATAGAGAGAAAGCATAGCACAAGGGAGCTATCAGTGATCACAGCTAAAGGTTCGCCTGAACCCACACAACCATGCAGAAGCCCACTACTGTATCCTATGCTATCCTATCCTATCACAAAATGAACATATTTAGAGCACAATACATCTGTTTGCAAAGGTTATGATTTTGTACATAATATCATGAAGTGTCAATACCGCTACTGAATTGTTGAGGTGTAATGCAGATAGACAGTCAAACTGCATCCATGCGCCCACATCTGAGAGAAACTAGCTTGTGGATCTGCAATCAAGCAGACTTTGCTTAAGCCCCCACAATAATTTTATTCTCAGATTTAGAATCTGAGGATCCGCAGTGTATGTACACAGCACAACTCTAGATTTCATTTTGTAAAGGCCATATCTCTTGAATACCAAGCATGATCTCTTGTCGCTACTCTAACTTTTATACTTTCCTAGTAAGTTCTATACGCATTGGTATGCAAACTCTGTGCCTAAAAACACTTTGATAATTAGCTCCCATAAACCATCTCCGAAGATCTGCAGGTCCTCAGTGTGAGCCAGTTTTTTTAATAAAAAGATCAGTGACTGCCTGCCTTCAGTTTGCTGTTTATCACATTAGGGATCATAAACTTTAATAAGTGACTCTTGTACTGCAGTCAAGAAAACCAGATGATAGTTAACTACTCAAAAGAAATGCAATTGAAGAATGGATAAGAATTACTAATGATTAGCTTTACTTACTTCCTCCATTATTTGATTACTCTTGGGTCATAGTAGGAGATATATTCTCTTTCTCAGGCCCTCCCACCCAAAAAAAAAAAGAACCTATCATGAGTTTATTTTTATCTGATTCCCCCCCCCCCCCGTGGACCATCATATGATGGCTGCTTTTGCTCTGTCCTACAACATGTAGCAGCTATCATAAGGTCATCAGCTTATACATTTACTTCTCCATGTCCCTGGCTGTCAATAGCATGGGATTTTTCAATGTTGCAGCAAAAGTAAAAATCCTGTATACCATGGAGGGGAATTAACTCAGATGTTGCCATTTTCAGAAAAATCTCTTGATCTTCTTTTAATTTTTATTGTTTTATTTTAAGATGCAAACTATCAGAGTTGTCTTGAGTCAAGTGAGCGCTACGTTCAGTAAGACGATGGATGGATGGGTGGATGAGATAGATAGATAGGTAGGTAGGTAGGTAGGGAGAGAGAGAGAGAGAGAGAGAGAGAGATGATAGATAGATAGATAGATAGATAGATAGATAGATAGATAGATAGATAGATGTAGGTAGGTAGGTAGGTAGGTAGGTAGGTAGGTAGATAGATAGAGATAGATATCTATAGATAGATAGATAGATAGATAGATAGATAGATAGATAGATAGATGGATGGATGGATGGATGGATGGATGGATGGATGGATGGATGGATGGATAGATGGATAGATAGATGTAGATGGATAGATAGATATAGATAGATACATAGATAGGTAGGTAGGTAGGTAGGTAGATGGATAGAGATAGATAGATAGGTAGGTAAGTAGGTAGGTAGGTAGGTAGGTAGATAGATAGATGAAAGAAAGAAAGAAAGAAAGAAAGAAAGAAAGAAAGAAAGAAATGCTCTGAGAACACTTAAGAATGTGACTCAGCATAGTTTTGTTCCAGCATTTGTAAGTATTCAAAATGCCTCTCTTCATGCAAATGTCCCCTTCAAAAAAAATATTATCGGTGAAGCTGCATTATCATCAGTGAGATTAAGGAACCATTTAAGGGATGAATTACACTCACTTGTCTAGATCCAGGACAATTAGTCTGCCTGTGCAAGAAAAGAAGTGATTATGTGGCTGAGTCGTATATAGTATACCTACTTCCAAAAGCCATATTCAGCAACATTATACCAAAACCTAGAACAAATTGGAAGAATAAGTTACACATTTAATAATTTCATACTAACTATCGTATTCCTCATTCCCTACAGAAATGTATAATTCATAAGATATGTTAAGCACAGCCCTTTAATCACCAGTAAAATATGACTCAACCCTAGTTAAATCGGCAGTATATATTCCTGAAAGTATAAAGGGACATTGTTTACATTATACCAAACACAAAAAGCCAATATAACAAGGAATAAATCATGATTTTCAGCATAACTGAATGGAATTTGAATGCGTGAGGAAAATAATAATGCACTTAAACAGCACCACTGTGCCTCTTATGCAGCTCCCATGGTTGCCCCTTCAGACATTAAATTTTATCTGTTCTAAGCATTAACTTAGTTTCTGCTTACACTTCAGCAGTACTATCACTGTCAAAAGACAAGTTCTCTATTGTCTGCCACCTTTAGTGCCTTCAGAGGAATTCCAGGGGAGTTTGAATGAAGACAAATGATATACCATCTGCTAGAGGTACATGGTTAAGCAGATGGGCCAGCATAAGTTGCAAACTTCTGAACACAAGGAATGAAAGCACTTCTAACTAAGCCAGCTCTGCCCTACAAGAAGACAGACAAACAAACAATGCTGCGACTTTAGTTCAGAGAAGGGTATATATTTAGAACAGAATGGGGTGGATAATCCTATTTGTGAGGTACGTAAATATTTGTATTGGGGAATCAATCTATTTATTTCAAGGTTGGCAACATACAACCCTAAGGATGCTAAAAACAGCCATCGGAAGCCCTTCTGACCATGCCTGATGAAAACCAGCAAGTCAGCGTTTTGCCATTTCAAGGGAGGAATCTCGTGGAAATGACGGGGTAAAGCCTAAAATATGTCCACCCCAGGTTTAGAGTTATAAAGATAAAACAAAGAACCGTATCCCCAAATAATATACATTATTTCTTGTAGGCATGTAGAACCACCCCCTTTGCAGCCCTATGCTCTCCAAAAATGGTCTATGTGTGGCCCTTGACCATCTCCATGGCTTGTTATTAGCCACTAAGCCACAGGCTCTCCTCCTTATCAGCTGAGCCAGGGCAATAGGTATGTATTTGTGTTATGCCCAAATATGGGAGGGAACTCACCCTCCCATATTTGTGGTATGCCCAAATATGGGAGGGAACTCACTGCTCCCCCTTTCTGTCTTTTGGCTCACTGCAGGAGACCATCCAGGCAGAAAACAGTGGCTAATACATCTGCCTAATATGTAATATAGCCCAGATTCGAATCCCAGTAAGGGTATGGCTAGCTGATGAGAGCTAAATAGCTTGAAATAGATCTATATTAGTCTCCCTTTATTTATTTATCAGCACAAATACAACACAAATATAACAAAGGCAACATTAAAAATATGGTTTTCTGCCTGGGTGGTCTCATGCAGTGAGCCGAAAGACAGAAAGGGGGAGCAGTGAGTTCCCTCCCATATTTGGCCATACCAGGGTTGTAACACAAATTTGTGTGTGTGTGTGTGTGTGTGTCCCATATTTGGGCATACCAGGGGTTGTAACACAAATACATACCTATTTCCCTGGCTCAGCTGATAAGGATGAGAGCCTGTGGCTTAGTGGCTAATACATCTGCCTAATATGTAATACAGCCCAGGTTCAAATCCCAGTAAGGGTATGGCTAGCTGATGAGAGCTAAATAGCTTGAAATAGATCTATACTAGTCTCCCTTTATTTATTTATCAGCACAAATACAACACACACACACACACACACACACACACACACACACACACACACACATATATATATATATATATATATATATGACACAGCATGAAAAAAGCATTATGAAATTCCTAGTAGGACAGGACAGCACATACGGCTGGTAAATCATGTTTGCCTTGATGGGTTACAATTCAGTCTACATTATTAAGCAATATATCATGTGTCTGAATTCTTCCCTCCCATATCTGTATTTCCCAGCCAGCCAAATGATCACAGATAGCTCCTCTGTAGCCCTCTACTCTGTTCTCCAGCAGCAGTAAAACTTGACTACTCTCTCTGTGTAAGACAATGGAGTGTTCATTTATTTTAAGCCTGGAAACAACTGGGATGTAAAGCAGTCACAATCACTAGGAATATGTACATATGCATACATGCATCCATGTATAGATTATGCGCATCAAGTAGTTTTCAACTCATACTGACCACTACATAGTTTTTCTCTATGACAGTATATCAATCATTTTTTATTATGGTCATACAGACCAGCATATAAAAGCATTAACAACAATAATAGTAAAAATAAAAAAAGAAAGGCAGAATAATATATTGCGACTGGTGGTGAATTAACAGTGGGCAGTTAAAGTTTGCTTCATTTTTCATACAACATACTAGAATTTGGCCACATTCAGAGAAATACAGTGATCTGATAACAATAGTTGCACATAAGGCACATAATTCCCATGAGGGAATATGTATGCAAGTCTTAAAATATAATTGTTAAATAATTTCATATATAGAGAACGACATTGTGTATGCATATGTGCATGCACCTTCAACTTTGTATTGACTCCTGGCAACTGCTTGGACAAGTCCCTGCAATTTCTTGGCAAGAGCTGTGGAAATGGTTTGCCATTGCCTGCTTCCTAGGGTTTAGAGAAAGAAACTGGCTCAATGATTCCCAACTGACTTCATGTCCAAGGCAAAACAGTTTCTAACTTGGTGCCATAATCACATCATCAAATTGTACTCATAGAGAACAATCTTAGCATTCATATTAATTTCTGTTCCTCTGCTTGCTTAAAAAAAACCCTTTTTAATGTTACCCTGGGTTTTCCCCCCCATGCTGTTCCATGTGTAGTTCTAAATTCGATATGGCCTGGGCTTTACATCTGAATATGTCAACGAACAGATTATAAATGTAGACATTGATATACAGAGGTAGATATAATACACTATCTGTCTTATACTGTATATCTGCCTGAGACAGTAGAGGGCAGTGGGAGAAGCATTCATGGTATGGAACTCTTTGTGGCTTAGCAATCTCAAATTGTTCATGTCTGCTTTACTGGTTACATATTAATGAGTTTGTCTATGCATTAACTGATGAAAACTTTTCCCTAGCACATAATTGCTTGCTTTTTTCTGTATTAGAGCAAGAGAAATAACTTAGCTCTGTTTTCACCCAGGCTCATGCTTATTCCTAAAGATTCCCTACTGGCTATTTCCTCAGCCTAGCTTGCTTTATGACTCTTAAGCACCAGTGCCTGTGAATGTGACTGCCTCAATCCGAAGTCCTCATCACAGATTGGCAGTTCTTCTAGCTAGTTTTCCAAATCCCACAGCCCTGACTCAAATGTGCATAAGGGACTCTTTTGGCAGGCATAAAGCAGGTTCCTGCGCCTGCAGAGAGCTGTGGCAGCTAACTCTCATTTGGAAGGCTTCATTGGGTTTGCAAATATTTCTGCATTCTCTAGCAACTGTATCTGATGGACTTGGTACATCGCTCTGGGGTTCAAACTGAAGCAAGCATTAAGGGAACTAGCTTGTATCTTGCACATGGGGCCATTTCACACACTGCCTAACAAGATAGGGAGAAGCCATGTGCATTATGGCTTTTGGAATTCTTTCTAATGTATAATAACACTTTTGTTCCAGGTCATGTGATTAGGAAGGAAAAAGGGCTTAGAAAGACTGAAAACAATCCAAGCTGTAGTCCAACAGTCTCTGAGAGTAATGCATGAGGATTTTTTCTCTCTGCATTTTTTTCTTCTGCAGTTCCCCAAATTGGATACTACAATTACTTTTCAAGATTTATAAATGTGTATGAATTATATGTTCAAAGTAATCATAGGGAAAAGAAAGCTATTAACAGCTTCTCAATTTTATCTCAATTGCTGCAATAATATGTGCTTTTTAATGTTGTACGCCGCCCTGAGTCCTTTGGGAGAAGGGCGGCATATAAATCCAATAAAACAAACAAACAAACAAACAAACAAATGAACTGAGTCTGTTTTTGAATGCAGTCTTTCTTTTGTCAGCTTCTTCCTCCACCAACTTCGGCTTTGTATTCTGTTTTCAGAGACTTATCCTTATGACAGATAAATGTGACTTGATGACCACTTTATGTTACATTCTTCCCAACATTCAGTTCAATTGGCAAATAAATAAGCACACAAATAAGCACGTAAAGCAAGATAGACATCCAATTTGATGTTATTTCACAAGGGTATCCATAGTGGGGTGTACAAAGGGCAAGGCTTTGATCATCAATGCATCGATGTCAGGTGCATGTTGACATTTTGGACACCACCCCACAGAAATGGCAGTACTTGATATGTGAAATAGACCATACACAAAGCCACATCAGTTTTAAGTGTATGTGCTAGGACCTAGAGCCCGTCCTAGCGGTGGTGGCGGCGGCAGCGATGTGAAGCCTGAGGCGCCGCGCAGCGGAGGCAATCCGGGCCCGGGCGATGGAGACGCACGTCTCGTGCCTGTTCAGGGGCCGTCCCGAGGCTTCAGAGCGCTTAAAACGACCATCCGAGCAACCCGGAAGTCACTTCTGGGTTGCTCGGAGGGTGGTTTTAAGTGTTCCGAAGGCTTCAGGGAAGCCTCCGGACGTTCCCTGAAGCCTCCGGAGGGGGCGGGGGAGGCTCTTTTCGCCCTCCCCAGGCTCCTATAAAGCCTCTGGAGCCTGGGGAAGGCGAAAAAATCATGCAAAAATGGGTGCGTTGTGCGCGCATGCGCACTGGGGGCGCGTTGCATTATGGGTGTGGCACGCCCGCACACGACCCCCCCGCGCTCCCCCCACTTGTGGCACGCGAGCCAAAAAAGGTTCGCCATCGCTGTGCTAGGTGAAATTATGTTATAATACCACACTATATATTTAGGAAGGCTGCTTTCGTGCTCGGTACTGATACCATGTTCCAGCCCCCTACATTCAGTCCTGAAATCTGGTCTTCCCATCTTTGGTAACCCCAGGCCCTCATCTACTGCTACTTAATATAAGGTCAATCTGTAATCAGCTTTGATTTGATCATGATTGAGAAGGCCAACCTGGCATGCATTACCAAAACAGGTTGGTTATAGAAATGTGTGTGTGTCGGTGTGTGAGTGTATTACTTTTTCAAAATGTGCCACTTGGATATTGGACCTAACACCAGCCACGATTCTGAGCCAGGGGTGTGATGTGACTATAAGCATCTGAAAATCTCTAGTAGCTTCCAGGGGTACTGTTCTGGAAATCACCGGTTATGAGACCCAGGTTGTGAAGTTGGCTCTTAGGAATCAGATGGGGTTGTTGTTATGTGCCAGCTTCCGCATAAAAGTAAAGGCTTCTCTTGTCCAGTTGTGTCTGACTCACCTCTGTTTCCCAGTCAAGGGAGGGAGCCAGCATTGTCTGGAGTCACTTCCATGGTTATATGGCCAGCATGACTATACACCCAGGAACACTGAACGCTTTTACCTTCCCACCAAAGTGTTATCTTTTTATCTACTTGCATTTGAATGCTTTGAAACTGCCATGGTGGCAATAGCTAGGGCAAGTAAGTGGAGCTCACCCCTTTATGTGGCCATCAGGCCTTGAATCTGGGCTGTCAGCTTTCTAGCAGGCAGGCTCAGTATCTTTAACCACTGAACCATCGTGCTTTACCCCCTACTTCATAGCTGCATCCCTATCTTAGCTGCTCAACACCATGGCAGCACTGGCAGCAGAATTTTTCAAACTATACCTGGGGATTTCAATTTGCCTTCTTTAGGCCCCAAATCAGAAGCAGGTCAGGAGTTCATACCCACCATGATCACAATGGACCTGAATCCGGCTATTGATGGCCTGATTGTCTCTAATGCTTTCTGCCTGTCCCAGTAGATCTGGCAGGGTAGGAATACTCCAGGTCCCTTCTGTGAAATAATGTCATTTAGTGCGACCTGGGAGATGTGCTTCCTCTGTGGTTGTGCCTGCCCTTTGGAATTATGTCCAGATGTCCCCAACCTTTTTGGCCTCCTGGAAGGCTTTTAAAACCTGGCTTTTCCCTCAGGCATTGTGGTCATAATTCAGTCCAATATTTGTGCTGAAAGGCAGTTTCATGAGTAGCCTGTTATTTTTAACTGTGAGTTGCTTGTGGCATTTATACTGTTATTTTATGTATGTTTTGTTAACCACCCAGATTTATTTGGGTAAGATGAGCGACCATATACATTATTTTACTCAAATAAATAAATAAAATATTACACAACCAATTAACTTCATGGCAAACAGGTGGTTCCAACAATGGCTTAAAAGGACCAATTTCTTCTGATTCCCTACCTAAAGCAAACAGTAACTTAAAGAGAGAAAGAAAGAAAAACCCCAACAATGCCACATGCTTAGTGGGCAGCTGGTTTCTCCAGTGGAATTATTTATGCAGCTTGTGAGTTTCACTAATATTTGAACCCAATTTTACTTTTTAGTGATTTAGACACACAACTTCTTTTTTGAGGGGGGAAGTCAATATCCACAGGGTTGCCACACACACAAAATATACAGGGTTGCCACACACACACAAGATTCTTTAAGGAGGTAAAAGAAATTTATTTTGGAAATCTCTGGAAACAAACTATGAGCTCTGCCCGAAAGTGCTGCATTATCAGGGGGCTATCATCTTTCCATTGTTTTCCAATTTAAAAATACATACAAAACCCCCAGACATCTAAGATGTGCTTGGAAAATAACATCTACACCCACTCCACCCCCAAATTAAGAGTAGGAAAATGTATCATTAACAAACAAGAACAACTTTAGAGATCTTAGATGGGTTGGAGGACTTCTTGGGAAATTTCCCACTGTACACTATGAAAAGCTGTGAACACCACTTAAAATATGAAAAAAAAAACCCAAAACAGACTCTTACACATGCTCTGCCTTTGTTTTGTTCCATCTCAAAATCCTTTTATTCAGTTTAAGTTCTCGAGAACTAGTCTATATATTTTCTTTTCTGTTCTATATCATCAGCTATCTTAAAGAAAGCAAAAAGGAGGGGGAAAAAACCTAACTCCATGCTGTTAATAAAGTGTAGGACACGAATTTCAATGTCCTGAGGAAAGATGAAATTAAAAGCATGGTTCTGTTGGTTAGATGGCAAGGGTGCGAACATTATGTAATATCTTTTTCCGCCTTGACAGGCGAAAAGAAAAAAAAAAGGAAAAAATATTACAGTACTAGTCATGTGAGTGACAGAACTCTTGATGATTACTGGGTGAAAATGAATTCTTTTCTATCATGGCTAGTTAAGATCCCTAACTATTGTTGAATGGACTGAGATAATTATGAAAAAGGTAAAGACTTCATGTACTCCTAGCAACCGTACAGAAAAGCTAGACTTTGTCTTTTTACAGAATTTCATGGTTTGTTTGTTTGGATATTACAGATTGTCTTATAATTCTAAAAAAATCTTTCTGGTCTCACGTTAGATAAAGGTAAAGGTTCCCCTCACACGTATGTGCTAGTCATTCCCAACTCTAGGGGGAAGTGCTCATCTCTGTTTCAAACCCGAAGAGCCAGCGCTGTCTGAAGACGTCTCCGTGGTCATGTGGCTGGCATGACTAAATGCCAAAGGCGCACGGAACGCTGTTACCTTCCTACCAATGGTGGTTCCTATTTTTCTACTTGCATTTTTACATGGTTTCGAACTGCTAGGTTGGCAGAAGCTGGGATAAGTAACGGTGCTCACTCCATTATGCGGTGCTAGGGATTCGAACTGCCGAACTGTCAACCTTTCTTATTGACAAGCTCAGCGTCTTAGCCAGTGAGCCACCGTGCCCCTCATTAATGGTCTCTTTAATGGTCTCCCATTAAAGTCCTAATAAACTCTAAACCATCTTCCTGGGAAGTATCACATGATGTCCTTTAAGAAGAGGCGCTGTGGTGTAATCAGGACTGCTTTAAATATAATTTGGATTGGTTGCTAGTACCTTCCTCCACCTAGGAACTTTGTTTTATCCTCTGCTGAACAGACCCAGCCGTGTTATGCTGAGCCTTCATTCTAAGATTCATTTCTGAGACTGAGAAGAAAGTACACAAATTTTATTAACTACCTGCTTCCTAACTGAGAAAGTAAATCTGTACCAGTTACCAGTCAAATTCTTAAGCCAACTAAAAGAAGCTGGATTTAGTTTTTAAAGTGTTCCATATAAGAATTGAACAGAAAGCAAAATACCCTTAAGCTTTTGCTGCCAAGTAGCTACATATGGGAAGAGGCAGCCTTTAATAGTGAAAAGTAGTTTACTGCTACGTTAGCAGTAGATTATAACTGGAACCAAAGCTTCCAAATATGATTCAAAAACACATCTATAATGAGTGCTCAGAATAGTTGTAAAATCACCTTCTTTTATGAAAACTTTGGCTGAACAATTCTATCCTCCTTGCATTCCAGTTGCTGTCTAATCCATAATTTTTCTACTGGCTGGCTTAGGGGTTGTTGTTGTTTTTTTTTGGTTAGAATTTGTTTCAATGCCATTTTATTGCTGTAAATATTCCAGTTGTCAAGAAACTGATATAATTATGTTAAATAAATGGATGAACATTCTGCTTGAGGCATATTAAACACACAAGCCACCTACTTAATTCATAGACACAGTGAAAAATATAACAGAGCGTAAACAAAAGAATAAAAATAAAAATAGGATTTGTAAATTTAAGCTTGTTTGTAAATATACAAGGTTTGTTTAAATGATCACTAAATTAATAATAAATCATTTGACAGAAAACCCTATACCTTTTGTCTTAACTGTCTGCTGATTTCAATAAGTCACTTCTGTATCAAGGCAGAATCAATCTGATTATATTTTAGGATAAAATTGGTCTACCAATGCAGGCTTTTATTTTCATCTGGTTAAAATAAAATCAAAATCTCCTTTTGAGTAGGTTTTAGCCTGATTTCATTTCATCAACATGAGGGTCTTGAGGGACCTGAAGTGTTTTGCCATTGTCTAGTTCCAAAATGAGAAACATCTCCTCTGTTGTTGTTGTTTCATTTGTGCACCTTTTTAAAAGAAAAGTTAGTAATCCTGTCATCCTCACAGATATTCTAATTACATTTGGTACCTTGTATTGTGTGGGTGGGACACAGACAAAAACACTATACGTTTTGCGCGGATATTTGAATATGTGTCTTTTTATGTGGGTTTATGTATGTACACATACGCAATTACAGCCTCAATATCATAAAAATTCATGCATGCTAACTGTATGAAGAGTCCATATATTGGGATATTTAGGAAGGAAAGGAGGACTTCAATGACCACCTATGGAACACTGCCTGCCCTGCCAATAATATTAGATTTAAGAGATATTAATTAAGAAATTAATTAGATTAAGCTATCTAAACAGAAAATATTGTGGCAATTTTCCTTTAGAAGTGAACCCAAGAGAATTAGCAGAACAGAGATTTCTACAACTGTGCCTGATACATAGACAGAAGAAAAGGCAGGGATGGTTTTTTTCTTGGACCTGAACTAAACTGGCTACTAGCTAAAGATAGACACACAAAGAACTTTCTCACATTACAGATTACAGAAGTCAGCAACATGATGAATGCAGATGGCTTTAAACAAATGTATAGGGGTTAGGTTTCAGGGGCAATTGATTATGATTAGGCAGCTACCAAGTCTGGGCAATCCAAACCCAGATGATGACAAATGGCAGTGAGGAACTAGAGTGTCTACGTACCTAGATGTTGACAACCTAGAACGGGTTGCCCTATTTATAATACTTTGATCGAGCCTTCCCTTAGAGAGGCTTGTTTGCTTACTTACTTATTTATTTATCTTATTTCTACAAACCACCATCTCACATTGTGACTCTGGACGGTGTACATAATAAAACCACCATTTGACTTAAACATGAAAACAAAGGAAAAACAAAAACAAAGTGGTGGCCAAGATACAGATAATGATCACAACAACACCTTCCAACAGATTCCACTCTATCGTGGGATTTGTTTTCGTGGAACCTTGTTTTGAGGGCCTTTTGGAACGTCAGCAGGATTGGGGCCAGCCTTATGACTCTAAATACCAGATCCTGGGAACAAACAAGAGAAGGATTGTTCCTTTCTGTCTTGTCTATAAGCTTTCCAGAAATATCTGGCCAGCTATTGCAATCGCTCTATAACTGATACAGCCTCTCATTCAGAAAGCCTTTCCTTTTCTCTCTCTTCCCAGCTCTCTTGTCCTCCCCTGCCTTTCTCCGAACCCAAGCAAATCCTCCCAAATGTATGTGTAATTGAGGGAATAAAGCTAACTAAAATGAAAAGCTGCCAAAGGGGACAAATAAATGGAGGTGGGGTTGAGCTAGGACTATGTGAGGGTGGAAGAGAGGCCTTGTTAGCATGAGCTGTCAATATAAATCAAGGGCAGCTCGTGTCACCCTCACTCCTAATGATCCCGGAGAAGTGAATAGGGGAGGGGGAGAAGACAGCACACAAAGGAGAACCTGATCAGAATAACCATCCAATGGGATCGCTGCTCTAAAGGGGAGACTTTCAGCACGTCTCCTGAGTCTCCTTTGGGGGATGAACAGCTGAAGGAGCCCCAGGAAGTTCCTTGAAGGATTTGAACTATTCTCCACATTTAGAAACAGACACAAGACATTCTGCTGGCTGCACACAAGATTACTTTTCTCCTTTTCTCCCGAACTTTGTGTGCTTCTGGGCTGAAGACCTGTAGTATTATCAGACTAGTTATATAGTGCATCCATTCTCTTATTCTCTCCTTTGTGAATCTCTCTCTCTCTCTCCCTCCCCCTCCCTCTTTCTCTCTCTCCCTGTGCGTGCGTGTGTGTGCGTAGAAAGGATCTAAGACACACAAACTGTGCAATCTGGGAGTAATACAAATGGAAGACTATAATGCATGGACTTCTTTGTAAACTCTATGAAATGTTAGGTGTATTGCAGAAAGAAAGCCTAATTGGGAAGCACAGAAAACAGAAATGAAAACAAACTACCATTTTTATTATGCATGTCCAGGAACAAAGGGCTTGTACAAGGAAGATCCTGAAACAGGAACACTTTAGAGCAAATGTAACAACCCACAGGTCTGCGACTAAAAAGCTGTTTTGATTATTTTCATCTAATTTCCATGTATTTTCGTGTGCTGAAAACAAATAAAATATTGAAAAACTCCTAGACGTCATGATTTGCCACAACATGCAAAATTGTCTTCAAATTTAGCAATTCTTTTTAATTTTTGGTATTTTTTTATATTATGGGTTTGTAACCAAATTTAAAGTCCAAATTACTATTAATTAACTCACATAAGTGCATTAAAGTGCAAAAGTTTATATTTTTAAACTATCAAAATGTATTAGAACATTGTTCAAAATTGGTCAACATGATGCAGATCAAATAAATGTAAGTATCTGTAAAATGTGGGTTTTATAAGTATATGTCACTAAGAGGTATTTAAAAACATTTCAAATATTTACTGGATTTTGATTGTTACAGTGAATTAAGAGGAGAAAAGCAGTATCCAAGTTATTAATTTATTCACCCAAACTAACCCTACAACCCATTTATTTTCCTTCTTTTCTACTTTATTGATAATTTCTGAAATGTAATTCTGATCTCTCTTAAACATAGGAAGGCAGAAGAGCTTTCTACATCCAATGTTGGATTGGCCAGCTCCAGAGACTGAACTACAGAAATTCAGGAACACTGGCAATTCACATCATTTTATCTTCTCTCTATCTATCACTTGCCTTCCCTTTCAAGACAGACAGGTAGGTACATTATTATAACATTCGTTATTAAATGCTGTGAAATACAAGTTGCCAGGATCAAAAATTGATGGGAATTGAAAAGATGCAAGTATCAGAAGAGACGTGACAAAATGCAGCTGGAAGAAAAAAGGAGAGAATGTGTCATGGAAAAAGTAAAAAAGATAGCTAACTAGGAACAGGAACTGACAGATAGCAGACAGTCATATGAAATCACAGTGATTGAAGGCACCCAGTGAAAGAATTTCCTCAGCATTATATTCTTTCTTGTGGTAGAGATGGACAAAAGCTACCTTGTCTTTTCACCAACATGCATGCAAACATGACATACTAGGCAGCACAATTATTCTCCCCACACTCAGGAAATGGAGTTTTTATATTTTTCCCATGTGGGTTACTCATTACTGGATGGGAAACCAATGTGCAGTACTCAAAAATCTGCAGAGATACATAGGAAACCTTCTCTTTCGGATCATTCTCTTGCAACCTCACTCCCCTTCTTCCATGGCTCCAAAAATAATGCTTTGGAGAATTGTTTGAGCCTCTGGACCAGATTTCGAAGAGGCTGTACATGGAACAAGAATTGATTTCCTCCTACCTAGTCCATTGATGAAGGTGTTCTCCCAATGAAAGTGGCACATGAAATTCCACCCATTCTGAATTGCTTGCACAACAGCGTTTGACATAGCTTAATTGAATGCTGCAATTGTCATTCAAAAGGGCAGACAGAGTTACAATGCCAATTACAATGCTGCAGTGTGTGCTTTACATTTTACTGGGTGAGGTGGAAGGGAAGCAGCATACTTTTAAGATAATTTGCTGTCATTTCTTGTGTTTACATAGCAACTACAAGAGTGTTATTAGCTCCACCCAGAAACAGCTACTTCTAGAAGGAGGATTTGTTATCAATGTGCCTTTGTCTGAGTGAGAGCAGGCGCTCCAGGTGCCAAGGTGATGGGTGTGAATTGCTGTGGGTTGAAGAGGACCATAGAAATCTGTGGGATGATAGCCAGTCATTCTGTTTGGACAAAGTTCCTGTTCAGGAGTTCCTGTTGCAGAGTTTCTACTGCAACCACTTTAATTAATATTATCCAGGTTGATCTGTTCTTTTAGGACTTCCAAGAGTCACTTTGGTAGCCAGATGGATGACATATAAATTTAATTAATTGATTGATTAAATGTGATTCACTGCCACTGAAATTAAGTTGGTCCATCTTCTGCTGGTTGTTTATTTCCCTTCTACCTTTCCCCAATTTTATGGATTTCTGAAGGGAATTGCGTCTTCACGTAAGGTGATAATTTGAGCTTGGTCATTTTGCCTCCAATAAAAAAACTCAGAATTGATTTGTTCTAGAATCCATTTGTTTTCTTTTCCAGACACATTAAAACACAATCTCAGTAGGTGGATTGTCCTAGCCCCCTTATTCACCTGCATCAATATCTTCCTAAAAATCTCAAAGGAATGAAACAACCGTATTATAATGTCAATATATTGAAAAGGTAAAAAAAAAACCTACAACCTGAGGGTTTGAGGATTGGTGCCTGTAGAAGGGGAGGTGGTGTGATGGACGGTAATGAAGCAGCATTTCTACAGGAAGGAGGGAATACATTCCAAAAGGGTGTGAAACCAGAAGGAACACAGCCCGAAGTTGGGTAGAAAGAGAATTAGGATAGCCACTCCCTAAAATCTCCCAATGTATATCTGTTGGGGTGAGAGTAATTAAAGATTTAGTCTGGCAAGCTTCTGTCTGTGGGTTGTAAATAAATAAAGGACTGGATTTTGGCTGGTTTGTTCTGTGCTGTTCTTAGGACGGGACTGACATTACTATCTAATCATATTATTACATATAATTAGTAAATTACATATTAAATATATTTACTATAATCTTGCTGACTGGATGGTTCAAGAAAGAATTTTAGCAGTAGAAGAAGCTGGCTTCAGATCAAGTTTTTCATTGCTGACTAATCTTGCACCACATCTCTGCAAAGTATGCTAACCCTCCTGGAGAGGCTCTTTATGCAGCTTTTATAGATCTGAAAGTGGCATTTGATTCAATCCCTTGTGAGCGTCTGTGGCCAACTGGAAGCTGCCTTTATTGATTGCCCATGCTTGCAATTAATTATGAAAGTTCTATATCAAACATCAAGGTACAATGACGGTGCCACTGCAATGTAACTGCAATGTAGCTGCAATGTTCAAATAATGGAGACTTGACCGAATCTCTTTCAACTTTTAAGGCAGTCAGAACCTAAATATATTCTTACCTTCTATTTAATATTTATATCAATGGTTTTATATTTTTGATATGGTCAAATGACTAAATGAATAAAGATTCTATTCTGTTCTATTATATTCTACTCTACTCTACTCTACTCTATTCTTCTCTACTCTACTCTTAAACTCTTATTAAAACTAAGATCCACCCTCTTTCTCCGGCCATTCTATATATACTGACAATGATGTAATCTTGTCTGTAGATTGTCAAATCAGATTGTGATATAGTCTTCATATGTTAACTTCCTACTGCCATTCTGAAATGCTACAATTAATCATGTGAAAATCAGGCATGATTGCATTCATCAAGAGGCATGCTAATCACTCCCACATTACTACTATAACTGGCTTGATAATAATTATAAGATTGAGCAGGTGAAGACTTTTCAATAGTTTTACATTTATATACAGATCATCTTCTTCCTGGAAATTTCCACTCTGCAAACCTTTCCTAGTATGTCTAAACAGCCTCCAATGAAGTAATTAGATATTCAACTGTAGGGGCAACAATTATGCTCCCAGGGTAATTAAATTAAAATTAATTAAATTAATTTTTAAAGCTAAACTGCTAAGGCTCCTGCTATCTGGTGCACAGTGTTCAATCTAAATTCTTGAGATCTCTATTTTGAATTCTCCACTGTAGCTGATGCACATCTCTAATCTGAGCTTGATGCAAATATAGTGTCCTCTTTGTGTGTTAATTGAAATTACAAGAGTCATCTAACATCTGCACCTGTATTTGTTGTCTACAGATTTCCAGGTGCAATTCAGGATGATAGTTTAATCCTATAAAGTGTTATACAGTTAGTCTCCTATGTCTATGGAGATTCTCAGTCATCCAGGCTCTGGTTGTCCCAAAGGTGCTTTTTTCCTCAGGAGGCAACTGGACTTTCTAGTTTTTCTTTGAAGAAGTTTCACTTCTTATCCAAGAAGATTCTTCAACTCTGACTGGGTGGTGGGGAATGGAAGGATTTATACTCCTTGCAGATAGCTGGTCATTTGCATTCTTTTAGTGAATCGTTGAGGCCACCTGGATGTTTATCTGTGTCAGCAGGGTCACCTGAGTAGTGCGAATGGGTGTGGAGCCTTCTTGGAACTCTTGAAAGGACTGTGTTGTAGACTGGAAATAGATGATGTCATATCCCTCTCCCTCTGTTGAGAGAGGGCTGTTCAATTTTGACATAGGTGGCCTCTTTGACCCCTCTTTCAAATCAGCAGTCTTCTCGGTCCAAAATGTGGACTTTGCTGTCTCCACCTTTGTCTTTTAAATGCAGATGGACTGCTGAATCTAGTCCTGATGGGTTTGTTCTCCTATGTTGTGCCATGTGTTTATTCTCCTAAGCTTCTTCAGCATTGTTTCCTTCTAGAATAATAGAATTTGCTTGTCCACATGCCTGTACCCCAGCAAAATCTGTTAACATTATTGGATTGCTGGGGGGGGGGGTTAAGGGGGCAGGGACTTGCAACTCTCTCTTGAGGTGAAGTTAGCATCTACACAGAGCTTTTACAAAGAGCATTTAGGCTATGATGAATTGGAAGCCATTGTATTATTATGATACATTATTATTGTATTGTCTTGGCTTTACCATTGTTTTATTACTGTAAGCATTAGGAGTTCATATAGATTTCTTCAGTATATTCAGCATTCAGTAAAAGATTGATGCATATATATAAATATATATATGTATTCTGAAGATAAACCCAACACAATAAGAACCTAATCACTGAGGAATAGGTACTTCCTGGGAGATGGAACTTACCACAAAAGTTGCCACTGGTGTTTGACCCTCACTGGGGAAGCCACACCAGGAATTTCCAGTTTGTGTCTTTTGGGGGCAATAAGGACAAATACTGAGCCATTGAAGTGGGAGCTTTGTCTCTTTTCCAGATCACTTTATAGCCTTAGTAAAAAGACCAATTAGCCTATAAATGCTGTTGATCAATACCAGCTCAACTAACAGGAAAGAAGTAAAAGTAAGTCTTGGTCAATCTCTTGGCTCAACATGCAACTAGATTTCCAAGCCATCCACTGGGGACAGGGACTCCAGAATAGATTGAAATTCTCTTACTTTCCATCCCACTAGTAACAATGAGGGAATTGATATATATGACTTAGAGTAAATGTATGGGACCCTAAGATGGATGGTTCAGGACATGCAATACCCATGCTGAGGTTACTTTGACCAAAGCAGCTCAGTATCAAGGTGGCCACATCATCTGGCTTCAGATAACACTTCATCCGGCAGATGTGGTAGAACACATTTTGACTTTGCCTTTCTCTCCTGAATTGATGGATAAGATGTGGAAAGGATTTGTGCTTTTGATACATAAAACTGGAAGCTGTGAATAATTTACAGCAATGTTCAGCTGGAAATCTGTTGGAGATATAGATGCTTGTGAATTGATTGTTCATATTGCTTATATCGCTTATATTCCCCTTTTCTGCCAATTCTGCACAGCCATGCGAGCTCCTAAGGTTGCACACATAACATCCTTATTCCATGAGCTGCATTGGTTCTCGGTTTGCCTCCAGATCCAATTCAAGGTGTTGGTTGTTACCTTTAAAGCCCTACATGGCACAGGTCCAGTTTGTCTGAGGAGCTGTCTCTTTCTGATGGGACAAGACTGTTCTACTTGCGCCACTGGAAAAGGCCTGCTAAAGATCCAATCTGTTAAGCAAGCATGATTGAAGAGAAAAAGCTTTTCTGTTGTGGCCCCATCCCTCTGGAACATTCTACCACTGAAAGTGGTAGAGAACTGTTCCCTCCCTTTAGGCCTTCTGGAAATATATCAAAACCTGGCTTTGCAGGCTGGCCTGAGGCTGCGAAGAGGCAGCTGACAGGATAAGAAGACTTCTTCCTTGCCCTAGATCAGGGGTGTCCAAACTTGGGAACTTTAAGACTTGTGGACTTCAACTCCCAGAATTCCCCAGCCAAGTCCACAAGTCTTAAAGTTCCCAAGTTTGGACACCCCTGCCCTAGATGGTTCTTAGCTTTCTTCGTTCGATTTTAATATTGTTTTCAATAATACTTTAACTTTGTGTTGCTTTAATCTTCTAAACTTCTAACTATTTTTTAAATTTATTTTATAACCTGTAAGCTACCTAGAGTCACTGTGGGCATTTTAAAAATAAATTTGCTATTATTCTCTAAACTTCTATTCATCTTCATGGATATCATGTGGTTCATGGGTTAAAGATGTAAATGGCCAGCCCTTCAAAGCATAATTGTGCATCTTCTTCCCTCTGCAAAACAAAAAACAGTAAAAGGCGGACTAGAATAATTTCTAATTAATGGGAAGAAGAGAACTTCCTTTTTAGGAAAGCAGTGAAACTACCCACAATGTATATTTTACTTGAGTTTTCTTTTTTCTCAAACTTGTTTATGCTTTATTATTTATTATTCTGCCTTTATTATTTTCATAAATAAGGTGGAAAACATACCTAATACTCCTTCCTCCTCCTAATTTTTGCACAAGAACCTTAGCTGTGAAGTGACTTGGGCTGACAGAGAGTGACTGGCAGAATTTCATGTCTAAGGTGGGACTAGAGAGTACTTTAACCACTAGACCAAACTAGCTTAATTTTGCTTTGGTGGTTTTGATTATTGTTAGCTACCCTGAGTTACTTGTACTTATTAGAAGAATGGAATATAAAGTTATAAACAAATAAATATGAGTGTACATGATTCTAAATTTCACATGCTGTTTGTGGCATTTATCCATGAAATAAAGACGCAGACAAGAGGCTCTCAGATATTTATGGCAATCGTAATCATGATTCCCCAACCTCCCAATTAATTCTTTTACCCCATAACATGAGTTGGGAGAAACCTATTGGCTAGATAAAGCTAAAGAGCAAAATTGCTATTTATTCTTACATCAGACACTCCAACCCCCTGCCAAAATCTGATAAAAGGTTCCATTTTTCATAGCAACGGATATCTCCTAACTGATATAGTTGGCTCTTCTGTAGAGCAAGTAAAGAAAAAAAAATCAGACATGCCATCATCTGACTGTGCTAGAGAGGGAGGAAATGAAGAAGACAGCAGTCACTCTGATTTTCAACAGATTAAGCTATGAAACCAAATTCAGTGGTTACAATCTCACAGCTATAAATTCAATAAGTTGTTTTAGGTAATCTACTGTCTCCCAAACTCAATCTTCCCATCTATAATATGGATGATTGAACAATTATATAAAGCATATTGAGCATGTGAAAATGCTGTACAATTTCCAAGTAGGAATAGCAGTTATCATCTCAGTACCTTTAGTAATAATAAGAGAAAGCACGTTAAGCTGGGAATCTAAAGGGATTGGTTGTCCCAAGGGACTAATGCCTGAGACAGTAAATCCAAAGAGCATGACTTTAATAATATTCAGTATTTACATAGATTTTAAAATGTTCAAAGCATTATACTGAGCCAAATATTCCACTTCAAAGATCTTTTTTCTGAATTGCAAAGGCAAGCTCTTACCCTTTTGCCAAGTTTTTGGGGAGTGGATTCAAGCAAAATAAAAAGTTTTATCAAAGGCTATGGGAATACATGCTTTCACTTGGCAACACTTGCAATGCTGTAACAAGTCCCATTAACTATGAGAAATTAATTAAACATTTTGATGAATTAAAATAATTTGATGACAAAACCTACCTGCTCCATGAAGTATTACAATCTGTGCATAGTGTTATAACCTGAACATGGTGTTGCAAACTATAAAAGATGCTCAAATGTACTGGCACCGGGAGTTCATAGACATCCCTGACATTTCTAGATGGCCCTATGAAACCTAAAATATAGGTTGGAATTGTATTGGATTTCAAAACCTTGCAAGATTTATTTTTCATATCCTTAGAAAATCTTGCAGGGTTATAAATACCTGGAAATCTTATTGGACCACTTAAAAAGGTACAGCACCCTACCCCAATTCTCCTTTTCCCCCAGTGTTAAGTGACAAGAATGTCCCAACATTAGGCTCAACATCTCGAAAATACACCATGCAATACATCTGTGGACACCTTTCACAACATAGTGGAAAGATAGTGTAGACCCGTGATGGCGAACCTATGGCATGCATGCCACAGGTGGCACACAGAACCCTCTCTGTGGGTATGTGAGCCGTCGCCCTAGCACAGCTCCACCGCACATGTGCGCACGCCTCCCATTGGCCAGTTAATTTTTGGGTCTATGTCGCGCATGCATGAGGCATAGGGTGCATGTAGTAGATGTGCACGCATGTGCAGGGGGTGATGGGGTTGCATGCATGTGTGGGGGTGGAGCGCATGCGGAGTTCACACGTATGTACAGGGGTGGGGCAATGCATGGGGGTCATGCATGGATATGCGGGGGCATGGGAGGTTGCGTGTACATGTGTGGGTTGTGGGGTGCATGGGGGGGGTCACGCATGCATTGCATTATGGGTGAGCATGCATGTGTGCACTGTTGCACGCATGCACATGCTTTTGACATGCAACAACAAAAAGATTAGCCATCACTGGTGTAGACCATATGGAAAACAAGAAAATGGAGATTTGCTTCTGCAGCTTGCATCATCTGTGACTTTTCACACAGCTACAAAATCAAGACCCAAGGTAAGTTTTTTAGTTTTGTAGGAGGAGAGAAACACGAGCATTTTCTATCCTCTGACCAATTTCACCCATCTCTGTTTCACATAAATTGCCTTCACAGTCTTATCTAAAAGGTTGATATTTGGTCATAAATAGGGTGAGACTGAGATTCTACCTAGTTTGCTCCCACACTATTAGTGGAAACCCATTGTTCTCTTTGGTTTTATTTCATCATCATCCACAGCAAGAAATAGAGATTAAGACCGGGGAAGGAAAATAGAGGAAGAAGAGGGGTTAAAATAAGCAATGATAAATCAATATAAAATGCTCCTTACCTGACTGGCTGGTGCTGACATTGATGGCAGCATAATGTGGAGAATCTGGGCTCAGTTCAGTCACAAGGTTGACAGCTTGAATCTCAAAAGTATACTGAACACGGGCAAGGAGGTTGGACACTTGTACCCGGCTTTCGGTCAGCCCCACCTGCCGGGGTTCAAACTGAACACTGTCCCCACAACGGACACAAGGCCCCGGAGAGCCATTCGGACACACTTTACAGATAACATTGAAGAAAACATCCTTTCGACCACCCAGATCCTTTGGGAGACGCCAGGTCAGGAGGACATTGGATCCAATAATTTCATAGCTGAGATCCCGAGGGGCTGATGGGATGCCTACAAAACAGTGAAAAAATGAAATCCTGAAAAACTGAAATAGAAAATCATTATCTCTGGAACGAACTAAATAAAATGTAACTGGACAGAAATCTTTCCCAAGAAACAATTTTAACCCAAATTTCAAGAATGAAAAATGCATAGTTTGGTACCCCAAAGCAGCCTACAGTCATGACAGATTGTTTCCAGATTTCAAAAATTGCTACTACTACCCCCAGTAGGAAACCCAACTTTCATTTTCCTCCCCACCTCTTAAAATCCTCTCATTTTGCTAGTGGAGTAATAAAAATAAGGAAGATTTCAATTTAGACCAGGTGTCATTGCCTAACCAAGCCAAACAATTATTATTATTTGGGTATTCATGAATATCAATCTAATTGCAACCTTCACTACGTTTCTGCCTCACTGTGCTTTTAAATGTTTTTTTAAGGTATATCTTGAGTTTCAACAAAGAATCTTGATGTGCCTTAAACACAAGCAAATTTAATATAAACATCCCCAAAATAACAAATGTCACTGAATCATGGCTGTTTGCAAACTGCTTGCCATCAGGATACACCTTAGAATTAATAAATCTTCAACCTATTTCTCCTAAAAAATGTGGAAAATTCTATGATTGATGGACATTCTACTTTAACAATTATGTCTAGAAATCAAATAGCATTGATGGTGAACACAAAATGGCTTCGTAGATAACAAAGGAGGAAAGTGATGTGATCATAATCCTCAGAAGAAAAGAATCAAGATGGAGACCACCACAGCCTCTGTGGCTATATTGATTCCTGTGAATGTTAGCAATGCAAGGTCAATTATATACATACACACACACACACACACACACACACACACACACACACTTCACTGTTCTTAAGGTCACAGACTGATGTGACTATGCCAATGGAATCTGTAATACCATAAACCACTTTCCAACTCTATCTTCATTTTTAAGTACTGTACATCTTGAGGTCATATTTGAACAGCCACTTTGTGAATGAGTAACCTCTCTCCCACCCCACCCCACCCAGTAATCACTTATTCTTCATAACTTTAAACAGGCAGCTAGCCTAGAAAGGCTGGAGACCCTTGTTCTTTCCATGCTTCTGTACAAGAGGAAGTTCAAAAAGAACAGTTTTGGGAACAAACCTCTCTAATGCATGAAATATAACCGAACTGGACTAGGGACCTCAGAAAAGAAAACGAGGGACTTGAGGAAGAAACTAAAACATAGGGAAGGAATCATAGAAGAAGCTGAAGGAAAGTGAGCAAACACAGAACTGGGCCAGAAGAAGAATCCAAGATATAAAAGGAAAAGGGACCAAACTAAGCCAATCCTCCTTATTCTCAGATACTTACTGGTACAGGGGGCATCTGAGACGTCCGAAGAAGCACGGTAATAGTGAGTCTGGCAGGCACATTCACGGGAGCCTGGGATGAAAGCATAACTGTGGGTAGGGCAAGGACTGCAAGGGGCATCTCCAGCCGATGCTTTGAAGGTGCCTTTGGGACAAGCTAAAAATATAAAGGAGACAGAAACAGAGAACAATCTTTTTAATTTCAGCAGATCAGAAACTCTATTTTTTGTGGATTGATTCTATATCCAGTTGCAACAGATGACAAAACTGTAGATATTACTGAACGTATAAATATCAACAGAGGCTTTCTAATCCATTCTTTCCCAGCCTGGCACCTTATTTCCAAAATTCCCAATTGGCATGCTGGCTGGGAACTCTGAAAAATCCAGGGAGGCATCATCAGTCATGGCTGTGACTAATGATGTCCTGTGACTAATGTCCTGTCTATTTTCCTATCAGTTCTAATTCAGTGTGATGAAAAATAATTAATTTAGATATATGTGAATTCCTTGTGTATGCTGATCAAATAATCAGGGGACTTGCAGAAATAGTTGCTGGCTTCAAATAAGGGCACATGACCAGGTGAAAAAGAGCCCACCCCTTTTAAACATATATTGCCTGCACATAATGGTGGCAGGATTTAAACATCCCATTACACTTTGGAGCCAGTGATTATTGCTATGGACAATCTGAGAATAAAATAATAATAATATCAAAAGCACAACTGGGGGGAAAATGTTGAAGATCACACTCATAAACACGATACTATTTTGTGTACATGAAAAAAACTAAACAAAATCCCTTCAGTGTTTGATTTAATATTAATAAGAGTTTTTGAGAAATAAAATCAACCCTCCCCAAGAAATACCAAAATTTCTCCAAGATCATAATTTACAACCACTCCCCTTTATATATTCAATTGATTTTTATGGCTCATCATACAGTCAGCCAGAGGTTCAGACAGGATTTGGCATTTTTGTCCACCTATCAAATCCTTCTTAAGGACCTGGAGATAGGCAGATGGTTTTGTAGATATCATTGCAGGATGTAGGCTGTTCTGAGTAAAGCTGCCTTTTGTGATGAACTGATGGTGAATTTGTCATTAATATTATTAATATAAGGGGATGTGATGGTTCAGCAGTTAAAGATGTTGAGCTTGTCAGCTGGAAAGCTAACATCTACCTAACTTGACACCGGGTTCACAATGGGGTGTGTCCTGTTACTTGCTTCAGCTTCTACCCACTTAGCAGTTCGAAAGCATGCAAATGCGAGTAGATAAATAGATACCACTTTGGTGGGAAGGTAACAGCTTTCTGTGTACCTCAGCATATAGTCATACTGGTCACATGACACAGAAGTGTCTTTAAACAATGCCAGGCTCCCTCAGCTGACACAATTTCTGGAGGCAAGTCTTTCCATTGATAAATTGTTCCAACTGCCAGAAAATTTCTCCGTAGTTCTAGGCTGCTTCTCTCCTTGATTAGTTTTCGCCAATTGCTTCTTGGCCTGCCTTCAGGTGCTAATTTAACAAATTAATCCACCAAAAATGTTGCACAATCAATGTGCTGAGGAGATACTACTGTTACTATATTTTCATTAAGAGTAGCCTGGGACCTGAATTTTAGGATCTAAAGTTTATAGAAGCTAACTTAGCATGGCCTGATAAAAGCATTATGCTACTACTGCTGTTGCTGTTTAGTTATCTGTAATACCTCTCTGCCCTTTTGAGGTTAGGAATACCACATATCTGCCTCCAGTTTTCTACATAACGGCATTGTGCTTTCGCAAAAGCCATAAAAATGCAGCTCTAATGAAAAGGAGACCTTGTAAATAGTTCTAGCCAGTTCTAGCCACATCCACAGATTCCAGTTTTATTCTAAATACATGTGTTTTAATGTCTTGGGGATGAAAACAAACAAGAACCTGGAATTTGATCTTCTGCTGGTGATGAATTTCAAAAGAAGCTGTCATGTTAGCAACAAACTTAGATTTTATTACAGGATAAACCACAAATAACTTCGGCTATTTTAGATTCAAGAAGAAAGTGAATTTACTGGTTTAAAACCATCTGTCATTTTGCAACCCAAAGACTTCATTTGGACTTTTTAATTTAGCATGGTTTTCTTCAATTTAATTTTCTCAGTTTAGTCTATAATTCACCTGCAGCAGTTAGCAGAACTCTAAGCAAGTTGTAAAATAAATAAAAAACTAATTTTTTAAAAAAAAAAACACAGGGGAGGGAGATGGGCTTTAGCAGACTGAAAGCTATGGGGGATTTCTGGATTGCAATCCAGCAAACCTATTAAAGACTGTTAAATTGCTATGCTATGCTGAAATTCTGGATGTAGCCAATGCTGGAGCCCACTTGGGCTTTTTCATATGCAAAGCCTCTCTAGAGGTCACATGCTAATGAATATGGCACAGTATCTGCTGTGACTGTAATGTAATCAAATGCCACACACCAGCACATACTGTAGTGTTTTTAATCGCAGAACCAGAAGGAGTTTGAAAGATCACATCTCTCATAGAATGGCTGCAGTTTTGAATGTGAGAAGTCCAATAGGTTATTACATATTATTTATATTTGCTTGTTTTTTTTTTAACATAGGAGTCAACTTGTACCACTTTGGAGCAGTAGGGGTTTAAAAAGTAAAAAAAAGATTGTGTCTGCTGTATAAAAAGCACACTTAGAACCTGACTCTTCCCTTAAACATGGCCAACCAGCAATCCAGTTATAAAACGAATGCAACGCAGAACAATCTTGCCTCGGGTCAAAGGTGAACGATGGGTAGAAATGTTGCCAGACTGGTTCTATAGCTTTGAAGATACTCCCACTAGTAAATGTTTATAATATCTCCATTCTGAAGTTTATATAATTCAGATATGAACAGAAATTTTAGACAGCAACATTTATGAAACTTATCAAACTCAGGAGGGGTATCGGGGGCTGGGGGTGGAAATAGCATACTGATGGGAAAACAGTGTCAGAAAATTTCTGAGGGAATGTGCCAGATGTCATATGAGTGAGCCAAATGTTACAGCATCAAGAAGAAACTTGTATAGGTTGGCCTCTGGTTATATCAAACTTTGCCAGAGGAACAGAATAATTAATTAAGCTTACTACAAAGCGGTCTCTGGCAATTCTAGTCTATCCCGCTCCTTCACAGTTTGCAAGAGAGATTTAGCCAGGCTTAAGTACTTTTCTATTGCTAGTTACAGAATGCCCATTAGGGCAGATTTATTCTAAAGATGTCCTGGAATTTATTTAGAAAACCAACTTCCTCAGTTAAATAAAAACAAAACCCCTGAGCATCTGCTCAGTCATCTACTGTAGAAAAAGTAAAATTAGGAGTTGTTTGCTAATTACCTACATTGGGGGGGTTCTAATACAAGTTTTCTCTATCTAACGACCCCTGGCTTTTTTCAGACAAAATGGATCCATTCATTCATACAAAGACAATTCAGTTAAATAACATCTAATATCTTTAATATGATTTACGCCACCAATAAAGGCAGGGACCAGGCAAAATCGAATAATTCATACTTGTCTATAATAACTCCATCCAAGAATAACTAAAAAGTAATCAAAACCATAATTATAAGCAACAACAATGTACACATCTTTATTAAGTTCTGATTTATAGGTGAATTGGCCAAACAATTGTCAGGAGCAAAGAGCCAGAATATCGTGAGATGATCAGTTACTCCTGTATTGCTGCTCACCTATTTATAAGAATCTCACCAGACTGACTACATTCTCTTGGGAATAACTAGGTGAGGGCTTTGGGAGAAATTCTGGTCTGCATCGCTTCCTGCCCTGCAAGGACTCTAAAGCTGCCAACCTCTTCACTCCTTCCAGTAGTGCAGTGCTTCTCAATTATTTTCTGTCATGCCCCCCCTAGGAAGAAGAAAACATTTCGCCCCCCCCCCCGCGCGACTGTAAATAGTATAATTTGTCTATAAAATTGTTATAAGTACACCTCTGCATAACATAGCACACCGGTCTTTCCTCGTCTCCCACCGTAGTCACATGCTTTCTTTCCTCTTTCCCTCTTACTTGTCTATCCTTCCTCCTTCCCTCCCTTCCTCCTTCCCTTCCTTCCTGCCTCCCTTCCAGTTCCCTCCTTCCTCTTTCCCCCTGCCTGCCTGCCTTCTTTCCTCTTTCCCTATCCTCCTATCCTTCCTTTCTCCCTCCCTCCTTCCCTGCCTCCCTTCCAGTTCCATTCTTCCCTCCTTCCTTCTGCTTGCCTTCTTTCCTCTTTCCCTCTTGCTTGTCTATCCTTCCTTCCACCCTCCCTTCCTCCTTCCCTTCCTTCCTGCCTCCCTTCCAGTTCCCTCCTTCCTCTTTCCCCCTGCCTGCCTGCCTTCTTTCCTCTTTCTCTATCCTCCTATCCTTCCTTTCTCCCTCCCTCCTTCCCTGCCTCCCTTCCAGTTCCATTCTTCCCTCCTTCCTTCTGCCTCCTTCCTGCCTGCTTGCCTTCTTTCCTCTTTCCCTCTTGCTTGTCTATCCTTCCTTCCTTCCACCCTCCCTTCCTCCTTCCCTTCCTTCCTGCCTCCCTTCCAGTTCCCTCCTTCCTCTTTCCCCCTGCCTGCCTGCCTTCTTTCCTCTTTCCCTATCCTCCTATCCTTCCTTTCTCCCTCCCTCCTTCCCTGCCTCCCTTCCAGTTCCATTCTTCCCTCCTTCCTTCTGCTTGCCTTCTTTCATCTTTCCCTCTTGCTTGTCTATCCTTCCTTCCACCCTCCCTTCCTCCTTCCCTTCCTTCCTGCCTCCCTTCCAGTTCCCTCCTTCCTCTTTCCCCCTGCCTGCCTGCCTTCTTTCCTCTTTCCCTATCCTCCTATCCTTCCTTTCTCCCTCCCTCCTTCCCTGCCTCCCTTCCAGTTCCATTCTTCCCTCCTTCCTTCTGCCTCCTTCCTGCCTGCTTGCCTTCTTTCCTCTTTCCCTCTTGCTTGTCTATCCTTACTCCCTCCTCCCTTTCTTCCCTCCCTCCCTGCCAGCAGCTCCTCCAGCATCCCAGCTGGAAGCAGCAGCACACCAGGGGCGAAGGGGTGGCGGTGGCAAGATCGGGCGACCGCCGCCCCTTTGTCCCTTCCCCAACAGCGGCTGTTGCGCTTCCGCTTCCAGACGGAATGCTGGCGGTGGAGCTGCTGGCGGGGAGGCGAGCTACCTGCATAAAGACGCCACTGAGGGCATGGCAGAATATATCCCGGCTTGAAGTGGCAGCGCTGGGGACTTCTCAGAGACTCATCAGAGCCGCGGGCTAGAGCTGTGCAAAAAGTCTGCTTGGGCTGGGGGGGGGAGGGAGGGAAGCCTGGGACAGCCATGCTTCCCTCCCTCCCACCCCTGCCCGAGCAGGCTTCTTGCACAGCTCCAGCCTGCGGCTCCAATGAAAATCCACAGTCCGAAGTGCTGCCATTTCCAGGCGGGATATATTATGCCTCGCCCACGCCGCCGCCGTTGCACCCAGATGGAAAGGGAGCCTTCGCGCCCCCCTTTACGGAGCCTCGCGCCCCCCCAGGGGGGCGCGCCCCACTATTTGAGAACCGCTGCAGTAGTGGAATCTGTACAGCAGGAGGACAATACCTAATATCCACTAAGGCAGAGGTGAGGAACGATAGCATCTTCATGACTTATGGACCAACTCCTAGAATTCCTGATGTGGTCCATAAGTCACGAGGTCATTGAAGTCCACAAGTCATAAAAGGGCCATCATTCCCCACCCCTGCACTATAGTAAGAAACATGTCTTGTGCTATATAAGCCTAGTTGCTCTGAGTGTCTCAATGAAAGCTGAATTTAAGAATTGTTTAGAAAGTTTAGGCTTTGTCTATTTGTTTAAACCCTCCAAAGTGAGTTTAATATGATAGATAGATGATAGATAGATAGATGATAGATAGATAGATAGATAGATAGATAGATAGATAGATAGATAGATAGATAGATAGATAGATAGATAGATGATAGGACAATAAATGTTTCCATGCTGTCCTCAGTTTCAAATAAAAATTCACCAAATTATTTGTCAGCAGTATTTTCTATTTTCTAATATCATTGTTAGGCACTTGTGATTTAAAGAAACCGATTCTTGCAAAGCATCCCGTGGGTACCTCCCTAGATGCACTGGCAACCTATCCCAGATGCCTAGGCAACTAGCAATTTAAAAATTTGAGTCCACCCAAAAAGGTTTATGCTAGGATAAAAGGAGTCACAAACGTTAGCTGTTTCATATGGTTCTGAGAGCCATTAGATGAGTAGTCTAAACCTGGAGTTCATGGAATGCCTTTGATTTTGTATAAATTGTATAAATTATATTTTGAGCTGGAAATCAGAAATGTTTTTAAGATAACTTAATGCCTCCTTCCTCTGTCCCCACTTGGAGGAAGAGAGCCACATCGGGTCCCAACCATTTTGTCTTCCTCGCCCCTGCTCTTTTAAAGCTGCTTCCCTTCCACCGAGCTTCAATACAGCAAATACAGAATGAGGTTAGAAAAAGATAATTTCAAGCATTCATACTTGGGAGGAACGTTTATATATAAAGGTTCCCCCCTTCCCAAGTTAGGCAAGGCAAGCAAAAATGTGTCTAATATACAAGGTGTGAATTGACTGCCAAATCTGCATGCTTTTGGATTGTTTTAAAACTTATTTGAGTAGAGGTATAAATCACTGGGGAAAGGAGAACATTATGTAAAGCCGAGTGAAAAATACTTCTATCATACAGCTGGGAATCACACATCACTATTATTGAACAGTTTGAGTGCACACATCCTTTGAATGCCATTTATATAGTAATATTCTCCTAGGAAAAAGTTTCCCTTTTGACATGAATTGAGGTCTAGTTTGCAATGAAATATAGGTATACTCCCCCCCCCCCTTTCCATCTGCTTTCAGTTTGGTTTATATTCTCATTTGTTCCAGATTTTGGACACATTCCATAAGTTAGTCGAGATACCTTGGATCAAAAATTGTTGCCCTATGATGCATTATTTCACCAGTTAAAGGTCAGGACAAGAGTTTTAGTAATATATAAATAGATGAGCACAGAGTAGGGCTGGCTGAAGAACTGTTTCAGGTTTTGTTTTTGTTTTTACACCTTCTGTGTAAGTATACTGTGTTAAAGACAGCAGCTGCTTTGGCCTCTAGACTCTCACAAGCAGAAGGAGAAGTACACAGGAGATAATAATAATAATAATAATAATAATAATAATAATAATAATAATAATAATAATAATAATAATAATATTTAATGCTTCTAGACCGCCCTCTCTCCCGCAAGGGACTCGGGGCGGTGTACAGTTCATACAAAATATAACAGGATACAATAAAATTAAATTAAATATGTACAGTTGACAATTGACATGGAGGAGGTTAAAATGTAGTTAAAAGAACTGTACAAAGCAGATATAAAATAAATTCAAACCCCTAAAAACAAATACAGTAAATTAAAAAGCCCCTAAAATAACCAGATATAATACATTTGCCAGGAGGGACAGTTGAATTATGCCAGGCCTGCTAATCAGAACAGGTGGGTCTTCAGTTTTTGCCGGAAGGAGCGGAGGTCAGAAGTGGTTCTAATGTCGGGGGGGAGGTCATTCCAGAGGGTTGGGCCCATCACAGAGAAGGCCCTACTCCTCGGTGTCGCCCGCTGGCATTGCCTAGTGGACGGCACCAGGAAAAGTCCCTCCCTGTGTGAGCGTATTGGCCGCAGGGATGTATGTGGGAGGATGCGATCCCGCAAGTAACTAGGTCCCGTGCCATGGAGCGCTTTAAAGATGGTAATCAGCACCTTGAAACGCACCCGGAAAACCACAGGCAGCCAGTGCAGCTCGCGCAGGAGAGGTGTTACGTGGGAGTACCTCGTACTCCCCATCACAGCCCGTGCGGCTGCGTTCTGAACTAACTGCAATCTCCGGGCGCGTCCCAAGGGCAGCCCCATGTAGAGAGCGTTGCAGTAATCCAGGCGGGACGTCACCAGCGCATGAGTGACCGTGCGTAGGGCATCCCGGTCCAGTAGGGGGCGCAATTGGCGCACCAGGCGAACCTGGTGGAACGCCCCCCTTGCCACGGCTGCCACATGGTCATCCATTGACAGCCGGGCATCAAGGAGGACGCCCAAATTGCGCGCCCGTTCCACAGGGGGCAATTGTTCGCCCCCTATGGCCAGCGATGGGATCAGCTGGCTGAACCGAGGTGCCGGTAGCCACAGCCACTCAGTCTTGGAGGGGTTGAGTTTAAGTCTGTTGTCCCCCATCCAGACCCCGACGGCCTCCAAACACCGGGACATCACTTCGACAGCCTCGTTGGGGTGGTTTGGAGTTGAAATATACAGCTGAGTATCATCAGCGTAGAGGTGATACTCAACCCCAAAACCACGGATGATCTCACCCAGCGGCTTCACATATGTGTTGAACAGGAGAGGCGAGAGGACCGACCCCTGTGGCACTCCACAAGTGAGTGGCCTCGGGGTCGACCTCTGTCCCCCTGTCAACACACATTGCCTCCGGTCAGAGAGGTAGGAGCCAAACCACCGCAAAACGGTACCTCCGACTCCTATCCCCTCCAACCGGCGCAATAGGATACCATGGTCGATGGTATCAAAAGCCGCCGAGAGATCTAATAGGACCAGGATAGAGGAACAACCTCTATCTCTGGCCCTCCAGAGATCATCAACCAACGCGACCAAGGCTGTCTCTGTGCTGTGCCCGGGTCGGAAGCCGGACTGGCGTGAGTCTAGATACTCGGATTCGTCAAGGTGTCGTGGAAACTGCTGCGCCACCACATTCTCTACAACCTTCGCTAGAAACGGAAGGTTGGAGACTGGACGATAATTAGCTAGCTCCATTGGGTCGAGTGAAGGCCTCTTAAGCAAGGGCCTCACCACCGCCTCTTTCAAGGCGGTTGGTAAGGATCCCTCACCCAATGAGGCATTCACCAGGCCCAGAAGCCAGCCTCGGGTCACCTCCCAAGATGCCAGTACCAACCAGGAGGGACACGGGTCCATTAAACATGTGGTGGGTCGCAGCCGTCCACGCAACCTATCTAAATCCTCGGGGGCAACAGAATCAAACTCCTCCCAGGATGGTCTCACAAGACTCGCTGTTGGCGGCCCGTCTGGTCCACTGAGTGGGGCCCATCCGCTCCGGATCTGAGCGACTTTGTCCTGCAGATATTCCCCAAATTCCTCTGCTCTGCCCTGTAAGGGTGCCCCCTGTGTCCTCTGTGACAAGAGGGAGCGGGTCACCCTAAACAGGGCGGCAGGGCGGTTATCCGCCGACGCAATAAGGGTGGCGCAATATCTACGTTTGGCCACCCTTAATGCCACAAGGTAGGTCCGCAAGTAGGATCTTACCTGTGTTCGATCAGATTCAGAGCGTGAGGACCTCCACCTGCTCTCTAGACGTCTCCTGTGGCGCTTCATCACCCTCAGCTCCTTGGTATACCAAGGAGCCCGGGTGGGTCGCTGCCACAGGAGAGGTCGCAAAGGCGCAACCCGGTCCAAGGCCCCAGCCGCCGCCCTATTCCAGGCGGCCGCTAGGTCCTCCGACCGAGCGCGGGTCAGGGCTACAGGTAATGTCCCAAGCTCCGTCTGGAACCTATCCGGCTCCATCAGGTGCTTGGGGCGGTACCAGCGTGGACCGTCTGGTCCCGCCTCCTCGCGGTGGGGGGTAGCGCCAGGGAAGTCAAGCCGGAGACATGAGTGATCTGACCATGACAGGGGTGTAACAGTAAAATCCCCTCTACCCAGATCACTCGTCCACTGCTCAGATACAAAAACAAGGTCCAATGTGTGGCCTCCTTCGTGTGTGGGGCCCTGAATTAACTGGGTCAGGCCCATGGCTGTCATGGAAGCCATGAACTCCCGAGCTACCTCAGACGCTGCTCCCGTCGACGGCAGGTTGAAATCCCCCATAACCTTGGATGGAGGAGAGCTTCCGGTGATGGCGGTCGCCTCCTGAGCTCCGGAGAACGCCGCGGAGTTCCCCGATGGATTAGGGCTGCTGCCGGGCCTCATGCCATCCGAGGCCCAAGGGTTTGATAGCCTGTCCACCCTGGCTTGTTTTGAGCCCATTTTGGGCTGCCAGGATGGTCGGAGGAGTTTGGAGTCTGGCGGAGAGCGCGGAGAGCGCTGAAATAGAAACAGAAGGAAGGCTGTTTGGAGCGAGGAGAAGGCGGGGCTGCAATGGTGGCTACAGTGAGAACAGTAACATGGAGCGGAATAGCAGCACGGAGCGGACTGCGGGTTGCCCCAGGACGAATGGTGCAAGGTGAAAGATACTGGCATGAACAGCGCTGGAGAGAACAACAACAAAATAACAACAAAATAACAACAACCAAAAAAGGTCAGATGGGTGTGAGGCTTGAGGCGCAAGAGATTTGCAAGAGATTTGCATTGCTGCTGGCAACTAACCTAAGACCGGGGGGGGGGAGAATAAGGAGAACAAGATATGGCTAGGAGTTGGTGAGTTAGCCGGGAGAGACCAACTAGAGGTGGCTATGGCGGCGGGTGAGGGAAAGGAAGGCCTCCATTGCCTGGACTTCTGCTGTTTTTTCCATCATACCCTGGCTGCTCCCAACGCCCCTATGCCCCCCCCCAGGCCTTGTCAATGCCAGCAGGGGACACCAAACTCTAACTGTAAGTCTCTGTGGACCTCTAGGAAGGAACCACCCTGAACCAGCGCGAATAATCTCCCACGTTTGGGTCACTCTGCCATGGAACATCCTGAACACCTTGAACAATCTCTCACCTTGTGGTCACCTTCGTCGTTTTATGCAATTTTATGTAATTGGGGGTATTCGATCATTCCCACCCCCTTCTTCTCTATCTAAATATTTTAACATCTCCTTCCTCCCTCTAAGACCCCGACTCATTAACCATCAACTTTTATGAACTTTTACCAACTTTCTATCAACCTTTATTAGCATCCTGATTCCATTGGACTTTTAACGAACTATTTATTCGAGGTTGGACCTGCTCCGCCTGCGGGAGGCCCCGCTCTCACAGGTATGGCCCTTGGCTCTCTCAAGGGCCTGCCTTGATGATGGGTTTGTGAACCCCGAGAGGTGGAAGAAACGGAGGCTGAGGGGCTTTTTATCCAGAAGTTTTTTATTGTTATTAAGGGGTTCCAGGGAGGGTGTGTGTGATAACCAGGCCGGGAGAGGCGCCAGTGCCAGTGCCAGACGGACAGGTGAGTCCGGGAAGGAAGTGAGCGGAGCGGGGGGGGGAGAGGGAACAAGTGATTCCAATAGAGGGTTGTTTGATTACAACGGTCGCGGGGAGGGGGGGGATGCGAGGACAAGAGAAGATCACAAGGTCGGTTGGGAGACCGTGGTTGTTGGCTATGCCCGGTCGTTTGCACCAACCCCCGCAACCTAGGTGGTCAGGAACTACAGAGCCCGGGCCTACGGCTGATGCTTTGCAATGCAAGGTCCGTAACCAACAAGGCCCCCCTCATTAATGAGTTGATCTCTGAGGGGGAGCTAGACCTTGCAGGGATAACGGAAACCTGGTTGGGCCACGAGGGTGGTTTACCCCTCATGGAAATGTGCCCACCAGGTTTCCGTGCATTCCATCAGCCTCGGGCCCTGGGTAAGGGTGGTGGGGTGGCGGTAGTTATACGGGAAGGTCTAGAGCCGAGGGAGTTCACTGTTCCTCAGATATCCGGGTGTGAGTCCCTTGGTGTATAAGGGATACATCCCTTGGTGTATAGATAAAAGAGAGGCTCTGTTGTCCACATACCAGTCTGTGTGACAGTTCCAAGAGAGTGATCATCCTTATGGACAAAACTCCACCTACCCCTCCCTGCGTCCCCCAAACCAATCTCAGAACTTAATACACATGCTCGGGCTTGTACCAAGTGTAACTCTGAGGGCTTACAAGTGGGCAGAGCAGAGCTCCCAGGCAGTTTACAGCCGAGAATCTCTCCCACCCCAGACCCCATAAAATGACAGAGACAGTCACAAAGAACTGCTATGTGGAATTTAACTTCTACCCTTAGGGGTTTTTCCCCTTGAAGTCTTGCAGACAAATACATGAACAGACAATCTTTCATTCAGGGGTACGCTGTGGCATTCCCTGCCTGCTTGCTTCAGCCTTTCATACAAAAAATATATATGATCTCTTGTTTAGATAAAGTATATCTACCCTTTTGGCCTCTGATATGCCTCAAACAGCAGATTGACAGAATTCTCCTGCTTTGAATCTCCAAAGTGAATCAGAAGGAAATTCATCTTCTCAGAAAGGACAGCCTAAGAGAGCTGCCACCAAGTAATCCTGATATATAAATCTTCTGATGGGGACATAACTTTTTCCAGCTTTTCTCTTTCTAGCCACTTGAGTGTGGCTGCCTCTTCTGAAGCAGGATCAGCACATTTCAATACATGCCATAGATCAGAGGTGTCAAACTGGATTTCTTCAAGGGCTGGATCAGCATTGCAGTTCTCCTCCACAGGCTTCTCTCTTTGTTTCTTACAGTTTCTTGGTTTTCTTTTGCTTAGTCTTTTATTAAATCAAAAATTCTTAATAAATATAAATAAATAATGAACCCCCTACTTGTTCCAATACTGAGGCTCTATACTCACAGTCCAGCAATTTCTTTGGAGCAATACGTAGTTTTCTCATTGCTGAATCCTTCTCCTTTTTCCAGTTTCTCAGACCTTCTGCTCTCTTCTGAAATACTCTTAAATTCTGCTTGGCAGCTTTAAGGTGCAACTCTGCTATTATATTACAGAATATCCTCTTCCCCCCCCCCCCCTTTGTGCTGCAAAAATAATGATGGTGAGGTTAGTAACAAGTACAGAAGGAAAGGGCAATGGTTGCGGCTCCTCTATTTGTGCATTGCTCTTTGTCAGGTGCAAGAAAGTCTAGTCAATTTTTAAGCAGCTGCTGCCATCCAGCATTCTTCAGTCTCAGCTACTAAGGGAAAACTGCAAACTTTAAGAGTTTGGAAAATGGAGTGAACGTACCTTCCATGTGGCTACAGAGCCAACATCTTAAAGAAAAAAAAAACCAACTAATTTTCACGGGAGTCTCAACTGCCCTGAAATAAAACAATTTAACTTTCCATCACTGATGATGAGGAGACTTGTAACTGCTTTCAAACTGGACCTGAATTCTTTTTTTAAAAAAACAAAGTTTTATTGGTTTTTTGAAAAATAACAGGGAAAAAGGTAATAGAATAGTTACAAATTTTGGCAGTTGCGATGTGCGGTAGGTGCCCCCTCCATACTCATAATATACATTTACACAAAATTCATTACTAAATAGTAATATATAGTCAGCATATAAGTTCAATTAATAATTTCGATCAATTTATGTCAAGCAGATTTTCTTATTCATTTTTGTGATCTGAGTTTTCTCAGTATTGCCCCATCTCCCCCCGCCGCCAGAGCTTCGGCCCCTCCCGTGTCCTGTGTGTCTGTTGTAAGATCACCTGGTTTATCTAGGAGTGCTTTATTTTTTTCCATAAAGGCCTGGACCTGAATTCTTAACTGGAAGTGATCCCTCATTCTCTTCCAAAATATCTGTCATATTTAAGAAACACTTCAGAATGAGAATCTTAATTTTAAGGCTCACTGGGGTTACTTCCCCATATTCATATTGTTGCCTCCCTTTGTGCCAAAAGCTGAAAAATATTACACTATTATGAATACATCAATGTAATCTAAACCACATGACTTGATATCTCATCAAATCCCACTTTTCCTGCTCAGAATTCAATCTGCCAGAGACTCACCAGTCCTGGTTGTTATTTTGGTGTTACGCTGGCTAATGAACATTTCACCATTTTATAACTCTTCCAGTCTAAGACTTCAAATAGCTCCCCCCTTTCAGAATCTGTTTATTGCTGATTTGCCCTATTTTAGTATATTTTACTAACGTTATTACATGTTTTAAATTGCCTTTTTAAAAATTGTGCCTCACTCCTAGCCCACGTGGGGAAGTCAGCTAACAAATGTTCAAAATCACAATAAGTGGGAATTAAATTTTAATTTTTTTCTTCAGCCAGACTGCACAGAGTCACGTCTTGAAATGATATTTTCTGCTCCGAATGGCAGCTATGCATGAGAAGGCCTGCATCAATGTGGTTCAGGCTATAGCTAAAACTTGATATGCTTGGCTGATGGAAGCACCTCCTGCTCCACCCTCCATGTCTGTCTCCGTCTAATAGGCAGAGGCAGCTCTTGAAATCTAATGAATTTTTGTGGAAATGAAAAGTAGGGCAAATTCATGTACCTTTAACTCTAAGAATGCCTTTTTGGAAGTGGGGGAGGAAACCTAGCAGACAGAGGAGGGAGGGAAGGAGGGATGAAATGTCTTTGGACATCAGTGAGGGGAGAATCACAGAAGTGGATCCAAAAATGATAAGCCTACCTAGAATTCCATCTTCCTTTCATGCGTAACATATAGTTCTGCATACCAAGTTTTATCCCAATGTAACCATGCTAAATATTTCCTCATCCCCACCAGTTGTAGTAATCAATGCGAGAATGGAAAAGAAAGGTTTTGAAAAACACGCAGCACCATTATGGCAAAACAGAAGATGCTTTGAACACACACACACACACACACACAAACACACACTCAGTGAAGTAGGTCCATGTTAACATCTAACTGTGCTCTGAAAGAAAGATTGCACAACCTGTCTGCAACCAAGAACTGAATGCTACTTTAGCTAATAATTATTAATTGAATGAGGCTTTAAATTAATTTATTAAAATATCTTTTATATTTCTCTTACAAAAACTGTTTTTTTTTTTTAATGACAACATTAAAAAAATAGGATGGCTACTATCATCTTAAAATGACCACCTTGCATTCTCTATCACAGATGGGAACAAGTTTTAACTTTTAATTTAAAATACATACAAACACCACACAATTGCTTCTCAGGTACCAATGGTGAGATTCAATTTTTTTTATTATCAGTTCTGTGGGCGTGGCTTTGTGGGTGTGGCAGGGAAGGATACTGCAAAATCCCCATTCCCTTCCCACTCTCAAAATTTCTGCTACTGGTTCTCTAGAACCTGTCAGAGCTGGCTGAAAACCATCTCTGCTAAGTACCGCCAAGTTCAGGAAAGAAGTAACAACTTGTAAGACATAGAAAGCAAAAGCATGAGATAAGAAACAGAAAAGGAAACACAGCTATAGCCGTTCATACTTACACCATCTATTATCTCATGCATCTTTCTGTCCTTGCAAATTCTACTATATTCATCCACAAATTCATACATGTTTGTTCTCTTTGTGGATCTTATCAACATGATTCAACCATTCAAATTTCCCTTCCCCCCTTTTATCCCATTCACTTTTCTTTCATTTATTTGTATTACGGTTTGATCCTCATTGTTTGACTCCAAATGACAAAACTATCTCAGTATACTTCTGTACTAATTACTCACTTTTCTGTTCAAGCCACATACATTCAACAGCCATCATTGTCAAATCTATCTCTTCTTTAGCCACACAGACTTCTTAATTAACTAATTTCCATTTCACTTAATTATTTTTGTTTCTTCTGACACATTCAACTCTCACTTCCATATAACAAAACAAACATTCTTATACACAGCCATTTTTCCTTCTTTCGTCAAATATTAATTCCACACTCATCATCTTAAAATTTCTCCATTCTATTTTGCACTTTTAGTAAAAAAAAAAAAAAATTAAATCATCTATTGGGCTGGTTCTGCATCACTTATTTTTACCTGAAATCATTTACTTCATTTTCTCCATCAAACACATGTATCTCAGTCTTTAATACATTACAATTCAGCTCCATGTCTCAGTGCATCATACTCATGGGTTTCCAGAAAGCCTTGAAAACCTGGCTTTGGTTCTTGGCCTGGGGTTGATGTTTATTATTTGTTTAAAGCCTCTGTTTTGGTGATTTTGCTGATTATCATTTTATTCTGGGCTGCTTGTCTGAATTAATGTTTTTAGCTGTTTTTATGTTTTTTTTTCTACTTTTGTACATCACCCAAAATCCACTTTGGACAGAATAACTAGCTAGCTAGCTAATGTGTGTGTGTGGGTGGGGGAGGTGTCGGGAGAGAGGGAGGGAGGGAGAGAGAGATAGAGAGAGATCACAAATCAATCAGATTCTCAGGTATAATCTGCTTAGAGAGAGAGAGAGAGAGAGAGGGAGAGAGAGGGAGAGAGAGAGAGAGAGAGAGAGAGAGAGAGAGAGAGATCACAAATCAATCAGATTCTCAGGTATAATCTGCTTACAAAATTATACACACACTCATATCCCCAATCAACAGGTTTTATAAATGTATAAATACATTAACGAGATATCTCACATTCTTTGTGATGAACTATTCACTAAGTGGTCCATTTATCTTCCCGCATCTTTTGCTGCTCTTACCACATTCAGCAAACAATCTTTAGCTCAATCTTCATGCAAAATATCCCATAGTTCCAACTTTTTAACTTTATCATACAGATTCTGTCAATCAATAAATGCACGGTTTCTCACTTTCAGGGATTTCTCAATGAGAGCAAACATCTTGTCTTCACACTTCCTGCTTAGAGTAAAAGCCACACTGCACTTCCCACTTTTTGCACTTTGTCAGTTCTTATATCCTTTGAGACACAATTCTGCCAAATGTTTTTCCAATAACAAACTAATGTTATGCTTTTTCATCTTACTCTTGCTAACATTCCTTTGTATAAGGCAGTAACGTGCAGTCAGGTGAGGCAGGTGAGGCAAAGCCTCACCACTCTCATCATGAAAAAAAAAAGTAAAAGGAAAAAGCTGAGCTAGTTACTGCCTCACCGTGGATGACTCTGCTTAACTGTTAAAAAAAGCTGGAAAAGGTACGTGTGGGTTGGAGGGAGGGGGAGGAATTCAAACTTCATCCTCCTGATGCTGTGCAGGGCTTTGGGCAAAGGCTGGAGGGAAAGACCATGGCTCGCTTGTGCTCTCCCTCCCCAAGAGTAGTTTGATTGCAGGCAGAGCCACGTTGTGGGGCCGGTGTGTGTGCTACAGTATGGCTCTTTGCCTGGCTTCCTGCCTCCTCCTGTGGTCTCCTCACTGGTGCTCTCCCTCCCCAAGTGTAGTGACTTCCTCCCCAGGCCCCCATTCATTTCTCTCTCACACACAGCTGGATAAAACTATATAAAAATCTAGCCCAGCTTCACTGATTACAAGTTTGAAAAGGCAACGTGGCTCTGCCTGCAATCAAACTACACTTGGGGAGGGAGAGCACAAGCGAGCACTGAGGAGACCACAGGAGGAGGCAGGAAGCCAGGCAAAGAGCCATGCTGTAGTACACACACTTCCCCCCAGCTTCTTTCTTTTGGAAGGCTCGGATCGGCTCCCCTCCGGCTTCTCTGCCTCTCCTCTCACCCCAGCCTGCCAGCAGGAGGTGGTGGGTGGACTTTATTGTGTTCCAGGCATTTCCCACCCAGACAGCAGGCTGCATTTGCAATGGTGGAGGTGTTTGGGAAAGGCAGCAGGGGAATGGGGGGATGGCAGAGGAGCTGCTTTCAAGCCACTGGAAAAGATATCCAATCCAACTTTTGTGTGTGTGGGGGTTTGTTTGAGAGTGAGTGAGAGAGGGAAGGGGTAGGAGAGATAGTCCAATCCAACTTCTGTGTGTGTGTGTGTGTGTGTGTGTGTGTGTGTGTGTTTGAGAGAGGAGGAGGAAGGGAGAGAGGGAGGAAGGAGGGGAAGGAGAAGAAAAAGAAAAAGAAAGAAGGAGCAAAGGAGAAAAACAAATGCTGTCGCTTTAAATTGGAACTGAGCATGCCTGGCTGTGGAATTCTGGGAGTTGAAGTCTAAAAATATTTGAAACCCAGCACTGTGTCAGTGCCTCACCAGTCATAAACCTCACCGCACGTCACTGGTATAAGGTAACAGTAATATCATTATTCTACCATCAGGCACAGATGAAGTCTTCATATCTTCATTAAACAAGCTACATACCAGCTTGTTTAATGGGATGGGTTGCTGCTGCCGTTACTGCCACTTTGCTTCATGCGCACTTTGCGCACATGTGCAGTTGCCCACGGGGTCACTGCCGGTTCTGCGACCCAGCCCAACGTATCATTACCGGTTCACCCAAACCAGTGCAAAGTGGTAGCAACCCACCTCAGACATACACTATCAATGCAAATTACACACACACATATATATATAATATATAATAAATAATTTTATATATATATATATATATATATATATATATATATATATATATATATATATATATATATATATATATATATATATATATATATATATATATATATATATATATATATATATATATATATATATATAAAATAATTTCTCCAATTATACCATCTACATTGGCAGCCTTACCAAACAGGTAGTCCTGTTAGTCCAGCCATTCATTTAGTGACGGCTCAAAGTTACAAGTGCAGTGAAAAAAAGTGACTTATGATCGTTTTTCATACTTACAACTGTTACGACATCCCCATGGTCATGTGATCAAAATTTGGCCGCTTAGCAACTGGTATGTATTTATGACAGTTGCAGTGTCATGTAAACCCATCCGACAAGCAAAATCAATGTGGAAGTCAGATTCACTTAACAACTGTGTTACTAAATTAACAACATAGTGATTCACTTAACCTGTGGCAAAAAAAGGTGCTAAAATGGGGCAAACTCACTTAACAACTGTCTTGCTTAGCAATGGAAAATTTGGGCTCAATTGTGATCGTACGTTGAGGACTACCTGCAGTTTAATATTCCCCCAGCAAGTTATTACTTTTTATCAATTTGTTCCTGGACATTACAATGCATATAGTAGTATTCACTGCAGCCTCTTTTTTGACATATCACTATCATTCCCATGCGGATCAATATTCTTTCCTTTCAGAGGGAGCTGTTGATAGAATTGTTGAATGAGAATCTCTTTAGTTGCTTTTGGACAGATTTTCTTTTCTGTTTTATTCCTTTGAGTCAGTGTTGACTCCTGGAGGCTATTTGGAGAAATCCTGGAGTTTTCTTGGCAAGATTTCAGAAGCAGTTTGGCATTGCCTTCTTCTAAGGCAGTGTTTCTCAACCTTGGCGACTTCAAGTATATTAATTGGGAGTTGAAGTCCACAGGAACTCCCAGATTCTGGGAGTTGAAGTCCACAGGACTTAAAGTCGCCAAAGTTGAGAAACACTGTTCTAAGGGCTGAGGGATAGTGACTGGTCCAAGATCACCAAGTCAGCTTTGTACCTAAAGGAGAAATAGAACTCAGGGTCTCCCGTTTCTAGCATGGTGCATTAGGCCTTATACCAAACTGGCTCTCAGAAGTTGTTGAGTCATGCAAATTAATCCAACGGAACTTTGGCCCCAAAATTGGCCACAATGGAGTCAGGAACAACTCTTATTTTACCCACAAGGGCAACAATTTGCTTAGACTTCTTTCTTTGTTGGTTTACTATTATGTATTTTAAAGTGAAGTGCTAGTACTAGAATGCTGAGTTGTAGCAACAGTGCTCTGTACCCCAAGGGCTTATACAAATGTATTTTAAAGATGACGATCCATTATTAAGGAAATCCGAATTAGCCAGGAAGTTTCAAGCTACATTTTCAAAAGAAAGGAACCACTCAGCGGAAAGTCATATTTCTCTTCTTCTAAGTTTCTTCCTCAAGTCGGGTTTGCTAGACAAGAAGAAAAATGACTAAATTAAATTAAAATTACACTATCACTTGCAAAATCAGATTTCAAAAATTAAATGTGTTTTGCTGATACTGAAGCCTCCATTTTCCAATAAAAATGTAATTGGAGAAACAAATCATTGTAGCCCACATTTCGGAGCCATTAAACGTTTCCTTTTCTCATCTCATATACTGTCCTGTTACCAACTGCTGTGCCATTGACCTTGATACATGAAGTGCACTACAGAAGTTCAGCTGACCAAAGAGAGCTTAGAAATGGCATTCAATCATTATTGTGATATTTTCCTACCCAGTTTATTCTATCTATTTGCTGTTTTCTAAACTACAGGTAATCCTTAACTTGTTTGAAGTTATGATGGACACGGGCACACCCACACACACCCACACACAAAGTTATCGGTGACCTGCGCCTCTTCTGAAATCAAGTGATCACATTTTGGGAGCTTGGCAATGTACTCACCTTTATGGACATTTTCAGAGTCTTGCAGTCATGTGATGACAATTGATGTTTTTTGCTGGTTTCTGACATATACTTCTGGTTTCCAAGCAAAAAACACCCATTGAGTAAAATAGATTTGCTTAGTGATGAGGGTGTTTGTTTTTAAGAAGATGTTGGATATCCATTTGTTTGAAGTGGTGTAGGGTTTCCTGCCTAAGCAGGGGGTTGGACTAGAAGACCTCCAAGATTCCTTCTAACTCACTAACTAAAAATGTAAAATCAGGTCTGGTCATGCGGTAACTCACTTAATGACCACAATGACTTTTGACAGTAATTTCAGTCTTGATTATAGTTATACCTCGAGGACTATCTGTAGAATAATTGCTATGAGACATCACCAAGTTGCTTGTCTGCTCCATTAAAGAGACAAGTGAATGGCAATGAGGCATCTCAGCAGTTTAGCCTTCACTAGAGGAAGACCCAGGATCCAGGAAGTGGAACAAGGTAAGAGTTCCCATCGAAGGGAAGCTGCCCATCCTAAAGGACCAGTACTAATGCATCAAACCTGCCACTGCAACAATTCTGATTGTTTGTAGAAGATTAGATGTTAATCAGTTCTGCTGCCCAACAAAATGATAACATGATATCACTGACCAATCTGCAGGACCAATCCAGGAGTGGCACAGATACTTATGTTGAACTTAACTTCTCAAGTAATTCTTCTCAAGTTTGAGTTAGAAGGAACCTTGGAGGTCTTCTAGTCCAACCCCCTGCTTGGGCAAGAAACCCTACACCACTTCGAATAAATGGATATCCATCATCTTCTTAAAAATTTCCAGTGTTTGAGTATTCACAATTTCTGGAGGCAAGTTGTTCCACTGATTAATTGTTCTAACTGTCAGCAAATTTCTCCTAAGTTCTAAGTTGCTTCTCTCCTTGATTAGTTTCCACCCATTGCTTAGGTGCTCCTTGTCCTACCATCAGGTGCTCAAGTAATGCTATTCCTCCTTTCAACTGAAATTTATTTATCAAATTTATATTGAAGTGATTCTGGGTAATGTACAACAAAGATATAAAACTATAAAACATATCAAAAACCAATGTTAAAAGGCTAAAAATCATACAGCATACAAAATTGGACTAGTAAGAGAACCACTTCAAAATTTCACTGATCCTCTAATACTCAAGGCCTGATGATTCAAAGACCAATATAAGAGGGAAGAAGGAGGTTACATTGAGGGCAATGATTTCTCTAATGGGGATATTTAACTCCCGATTTCTCTTTGTGTACATACGAATGGAGAGAGGAAGAGAGAAATATAGACAGGCAGAATTGTCATCCTTACTGATGGACCTTATCCTTTCTTAATTGCATTTTCTCGGGGACTATTGATTATCTGACTCTTCTCTAAGCCAATGCATGTTACACAAACATTATCCCCAATAAGGCCATCTTTGGACATCATCAGAATAAGGAGAGAAAAGACTATTTTAATAATAGAACGGTTAGAGATGATTTAAGTGACTTTCCTTCCTGGGCTTGAATAAGTTGAAGGTAATGTCATGTGATCATAGCAGAAAAAGCTGTTGCCATGTGCCTCCATATGTTTATACCATGGTTCATTGACAGGAGGATAAATGGAAGGATGAATGGATGGATCGATGGATAAATAAGAAAAATAGATAATATTTTCTTGAGATGAAACAGCTGATGCTTTAGATTAATCCAATGAACATATACTATATTGATGAGTTAGATTTTTTAAATATGTATTTAAATACATGTCTGAAATTGATCATTCCTAGCTATACATTAATTATCACTGAACTTTCAAAGCAAAAAATTGAAGGCAAATATATTGGTTCTCTACAATGAAACTTGCAAGGAATTGGGAAAGAAATATTAAAAGATTTTACATATTCATAGATTGTTCAAATTTCACCTGAATCAATGTCCAGAATTATTTTGGAGATTCTTTTCAACCTACATCCAATACAATAATGTTATATTTCCTGGAGTGCAAAGGAAAGCAGCAGTGATGGAATTCAAATAATTTAACAACCGGTTGTCTGCCGTAATGATTTCTTCCAACAACCATTTCACCAAGCTGCTCAGAAAGTTAGCAACCGGTTTTCATGAAGTGATGTGAACTGGCTGAATCCCATCACTGGAAAGCAGTTTACATAATCCTGGTTATCTCTATCATTAGATCACAGTTAAATTTAAGTGTGATTTGGAGTTCTGTTCTACAAGTTAAAACTTTTGAGGAGCTTCAGAGAAATCCAGATAAATTTGATAACTTCATGTTGAACGTCTAATCTCAGTTCATCCCAAGTGATGATGATAGGGTTAAATTATTTGAAAGAAAAGTGAGCTGTCAATGTCACTGACTGATGTGCCTCCTTAGACAAAGACTAGATATGAAAAATTTGCTGAAGCAGAATGAAAGAACATCTGGATGATCATTGAATCATATTAATAAAAATTATGTACTATGTTCTTTAGTCTCATTCTGACTTTTCTTTCTCCAGATACGGGCTCCATCTTGGTGTTTCAACAAAGATCACCTTACTTACTATCTGCTCATGTTAAAAACTGTACATAGTGTTTGAGTAAATGGAGAGCAGTAAGGAAGGAAGGAGTAGTTGTTGGATGATGCCACACTATTTTAGAACACAAAGAATAAGTTCGATTAGTAGGCATATGACTGCGGAAAGAAAAGTAAGAATGGAAGGCAAAGATCAACTACATAAGGAGTACAAAACATGGGTAAGTATTGTTTATCAGAATTATATCCACATGCTACATTTACTCCCACTTCAGCAATGGGCATATGGTAGGGAACCAAGGAAAATTGTATACAGCAAGCTTTACAACTATGCATACCCAAAATGTGTTCATATGAGCATTTATGAACAAACACTGCATCTCACATCTGTGAGGCAACAAAAGTTGAAGTTACAAGGAGAGGCTCTTCTGTAGAAGGCTGAGAGGGAAATAAAGAAAAATGAAACTGAGAGCCAATAAGTACATCCAGAAAAATATCCCAAAACTATGGTGGTACTCTTCTGGTTATCTGTAGCAAGAAGTGAATTTCTAACTTCTGGTCTTCTTCCAAGCTGAGAGTTATCTCATCTTTTGATCACTTTATTGCTTAACTAGTAAATGGAAACCGTTACTAATCTTTTTCTTGTTCGCTTCAATTGCTGTTTGTGGAGTCCCTCATTTACTCAATTAGATAGAGAAGACAGAAAAATGGGAATCATCTTCCTCATCTTCAGAAGGTAGACAAGGTTTCAGCAACCAAAGAATTTACCTGTAGCTGAATTTATTTCTGACGCACAAGAGAAAGAAACATAGAAAGAAAGCTAAATGTCATTGCTTAGTAGTTCTTTCCCATGATTTACAATCTTTTAAAATGGCTGAATTTATGAAATTTTTACAAGCGGATGCCAAAATCTGATACAAAAGATCAAAAAAGAAGAGTTAAAATATGTAGTGACCAAATCACATAAGAAAAGAATAATTCAACCAGACAATTCTGATAAACAACATTCCATGGATATTGAAACTGTTGAAAGTGAATAAACAAGTTCACAAATCACTGGGAATCGGGCAACATATACGTTTAATAATTATTGACTGGATGAAATGACCTATTTGCAAGATGCGTTTCATTGAAATTATGCATTGTTTCTAAACATAACTTAGAGTGCTGAGCAAGATGAGTTCATAGCAGTGTTCATGAAAACATTTATATGTGATATTATTTTTCCCCCTGCAGCCAGAATATAAATTTGTTCCTGAAGCCACTTATTGTTTGAATTTCTGTTTTTATGCTTTACAAAACACTAGTCCTGTTATCTGATGTTTTATATTTGCAGTGTATGATCATAACTTGCATTTGCCTTGGCAAACAGGAGCTTTGGAATGGAGTGCAGAAAAGATAATGATTTTCCTGAATTTGTTTCTGCAAAGAATTCAGTACCATGAGTTATATACCAGTAGCAAAGCTTGTTTGGCAGCTAGACAAAAAATGAAAGTTCTAGCCTTCTTCTAGCAGGTTTTTAAAAATTTATTCCAATGGGAAGACATTTTATAAAAACAATAAAAATATTTATTTTCTTACAAGTAAAGCAGGGGTGTCAAACTGGATTTCTTTGAGGGCTGGATCAGCATTGTAGTTCTCTCTGCAGGCCAGAGGGGGAAGCGGACGTGGGGGAGACGGGATGGACGACTCCAGCAACACTCTGGCGGAAAAAAATGGGCTATGCAGAGGCCTCCCGCAGGGGCCTCATGGGGCCTCCATGCAGCCCATTTTTGGCTGACAAAGTGCTGCTGGAGGCGTCCGTCCTCCCCTCCCCTTCACCTGGCCGCGGAGAACTACAATGCTGATTCGGCCCTCAAAGAAATCCAGTTTGACGCCCCTCTCATAGATTAAAACTTTTGACTTTTTTTAATCTTCACTTCCAAAATATATCAAACATTCTTCCCCATTTATGTTGATTTAGTTGCCATCTAAAATCTTTTAGATGATCGCTAAATTGGGCAATTTAAAACCAATTTTTGTTTATTTATTTACTCATAGACTTCCATATAATAAATGCTAGAACAATGTGCAAAATTTTAATTCTGCCAGAGGATACTAATTCTGATTAACACATTTTTGAAGTTTATTGTGGAACAAGAAATAAAGGACTGAGAGTAATGTTTTATATATACTTAACTTCATATATAGTTTATTAACTGCAGGTTCTTATTAATTATTATGACTCTTGTAAAGACCATCCAGATGCTTACATAGATGCCTAAATATCTCTTTATTTTAGTTCTGAAGAAAATCATTGTAGCTGGGGATTTTAATCAAGTTTTAAATCCTACATTAGGTAGTTAAATTTAAATGATGTTCTGCATATAGAATATTGTAGAAATTTTCTATAATGTATAATTTGGTGAATATATGGCAACTTTCAAATCTTTCACTCCAAGTTTTTTTTAATCCCACATCAAACGTGTCCCCAGCTGGATCATTAGTACTTTGGCAATTGAACAGATAAATAGATGTAAAAATCTCCTACAATATCAAAAGAAAAGGTCAAACGATTTTTCTCAAGACTGCATTTTAAAAGATCATTATTACAAGATTCACTTTTCATAAAACAAAAGAAACAATTGTTTTGAAGTTATATTATTCTATAAATAAACATTTCATTAATATAATGTTTCATGGGGAAAAAAGAATACATCTAAATTTTTTAAAAAATTGGAAAATAAAGTCAAGAACTTTTAAATGCAGGACAATCTATACCAGTATTATATGATGTTTCATGTTTGCTAAACTGGAATTCAATTCTTTCTTTTCATTTGACAGAAAATATTCTTTAAATTGTATTGAACAAAGAGCCATGGTGGCGCAGTGGTTAAAATGCAGTATTGCAGATTAACTCTGCCGACTGCCAGCAGTTTGAACCTGACCAGCTCAAGGTTGACGCAGCCTTCCAAGCTCAGTAAAATGAGTACCCAGATTATTGGAGGCAATATGCTGACTCTGTAAACCACTTAGAGATGCTCTAAGGCACTGAAGCAGTATATAAGTCTAAGTGCTAATGCTAAAGTAACTGGCACTAAGGACAAAAATCTAGTGAATTGTTGGTCTCTGAACTGACCAATAACAATAGTAATATCAAGTTTGTTCTGGATGAAATATATCTCTCTGCTCCAACATTTTCCGAATCATCCTCTGGATGAGAGAGAGGGGCGGAAACGTGTACAGGAGACCTTTGGGGCAATGGCACCTGAGGGTGTCTACCCCTTCTGCCATGGGATCCACAAACCATGAGTAATACCTGGGTACCTGGTTGTTCTCCGCTGTCGCAAACAGGTCTAGCACCGGGACCCTGAACCGAAGCATCAGTCAATGAAAGAGATCTGGATGAACGCTCCATTCCGCCTGATCAAATCTGGTCCAGTCTGCTTGGACGTTGGAGACCCCTGAGATGTGCTCCGCCCTGAGAGATGACAGGTGAGATTCTGCCCACTGGCACAGCAGGTTGGACTCCTGCATTAGAGGCCAGGAATGTGTTCCCTCCTGCCTGTTTATGTGTGCTTTGGTCGTAGTGTTGTCTGTTAGGACTAGGATATGGTTTTCCTGGACTGTGTGTTGGAATTGAATGAGGGCGAGACGGACCGCCCGTAACTCTAGCCAATTTATACTGTTTTGGCTTTCTTCGAGAGACCACTGACCCTAAGCCACTAGCTCTTGCATATGCGCCCCCCACCCCATCAGACTTGCATCCGTCATAAGGGTGTGAAGGCTCGGGTCTCTGAACAAGGTCCCCCGTAGAAATGCCGGGGACCGCCACCATTGGAGGGACTGTAAGACCTGGGAATGATGACCCTGTGAGGGAAGCAGCTCCTGTCGGCCTTCTGATGCGGGAGCTTGAACCATTGCAGGGTCCTGCTGTGAAACCTGGCCCATGGGACAACCCCGAAGCAAGATACCATCTTGCCCAATAGTTGAGAGAGAAGAAGAAGAGATGCTCTGCAAAGGCGCAGGACTTTCCTGACCATTTCCCTCAGACTGTGAATGCGGTCGTCTGACAGAAACACTCTCTCCACCAGAGTGTCTATTAAGACTCTGAGATTAAGAATGCGAGTCCCAGGTACGAGGTGACTCTTCTTGAGGTTCACCCCAAATCCGTGATTTTGCAGGGTCTGAATGGTGAGAGCAAGATCCTTTTCTGCTTGAGATGGCGACATGGACAACAGGAGAATGTCATCCAGGTAGCAGATAATCCGAATTGGAGATGACCTGATCTGAGCGGCTAAGGCTGCCAGTACTTTTGTGAATGCCCTGGGGGCTGAGGACAGGCCAAATGGAAGAGCTCCTCGTGTCAGTGGTAGCAATGCGCTCCTGAAGTTGCTCACTCCAGACTAGGGCTGACCTGGAGAAAAAGGAGGTGGCTGTGGAGGCCCTAACAGCCCAAGCTTCTGCCTGATAGTTTTTGACTAAGGTTTGGTCTGACCTTTTCTCCTCAGGCTTGAGGACTTCTTCGGGGGCTCCAGAGACCACTGTAGGAGAAGACAGGGCTGCAACCGGTGCGTCCACTGGAGGAGTCTTGAGGAATTTGGTGAGTTCCGGAGCGACATTATAAAGGTGTCTGTCGAGGTTGGTTGGCTGTGGACCAGCCCCTGGCTGTGTGCCAAGGGACTCCCACTGCTTTTGGATCACATTCATGAAAATTTTGAGAGAAGGAATCACTTCCTTTTCCACTGTAGGTTCTGTGAATGGAGTGCTGGGCTGGACAGTGGTAGTCATTTCTGTCATCTTAGCCTGTGAATCAGAAGCTGAAGCAGAAGCTGATAAATTAGCAGCTTTAATGGGTTTAAGTAAGAGGGACTTAAAGCGATCGGTTTTGAATAATCCGGCAAATGGAGGGGCATCTGGAGTGACCACCTCATTGTCAGACAAATCTGAATCCTGGATGTTATCTTGCTCCCCAAAGATGGAAGCCTGAGAGGCTGAAGCAGAGGGAGCAGGTTGTTGGGCAGTCCCAGAGGATCTACGCCTGTGACTGTGTGATGAAGTCGGTTGGGGGAGTCCAGCAGCAATGCCCTGCTTAATGGCTTCTGAGATTATGTTTGCCATATCTGCAGGTGAGAAGAATGAGACCTGGGGAATCCCAGGGTCTTGAGCCACAGGGAGGGAAGCCTGTTCAAAGTTGTGATCCCTATTGAGAGGGACATCAAAGAAATTGCCTCTGTTATCAGGTTCTATGGAAGAGGAAGACTCTGAAGAAGACAAATCCCCATCTGAATCAGCCATTGATGGACAAGGACCCATGGGAGGTAAGACAGGTGGATCTGGTGAAGTAACTTGATTACCCTCGGGAGGAGGGGGAGAGGCCGGTGCAGTTTGGATTTGCTGCTGTTTTGGGGCCCTCTGAAATTTTTTCTCTAGGGTCTTTTGTCTGCACTCTTCTGCTCTGGTAGCAGATTTAGAGGTCTTGGGGTTTACCCCTGAGGAAGGAGCATCTTTAGCTGGTCTCTTCCTGCTGTTCTGTACTCCCGATGGCCCTGCTTCCTCTAAACCTGTATCTGCTGCCCTAGAGTGGTCAGCCATATCACCAGAGGTAAGTCAAAGGCAATAGAAAGATAGGCAATGGTCTGACCCGTTTTGTGGCCAGGAGCTCCTAATCCGGTATTCCTAGGATGATTCTGGGTCGCTGGGCACTTCAAAACGGCTGCCGTTGTCTTCGCGCCTTTTAAAAAAGGCACAAAATGGCCACCGTTGGTTTCTGAGGCTTTTCCGAGCCTCAAAATGCCCACCGCTATCTTCATGGGCTTTTCTGACCCACAAAATGGCTGCCGTCACTTTCTGTAGCTGGGAGGTTTGTAGAATGGCCGCTGACATGATTTGGAGCCACTGCACGCGAAAAGGCTGGTCGCACGTCCCTCTGAGTGCCCAGAAATGAGAAACGTCTTTGAAGAACAGCTCCGGAGCCATAGCTCGTGAGCTGGCCGATCTGACTGCAAGGCAGGCTTCCTGAGCGAACTCGTGGCCCCAGGCAGTCAGAAGGCTCAGGAGAAGCACCTAGAAGCAATTTTGAATTTCCCTCTGAAATGTTCAGGAGAAAAAAAATCATTGAAAGAGAAAAAATTTGGGGAAAATTCACCAATTAATGCTAGAAAGTTCAAATTTGGAGGAGAGATCAATTCTTATAGCTAGTCCAGGTTGGACTGAGCCTAAACTGGGGGAGGAGCCACGAAGGGCTCGATGACATCATAAGTGTAGACTCAGTCCAATTGGTTACTGGACAGAGCAAACCCAGTCTGGCTGCTGTCTCCACGATCAGAGGAGAATTGGGGGTTCTCTGAACAGCACCAAATCTTAGCTAGAGGTTCTCCTGAACCTCTGCAAACCTCCAGCAGCCTACCCCTGATTAAAATATATTTTCAAACTTACAGTTCAGCCAGACACAAAAGCAGCATATAAATTCCTGAATTATTATGAGCATTGAAATAGGCAAAACAGGAAGAAAGTGATTACAATCCATAACACAAAGATATCTAACTGATTTAGAAAACAACATAGATGGAATTCTTTGTATTTTTACTAAGGTCAACCACCTACTATGTACTATTGTAAAGAGTGAAGAAACGTGTGCTATTTTTTAGTGCACAAGAACTGTTATGCAGTGACCATTTAAACCTAAACCAGGACATGTGAGAGGGAAAGGGAAACCAGGCAATGATAGCCAGATCAGATTCTAAGAAACCAACACCACAGTTTGATGGATTGGTGAATTGGTTCTGCCCCCTCGTACTATGAATCATTTTCATTCATGCTATGAATCATTTTCAAAAGGAGGCTATGACACAGCACAGAAGTCAACAGTTCAAAAGGAAACCTGAGCAAGCCGTCTCTACTTGGCCTGCAGAAAAAAGTCCTCTAATGTTCGGCTCTAAAGAAGAGTTCTACAAAAGGGAGCAGCAGCTTGCCCATAAATTCTCCCCAATTTTGCTGCTCTTCCAAGTGAAGTCTGCTTAAATGCTTGAGGATGGCAGGAATGAAACAATTGCCTGAGAAACATGGCTAATAGCTCTGAGGCCTTGCTCTCACAGAAGTAATTCATCTGCGTCTTGGCTCTGTTGCTTCTGGCAGAAAGATTGTTTGAATAATCTCCCATATCAAAGAAGATGACAAAATCCTGAGCTATGAAAAACTAGCATGTCAAGGTGAAAAGTTCTTGTAGTCTAACTTTCTCTGCAATATGATTCTTTTCTTTGGGCAAAGTTCTTTGCTCTCTTTTTTTTCCTAGCAGAAAACATTTTCACAAAATGAGAGAGAAGCAAGAAAGAGGCGTTCAACACAGTGGTGGGATTAATTTTTTTTTTACCACTGGTTCTGTGGGTGTGGCTTGGTGGGCCTGGCAGGGGGACAATACTGTAAAATCTCCATTCCCTCCCCACTCCAGGGGAAGGTTACTGCAAAATTCCCCATTCCCTCCCAATCAGGTGGGACTCTGGAGGCAGAGAATAGAGGGGGGTGGAGCCATCAGAGGTTGTATTTACCGGTTCTCTGAACTACTCAAAATTTCCGCTACCAGTTCTCCAGAACTGGTCAGAACTTGCTGAATACCACCTCTGGTTCAGTAGCAAGAGCAACAGCAACCAGGCCTGAGATTAAAGGCTTCATCACCAATGCTCACTTGGATGCCTTGGTTTGCACCTGCTTCATGAGTGCTGCTGAACAATAAACTTTCCCAGGGTTTGGTGACCTGTCCAGTGCCCAAAAGCATGTTTCCAACGTGGGTCAACTGTTTCTTTCCTTCCTTCCTTGCTGGCTAGGCTTTGACTGGCTGCCAAGCTCTTAAATTGTCCTTATAACATTATTTTAACTTTCTTTCACAGTCAATTGGCTGGGCCTCATGCAGAAATGAAATTAAAGAAAAAAGTCAGTAAATGCCCAAACCTTATACATACATACTGCATACATACATACATACACCCATCAGGATTTAATGTTCTCTAGTTTTTTTATTCTCATGTCATCATGAGTAGCTCTGAGATTAATCCAGTATTATTTTGCTTTGGGATTTAGCTCAAATTAGTGCACACGGGCAATTAATGTCTTTTTAGAAACAGTTGCATAGGGCAGATACCCATTGATTGGGTCAGCAAAAAAAGAGAGAGAGGCTTCTGGATCTGGATCTGTGCCAATACTCTACAAATTCATCACTGTGTGCATGAAGCTTGTGTAAACATATGCAGCCTTCAGCTTCCTGGAAATGCATTACTTGTACCTAAACAAAGATAAATATTTTGCACAGTTCTTTTTAAGTTCTACTCACTCACTAAAATAATACTAGGGTAATTGGCAAATTGAAAAAAAAATGTGATGAAAGTCAAAAGTATCTGCTAACAAGGAATTAATTAGGCAGATGAAAGAAGGAAAGAAACCAGAGGAACAGTTCACTTAACTCCATCATTGAAAGTATGTTGCGGAACAAAAGAAAATGTAGGAGAGGACAGAATTCAACAAAATCAGTTATCCGCTAGTGAGTGATTAGGACCTCTTATCCCGGGCCCATCTGTTGCTGCTGTTACCTCCCTAGGCTGGAATGTCATTTAAGCTGCACCTTTCATTCTCAAAGCTGCTGTAGGGTATTTGGCACTGTTCTCCTCCACTGACATCTCTAGTTGGTTGTACAAGTCTTCTTCAGCTGTATTTCTATTTACACTTCTCCCGCGCCACACTTTTGCTTGCCTTGAGAAACGCTGTGCAATCTCCTAGGGCAAGTACTCATGGTACAAGGCTTATACCCCCAAGCACCCTCAAGGGAGACATGCTATATACTATTCCATCAAGGATATATATGTCCACCAATTCACGTCATTGTATGAGCATGCTTTTGACTCAAGTACAGCTCTTTACCTAGGTTGCATTCATGCATCGTTAAACTAAGAAAGTTCAACATATGAGCTCTGGATACATCCCAGTACAGATAAAGCTGACTAACACAGGTCTAGACCACATAACAACATATACTGTATGATGTTCATATACTGTATTTGATATGCCTTTAAATGATTATAATCATCCTATTATTATCACTACTACTCCCACAATGAATTAGAACAAGAAGCAAGGTTTGTATTTTAACTTGACCATTCAATACTATCATCTATCTATCATCTATCTATCTATCTATCTATCTATCTATCTATCTATCTATCTATCATCTATCTATCTATCTATCTATCTATCTATCTATCTATCTATCTATCTATCTATCTATCTAGAGCAGTGTGCAGCAGCTGCCAAAAAGCCAACACAGTTCTAGGCTACATAAACAGAGGGATAGAACCAAGATCACGTGAAGTGTTAATACCACTTTATAATGCCTTGGTAAGGCCACACTTGGAATACTGCATTCAGTTCTGGTCGCCACGATGTAGAAAAGATGTGGAGACTCTAGAAAGAGTGCAGAGAAGAGCAACAAAGATGATTAGGGGACTGGAGACTAAAACATATGAAGAACGGTTGCAGGAACTGGGTATGTCTAGCTTAAGAGAAAGAAGGACTAGGGGAGACATGATAGCAGTGTTCCAATATTTCAGGGGTTGCCACAAAGAAGAGGGAGTCAAACTATTCTCCAAGGCACCTGAGGGTAGAACAAGAAGCAATGGGTGGAAACTAATCAAGGAGAGAAGCAACTTAGAACTGAGGAGAAACTTCCTGACAGTTAGAACAATTAATCAGTGGAACAGCTTGCCTCCAGAAGTTGTGAATGCCCCAACACTGGAAGTCTTTAAGAAGATGTTGGATAGCCATCTGTCTGAAACAGTATAGGGTTTCCTGCCTAGGGAGGGGGTTGGACTAGAAGACCTCCAAGGTCCCTTCCAACTCTACTATTGTATTGTATCTCTATCTATCTATATCTATCATCTATCTATCTATCTATCTATCTATCTATCTATCTATCTATCTATCTATCATCTATCTACCTACCTACCTACCTACCTACCTATCATCTATCTATCTATCTATCTATCTATCTATCTATCTATCTATCATCTATCTATCTATCATCTATCTATCTATCTATCTATCTATCTATCTATCTATCTATCTATCTGTCTACCTATCATCTATTTATCTATCTATCTATCTATCTATCTATCTATCTATCTATCTATCTATCATCTATCTATCTATCTATCTATCTATCATCTATCTATCTATCATCTATCTATCTGTCTGTCTGTCTGTCTGTCTGTCTGTCTGTCTGTCTGTCTGTCATCTATCTCCTGCCTTTATTGTTTTTACAAATAACTCAAGGTGGTGAATATATCTAACACACACCTTCTGGCTCCTATTTTTCCCATCACAATAATCCTGTAAGATGGGTTGGGCTGAGAGTACACGTTTTAGTCCATATATTATATTATCATATATACCCACCATAGTAGTTTATTTCAGAGCAAGGAACACTTTGAAAGTATAGAAAAACTCTGACAATTCGTAAGTAAAAGAAAGGAAAGGCAGAAGAGAAGGAAAGGAAAGAGAATCTAGCTAAATGTAGCACCAGTTGCTTTATCTCTCCATGTTTTTCTCTCCTTACAAACCATCCTTGCTTCCACTGGATATATCAGAGCTTCATACACTGGCTTTTGTTCTTGAAACTACTTGCCTTTCTCTTTTTGAAAATCTCATGAACTCCAACCAAAACATTCTTAGTCTCCCCCTTCCTCTCAACCCATTGATTCTTTCTTGATATATTTCTTTTACTATTCAGTCCTCATTCATTCTCTCTCTATATTACCCACCACTTCAATGTACTTCTTTTGTAGTGTTAAATTCTTCATTTAATTCATCTTCATTCATTACCCATTCATGCATGACCCATCTATTGATTCTTTTTGCCTCACATTTCTTAATGAAGCAATTCCTGCTGCATTCAACCGATGCTTATACTTCTCCTGACGTACCCACTCTCACATTCATTTAACCAAGTAGGCAGAAACATGTTATCACACATAACCAATTTTGCAGCCATCTGCAAACTTTATTTTTTTCAACTGACGATATATTACCCCCAACTTTCTACCAGGATTGACACATGTTAAAAGGGGTCAATTATTTATCTATATTTAGTAAAGATCCATCAAAGCACATCTGATTGTCTATTTAGGAATTCTTGTTCACTCCATTTTCTCTCTCAAATACAATTACCTTACTCTTCATCTCAATAATTTTTAATTTCATATTCCTCATTGCATCATTCCCTCCAACTCATTCAGGTTCTCAGCCAACATGGCTCTCTGTCTGCATATTAAAGTACACACTCACTCATGTCTCCACCTAACGTATCTTTAATGTTCTATAAGCATTCTATAAACATTTGCCCATAAACATAGAACACTACAAAAGGGAACATCTCAGAACCTTGTCTTAGTCCTGCTTGGTGTTGCACTACATTTATCCTCACACATACTTTACTTCCATCATATGCCTTTCTTATCATAATCGGCAACCAAGTTTCAACTCTGTATTTGTTCAATCCTCTCCATGCTTATCATTCTGCTGAATATCAAGACATTATATTGATATTCTGCTGAATATCAAGACATTAAGTTGGATCCATGCACTTTAAATTGGTAAGACAATAGATGATTGCATTTTCTGCCTGTCCCAGCATGAGGATGGGCCACCTATAATTTTTGGAAGACAGGAACAGACAGCATTGATCTCAACCCATCTAAGCTGCTAGGAAGGGAATCTTCACATGAGTTTTCTGGCTTTGGATCAATAATGGTGTTTTTCCCCACTGACTCATGCAGGGCAGTTTGCTTCACCGCCTGCATTCATTCCGTCTTGCACAAATCTCTCCCTCCCATTGGCTCGTATGTATGCCAATGGATACTTCTCCATCCAATCCCTGCTCTGCACTTCAATGGCCATTTCATACTGGGTTGCTAGGCTATCTGCCTGGAAAGGCTGAAACACTTATTTTCTTGCAGGTTCCATAATTCAGAGGAAAAATGCTGGTGGTTTCTTGTTTTTTTCAAATATATTTGGTTTTGGGTTTTTCCTGTATGAAAATAACAAGAGTTTGGCCAAACTTTCTCTTCCAGCCCAAGTGACTGGAAGAGCAATAAAACACTTGCTTTTTTCACCAGTCCACACATTTGTTGCCTAGTTCCTAGTATGGGGAGAAAGGAAAAGAAGCAGGGAATCCACCAATCAGGGGCCAATTTAATGTCTTCTAAGCGTAACACTTAGGCATCATTGCCAGAGTGGAAGAAGGGAATGAAATCCAGAAAGGGATTTCTTAGGCCATCTTCATTTCCGATCAGTTTATGCATGGAGGATGCAGTATAGAGAAGCCTTTGCCCGAGGTTGTGCAGTCCTTTTCAGCAAGAGAAGAAAAAGTTTAAATGCAAGATGATAGCTTGGGGGAAAAAAGAGACAGATCAACACACAGTGTGCAACACAGCAATTTATGTTTCAACCCCAAACCCCAAACTGACCTCCCTTCTTTAACATCAACTGACTGAGAGCCTGTATTAGAGACACAGTGGAGGTAATGTAAGATACCCTGCGATGTATACTTTCTTTTTCTTGAAAACTGGGACCAGATTGGTAGCCAATGTGCAGATTCAGGACAACTTTCTGCACGTCAACTATGAATCTCAGCAGTGATGTACAACAGCTGCTGGAAAATCAAAACAGACTATAATGCAAAAATATGCCTTAGCAATAAAATATGGGTTTAAACAACAGGGATTGAAATGGAGAATCAAACTTTATGTCCATTTAGAAAATCTGTCTGTTTCCAAAGCAGCTTGGATGTCTCTGGAAGCTCATGCTTTCATAAAAAAGCATGAAAGCGAAGTCTATCCATTCCCATGTTGCTCATTCAAAGTGTCCACTTGTCAAAGATCTACTGCTTCTGGCCACAGATTCATAGCTACTAATGGCTAAATTAGCTATGTTCTATAAATCATATTTTAATAGTATCTGAACTAACGGCATTTCTCATGTCTCGTGGCAGCAAATTATGCAAGCTACACCTTTACAAAAGCCAGAATTAATATTAAGTGCTCAATATCACCAAATGTTGAATTAATAACTGCTAGGTGGCTAGTAACAAATTAAATTTTAAACCCTCCAAAAAGAAATTCATCAACAGATTACAGGTTTAGCCATCATAAATAGCCATATAGCTTAAAAATGGCATGTCTTTATGCACAGACAGTTTAACCCTGACTGCAAAATGCTGAATGCAATATTCAACTGTATGTTCTGCTGTTAGATTCCAGAGGATTTAGCTAAGCGATGTTAGAAATGGCAGAAATGTGGCCTGCAGGTAAAATGCTGCAGTATGGTGCTCCTGTTTGGAGACCCAACAACTGGAACTCTTCCATTCCTGATAGTCTATTTTTTCAATGTGACAATCCACATTCTGTACTTACTGAGACTGCAGTGCCTATGTTGGAAGCCATTTTCCTCTCAGTTGTTTAAAAACATTCCTGGATGTTTGCAGAGTTTCCTGAGCATGCTGAAACCTTGGTTCACCAGACATTCTAATTTGATCCATTTTTATTGACACTTAGCATCTGAATTTGTTATCAGAAGGGAATAATATTGGATTCGATGTATATTTGATCACATTCAATAGGACTCTTATTCTAGTCTTGATCTCCTGTAGTTTTTCTGTAGCAAAGTTTATTATTCACTTGATAGTAAGGGATACCATATGAATTCTTGGTACCAGCGAGGGAACCGAGGAGGGAAAAGTTTCACATTTATAGCTATGATATTTTGGGTGAAAGGGGGTTCTGGGGGCAGCTGGCCAACCTAAAGTCTGAATACTGACCCATTAAAGGAAAGTTGATCTTGGTTTCTACAACAGAAGTTGCCAAGAGATTGTTTCTGTATTACTTCCTGTATTACTTATGACTTTTATAACTAAGCTGGAGTCATACATTGTGGAAAGCGAACACATGCTTTGTGGCTTAATGCGTTGTGCAAGCCCAGATATTGTGAATTCATAACCATGATCTATGGCAAAATGTGAACCCAGACAATTGTTTATTGAATAAACTACATTTCAGTAAACATGGATCCTCGACCTTTGAGGACCAATAGGCAAATTTAGAATCTTGGGAGCAAAATGACCCTTATAGTAGCCTTATAGTTCTGATTGACTAATCAGAAAACATTAATTCACCAGAAGGCAATTAATGAGAATCTTCCCATCAACCCACTTTAGCCTTCTCAGATGCTCTCTTCTACTTCAGTTTACCACTAACCATATATACGTCCAAACATACAGAGCTGCAACCCTTTATAAAATATAGTCTTTGGAAATAAAGATTACACTTGTATTGCTTTACAAGTTCTACTTTAAAAAGTTAATAGCTTTTTAAAAATAAGGAGGAGCAAAAGAGATATCTGCAGGTACTTGCAGGTGGCATGTTGGGGTTCTGGGATTTAGTATGATATGTAAATACAGCCTTAAGCTCAAGGAAAATTTAATAAAAGGAAGTCTGAGAATCATATTTCAAAGCTTGGAAAATGTACTTAGAATGGACAGCTGACAGTCAGATCCAGTTAATTTTTTTACTCAATTCATACCCTGCTTTTCTAATTTGAATAGATGGCACATACAGTATCTACTTCTGGCCCATAGAACGTAGCAGCATCTAGCTGACCTCGGATGATCTCATAAAAGTTAAGTAGATTTGGACCTTGTTAGAACTTGTTGGGAAGTCTGCAGGGCTGAAGGCCAGGTTAGGAAGATGAAAAAGTTAAAATAACATCCCACAAAAGAGAAAGGCAAATGACTTCTGTATTGTTGCGAAGAGCTTGACTGGAGCTTTATTGATCATTGATTGAAATCGGCACTTGCTTTGCAGATATTTTGAAAAGAACCCTCTTTTTGCTGTTGACTTTTGGGAGGGAGAAGTGTAAATGCTTTTCATGAAAGAAGTCCAAATTTCAAGGGAATAAGAAATACGGAGCAATCAGTGCTTTGGGTTTCTTTCAACAGGAATCCATTTCAAAAACTGGCTTGGTATCTTGAAAGAGGGGCATGGAATATTGGGCAAGAATGAAAAAAAGAGCAAATCTGCTGATTTGAGAAAACATTCAGAGATTGTGAACACAACTTTGTGTCCTAAGGTATCCAACTTGGTGAACAAACTGAGCTTGCATATGTTGCTGCAATTTCTGGGCAAGGGAGGGGGGCACAAACAGAAGTATATTGGAATGTGTCTTGTAGTTAATAGGAAATAAAACATCTTGGTTGGCTAGGTGTGATATAAATACTAGGAACCTGGCCTTCTCTCCAATTTGATTAGCAAACAGTATCTCCTATTTATTCCAGAATATATTAATAACAGGAGTTATTTTCACTGTGGTTGGTTAAATAAATTACCATTTGCTGACTTCAAGCAAAACATTATGGTTTATTTCTGGGTTCATCCCAAGCCATGTCTAGTATGTTCCTGAATCTTTCTTCCTTAATCATCTACGTCAGATTATGTCACCATTGACGCAAAACAAAAACTAGATCTTGTAGGTGAACTCTGCTGCCTAACAGACCATCAGATACCTGATCTACTGGATCAGATCTACTGATTGTCCATTATTAACATAGATTATAACCTCTTCTGATCCTGAATGATTCTGAATGACAAACAAGATTTTGTACATGGCCATTTTAAAGTTTGTGTTATTTTAATGTGTCTGGTTAGGATTAATTTGATTTGTAGCCCATCCCTTTGTAGCCAAATGAATTGTTATGATTTATAAATATTGTTAAACTATTCTATTTCTCAAGTTAAAGAGATAGTTTGTGTACAGATCCAATCAATCAACAAATATGATGATTTTATTAAAAGAAATGTTTGCATCACTACATTTACATCAAAGGTGATGCAATATCTATTGGCCAATTCTGTGAAAGATTCCAAAGGTCACATTTCAAATTCAGTGGCACCAAAATTAAAATAAGACCCTACCCCAAATAAAGGAGAACATCTGTTTCATTCATATAGTGTAGGCTAGACATGCCTTTCCAGAAATTAGTAAGAACCTAAGTTGCAAAGCGCGTCCCCCATGTGCACACACAACCCCCCTCACGCTCCCCCCCCCATGTGCGCCACACTGCTCGCCTCCAAGCTGAGCTTGGTATTTCCTCCAGGGGCCTGGGGGAGGTTGTTTTTGTCCTCCCCAGGCTCCAGGAAAGCCTCCAGAGCCTGGGAAGATGGAAAATGGACCCAACAGCCAATTGGAACTTCCAGTAGGCCTGTTGGGCCTGTTTTTGGTCTTCCCCAAGCTCCCCAGTCTTTCCTGGAGCCTGGGGAGAGTGAAAATGGCCTCTCCCGGAAGCCCTCCAGAAGACGGAAACAAATTGTTTCCAAACTTCCGGTTGGCCTGTTGGGCCCATTTTTCACCTCCCCAGGCTCCAAAGGCTTTCCTGAAGCCTCCCCAGCCCTCTGGAAGGCCAAAAATCAGCTGACCAGCATGCACATGTGTGCTGGAGCTGACGGCTCGCGTGCTGGCAGATATGGCTCCATGTGCAACCTGTAGCACACGTGCCATAGGTTTGCCATCACGGCCTTAGAATTATGCTGCCTTCTCTTTTAATTGGCTGCCAAAATGTTTCAAGCAATGAGAGGAAGATAACTCTTTCACTGATAAATTAAACATCTTTAGAAGAAGCTTTGAGATAAAGAATGTAACCTGATCCTAAGTGAAATATTTAGGAAGCTTGTGATTTCAGTTCTCTTGGACTTGGAAGGGAGAAGTTCAATAGTAATAACATATCAAATGAAAAATAGAAAAAAAGACTTGACAAGGCAAAGTATCACATGGCCAGTACATAATAAAACTACCAGGCAAAGCAGCTAACAACAAGACCTTGCAATAGCCATGAGCAGAAAAAAGACAGAGGTGCTTATTCCCGCTGCACAAGACCAACCCTTGAGAACAAATGCATACAAGGCCAGAATTGAGAAGACAATGACAGCAAACGCTGCCTCTGCTGATTTAGACTGACTACAAACAACATCATAACAAAGTAGCGACAGTGGGGCATTGGAATCTCTGCAAAAAAAAAATTTATTTGCCTACAAGCAAGAACTGGTGGGAGCACACGATAGACAAAGTAGTAGAAAATTTAAGAACTACAGTGCTCTGAGACCTTAGAATTCAAGCAGACATGTATTTGAATCACAACACCCATATTTAACAATTGTCGGTAAGAAAAAGAAAAAGAAAAAAAAAGTCTGAATAACTTTCCGGAGACAGCAAAAATGAAGAACTGGAGAAAATGACCGTTGACTTACCCGAACGGTCGTTCTCATGGCGCTGCGGAGAGTACAAGGATGGGTTAACACAGCCTGTTTGCCCATGGACTGAGTAGATTTTTCCCCTCTGGCCACGCCTCCTTTGCCTCTTCTGGCTCAGTTTTAAAAACGAGGTCTTGTCCGACGAAGACGTCCTCAGCTCACACCTGTGTAAAGATACAATCTCGGAGCTAAACAATCACCCTGGGTGGGTCTTGTACTCTCCGCAGCGCCATGAGAACAACCGTTCAGGTAAGTCAACGGTCATTCTCCATAGCACTGCTTGGAGAGTCCAAGGATGGGACATGCCCAAGCTATTGTGTCCCAGGGCGGGAAGAAGTGACATTGTCCGGAGCCTCAATAACCTTCTGTAATACTCTACGGCCAAAAGAGGCTTCGGCAGAGGCAAAGGAATCGATCTTGTAGTTTCTAATGAAAGCCGTGGGAGACGCCCACGTGGCCGCTCTGCAAATGTCCAGAATAGATGCTTGAGTCGCCCAGGCCGCGGTCGTGGCCGCACTTCTGGTGGAATGTGCCGTTACACGAGGTGGAACCGGCTTGCCCTGAAGGTCATATGTCATCTTAATGCAAGCTCGCAGCCACCGACTTATGGTTGAAGATGACACCTTGCGACCCAGCGAGCCTGGTTGAAAAGACACAAAGAAGGCCTCGGAGTGCCTGATGTCCTTAGTTCGTTTCAGGTAAATGCGGACTGCCCTTCGCACGTCCAATTTGTGCCACCTGCGCTCCTTGGAGTGTTGAGGGCTGGGACAGAAATTCGGGAGGATAACCTCCTGAGACCTGTGAAAATGAGAATTCACCTTCGGCATGAAGGTGGGGTCTAACCGTAGGATGACCCTGTCTGGGTGGATGATGCACAGCTCTTCCTTGGCCGAGAAGGCCACAATCTCAGATACCCTTCTGGCTGAAGTAATGGCTATGAGGAAGGCAGTCTTAAGAGTCAGATGTCGAAGAGATACCTTCCTCAAAGGTTCGAAGGGAGCCGCTGTCAATGCCTGCAGGACAAAGGGTAGGTTCCAGGTCGGGTACCTGTGCACCACCTGGGGTCGGATGTTGTAGGCCCCCTTCAAGAAGCTCTTGACCTGAGGATGGTGACTCAGGGATTGAAGTTGGTGTCTGGCTAAGATGGTGGATAATGCAGCAACCTGGCGCCTGAGAGTGGCTGGTGCCAGTCCTTTGTCCAAGCCCTCTTGTAGGAAGTCCAATAACTGAGGGATGGACGCTTCCACACTGTCAATGTCCCGTTTGCTGCACCAGGAAGAAAAGGCAGCCCAAGTCGCATCATAAATGCGAGTAGTGGCTGGACGTCTGGAAGCTTGGATGGTTTTAATGACGTTGTCTGAGAGGCTCTGGTCCTTCAGGAGCTGCCCCTCAAGTGCCAGACGGCTAACTGCAACCATTGGGGCTCTGGATGGTTGATGGCCCCCTGACGCAAGAATACCTGGTCTGGAGGAATTTTCCACGGTTGCTCCACAGACAGATCGACCAGGTCCGCGAACCAGGATCTCCTGGGCCAATGTGGAGCCACCAGAATGAGCTCCGCCCCCTCCTTCAGCAGCTTGTAGATCACCTGCGGGATCAGAGGGAGGGGCGGAAACGTGTATAGAAGCCCTGGAGGCCAGCTGGACCTCAGGGCATCCGTCCCCTCCGCTTGTGCTGACTTGTAGCGGGAGAAGAACCGCTGGAGTTGTGTCTTTGCCGCCGAGGCAAACAGGTCGACCTGTGGGAGACCAAACCTCCTTACCACCTGTGCGAACAGGTCCGGATGAAGTTGCCACTCCGAGTTGTCGATGGTCTGACGGCTCAACCAATCCGCACTTACGTTGCTGGTTCCGGAGATGTGATCCGCCCTCAGCGACGCTAAGTGGATCTCTGCCCATCGTCCTATGGCCTCCGCCTCTGACATGAGTCTTTTGGAGTGGGTCCCTCCTTGTCGGTTCACGTGAGCCTTTGTGGCCACATTGTCGGTCAGTAGCAGAACGTGGTGCCCCTTCAGCTGTTCTGCAAATCTCCTCAGCGCAAGCCGGGCTGCCCTGAGTTCTAGCCAATTGATGCTCCGGGCTGCCTCCGCACTGGACCACCTGCCTTGCACCAGCTGACCTTGGCAATGCGCCCCCCAACCGTAGAGACTGGCGTCGGTCGTTACCACGATCCTGTCGGGTTCTCTGAATAGGCAGCCCTTCTCCACTGCTCGAGACTGCCACCAACTCAGAGACCGAGTCACTCTTGGTGGGATGCGAACTTTCCTGGTAGAGTTGCTGATCTTTGCTCTTTGCATTGGAAGCAAGAACCATTGCAGTTCCCTTGCATGAAGACGTGCCCAGGGAACTATGTTGAGGCAAGAAATCATGATCCCTAACAGTTGGGATAGCTGCACTACCTGCCAGGACCTGTTCCTGCGACACAACTGGATCCTGCTCCTGAGGTTGCGGATTCTTTCCGGAGACAGGGACACCTGGCAAGATACTGAGTCTATTATGGCGCCCAGGTGTTGTATGCGTGTGGCAGGAGTCAGGTTGCTTTTTTCCATGTTTACGGAAAAACCGTGGTCCTGTAAGGCGTGAACTGTGACGTTTACATCTCTCACCGCTTGCTGCTGAGTCCTTGAGTGGATGATGATGTCGTCCAGATAGCACTCCAGGCGGACTGGAAGCTTGCGCAGGTGGGCCGCCACAGCTGCAAGAAGCTTCATGAACGTCTGGGTGCAGAAGAAAGTCCGAACGGAAGCGCCCTGTATTGGAAGTGCTTTCCGTTGTAACACAAGCGCAGGAACTTCCTGTGTGCAGGATGGATGGGCACATGCAGGTACGCCTCCTTGAGATCGATGGAGGTGAGCAGATCCCCTTGTCGCATGCAGCTTAGGATCGACTGAAGAGACTGCATTTTGAAGCGCTTGTAGGCCAGATGTCTGTTCAGGCGCTTCAGATCTAAAATGGCCCTCCACCCCCCTGAATTCTTGGGGACCAGGAAGAGAATGGAATAGAACCCCCTCCCTTCCTGTTCTGGAGGAACTGCCTCTATTGCGTTGATCTGCAGAAGATGATCTATCTCTGCCTGCATGAGAGCCCTCTTTACAGGGTTCTTGGATAGTGGGCAGCGAACAAAGGTCCGCGGAGGAGAGGATAGAAACTCCAAGGTTAGACCCCTCCTGATGGTATTTAAGACCCACTTGTCCGAGGTTGTTTCCTCCCAACGGTCTGCATAGAATTGCAGGCGGCCCCCGATGGGAGGAGACCCCAGACGGTCACTTCCCACGTCTAAACTGACAGTTGTGGGATCCCCCACGAAAGGGCTTCCGAAAGGACCCCTGATTGGATTGTCTGCCCCTGGAAGAAAAGTTGTTTCGTTCCTGGGACCTGTCAGAGGACTGGTTAAACTGTCTTTGGGAGGAATATGAAGAGGAGGAGGTCTGGGCACCTTCCTGTGCCCGAAAGGCCTGTTTCCTGAACGAGCCCTGACCTTTCCTGTCATGCTTCCTGAAGGTGGAAGGAAGGACCTTCCTCTTATCCTTTGTCTCAATTAGGAATTTCTCTAGGGAATCCCCAAAGAGGTTCTCTCCCTTGAATGGAGCTGAAGCCAGCTTCCACTTAGCCTTCATGTCCGCCTGCCAGTGCCGAAGCCAAAGCAGGCGGCGAGAAGTGATGTTGGACGCTAGTGCCCTGGAGGCGAATTTCGCTGCATGCAGGGATGCATCAGAGGCATATTCCACAGCCATAATGATCTTGTTAAGATCATGTCGCCAACGAGATGCTTCAGATGGGGGCTGAGATCTGAGTTGGCGCAGCCATAATAGGGATGCCCTCGTAAAGAACGAGGCAGAAGTGGAGGTTTTGATCGCCCAGGCAGCCGCCTGGTGCGTTTTGAGACAAGCCTTTTCTGCCCTCTTATCCTCTGCCTTTAACCCTTCTAATAACTCGGCCGGGAGATTAGAATTAGAGGTCAGAGAGACCACAGGGGCATCCACTTCTGGAGGCTTCAATACATCCTCCAGCCTAGATTCTAAGGGATACAGTGATTAGTCTGCGCCACTGGGGTTGGCCAGGGTACCTGGCTGTGCCCATTGGCGCTGGATAACCTCCATGAACATGTCAGGGACTGGTATCAGTTCTGGGTCAGGGGTTGTTTCGCTGAACAGCCCTGCCATGAGGTCCTGGGAAGTAGAAGGGACTTCCTTGTCCTTAGGTTTGGCACCAAGCTCAGTAGAGGCTCTGGCCTTGTGTAAGATGGACTTGAATAAGGATGGCTTAAAGAGACCAGTGAAGGAGGGCTTGTCTGGAGGCATATCCTCATCCTCCGAGAGAGCAAAGTCCTCAGCAGTCTCCTCCTCCCACGTAGACATCTCTGTGGTGATAGAAGTGCCCGGGGAATCGAGTACTCTGGTCCTCTTTTCCCCCAGGGGGCGAGCAGGCCTAGAGGCCTTGCCACCCCTGCCTTCCTGTAGCCTCATGGCTTCTACCACACCCTGGGAAATAGCCTGCGTGATGAGATCCCTCATTTCTGCTGACATAGCTGGGCCCTTGTCCTCTACAGGCCTGGATTGGTCATAGGCCTGTCCCCTGGCACCCCTAGGAGGATCTCTCTGATCCTCTGCATGAAAACAGCATTGAAAGGAGGGGATATCCTCCCTGACTGAAGAGCTAGGAGAACCTGGGTAACCCAGAGAGGCTGCAGGGGATCCTGACATGGAATCCCTATCACAGAAGGATGGGGATCTATCTCCCATTTCCTCCCCCTGCTCTATCTCCCTCTGGATGGGTGGGGAAGGAACTGGCCCAGCCTCACTTGGTAAGGGTGCAGAGGGAACCTGGGGCCTAGCAGACTTGTCCTTTAGGGAGTCCTGCCCCTTGTCCCCTTGAATTTTGGGGGCCTTGCTCCCAGCTGAAGAGTGGGAAGCTTTCCCCCCAGCGCCCTTGTTTCCCTTTCTCCCCTGGCCTGAGGGATCTGGCCTACTGCGCTTTGCAGATGGCCCTGCCAGCTCCTCCCTTCGCTCCAAACCTTCATCAGCCATCCCTGGTTGATCTTGAGTCGAAGAGGTCGCTGCTGAGGGAAGGGCAGTGGACGCTGGCCCGACGGCTCCAGAAGCGTCTGCAGATTCAGTTGGGAGGCTGGATCAGGCACCAGGACACTCCTTGCCGCTTCCCCTTAGTTGGCTGGGGAACTTCAGGCTTGCTGGAGACCCAGGCAAGCCCTCGCAATCCTCTGCGGCTGTCTGCTTGAGGCGGAGAGGCTCTGCTGCTTGCTGCTGCTTCCGGAAGGTAAAAAAGCCTCAAAAAAATGGCCGCCGGTTCTTCTGCGCGCCAAAAGCCTCACTTAAGGTCCAGGCGCTTCCCATTGGCTGCAGCCGAAAAGCGTGCCAAAGCAGCGCTTTTCAAAATGGCCGCCGCTCTCCCGATCGGCAAAAGACGCCGTTTGGAGAAGCAAGGGCTTTTTTAAAAGCCTCTCCTCCCAAACGACCAGGGAAACACGGGGATTGCCGTCCTTCCCTGCGCTCGCCAGCAGACGCCGGACAAGCGGCCTCGCTTGTTCCCCCAGCTGCGACTAAGCAGCTGTGGAACCGATCGCTGCCTCAGCCTTACCTTAGTAAATCCTCTTCTTGGTAAAAATTGAAAAAATGAAAATAAAAAGTCAAAATAATAAATACTCTAAAATTACTATTGGAGAACCCAGCCTATTTGCTCAAAGCTGAGTGTTCCCCAAAACTCGTCCTATCGGGCGGACTGAGTTTTTAAAACTGAGCCAGAAGAGGCAAAGGAGGCGTGGCCAGAGGGGAAAAATCTACTCAGTCCATGGGCAAACAGGCTGTGTTAACCCATCCTTGGACTCTCCAAGCAGCGCTATGGAGAATCACAAAATACAAGACCTGCAAACAGGATTAGAACAACTGTGACAAAAGAAAGCAAAGATAGAACCAGTACCAATGGGCACCTTGGTGCAATCATAAAACATCTGGAGCACCATCAGTATTGACAGAATCACCATCAATCAATTGCAAAAGGCAGCTTTACTTGGAACAGCTTACATCCCACGACAATATCTTTAACAATGCCATCAAACAACATCTGCCTAACTCAGGTCTTTGGGGAGTATTTGATAGGTGGTTAAAAATGCCCCAATCTAAACATCTGGCTAATTGTGTGATCAACCATAACATATCAATTATTATTATTATTAATTAAATATATATGTCCTCCAATTCCCAGTGACTCTGGATAGCTTACAATTATAAAAGTTTTGTTTTAAAAAAGAACAATACAAAAAAATATAAAACACAATACAATGGTAGAGGAGAAAAGAAAGGATGAAAGGGGCATCAAACTACCTTTCCAAAGATCTGCTATTTAACACCTTTCAAAATCCCAATAGGGTGGGAGCTGTTTGAATTGATCATTTCAGAGGGGAAGTATTGTTACAGAGGAAACACACTTACAGGATTCGGGTAGGTTGAATTATTTAATTGATGGAACTCAGAGTGCACCAATCCTGTCAAATCGAATCTGTCAGGCAGATACAATGGGAGACAAGAGCTCTCTCAAGTAAACAGGACATGGGTATTCTAACTAGTGACCAGCACCTTGAATTGCATCCAAAAACAAACTTGCAACCAGGGCAGCTCACAAAGCAGAGCTGTCACCTGCTTCTACCTTTACATTAGCGATCACCGACAGGGTCTTATTTTCTTTTGACCCCCAAAATATGGCCTTGGCCTTATTATCGGGGGGAAGCTTATTGTTTTGGGGGTGGAGGAGGCAGCGAGCGTGGTCACCTCATGGCTGCTGTGTTGTGCTGCTGCGACAATGCAACACAGCTGTTCGTCCCTGAGGCTGTGCCCATGTCCTCATGTCCCTGTGCCAGGCTCTTTGGGAGCCCGCTCGCAAAACAGCAGCCACCTGGCAAACCCCCTCTCCAGCCGGGCAGAGCGCCACTCACCGACCCAGTGGTATCCTGAAAGTGTCAAGCTGCATGAGCCCTGTCCCCCTGGACTTGGCCCCTTCGGGATACCACTAGGTCGGTGAGTGGCACTCTGCCTAGTCGAAACATTTGCAGTCGTTCAGTCTTGGTAGGATTCAGCTAGAGACAGTTCTTCTCCATCCAAACTCTAGCCACTGGGACCAGAACCTTCGCAGCCCCACTTTGCCAGTCCAGAGTATCATTAGCATACTGATGATACAGAACTCCAAATCAATGAATGACCTCACCCAACATGCTAAATGATGGGATGGCCCTTTGAAGAATGTGGTGGCCCTAGGACAGGGCTGTCAATCTCCCGGCCCACAGGCCAGATGCATCACATGCTGCCCATGCCCGGTTTAGCGAAGGGGGGGGGGAGTCCCAATTACATCACATGATGATGCTGTGATGACGTGAGTTTGACACCCCTGCTCTAGAAGATGTGTGAGTTTCACAAGAGGCATGAATTTACTCTTCATGGCTTTTCCACTATGTTTTATTTAATGTGATGCATATGCCAGCCAACAGTAAATAAATAAAGCATGGTTTACTAAATAAAGCATGATTAAAACAAATTCTTTGCAAACTCAAACACAAGCTGAATTTACATGTTATGCTAAGATGTAGTTTCTTTAACAATTATTTGCTGAATTAGTCACAGCGACCTGGGTTTACTTATCAACTTAAGACATAAACTATAGTTTATAAACTGCACGGTCTGAGTTTACACATTATAAGTTTACACATTACATAAAGAGAAAATACATTCTGTGGTTTAATACCTGGGACAAATAAATTCATCTGAGAGCTCTAGATTCAAGATGGCTTATGCCTAAAGCCTGAACCACACGGAAATTTAGCAGTGTGCTAAAATTGGGAAGAGGGAGAGTTTCACAGATGACCCATAAGTTGCTCTGATATGCCATCCCTCAATAGTACCCCTCCAAATGTTTTTCAACTTCCAGGTTGAAAAACATTTGGACCAGCATGCTATTCCGGAGAATACTGGGAAATGAAGTCCACAGATTTAGAAAATACCTTGTTTGGTCAACAGGGCTTTAAAGCAAGGGACTCCAACCTTGGCAACTTTAAAACTGGTTGTCTGGGGAATTCTGGGGATTGAAGTCCACGAGTCTTAAAATTGCCAAGGTTGGAGACCTCTGTTTTAAAGGATAAAGTAAGATATTACGAATTTTAATGTGGGTTGTTATCATTGGATTAATTTATCTTTCCATTCAAACAAGTACCAAAATACAAAAAAATATTAAATTAAAATTAATTAAAGCAAAAACCTGGCAAAAGAGAGAGGGAGGCTCAAAGGCAATTACAGGAAAATTCATTCTATAGCCTGCCAACAAGGCAAGAGAAAGCACTTTCCCAGATGCCAAACAGATGGGCTTCTAAAGTAAGGTCTTACAGCAATTTAAAGTTAATACATAACCATAAACTCTGCCTGGTAAGCAATTGGTAACGAGAAAAGATCTTTCATTGTGTGATTCCTTTAACTTGCAATAATTAACTTAACAACCTGGCTGATGTATTTTGCACCAACTGCAATTTCTGGATTCTTTCCAATGGGAGCTCCATATACACCATATTGCAACAGTCTCTATTTTGGCCGTTTTATTTGTGCTGTCACTCATTACACCTGTAAAAGTTCAATATTTACCCAAAGTCATTCCACCAACAAAGACCCGCCAGGAAAACCTACTCTTTATAAATAAGAACTGAGGTGAACTGGTGAACCTGGGGGGTTTTAGAGGGGGGGGGGAAATAAAACACAAAACAGATTTTGATGGAAATTGGGTTAGAGAAGAATCCAAGGCAGAAAAGAAAGAGATGATGAAGGGAAAGGAAGATCTGCTCGGGAAATAGGTCATGAGGAAAACAGTGGGTTGAGGAAGTTTGAAGATGTGAGAAGGCCTACCGGAAGCATGCTGAAACCATTTTGTGTTTGTGTGTGTGTATGAGAAAGAATCCGGTTAACTAGAAACTTCTTTGATCACACTGCACTGCAGTTGCAAGCAATCAAATAGAAGAACAATTGCCAGGAGCAAATTATTCCAGTAAAAAAAAAATCCTTTTGTTATCAAGGGACTCATTTTGCCTTTTAAAACTATAGAATATATGTACAGAGGTTTATTTTAAACTGAGGGCTGAAACTGTTGACTCAACATTTTTGCTGCCTTGCAATTTTCCCAGAACTCCATAATTCTAAGGCAAGGCTAAGAAAAAGGGCAAAGATGATTTATTTTAAAGACAAAGTTTTTAAATACAGATCTATGAGTGGAAAAACCAGACGGGAACAATCTTAGAGCAAGCCAAGAGTTGTGGTTATTTGGTTCTGTTTCTGTAGCGAATGAGCAGGATGCATAAATGTATGGCTGAAGGTCCTACACGGTCTAAAAAGACAAATACAGTAAAAGCTTAGAATAAAATATTTTCCAAAAATACTGTTCTGGTCCTTATGATGATAATGTTATGGTGGCTACCCTAAAGTTTTCTCCCTGAACTGTATGTGCACACTGTTTAATAAAATGTGATGATTATATCAAAAGAAGAGGCTAAATAGGGCAGAGCATTCTAACAGTTAGGGTATTAGCTTTGGACTGGAAAGCCCTGAGCTTAATTTCTTAATAAATGTGCTAGGTGGCCTTAGGCTATTCAACATTCAACTTAATCTTCTTGATGAGGTTGTTGCAATGATAAAGTGAAGGGGGGGGCAGGCAGGAGTAGCTATACACATTGCCACATATTATTTGGCTGAAGAATGGAGCTATTCCAAACAAAACAGCTGGATTTTCGAAACAGGAGAGTTCGGCAACCTCCTAGGACTCTATTATATTATATGATGCAATAAATTTTCAGAGTGAAGGGGGCAAACTAAGAAAAACACGTTTGGCTAATGTAAGAGATACATGTCACAACTTCACTGCACGTAGAATTAGGTTTTGCTCTACTTTTTTGCAGGCCTAACCTTCCTGAGTCCTCTTGTCTTGGACGCCAGCCTTCTGCATTGCCGCTGGGACGAAGGGCTGACATCCTTGAATAATGTATAGAGCCAAACTAGAACGCCTGTTCGCAGATAACACAGAGCTTTCTGCACCAAGCCTTCAAAAAGTTAGGAGAACACCTGCTGCGCAGGCTTTGATGGGTTAGTCCACCTCAGCTGTCTGGCAGTTTTACACACTTGATAGAAAAGACTGGGCAGGTAATCAGTGCCAGCTGTGCAGCTTGCAACTGCCTTACTCACTCCCCTGAACACTGTGTTACACATGCTCGGGAATGTACAGTAATGAGTTATTATGTTTACAGCTGCACTTTGCAATAACATTGTTAAAGAGCATACGATCACCCTGAGGGCATATTCTACATCTGCCCAGACAGATTTTTTTGGAACATCAAAAAACAGGTGAAGGAGACAAAATCCCATTAAAATCTCTAAGGCTTTGGATGGCTTAGTTTCCCAGCACAAAAGCAGAAAATCTATGACTGAAGATTCCTGTTAATCATTCTCAATCATAAGAACAATGGTGGAGGGTTCAATTGGTTTCAAAGACTGCAAGATAGCTCTGGTTCAAATACTTGCAAGGCCCCAGGAAGAAGGAGGACTAGCAGTAGTGAAGGACAGGTTACTTATACCGCATATAGTAGGATTCTATGAACCAGGATCCAGAAGGATCCTTCAAGGTCCAGAAGAATTCTGTTCCCTAACAATGTCCCATCATACCTCTTGCAGGTCACTCCTCCAGTCAACACTCTTATGGTCTAGGATGGGGTGTCAAACCTGATTTCATTGAGGGCCTCACCAGGGTTGTGTTTGACCTCGGAGTGGGGGGCATAGCCAGCTCGACATCCTGCAGCCCTCTGCCAACAAAAACGAAGCCCACGAGGGCTGCAAGCTGCTCTCCCGGGCTCTGTTTTCGGCTCCAATGGTCTCTTGCAGCCCTCTGCCAACGAAAATGGAGGCTGTAAAGTTCATTTTCGCTTGCAGAGGCAACGCAGGCCTGTCCTTTGCTGTTTCCAGGGCGGCCCTGCAGGCCAGCTCTAAGCGCTCTGCAGGCCGGAGTTTGGCAATCCAAGTCTAGGATATAGAATTAAACCCATTGCAATTAACACTGGGTAGTAAAAGGCTAAATTGCCCCCACTATATTTTATCTCTGGTAAATTTTCTTGCAGTATTAGTATCCCACCCATATGCATAATAAGAGAATGCTTATGCTTTAAAAGCAAACGTACAAACCCAAAACAGTCTGTCTAGATCAAATTAATTGTTCCCATTGGATCATATTCATGAGTTCTATGACTATAACAACTAAAAATTGCTGGCATTCCTGATCAGAAGCTGGTGTTAAATTTAATGCTGCCCCGTGTCAAGAACCTATTTATTTAGCAGAGATTATAGCTGTGAATTGTCTTCTTATGCCACGTGAAAAAAAAAAAAAAAAAGCAGCCAAACAGTTACATTAACGAAGTCCTCCAAAATCTCCTAAAAGCCAAAGGCCTTTCATGGATAGACTGAAGCTGTTCCATGGTAGATAAACCAGCTACCATACTTGGAACTATTAATTCCTTGATAGCAGAGTTTGTTAATGCTGGATAATTTTTAAATGAACATATACTCACAGATATAGTATGTGTCAAAGGAGTCTCCCTCCCCCCCCAACAATAATATTACAGAGTGGTGGTAATGAAAGAATGGTCAGACTCCTATACACATTTGGAGCTATTTCCAATCTGTCACATTGTGCTAACTGATATAAAGTTTGTGTTGGTGGAAGTACCCAGATCCAATGTGCTATTACAATGTCGGCATGATTACAACAATTCTAGAGCTTGGAGATACAAACCAGTTATTCTGCATATTGCATCTGGTCTGTGTTCCACTTGGAAAAAAAACAAAGCAGCTGAACAAAAGACTTGTACACATGACAGCTTTGTTTAGCTGCTAGCTATAGTACAGAGCCCTTGTTCTCTAAACTGCTGATAGCTGAGCCATCCTTTTTTCTGAATAGTTTTCTGAACTATTATTCTACATAACAATGATACATTTGAAGTAGGTAACTCATAATTAATAGAACCTGTGCCTTGGATTTCTACATGAGTCATTGATTTGGATCTGTCGGCAAACTGGAAGGACAGGAGTGGAGAAGAACTCATTTAGAGACAGGAAGAACAATGGACGCCTTATCTAAGAAATGGCTTTCCTTTGTTGCATTTCTGCAGAGAGATGCAGCTTCCTTGCTGCAAACAGTTGAGCATCTCTATGGCCGGTCCAGCCAATTTTGTTGGCCTTTGGTATGTTACTAAAAGAAGTATAAAAATAACATTAATCTAGTATATTTTTACTACAAAGTTGCTTAGATTGTACTGTGATCAGCATTTTAGAAAGAAACTCTGATTCCATCTTGCTTTAGGTCAGAGTTGTTACAGTCCTTTCTTAAGAGCACATGGCCCAAAATTGTATAAGGAAGATTTTAAATATGGCCCCTTATATCAGTCACGAAGAGGTTAGAAATATAATATTATAAAAATAATAATAATGGCTTGCTAAGTAATTCTGGGAGTTGAAGTCCACAGGTCTTAAAATTGCCAAGGTTGGACACCTTTGCTCTAGATTTTTGGAGTTAATTTTAAGCCATTGACAGAAGGACGGAATGGAGAGCATACTGAAAATCATATACCATCATCACAAGCCTGTCTGGGATATACTTTACACGGGAAATAACAAAGGAAGACAGACTTTGGCCAGGCAGTGGGGGCTGTGTAATTTGCATGGCATTTAGGACACGCAAGATTGATGCTGAGCAAATACTGAAGAACTATTCACCAGCGCTGGCAACAAAAATACAAAAAACCCTTATTTTTAATTTATAATGGCAACTTACATTTACAGAACATACAGCAATTTTCCCCTTAATGTATCTTTTGGATTGCAATGTCAAATCCATGTCTATGGATATCTTACATTAGAAAAACAAAAGAAAACATCTATCATTTTCTAAGGCAGAAATGACTATGGAAAATTAGCACATCAGGCTGTCAACTTGGAATCAGAATTCTTCACTTCCCAGATGCAGATATGTTTTATATGGAAGGATTCACATATTAAGTTCTATTAAATGCTGTAATGAATTTTCTATAAAAATTAAGACTCACAAATCTTTACCCGGATTTTTAAAAAATAGTTCCATTCTACTATAATGCAAGAACAAGATACAGCAACCTCAGAAGGAGACAAGGATATCCACTGATCCAAAATCCCTGTGTCTCACTACCCTAGATAACACAGATCAGAATTATTGCTTTTGATTGGAGGGAAGTTTTTATTCAGACCAAGTTAAATGTAGAGTGGCAGCCACATATAACACTTGTGTATAATTTGAATTAGAAAGAACAAGCAGGAGTCCCTTTGTCAACCCACAGCTGAAGTGGGGGATCCTACACACCTCATAAATGTGAATTGGGGCCAGTTGCAGAGCTCATCTCCGTTCTGTGACTTACAAAATAATTTTTCCCTGGTTCAGATTATAATCTAAGAATACACGTTTTTCTTTCTGCTTCCAATTCACATGCTCCGTCATTCATTCATCCTTTCTTTTCCAATTTGGCTATGGTATAACTATAACTCATATGGTTCTTTGTTGCTACTTGGCTCACTTCCATGGCAATAACTTGGGCAGTATGAGAGGATGGGAAAGAAATACCTTGCTATGATGAAACACACAAATTGTGCATGGATTTGTAGGGTGCAATGAGATAGAGCGCTCCGAATCACTATCCCCCAATGGAAATAACAACTTCCTTTTCAATTCTTTACATAAAATAGTTCCATAATTTGAACTGGGTCACCACTCATTAATTAATTGATTAATTAATTGATTAATTAATTAATTAATATATAAGAAGTAATCAATTAATTAATATATATATATAATTAATTGTATGTCTTTGGTTGTTCGGGTTTTCTCCCGCGTAGAATTGGAAGTATCTTCATGAAGATACTTCCAATTCTACGCGGGAGAAAACCCGAACAACCAAAGACATACATACAAACACCCGCGAAAACCTCAGAAAACAAATATAATTAATTAATTATATATTAATTAATTAATTAATTAATTAATCAATATATATATAAGAAGTCAGGAGAAGGCAACATGATATTCTCTAGATATTTTAGGCCGGAACTGACATTTCCCCTAGCCAGTAGTATACCCTTAAGAAAATTATAATACAATGTATTTGGAAAAGCATCGGGTTGCCTCCTTCTGTAGCAGGGAATAGATCCGCACCCAAGGGAAGGACACACATCATGTCATCATTTTGCTTCTGGCTGCTGTTTGTTTTCTTTAAGTTGCCAGAAGATGTGAAAGTGTTGCAAGCTACAAATCAATTGTTACTGTGCTGTGAACTATTTAAAAACCAAAACCGCCAGCAGCAATAGCCTCTTTGGGGTTGAAAAGAAACAATTTCTTCCATGATGTCAAGGGAAACCCAGCTCTAAGCAGGGGGAGCTTTGAAAGCAGCTTATGGAGGCTTCCAAGAGAAGTATCTCAAGCACTTTGGATCTTCCCACTCTTTCTCAACCATCTCCCACCATGGCTTGATTCATAAGCCCACTAAAGGTAAAGGGATTTTCTTTTTTTGGGGCTTACTGTAGGGTGCAAGACCTGCCATTGCCTTAGAAAGTTATGCAGATCAGATCTATTCTTGCTTCTTCAACAAATGATGGTTAAACAAATTACATTTACTGATTGCTTCCAGAAACTGGACTATTGGCAGTTTGGGTGTATTTGTTTTATGATTCTTCTGTGAATTTCTACGTGTCGCTAAAATGAAACATATTTAAAACAGGTTACGAGATAACATGAGTAGAAGTTAAACCATAAAATAGCTCTGAACAACTGGTGGTGACCATTACTGGCGAACCACAGGGAGAAGACAGACAAACTAAGAATATTATTAGCTTGTCTGAATCTGGTTGATGTTTCAAAATGCCTCTAACATAACTGCAATCTGACAGCTGACATCACCTATCCTATTAATTGGCATTAATTGGTAAGACCACACTTGGAATATTGTATCCAGTTTTGCTCAACCATGATATAAAAAGATTTGGAGACTCTAGAAAGAATGCAGAGAAGAGCAACAAAGATGATTAGGGAACTAGAGGCTAAAACTTACAAAGAACAGGTTGCAGGAACTGGCTATATCTAGTTTTTGAAAAGAAGGACTAGGGTTGACATGATAACAATGTTCCAATATCTAATCAGCTGCCACACAGAAGAGGGAGTCAATCTATTCTCCAAAGCACCTGAAGGCAAGACAAGGAGCAATGGATGGAAACTAATCAACTAACCCAGAACTAAGGAGAAATTTCCTGTCAGGACAATTAATCAGTGGAACAACTTGCCTCCAGATGTTGTGGATATTCCAACACGGGTTGGAGGTTTTTAAGAAGAGACTGGACAGCCATTTCTCTAAAATGGTATAGGGGCTTCTGCCTAAGCAGGGGATTGGAATAAAAGACCTCCAAGGTCCCTTCCTACTCTGTTATTCTGTGAAGCTATAATGTAGTATGCTTATTTGTGGGTCAGTTTGTTGCAGGACTGCAGGAAACTCACTTATTCGTCTTTTTTTAAAAAATACAAATTTGATTGATTGCAGAATGCTGCTACCCTGAGATTGAATTTTCTTCTAGATGTTTAACACCTGGATTAGCTTTCGGACTAAAGATTTGGTTTCCTCAGGATGAAGATCCACCTTTTTCCTAATATAGTGAAGGGGATTGAAGACATATTTACTGCATTCTGTTTTCAGATTACCTTGATAACATTTGGAATGTGCATCTGTCTATCCCCCACCTGGCCCCAATCATTCTTTGTGTTTATAGTTTAATTCCTTTCCTTTTTTTTCTTTCTTTCTTTCTTTCCCCTTCCGGGCTAGGAAGAGGATTCACACTGCCAAGAGAGCTACTTATAGAGCTAATACTGTTGGAACTTTTAAGGCAAGACATCTGCTTCATGAGGGGAGGGGGTGAAGTATATGATCATGGAATAAGCAAAGTACAATCTTTTCTGGCTGAAAGGAAAACTGGAAAAAGATCTAAGAAACAATGAGTCAGTCCTGGCTTGGCAGGAAAAGGACCAATGTTACATTTAACTGCATCTAACTGCATCTCTGTCAGCCACAGTTTCTATACCAGAATGGAACACCCCAATTTTCATCTGATTTCAGTCTTCTATGATACTCATGAATACACCTGGAGAAGGTGGAACTATTTTTAATCAATTCATCTATCCTATATGCTGAAGAAGTGGGCAGAAAGGTCCAGTTCCTACTCCATGCTAAGGTCTGGCTTTCAATGCCCTCAGAGGTCCCCAAACCTGGCACCTTTAATTCTTGTGGACGTCAACTCCACTGGCTGGGGAATTCTGGGAGTTGACGTCCACCAGTCTTAAAGTAGCCAAGTTTGGAGACCTCTGCAGTAAAGCATTGAAAAATCGATCTCAGGGGTGTCAAACTTACGTAGTCACATTGTTATAACATGACATATTGTGACTTTTTCCCCTTTGCTAAACTGGAGGGTGGTGGTGGTGGCCAGTGCACGATGCATCTAACGGGGGGCTGTGAGTTTCACACCTCTGCTCTATCTGGAAGGGAAAGGTGACATTTCATGCAGAGAACATATAATAATTTAAGCACAAAAATCTGTTTTTCCTACATTCTGTATATGATTTGAAGCTGAGGTTGAACTATAAGCCACACTGTCATTTCAGGGTCTAACAGCATGTCCACTTCTCAAAAATAAATATGGCAGCACACCAGAGAAACACAGCCTTGAAAGAAAGTTCAACCTTTTGTATGCTGAATGATAGATTTGGGGTACTGTCAAAGGAAAAGGAGTGCCTATGCAAACACAGATATTGCACATTCTTTTTTGTCAGACCTCATATGAGGTTAACATATCAAATACCTACAGAATCAAGATTTCAGAAATAAACAACCAGAGACAAATGGAAAAATATATGAGAAGAAACTTCTCAAGTCTCTAAACCTACTACTAGCTAGCTAAAGTAACCTGAAGCTGGACAAAAAAAATCAATGTTCCAAAAAGGCAGTTTATATGAAGAAAAGTGAGAACTAAGAGTTCAATCTCACAGCATCTCCTTCCTGGAAGATAAATTGTTCAGACTGCAGAGAACTCCCTGAAAGCTTTTTTAGACCAGCTGTAACTAGAGTAATTCTTTGGCAACCTGCTATGGCTGATATTGTAGCCCACTTGGCACTCTGCAGTACAGGACTCCTGAGAGAGAAAATTGGAATGCTTTCCCCAGTGAAACAAATGATGTTCAGTTATGGAAAACATGATACCTGGTCCTTTGGAGATTCCTGCCTTGAAATGCAAGCTGGGCCTCAGTTTGTTTCTTAGTTATGGAATGCTATTAATTGGTTTGCATACTCATCTAATCTTGTAGTAGATGTGCTTTAAGATGTAAAATAAATTAAAATAATTTCTGAACCTTTAATTCATTCAAGGATGGTTATTATATCTGTTGTTTGGTCTTTATTATACTTAATTTTAATCCCGGTAAACAAAATCAGTCCCATTTGTTCACGGATGAATTTCCAAACCGTTTGCATTTTCAGCTATCAAAGCGAAGTCATCAGCATAATGCAGATTATTGATGTTTCTTTGCTCCAGTTTTAAAGTCACACTCATCTTCCTCCAATCCAGCCTCTGCCAATATACTGTATATTCAGAATATTGATTGATTATGTGCCATTAAATCAATATTGACTTTGAACGTTATAGCGTATAAAGTTATATTCAGTATATAGGATGAATAAATAAGGAGAGACTCTATAGATTTGTCTTACTTTTTTGTCAATCTGGAGCCAGTTTGTTTTGTCATGTTCCATTTGGCCTACAGCTTCCTGTACAAATTTTCCTTCTGTTGCTTGCCATATTTCTGCATAGTTCATCAATTCCAGAAACATTTTGACTTAGCAATAAACAAGAGTACTAATCTAATTTCATCTTCTAATAATAGAGATTGTTCTAAGGTAGGGGCGTCAAACTCATTTCATTGAGAGCTGCATCAGGGTTGTGTTTGACCTCGGAGGGGCCAGGGTGGGTGTGGCTATCTCGACACAGCTCTATTTTTGCTGGCAGACGCACCATGGGCCGGTCCTTTGCTGCTTCCAGGGCAGCCCCGTGGGCTAGATTTAAGCACCCCACAGGCCAGATCTGGCTCGCGGGCCTTGAGTTTGACACCCCTGTTCTAAGGTATCTTGGATGTTAGCATGTCTCCTATACAGAATTTTCGGATATTCCTTCCGTTTTTGCTTAGTTCTTATTTGAATCAGTTATTCCCTGACCATTGGCATCCTTTAACACAATTTGCGGTGGGAACCTCCTTCTGAGTTTGGAGATTGTATTTATTTCCTTGTTCCTCTATGTCCATTTTCAATGTCTTTAAAGATGTTGTTGCAGTGGTGGGTTCCTGGAGGTAAGGCCTGGTATGGGCATTCCCTTGGTAGCTGGGAGCAGCGGCTACCATACCGGAATGGTGGGCCATTTGGCCCAACCGTCTGCCCGCGTTCCTTACTGCTTTTTGAGGGAATCAGGCCAATTGCACGCACGCACGCACCTGCGCAACCTCCAGTGAGCCATGAGTGTCACTGGGTGGTGGCATGTGCATGTGTGCACAGCTCGCATGCCCATCGAGGATACCCAGCCCCGTCGCAGCATACCGGTTGCGATGGGATCCGGAACCCACTATTGTGTTGTTGTAATATGCTTCTTGTCTCTCTAAAATTCTTCGTTGAATAAAGAATGAAGACTAAGTTCTTTGTCTTTTTGGTTTTGGCTTTCCTTCTCTTCTTGATAATTTTCACCATTTCTTCAGCCATCCAATTTGCTTTCTTCTGTTTCTTGGTTTTGGGCAATTTCTTTTCACACTTAACCCTCACACCTTTATCCAAAGTTTCTCTAGTTCAGTATCAATAAGGTTCAGGACTTCAAAGTGATATCCTTGAAAATGGTGGGTATAGATCATATTGTGGAATATAGTCAGCTTTCTTTTTCTCTTCTACCCTGTTTTCCCCAAAATAAGACTTCCCCAAATAATAAGCCCAATCGGGCTTTTGAGCGCATGCGCTAAAATAAGTCCTCCCCCAAAATAAGCCCTCCCCTAAAATATTTAAGCACATGCACAGCCAGTCCCTGCATTTTCCTAGGGGCAAGGGAATGGGGGAATATACCCACTGCGTCCCACATGCACCTGCCATCCACGTAAAAATGGCCTTGTGGAGGCCGCTACTGCAAACCCTAGCTACCACGCCCCTTCTCTTGGTGGCGGCCGCAAAAAGATCAGCAGGCCCAGTGACGCTAGGGCTGGCAAGAGTGTGCCAGAAACAGAGACAGAACTTCTGGCCCTCTCTGGATCAGCTGATCCGTGGGCTGTGGGCCGAGATTAAGGGGCCTCCTGCATATCAAAAATAATAAGACCTCCCTGAAAATAAGGCCAAGTTCTTATTTCGGGGGTCAAAAGAAAATAAGATCCTTATTTTCGGGGAAACACAGTAGGTTAACTTGGAACAGGGCAGTTTTGTAATCTGTTCCATCATAGCCGCTGATCAGTTTTTTGCTGTTGTAACTGAGCTCTTCCCCCTTCTTGTATCAATAATATAATAAATTTGATTCATATGCCCTCCGTATGATGAAACCCATGTATATATGTGTTGTTTTGCTTTTTTGAACAGTATATTAGCAATGAAGAAATCAATGGATCGCCACAAATTGATGAGCTGTCTTCCTCCTTAGTTTATTTTTCCTAAGTCATGTTTTCTACCCTACTCTTTCCAACTATTGCATTCTAGTCTCCAAACTCGAGCACCATCTTGCTTGCATGTTTTGTTGATCTCCAATTGAACTTCACCAAAAAATTCCAAAAACTCTTATTCTGCATCAATGGTTGGAGCATGAACTTGAACAATTGTCATATTAATCTGCAAAATCCAGTTGATACTATTTGGTCATTAAGTATATTGTATCCAATGCTGTCTTTGCCATATTCTTCCTGATTATAATTCCATAATTCCCTTTTTGTTTTTTTGTGTCCTGAGTAGTAAACAGTATGTTCTTCTAAATGAAATTGTCCAATTCTAGCCTATTTCAATTTGCTGGTGACATTTGTTTCATCTTTCACTGTGTCAAACGTTTGCACATTTTCATGCTTCTTATGTTTCATGTTTTCATTCTAAATCTGTCTTTGCAGTTTTGGATCCCCCCCTGCACCCTGCATGGCAACATCAGCAAATAGACATCCAGAAGGCTTTAATCTAGTTAGGTTATATACACTGTTAATACTATGAAAGACCCTCAGCTCTTTCTCAGTAGTATATTGAGACCATCTGATTCGAGAAAGCTCATCCAACACCCTATTGCCAATTATTTCATCATATCTATCTTGCTTATGAATATTTCTTTTTTGGAAAAAACAGGAATGGTATACCAATGCCTTCTCCCACATAGTATGAAATTATGTCTTTGCTATTGATACTAACATGATTGTATATTTCAAGCATTTTCCTGTATCGCTGCTCCACAAGTGCCTGCTTGCTTTAGCTGGGTAGCTGGGATGAACTTCATGCCTCGGTTGACCCTGCTAAGAATCCAGCTTGAAATACAGTCCCAATGCTTTTTGCTCATCCCTCCCAGGAAGCCCCTTCCCCATCATAATGAGACAGCAGAGCAGGATTTAGGGATGGACCACAGCATTATAGCAGGGGTGAGTTGCTGCCGATTTTACTACAGGTTCACAACCCATGCACGCACCAGATGCCCACTGCACGCACGTGCGCTGTTCAAACTAAATTGTTCTTCACGTATGCACAGAACAATTTACAGTGAACTGCACACACGCAGTCACTAGAAAACAACATGGCGGTGGCCCAGCGGCGGTGAGGGGACTGGTTCGAGGGCATGGCAGGCCTGGGTCACTGCCGGTTCCGCGACCCAAGCCTGAATTCCACTACCGGTTTGTGTCGAACGGTGCCCAACGGATAGCAACCCACCTCTGCATCATAGATGAAACACAGCATTAGGACACATTTTAAAAAATCACGATAGCCATTGAGAGCAAGAAAAGTTAGTTTCACTTCTCATTATTTGTTGCTGAAGAGCTTTGATTTATAATATATTAACACTAGTAATTATTGGCCTGGAAACATTCCTGAAAAATGAGCATTCTCAGGCCAGCGCCTGATGAGGTCATACCTCCACACTGATTTTTCCTATCAATGTTCTCTCTTTTTTGATAGGAAGAAACATAAAACCACGATTCTCCTACAAAGCCAGTACTGAGCAAGCTGGCATATCCTGTGCGTCTTCTTTTAGGGCCAGATTATCCATGGTGAAGTTTCAATAATTCATCTCTAAGACTGAAGGGAAAATAGGCAACACTGACAGAACCCTGCAAAGATTTTGTGAACTTTCATGACAGCTCTACCATTACAGTGATCTAATTGTTGTCATATGGTGCCTGCCCTTTGTGAACAGAAGCAGATGAACAGATTGCTGTTGGCATAAGGTAAAGACATCCTCAAACTGAGTTTGATTCCCAGGAATTGCACTGATACATTTTTCTGGGCAGATTTATGGAATTGCTTAGCCATTGCCTTTTTCTAGGGGGGTGTTTTTGTTTTTCATTTTCTTGTCAATATTGATATCAACCCTTAAGGACCGATATATTCTCATGAGACAAAATGGGACTATGCATCAGTTATACATAGAAGCACACAGCAGGGTTCTTTCAGTACCTCACCTCAGTGGTGGGTTGCCAATTTTGTTACTACCAGTTGGGGCGGTAGTATGCATGCACAGAAGCATCCAGGTGGGTGGGCAGAGCCTCCCGCCCCCGCTACTACCAGTTCAGCTGAACTGGCATCAACCCACCTCTGCCTCACCTGCCTCAGGTAGATCCAAGCAGAAATTTCAGACATCATGGCATATGGCAAATTCCCAAAAGAAAGAAGTGGAACTTATGTTCTTAAATTTATTTAAACGCATTAAAAAACCTGTCATATTAGAGCGTGTACTATTCATAGAAATAAAAAAAACTACAGACTCTTCCAAATATGAACCCATCTTTATTGGAAATGTGATTGTTCTCCGTTATTCTACAATGTCCTTGTGTTGACGTTAGATTCTAGAGAGTTACCTTTGTCAGCTGCTGGTTTAACATAGCAACTTACAACTAGAGCTACGCTGCAAATTAACCTGAGTCACCAATTTCTCCAAAAAGCTTTCTCCTACTGTAGTCTGTGCCTGTGCAGCAATATCATATTGTGAAAGCTCGGTTTAATAGACTATCTGGAGAAGTGGAGGAGGGAATGATGTTCATTAAATCCAAATGTACGTAATTGAAATATCTGATTACCTAAACTGAGACATATGATGTCATTTGTCCAGAGAGACTACAAAAACATATCCATTTATTTTAGGAGTGAAGTCCAAATGCAGATGTATTCCACTGCATCCAAAGTCCATTCAAAGAAGGTCTGTTAAAATGAGATTTATTGTCTGTGTCACGAGTTGGTATATTTGGCACAGCTACTACAGAGCAATATATATATACGTATAGTGGCCAGGAAGAAGTTGCCAGCAGCAGTTCAGAATCTTGAATGAGAGCTCTCGAGGCATGAAAAGCCAAGACATAATCTAATGACCTTCTAAAGCAGGATACGGCAATTGATCAGTCAAGGAAGAAAATACTGAAATTATTTGACACTATGAATCTGTAGCCGTTATCTTGGTTCTATAAATAATGGATGGGTGATTTGTTTTATTGGCCATGGATGGTTTTAATCATGGGAAATTTTGGCTTTATACATAATGCAGTCACAAAGAATGGTTTACAAATTACAATGGCTTTGTTCACATAATACAAAAAAGTGCCAGCAATGTTTTGTAGGTGCTATATTCCTCCTCTCTCTCTCTCTCTCTCTCTCTCTCTCTCTCTCTCTCTCTCTGTGTGTGTGTCTGTGTCTGTGTCTGTGTGTCTGTCTGTACATATTCAAGACCTCTGGAAACTGCAGGGGATATGAATAGACCGAATTATACTGCCAGAAAGGCAGCAGAGGTGGTATTCAGCCAATTCTGAAACATTCTGGAGAACCGGTAGCAGAATTTTTGAGTAGTTCGGAGAACCGGAAATAGGCTGGCCCTGCCCTCCCCCACCCCAGCCTCTCAGCTGATCTTCTTTTGTTGCCCCGAACAGAACAGAGCTGGAAAGCAGGTTAGTGGGGTGGGGAGGGAATGGGGATTTTGCAGTATCCTTCCCCTGCCATGGCCACAAAGCCACACCCACAAAGCCACACCACGCCCACAAAGCCACGCCCACAGAACCGGTAGTAAAAAAAATTGAATCCCACCACTGAAAGGTAGGGCTACGATTTTCAGACTGATGCATGCCCACTCAACTCCTTTGCTTCCTGGATTCCTCCACTATTTCGAATTTGGCCACTGAATATGAGGAGCAGAATCCTGGGAAGCTCTGGGAAATGCAGAGCCTGAATGCATCTTTCACGCTTCAAGGTGCCCATTAAGCTGCACTACTTGAAGTCCAGTATATTCTGCCTGTGCCTGGCCCTCTTTATTTTCAGTTAAGCCACTAATGTAAGTGTTCATAAACTGTGATGTTTGGATTCAGTGTTTTGACAATTGCTTTGGATGCTTTGCAGGCTTCAGTAGAAAGGACAAGATATCTCACAAATATTACCATTTGAGGTCCTGCAAATGTTTTGTACAAAACATTCCTGCCAAGTTAGTGAGCTCCACTACCAGTTTCCCTGAAAGAGAGAGAGAAACCTTTCTCCATGTTGATTTTTTTTATTAACAACACAGATCACCTAGCAGCCAATTTAAAAGAAACCAATTCAGTGTCAATTATTTTTTTTAAGTCAATTGGATTCTTTAATTTTCAAGACAAGAACTAAATGACCTGTAATAAGAAAATATAGGGTCGACCAAATCAACCTGACCTTGAATTCTTTCTATCAATTTACAGCTTCTATTAAAATGCGATCTACATTATGAATTACAAGAATATTATTTTCCTATGTGGTATAGACATATTAAATTGGATGTTAAGTAACAGGACTTTAATTGACATAAAGCTAGAAGTTTCTAGACTTTGTTTTTGAAACATTTACAAGGACCTGGAAAATAATCAAACACACAGGTCTATTGTTAATCCACTTTTTTTTTCAAAATAAAGACAGTTATTTAAGTCAGTTTATTCCAAGGCTTAAAGGTACATAATTGTTCTGCCAGCAATGGACAAATAACTGTTGACAAACTGATGTATTCTTTAAAAAATAACAATTTAGTGTTAATAAAGTCAGTGTAAAAAGACTTCTAATTTTTTCATATAATCCAAAATGATTTATCCAATATGGAATGCATATGCAGTACTTCTGGGTCAAGGATACGCTAATTAATCTCAAACGTTTTCCAATCATTGTTCTCAAAGTTGCCATTTCCTGTAAGTGGGCATATGTAATTTCAATGTATATAATCTAGATTTCAGAAATATAGAAAAGTAGCAATGACTTTTGCTGTAGCATTACGCTTCTGAATGCATACAGGGGTTCTACCGGCAAAATCCAATTGACTACAGGAAATTTTTTTGAGAAACTATACATGGGATCAGCAAGTATTGTGGATCCAATTGGCAAAAGAAAGCTCAGGATTGTATTGGCTGGAAACATGCAGAAGAGGCCTCCATCCTGCAATGGATAGACAATAGCTAAAATGAGGAGGAGGAGGAGGAGGAGGAGGAGGAGGAGGAGGAGGAGGAGGAGGAGACTGTGCTGTTCGACATCCAACATGATATATAAATTATCTGGGAGTAAGCACCTTTGAGCACACATGTAAAAATACAATGTATTGCATTATATCCAAGAATTAAGGCCCCTTAACAAAATGAGACACAAATTGCTTATGCTCTGGGTTTTTCTATATTATCTGTTTGTCTGCTTTGGTGGTGTGTCATAGATGAGGAAAGAAAGCCTGGGGCTGAGTTAAATTAGTAGAAAGACCCTAGCTTATGAGAATATCTCCCTAAACTTTCCCAAGACCGACATTGTTAATGTCTTTGGTTTTCTGCCTCAGGGCCAATCATAACCAACGCTGCTACCCAGAGAAAGAAAGGCACAGTATAATGCTAGAGAACAATGTTAATCATAGGAAATGTAATGGTAGGGAACAAGTTAGCATGTAAGACAGGGTTGTTAGCTTTGGCAGCAATGTCTGACTGTGCCCACATGCAAGTTGGCAGCTGTTTCAGAAAGCATCCCTTCTGAGTCTGTCTCTTTTGAACATGTATTTTCTTTCCGATCTCAAGTTAAATCATGTTCGGAATACAACCGTGGCCTGAATCCAACTGTCTAATTATGCAGGCGCTAACTAGTTAATCTTAAACCACAAAATCAGCTAGATAAAAGTAGGGTGGGTTTTTTTGAGGGATGTGAGGGAGAAGAATGAGACTGCAGAGGATGATGAGGGAAAGCAAGAGACTTTAGCTTCTTTCAGCAAGTGGGAAACTGTGAAGTTCTGATTTCCAAGAATAAAGGAGGGAGAGATCAGAAAATGGTGCTGCTCAAAGGCCCACGTCTTCATCCTTGAAAATCTGCCAACTTGAGACTGATTTTTTTTAAAGAAAAGGAAAAAAAGAGAAGCTTTTGGGGGGAACAGCTGCCAAGAAGACAGACTATTATTTTATTCATATGAAAGGAGGAGAATGTGGATTCACTTTCAAGCAAAGATTGCCACGTAACACATGAATAGGAAACATTGCTTGAAAACAATACACCATAGTGAGGGGGCAGTCTATAAATTCAACCCAGATTTTAAGAAGAGTGGGGAGGGTGGGAGGGAGGGAGAGAGAAAGAGAGATGTAATGTTCATCACAAATTATTCAGATCTTCAGATATCAAATCATTCAGAGAGAAGGCAAAGCAAGAAGCTTCTGATGATGGACCTAGCAAAGTCAAACAATGTCCCAAGGGAGTTGGAAGGGCTAGGAACACACTGTGGTTTGAAATGGAAAAGAAAATAGGGAGAAAGAAATGAAGGGAGTTTAAAAGAAGCTGCCAATTGGGTTCCCAATATCTCAGTGCTGAACATCTGTACTACATGTTGTAGGTAAGATTGGATTCCCCTCTATTAATGTACTTTAGATTCAAAATATAAACAGAGAAAAGTCAAAAGTGCCTTTCAACTCTTGCCTGATGTTTAAACTTCAAAGTTTTGACATAATGTGACTGGCATAATTAAAAAAATATGCTGACTGGGGATCAGGTGGTCTTCTCTCTTGCCCTCTTCATTTTTATCAGGAGGAAGAGAAGTTTTCATGTTCAATATTTTAGATATATATTCACTTAAAGATACTGTTGCTCATCTTACAATTAGAATTTCTCCAAATAATTAAAAACTTTGAACAGTACAACTTGGATATCTTTAATCAGTTTTACTTTTCATGTTATCCCCTATTTTAACTACAGCCATTTTTTTTTACGAAGGATTAAGTTTAAGCCTTTTAAAACAAATAAAAATGAGAACAAAACCTCATAATTTAAACAACGAAAGCTCGATCATATTCAAGTCCCATGGGGAGATTAAGGACTTGCTGAAACAAACATGTTTTGGGTCCAATCCAAAAAACATTGAACTTTGCTGGGAAGGGAGTTCCAGAGAATAGGAGGAACCACAAGGAATGTGCAAACCCTCTCTCATAATTTCTGCAAATTCCTGCATGTAGAATTGCGTTTGGGACAGTAATCCACAGAACAATTTTAGCAACGCAGCTCCAAAGCTTGGTTATAAACTCTCATATATGCTGCTTATCCTCTTATTGCCTAACATATGTCCCATTCAGGAGCAAGGATTCTACTCTTAAATAATGCCATTAAGATCTTAATTACCGTGCATCATACTGAAGATCATTATCCACACATACACAAAACAATCTTGCATTCAAATGGTGATTGTTTGTTTTAAATCTGATAGAAAGGTGTTTTAGCCCACTGTCTGGAACATTTATCTGCAATAATAAATATATCATTTTCACGGAGGAAGATTACTGCTTATTCAGAGCATTCACCATGAACGCACTCTTATTCAACCACATTTTTTACATCACAGGACTTGGCACTTGGACCTGAGCATCCACTAATGATCATATTGGTCAAGAAGAGATGAGCAGGGAGAAGAGACTCCCAGTTTAAAAAAGAATGAAGCAAACAGTAATTAATAGCTAGGGTAGAAACATGTCTGGAGTGACTACCAATAATTTTCAATACATTTTGGCATTGAGCTTAAGTACCACTACTAGAGAAAATAGTAACATTCCCATTTTGTCCATAGATAAGTAAAAACAGATTCCAATACATTGAAAGGAACCGTCTTTTAGGGAATTGTGCAGAGAAATGCTATGGATCATTGTACTTATATAATAATGCAAATAAAACTTGAGTCATAAAAGTTCGTATATTTAGGAGGGAGATCTTAGATTTTCAACACACAAGATTTCTTGAAAAGAGGCAAGCAAAGTTCTTATAAACAGAAATGATTTTGCTCCTGCCCACTAAGCAAACACTGGTCAAATATTTACAGAATTAATGCTGTCAATCAAGAAAGTAAGGCATCTGCTTTTCAACAGTCATCCACTACAAAGTAAGATCATTAAATGATATGTTATTGTAATTATACTAAGCTGAATCATCAATTTTCTTGGAACGTTTCCATTACCAACCAAACCGACCTCCCTTATGAGCATGTTTTAACAGAGGATGCAAAAAATGGTACAGACAACCTGTTAAGTATGGTTAAGTGAGCAAAATAATCATTTCCTCTTTCAGAGGGCTACCAGATGTGGGCTGTGAAACTTCAGGTGATTATTATGGCAGGAAAAAGTATGTCTGCCACAGATCTATTGTGAAAAGTGTGATGGTTCTGGCAGTTCTACCCTTGCCTTCTTTCTGGGGCCACTGGTTTTACTTCCTTTTACTAATTGGATCACATTGCCAGCCAAGGTTGATTGAAGTATATTAAACTTATGCAGCTCTTTGTGCAATTCTTCAATATCAAAGATAATCCCTGTGACTAATCTGGAAATCACTGTTCTCATTCTCAATTTTCGGGTCTAAAAATAGTTAAGAGGGAAAGGAAGTTTTTTCCTGAAAATTGCACTAATCCCTCCTGGTGTAATGGCTGCTGCTCCTTTCTATTTCCTGGATTTGGTGCAGCCCAGTTAACCAAGAATCACGTGCTGCGCCGCCAATCTGATTTTTCAGTGCGGTGAAAACCACTGGAGGTAAATGAAAATGTAAAAAGAAAATGAGAAACTAAAACAAGCGTGTCTCTATGGAGATCCTGAAAGACAATTAAAAGGGCAATTATTTCTCATTAATGCCTTCATTTGTGGTGACAGATTATTATTACTTTTTTAAAAAATGCTATCGCCATGTCTTTCTTGAAAGCCTTCTTGGATTTGCACTGTCGGGGTCTGCAATGGTTATAAAGTTAAACAGCACATAGAACATTTCAACATGGTCTGATTATAATAAGAATCATTAAAGCCATCTACTCAGTTCTATTTTTATGCAAACGTATTATTAGCTTTCTAAGGTACTACGAAATTTGATTTTGACCCCTCAAGACTAGTCATAACTTTGCCTGGAAAAAGACCCAGCTGAAAGAGTTGATCGTTTGGGAATCAAATACAAGGAATTGTCTAGATAGTCCTCAACTTACAACCACAATTGAACCCAAATGTTTTGATGTTATGTTAAGTGAGATGTTTGTTAAGTGACTTTTGCCCCATTTTATGACCTTTCTTGCCACAGTTAGTAAGTGAATCACTGTAATTGCTAAATTAGTAACATGGTTGTTAAATGAATCTGGCTTTCCCAATTAACTTTTCTTGTTCATCTCTTCCTGATCATATGACCTTGGGACACTGCAACCGTCATAAATGTGAGTCAGTTGCCAAGCCTCTGAATTTTAATCACATGACCATGAGGATGCTGCAATGGTCGCAATTGTGAAAATGGCTATACACTTTTTCCAGGGCCTTTGTAACTTCGAAGAGTCACTAAATGAACTGTTGTAATTCAAGGACTACCTGTATAGGAAAAGATGTTACAACAGTTACAGTACACTCTCAACTGCCCTGAGTTGTGGAAGAGGTCTGTGTAATAATTACAATAATTATTACACTTACAATTAATATTTATAAGTGTAATAATTAAAAGTAATTAACTATATAAATATTTAATTTCTTCATATCAACTCCCAGGAAGGAGTGTATTTGCAAATAATCATAATTGTTTTTATATTTTAGCTAGAAACTATTTAACTCAGATGCTCTACAAGGACAGCCCACTTCTTTAAAGGACATTCTTAATGTTTCCCGCAAGATAGAAAAAAAATATGCAAGTGATTCACACCTCAAACAAGAAACCACCGGATGAAAGGGAAACTAAGCACAAGCTGGGGCATTCTTGACATAATTAAAATTTAGAATAAGCTGGCAACTAATATCTATATTTTTTCTGAATTTCTCCCCAGTAAATTTAAAAAAAATTAAGTGGGCTTTATAAGAATGTTTCTAAAACACTAACTTGGCCTTTTCTCAATTCATATAATGCATATACTAAAGAATGACTATACAGTCCCCTCCCCAGTAATTTTGTAGTTTTCACCCCAGCCCCCACAGTGAATATTCATTTCTAAAGCAGACTATGAAAAGGGTCCCTGCTGCTTCATCAGGCTGCTATATTACTTTTCATCACATACAGTAATAGATTGCGTATGCATTATACTCTTGACTGAGAACAGAATGGACAATTGTAGGCTTACTTTTGATTTCTCTCTTCTGGAGAAAGGACTTTCCTCACTGGTTTTAAAAAAAATAAATAAATTCTGCACAAATATCAGTTGTGTTCAAGATTAATTGCAATCCACGTTAAAATAAGAGCTGGTGCTGGGATTAACCTCCATTTAAGAAGGAATTCCATATTCTACTACAGCTTTGTCCAGAGGAGCAGAAATACTTGCCACTGGCAGCCGGCACGAAGCTCCATTGACTATGCTAGGTTCCTAGATTTTTCATTAAATTTTAAGGTGCAATTGCACATCATCTAATACTGCTAGCTGTTGCAGTGCAAACTCTGGGCAAATTACTTGGGAGGAGTCTGGAATATCACTTCCCACTATTAAGTTGGGGTATTGCAGTTTGGAAGCCAAATATAGACAAGACATCCAGTTTAAAGAACTATGGCTTCCTGAAGAAAAAGCATGCAGTAATATGTACAACCAAATTTCACAATATGGAATATTGTTTGGAAAACTAGGATTACTTTGTGAACAATTATGAAATAAATGGAATAAGCAAAATGGTTTGGATTCCTTTCTAGGTAAAAAAAACTGAAAATGAAAGCTGTTAAGGGAGCAGGTAGTTATTTCTACTATAATTAAGGAAGGCAACTTTGGGGGCCCTTATGACAAGTATGATTTTAACAGCTGCTGTTCACTTTTGGATCTGCATGGAAAAAAACAGCTAAGCAAAGACTTTGTTGCTATTCGGAACAAACATTTGGAAAACAATCCAGTTGCCTGACCCATTTTTATGAGGAAGAGAAAAGGGGAAACATTATGTTAAAATCAGGACTATCACTCAGATTGGTACTTTTACAAACTAGGATCCAATCTGAAAAGTTCTGGTGCTTTGGAACACCCAGAGGGCACCCACAAAACTTGGAGTTAGGGCTAGATATTGTTTATTTACTAGCAATCCTCCTTTTTTTGTGGCATGCCTAAGTTGTTGGATAGAAGAAGAAGTTGTTTTACCCATTTGCATAAAGAACAGGGAGAAACAGGCTACTAAAAGTAAAAGCTGGCGGCAACTTTTAGAGTCCAATCAACAAGGCTGAATCAAATCCATAATCTCTTTTGAAGAAAACCACAGGATTATCCCAAGTGTTACTTGAGTCACCCCAAATTGATTCAGTATAAAGATGAGGGAAGATTATACATGCAAATCACACAAAAGTGTAGCAGGAAGCCTCTTTTATATTCACAGGAGTTTAAACTTTTGGTTTTCATAGGACTTACTGATTCTTGCATACTGTTTGGAAGCTATTATCAAAGATACTGCGGGTTTTTATTCCAAACAGGTTGACTTCAAAAGTGCCAGGGACACTCCCTGGAGCACCTGTTTCTTACCTTTGCAGTTTGTCTCACTGTCCATAGACTCATAGCCAGCACGGCAGGCACATCTTCCGATTGCCACCATCCACTCGCCTTCCCCGTTGCAATGCAACTTCACTCCAGAGGAGCCAGTGCTGCTGGCTTCTTCAGCATCAGCCACACAAGTTCCTGGTGCCTCCACCAAAGAGGTCCTTTCGCCTCCAGCAAATGTCTCTTGGAAAGAGGCAAAACCTTTCACCACTGCAGGACATTTGTAGAAGAAAACTTGGACAGCCACCAGAGACATGCAGGCACCGGAGTCTTGAAAGGCCAAGTAGAAACCCCTCTTCGTCAATGGCCCAAAGCTTCGCACCTTGACGTTCATCTTCACCACCTTCCCAGAGCTATCCACCTGAGAGAAGCTCTCATCAGCGGCAATTGTATCCACTTTGGTCCAGGGGCCCTCGTGCCACTCCGGATACTCAGCAGTGGCTAGATCAGTCTCCGATTCATGATAGTAAAGAGTAAAAGTCTCTTTGCAAGAAGAAGCCACGGTCCTCATGCTGGCACAGTCACGAACAGAAAAGCGGAGGCGTATGTGAATTCTGTGGGCTCCACGACGCTCTATGAAATGAGTGCGCAGCCAATTATTCTGTCCCGGCTCAGCCACATTGCATACTTCAAATGTTCGAATCAGATGCTTCCTGTCATCCAAGACACTCACCTCATCCCACTGTATGGAATTGGGGAGGGGATGGGGGGAGAGGAAAAAGGAGACAAACAAGCTGGAAATATAAATCTTATGGGATTGGGGACAGTGTTATTTTACACCTGAGAACAGGCACCTGGATCCTGCCACAGTATATTTTACACAAATGTGGCCTAAATTTTAGTTCCATCATGTTTAGAAGCTCCTCGGGGACAATATGAGATTAATATTACTTGGTTCCCTGACTCCCAACACTGTGCCTTCCTTAATTTATGTCTTGTAGATCAACTCAGGAACCTTTCTTGGAAATCAGTTGTACATCTCTCTTCTGCCCACAGTCATTTTTTAAATGACTTTCTGAAGAAGGGAGAGGAAGTTGAGAGACCAGGGTACAGAGGTGAAGGAGGAGGAGGGGGAAGAGGAAGATGAGGGGGAAGAAGAAAAAGAGGAGGGGGGGAGAGGAGGAGGAGGAGGAGGAGGAAGGCAAAGGCAAAGGCAAAGAGAAAGACAACACTGGATGAGAATTAATTTTCCTTCCATGTTCTGAAAAATCCAATATTAAAAAGCACTCACCACACTGCAAGTCATTCTAGATTGCATGTGTTTTTATTTAACACATATGTGCTTTATTCATTACCATCTATCCTAGGAAAAAAATAATTGTACTCGAATGTGCTATTCTTTGAGGAAAAAAAGGAAGAAGTAAGTTTAAAATGAAGCCAATTATTCCCCCCCCCCAAAAAAAAAAGATTCTGAAAGTTCTTCCAGACTAAGGAGATACTGGACCTTCTCTCTAGGCTCATTTGTTTTTTAAAAAAATATTGCTTAGATTTAAAGTAATAAGACTGAAGTTTTCCAAAACTGCATGTGGGTAGAGATGTACAGAATATTCTGAGCCCAAAACCAGCTGTTCCAAGCATAAAGTATATATTCACATTCTATGTCTTTAAAGTCTGAGGATTTATTTTTTCTGGTTTTGCCTTGGCCTGCAATCAAAATTTGGCTATTTCAAGGGAGAGCATTTTGAGCGATCCAGGTGCTCTGCAGTTTCATGACCCATAACTAACTTGTCTTTTCTCAAGATGCTTCCAACCTAGCTGAACTGACCAGATGCTAGTCACATGAAGATGACATTTAATTTCATTCTGCGAGGTGCAATGACAATAAAATAAAATAAATGTCTACTATCAGTTTGGGCAAGAACAAGACACACGGGAGTGGAGGGAAAAGAGGCATTCATTACACACGTGTATCTGAATGTTTAGGAAGCTTTGTTGTTTGAGAAGATCTGGACCACTGTGACTGACCAAATGCAAATAAAATGAATTAATACTGCTATTGAAGCTAGATGGGGAAGGCAGGGACGGGGGGGGGGGAGAGGTGGGGTCTGCTATTAATCGATCAACCACCTCCACTGTCATGATCCCCCATTGGGACCCAAAATAGATATTACTTGCTTATTAGGGAAATTAATTCTTTCAATAATATGTTCTTTATTGATAGACACTGCTTTCTATATTGGTTTGGTTGACATTGTAAGTTTTGGCTCTCGTATCTTGCTGTTGTTTAATTTTAGGGATGTACAAAAAAGGAAGAATTCTAATTTGGTTTGGTTAAGTTTGTTAAGCTTTGGCATATTTTTGTGCCTTGTTGATGTAGCTTTCAGAGAATAGCTGAATTCAGTTTCTGCTGGTATGTACAGCCTGACAAACGCAGTATTAATATTCTATTTAATTTTTTAACCAAGGCAATATGCTATTTAAAGGTTAAATGGCAACAGGTTGTTGTAGCAACACAAATCTAGCAAAGAGAATAATACACAGTTGCTTCTTTCTGAGCTTCTCCTTCTTAGGGAGGTAGAATTCCTACTCGCAGAGTGCCAAATTTGCTGAACGTTTTAAAAAGATGGCAGTACCTCCAAATTTCTTTCTATCATTCATCCTATAAAATGGTCAAAGGAATCCATTATTTCTTAAAATAATGTTTAAACATTTAAATATAAACCTTTTCATTTTCATTTAGCTAGGTTAACAGGGAGCAATTAGTCTATATACTAGCATCTCATCTATCATTTTGGCTATAAGATGGAAAATAAGGGTGCCTACAGCTTGTTCCAAATTCTTTTTGTTTTCTATAGGCAAGCACTCAACAATTTTGTGGTTTCTGCCACCAGAATATAGACCACTGGATTATTTGAGTTATGTCTCATTGGATTACAGTCAAACTGGAATATATAGATGAATTTTTAAAGAGTCATTATTGTACCCTAGAATCAAGGGGAAGATGGACGCTTTTTTGAGTAAGCCTTTGAGTGTCTAAGAACTCTTTGTCAATCAACAAGATTAATAATCCAGGAAAAAATGCACAGTGTGGGCATAGTTGAAATTTATCTTTTACTACCCATTCGCTTTTGAATTTTTAATGAAATTCTGAAGCTCGCTTTTGTTGCCTAATAAAAATTGCTTTAATGAGATGTTTGCATTCACTTTTTCCTCAGACAACGCTCCTGATTTTGCTCTTGTTTCGGTATTCATAAATCTTTCCTCTCCTTTCTCTTCTCAAAATCAGCAGGGGGAAAAAATTGCATAGAGAAATAATTAAAACTACACGACAGCCACTCTTTTGCTATCACCCCAACTGGAAAAACTACCAATAATGCTATGTTGGTTCAACAGCAGTATTGTCATGTAGTTCCATTCTTCTTCAATCTGGGGCTATCAAATGAGTCTGAAGACCAGACTCTACATAGGGATGTCCATTCTCTTTTGCAAGTATAATGAGCATGGAGTCAAGAATCTCCATGTAGTCAAGGAAAGGCCACGAGTGCATGGAATCAAGGGAACACTATATCAACTCACTAGATCAACCCAACCCTAGGGGGAAAGTACCATTGTTCAGCATTCAACAATGTGGCTCTCTGACCGGACTTTCTACAATGCTCCTTTGATGAAGATAAAAGGTAGGTCTTAAAGAAATAACAAAAACAATTAAACCTATTGCCTTTTGTGGACTATTATGAGAAGAACCCTGTGTTGTCTCCCTTATGATGATACTCCTAGACAGAAGTTCCAAAGACTTGGCAGAGATTATAATAGTCAGGGGGAAAAAATCAGCCAACAACCTTACAACCCTTTATAGTTTTCTCCATTGTCTTTGAAGGGGGAATACCATCCAAAATCCCATCTATTACATCTTGGTGTCTTTGTTGTGTGCAGAACACATTACCAGGTATTAAGCGGGTGGGACAATTTCCAGCAAAAGAGTATGAAGGGAAGCACCTACCCCTTCAGGAGGATGGGCGGTCCATCCAATCTCAGAGGTCTCTCCTGTTGTATCCAAAAGGATTTCTGTTGGAGAGATAAACAGATAAAAATGATGGTTTTAGGAGACAGTTCCAAATGACAGCTAATTCCTTCCTATATCATCTCCTGAGGGCCAGCATGATTATTAGTCTCAGACAAGATTTGCTATCACATATGGGATCGGGGCTGGGGGAACTACGGTGTGAGTTTGTCAGCTTTGCAAGTGATTTCTTGCAAGTCTTCAGGCATGATTTTCATTTAAGTAGTTCCATCCATTACATGCAGCTACTTCATACTTTGAGAATGAGTCATATGTCCCACATTTATCACCTGTTTCATTCCAATTTCCATTGAAGAACTTATTTGCAAGCAGCAACTACGGTAGATTCTGCTTTTACCAACATTGAATTCTTCTTATATTACTGATTCTCAAAGTCATTATCTTCAAGACAGAGTTAGTGCCTGTCTTACTATTTTCTTCTTTTGCTGAAGACTCTACAACAGGACAAGGCAGCTTAAGCTCAATGAAACGTGTTTGGTTCCTGAGCTGCACTGTGACAACAGTGGAGATCAAAGGCCCCCTTCCCCTTCCCTGCTCTCATATCTCAGTTAACACTTAACAATAACTTTTGAATATTTTTTTAAAGAAACACTTCTTTTCAGAAGAGAGACCAATGACTGAACAAAAACTCTTTCAAGTCATTGTGTAACTTCATCCAGAGGAAAGAATGAACCCATAAACACAGGTTGTATCTTCACAGAAGTAGTGTACCAATTAAAGCTGTTGAGCAAAATGGTAATGAGTTACAAAACATAGAATGTTGTAGGTTTTTTTTTTTAATTGTCAAACTTAAAGTAAAAACAAGAGAAGCTATTTATTTCCCAGAACGTCCAGGAATGGGTATTCTTAGGTACTATTCAAAGGATCCTAACTTCTCAGCCACCTTTTACAGCTTTCAAAGAAAGCATAACAGTGGAGTCCTTGGTGCATTCTGACTTTGGTTGTTTGCTTGCAGACATTCCATTACCTGACTGGGCAACATTATCAGTGCTAGCGAGAGTGAGGTTTGATCCCTATTTATATACAGTTCAATCTCAAGCGCTCTTGGGAGGTGTAATTCCTATTTACATCCTGCACTGATCTGGTACGTTTCTGCAGATCTTTAATTTAAAAACAAGCCGGAAATTTGCTGGATCAAAAATCTACTCCTAAAACAGATTGGACCACAAAGTCCACATCTGTCATCCTGTGTCTGAAATAGGAGACCCAGTCTGAAGGATGCTTTCACAGTGGTCAAAGGACAGAATTGTTCTTCTCCTGCTTATTCTGGACCATATTGAGCAAAGAGCAAGAAATGCTCTTACACGTGCTGGGCCAGTTTCTAGAACATAACCAAAATCAGGCCTGATTCCCTTTGGATTTAAGTAGCAAGAGCTGGTTTAAAGAAGCCATTATCTGTTTCAACAGAAAGGTATTTTGGATGAAAATTAAACCAACAAAGTAAGTTTTGATTTCGATCAAAATGGAAACTTTATTTTGGACAACCAACTTAACATAATCATAGAAACTTTATTTAAGGAAATTTTTAGCGTGGGAAGTGAGAAAGAGAAGGACAAACATTTCCTTCAGGGGCTTGCATTCTGCAGCTGGCCAAAATGATGCTCCCCAGATGGCTTGTCTCCAGTGACCCAGGTATTATTTTTGAAGAAATCAAGAGACAGAGAGCACACATTAATTTTTCATGGGCCAGCAAATACATACAACCTGCAGCTGAGAGGGCTCTCCTCCAATAGGAGATACTTAAACAACCAGCATGTGTAGACACACAGGAAAGGAAGGACACATAGAGCAAGTAGACTAGATTCCAATTGACAGGCGTTAGTAAAATGGTTCACAGATGGGGAGTTTAAACAGATCAATTTCCCTTCTCCCCATCTTTCATTTTCACACAGAGAAGTAACAAAAAAGGTTTATGGAACTGGGAAATCTCTGGACTCTGGAATCTTGTATAGGAAAATGAAGAATTTTGGTACAGTGGCAAAGCAAAGAAAAAAGAAATCTACTACAAATTGAGTTAGAACCAGTGGTGGGTTGCTAACCGGTATGCTAACTGTTTGCTTGTGCTGGTGCGCACATGCAACACTTCAGCACATGTGCAGAAGAGTCCGGGCAGGTGGGTGGAGCCTCCCACCACCGCCACTATCGGTTCAGCCGAACTGGGCCAAAGCGGGAGCAACCCACGTCTGGTTAGAATGATTTAACAAATTGGGACCTGACTGAACAAATTACCTTGCCTCCAAAATTAATTTAAAAGACACGATTTAAAAATGTACATTTTTTTAAAAGGGGCCTAGAGTACATACAAAAATGTGTATAGGACCTTGTCTTAAGAACCATCCATTCAGCAACTTTAGCAAAGTTACAATGGCACTGAAAATTAAATGAGTTACAATTGATCCTCACACTTACGACTGTGGCAGTATCCCCATGGTCACATGATCAAATTCTGAATGCTTGGCAACTGGCATGTATTTATATTGATTGCCATGTCTCAAGGTCATGTGATTTCCGTTTGCAACCTTTCCAGCCAGCTTTTGACAGTAAAGTCAATGGGAGAAGCAAGATCCACTTACCGGTAACAACCATATGATTCACTTAACAATTCCAATGAATCACTTCACAGCAGTAGCCAAAAAAGTTGTATAATTGGGCGTGACACACTTAACAACCACCTTGTTTGGAAATGCGGGTCCCAATGGTGATTCTAAGTTGAAGACCACCTGAGATTTGTAAGAGGTTTCTCTTAGAAGTTTTTACTTTTCAAAATTATGTGTTATGGAGTACCTGTATAACATGCCTGTATTTGTGGAAATTGCACATATCAAGAATTTTCCACTTTTTTTAAAAATCAGAAAATCTAATAAAATAGAGTAATAAACAAATCCATCCAACATAAATTTAGATTGATTTGCTATCTCAGGCTTAGCTGACAGTAATGTTCTCTGTAAGTCTTATAGTTAAAGGCATTTGATTTTTAGATGTTCTTTTAAGATATATGTGCTTATGTTGCACTTGCTAGGAAGAAAAAGAAAATATTGCTGACTATCTAGAAAATTCCCAAGTAGGTAAAACTATTCTTATTATTTTTTGTTGTTGGTCCTGTTTTGCTTCTGAATTAATCAGCTTCCAGGTATTGGTGTTCACTATTAAAAGATTAGAATATTGATCTTCTTTTTCCTCTGCTCCTTAATATTAACCTCAGCATCCTTTATCACTATCCTTACCATGTACTGCTCCACTGAGCTGTCAAATATGGTAACCCTTCTTAAATTAGAACATGTGTATTCTTCTTTCTCACTCAGATGTGACACAGATTTAGGTTAATGGCTCAGTTTAATATCGGACTACTTGGGACAGCGAAGGTCATCTTCATATTGTTTGTTTGCCTTGTAACCCCTTCAGAAAATGGGAAATATATTTGGGGCCAATAGTTGCATTTTTCTTTATCCCAGAGAAAAGATATGGATCTAGTTCCTCTGCTCAAAATCACCACAAACTCAACAATTTGCAGAAGAATATATACAAGTGTTCCACATTTAGCAACCATAAACTGGAACTGGTAAGTTGGCTATTAAATGAAGCGGTCACTATGTGATATCACAACTGTGCTTATGATTTTGCATCAGCTTTCTTTTGCTTTTCGGTCATGCAAAGGTCATAAAAGCAAGGATTGGTTGCAATGTTACTTTGTCATCATGCTCGTAACTGAAAATGGACACTAATTCTTCTTGATTTTATTCTTGAATTTTTCTTTATAAAACAAAGTTATAAACATAAACAATATTTTTAACCCTTTCAGATTTGTCCCGTATTTATTTCCAGGAAAATCACTTGCAAAGCTGACAAACTCCTAGTTCTATATAGACAACGTGTTACTCCCAGGCACAGCATTTAAAACAATCATAGACTCTATGACCTGCCAATCTGAATGGGCCGTAGCAAACAAGTATGTCTGCCTGCCCATCAGGAGCTCTATAAATGTACCAATAGAAGAGAATATAACTCAGGGTTGAACTGTGGGGTCCTTGGTGGTCTCTGAGGTTGGTTGTTTTCTTGCAGATTTTTCATTACCAAACTAGGTAACATCGCAATCAGTACTAGTCCTGATAATGTTACCTACTTTGGTAATGAAATGTCTGGCAAGAAAATAACCAAGTTCGGAGAGTACCAAGGACCCCACAGATCTATAAATGTACTTTTACTTCCTTCTTAAAACTGCTGCATTAGTCAGAGGGGGGGGGGGAGAAGAGGGCAGGGGGCTTTCAAGCCCTGAGCAAATCATACTACAGAGCTGATGATTTGTATTAGGTTTGAAGATGACAACTATCACTCAGCTGGAATCCACATATTCGAAAACCAATATTTCAATGGGCAAAAAACACAAGAGACAAGTCCATGACAAAGTCACTAGTGGGTGGGCTTAAGGATATTTCTGAATCAGGAGCTTCAGAGGCTGATGGCAATAGTAATGGGAGGGAACACATTTTCTTGCACCAGTTTCATTATTTCTTAATAATGGAGGAAGAAATCAACGGTTGTACCAATAGTAATAGGAGCCCTTAGACTTAGAACAACATCCAAAGGGTTGCCTAGATCAGTTGTTCCCAACCTTGGCGACTTTAAGTCCTGTGGACTTCAACTCCCAGAATTCCCCAGCCAGCTATGCTGGCTGGGGGATTCTGGGAGTTGAAGTCCACAGGACTTAAAGTCGCCAAGGTTGGGAAACACTGGCCTAGATACATGGAAATTTTGAATTTATTAGACCTAAATATTCTGACTTTGCAAAAAAAAACACCTAACTTGGAACTTCCTATATACCCAGATGTTACCTTAACAGCTCTTAGGTCCTTGGTTAGGACTTGAACTGTTATGTTTTACCAGATACTGTGAATCGAATTGAAGCTTAACCAATCATCAACCATCATCCTCATCATTCTATGCCTTGGATGGATTATATTTAGAATCCTGCAGTATACTCTACAGGTCTGCAGTAATTTTATTTATTGTACACTTATTAGTCACATTCCTTCATTAAATCAGAATCTTGGCAGATTCAGTAATTAATGACTGGACCAATACATATAAGGATCAAAGAATTAATCACCAAAAGGCAGTCATTTTCTGCGATCAACTGAAGGTGATGGGCTTCATTTTTAAGCTTTAAACGTCTTGCATTTGTTATCTCAGAGAACCTCTCCTTCACTATGAAGCTATCTGGGCATTCAAACTGATAGGGAAAAAAGCCCTTTTGAGAGCAACATCTGTCATACAGACCAGCTCTTCAGTCACACGAGAAACACTGCCAGCATTGCTCAGAAATGGTGAAATGTTCCTCTTTCCGAATTAGTCCCCTGTTCTCTTACTTTCTGAAAAAGTTAAGACATATCTTTTTAATTAAACAGTTTAAAAATGTTAGCAGAATTTAAAGGCTGGAAAAAAAAATTCCTTCCACTTTAGTTATTTCTACTATGTCGGGTTTTTTCCCCTCAAAAGTATCATTACATATCAATAAAATTACAATTTACCATTTTCAGTGGTAGGGTTTAATTATTTTTTACTACCAGTTCTGTGGGCGTGGCATGGCTTGGTGGGCATGGCTTGGTGGGCGTAGGAGGGGAAGCTTACAGCAAAATCCGCATTCCCTTCCCACTCCTGGGGAAGGTTACTGCAAAATTCCCATTCCCTCACCACCCCACTAATCTGCTTTCCAGCTCCGTTCTTCTGTGCAGGGCAACAAAAGAAGATCCAGCCAATCAGCTGGGACTTGGGACCCAGTGAATAGATTGGGGACGGGACCAGCCAGAGGTGGTATTTGCCAGTTCTCTGAACTACTCAAAATTTCCGCTACTGGTTCGCCAGAACCAGTCAGAACCGGCTGAGTACCACCTCTGATCTAGGTGGGATTTTAACTGGTATGTAAATAACAAAATATAGCTGGTACTTCTCCCTTTATTTCTGGTGGAATATTTCATAATTCTACTTCATAATGTCAGATATTTGCTGAAATTTCACTCAGTGTTTCTTAAATCAGTAGGCTTTTTTGAATCACATCTGCACAGATGTGCATTTCCTCCATCACTGCCCCCAAAACTTGATTTTGGTTCTCCCTGTTTAGCTAACAGCTTTGCATTTATCACCTTTTCTCTCAATCCCCTATGGCTGGTTGCACACTATATTTGATCCCCAAGCAAAGATTGGAACTGCTTGTCAATTTCTCTCCCCATAATCTCTTGCTAGAATTGCTGAAACGCTAGTTGAGCACACCTTTCAATTTCTTAATTGAACTTTGTCTGCAATGCTGTGCAAGCTCATGAAATATACCTCAGACATCCAAGCATGTTTGCTTTTTTTTTTGTCTCCAGATGCATTCACCATATTTTGTGCATCCAGTTGAAAATTACCCTGATTAAAATTAGATATAATATGGCATTAGAACAGGGGTGTCAAACTTGATTTCATTGAGGGCCGCATCAGGGTTGTGTTTGATTTTGGGGGACTGGGTTGGGCGTGGCCAGCTTAATGTCATTTGTGTTAGTGCCTGTGGTGGCATGCACACTCTGCCAGTGAAAACAGGCTCCCGGGCTCTGTTTTCACTGGCAGACGGTTGCAGGATGCTGTCGCAGCCAAAAATGGAGTTTGGGAGCCTGACCATGGGCCAGTCCTTTACTGTTTCCAGGGTGGCTCCGCGGGCCAGATCTAAGTACCCTGCAAGCCGGACCCAGCTCGTGGGCCTTGAGTTTGACACCACTGCATTAGAAGGAGCAGGTGCCCAAAATTCTTGCATACATTAGCTCTGTATCAGAAACGGAACTTGGCCATTTCCTTGGAATACTTATATAGCACTTGTACAAGACCATGTCTCTTGTACCTGCTTGATCTGTATGTCAACTGCTCATGTGGCTCTCATAAAGTTCTCTTCAAGGTATCTTTAAAGTTAAAAAATGGCAAGAGTTTTGTCTACTGTTGCTCAATACAACTGCAATGCTGTTGATTTCAGCTTTTAACAACCAAGAAACCAAGTTTTGGGGTGTTCACTGTTGCTACTCAGTCATCCTGGGGATCTTTAAAATGCAAGAGAGGTTTCAGTTCTTCAGTGCAGAAAACTGGGAAAAATTATCTACTGGAGATAAAAAATTTTCTGCCTAACTCACCCATTCCTAACTTTAGGAAGTCTTATCCCTTTCTCACTTTGCAGCACCTGACAAGTTATCTGCAATTTGGAGGGAGGGGGGGAGAGAATGATTCCTTAACATCTTTAATATGTGGCTCTTTATGAGGGCTGTCGTAGATGGCAAAATATGGATTCATGTCCTAATCCTGCCATTTGCCTTCACTCAATCCCACAATGATAGTTGGAAGAGAAAGCGATAATTCTCACCACATGCTGTCTGGCATTTCTGGAAGAAAGGTTCAGACATAAAGTATAGTAAGTAGGTGGCCTCCCCATGAATCTATAGACCTTTGTTGTTGTGCCAAGAAATAAAGTAGAGCAAACAAAATGCAATTACCTAGGCAAATGAATATCTTGTGCCGTATAAGAATTGACATGGTAGACAAGCTAGGTAAGGCTTATAGGGTAATTCCTGTCGATTCAGCTAAAAGACTCCAAAGCAATTCTTGTAGTCTAATCAAGTACATGGAAATATTTCAAAACGTGGCAAAGAGCATAGGAGTGTTCTTCACTCTTAAGAGAGGTTTTGGTCCTTTAGTAAAGGAAATTGGGAGAAAAAAGTTCAAATAATTCAAAGAGGTCCCACTTTAATGTATTCAGTAATATATGACAGAGTTCTACTTATTGCTTTGCAAAATTTTGTATCGTCCTTATATGTGGGTAGTCTGCACAATCTGAGATACTGTAGGTGGAAACTTAATCATTTAAGTGCTAACCAAGACCTAAGAATTATTAAGATAGCTTCTAAGAATATAAGGATATAAGAACCCAAGCAGTTTGAGGCTTTTGTAATTTTTTTAGTGAGGTCTGATGAATTCAATATTTCCAGATATTGAGGGAGTCCTTTAAGGCATTGCTTCAAAGGCTCCAATCATGATTGGGATAACAACGGATTTCTTTTTCCATAAGTATTTGATTTTGATCTGCAAGTCCCAATATTTTGTAATTTTTCCCAATTGTTTTTTCTTCAAACTTAGTATAACAACATTCATGAGCTGGTCATTCTTCTTTTAAAAAGCTTTTATATCATATACTGTATGTTATGAGCAACATGATTGTCTATTACAGGGGTGTCCAAACTTGGGCACTTTAAGACTTGTGGACTTCAACTCCCAGAATTCCCCAGCCAGCCATGCTGGCTGGGGAATTCTGGGAGTTGAAGTCCACAAGTCTTAAAGTGCCCAAGTTTGGACACCCCTGGTCTATTAGGATCTAAAGTTCCATGACATCTTAACCCATACATTTTCCAAAATCTTCTCAACTTGATGGTCCCAGTATTTTTACTAATTATTATATACACAAAAACGTGAAATCAATCTGCCAGTTCTTTAAGTAGTGTTAGCCTTCATATATAGAGTTCTTCCCAAAAATTTAGGATGTTGTAATCTATCAGCAGAGTATAAGCAGTGTAAACTGACAGATGAAAAAATTATACATATTTTCTAAATGCCATCCAATTTTTTTTTGTATGATACTCAATATGCCAATAACTACTAGGACCACCATAGCCAGCTTATGTCATTATCTTTCAATTTTTATGTTCAGATTTTGACACTTTGTGATCTCCAATTTTCTGTCTTCTATTTTACTGTCTCCTGGTATTGCAAAATCAATTATCCACGCTTCCTTCTTTTCAATCCAAGTTAAATCCTGTGTTTTGTGAGCCAAGACTTGTAGTTTCTATTCAGAAATCCCACAATATTTTAACCTGCTCATTTTCAACTACTTTTGCATTCCCACCAGTTGTTCTTTACTGGCACATGGTAATTTTTACAGATGTTCCCATAAATCATTTTGGTGATTGTGTATGCCATTATTTATCATCAGTTTGTGCAATCTCCTTGCACAAGCTGACTATCTGTCTCTTTGCACAATCTGCACTTCGTTGAAAGCATTTGATGATTTTTCCATTTTGTTCTTGATTGCATTAGTTTGAATAGCTTGCTTTTGAGCAGCCAAAAATCAAGCCCTTCAGATTCTTTTTTAATATTCCAGTTGCCAGATTTTATCCTTATCCACTTTCCCTTTGATCATTTGTAGAAATTGATGGTGTAATGCTTTTCCTTTCCAGCACTCTGTTCTTGGTTTTATTAGATTATTTTAATATTTATGTTTTGTTTCCTGTACATTCATCAAGTTCCTTTTTTTAAAATTTGCATCATGCTTGTTCTTGGCTGCCTTTTAGGTAATCAACCAACGCATGTTTTTTGACAGTTTGTTTGATTTGAAGTAAATCCCTGCCTCCATTTCTGTGGGACAGATATAATTTATTAATATCACTATAGGGAAGTATTGCATAGTGAATAGATTTCTTGTTTTTGATCCAAACTGTCCAGTTCAGCTCATATCCAGTTAATAATTCCAGCAATGTATCATATCACAGGTATGACCAGTCCGGCTTCCGACCCGGGCACAGCACCGAGACAGCCTTGGTCGCGTTGGTCGATGATCTCTGGAGGGCCAGAGATAGGGGTTGCTCCTCTATCCTGGTCCTATTAGACCTCTCGGCGGCTTTTGATACCATCGACCATGGTACCCTATTGCGCCGGTTGGAGGGGATGGGAGTCGGAGGCACCGTTTTGCGGTGGTTCGGCTCCTACCTCTCCGACCGGAAGCAATGTGTGTTGACAGGGGGACAGAGGTCGTCCCTGAGGCCACTCACTTGTGGGGTGCCACAGGGGTCGGTCCTCTCGCCTCTCCTGTTCAACGCATATGTGAAGCCGCTGGGTGAGATCATCCGTGGTTTTGGGGTTGAGTACCATCTCTACGCTGATGATACTCAGCTGTATATTTCAACCCCAAACCACCCCAACGAGGCTGTCGAAGTGATGTCCCGGTGTTTGGAGGCCGTCGGGGTCTGGATGGGGGACAACAGACTCAAACTCAACCCCTCCAAGACCGAGTGGCTGTGGTTGCCGGCACCACGGTTCAGCCAGCTGACTCCATCGCTGGCCATAGGGGGCGAACAGTTGTCCCCTGTGGAGCGGGCGCGCAATTTGGGTGTCCTCCTTGATGCCCGGCTGTCAATGGAGGACCATGTGGCAGCCGTGGCAAGGGGGGCATTCCACCAGGTTCGCCTGGTGCGCCAATTGCGCCCCCTACTGGACCGGAGTGCCTTGCGCACGGTCACTCATGCGCTGGTGACGTCTCGCCTGGACTACTGCAACGCCCTCTACATGGGGCTTCCCTTGGGACGCGTCCGGAGACTGCAGCTAGTTCAGAACGCAGCCGCGCGGGTTATTATGGGAAGTACCCGTTACTCCCACGTAACACCTCTCCTGCGCGAGCTGCACTGGCTACCTGTAGCCTTTCGGGTGCGTTTCAAGGTATTGATCACCATCTTTAAAGCGCTCCATGGCGGAGGACCTAGTTATCTGCAGGATCGCATCCTACCACACACGTCCCTGCGACCTATCCGCTCACACAGGGAGGGCCTTCTCCTGGTGCCGTCCGCTAGGCAATGCCAGCGGGCGACACCTAGGAGTAGATCCTTCTCTGTGATGGGCCCAACCCTCTGGAATGACCTCCCCCCCGACATTAGAACCACTACTGACCTCCGCTCCTTCCGACAGAAACTGAAGACACACCTGTTCCGACTGGCTGGTTTGGCATAATTTACAACGTCTACCCCCCCCTGGCATATACTTTTTACTGGCTTTTAGAGGGATAGTGTATAAATTGTATGATATTTTAAATTTTATATTGTTTATTTATTAGCTGTACAGTTTTGGTCTATTTTATCCTCCTCCTATGCATACATGTATTTTATTTGGTGTTTTTTAATACGGACTGTACACCGCCCCGAGTCCCTTTCGGGAGAGGGGGCGGTATATAAGTGCTAATAATAATAATAATAATAATAATAATAATAATAATAATAATAATAATAATAATAATAATAATAATTGATGGCTTTGGTGATGTTTTCACCGTTCAATTTTGTCTTTAGAAATTTTCTCACTGTTTGGATGTATTCTTTACTAATCACACTTTAAATTTAAATTTGTCCATGCTGATGTTATCACACTGTAAATGGGCCAGATTGTATTCTGCATCCTAATAGCTCCTGATGGTTTGTTCATTTGGCATGTCAATTCTATTACTCTTTGTGAGTTTATCCTGATTTCTTGCTACTGTAGTACATTTCTCTAAGCCAAATCCCACTGCTATATCTATGCTAACAATTCTTACAGTATTCTTACAATTACTGAATTTTGATTTCTGGTTTTCCATAAAACTTCAGATTGTCCATATAAAAATGTGAGATTTTATTAACAATCTTTGTTGAATGGTAGCAAAGACTTCTCTTCAAAATCACTATAAGTAGAATCATAGCAATGACAAATAATAAGGGTAATAATGAATAAGCTTGGAAAGGGCGTTGGTACTTACCTGATACGCCTATTCTCATAGTGGGAGAGGAGTATCCAGGATGGGTTAACCTCGTCTTCGTTGATTGGACTGAGTCCGATAAGCTCTTTAGGCCATGCCCTCATCACCAGGTAATACCCAGTTTCGACGAAGAACTCTATCAGACTTGATGTGTCATCCACTCTAGACCTTGTTCTAGTTCCAAAACTTTCTTTCTTTATTTCCTTAACAGACCAGGTATACAACCAAACAGAATAGTTCCAATAACCTTACAACTCAGGGAAGGGCTGGATACTCCTCTCCCACTATGAGAATAGGCGTATCAGCTAAGTACCAATGCCCTTTCTCTATAGTGAGGGGAGGAGTATCCAGGATGGGACGTACCAAAGCCCATACATCCCTAGGGCGGGTTCACACATGCTATATATATATCTATGTCTATGCTCAACCTTATGCCTGGTGAGATGTTTCTCCCACCCTGTGAACAACCTTCAACACCCTATGTCTGAATGATGCTTCCACAGAAGCAAAGGAGTCCAATTTGTAATTCCTCACGAATGGTAAGGGGGAAGACCACGTAGCTGTCCTACAGATCTCAGTCAAGGAGGCCTGCATGGCCCAGGCCACTGAAGTGGCTGCGCTTCGTGTAGAATGTGCTGTAATAGCACTCAGTGTTTGCAACCCTCGTGCTTGGTACGCAGTAGCAATACAGGTTTGCAACCACCTGCCTGTAGTGGTAGAGGTTACCTTGTTTCCCAGGGACCCTGGCTGGAAGGAGACGAACAGGGCTTCTGATTTTCTGATCAACAGGGTTCATTTGAGGTAGATCCTCAGAGCCCTCCTCATGTCCAAGGTGTGCTACTTTCTCTCCAAAGGATGAGAGGAGTCTGGATTGAAATTGGGCAATATCAGTTCATGCAAACAATGGAAACAAGAGCACACCTTGGGTATGAAGGAGGGGTCCAGTCGTAGAACCACTCTGTCTTGGTGGAACACACATAGGTCTTCCCTGGTAGACAGTGCCTGTAGCTCGGATATACGCCTAGTGGATGTAATGGCCACCAAAAAGGCCACCTTGAGTGTCAAGAACTTGAGAGAAACTGTTAGTAGCGGCTCAAAGGGGGGACCTGTCAGAGCATCCAGCACCCTGTGTAAGTCCCAGGAAGGGTATCTGTGTACCATGGGCGGTCTAAGATTAGAGAAACCATTTGACCATGGGGTGGTGAGTTAGTGTCTGAGACCTACCGCACAGGAGTACCGAGGAAATTGCAGAGACCTGTCTTCTAATAGTATTCGGAGCCAACCCTCTGTCCAGACCTACCTGAAGGAACTCAAGCACCTGCGACACTGAGGCCTGAACCGAGTCATGGTTCTTGGTGGTGCACCATGTGCAAAAGGCGCACCATGTAGCGCTGTAGATACGCTCCGTGGAAGGCCTGCGAGCCACCTGGATCGTCTGTACGACTCTGGAGGAGAAATTGTCCTCCCTCAGGATGCTCCGCTCAAGAGGAGCCAGACGTCGTGACGACACAATGTGCGGTCTCGATAGTCCGAGACCGCCATTGATTCTTTTACTGCTGTAACGGTCCATATGGACCTAAGCTGTCCCGGAGAGACAGTGAAAGGGAGACAAATCCTTGCTGGTCACAGGGACATCGCAAAGTCCCTGTTTGACGCAAGTGAAGCGCTCCAAAGTGGCGGTAAATAGAGAGCCCCCAGGCTGACAAAGTCGGAGACAGCTCCGGAGGAAAGGCAGTTAAAGTGAAAGTGAGTCTATTTGGTGAGGTTTTTTTTTCTTTGAGAATGATCGCCCAAAGGAACTTTTTTTTCTAGGATAAATTAGTCCTTTAAGCTAAGAATAAAGCGGCGAAATTTATCTCTATTGGACTGCCTTAGAAAGTTTTTTTTTCCTGTTTTTTCTATGTAACAACGTTTTGTGGATTGAAGTGATTGTAACATTTCCCGTTTCTCCTCTTAAGTGAATGAATAGATTTTTTCTTCTATTCCCTGTTACTTTATTTTTTGGCTGAACTAAAACCTCTTTTTTATTTTAACAATTTTTCCTTCTACTGTTTATTAAATTTTATTAAAGATACTTAGAGACTTTTGCTTTATTTATTTTTTAAGCATGAAACAAATCAGAGAAAGCTGAATCTGCCACTCGGAAGCCAGAACTTGGTTTTTCTTTTTCTTTTGAAACCATGTATCCTTTGTTCTACTTTCCTTGATTTTACTGAAATTGGAGGGTTTGTAGCTTGTTTGTGAACTGATAACATTTCAAGGACACCGACTGTCCCTTTGCAGGTGTCTGTGAGAAATATTTTGGACAAGGGAAGGAAAAAAAAAAGATAGAACCCTCCATCCCTGAAAAAATTAGAAGAAACTTGTGCATAAGTGATTTCAAAATAAAAGTTTTTTTATACATTAAAGAGATATTGCAGGTGAGAGTGGGAGTGGAGTTTAGATCTTTTTTTCTTCTTTTTTCTGAAGTATGTATCTATATACAGATGAGGAAGCTTTAAATCTCCAAGATGTTTTGGATGGACTTCAAAATTTATTGGAAGGATCCGAGAGATTTGATAAGAAGTTGGATAAATTATTGTTATGTGTAGCAAAAGATGAAGGGGTTGGAGCTCCAAAAACTAAAGAAGAGAATGGAGATATAGAAGATATAGAAGATAAAGTCAAGACAACAGATGAATCTACTAATGAAGCACCCGTGAGTGAAAGTGAAAAGATATTGAAAAGTGAATTTGACTATCTGGAGCTCTACCTCTCTTGTCAAGATATGGGTTTGATGATGGAATTAAGAAGAGAAACAGCTTTAGAAAGACGTCTGATAATCAAAGACATGTTAATTTTAATACCAGCTGAAGGGCAACGAGACTATATGAGAGATCTTCTGAGCAAAAAAATGCGGAGAGAAGTTTTCAAGAACTCTATAAAGAAGCTCATAAGAGAATTGACGCAACAACTGGCTAAAGAGATAAGAGTGTTTTACTACTGGAAAGACACAGGTTGACAATGAATGCTGATAATTAAAAACAGTTAATCTTTGGTGATTAATAAGTAGGACTTTGTAGATGCTCATAGAATGTTTTTGTTTTTAAAATGTTTATTCATTAACAGATAATCCATTATGATAATAACAGTGAAATAATAATTTTAATTAGTGAAAACAATTCGGATATAAACCGTAAATTGGGACCTGGGAAAAAGATTTATTAATTCTACCAATATTTTTTTTGTTTGGATTTTGTTATAAAGATGTAATTTCCTCTAGGTACTTATAAATTTTACTAATAAATTTTTGTTTAGATTTATAATAAAGATGTTAGATAACTATAATAACAATAACAAAATGTTACTGGTTAAAGAGATAAGATTGTTTTGCTACTGGAAACACAGGTTGACAAGGAGTGTTGATAATTAAAAACATAGTTAATCCTTGGTGATTAATAAGTAGGATTTTTTAGATGACTATAGAATGTCTTTGTTGTTAAAATGTTTATTCGTTAACAAATAGCCCATTATGATAATAATAATGAAATAATAACTTTAATTAGTAAAAACAGTTTGGATATAAACTATAACTTGGGACCTGGGAAAAAGATTTATCAATTTTACTAATACTTTTTTGTTTTGGATTTTGTTATAAAGATGTAATCTCCCCTGGGTACTTATAAATTCTATTAATAAATTTATGTTTAGATTTATTATAAAGATGTTAGATAACTACAATAACGAAATGTTAATGGATAATGTTTAATGATTTTATATGTGTTGGCATTGGTGAAAGCAATTGGGTATAAGCCTGAGGTTTACAGAAACAGCTAATGAATGTCAGTATATAGTTGTGTCTTTAAATATAAATGATTCTAGATAAAAGCACGTTTAAACAATTATAGTTAAATGAGAATGATGGTACATTGATGGTAAAATACATAAAGATTTTTGATTTAAAATGTACAATCCAATATGAATGAAGTATAAAGAATGATTGTGGTAGCAACACACGAAATTTATTTGTAACCAATCAACATGCTTTCGGGAAGATGTAATGAAGAATGATTTTTTTTGTGTGTGTTTTTTGTTTAATTAAAACAATAAAAAAATTTCAAAAAAAAAAGGATGCTCCGCTCAAGTGCCAGGCGGTTAACTGGAGCCACTGAGGGTCCAGGTGCTCCAGCGACCCCTGCCTGAGAGAGATCCTCTCCTGGGGGATCCTCTAGGGCCTGTCCACTGAGTGGGACCTGAGGTCAGCAAACCAAGCCTGCCGGGGCCAATGTGGAGCAATCAGCACCACCTCCGCCCCCTCCTGTAAGATCTTTTGGATGACCCTGGGAATCAACAGCAAGAGTGGAAAGGCATACAGGAGCCCCCGAGGCCACAGGCAGAGAGCATCCACCCGCTCTGCTTTCTGAGCTGGGTACCTGGAATAAAACCTCGGGAGCTGAGCATTGAGAGGGGTGGCAAATAGGTCGACCTCCAGATGGCCGAAAAGGTCCACAACTGCCTTGAAGATTGCTGGTTGCAGTTTCCACTCCGAATTGTCCACCTCGGTGCGGCTGAGCCAGTCGGCCCTGACATTGTCCACCACTTCTATATGCTCTGTGGTTATCAAGAGTAGATTCCTTTTGGCCCAAAGCCCCAGTCTCTTGGCCTCCAGCATGAGGGACTTTGATCTGGTCCCCCCCCCCTGTCTGTTTATATGCACCTTGGTGGTTATGTTGTCTGTGAGTACTAGAATATGACTGCCCTTGACAGAGTGGCAAAATTGTCTGAGGGCCAGGCGGACCGCCCTGAGCTCCAACCAGTTTATGTTGTGAGTCAATTCTGCCTGGCTCCATTGTCCCTGTGCCATCTGAGTCCACAGATGGGACACCCATCCAAACAGACTGGCGTCCGTTGTAACCATCACCCATCTGGAGTTCTGGAGAATTCCCCCTTTGTTATCGCTGGGGATGTCCACCATATCAGGGAGTGGAATACTTCTGCTGGTAGGACGACCTTGATCTGGGAGAAGCTCACACGCCTTCGCTGGAATGGTAAAAGGAACCATTGGAGGTCTCTGGTGTGGAAGCACACCCAAGGGACAATGCCAATGACGGACACCATTGTGCTTAGCAACCCGGACAATGTAGCTAGGGATACCCTACGCTCCCTGGATACCTGGGAGGCCAGCTCCCTAAGATTGTGTGCCTGACACTGTGTCTATCAAGGCTCCTAAATGAATCAGCCTAGTGGAGGGGTGTAGATGTCTTTTGGCCAGATTAACCGAGAATCCGTGATCTCTTAAGGTTGGCATGGTGATGTCTAAGTCCTGCAGGGCACCCTTAAGGGAGGATGAATGCAACAGCAGGTCATCTAGGTTGCATTGGATTCATATAGGCATTAATCTTAGGTATGCTGCCAATGCCGCCATTACCCATGAAAACTCGGAGCGCAGAAGACAACCCGAAGGGTAAGGCCCAATACTGGAAGTGGTGCCCTAGGTAGCAGAACCTGAGATACTGACAGTATTCAGGGGCTACGGGTTTATGTAGGTAGGCTTCCGTGAGGTCTATGGAGCTGAGAAAATCTCCCAGCCTAACCTCTTCCAGGATAGAATGCAGCAAATGGATCTTAAACCTCCAGTAGCGTATGAACCGGTTTAGCCTCTTCAGGACAGGAATTGCTCTCCAGCCGCCTGAGGCCATGGGGATCACAAAGAGAACGGAATAATAACCCTGACCCTGTTACACTAGAGGCACTGGTTGGATAGCACTGATGTCCAATAGGTGTTGAAAGGCTTCCTGCATAAGCTGCCTCTGGGTCAGGTTATTTGAAATAGGGCAGATGTGGAAGAAGCTCGGAGGGCTGGAGAGGAACTCGAGTGAAAGGCCAGATCGAATGGTGGTCTGAACCCACGCATCAGAGGTAGATAGGTCCCAACGGTAGGTGAAATACACCAAGTGTCCCCCGATGGGAGGTGAGCTAGCCCTAGGGTTAGTACTTGCGGAAGGAGTGCCCGCTGCCGCCGCCTCAGCCCCCTCAAAAGGCCGCTTCTGCTGCCTGTCCCTTTGCTGCCTATCTGCTGGATATCTCTGCCTGGAGGGGTATCCTCCCTGGTACTGCCTGAAACCCGAATACCCAAAATCAGACCCCCTGAAAGAATCCTGACCCCAGAAGGGGGACCCGTAGTCCTGACCACGGAAGAAGGAGTATCTGGGGTAGGGTGTCTCCCTGAAGCTGGTCTTCCTCGGAGCGGTGGGAAGCACCTTCCACTTGTCCTTGTTCTCTATTAAGAAGGGGTCCAGAGCTGCACCAAAGAGGGGACCGCCCATGAAGGGCGCCGATGCCAAGCGCCATTTGTGTTGTTTGTCCACTTGCCACTGCCGAAGTCAAAGCAACCTGCAGGATGCTACGGAGGAGGCGATCGCCCTGGATGCAAATCTGGCTGCTGCTAGGGTGGCATTCGAAGAGAATTGAGTGGCTGCCACCAACTTGTTAATGTCCTGGTGTGCCCTGACATCCGCTATCGGGATTCGCTGTTGGAGATCTTGTAGCCACAGTAGTGAAGACCGGTTAAAGAAGGAGGCAGTGGTGGCTGCTTTCACTGCCCAGGCCAGTTCTCCGGGCATGTTCGCAGGTGTATGCAGGGCCGTGACAGGTGCATCGATAGTGGGTTGTGATAGCACCTGAGCCATGTCCTTGTCCACATTGAAAAACATTTTGTCTGTGGATGTGGGCATCAGGCTGAGATGGGAGATGCCCATTGTCTTTTAATCAGGTCAAGGAAGGACTTGGGTGTGGGTACCGTGTCGGCTTTCATGGTCTGCTCCTCAAATATGGTCTCTGCCGAGAAACCCTGAGAATGCATTGGTGGTTCTGATGGCCTGTTACCAAGTTTGGCAGCTGTCTTCGCCTTAAAGAGTAAGGATTTGTATAAGGAAGGCTGGAACAACCCGGACAGGTGGGCTTCGAAGGAGGCATGCCCTCATCCTCAGAGAGTCTATGCTCTTTGATTTTGCCTTCTTCAGATTCAGACTAGCTGTCCTTCTGAGATGAAATAGGGGAGTCAGAGGGGTCTGCCCCCTGGGCCTCCAACCCCTCAGGAACCATGGGTAAGGGTGCCATGTGAGGCTGCGTCTAGGGCTGTTGGAAAGCAGCAGCCATGCACTGTTGAAAAGCCCTCATCATCATGTCCTGAAAATTTGGTACCCCTGAGGTGGGTACTTGACTGGCCCCAATACCTGCAGGTGTTGGAAGGAGGGCTTGTGGAGAAGGCCCCATGGTGCATGGGGGTGATTGCCATCCCTGGGCTGCTCCCCAGATGCCCGAGGTGTCAAAGGGAATCCTCACTTGTAGGAAGGGATCCTCCTCTGTAGTCCTGCTGAGTGAGGAAGGCCCTGGTAGCTTCTCATCAGACCCCAGATCATGAGGAGTCTTCCTGCTGTTGGCCTTGTGACATATTCGCTCTAAAGTCTTATGCCTCTGCCTTTCATATTTAGAGCCAGGTTTGGGAGGCTTGGAGCCAGCACTCGGGGGTAGGTTCTGACCTTGGAGGCTCTTCCGCTCCTCCGGTGGGGCTGGCTGTAGAAATGAGGACCTGGCTCCTGCCAGTGTCCTCTGGGTTGTTGGCTGCTGCCATCTTGGATCACATGTTCAAAATGGCGATTCGTGCCAAATTTCAAAGCTCCGTTCCTCCAGCTAGCTTGAAAAGCGGCTTATGCTGCTCAAGCTGCCGCGTGCCTTTCTCTACAGGTGGAGTTCTCTCCCCCCCCCCTGCCTCCGGCGCTCATTTCCTGGCTCCACTGGCCTCTCCGGTGCTTAGGAGAAGCGTGGGCGCTCCGCAACATTTAAAACGTGATTTGTCGCTCGACCCCTGCGGGGAGCGGCGGAGCATTCCTGCGCTGTTTCGGGGCTTTCGTCTGGCTGCTGCTTAAAGGAGTGGCATGCCGGCGCCTCATGAGGCTTTTTCCTTCTCCTGGGTCTTAAAGCCCTCCTGAGTGGCTGCAGGATTCCTCCTAGTCGCCAAATCTGTCAGCCGTCCTTGCAGACTAATGGCGAGTGCCGCTACCCCCGCCGGAGATTTTGCTGGCCGCCAAGGTACTCACGCCCCTGAGGAATAGTAAGTTACACTTTAAATCAGTCTCTCTTTGTCTCTCTTGCAAAGTTCACAGGAACCAGGACGACACAACCATTCAGTTAGGGGCTGAGTCGATAACTGGGTATTACCTGGTGACTAGGGCATGGCCTAAAGAGCTTATTGGACTCAGTCCAATCAACGAGGACGAGGTTAATCCATCCTGGATACTCCTCCCCTCACTATGGAGAAGATGCCTATCCTAATATTGATGACCCCATATTTTTCATTTCCAACCACCAATTCTGTTTTTCACTGCTTCATTATATTTTCGATAAATGTTTTTTTACTGATGCTAGTTGCTTCCAAACAATTGATGATCCAGGTTTGTGGCAATGAGTCAACATGTTTTTATAAGAAGATGATATTTTGTACCTCTGCTTTTCCTTCTGTTTTCTTTCTATTCTATTGGAAGTGTATTTTTTTTCTAAATAATCTTGCATGTTATTTGCTATTATACCTGTGAGTAATCAAACACTGTACACAATTAGCCAATAATTATTATAAATAATAAAAAGATGACGATGATGTCTGAATGACTGGCAAAAGAAAGTGAAAATAGTACCAATAGTAATAGTCACCTTGGATGTAATCCCAAAATAACTGGAACACCACTTGAACACCATCAGCATTGACAAAATCACCATCAGTCAATTGCAAAAGGCAGCTTTACTCACAACTTATATTCTGCAATTGTATTTTTGGCACCATCAAAGAATAACATCTGTCTACCCCAGGTCCTTGGGAAGAACTCAGTAGGTAGACAAAAATATCAAATCCAGTTTAACATCTGGCTGATTATGTGGCAAACCATCATCATCCTCACCATCATTGCATTAGACCTGATTAATGAGACTTTCCGAATCTTGCTTCTTGCTTGCTGAAGACTTGACAGAACTACTCTGAAAAGTCTCCCACAAACAGGTTACTAAAGAATGTATTTATAGTCTTCAACTAATAAGAATTTAAAATAGAATAAGTGATGGAAGTTGAATTTTTCAATGGATACTAGTTGTAAGAATACACATCTTAATTCCAATCCTGGAAAAATGACAGTTCTGGAGAGCATGAGCTGCAGGGGTCAATTTATGTTTATGATTTCTCAGAGGCATGTGACAGGCTTCTGGTTGGCTGTTGGGTCAAACAAGGTGCCAGAATAGACTTGACAGTTCTACACAGCTCGTCTTATATTTTTGGTTTCTGTGCTCTGTTAAGGCATTTAAGGATTATTCTGAAGCTGCTAACCCATCTCCTGTGTTAGCAGATGGGACAAAAAGGGGCATTCTCAAATGGAACCATTTATTTATTTATTTTATTTGGTTTGTCAAGCATGTATGAGAAAACAAGTCTAAGTATGAATATAACATATAAACATGTAAGTATAAGCAGGTATAAGTATATACATAAGAAATGAATACAAATAAATGGGAACAATAGGACAGGGACGGTAGGCACTCTGGTGCGCTTATGCATGCCCCCTTACAGACCTCTTAGGAATGGGGTGAGGTCCACAGTAGATAGTTTAAGGTTAAAGTTTTGGGGGTTTGAGGCTGTAACAAACAGAGTCAGGTAGTGCGTCCCAGGCATTGACCACTCTGTTGCTGAAGTCGTATTTTCTGTAATCAAGTTTGGAGCGGTTTACTTTGAGTTTATATCTATTGTTTCCCCGTATAGTATTGCGGCTGAAGCTGAAGTAGTCATTGACAGGTAGGACGTTGCAGCAGACAATTTTGGGTACTAAGCTTAGGTCAGATCGTAGGTGGCATAGTTTTAGATTCTCCAGGTCCAAAATTTCAAGCCTGATAGCATAAGGTATTCTACGGTGAGCAGAGGAGTGGAGTACTCTTTTCGTGAAATATCTCTGGACTCGCTCAATTGTATTCATGTCCATTATGCAGTGTGTACATTGAAATTAGAAATTAGTACAGATAGAAACAAATGAAAAGTCTAGGCTGTAAAGGAAATGGGGTGCATAAATGAACCAAGTTAAGGAAGCTGATGGAGGAAAAAAGTTAGCCAGATTTCAAGGACTTAATTCTTGAGGAAGTCAAAAAAATAAATAAATAGTTAAAGGCCTCAGAACCAAGGTCAGCTATTTTTCTTGGATTGGAACAGAGCTTTTCCTTTACCCACAAATGTATCAAGTCCCATTTCCCATATCTGCAAGGAGCCATGATGATAATGAATCCACTGGGTGGATTGGACTTGAAATGGTATGAACAGAAAATACCGACAACCACTTAGGAGGAGGCAACAGATCAATTCGCCAATTGCGCCCCCTACTGGACCGGGACGCCTTACGCACAGTCACTCATGCGCTGGTGACGTCTCGCCTGGACTACTGTAACGCTCTCTACATGGGGCTTCCCTTGAAATGCACCCGGAGGCTACAGTTGGTCCAGAATGCGGCCGCACGGGTAATTATGGGGAGTACCAGGTACTCCCATGTGACACCTTTCCTGCGCGAGCTGCACTGGCTTCCTGTGGTCTATCGGGTGCGTTTCAAGGTTTTGATAACGATCTTTAAAGCGCTCCATGGCTCAGGACCTAGTTACCTACGGGATCGTATCCTTCCCCCATACATCCCTACGACCAATTCGCTCGCACAGAGAGGGACTCCTCCAGGTGCCGTCCACCAGACAGTGCCGAGGGGCGGCGCCTAGGAGTAGAGCCTTCTCTGTGGCGGGCCCAGCCCTGTGGAATGACCTCCCTCCGGATATTAGGACTACCTCTGACCTCCGCTCCTTCCGTGTAAAGCTCAAGACCCACCTATTCCAAGTAGCTGGCCTGGCTCAACCATAGTCTGAACATATCGCTCCTGACGGGTTTTTTATTTTTGTAATTTATTTAATTTATTTAGGGGATTTTTAATATTGTGATTTTAATTGTTTCCATCCATTTGTCCACCTCCTCTTTGTATACGTCTATATTATATGTATGTTTTGTCCATATTTGTATTTTTATGTGTTTTATTGTACGCCGCCCTGAGTCCTTCGGGAGAGGGTGCGGCTAAGAAATAATAATAATAATAATAATTATTATTATTATTATTATTATTATTATTATTATTATTATTATTATTATTATTATTATTATTATTATTATTATAATTCCTGTAGCAATAAATTATACAAACAAATAAATAAATGCATACGTGCAGAGGGGAACATGAGAGGAACCCAATGAATATATGTAGCAATCATCCCAGATTTTAAAAAAGCAAAGGCTAGAACATTATAGACAGAGAACATTATTATAATTGTGGAACGTTAGGGCTGCTTGCCAATGAAGATAATGCAGCTTCACCAAGTAACAAGATTAAAAAATGAATTCCCTGCCCCCAAGGGACTTTAATCAACATTTCCATTATACGGAGTATAATGATTGGATCAAATGAAAGGCCTGTGAAGTGCAACGTCTTGTTTCCTACATTTGCCAACTGGATAGCTGTGGGAAGCCCACAGGCATAGTAGGAAATCAAGTCCCTTCCTCTGCAAATGGTATTCAGTAGCATGAGCAGTCGCCTCTTCGAATTCTGGCTATGGAGCTTCCATTTAAAGTCACAGGTAGTTAGGAAGGGAAAGGCAAAGCCAGTCAAGAATAAATGCCAGCCAAACACAAAACCTATGCATTGGATCTTGTTTCAATTGAAGAGAAGAATGTTGGTGTGAAGTTGGTGGCTTTAAAAACCAAGCCGCACAAAAATAATTTCTTGGGCTGGAATTCTAGGTATCAGGAGGCAGCAAAAGGCAGAGAAGGGAGGGAAAGTATTTAGATTTCAAGAGACCATTGCAGAGGGTTTAAAAAAGAGGGTGTGTGTGTGAGGATTCAATCTTGTTTTGGTAGAAAACATTTTTAAAAAAAATACAGGTACAGATATTTTAAGTCTATTAGGAGTTATGTTAGTCACTTCTTGCCATGATTGATAACAATAGGGAGAAAAAGGATGTTCTAACTATAAGGAGATTGATGTTGTATCAGAGGAAGGTCAGAAAGCAGACCAAGAAAACCGGAGAGGGGAAACAAGGATAGAAAGTTAACCAGGGAGGGGAAGAGAGGGGTATCATGAGCACTCCTGTAGCTGGGCCAAAGAAAATCCCTGCGGCCACATGTGCTCACTGACCTGAGCCATTTCATGATGAATGTACATCTCTCTCTCCCACGTGAAGGCCTCCGGAAAAGACAGGTCAGAAAGCAGTGGGGGAAGCCAACGGAGGCAAAGGACTAAGCTGCGATGAATGAAAACAAGAAGTGTTGGGATGTGCAGGGCCTGGACAAGAAAGGGAACAGAACTAGAAGACAAAAGAAGGAGATGGGGGCACCTTCCAAACAAAAAATTATTTCCCCGTTCATTCACTGTTTATAAACCACCTTCAGTGTGGTCATCCAAACATCATTACAGTTTCATCCCCCACCCCTATTCCCAATTCCCAATTCTTCTGTTGGTTTTTATATTCCTTCTCTTTAAAAACAAAACTGGGGTCAATCATCTCAAAGGCATTATCCAGTTCCTTCGCTTCCTGGTTTTAACTCATCCAGTTGATAGTGCTTCTTCTGCTATGAGGAAGGATATCCTCCCCCATCCGATGTTTATAGTACAGAAATCCAATTATTTAACAGGGCAGTGGGTTTAGCACACTGTTTGCATGATCACAAGGGAGAGTGTGGCATAATTCTTCCCTTCGTATGCCAGCCATCTTCTATTTGACAAAGCAAAGTGCAAACTAGTCTGCAGAGCAGGAATAGCCAAGCCAGGCCACAACAAAGCCCCTTTAAAATATTTCCATACCACATTATATTTAACTCCCAAGATGTGATTATCAGTACCTGTACATTAGGCGCCTATTACTGTACAAGTTAACAATAGAAAGGAGCCAAATGGGAAGTATTATGATATATTTTCTCTTCCCTTTTCAAAAACATTGCATATGCAGAAGTCACAACAGTTCTATACAGTCAAATATATATTTATATATTTTGAATCCCCATCCAGTTTTCCTCAAGACCATAATTGGTAACTTGAGTTAAAAAATAAACTTCAAAAAGAATAAACATCTATCTATGAAGGAGACCTAATTCTTCTCCTTTTGCATACCAGCAGTTTTCTCCCTTAAATATAGATGAAGCTGTTACTCTGCCAAGATGAACATGTTCCTTTCAAATATCTACATAACAATATTCTCCCCCCCCCCACCCCAAAAAGCACCAGTTTGGGGTAATGGCAAACGCTAGAAACTGAGGGAGATGGTGAGTTCTAGTCGCACCTTCTGAAAAACCTTGCCAAGAAAAATGTGGGGTTTTGCCCAAGCAATCTCCAAGAATTGGATACGTTTGAATAGATGAAAAAAAATCACCAATAAAACAAAAGTACCTCCTTAAACTAATTTCTCAATACTTTCTTGCCTCAATGGTTGAATCAGCCCTGAAATCTGTACAATTGGTTTTTTTTTAATTACTTCATAAATTACAGGGGATCCACAGATGTTCAGAAGATAAGAGAGTGATAATTCCTCAGAAATACCATCTAAAGATTGCTATCAAGAATGGCGAGAGTCCCAGTGGCTCCTAAGATTGGCTCCTTAGGTTATCTTATGCAGTTGTTGATATTAAATTTAAATCTGACATTTTAATCACTTTCTACTCTCTTCAACATTATTGAAAAGTGTGGTTTTTTTCTTACTCTCTATAAACCCCAAGGACTAGAACTTTTAATTTAAAAAGCAACCATCAAAACCATTTTGTTGCCTTTTGCAGTGTGGACATTTGTAATAACTCAAATAATTCTAATGTCTTTCAGGATTCACAGAAGCTTAGTAGCTCTGAATGGCAAGAAATTTGGGGGTTTAATAATAAATCAGCATTTTAGTATATTTAATATTTATTAAATATATAAATTAAAGAGTGGGACTGAGACATGATGCAATGTAAAAGCCAATGAATATGTAGCCTCTGGAATTTTTTTTTTTAGAACTGAAAAACTCAAGATTTGAGAATTTTGATCAGTTTTCCTCCAGCCATACAATATATCTGGCGTAAAATACTTTGAAGTATCATTTAACAATCAGTACTCAAAAGAGCAAAACTGCCTAGCAAAGGATCAGTAAGGATCTTCAGTTAGCTCTAACAACATTAGTCAGCAGTACATGCCACTTGTCAGGGACGTGCGGTCAGGGGAGGCAGGGGAGGCAGAGCCTCACCGCTCTCATCATGAAAAGGACAAAAGGGGAAAAGGGAAAAGGAACACGTGGTCCCATTCCCCGCCTTCCTGAGTCAACATGAAGGGGACCGCAGCTCGCGCTCCGCGGTCCTGCGGCTCGCGCTCCGCGGTCCTGCGGCTCGCACTCCGTAGCTCGCGCTCCGCGGTCCCCTTCATGTTGACTCAGGAAGGCGGGGAATGGGACCACGTGTGCAGGAGGCTGAGGCTGCCTCAGCCTCCTGCACACGTGGTCCCATTCCCCGCCTTCCTGATTACATCACCAGCCTCACCAGCCATAAACCTCACCGCACGTCACTGCCACTTGTAAATAAAGAAGCTGTGAATACGTATTTGACATAATGGGAAAGGTGGAAGGATAGACAAGACGAGGACAACTAGCAGCAAGATGGATGGATTCGGTTCCAGTGCCAGCACTGTGGGGAGACCTGAATGAATAGATTAGGGATAGACTGTCATGCAGAAAAATTACCTTATGTGATCGCTAGAAATCAAAAATTATTTGGTGGCACATAATCAATAATATTTCTATTATGGAGTGAATCAATTTTGCACTTACCTTCTAGAGAAGATGCTAGGCCAAGAAGGCACATTATCCATAGCCAAACCATTATCACTGCATGTTCCTTCATTCTCCTGATGATGTTAGGATCCATTTAGTTTCTCCAGCACTTCCAGCATCTTCCATAAACCAGAGTTCTCACAAAAGTTATTCCAGAGGACAAGAAAGGCCACAAGTCTAAATGTAAAAGTGCAGGCAGCTCCGCATGAAAAGAGGTGAAGGGCTCTGCAATAAAAGAAGTGATAGACAAAAGCTATTATACCAAGCCTACTAAACCAACTAACTCTGAAAAACTCCCTGATTTAATCGAAAGGCAAAAAACATAAAACATTATTTAATAAATTGTTTTCTTAATTATCTTAAGAATTTTCTTAAATCTTAATTATCCTAAAAACTTACATACATTTGTCCTGAGAGAATTCCTTTTTGCACAAATTGGACTTCCCTTTGGAGCATTTCTCCTTGCAAGCTCAACCTTCGTGCTAGATTGCATATTATCTGTTGGATCGGGTGAATGAAGGCACACTCAGGCTCCAGAGTAACAAACAGCTCTTTATTAGCACAAGTCAACTATGTACAATCCAGCGAAGGTTCAGTCTGACAGCAGCCCTTTTATAGGGGACTGTTGGACCCTTCAACCAATCAGATTGAATCTCTGCTCCCGCCGGAACAGAGGACCTTGGTGTAAACCATTACCAATGTTTCTGGTATCTAACACCCCTCCCCTCTTAGATGGGCTCAACCGACTTGTGACGTAGTCACACAGGTAGACGGGCTTTCTGGTGGCTCGCCTAGACCTGCGCAGTTCAGTTGGTGGGTGTTCTTCAGTCTTTTTAAGGCTAGCGATAGCGTGTTTGAGTGCTGCCCAAGACATTATGGTCAAGGATGACCCTGTGTCAATCTCCATATTGCATGGAGAGTCCTCAATGAGGACTGTGAGTTTCAGCTTTTTTGGCCGCTTTGTGCGGACTTGGCCTATGGAGGTATGGCAGGTGACTCTGGTGTTGCCATCTGTTCACCGTGGTGGCGGTTGCCATGCCCCTTGGTTGGGCCTCTGCTGGTGGTTAGGCATGCTTCTGGGCTTCCAGGTTGTAGAGGGGTGATCGCTTCTGCAGACCTTGGCGATGTGCCCCTTGCATTCGCATTGACAGATGGCATCGTGGAAACGGCAATGTGTTCTGAGGTGGTTTTCTCCGCAACCGGTGCAAGGCGGGAAACACGGTTCAAATTTCCGCGCCAGCTTGGTGAGATCACTGCGCATGCGGTAGCTGTCATCTTCGCTCTCTGAGCCTTCAGGCTCTGTGGCCTCGCGATGCACGCCTGTGCTCTTCTGCGCACTCTTTGGACTATTTTGGCGCTGCAGAGTTTCCATTGATTTAATTGAAGACTCAGTAGCCATGGCTTTGTCTAGGGCAATTTGGAGAGTAAGATTAGTCTTCACTAATAACCTCTTCTGCAGGCCAATGTCCCTAACACCGCATATGAGGCGGTCAAGTAGTACTTCATCAAGATCTCTAAACTCAGCAGCCTTTCTGAGTGCCGCAACATATTCGTTGATGGATTGCCCTTCTTTTTGGTTACGGATGTTGAATTCATGCCTCCGGACGTATTTAGACAGTCTGGGAGCGTAGTGTGTCCTCAGTGTCTGTTGTAGAACTGACCAAGCGACCGATTGGAGTGGCGTTGGCTCGGACAAATTCTTCGCCGTCTTGAACACCTCTGGTCCACAGTAGCTCAGGAACATATTCTTTTTCCGGCCTTCAGAAAGGCCCATGAGGTCGTTGGCTTCAAGGAAGGGGTTCCCAGTGTTCGGTGGCTGGGTTGTACCGAGTTGGTGGGGCGTGCATTGTCATCTTGTGTTCCTGAGCACGTTTGAATTTGCCGCTCAAAGATGGCTGCTCGATGCCGTGCCGTGCTCCGGACTGGATTGACTTGCTGGATTGTTGTGCTCTTTTTGTCTGCCTAGTTGCCTTCCAATCCCATCCTCGTCACCAGTGCTGGATCGGGTGAATGAAGGCACACTCAGGCTCCAGAGTAACAAACAGCTCTTTATTAGGACAAGTCAACTATGTACAATCCAGTGAAGGTTCAGTCTGACAGCAGCCCTTTTATAGGGGGCTGTCAGACCCTTCGACCAATCAGATTGAATCTCTGTTCCCGCCAGAACAGAGGACCTTCATGTAAACCATTACCAATGTTTCTGGTATCTAACACTATCAGTAGTGTCAATTTAAACATTTTTGAAAGCACATTCCACTACAAATGATAGAAATTGAAACGTAAGTTTATAACATAATCCTCATTTTCATAGCTTCTTCCTCACTGTTTGACCTTTGGTCAGGTTTGTTCTGGTTGAAAAGTTACAGGTGGATTTTAAGACTGGTGCAAAGTAGTGAAAGGTGGTGAAATAGTAAAGAGGTTGAACTGGGATGAGGAGCGAGATCTAGTATCTAATTCCCACATGGAAATCTATGAGTAACTTTGATCTAAACACTTTCTCTCCGTCCACAAACCCTACCTCACAAAGTAGTCTAAAAAGAGTACAATTTGGAGGAGACCACAGGTATGTCATTTAGATCTGCTAGAGGAAATGTCAGTTATGCTATATATAAAAAATAAGTAAATATCCCCAGCCACATCCCAATAACAGCTTTCCTTTGCACTTTTGTAATTTTTCAATTTCAATTTCATTACCTATGTCATGTCAGACCTAACAGTCTTCATATTCATTGTGAATAACAAGTATTCTTTTCTAATTTTGCATAAACAGAGACAAGTTGGTGCCAGTCTAGAAACTGAGAAATTGTGAGTTCCAGTCCTGCTTTAGGCACAAAGCCAGCTGGTGATCTTGGGCCAGTCCCCTTCTCTCAGCCCTGGGGATCAGGTAAGCACTTCAGAAAAACCTCGCCAAGAAAACTGCAGGGACTTGTGCAGGCAATTGCCAGGAGTCAACTTTCATGTCCTGGCTTTAGCAAAGGCAGAAGCAATCCATGCAGTTGTTAAGCAAAGTATGGGAATGGAGCGGGTGCATGGGGGTGAGGCTTGCAAGAACATCAGGATAGCTTATCTGGAGAGATGGCAGGAGTCAGGCAGGGGGAAGGCAACAGAAAAAAATGTTGAGGAAGCAGGAGAAGGAGTATGCCTGGGTAGACTAAAACCTGAGGAGAAGGCATAATTCAAGTAGGAAGTCAGTAATCCGATATCAAGCAATAACTTGAAAAGTACAGAGGGATGAGCCAGAGACTTTGTCAGGGACACGTTGAGGTCAAAACAAAGCAGGAATAGAAAATAGGAAATCAAGTGGCTTTCAGCAATGGAAGCTGTACCCGCACAGTTTAAATCCACTCCCTTCTGAGCACACCCAGGTGAGGCTCTCCCTGCTCAGAGGTTGCCAATAATGAGGCACTGGGCTTGGTTGTACAGCCAGCATCTTGCCACTTGCTCATGAGGCACTTAGTTTCCAGGAAACTTTCCTCTAATGCCAGGAAAGGTCGCCTTGCTTCTTGGAGGCCCTGACATCAACATTCACTCAAAGCCATACGCACACATAGCATCTTTGCATAGCATCTTTTTTCTGCACTCCCAAGAAATCATGCATGTACTGTATGTTCTATTCGATTCTGCCCAAGTTTCATTATTTATTCTAGGTTTTCTTCAATGATTACTTTTTCTATGCAACTTCTAATTAGAACTGGATGAAGAAACTGTGCTGTGATACCCGGCTACCAAATTCACATTTCTGCAATCAGGATGTGAGTCAGGAAATAATTGAAATTCAGGATTTATAATTTTCAGCATGTTTCTGAAGAGTTATCCAAACAAATATGTGTATGTTAGGGACATTGGTACAAAAATAAAAGTATTGTTTAGAAAATGTACAAAGAAGCTTTTAATGTAAGTGAAACAGCTTACAAAAAAAAATTCTGGGCTATGTAAGGACATGCATTAGGAGTCATGTACACACGAAGAGTTTCAAAGTACAGAAAATGAAGTTTTTCTACACAAAATGTATTCTTTATATGACACTGGACACTCAAGAAGCAGTACTGGAAAAAGGCATAATTAAATGAATTAATGGCAGTCACTCATATTAAGTGAACTAATTTCCCACATTCAGCAATTATGTACCACTGCATACCAGCTGATGGACAAATGTGCCATCTGGCTCCATGCTTCCTAGATATCTGGCTGGAGATAGTGATGATTATATTTTCCTTTTTATTAGCAGATACCATGTGCCTTCTAAGAGAGGGGTCTTAATGCTATCAAGCAAAGAGATCAAATTTGCTATTTCCTCTTGAATTGATATTTTTCTTGTAGGAGAACATGGTGAAAATTGAAATGGACTGGGATGGATTTGAATGGACTGGACTGGACTAGACTGGAATAGAATGGAATAGACTGGAATGGACTAGAATGGAATGTGGAATAGAATAGAATGGAGTGAGAATCAGAATACAATGAGACCCGAGTCTTCCGAAAATTTCTATGACTGAAGCAGGACAACTGAATTATAAAAACTTATCAGATTCACAGAATACACGATAGAGACAGGCCAAAACTGCTTGCAACTGAAATAGATTTCCAGCCAATTCCCATTGTTGGCTGGTAGGTCAGTATTTGCATTCCCTAAGACTCTGTAGGAATCTCAGTTTTTATTTGAGTTGTTGACACCAGCTAAACTGTTTCCTACATAAACAATCTGACTTCATACATCGTGTCTTTCTCTATCCAATATCTATCACTCCTTGTTCTCAGAGGAACTACATGCATCAAACTATGCTTGAAAAAGAACAAATTTAAGAATAAGAGATTGGGAAAATTAGCAACTCCATCTTTCCTGGATATTTATTTTTCTGTGTAGCATTGGTAGCATGGACTTCTAACCAGTCAGAAATAACAGCATAGAAACCAAAATATAAACATTTCTCTTCAGAAACTCAAAAGCCACATAATTTGTACTTTGCATCTGGGATGTATTGTATGATTCTGTTACGCAGGCAGGATCTGAGTAAAAGAAGAAAAACAAAATACAACAGCATGTTTACTTGGCCAACTTGGAAATCTCTATCTCATTTTCTCTGGCATCTATTTAATTTATTCATAAATCCCACAAATCCAGAATGATGAATTTGAATAGGCTCATCCAGCCATCTGTCACCTATGACCCAGGAAACTCAATGAAAGAATTCTTAAAAATCTCAAGTAAACAAGCATTTCTGAAAGCCAAAAAGGGTGTCAGAACTGAATGCACAGCTTTCTTCTGGCACATATCCAAAGCAAGCACCAAGCAACCCAAGTCTAAAGGGAAGCATCTTTCAAACTTTTTACAATTTCCAATCTTTTTAACTTTGGGCAGAAGATAATCTTGTTGGCCTATCTACTGAAGTTTCCAATACCCGGATTTCCTAAAAATGGCCTGAAAGGTCTGAAAGTTCCCAGGTCTCAAGGTATGCCCAGATTTTTTTAGTATTTGTTCTACTATACTCTGTGCCAGGGGTGGGTTCGAGCAGTCACTACTGCTGGTTTGCTTGTGTGCTTGATGTGCACGCATGTGCAATGCAATAAAAATTGTTCTGCGCATGCGCAGAAGCCAAAAACCAAAATGGCAGCACCTATGGCGCCGCCTGAAGAACCGGTTCAGGGGTGTGGCAGACCTGGGTTGCTGCCGGTTCCAGCAATCCAGACCACCAAACCACGACCGGTTCGGCCGAACCAGTCTGAACTAACAGGAACCCATCACTGCTCTGCGCTGTAGCATTTCTGAAAGCTGGACAAAAAGGCATAGGTTAAGTTATTTTCTTCTTGCAAGATCCAATCTGGGTCGGTCATTGGGAACCTCTGGTGCTGGTGACCGACCTAGATTGGATCTTGCAACATTTTCCTGGAACACAGGTTTTCTTTTAATGTTTGCTACTCATCAGTTTCTACCAGGCACAAGGTTCAATTAAAATCTTTCTGTGACTCATAAGCACTATTCCCTCCCCCCTCTACCAGTGTCTTCCTGTTCTATTATCTCCACCCACTTTGCAACATCATTGCTTATCTTTCAGGAGCATCTGCTCATCAGAAATCCTGTCAATGTTTGGAAGTATTTCAAGGTCACTGAAGTCACGGGAAAACAATTGAAAGAGTTGATCAGATCAGAAGGCTTTATAAGGATTGAATTTGCAAGCTATATTTTTTTTTTTTTTTTTTTTTTTTTTTTTTTTATAATAAAATTTTATTGGTTTTTCAAGATTTATAGGGAAAAGGGTAAATGGACAGGTATACAAATTTTGGCAGTTGCAAAGTGTGTGAGGCCCCCCTCCCTCCATACCCATAGTATACATTTAATATAATGCATTAGTATATAATTGATTACAGTCAGCATATTAGTTCTATTATTAAATTCAATCAAATTAAACATTACAGTATAAAATCCAAATATAATTCCATTTTCACTTTCGGTCAGTTTATAATAATATGATTTTCTTGTTTATTTTTGTGATCTGAGTCTTCTTGCTATTGCCCCATCTCCCTCCACTGGCAGAGCTCTGGCCCCTCCCGTGTCCTGCGTGTCCGTTGTGGTATCTGGTGGTTTCTCTAGGAATGTTTTATTTTTTTCCATAAAGGCCTGCGCCTCTATGGGTGAATTAATTCTAATTCTTGTCTCCTCCCAGAATATCAGCATACCTTCAGGCATCAACCATCTAAACCACACCCCTTTCTGGTATAATTTATTCGCTAATTGCGAATAATTTTTTCTTTTTTCTCTAATCTTCTTAGGGATCTGCTTCAGAATGGTTATCTCCATATCATGATATATCAATGCTTGCCCCCTTTGTACACCCAGAATTTCATCTCTTGTGCTTTTTCTAAGAAATTTAATATGAACCTCCCTGGGTACATTGTGTGTTCTAGCGTAAGCTGAATTCACTCTATAAACCAGATCTATATCCCACCCCATCTGTTGTTTTTCTTTGTGTGTGTAGTCAGCCAGAATGTTTGTCATGATGTCCCTTATATTTTCCCCATCTTCTTCTATAACATTTTGAAATCTAAGATAATAGGACATTCTCTCAAATTCTAATTTCATCTGTTGGATGTCAAGATCTTTGTTCCCTTTCTGCACAGCTTCCACCCCCCCCCTCACCTCCTCCACCCCCCCTTCCACAAGATCCAGTCTCTGTGAGTTCTTATAAATTTGGGCTTGATTTTCTTTAATTTCATCTTTCATTTCCCTTAGCTGTTTCTTGATTTCCTCCTGGCCCTGTAAAATTTGTTGAAGCATTTGTTGAAAGTCCATCTCTATAGTCTTAGGTTGCATCAGTTCTGTTATCTTGGACTGTGTGGCTGGACTGGATGTTACAGATGTTGGAGCAGATGTGGCAAAGCCAGATTTCCCAGGAGGTGGTCTTTTGGATGCCATCCTTTATAACATTAGAAGTTCAGTCCATATATAAGATAAACAGTTAGAAAAGAAGGGTAGCCAGGTGAGGTCCGGGAGCAGAAGAACCAGGCAGAAGAGAATCTCTCTAATAAGTCTGGCAATAGATGAAAGGTTTCCCCTAGAAAGTTCAAAAAGACCAATCCACAAGAGATTCCTCTGGGAGACACGGAGACAAAGACCGGAAGCCTGAATTTTAAAGGTGGAGTCAGGTTTCACAGTTCATAAAGACAACGGAAGTGTGCCATCTTGCCCTGCCAGTTTTGGGCACAGAGGCATATCAAAGTTTTAAAAAGTTCCAAAGGTCCTCAAATCTCAGTAAATAGTGAAATTAAATTGCAAAGAAAATCATCCAACCTGGGTGAGGCTTCATTCGTTGGCTCTCCCCCCTCCTCCTTCCCCGGGGGCTGAGAGCAAGATTATTCCTCGCCGCTTATCCAAGGGGGGGGGAAACCCCCCTCCCTCCAGCCGCGCCTCCAGAATACTCCGAAAGTTATTTAAAGAAAGCTAACTAGTTCTTTGTGCAAAATAGGGCATGAAGAGAGAAGCAGCCTCACCGCACCGCAGCTGCTTCCTTCACTTGCTTCATTCTCCCGACGGCTTTAGCGAGGCGCGAAGCGCAGAAACGCGAGGCGCCCTCCGATCTAGCTCCCCGGTGCCTTGGGCGCGCGAGAGACCTCCCGCCGGCCGCCGCCGATGCAGGAGCTCCCCGCGATGCCGCCCCTCCGGCAGGACCCCTCTGAGGGGTGTCCTGTGCCCCCCAAGGAGTGGGGAAGCCCACCGGAGAGCCGGAGCGGGCAAAGAGCTGCCCGTCGCCGCTGCCGCCGGAACCGGAACTCAATTTGCAAGCTATATTGAGAAAGCTACAAAAACTCATAGGTATCAACTCACTCAAAGTATATAACAGCAGTCCTATGCAAGTCCTATACAAGTCAGTAATAAAGTTGACAAGAATTGTTTATTAAAAACAGCCCTCAGTAAAGAAACAATTGGATTGACTAGAGTTGTTGAAGTTGGATAGTTGAAATTGTTAATTAAAAACTCTTTAGCAATTAACACTCAAAAATAGGCCTGGATATACATCAAGCCAAACAACTAAAAAACTATTTTGCCAGAATGGAGTGGCAAAACTACTAAAGCATTGGTATGAATGCAATTATTTTTGAACTCCCTTGCCTTTGCATGTTTACTCACATTTGGTGGGGGGGGGAATAAATATCTAAATTCTTGATGTTGAGGTAGGTGTTTAAGCCATTTCAATTTCTAGATTCAACCTAGTTTTTAGAAATTACAATCTTTGCCTGCAATATTGTTTCCTAGATGATGTCCCAATTATTTACCTCCTTATTTCAAGAGATTTCCAGCTGACCCAACATCTATCATGTACAGTATGTGAGATGGGTAGCTATATAAATTTAGTAAATCAATCAAGCTTTTCAACAGCTAATTCTGCAATGAGCTCACTGCTCTACAGACTATAAGGAGGGCACCATGAAAGCTCACCAGCAATCTGTAATCTTAGTGATAACTGGATCAAACATTTTTAATTGGTTAAAAGTTGGTGGCAATTTTAGTCACCAATAAAACTCTATACTCACATCCAAGAGCAAAATATAGATTTCCTTCTGCAAATCTGTAAGCGTCAGGTACTTTGATATTTAACAAAATATTGTTTGTGCAAACACCTTTTTCTTCACTTTACAGTCACAACTGGATGATTTACCTACACACATGCGAAAGCAGAGAGGAGTGAAAGTGACTTCCCCTACTTTCCCTCCTCTCCAGGAGGAGGAAAAGTGAGAAGGAAAAAAAGAAAGAACAACAATGCAACATATGGTTTCATTTTGCTCAATTTCTGCTTATTTTCATGCAGGGCTGGCTGTATTTTGAGGCTTGGCCCCTTTCCAAGTCAATGAAGCCATACAGATTGGAGCAAGTGGTGTGGGTGGGTTTCCTAACCTTGGAATGCACCACTGTACATACATTTTGACTAACAGCAAATTGTGGACATCTTCACTTAATGCAACTTCAACTTCTTTTTGGAATTTTTGAAGAGCTAGATTAGCCTAGTGGTTAAGGCAATAGAAGCTAGAAGTTGGAGACTTGGGTCTAGTCCCAGTTTAAGCATGGAAGTTGCCTGGGTGATTTTGGCCCAGTCATTCTCTCTCAGCCCAACCCACTTCACAGGATTGGTGTTGAGGAGAAAACAGGAGGAGGAAGCGTTATTATGTATGCTCATCACCTTGAGTTACTTATAAAGTATTTATAAAGTTACTTATAAAGGCCATACATGAAAGGATATAATAAAGGAGGAACTGAAATTCTAATAAATAAAATAAATTTGTATATCACACTTTTTTACTTAATTGAACTGCTTGGGGTTCAGAATATATTAGATATGCTACATTTTCTGTTTCTATCATATCAATTCAAAAACAGATATATCATTTCTGGAAAATGTGTTCAGATCATTCTTCTCATGCTAAATAAACACTCTGGGACAATTCAGATTTAAAAGCTCTTTTAAAAACAATTTTATGGTAGGTATGAATGGGTGCTGGGATCCTTACACTGGATCAACTACTAGTGGATGACAAAAAAGAGGGTTTGTGGTTTGTTTGTTTGTTTGCGAATTTTTAGATTAAAAGATAAATACCATTTGTAAGTGGCCATCCACTGGTAGTATTTACAATTACAACCTATTTCTACTACCTAGAAATTGACAGCTAGACAATAGAAAAATATTCTCTGTGCTATAGGCAAGAGATTAGTCCTCCAACATTGCAAATACAAACATATGCCAGTGGATTGAAAAACTATGTTACTATTGTCTTATGAATAAGTTGCCCATAGATGTAGGTCATGCATGGCTGATTACAATGAAATAACTTTCATTTATCTTTTATTAAAAACATGTAAAATTACATACCGTATATATACAGCCATATAGACAGAAAGCTCTCCTCCTCCAGTCTTTTTGAAACATGCAACTTTACCTTCAAGAAATAAGGTCATTTGGGGATGAAGAAATATGTCTGCTCCTAAATGTCTCCTTTACATCAGTGGTACCCAACCTTTTCAGCTCTGTGGAGGGGTGGCGGTAGGTGGCAGCAGCAGGGGGGATGGTATTGTGCATGCAACCTAATCTCATGCGCAAATGAAGTGTTGCATGGATGCCTAATGATTGCATGGACCTGATCCCAACGGGCTGCAGACTGGCACCAGATTGGGGGTTGGGGACCCCTGTTCTAGATTATCCATTATCTGCTGCCTAACACTACTACCATCGTAATGCTGGAATCATTCCTCCTTAAATGAGAATGGTTCATGATGCAAAATAACTCTAATCAGTTACAGAACAAACCACCTAAGGAAGATCTGTAGTTCCATTTCCTATTTTTACCAACTGATTACAGCTTAAACTTTAGTCAACAGTTAAAGAAACTGACTATAAATCTGGCTCATTTCCTTGGAAAACTAAAATGATAAGATTTCAGCTTCATGTGAAAGACAAGTCAGGAACCAAGTGAAACAGAACTAAATCCTAGTTTAATTCTATCCCTGGCCACATGGGAGGAACATCAAGAAAGCAGAAACTATACAGTCTAGCACTTCATGCTGGTTATTTTCTACTCTGGATGTGCCTAAAATGTTACATTAATGTTTTAGATACTAGATGAATAATTACTTTACTATCTTCACAAAACCTATCTACATAAATTTGGCTTGCTGTCAAATTGAAGATTGCAAAACAGCTATATAAAAGGTGGGAGGTTCCCCCCCCCCAAAAAAAATCAAGACACTATTCTCTTCTTTGCCAAACAATCTATTAAGTAAATCCAATGTATAAATGAATGAGCAGAGACATCTAATTACTGTTCCACAGCAACTTAAGTTTTGTTTGTGCTTTAAGCTATTTTCAAAATTGCTCGTAAATGTATTGTGCATGATCTATCCAAAGATAAACTCTCTTAAGTTCAAATGAATGCAGGGAAAAGAAATCTAAATATTTGCTTAACTCTTCCACTAAAAAATCACCACAACTTAAAACAGGTTAACCTCACCTAATCTAAAAATCTTGGTATACATTTCTTTATATATAACTCAAGTGCTTGCAGTAGATAGTGCTTATAGCAGTAAACTGACTTTTTAAAACAATTAGTATGTACTTTTCTTTTAAGAAATACCTGGTGTACAAGTGAGAAACTTCTGAGTGTATTACTATACCACACATCTCTTTTTTTCTGCTCAATCATGTCCAATTCTAGGAGGCTGCCCGAACAAGTCCCTGAAGTTTTCTTGACAAGATTTTTCAGATTGGTTTGCCATTGTCTCCTTCCTGGGGCTGAAAGAAAATGACTGGCCCAAGGTCACCCAGCTGGCTTTCTACCTAAGATAGAATTAAAATTCATGGTGTCTCAGTTTCTAGCCTAATGCCTTAAGACCAAACTTGTTATCATGTGTCTTTTTTACTTTAGCATAAGACTAAAAGGGTTTGTTTTATGCAATGCAGAGAGTGTTCAACACTGAAGCTGGTTATTGGGTTAACTGAGAAGTTGTTCCCATAATTAGTATTGATGCCGCTTTATAATGCCCTGGTGAGGCCACACTTGGAATACTGCATTCAGTTCTGGTCACCACGATGTAAAAAAGATGTGGAGACTCTAGAAAGAGTGCAGAGAAGAGCAACAAAGATGATTAGGGGACTGGAGACTAAAACATATGAAGAACGGTTGCAGGAACTGGGTATGTCTAGCTTAAGAGAAAGAAGGACTAGGGGAGACATGATAGCAGTGTTCCAATATCTCAGGGGTTGCCACAAAGAAGAGGCAGTCAAACTATTCTCCAAGGCACCTGAGGATAGAACAAGAAGCAATGGGTGGAAACTAATCAAGGAGAGAAGCAACTTAGAACTGGGGAGAAATTTCCTGACAGTGAGAACAATTAATCAGTGGAACAGCTTGCCTCCAGAAGTTGTGAATGCCCCAACACTGGAAGTCTTTAAGAAGATGTTGGATAGCCATTTGCCTGAAATGGTATAGGGTTCCCTGCCTAGGCAGGGGGTTGGACTAGAAGACCTCCAAGGTCCCTTCCAACTCTGCTATTGTATTGTATTATTAATTACTCTTGCCTCCAGCTAGATAGGGCTTTACCCAGACACCATTTGAATACTGTGTCCAGTTCTAAAGGTCTCACTTTAAAAAAGATATTGAGAAGATCGAGCAAGTCCAGAGATAGGCAACAAAAATGCTGCAAGGTCTGAGGGACAAAACATAGCAGGAAAGATTGGAGATACTGAATATTCACAGCTTGGATGAAAGAACAGAAAGAGGGAACACAACTGAAAGGCAGTATTTTCAATATTAAGCAAAAATTAAGAACACGGGGGCATAAGCTCAAGCTGACAGGAGGGAAGTTCAAAAGTAATATTTGAAAGTATTACTTCACAAAAAGAGTAGTGGAAGCTTGGAACCAATTTCCAGCGGGGTGGTGGGGGGAGGAGGTTTAAATTGAATTTAAATATGCTTGGGATGAACATATGTCGATCATCTGACAAAAATTCTAAAAATAAAAAAAAAATTTAATCAAAGGGCAGACTTGATGGACCAATAGGACTTTTTCTGCCATCGGTTTTCTATGTTAAAAAAAAAAACGGAGAACCACAAAAAATAGTATTTTGTTAAATGAGGACCTATAAAGTAGGGCTTTTTTTTTAAGGGGGTGAAAGCTCTGATACAGCTATGAAAGCTATGACTTTAGGATTGATGAGTACTGACTAATTCGCAGGACAAATGTACACTTAAATGTGTGAGCTTAATAGCAGGTTAAAAAAATCCTTAGTCTTAACACATTTCATTATTTTGGATAATGAAATATACATCCGACATACGTAAAGGATTATTTTTGGCTAGGTAGGTAAATTATGAAATATTTATTACATGATAAATTGATTAACTGATTGAAAGTCATCACCTTAATCACAAGCATTCTTGCTACTTGTAAGAATGGATTAAGTAATCTCACCACTCATACAGAGAAAATGTTAAATTATTGGCAACTGGAGATGAGTTTGAGAGTGCCTAGCCCTAGTACACATAATTATGTACACAAAAGAGAACTGGATCTCAGATTTATCAAGAGTACCAATTTTTCCTCCAGTTCTTCCAGCACAGTTGGAAAATCTAGACTCAGAATTTGGTTGGGCTACACAACAAATGCATCTCATTTGCTTTCGGTATCACCTCTTCCCCTGTTTGGCTATTTAAGGCAATGACTCAATTTTTTTTTATAAATGCAGTTGTTACATTAAATTGTAGCATAAATAAATCTAATATGAAATAACTGTACATAATCAGAAATATAGTAAATTCTCTTGGTCTTTCAGAGCCACTGGGTCTATTCTTAAGACAGTTAAACACCGAAGTAAAGACAGAAAAGGATTTTCATACTCCAGATAAATCTTGAATGGATTTATCTGAAACAATATTATATAGTATGGATGCTCAGTTTCACTCCAGTTGATCAGATTGAATCACTCCTTCAATTTGAACCCTCAGACTGAATTACTGAACCATGTTTAATATAATCAAGTATATTTGAATTAGTTTGGATATCTGATGGGCTTTGGCAAGCACATAGTCCCACTTTTATCCAACTGAATTGATTGGATCCTGGCACAAGTACTTCACTCTCAGACAATTTAACTTTTGAGTAGAAAACAGATAATATTTAACATCCCTGGCAGATAACCTGCAGCTTCTGAACTACATCTATCACCTCCAGGGCTGCCCCAGCTAAATCAGCCATAAATCAGTTTCAGTTGCCCTGCATTTCTAAACTGGAAATGAGCAAATCTTGTAGTTCCAGTCCTTAAAAGAATCCCCCTATTAAAAATCAAGAAACTGAAAAACCTAGTCTTTTCCACTTTTTGAAGGCACATTCCACAAATTCTGCCCTCAACCCTTCACAAAACATTAAACACCAAAGGTCACAAATCCTGCTTTGGCCCACCTGATTTATCATAAAACAGGCAAAGAATGCACCCACACACTGGCTGGTTCTTAAATCACAGTTTTATGTATCAGGAGAGAATTCAATTTTCTCACTACATCCTTCCCAAATATTCTTTAAATTGGGAGTCTGTCTAGTGCTGTTTGCAGAGAATGACCAGATCAGACCTTAGAGAGAAAATAAAGAAGCCGACCTGTTGTAAAAGCTATCTCAACCCAAAAACCGTCTTTAATATTTATTTATTTTTTAAAAATATATTCTTTTTTCATAATTTTAGTCCAAAATCATTAATTCCCTAAATTGTGATTTATTTTTAAACATAACTTTCTTAATTTTTTTATCAAAATCAAAATTAATTTGAAATATTTTAAAATAAAAAATAAAAACTAACAGAAAAACTGAGACAATAGAAAGTCCTAATGTAGAGAGAATTGGTGGATAGATGTGCAATAAAATAAATGATATAGAAACTAAAAGACAAACAATGACTACTGATTTCCTTTTACAGCAGATATAAATAAAAAGAGTTGAACTCTTGGTTTACAAATACAATGTAATCTCCCATTTTTAAAAGATAATCTATAAATATTACTAATACTAAAATCCTTATGTCATGCTTTCATTTTGTTCTATATCAGGCAAAATGTGCAAAAGAGACTTCCAGTTGGTATGAAATTTAGTCAATGTCTTTTCTTTAACCAGGTGAATTTTGTCATCCCCGACAGCAAAATCACCTTTTCCAACTACTCTTCCATTGTGAATCTTTCTAACGCTGGGCATACAGAAAGTCTTGCTTCCATTATCGTATACAAGAACAAAATGCCAATCATTTTTTCCATACTATGATTTATTCTTTAAATAACCCACTTTTTCATCATTGATAAGAAACTGACCAGAATTCAACCAGAATTGTTCCATTAGAAGAAGATGCAGATGAGTAAATGGTGGAGAATTATCCTTCCATTTTCTCTCCAAGACTCCAAATCAAAATCAACATCTCCCCAAAATCCATTTTTAACAAAGCTCACTGCTTGAGTCTACTAAGGGGTCAACAGTATTTAGCTACAAAATGGGCTAAATTACCATAAGTCATCTTTGTATTTTTATAATCTGGTCTGTTAATTTAATTCCTTTATTTATTTATTTGAAATAACAGATGTACCATTCATGAACAAAAGCTCTTGAGCCAGCTGGATAAAATTTAAATGCAACAATAATTACTAAAGCCATTGGGATAAAAGAAATATAACAAAGTTTACAGTAGTAGCAGCAGCAACATATGGAAAACTATTGCAAAATGTACAATTCTTTAAAAGAAGCCAAAGTGGAGAAAACTGTCCAAGTTAAAGACCATGGAAAACAACACTGTAAGCTTTTTATTGTGTGCATGCCAAGATGACCTTCAAGATAATGCAAGTGATTTTCTGTGGGTATTCTTCAACCAGGTGCCACCACCAAATGAGTCCTCTGCCTCTCCTTGTGGAGTGAAGGAATAGGAAAGAAGCTCTACAGAACACCTTAGCTTGCCCTAAGCTCTTTAGAAGTTTAATGTCTTCTTGTCCTGAAACATCTAAGTTTGAAATGACAAAGGACAAGTGAACAAGTGAAGACAAAGAGAACCTTGACAAGGCAAGGTTGCCACCTGAGTTGGAATAAAATGTCAATTTGGAAAAGGCAGATAATAGAGTAGAGTAGAGTAGAGTAGAGTAGAGTAGAGTTCTTTATTGGCCAAGTGTGATTGGACACACAAGGAAACAATCTTGGCTTAAGGCAGGAGAAAAGTCCACAATGTACCATTATAGAACGTTGATGGATAGATGGAACATGAAGGAGGAACTGGGGGTAAAAGAGCAAAAAAGACATATATAAAAACAATTCTTTGTTCCACTCTTCCCCACAGGAGAGTATATATAAGAAACAGATCAGTTATTTGTGTAGCACTTCAAAGCCATCGTGTCTTGATTTTCAAAGCATATACTCTACTCTACAAAGCCTCCATGATGAAGAGATAGAGATTCCTAATATCAATCAATTGGCAAGTTGAAACAGGCAGTCTTTACAGTGGTATAAAATACAAGATGTCAAGAACAAAACTACATATTGGGTAATCTAATCTCTTTTAACCATCTGTGGTCAGACAAGAAGGTCAATTTTAAATGACTGCACTTTTCATAGCAAATTCTAATTTGCTACTAAGCTGTATATTGCCTTATTTCTAATAAAAAATATATTTGACCCAGGCTTTAGCCAAATAATTTTGGACTGACTATAATAGGAACATTAGATTCCATTCAAATCAAACTTAAATTTGGATTGTTCCTACTTAGCATGCTCATAATGTTCATTAGCATAATTTAGCTAGCAAGGTAGCACAATCACCTGGGAGCTACTGTTGTGAAATGTTGTAATATTCTGATATTGTTAATAAAGTCTCCCATACTGTATTAAGCTTGATTCCTGGTTACAGCAAAAAATACCTTTGTGTAGTTTTCTTGGTAACAAGACAGAAGCAATTCAGTGCTGCCTTACTCCAAACTGACTTTCCCCCCACTTTCTTAGGCTAGTCTGTAATACTGAGATTTCTCAATGTCCCCCATCCAAATATTAACCAGATTTAACTAAGCCTGGTTTTTATGAGGTCAGCCAAGGTCAGTTATACACTGCCATTTGCTGTGACCTATTCCTATTCATTTGTATATGTTTACTCATTCCTTAGATTTATACTCTGCCTTCCCTTCAAGAGCTCCAGTGTATATAGCGCTCCCTCCTCCAGTTGGGGGATTGGGCTGAGAAAATGACTTTAAAAAAGTGAGTTTCCATGGCAGAGAGTGGAACAAGATCTTGAATCTCCCCACTCCTAACCCAACACCTTAATCACTACACCATACTCGTATTAGAGAGTATTATTATTAGTTTTAGAAAGTAGTATTAGTATTAGAGAGCCAGTATGATGTAGAAGTTAAGGAACTGCGCTAGAAACTGGGAGATTGTGAGTTTTAGTCCTGCCTTAAGCATAACCCTAAACTGGGTAAGCTTGAGCTAATTATTTTCTGTCAACCTTAGGAAAGAAACAATACTTGCCAAGAAAACTGCAAACACTTGTCTAGGCAGTCTCTCAGAATCGGACATAATTGATCAGAAGATTAAAAAAACACTCGGAAATTAAAAAAAAACATTCATGATTTTTACTGTAGTTTATGGTCTTTGGACTCCCAAGGGCTGGACCTCATGCTATTATAGCAGCCAACAAGTCCAGGATAAGGTAGGTTGAAACAGATAGACTTCCAGATGAAAAAAGAATCTGGCAATGCAAGTGAGGAAATAACCGAGAATCCATGAAAGCACAAGAAATGTGATCAATTCTGCCATATAATGTACTCTTGTTTTTCCACAGAGACAGTCCATCTTTGAAATTATGCACCTAGTCCAGCAAATGCAAACGTTTTCCTCTCCAAGGATGAGAGCCACACACAGAGCATCTTCCCCGTACATCTACAGTATGTGAGATCTACGTCCCATCTTATTTCCAAAATAGAAGACAGAGCAGTATACAGAAGATACCCTGATAATCTCCTTTAAGGACTAATAAGTCTTGGTCCTTCATAGGTGGTGGTACCCTGAGTCTCAAGAATGCTTCTCAGACATTATTGGAGCATTTTGCTTTCTTCCCCTTAGGAACTTCCACATTTCCGTAGTTTTCTCCAGAGCCTTTTCCCAAAACAAGAGAAACTTCAAGCCAACAGACTACAAAAATTAACATGGTTATATGAACTTAAGAAAGATTTATTTTATTTATTTATTTTATTTATTTATTAATTCAATTTATAGGCCGCACCCTCTCCACCAAGGGACTCGGGGCAGCGTACAACTCAATATACAAATAAACGACAAGGAGGAGGTAATCAAAACATTGTACAATTCATAAATAAATAAATAATCATAAGTTAAAAACAACACGATAAAATTTAAAACAATTAAAATACCCAAAAAGTCAGTTAGTTAAATTTAAAATTGTCCAGGAGGGATTAGAAAATGTAGTTGTAATTTAAGCCAGGCCAGCTAGTTGGAACAGGTGGGTCTTGAGTTTCGTGCAGAAGGAGCGGAGATCGGTAGTTGTCCTAATGTCGGGGGGGGGCCTTCCAGAGGGCTGGGCCCATCACAGAGAAGGCCCTTCCCCTCGGCGCCGCCCTCTGGCATTGCTTAGTGGACGGCACCTGGAGGAGTCCCTCTCTGTGAGAGCGAATTGGTCGCAGGGATGTATGGGGCAGGATACGATCCCGCAAATAACTAGGTCCCGTGCCATGGAGCGCTTTAAAGATGGTGATCAACACCTTTGTCCTTTCTTTAAAGAGTTAGTGCTCAGTAGGAGTGGGATGGGTTAAAGGGACATATTCATCAATATAGTAATAAAGATAAAAGCATCCCAAACCCTACTTGCTCCAAGCCATTCCTTGCAAGGTTGTCTGTTTCACCAGACAAGAGTTCAAACTGAACCTTAACCTCTCAGAGCTCTCTGCTCAGCCACCCAGACTGCATGAACAAAATGGAGACTCTCTGCACTCGCCAGGTATGGTAAAGAGCTTTTAAAGAGCTTTTAATTATTTTGAATTAATGGTTAAGAGAGACAATATCCCTTTATCGTCTCATCATTAATTACTACATCCTCCCGATCACTGTGAGTTATTTAAAATGTAGGGGATCTCAGAAGTGTTGCACTAGTTTCTTTCTCTTGGCAAGATGTAACTTGATGGGTGAGCTGGTAGTTTGAGTGTTCTTTTTAATTACCCAATATGGGGAGATTATATCTTTGTAATATTTCTCAGGCGCCTAACTCAGAATATAATTGCATGCCTGAGCTATGGAGAGAGTCACTCTTTGTATATTAGTTTATGGTTGATTCCCTACAATCTTCGCAGACATACTTGGAGGTGACTAGAAAGGTAGCATGGGCCAGGATTATACCTTTTAAGATTTCTGTCTTCGTCTGAGGATTGCCCCAATTTTTCAGTCCCAAACAGAATTTTATCCTCTTGGTCTGGTGCCAAAAAAAAGGAATCTGTGATGGTGGGGAGAGAGACTCTCCTGTAGCCCATGTGCCTTCCTTACACGTATGTTCTCGCTATTAAGGCCTACTGGCTATCAAAACCCCAAGGTATTACTCATAAAGCAGCATCTCTGACCTTACCACCATACTTGACCTACAGGCTGGAAATAATTCACCACATAAAGAGTTTCCTCGGCAATCCCACTTCACACACACACAAACATTTAGGCATCTTAGCAAAGAGTCAAAGGCAAATTCTGGTTACAATATTTGCATAAAGTTGAGATGGCCCCATCTTTGTAAAATCCTTCCATGAGCATCAAAAGAAAGTGAGAAAAAATTTGCAGGCTACAAGCTGTTATCCTTCCAGTTGATGGTGTATAGCCAATACTGAGTGGCTGCATAGCAAGGTGATAGCATAGGACCACCTTAACTAAGACCACATGAGAAAGAACAAAGAAAATGACGCAGAGCTTAATCTGTCAGTTGACTGCAATATACAGCTGTGAACTGCCACTCAAGGAGAAATGGGAAACACTGCAGAGTGAGATAGCCTCATATCCTTCCACTTCATCCCTTATTCAAATACTTTCTCAAATGCACTTCATCTCCTTCCACAGAAAACACATCTTTTTTTTAAAAAAGAAAGAAAGAAGAAAGAAAGAAAGAAAAAGAAAGAAAGAAAGAAAGAAAGGATATGAAATAAATTTAAAGCAAAACCTCTGAACCAATCAGCTTCACAGAGGCTGAATTAATTCCTCATGCTAATTTAGCATCAGCCAATGTTAACAAGCCTCCTACAGACGGTCAGTATTTCTTTTGAAGTGAAACAATATGGTGAAAAGATTCCCCAACTGAAGTTCTTATAAGATGAAAGAGTCTAGACTGCCAAAGTTTATCACTTCAAAGCAACAAACGGGCCATTAACTTAAAGAGTAAATTCTTTGGCAAGGGACAGTATTTGACAAGAATCTCAAATAAGCCTTTTCTAGACAACAGAAAAGGATGATAATTACTGAGGAAATCCACGTCTCCCATGTATACTCAAGCAGGCAAGTTTGCACAATGGCATGCATGATTCCATCTGCCAGCCCTGATGGAAGCAGGATCCCAGAGGGTTTAGCAGGAATGGTAATATATACCCCCATTATAAACAAGTACTTAACAAAAAAAAAAGGAAAAGGGAAAATAAGTCTGGATCATTTAGGTGGTTTTTAGTGACACATTGTGCCAAACTGAAAACTATAATTCAGAAATTCCAATTACAAAAACAGAAAACAGCATTCCCCACATAGAAATACTTGGAGAGGAAACGAAGAAGCAGCAGCAGCAGAATGGCAAGCCTCTTGTCTGTTCTTGAATAGCCATGAACTTTCAAAGGCCCTACAGTGCTCACAATTCAAGTCACACTGTGGCTGAGATCACTGGACATATAACTGGCTGCGTTCCTCTCTTTCCCCCCCCCCCGCCACCTTTTTTTCCTCCCCTCTGCCGCCTAAATATTTACATCCAATCTTGCTTTCTGTCAAATTCCAAATCACTGCTTCCTTATTACACCCCTGAGCCCTCAAGTTCAAGCTGATTTTGATAGCTGGGATGGTACTTTGAGAAAAAAAAAGGGGGGGGGGGGCTTTGACCGCAAAGATGGATGGGTTTTGCTAAATAGGTACATACCAAGGCATACAAGAACAGACAAGGAGCAATAAGTAGAAAGCAAAGAATTACCCAAGGAATGGTACAACTATGCCTTGAGACAAAAAGCAATGTCTTCTTAAAGTTTGGCAAAGTTACGCACTTTAACTAATCCTACCAAGTGTTGAATATTCACCAGTCAGGGTTAATTTGCTGTAATTAACACAGAGAGGTGAGGTGAAGAAAAGGAAGAACTAGGATTATTCCAGGTAGTACTTCAGCTCGTTACCCTGGGGACTGCAACCAGATTAACTGTCCCAAACTCTATCAACCTCTTAGAATACCCAAAGCCAACAGGATTGCTTCTGAACACTCTGGGAGGTGAAGTCCATACCTCTGGGAATCTATCCAGCTTCTGAAAAGCTGGGTCAGATAGACCAAGAGTCAGGTGTAATCAGCTTTCTCTGAACCTACTGAAAATCAACACTGTTAATATAAACTTTGGGAAATGAAGAAGTGAAGAAAGATTCACCATGTTAATAGGTGTTCATCTTATCTAATACAATATCTGTGTTTACTTTTGTTTTTGTCCCAGGGCAAGAGCTTTCCTTTCCCCCTTTTCCTTGTTTTCTTAAAAAAAAAAAAACATCAGTTCCCAGAATAACATTGGAGCATTTTTTCATTAAAAAAAAAGATTAATTATAGTTAACCTTATTTACCTCTTCTGAAAGGAATATATAAACATGTTTTGTGTTTGTTCTCAGTGGAGTTTAAGGTACATTAATTTTCAATGTAATTTTATAATACACACTGGGAAGTATATTTTACAAAAGCTTGTTAGAAGTGGGAAGTTGCTTTTCAAGAACATGCTAATTGTTGGCATGTCTACACAAAGATCAGAATCAGAGTTCAAGCACAGAATCCTTAATAAACATTGAATCCCTTTTTAGCGAAGGTTGTAGAGAGTGTGGTGGCGCAACAGTTCCCACGTCACCTGGAGGAAGCAGTCTATCTTGACCCGCGCCAGTCCGGCTTTCGACCCGGTCACAGCACGGAGACGGCCTTGGTCGCGTTGGTAGATGATCTATGGAGGGCCAGAGATAGGGGTTGTTCCTCTATCCTGGTCCTATTAGATCTATCAGCGGCTTTCGATACCATCGACCATGGTATCTTATTGCGCCGGCTGGAAGAGATGGGCGTGGGGGGCACCGTTTTGCAGTGGTTCCGCTCCTATCTCTCCGACCGGATGCAGTGTGTGTTGGCAGGGGAGCAGAGGTCAACCCTGAGGCCACTCACTTGTGGGGTGCCTCAGGGTTCGGTCCTCTCGCCCCTCCTGTTCAACACATACATGAAGCCGCTGGGTGAGATCATCCGTGGTTTTGGGGTTGGATACCATCTGTACGCTGATGATACACAGCTGTACATTTCCACCCCAAACCACCCCAACGAGGCCGTCGAAATGTTGTCCCGGTGTTTGGAAGCCGTGCGGGTCTGGATGGGGGACAACAGACTTAAACTCAACCCTTCCAAGACTGAGTGGCTGTGGCTACCGGCGCCCCGATTTAACCAGTTGATGCCATCACTGGCCATAGGGGGCGAATTATTGCCCCCTGTGGAACGGGCACGCAATCTGGGCGTCCTCCTTGATGCCCGGCTGTTGATGGATGACCATCTGACAGCCGTGGCGAGGGGGGCGTTCCACCAGGTTCGCCTGGTGCGTCAATTGCGCCCCCTATTGGATCGGGACGCCCTACGCACAGTCACTCATGAGCTGGTGACGTCTCGCCTGGACTACTGCAATGCTCTCTACATGGGGCTCCCCTTGAGATGCACCCGAAGACTGCAGCTAGTTCAGAATGCGGCCGCGCGGGTTATCATGGGAGGATCAAGATACTCCCATATAACACCATTCCTGCGTGAGCTGCACTGGCTGCCTGTGGTTTTTCGGGTGCGTTTCAAGGTGTTGGTTACTATCTTCAAAGCGCTCCATGGCATGGGACCTAGTTACCTGCGGGACCGCATCTCACCTCACACATCTCTACGACCTATCCGCTCTCACAGGGAGGGACTCCTCCAGGTGCCATCCGCCAAGCAGTGGCAGCGGGTGACGCCTAGGAGTAGAGCCTTTTCTGTGATGGGCCCAACCCTCTGGAATGACCTCCCTCCCGATATTAGAATTACTAATGACCTCCGCTCCTTCCGACAGAAGCTCAAGACTCACCTGTTCCGACTAGCTGGCTTAGCCGATTGACAGTTCCATCTTCCACCTCCTGGCAAACATTTTATTGGGGAATTTTTAAAGGGAATTTTAATTGTATTTGTATTTTAACTAAGAATTGTACAGTATATTATTTACCTCCTCCGTCTACGTCCACATCTATGTCTACGTCTATGTCTATGTTCATGTCTATGTATTTGTATATGGTTTTAACATGACTGTACACCGCCCCGAGTCCTGCCTAGGAAAGGGTGCAGTCTAGAAATAAAAGATTATTATTATTATTATTATTATTATTATTATTATTATTATTATTATTATTATTATTATTATTATTATTATTATTATTATTATATACTTAAGCCATTGCATGCTTATTTGGAGATTTTCTTGGGCCTTTCTTTTATGAGAACACTAGCTGATAACCCGGCGTTGCCCCAGTATTCCTTTATAGTGGGAAAATGTCTGGACTAAATGTAATTTCTAATGTTGGATTTTCCCCTTTACCAGAGGGAGCCCCCTTGTAGAGTACTGTAAAGCCGTTACCATGGCAATTCCACTGCACTGTACAGTAGAAGCCATTTTACGGCACAACAGGCTGCATCTTAACAGAACACACACCCCGAGACCCCAAGAGGTGCTAGGGTGTTTTACCCCCACAGTATTTTTCTCCAGTGAGTAAGTCATCTGTGTACCAAGTTTGGTTGAAATTGTTCAGTGCATTCCAGAGTTACACACACACACACACACACACGATAGATGGATACATTTGTCCTCCTCTTGCTGTCTCCTATGTTATCTAACAGTCCACAGCATGGGAGTCATAATGTAGGTGACTGTAAAAAATATTATGGCCAGGTTGAGCCTGCTCAAGTCAGCTTAAACTTGAGAGAGGTAAGAGAGCTCAAGACTGCATAAACAAATGTTTCACCATCACCAGTTTTAAGATCCATACGTTCAAGCCAACATCTCCAGAGACATTCAGAAAGCCTTGATCATTCTTTTCTGAAAATTATAATTTACTGATTTGTGCCTTTCTGCTCCAGTTTACCTATTGGTGGAAATTCAACCAAATCTTGGAGAAAAGGCTTTGTCACATTCTAATGTGCTTGTATTTTTAGTGCTGGAATTAGAAGAAACAACAATATATCAACCTCAGACAGAGCCCATTTTTCATCCTATACCATCACAAATTCATTTATATTTCATGGGGCTTGGGGAGGGACCTCTTTGCCCTGTCAACCACATCTGAATGGGAAACCATGCAATCACACACAAAATATGAAAGTGAGGGAAAGAGCCTCCCTACCACTACCACCACTACTCAGCCACCCAGAGCAAATGTCCGTTTTGATTCACAGCAAGATCTGGAATGAGCCCAGGCAATTTTTCGGCAGGGATAGAACCCTTTCCTGCTTTGAGGGTCTGCTGAGTTTTTTTCAGTGGAATCATACAAACTTGAAAGCGAATAACGATGCAGAGAAAGAATCTGTTTACTTAACATCTTTTTCAAATTTCCTCATATGTCAAATGGAGACAAATATTTGTATGTGTGTGGCTTAACTTGAAACAAACCAAGCAAAGAAGCTTTCCGCACCACTTCGAAGGGTACAGCTGTTTGTGTCAGGAAGCCTTACCCAACACGCCCCCCTCTGCTTTCCCCTGGATCTCTCAAGGATTGTATTGTGAAGTAGGGTGAACAGCTCAGTCAGTGCAGCTCTGTTTGAGTCCCTGATCTCCTTCCAATGGGCCAAGCAGAATTGGTTGAGAATGATCTATATACCTTTTCACAAGTCATTCCTCTAAATACCTCCGCAACTAATAAGAAACACATGAGTTGGGTAATTTACAATATACTCTTAAACATTCTAAATGAGCCTTTCCCAACCTGATGCCCTCCAGATCTGTTGGATTACAACTTCCATCATTCACAAAATAACTTCTAGTTGTCCTGTCTAAGGTCAAACATGTACATGACAGGAGTAGGGAATGTTTGCTCAATAACAGTACTTTTTCAGATAAAAAAGTATTTTGTTCTATCTTAATTCATTAGAAAAAATTGGTACACTTTGGCTATCAAGAGCTTAAATCCATTGGAGAGGGGAAGCATACCTTGTCTATCATTTTACACTCTCCAGACACTTGTAAGCAATCTTTTTAGTCATCATTTAGCCTGTATCTGCCATCCCTTTAGTAATGTACCTCATCAATCCTCTGCGGCCCATTAATAGCTTCTGCTGCTCTTCTCTAAACTCCTAATTCATCAACAACATTTCTAGGGAATGAGAGACATGCACAATTTAACACAGATACCAGAGACTAGTAGTCAAGAAGGATTTTTAACCTCCTTTTCGGCTGTCCATTTGCTATAAATAATGTAGCCACTAATATTCCCTAGGATCACTCAGAGGTTTTCTTCCTGACTTGCTTTTCAATTGGCCCCTAGCATCTCCCAAACTGGCCCCAGAGTTTTCTTATTCTTTTTTTTCCTTTTACGCCTAAATCAAGCTTTTCTACTCACTTTCCCTAGGAATTCCTGGATTTCAATTCAGTGCTTATTCTATTCTCCTTCTTCGACCATAAAACCAGTTCCAAACACCTTCTGAGCCTTGCCTCTTCTCCCCACATTCTTACCTTTCTAGGAAAAGCATACAAAATGTCCTTCATTCTCTATAAGTTCCCTTTTTTTCTCCCCAATTGTTTTCTTTTTTCTGCTAAGGCTGTATTTTTTTAAAGTACACACACACACACATACACACACACACACACACACACACACACCTCTACTAACAACAGTAATTTCCAGGGCAGTTCAGAAAATGGTCTCAGCAAACATAACACATGTGAACATAGCTTTCCATTAGTTTGTCATAACCAATGCAATTTTTTTAAAAAAATTATTTAGTAAATGAATATAGTCTCCTATCTTAATTGAATAATCCTGGCCAGCTAGCAAGGCATAAAAACAAATACATATGTAAACAGTAAAGAGGACAATGGAAGATGCAAGGGGCAACCAACACACTGTCAAAAACAATGTATGACTGATAAATATTTATGTTGCTTGCTTGGTTTTTTTGAATGAAAGATATTTTATAAGTGAGCTGTGCCTGGCAAAAAGAATATAAAAGGAGCCAGCTGTTGTTACTTCAAACTATTGGGTTTGGGGAAAAAACAATTGACTACTGGCCATTCAGTTGTTCTTGGCAATCAGATATAGAAACATAACAATATCAAACCCTGCCCCCTTCGCTCAATTGGTAAAAAAAAAAAATGACAATTTTTTTTTCATGAATTGAGTGCCAAGTTACCTTGCCTAAAGTCCACATGACTTCAAAACCATTGTTGAGGAACAATGCGTATCAGAACAAAGAGAATTTGTTAAGCTGATGTAAAATTCATTGCTAAAATAAAATGTGAAAATGGATCTTGCCCATTTTTTCCCAGCAAACCAATCAGGTCCAACAAACGCCTACTTTTTATAAGACATGCTTCAAATCAGAGATCATAGGATGTATACTAAGATTTCAATTGGGATGCAAAAGCAGCATCACATTCCTTTCTTCCCTATAAGAGGTTACTAAACTTCTTGTGTTACTAAAATCTGACCAACTATAACAATAAATTATCTTTAACTTTGAAACCGAAGACATTTTTTCCAACAGAGTTTCCAACCTGGAATTGGAGCAAATTGTGGTTCAGAAGTAACAACAATATGGCTTGGCAGATACAACAAGAGGATGAAGAAAACTAGGCTGCATCAACAGAGGGATAGAATCAAGATCACGTGAAGTGTTAATACCACTTTATAATGCCTTGGTAAGGCCACACTTGGAATACTGCATTCAGTTCTGGTCGCCACGATGTAAAAAAGATGTGGAGACTCTAGAAAGAGTGCAGAGAAGAGCAACAAAGATGATTAGGGGACTGGAGACTAAAACATATGAAGAACGGTTGCAGGAACTGGGTATGTTTAGCTTAAGAGAAAGAAGGACTAGGGGAGACATGATAGCATTATTCCAATATCTCAGAGGTTGCCACAAAGAAGAGGGAGTCAAACTATTCTCCAAAGCACCTGAGGGTAGAACAAGAAGCAATGGGTGGAAACTAATCAAGGAGAGAAGCAACTTAGAACTGAGGAGAAACTTCCTGACAGTGAGAACAATTAATCAGTGGAACAGCTTGCCTCCAGAAGTTGTGAATGCCCCAACACTGGAAGTCTTTAAGAAGATGTTGGATAGCCATTTGTCTGGAACGGTATAGGGTTTCCTGCCTAGGCAGGGGGTTGGACTAGAAGACCTCCAAGGTCCCTTCCAACCCTACTATTGTATTGTATTATTGTATTGTATAAAACTGGCAGAAAAACCCAAAGAGCCTTAGACGGGACAGAATGTCCAATATATTTTGTCAGCCTAATTCATAAAATGTGTAAGATAATCATCAGTTGGATCATAGATCTTATTATCCCCAGGCTGTATCACTAGCATTATAGTTATCTAACATATCTGGGTCATTAAAAACAAATTTAGGAATAAGAAAAGAGTAAAAAATTAAAGGGGAAGAACATAACATTGATTGAACTACCTTTACTGTGTAAGCCGTTCCATTTCTAACATCCTTCTTTTATCTCTCTAAAGAATATAGCTTTTCTGTCAGCATAGTTCCGAGTAAAACACGCAAGGCACAGATGGAGCCACACTGACAAAAGAAGTGGGGGGGAAAAGTCCCATACAGCAACCTTACCCCGTTGTGCTAATCTTTTTTTTTTTTTAATGGAGAGACAGATTCTGGAAACACCAACAGGCGTCCAATAGCCATTTCTTAAATGTACCGATTACCAGCAAATTGCAAGAGATTCTCAACAGCTTTTTAAACATGCTGCTGTTGTAAAATATGGATTAGCAGCGTGTTCAGGCGTTCAAGCCCGTTACCATTGATTTTTCTGCCTTACCATGAGCATCTACCTAACAACATATTGAGTATCTGAATCAGTCAGCCTCCTGAGCAGAGATCATTCACACAGGTCCTTCCCACCAAGGGCACCAAAGAGATTGTTAAGCACTTTGTTTAATAAATTATTGACATTTCCTAACAAAAGCTAAGAAAAAAATTCTTTTTTTTAATACTTTAGAGCAGGGGTGTCCAAACTTGGGAACTTTAAGACTTGTGGACTTCAACTCCCAGAATTCCCCAGGCTGGGAGTTGAAGTCCACAAGTCTTAAAGTTCCCAAGTTTGGACACCCCTGCTTTAGAGTAATATTATCCTTCAGTGGGACAAAATGAAAAAGCACATACAAACTTGTACACTTCTGTATCCACTGGAGTTCTTCTCTGACAATATATTACTGGAGAAGAAGGAAAAGGAGAGGTAAAAAAAAAATTTCTCCAAATTAGTCTTTTATGCCATGAGAAGGCCACATTTTTAAGAATCCCAAGACAGAGAAAGTAAACCAAATACGAAGTCTATATTGGGTGTTTGCCATAGACTACATCTAGTCTTTGGGAGTAAACAAAATGAATTTTTTGTTTCTTCTAAGTTTTCACTTATTTCTCAAAGCAACATGCTGCAATTATATTTTTATGTGTAGAAGTCAGGTTTTGAGCCAGATGAAACAACTGAGCATAAGGCAGCATATTTAGTTATAAAGGAGGAAATTGGAAATAAGCATTTAAGTGGGGAGCAAGCACCATTTTTGGAGATCTAATGTAAATTTCCATACGTTCCCACCTCTAAGCATACATGATCAAATTACAAATATACAAGCTCAAAAGATATAAACATCTAAATAAATACAAGTTTCAGTTTTTATAACAAGACTATATAAAATACTGGCATCTTTTAGCAGACCCTGACCCTTTTACTTTTAATTCAGGCCTCATTTTAGAGCTGCTTCAGCAATTTGTGGTCCCGAATATTGTTTGTCCTTTTTTTTTTAATCCATTCACAAGATTTCAGAACCGCACATGATCTATAAATACAGATAAATACATTAAGTGCAATTTAATGTCAATTTTTCCCTCATACTTCAGAGAAGGGATCAAAAATTGGTTGAGCTTTTATCAAGGTAGCTGTTACCTTGACTTCTTAAAAATCTCCCTGCAGGAACTCCACCCTCATATTAATGGCATAACAGTTGGTGGCTGTACTTGACAATTCTCCAATGGTCAACATTAAGATGTCCATATTGTTGTTGTTCTGGGTATATGACATACCATATGGTTTCTACACCTGTCGCAGAAGTCCATTTGGTTTTAACTACTTTTTTCCTTGCATAGTTATAATTTAAAAAGCATTTCATAAAACAAAAAAGTCATTTGGTTCCACCTATGATCTCTCTTATGATCTCTCCACCTATAATTCAGTTTCTCTTACACAGAGACTGAATTAAGGACAAATTAGAACTCCTTGGAAATTATAATTAGCTATCGCGGAGTAAAAGGAAACAACACTGAAGGAGATGTGAGTTACTGTAATTTAGCTGTTAAATTTTAACGGCTACAGGATCCCAAATAAACAAGAGTGCTCTTAATTTTCTGATAAACTGATGAAAATTTCTCCCCAACCATCAATTCAGGAAAGATGTAGCTGGCTAAACCTACACAGTCAAGCTCTCAGAGACACAAGGATTGATAAAATGACCCACATATTTAGATACTGACTACTTTATACTGATACAGCCTTGAGGTCTCAGAGTTAACTAGGAAGCTAGATCTGTGCATTAATAATTGCCACATGATGGATTTCTGCTCGAAGATGTAGGAGAGAGGTGAAGATGAGTGCACAAATGGCAGTGCATGTTCAGAATGACTGAGGCTCAGAAGAGAAAGCAAGAAGGATGGCAAGGGAGGTGTAATGAGCAGGTGCTGTTTAAAAAAACGTGTTGGAGCAATCTTGCCCTGCATCAATTCTGTGTGACCTTCCCAGATGGGGAACACACAGAGAAGGAGGGAAGAAGGGAGAGAATGTGAAAAGCCAGAGGAGGTTAACAAGCTACAGGCAGCCGAGTTTCTCAGACAAAGAGGTGATGGAAAGGGAACAGTACAGAGCAGCATTTTGTGTACAGGAAAGGGGGGAAAATCTTTGCAGGGACATGTGTAAACGGATAAGCAGGTGTCCCTTTGGAATTACAAGCAGCTCTCTGACAAAGCCATTTACACCTCATCAATTAGCAAGACCTCCTTCAAGGCTTAATACAAGAGAAGAGCCCAGCTGCGGAAGGGCCACTTTATACAATCAGATGAATCAACTGGTAAAGCTTTTGCTAGGCTGCCTTCCTTTTCAACCTGTGGGCAAGAAAAGTGTCTCTGCAACAACTGTACAATTCTCTCCCAGCTCAGGAAATTTATCCCAGCGCAACAGCCAGGAACTGTGAGACACTCTCATCTGTGACAGCATTTTTAAAAAGCCATTTGCAATTTAAGGGTTCATTTGCAAAAGATCAATATTCCAAAATAGTACAGTTTTTTAAAAAAACAAATCATAATTAATTGCTGTTGGTTTTTTCCCCCCAAAATGAAAAAAATCCTACCACCTGTTATTATTGGGGGGGAAGGGGAGTTGGTGGAGAGATTGTTGACTTCAAACTGCAGATCTGTAGAAGTTTCTCAAGTATTTCTAACAATAAATTTCTGAACAGTTATTGCAAGGTTCTTCTCAATTCTATCTCTTTGGCAGGCAAAAAAATACCACCCACAAGAGGCAAGCTCAAAGCAAAAAAAGGATTCCTTCTCAATTAGAGAGAACAACTATTTTTTGATCCAATAGCTATATTCAATCTTGTGCAAAGTGCAAACAAGAGCAGTAAGAATAGCTCAGTGAAGCAAAGATGAAAGTGAGCAGGGCCAGAGTTTTTTTCAAAAAAAGAACATCCAAAGCTGTAGTTAATCAAACAAATGAATGAAAACGTAAAATAAATATTTTGCTTCCAGAAGTGCCAGCCAGATGCTTCCACAACGTGCAGAAAGAACATGTATAAGCTTTACCAGACAGTACAACACAGATGCATAACTATTTTTGCCATATATTTCTTTTCTTAAACTGCTTCCAAAAGAACTGCATATATTTAAACAACATCATCATCATCTTTGCTTTGGTCTTTGACCAGCTTATATTTTAACAAAAAGAAAACCCACATTTAGGAGGTTTTTTTTTGTCATTAAGAGACTTTTGAAAAAGACAGAAAAATAGTTAAAAAAAGAAACAGTTCGATTCCAAAATACCTCTGAGTTTTAATTGTATATAATCATATCACCCTGGATCATTTCATAGATTATTAGATTGTGATACAATCATTAAGTAATTGCACTAGTACTGGAGACACTCACGTTCAAATTCCCCCTCATATGCTCTCTGGGGGATATGGGGCCAGGCACTCTCTCTCTCAGGTCAGCCTACCTCACTTTTTGTTGTGTTCTTAGAGTCAGTTTTTGATTCCTGGCAACTGCCGAGATAAAAGTACTTGCAGTTTTCTCAGAAATCATTTGCCATTGCCTTCTTTCTAGGGCTAAGAAAGAGTGACTGGCCCAAGGTCATCTAACACTGGCTTTGCTTCTAAAGCGGGACTGGAACTCACAGTCTCCTGGTTTCTAAGCCAGCACCTTAATCACTACACCAACTGGATCCCTGCCTCAACTTACCTCATAGGATGGTTGCTGAGGGGGGGAAATGGGAGAAGGAACTGCTATATTCTACCTTGACTTCCTGAAAGGAAAGCAACATATACATCTAACAAGCACATTATTGCTATTTCCCTTTGCCTTTGGAAATTCAGTGGGGTAGTATGCTATCAAACTTCAACAATAAATGATGAGCAGCTCCAGGAGCTGCATCAATTCATCTCTCTTCTAAGCCATGAATTGCCCACCTTTTGCCATCTTATTTTAGAAGCTGCCCACATATCATTTTTTTTAATTTGGGTCTTGATAATTAATCATATCTCTTGTTTGGATTCAGCATGAAGGTATCTAAATTGCATCCGTTTAGAAACAGTGCTACAGTCTCGGTCAGCCAATCATCCAAACCAAAGATTACAAGCAAGCATAAGGCTTTTTGTCTCTTCCCTGTCCATTATATACTGGGCAGCATGTACTTCTGAGAGGGATTTACACACTTAGATATCTAGAGGAACAGAGTTCCCATAGAAACTCAGCATTCACTTACTTTCCCTACCAGTTTGCAAATGTGAGCATGCATGCGCACTTCGCTCACACACGCCCCGCCCATGCATGTGCTCAGCTATCCGTGCATGCACTTTGGCTTAAAAACATGTCAAAATAGGACAGCATAGAGCCTGGGCAGGTTGGCGGGTCCACCTGTGATTTCCACTATCAGTTTGGGTTAACTGGTCCAAACCAGCTGAATACCACCTGTGAAGCTCAGGCACATGAGTTTTTCCTTTCCTGAGCATGCATATACAACCAAATGGACATTAACAGGCAGTGCTGGAGAGATGTATAAACTTACCAGTGGAGCTTAGAGCCCAATCCTGCTTTCCCATTCATTAAGCACATGAGTTTAAAAAAGGAAGATGTGCTGATATATATGTTGGTCTTGTTATATTCGGGTCCTTTCCCATGTAAGATTGAGATTCTCTTGGCAACATTTCAGTGAGGTCTCACTCGCCATCTTCAGGCTGGGTTTTGGACTTAAAAGCCCCAAATCCAGCCTGAAGATGGTGAGTGAGACCTCACTGAAACATTGCCTAGACAATCTCAATCTTACATGGGAAAAGACCCGAATACAACAAGACCAGCATACCTACACCCGTGAAAATCTACGAAAACAAAGATTGAGATTGTCTTGGCAATGTTACAGTGAGGTCTCACTCGCCATCTTCAGGCTGGTGTTTTCGGCTTAAAGTATGGTCGGACCTGCCATCTTTCTATAAATCTTGGTCTGTGGGTGTGTGGGTGGAGTTCTGGCTTTGTTTCAGTTCAGTGGATTGATTGGTTGTATGGTTGTATCATGATTGGTAGATTGGTGCTGATTGGTGCTGGCTGTGTGTCCGTTGTTGTTTTGTGTTGTAATGGCCTGGGTGGTGGGTGGGGCTCATTTGTTGACTAGTACTGGTTTCCAGATGTCCGGTAGGCGGGAGGTATCACCACGTTTATTCATGTTGTGTGGGTGTTTCTCTATTTCGATAGCTTCCATAATTGTTCTCTTGTTGAAGTGTTCAGTTTAGAGATTAATTTGGTTCCTTCAAAATTAATTTCATGTCCTGTAGCTTTAAGCTAAAACTGGCGTTAGTTTCAAAATGTTCCATGTATAAGTTTGCGATGATGGGTGAGAGGGGTGATCCCATGGGTGCTCTTTCTATCTGTTTGTATCTTTGTCCATTATGGAGGAAGTAATTGTTGGTTAGGCAGTTATTGCTCAGGTCCAGGATGTGTTTAGGGGGGTTGTGTTTGTTCTGGATAGCTGTCAAGGCTTCTTTTATAGGCACTTGGGTGAAGAGGGATATGACATTGAAGCTCACGAGTAGGTCGCTGGGTTGTAGATTTTGTTTCTTTATTGTTTCTATGAAGTGGAGTGAGTTTTGTACGTGTGAGGTGATGGATTCTGTGTAGGGTTGAAGTTGTTTGGCAAGGAATTTGGCAAGATTCTGTAGAGGTGAGCCTATGGAGCTGACTATGGGTCTGAGTGGTGTTCCTTCTTTGTGTATCTTGGGGAGGCCATAGAGCTTGGGGCATCTGGATGATTTCTCTCTGGGGATGATTCTTTGCTGGATCTCTTCACTGAAGGGAGAGGCTTTTATTTTGGATTTGGTGGGTTTTTCCAGGTAGGATCTGTAAGCGGGGTCTTGGAGTAGGTTGGATAGTTTGGGTTGGTAGTCAGACGTGTTTATCACCATTATGGCATTGCCTTTGTCTGCTGGGAGAATGATTATGTTGCTGTCTTTCCTCAAGTTGGTAAGTGCTTTTTGTTCTTTCTGTAAGTTGCTTCTAGGTGGATTGCTGGAGCAGAGGACATTGGTGACTTCAAGTCTGATTTTATTGGCTTCATCTGGGTTGATTTTGGTAAGGGTAGCTTCAATTCCGCATATGATGCTTTTAGTGGGGATGCGTTTAGGGGTGACTGCAAAGTTGAATCCTCTGGAAAGGACATTGGTTTCTGCTGTGGTGAGGGTCCTGTCTGATATGTTGTGTATTGTTTGTTTCATGAGTTGCTGTGGAGGGGGGTTGGGCTTCTGTTGTTTTTCTAGTCTGTGGAGTTTGTTGGTGTGTATCTGTCTTGTAGGAGGTTTATTTTTCGGCTCTCCAGAGGACTAGTTGTTTGGATTTGTCCCAGAGTGCTGGGAGGATTTTGTTGCTGAGTTTGAGGTGAAGAGTGAGTAGGTCCCAGCTGGTTTGGTCTAGTAGGAATCTTTTCCTGTGGAGTTCGTTTCTGATTAGGGCTAATTCAGTTCTTTTCAGGATCCTACTCGCACAAGCACGAAGCCGAAAAGACCAGCCTGAAGATGGCAAGTGAGACCTCGCCAAAATGTTGCCAAGATAATCTCAATCTTACATGGGAAAAGACCCGAATACAACAAGACCAGCATACCTACACCCGTGAAAATCTACGAAAACAAATATCTTACCTCTATGGAGAGGAAACCTTCCTGCTCACCAGGACCTACGAGAAACTTGAAGTCCGAAGAGCCACCATCTTATGTGACCTCACATTCCTACGCAACTGCCGAGACAAAAGCATGACCCACATGCTTCCAACTAAAATTCCATTCTAAAACCTCAGCCACTGAAAGCATCCTGAAAATGAGCATATACACGAGCATATAAACGAGCAAAGACAATCTCAACCTTACACGGGAAAAGACCAGAGTACAACAAAACCAGCATATATATATATATATATATATATATATATATGTATATGTATATGTATATGTATATGTATATGTATATGTATATGTATATGTATATGTATATGTATATGTATATGTATATATATATATATATATATATATATATATATTCGTAGATTTTCACGGGTGTAGGTATGCTGGTTTTGTTGTATTCGGGTCTTTTCCCGTGTAAAGTTGAGATTGTCAATATATATATATATATATACATACATACATACAGTGGGGCAAAAAAGTATTTAGTCAGCCACCAATTGTGCAAGTTCTCCCACTTAAAAAGATGAGAGAGGCCTGTAATTGGCATCATAGGTAGACCTCAACTATGAGAGACAAAATGAGAAAACAAATCCAGACAATCACATTGGCTGATTTGGAAAGAATTTATTTGCAAATTATGGTGGAAAATAAGTATTTGGTCAATATCAAAGGTTCCTCGCAATACTTTGTTATATATCCTTTGTTGGCAATGACAGAGGTCAAACGTTTCGTGTGAGTCTTCACAAGGTTGGCACACACTGTTGCTGGTATGTTGGCCCATTCCTCCATGCAGATCTCCTCTAGAGCAGTGATGTTTTGGGGCTGTCGCTGGGCAACGCGGACTTTTAACTCCCTCCAAAGATTTTCTATGGGGTTGAGATCTGGAGCCTGGCTAGGCTACTCCAGGACCTTGAAATGCTTCTTATGAAGCCACTCCTTCATTGCCCGGGTGGTATGTTTGGGATCATTGTTATGTTGAAAGACCCAGCCATGTTTCATCTTCAATGCCCTTGCTGATGGAAGGAGGTTTGCACTCAAAATCTCACAATACATGGCCCCATTTATTCTGTCCTGTACACAGATCAGTCGTCCTGGTCCCTTTGCAGAGAAACAGCCCCAAACCATGATGTTGCCACCCCCATGCTTCACAATAGGTATGGTGTTCTTTGGATGCAACTCAGCATTCTCTCTCCTCCAAACACGGCGAGTTGTGTTTCTACCAAACAGTTCTATTTTGGTTTCATCTGATCATATGACATTCTCCCAATCCTCTTCTGGATCATCCAAACGCTCTCTAGCAAACTTCAGACTGGCCCAGACATGTACTGGCTTAAGCAGGGGGACACGTCTGGCACTGCAGGATCTGAGTCCCAGGCGACATAGTGTGTTACTGATGGTAGCCTTTGTTACATTGGTCCCAGCTCTCTGCAGGTCATTCACTAGGTCCCCCCATGTGGTCCTGGGATTTTTGCTCACCGTTCTTGTGATCATTTTGACCCCACAGGGTGAGATCTTGCGTGGAGCCCCAGATCAAGGGAGATTATCAGTGGTTTTGTATGTCTTCCATTTTCTAATTATTGCTCCCACAGTTGATTTGTTTACACCAAGCTGCTTGCCTATTGCAGATTCAGTCTTCCCAGCCTGGTGCAGGTCTACAATTTTGTTTCTGGTGTCCTTGGACAGCTCTTTGGTCTTCATCATAGTGGAGTTTGGACTGTGACTGTTTGAGGTTGTGGACATGTGTCTTTTATACTGATAACAAGTTCAAACAGGTGCCATTGATACAGGTAATGAGTGCAGGACAGAGGAGCCTCTTAAAGAAGAAGGTACAGGTCTGTGAGAGCCAGAAATCTTGCTTGTTTGTAGGTGACCAAATACTTATTTTCCACCATAATTTGCAAATAAATTATTTCCAAATCAGCCAATGTGATTGTTTGGGTGGCTAATACAACTGCCTAATATGTAATACAGCCCTGGTTCGAATCCCAGTAAGGATATGGCTAGCTGATGATAGCTAAATAGCTTGAAATAGATCTATACTAGTCTCCCTTTATTTATTTATCAGCACAAATACAACACAAATATAAAAAGGCAACATTAAAAATAAAAATATAGTTTTCTGCCTGGATGGTCTTCTGTAATGAGCCGAACGACAGAAAGAGGGAATAGTGAGCTCCCTCCCATATTTGGGCATACCAGGGGTTGTAACATAAATACATACCTATTTCCCTGGCCCAGCTGATAAGGAGGAGAGCCTGTGGCTTAGTGGCTAATACAACTGCCTAATATGTAATACAGCCCTGGTTCGAATCCCATTAAGGGTATGGCTAGCTGATGAGAGCTAAATAGCTTGAAATAGATCTATACTAGTCTCCCTTTATTTATTTATCAGCACAAATACAACGTGTGTGTGTGTGTGTTTGCCTTAGTTTTTTTTACAAAAGAAAGAGAAGAAATAATATTTGAAATTTATACATTTTAATCTGCTGTCTTTCCTATAATAGACAGATATCCCCTCCAGGAAACCACATACAGAAATTCTTCTGCTTTGCATCTGTTATAAGTATGTGCAGATAGATCTGGTGAAACAAAGCAAAATTGTTGATTTATAAATGACAGGTACTTATATGCAAGCTTGTCTCCCTAGGGAAAAGAAATCCATTAATATTCTTAAGTGTTTACAGGTTACCTATCCGCTTACAGAATGTTTTCACATGGCAGCTTCCAACAAAGTATAAATTCATAAAGTAGCACGGTAATATATAAGGCATTAAAAAAATTGATTACATATATGTGGAGAAAAATAATTCCACAAGTCCCACAGCTCCAAGCTGTGAAGATCAAAACCAGGTTATTTTTTTTAAAAAAAATGGGCCTGGAAATATATTAGACGCTACTGAGGAATAACTAAATTAGATAGATTTGGTAGCTTAACTTTTGCAAGTGACAAAACAAGTTTAAATAATCCTACATAATTATTACTAATAGACAATATGGATTGTATAACAAATACCTCAGAGTAAAACCATGTAATTTCTCCCTTTGATAATTTATTGGTAAATAGCATCCAGAAATCAATATATAATCAAATCATATTATAAATCATTGCTGAATCAGACAGTGTGTGTGTATGTGACTATTATACGTAGACCCACAAAAATACAGCAATTTGGCAGTGTAAAATGCATTTTTATTGCAGAGTGTTTAGCTTTCTCTGAGAAGGAGAGGTTCTTGAAGATGTAAAGATTTTTAAAATTAAAAAAAAAGAGATTTTCCATGACCAACGTCGAAACTTTCCTTCCCATTCCAAAATCAGCAGAAGCAGTCTAGTAAAATTAGCATTATGGATTATGAAAAGACAAACTATGTGAGTTTGCATAATTTATAAGGCTTCAAAACTCAGCATTCTTGACAGAATTGGGATTCCATCCACATAGGATTTCATTTGTAGCTCAGACTGCATATAATATGGCAAACCAGTTTAGTACTAGGGGAGGACATTAGTTTTCAATTATGCAAGAGAAAGTGGTGGGGTCTCATCATACACATGTATGCTTCTGACTTTCTAGATGGAGGTGGGGTTTTTGCTTTATTGTAAACGATACAAAGCCTATTTTAGCCTTCTACTATAGCAATCGTGTTTTGTAGGATACCATGCTGGTAATGAAGTCAAAGAGGATCCAGGTTATGCAAGAAAAAATGGAGGTAGCAGATTGTCTACACTGGCATGCATCCTTGACCATCATCAACGGATCCATCCCTATCAAATAAACTTCATGCCAGTGTTAGACCCTTCTGTAAACAGATGTTCTTGATAGAATGTGTCCAAGGAACCGAGATTGTGAGCAGCTCTGGCACATTAAGGCCATCACACATAACCAGAGTTGATATATGGAGAAACATTTGTGGTGAGACCATAACATGGTAATCAGATAGCCCACCAAACATCTCTGAAAAGAAACTTGGATTCAATCTGGTTCAATAATTTTGATATTGAGTCTGGAATATGCTTTGATTCTAGAAGGTCCTGTAAAAATACTGGAGAACAAAACTGGAGGTAAGATTGAAACTATAACCACCCACTAAATTCGGATCATTGGAGTGGTACTAATAATTAGGAATGTCGAATAACAATCAGTAGACCAGCTATATTTCACAGGATAGTTTTGTTTAATATGTTTACCCTTTTCAGAAGGTTGGTCTTTCAAAACTGATAGATAATCCACAGTTCAATTAATAAAAAAAACCCTAAAACCCCCTCAAGATTACTTGCATTGGGACTTCACTCTCCAATAGAGCACCATGGCCAAAACTGAAGCAAATCAGGGGAAACAGGATATGCTATAAAATATATTTCTGGTCTTTGGCTCAAGTGTCCACGGAATAAATATCAATACACACAAAATGCAAAAAATTTTGAACTTCCCTGAAGCATCAAACTACCATTTTGGAAAACAATGATGAAAGCAGACAGAATTAAGACTTTTTTCTGATCCAGCAAGATTCCTGTTTTAGTCTGGCAATATGTCTATTACAGTCACAAGATATACTATCTAAGCAACTTAGTATTTGAATGGGAAGTCCTCTAGGAAGTTCAGGTAGGCTAGCCTAGGGTTTCTCAAACTCAATAATCTCAAGATATGTGGACTGGGGAATTCTGGGAGTTGAAGTCCATATATCTTAAGATGGAGAAATACTTGGGTAAATCCGTATCATGACAAGAAAATATCATGGGCCCAAGTACATAAGTGACCAGAAATGAAGGTCAACTCAGAGAAGACTATCGCTTTAGGGAAAACAATGCAATGTAAGTTCAATAATAATCAATAATAATAAGTTCAGCATGCAAGACACGGGGAGCAACAATCTTGGTCCATCTTGGCAGTAAAAAATTCTGTTTCTGTTGGAGGTCTGGGGTCAACTGAGGAAGCTCTACCAGCCAATGCAGGGAACAGACTTTGCTGCTAGTAGGAGCAGCAAAGTGTGATAAAGAGAGGGAGTTTGCACGCACGTGCACCACTTGCACAAGCACCATTAGGATGAACAGGATGTTATATGTGCATAGCAAAAGTGAGATTATCCAATCTAAGATAAGGAAAAAAGGTTATGGTCACAGCAATATTTTGGCAAAGAATTGGAAAGGGATAAAAGAGTTTAAGAAAGCCTATATCCAAAAGGTGCTTTTTCAAAAGGCCCCTTTGTTTTTCCTTGAAGACATTTTGCTTCTCTTTCAAGAAGCTTCTTCGGTTCTCAAAACTGAAACAAGCTTCTTGGGTGAGAACTGGAGAAGCTTCTTGGGTGAGAAGTGAAACGTCTTCAAGGAAAAACAAAGTCCAGTTGCCTTTTGAAAAAGCACTTTTGGGACCACCATGACTTGGATGATTGAGAACCTCCATAGGCAAAGAAAGTCTATACTAACACTTGTTTCAACCTCTAAAATATTTCTCAGTTGCCCACCAACAGAAGAATGCAAGCAACTTGCTCGGGTAAACCAAATTGATTGGAGCGGGGCAGTGAAATGTGTCTAAGTACAACTGGACATCTGTGTTGCCCAATACAAGTTGTCACTTGTGTGTGCTTTGGTAAAGGAACTTCATAAGAGGCAGAAATAACTTCACCTCAGGGATGGTTTTAAATTAGCAGTTGTGGGCAGCTCAGCTGGATTCATCTGTCTGCACAGTCCAGTTCTGGAACATTTTACAATTCTATCCATTCATACCGAAATACAGGAGCGTCTTGCACATGGAACTGTTAGAGCAAAAAGTCCAAAAGCTGAATGGCAGGTGGCAACTTCCCCAAGGAAGAGGTGCCAAATGGAACCCAGCACGTCACTGTATGTTCTTCACTACCGCACATAAGGCTGCAATCGTATAAACAGATTCAGGGTTAAACTGCTCCTAGACTGTATAAATTATGTAAATCGAGAGTGCTGAAAAGGCATGTGAGAGAGGCAGCCCTTTTCAAGCTACACAGAACATATATTTGTTCCACTATTACCTCTGGTTCAAACTGGTTTTGCAGATTTTGTTTAAAGTATAGAAATCTGCTTAACAGCGCTGAATGGGGATTAATAGATACAAAACTACCAATGGTTCTTCTTTCAAATCCCCTTCTAGTCGGTCTCTGAAAAAAAGTCATTTGTTCCAGAAATGTACACCCTACTCTTAGGTTACCACAGAATGTTCATCTTAGGCTATTGGTGCGAGGGCTGGATCCTGCAAGCTTCAGCATTTGCAGCTACAACATAGTAAGCCTTGCTCAGTCAGAAACAATTCCTCCCTGTCACAAGGCATGGAAAACTGGACATTGAAACCAGAGGAAACACAGAAAAGCACCTCACACAAACATTGTGTAAAAAGGCCAATGGCCACCACAGCCCTATCTGGCAATCTAAAAGCATGGTAGCAGATCATACTAGCTTCCCACTGGATTAACAAATCATGTCTGTGTGATTCCCACTGCCTTTGTAAATGCAATGCATAATCTGTGCAAAGACAGGAAAAATCATTCATTGTGTATCCCACATAATAGAGAGCGGGGAGCCAGTCTGGACCAGCCTAGCAGGGGGAGCGGATTAGCTGTGATTTAAGAAAGCTTTTGACAAGTTTCATGTTTTGACTCGTGTTTCTAATAAGAAGGGGGTTCTCCCTCCCCCACCCCTTCAGGCCAGGGCAAATGGAGGGGGAATTCCAGGTGATGTAAGTAATACTGTCTCTAATATCCATTTGCTTTTTCTGTCAGGCAAAGGGAAACATTGCAACATTGCAATGGGGTTGAGAAGAATTTCTTTCTCACAGAAGAGGGAGAGATGCAAGCAAGCTGACCTAGGCTGTGAAAAAGAGACCACAGATGTTTGCAAACCCCTCTTCTCTCCAGGAATTCAAAATATATTAGGGGGGCAATAAAGGTGCAAGGTGAGGCAGCTGGTATCTCAAACCCTCCCATCAAAGGGCATTCTGCTCTCCTTAGAGACCCTCAACCCCCACCTCTTCTTAGAGACCCTCAACTCCATTGAACCCCCAATTCTCCCCAGGCTCTTTTTGCCGGGCACACAAAGGAATATGCATTTATCTAACAGAATGCAATTTCCCCCAACAGACACAGATCTCATCCTGGAGGCGGAGTGGGGGAAAACAAGTCAAGCACAGCTCAACAGATGCTCTTCTTAAACCTTCCAGAATTTTGGGGGGTTGGTGGGGTGAAAAGAGAGAATGAGAGAGAGAGAAGATTATAGCTACAGAAGTGTATCCAACAACAATAAAACACAGCAAAAAGGGCTGCCTCTCTGCTGAACATGGAACAGCCACGAGCCAGCTGTGCAGCAGTTTGAAATCATGACCTGATTTTTCAATTATGCCTCTTCTCCCCACTTCCCTCCCCCTTTAGCCAAGCCATCTGACACAAGAAAGAAGCCTGATCTGTAGAAAGGAAAAGGGAGGAAGCAGAACCCAAGCTACAATGGACTCAACCTCCTAAGGGCCACACTTCCAGGTTCTCCAAGCAGGAAGGAAGGCAGAGAAATTGAGCAGTTTGCGCCTCAACTCTGCTCCGAAGTACCCACCTGGCTGGTGCGGTCAGGATGCTCTATCAGAAGTGGGAGGATCTCTCCGGGAAAAAGAAAAGCGGAGAAGGGTCTCTCAAATCTGCGGCGGAGATGAGATCCTGGAAAAGTGCTCCTCCGATCGCTCTTTTCTCGCCGCTCCCCTTTCTCTTTCTCGCTCAGACACATATATTTTTGCGGGATCCCTGAAAGGGATCCACGATCCACTCACTCGGCTCTCGCTAGCAGCAACCTTTCCACACAGCGCCTCCGCGAGACGGGAACCTGCCAGCCGGCCGCCCAGCCAGCCTGTTGTCTGGGCTCCTAAAGCAATCCTGGGAGAGAGTTCTCATAGCCCAACGCAGGGATTCCGGGTCCCCCTTTTCTGGCCCGGCCTTTCCCACTCGCCAAATCCGGAGTCTGTCGGCCAGTCCAGATTTTTGGCTTGGGACGGGAGGTGCCTTGTGGCTACCAGCTTTTTTTTTCCCCTGTCAAAGCGCCTTTCTGCCAGCCAGGTTTCTTTCCACAAACGCTCCTGCTTGGCGCTTCTTTTCGGGACTTCGCTCCCCTTGCAAGAAATTCCCTGCTCCGAGCGGGATTGTGAGGATCCCGCGATTCGAAGCTGCGGGGGCTCCGATCTGATTCTCTTGCAAGCAGACCCCCGCGAGGGCAGCCGTGGTCTTTCCTCCTCGCTTCGCACCGGCTTCGGCGGCCCCAAACGGAGCAGCTCAGCGTCCTGAAGGCGGAGCTCCAAGCGGAGGCCCTGCCCTACCTTCCGCGCTCCCAACCAGCAGTAGCAGCAGCAATCTTGCGAGGAATCCGCAAAGTTGTTGTCGTGCACCCTTCCCGGCTGCGGGCAAAAGGCTCCTTCAGCCGAAACCCCCAGCCAGGCACCCAAGGCTGGAGCTCTTAAGCCAAAAGGCACCTGGACTCAGCCGGGCTCTTGCGCCGCCACCTGCGCTGCACCGCCACCTCGTCACCGACTTCCGTCGCGCCCAGCTTCAAGCTGCAGCAGGACCGGGGACCATAATGGTTCTTGCTGGCCGCAGGGCGTAACAAACGGTGGGGATACCTGTGGACCCGCTGAGGCAACTCTCAGCAGGAAGCCCTTCATAAAAGCTCAATGTGAAGTTTTCTTTCTGGTAAAGTTAAGGCTGCCAGTTAATTAAGGAATTGTCTTCAACATAAGTAATTTGGCCCCTGGCCAAGATGTTAGCCTAGATTCCAAGTTTGAGTATTGAAGAAAGTGGGAAATAGTTTACCACTGAACAAAAAAGCAATTGCTCTTTTTATTTTTGAATACTTTCATTCTCTCTTGCCGAGAGATTCCAGAAGCAGCAGAGAGACTTCAAATACTCATTTTCAACTCCACCAATTACATTTGTGAAAGGTGAAATTGGTTCCCTGCAATTAGCTGTAGTTGAATAATCCACCAATTAAAATGTGTATGTTCAGCTTTCTCAATTATGACAGTAGTATACTTACTACTTCGCATTTTTAAAAAATGTTTATATTGTACATTTTTCTTCACCGTTTCAGCTTTGCAACAACGATATACTGGTTGTATCAGCTATTTATAAAATATACATAGTATTATACCTCCTAGTTCTGACCATTTATCTCTTGTTCATACATACATATTCATACAGTATCATATTTATATCTATTATTTCCATGGTTCTAACATAGTTCTCTATATATTTATCATTCTGTTTTAATTTACACTTTTATATAGTCTGGACGTACTACTACACAGTTTTCAAGGCTGCTTGTAAAATATCAAAACCTGAACTTCCTAAAATGTACTTTTCCAAACAATTTAGAAAATGTATACCTCAAATCTGGATATTTTCCATTGAGTCATGCAATCACAGCTCCCATATAATTTCACATTTCCCAGGCTTTAAAACTGAAAATGCGTTGAACTACTTTTGCTTGATCGGGCCAAGCAGCGGGTATTTTACCAGCCAAATAGTGCACAAAAGATAAACATACTTCAGGAATCCTATGGGGAAGGGAAAAAGTAGCTAGAGAAAAACCATAGACAATGAGAGAGTTAAACACATATACACTTCCCATATGTTTGGATCCAAATTGCCCCCTTCTGAAGTAACTTTTCTCTAACAAAAGCAGCCATCTGGATTTTGTTACATTTGTTTAAAAGCTAAATTGCATGAGAGCATGTTTCAGAATTAGGTACAAATTCACTGTACCACAGCTAGCACATGTGGTAAAGAAAATAAGATGATTAAATAATAATGGTTCTCTATCAGAAGAACCAACAAGCCAACAACAAAGTTGGCAAGTTCTCACAACCAATCTGTGACACAAGTAGAGGTGCCATTTTATCTCATTTGTAACTTCTGGTCACAGTCTCCCACCATTTCTCCTAAGTACAGCTAATCCTCAACTTATAACCACAATTGAGCCCAATATTTATGTTGCTAAGTGAGAAATGTGTTAAGTGAGTTTTGTCCCATTTTACAACTTTTCTTGCCACGTGTGTTAAGTAAATCGCTGCGGTTGTTAAATTAGCAACACGGTCGTTAAGTGAATCTGGTTTCCCGGTTGATTTTGCTTGTCAGGAGTTTGCAAAAGTGAGACCCTGGGACACTGCAACCATCATAAAAGTGAGTACAGTTGTCAAGCATTCGAATGTAATTCACATGACCCTGGGGATGCTGCAAGGGTTATAAGTCTGAAAAATGGTCATAGTAAGTCACTTTTTTCAGTGCCGTTATAACTTCCAGTTTAGTGTAACACTAAATGAACTGTTGTAAGTCGAGGACTACCTGTATAGTCTTTGGTGCTGAGGTTATCCTGAAAGATTAAGTTTTGGGTCACAGTCGTAATCTGAGTAGTGATTTGCCTCTCCCCAGCCCTCAGATCTGACCCTATAAATCACTAAATTGCACTGGAATACAGTTTGGTATCCAAGGGACAAATGAGGCAGGACAAGAAGGATGAGCATGTTAGATCTTCCATGTCCTGTCATACCATTCTGCTTGTTTTTAGGGTAAATTTCTATAATAGCCAGGTTTTTCTCAGAAGGTCATGATAGGAGCAGGAGGCCCTGCTTAGACTCATCAATGTCATTGATTCAAAACCATAGTCCTCTCTGTTTCTCCATGGTAGCTCATTGGACTCACAGCCTCTGAAACCAGCCATCTCCCACCAAGGTTCCTGCTATAAAATATCCATCGCTCGTGGAATGATTTCAAGTACCGGATATATTTAGCATAATTAAAGCCATTTAACTCTGGACTGAATCAGGAGTTGTTAGATTATGTTCCAGAGAAAGCCAGGGTTCCTAGGAGGTTAGGCGTAGGATTATACATCTGAAAAGTTTACTGTTCCCACAAGCATCCTTTGTGTAGCCACAAGGTAACATTGGGTAGCATATTTAGTTGGTTAATATAGATCACAATCTACAGAGACTCACAGCAGAATAAGAAAAGCAGGATTGCAACCAAAACAAGAAACACAGAACCACAACGTAAAATGCAGATGGCTTCTATTAATCGCTCTCTAAAAGCCCTCCAGAACAAGTCAGTTTTTACTAATCTCTACAAGACCAAGGGCAAATTATTTCAAAGGAACGGGATTGTCACAGAGCAACTGCCTCCACTCTCTTCACCCCCTCAATAATGGGGGTGTCACTAATTTATTTTGTTGGGATAGGACAATTCTGTATGAAAAAGACAGTCTGGCAGATTCTTTAGGCCAGTGTTTTTCAACCTCAGCCATTTTAAGGTGTGTGGATTTCAATTTCCCAACCAGCATGGCTGGCTAGGGAATTCTGGGAATTGAAATCCAGTGGTGGGTTTTCTTTTTTCCTTTTTACTACTGGTTTGCTCATGAACGCACGCGTGCATACGCAGAAATGCCTGGGTGGGTGACTGGAGCAACCCACCTCTGATCTTAAAGTAGCCAAAGTTGAGAAACAATGCCTTAGACCAGCATTGTTTGGGTACTAGGGACTGGTTCAGTGGAAAACAATCTAGATCCCGCACATGCATAGATGAAACTTCACTCGCTTGCGTGGCCCAGTTCCAGGCCATGGACTAGTACCGGTTGGCAGCCTGGGTGTTGGGTAACCCTGCCTTAGACCTTTATAGAATGAAACCACCAGCAGCAACCATAACCAAGTGACAGCCATGGCCCAAGTATTTTGCACAGATTCATCTAATGTGCTAATTGGACCCATTCCTGGACCAGGAGTTCTACTCACTGTCATTTATAATTTAGTCCCAATTGGATTAGGGCAATAGTCCATCCATATACAGGTTTGTCCTTGAAAAACACTCAGATACCAACTGGTTCAGGATGTAGTAGTTTTAGGTATTCCAAACTTTGCCTGTACAACATCACTGCTGCACACATTATAGTGGCTTCCAGTATGCAGTTCAAGATCCCAATTATTATGTTTAAATTCCTGTATTGCATGGGACCAAGTTATCTGTGAGGTCATCTGAGGATTATTGTCCGTTCCCCTAGATGCAACAGTTAAGTAACTAATGTCAGGAGATGTGCCTTCTCCCTGCTGAATGGGACAGTCTCTTCACTGAGATTTGAAGGGCCACAACTCCCTTGGCCTTCCAGAAGATTGTTAAGACGTCGCTTTTCCTGCAGACATCAGGGCCAGGATGTTAAAGGAATCCAATGGAAGCCTGTTTCTTTCGGCAAATTGCTATATGGTGCTTTGGTGGGAGGGGATTTAACATTATTTTCTATTGGATTATTTTTAACTTTGGTATGGGATTATATTATATTGTTTTCTTTAATTTGTTATTCAATGTATGTATTTAAGATGGGCAGCCTTATGAATTTTCTAAATAAATAATTCCTATGTTGTAATCTATAATCTAAGGCAGCTGTAAGTAGCTCAGAAAGGCTGACCACAATCTTCTGTAAATCATTATGTGCACATATTACGCTATAACTCTAAATGTTTTGCAACAACTTGAGCCACGCAGAGAATCTTCTAGAAACAAGTTGATGTGAGAAACTTGAAAGCGATTGCGTTGGTTAGATTTATAGATGCTTTTTTCTGTTCCTATGAATCTAAAAACAGAATGCAAAGGATAAGTTACAAAGGGTCATCGCATCCATTCCTCCTCAAAGAAAAAATATTCCAAGTATAGCTATCTAGTAAATTAGCACCTATAGCAATTAACACACAGGTTATGGTTCAATATGCAAAACTGAAACAGAAATATACATCATACCACAAAGGCCCCATAAACAAAAACCATACTAACTCAAATATTTGGATTCAGTGGAAGTTTTTAACCCAATTGCTTTCCAGTTCTGGTACAAGTTTATTGAAATTAAAATCATTGTTAAATCAGTGTTGAATTCTTCAATAAGCTTCAAACTGAAACTTGCTTTCTTCTGCTCTTCTGAGAGAGCCAGGTCAAGTTTTACTTTGGATTAATCTGTGATTTTCACAAATGGTTATTTTGACATGTACATAACGGGGGTAAAAAAAAAAGTAGCACAGTATGGCTAAATTTATAGTTCTTTAAACTGAAAAAAGTGGAGAGGATGTCTAAGTGACATATTTTGACAGCTGTTCTTCATCGTAGACATGACAAATTGTTCCTAAAATTCTGTGGGAATTCTTTGGCCAAATGAGGTACCGTATTTGTTTAGACTCTGATAATTCCTTTTTAAAAAATGATAAAAGAGTTTGTGGAAAATACAAAAAAAGTGTTGCATACTAATTTGTAAAGGGCATAATCCATGTAAAATATCTGAGAAACCATGGGATGGGCTCACCCCACCTGCACTAACAAAAGGACATGCTGCAAACCCTGTCAGTCAATTCCAGCTGACGAGGTTCAGAAAATCCTTTTCTGTCATGGCTCCAGCCCTCTGGAGCATTGTGTCCCCTGAGGTAAGATCTGCACAGACCTTTTTGGCCTTTGAAAAGGGCCTGAAGACATAGCTCTGCCAACGGGCCTGGAGCCTCAATGCAGGTGTGGAATTTTGTAGTTAGTGAATAGAATAAGATAACATCCCACCCCCATGTGCATCTTATTCCATTCCTCCCCATCTTTTTTTAGGCAAGATGGGCAGCATATGATAAATAAATAAATAAACAAACAAACAGCAAGCAAGCTTGATCTTACTGATTTAGAACTGAACGTTTTTTTCACATGCCCAGCTTTAATTGAGATGCAAATTAAATACAAATACATAGTCTACAGGCTAACCTTAAATATTTTAAGAAAATACTCAAAATTCAATAATGTGTCCATTATTTGGCATAGCCCATTAAGGCATAGCCCTTTCTGTACCACTTTTGGGAGAGAAGTAATATTTCATGGTCCTACATATCCAACTCCACGATTATAGAAATGAACTATATCTCAAACAACATTTTTCAAGGTGTTCTTGCAATGGCCTAATTTTCAATGTAGAATAATGCTTTCTTTACATTTGGATAAGCATTTGAATTTGGAATTCTCATATGGATTTTGAAAAGTTATGTACAAGAGAGCTAAAATGCATTATATTCCAGAAGATATGATTTGGTCACCAGAGATGAGGGTGACTTTCACTCATTTGTTTCCTCTTTAGTCACCTCAGCAGATGGCAGATGTGGCTGGCCTTGACTGGATTCAGAAGTTAAGTAAAGAAGGACCTGGATGAGGGATCACAAGGGAACATCAAGTTTTTAGGTTTCACTTCATAGTGAAAATACAAAGACCAATGAAAACCCTGAAAAAGCCACAGTGTCAAGCTACTTATGTGTTGTTGCCGGAAAAACTTCATGAATGTGAGCATCAAGGGTCAAGTTTGATTTGGGGTCATCTGTGCTTTATTAAATGCATAACATTTAGAAATCATATATGAAGAGTTTCTTTTATTTAAATAGTTCTATGGGAATATCTGCAACATTTCCTGTATAAAGAAAAAAAATAGATATGTAAGGAAAAAATAATAACCTGTGCTTATCAACTTTTGAGTCAAACATCAATTTTCCATAGTTCTAAAAAGAATACTACATATCTGAAACCACATAAACACATTTTTAGGATCTATGATTGGCCAAAATTCCTGGATAGGCATTTATCAATGGAGAAAACCTTTCAAAGCTTACGAAGTTGACCCATACTTGAATAGCTGCGACCTCTATCTACTCTAATATGTACATCAGCAAAAGATATTTTCAGATTAAAGCAAAAAGGCAGATTGCTGTCCTTACTCAGCACATTTTAGAAATGAGGGGTAATAAGATGAAGACAGAAAAATGGCACCCCCTCTGGTAAATACTGGGTGAAGCAAAGGCCTCAGTTCACTTGATTTCATAGCCAGCACAGGATTAGCTAGATTCATACAATGCTACTGATTTAATAGTTCCACGTATGTAGTATTATAATTCTGAATTAGCCACAGACGATTCTGATAGTCCTTTTACAAAAATCCCTTCAATGTCTTTATGCTATGTGATATAATTTTGTAGGTAAATAAAAAGAAAAAAATATGCGGTAATTCTCTTGACCCACTCCTCTTAAATCTTCTATATTTCATGTTTCAGCATAAAAACCTAAGCCATTTCCATTTGGTTATTCCTTTCTTCTTGTTATCATTTCCCCTGCTCTTCCCATATCCCTTTGCGACTTCGATGGACTTCGGATTTTCGGCTGTTTTGGATTTTCAGCTCTTTCAGGAGATTTATAGCTTGGGCCATAGGAACGGAATACTGAAACAGTAGACTTTACATGGAGCTGCCCTTGAAGAGCCTTCAGAAGCAGCAGCTGGTCCAGAATGCAGTGACATGGACAGTTTTTGGCATCTCTCATTATGTGTACATGTGCCTGTGCAAGCTTCATGAGCTCCCAATAGACTTCCAGGTACAATTCAAGGCACTGGTTGTCATCTATAAAGCCCTACATGATATAAGGCCAGGCTACAGTGGGACTAATTTGTTTCTGCTCCCTCACAAGATCTAAGAGCATGCTCCAGGTCCCTTCTATCAAACAATGTCATTTTGTTGAATCCAGGAGTTGTGCCTTCTCTGTGGCAGCATCTGCTTTGTGAAATAGCATCCCCCAGAGATTCAGTTGGCCTTAACCTCTTAATCTTTTGTAAAGCTCCCAAGACTTGCCTATTTCTCTCCAGCGTTTGGCCCAGGTTACTTAAGCTTTGTTGTGGGATGGGATTTTAGGACTGGAGTTGATCATTTACCTTGGGCATCATGGGTTATTGTTTTAAATTGTTAGGGGTCTTCAATCTTTGTATGCCACCTAGGGCTACTTCTGTGAGATGGTCAACCCCACAGATTATCTGAATAAATAAATACAATCTGTTGGAAAGATCCTACAATACCCAGAATAAAGGAATGGTTAATAAAGATGACAGAACTGGCAATGATACAACGATGGCTAGATTAACATGAGATAAAAATCACTGAAAAAATTCATCTATAACTGGAAGCTTTTTGTAGATTTTTTGCAGGAGATGGAGAAACATCACATTTTGACATATGGATTTGACAATTGTTAAAATTTATTTCCCCTTTTTGGGGGGAAGGGGAAATGGACATTTTATTATAGTCTTAAACTAACAGTCAAAAGTGTTTTTTATGTCTTTGGGAGAAGAAGTCAGAAGCCATTCTTTGTATAGTATATATTTGTGTTTTCCTTTATTTTTATTTTTCTATACTTTTCACATTTCTATCCCTACTCTATTTTTACTCTTTATTGTTTCTCTTGATTGTTACTTTATGCAGTTTTGATGTGTATCCTCGGTAAAAGGCAGTAAAGTTATTTCACAGATAAATAAATAAATAAGAATATATTATGCTGGATCACCCACTGTATTTTCCCATGAGTGAGGCCTGTGACTTTTTCAGCTTTGAATGGAAGCTGGAGTTCTCAACTCTGACCTCAACTCAAAGTGGTGAACATACCTAATACTCCTTCCTCCTCCTATTTTTCCCACAACAACCCTGTGAGGTAGTTTGGGATGAGAGAGACTGGCCCAAAGTCACTCAGGTGGCTATCATGCCCTAACCCAACACCAAACTGGCTGTCTTTTGGCTCCAATTACTAACCTATTTGGTGTTATTCTCTCAGACTTGGTAAAACAGCTGAATAATTGTGTCCCCTGACCTGCCAGAGTACTAAATGACTACCACCACCCTATCAAAACCACCTGCTCTAGCTCAGTTATTACATATCCCGAGTTTTACCCGCAGACCTGGCATTTTTAGGCCACTGGTTGCCCACCTCAGTGGAAGCAATACTATATGGGTTCCAGTGTCTTCCACTACACAGCCAGTGATCCTTAATCCCTCTCTGTGGGATTTCAGTCACAGCCATTTACTATGAAGTTGCCACTCCACCCCCACCCTCTCTGTTCCATTCTCACGGCTGGATAACTTGACACATATTAAATAGGGTTTGATTCTGACAGCTGCTCAAACAAAGGAAATTGGATGAGCTTTTGCAATTAAACTGGAGCTAGAGGCATTCAGCTTGTCTCAGGATCAGTGCTTTTGGTACAACATGCGTAGTAAATTTCTTCACGTCTCATTCCCCTTTTCTGCTCCATTTTTTACTACAAAGAAGAGCAGCTGACCCATACAGAAGAGCATGGGCTCCACCACTGCATCAGAGGTAGGGAAAGGAGATGTTGCTGATTCAGCCAACTGATTATCACAATGTTTCTCCCCTTCCATGCTTAATGGAATGGCCAGCAGTTCCCCTTACCTCCCCCTTCTCCTCATAAAAGCAAAGGCTGAAAAACCTACTGCTTTGAATGAAGTTTGAGCAAAGTTCCTATAGCCATAGAAGTACATCCTCACGCATGTTCTCAAGCTTTTCCTTTGAATTTTATTCCGAGGCATTTCTACTGATCTCTGTTTACCTCATCATTAAACATAGCTGGGCATGCATGCTAATGCCAGATTTGCCTCTCTTGCTGTAAACTTTCAAATTTGCCATATTCAGAGGAGAATACAAACCACACAGCAGCTAAGATACAGACTGGAATAGATCATCCCTCTATTCCAGTTGTCTGTTTCCTAAATTAAATATTTTTTTTTATTTGCTGCTAGACAGCATTATTCAGTTTCTCACATTTCTGGTCTATATAAATTAAATTACATGGGTTATCTGAAATAGGTATACACAAAAATAGTAGACACGTGAGCGTAAAATGCCAGTGCATTATTTTGTTTCATGACTATTAAAAAGGAAAATGTTATTGAATGGATTTGAGTCGCAGCTATTCTGTGGTTAATCCAGGCAGTTTCACTGAGGGATTACAGCATTCCCTCAAGCATAATGTACATTCTTTGCTTCAGGAATCAGTGAGGGTCTTCTTCTGTAGGGTGAGTGAAGTTGAGAAAAGTATCCAGCAATATTGAATGGAGTGGTTGGATCCAGAGTCTATGGCTACAGAGATCCACCTGGTGAGAACAGTACACAAATGTGTATTTTTTGTCCCTCTTTCTCTCTCCTTCTTTCCAAGCCCAGAGAAAACACACACACATACACAAATGCACGCATGAAACAGTGGAATATAAGGACCTAATCTTATGCAGCTATGGAGCAGTAGTAGAAAGTGATTTAGTTTGTGTGTGAAATTAGTAAAGAAATTCAATCCAAAAACACTCATGGAATGACACATGTCAGAAATACCAGAAAAGCTATATGTATTGTGAAGTTGGTATATCTGAGAAACGAGGGAAGCAAGAGGGGGGGAGGGGGAGTTGAGATTTTTGAAAACAAAGCCAGAATGAAAAGCATAATCCATGTGATAAATCCCCTTTCTGTGGGGAACATGTCAGGTCCTGAGGAGAAAAAGAACTGGAATGTACAGGGCAGACCACACAAACCAGTGAGACAAAACCACACGTGAGGGAGAAGGGAAAGGAGGGGGTGAGCCAGACGAGGGGAATGGAGCTGAAAGAGAAAGAATGAACAAGACAGGCACAAAGAGGCCAAGTGGCACAACAATGCACAGAAAGGGGACAAGAACTGCATACCGAAAAAAGACATGGAGCAGAGGATGAAAGACGGCATGATGATGGAGGAAGAGGAGGAGGAGGAGGAGAGGAGGAGGAGGAAATAAATTTTGGTAGGATGGGAAATGAAGGAGCTCAGAACATCTAGGAGTCAGATCTTTCCAGCCATTCTGTGGAAATGTGATTCACATCTCACTCTTGCCCCATGACTGGTTGACTAAGTCACAATTTATTTATATTTATTTATTTAAAACATTCATTTATCTCCCTCTCTTATAACAAACTAGACAGCTCCCAATCAAAAATTAAAACAGCCTAAAAATCATATTAAAACTATAACAACCCAACACATTAAAAAAAATTGTGATGCCAAGTCCAGCTTCTGATATGCAGTCATGTCATCTTATACCAGTGCTTGGGGCAAAAACCAGGTCTTCAGTGGTTTATTGAAGGATTATTTATGCAGCACAATGGGCTGTAGTCACATATTTTTAGCTAAGCTAAAAATAATGGTTCATGTGGCAGAGGGACTCATTTAGACATTGCATTAAGCTTCAGTCAAATAAGCTAAAATGGCTTGCAGCAACATCTGGCTGGGTTGTGGATTTCTGCAGCAATGTGCAGAAGTTCTAGCAGAAATTCGAATGTATGGTTTCTCCTGCTTCGTATTGCTACAGGTTTTCAGGGCTACGTTTTCCTACAACTCAGAAAATACACAGAGTTTTGAATACTCACAAACCTAATAAATTTCAATTTGGATTTCTTTTGAAAAAATCTTCTTGACATGATTCAGAAGTTGCCTCTGCCATACTGAAAATTATTGTTATTTCCTTCCTGTATCAACATTCAGAAAATGCTGCTTTCAGACAGAGAAATACATATATTTAGCACTCATTTGTTCAGATTTTTATAGTGGGGGAGGGGGGAGAGGATAGGAAAGGAAAGTCCACATAATGCACTCATCCATGTGTAAGCGTCATGCATTTTCCTGGTCTTCTTTCTTTCCCTCTTTATTACAAGTAATAGAAAAATCTTCTTGTTTGAAAAACAGACAACAATTATGTCGACTTCACACTTTCTCTTATCTTTTCCACAGTGATGTGGTTTGACATGGACAATCAATCATATACTGGATTTAGAAAGTGATCACATCCAGCATATATCCAGGGCAGTTCCACACTGTTTTTAATCACAGCTTCACTATCTAAAAGAATAGTTTGCTGCCTGCAAGTGTCATTAATAGCTATTGCTTGTCTTGAGTGACCAAATATGCCCTTCTGGTAGCAAATTGGAAAACACAAATAACTAGAAGAACAAAAATCTTGCTCCCCATTCTTCATCTCACTTGGCTTTCTACAGCCAAAGAAGGAGGAAACATTAGCCTCCACTTTTATTTCAGTGCAGAAGGATAAAGAAAGAAGGTAACATGCATTAGCTTTTGGCTGCTGAAAGGAAGGATCTGAAGAAATCCCAGGAGGACAAACTGAAAGTTCTCTCTAATGAAGTTGTCCCTCCCTGTAGTTCTAGAAGTGTGGAAAAAAACTGCTCTTTGCACTAAGCACTGGACTGGTCAACCTCTAGACATCATCAGCACAACTTCCATTGCACTTTTGAAGCCCCTGCAGAACCACTGGGACTTGCAAGAATAGCTCTGATCCAGGATCAGTGCTTTCCTCTGTGTATGTGGAAAGGCCCCGAGGGTAACAAGTAGTCATCTCTTACTTGTTTAACTGTCAAGTGCTACTTGGGCAATTCAAAAATAAAGAAATGGGGCATGTTGACGATATCCTCTGCAAAAGATCCTTGAAATATCTGCTGAAGTCAAGCTTCTTAGTGATTAAAATGGGAGAACTCTATAAACTCTACTGTCATTTCATTACCTCTGAAAGCATCTGGTGAAAGCACAAAGAGATCATGTGGCATTGAGAGGTCTTCTGGAAGATTGATGTATTGTGCTAGCAGAATGCTCTGTTTACCCAGAATTTACTGATTGTCCTGTTGATGCTGAATCATCCATTATGTAGCTTTAGTATTTGTATGACCTTCCCTCACCCCACTGAAAGTCTGGTTTATCTCAGAAAAGGCATCCTGTTGTTAATATTGTTTGGATGTTTGAATGTTTCACAATATTACTGAAATTTTACATCTTGGTCACATTGTTCTACCAAAAATATTTCTATTCACAATTGCTGTTTTGAACCCTATAGAACTAGGTTTTCTAGAACGCCCATTGCTATGACATTGTTGTGGCAGTTTGCTAGGCCTTAAGGAGAGACCTCTTTCACATAAATGTATAGGGAGAATTCTGCATGCTGCAATGATTATGTTAGCCTGAAAGGAAAGCGACAAGTGAAATGGCAGGCGCTGATTATGAATTTTATGAATTGTGTTTCTAAAACACTGTCTCTGGTGTATAAATGATCAGAAGAAAGCAAGAATTTAGAAGGAACACAAATTGAACATGCTGGGGAATCGTGCCTTATTGATTCCAGAAACATATTGCAGGAATTGGGTAATGAAAAGAAGGACTTGGGGTGACATGATAGCAGTGTTCCAATATCTCAGGGGTTGCCACAAAGAAGAGGGAGTCAAGCTATTCCCCAAAGCACCTGAGGGCAGGACAAGAAGCAATGGGTGGAAACTAATCAAGGAGAGAAGCATCTTAGAATTATGGAGAAATTTTCTGACAGTTAGAACAATTAATCAGTGGAACAGCTTGCCTCCAGAAGTTGTGAATGTTCCAACACTGGAAATTTTAAAGAAAATGTTGGATGACCATTTGTCTGAAGTGATGTACAGTTTCCTGCCTAAGCAGGGGGATGGATTAGAAGACCTCCAAAGTCCCTTCCAACTCTGTTATTCTAGATCTCCACCTGTGATTCATGGAATTGGGAAGTAGATTCATGGAATGGGGAAGCAGAATGGGCCACTGTCACAATTCTCCCAAGTGTCTTGGCCAATTCTGTGGAGACCTGATTTCTCCACAATTCTTTAAGATCCCTGTGCCCTGAAACAGGCAAGGAGATAGATAAATTGCAGGTAGTTTAAGTCACCTCAGGAGAACCACTGGACAGGTTTATATGCATATGAATATGAGATGGTGAAGGCTCCAAAGAAGATGCATTTTGTGGCCTCCATGATTTCCTCCTATGTTTATCCAGGAGAGCTCTTTGGGTGATGAAGTTCTTATTGTCATCTCCCCCAGAAAACTCATTAATGTGGCCAGGAAGACCTGCTATGATAGATTCACAAGGCACTCGGATGATAAAACTGCTTGTGCTTATTGTGGCATAATAAATTCTTTATTTTTGATAAGCAATATATTGAGGTATTTGGTACGCCATCTGGTCCAATTATAAGGGGTATTTTAAAGTTTACAATGCCTGCAACTTGGAAAAGATGATTGTAGCTGTTTATCTGCCTCATGCTCTCTTAGCCTAATTGGTCTGCCTAATAAAATGTCAGAAAACAATGGGCTGATTTGAGTAAGATTTGGGAAGGTCACAAGGGGCAAGAGAAGGTTTCAGTAGCCTGCAGAACTTCATTCTTTCTTTTCTTTTCCTCTCCCGGTCCCTTAGGAAATAAAAAAAACAAAAAACCAAAATTCAGCTTTTCTTATTGCAAAATGAAGTTATACTGAAAACACCCTGATGAACTTGACATGAACTTATTCATTTATGAGAAGCCCTTAAAACAAAATAAGGTTGAACAGAATGATTGGCTAATAAGAGAAGAGTGAGTGAGAAACATTACAAATTTCTTCTTAGGCCAATTACAAGCTGGGGTAGGCCATCATCTGACTGAGACCAGCAAAGAAAAACTCTTGGCTACTTGCAGCCCTTGAACCTGCTTTATTGATATTAATACTGAACATGATTTGAAACAAATTGTTGCAGTTCGTTTTTATGCTTTATGATGTACACTGCTCAGAATCACTTGTTGAGATGGGTGACTAAAGAAATCAAATAAATAAGTTTTAAAAATGATATTGAAAAGAGGAAATGCAAGTCTTGTAAATTGGGACAATGCACATTAACTTAAGATGCCTTAAAAGATCATTAAAGTATCTGGGATCTGTCATTTTGTCCTTCTTAGGTCATCTTGACAATGAGTTATAAGAACAGTTTTAGATTGGAATTCACTTGGAGGGCTGCAGTTTCATGAACAAATATTTGTCGGAAAGAACAATGTTTGTAAAACAAGCAAAAAAAGTTTATTCACTCATTTCAGTACATTTTGGTTCCCCCCCCCCCCAAGTAAATTGATAAGTCTAATCAATGAGAGCACCATCTAGTCCAATTATATTGAGGATAGAAAGTGGAGTGAGTTCGGGTTTGGGAATCAAGGCGATTTACTTAATGCTGCCTGTTCTAAATTTTCTCTACAACCAATAGACCTGCAAGATAGGCTGGGCCGAAAGAGAGTATCCCAAATCACCTGGGAACCTTCTGTGGTTGAGGTTACACTTACACTTGGTCTTCCTGGTACCAGATTAGCACCATACATTTGTACATTCAATCTTCTGTACATGTGAATGTACAGAAAATAAATTTACAAAAGCTGGTTTAAGCATCATTTGCAACAATGTCTTTAAACACATTTTTTCTTCCTATCTAAAAGACCAATTTAACACAAGAGGTACCAGTATGCTATGCCTGAATATGAACTTGTTTACAAACTTTTAATTTGCCATCAGCCAGGGAGATACAGAGAAGTAACTTTGGAGCAGGTATCTTCATGGCAAAACATTGTTGCATCCTGATGATAGCTTTCATAAGTTCAAGGTAAGGTGAAACAGACTGGTTGCTGTAACAGAAAGCAGGGAGATCATTTCAGATAAGAAAATATTGCTTTTAGCACAGGAAAAGACACCACTTGAGTCAGTGTTACTGCAATGCTTTTTCTTTTGGTGGAAACAAGTCAGAAGCCAGAAATCAGGGCTTAGAGATCTAAAGGTCTTCCATTTTTAAGGAAATCCCAATGGTTTAAGGAAAAAAAGACTGTTGTGCTGTCCAATTTCCCCCTAAAGATTCTGGAATGGAATTCCTGTTCCTGACAGATATACAATATATCATTAAATATGTTACAATATATTAATTAAACCATATTGATACTAGTCTCAAATATTCAACAAGCCTCATTTTCCAAAATCTAAGGGAGGTCTTTATCCAAGTGTTTCAATCTTTATTTCCAAATCTCTTTAAAATATCTGAGATGTACCTAGAAACTCCACAGATTTGGAGGCCTCAATGTGTGTGTGTGTGTGTGTGTGTGTGTGTGTGTGTGTGTTTAAGAACAGTATGTATATGTATAGTGTGTTTTGCTTTATCTGTTTTTAATCTACCTTTTGTTCCCTGCTGTTCCTCAAGATAATTTATAGCAGAAATAAAAATGCCTAAAAGTTAAATCAAGGACAGAGTTCCTATTATTTGCTTAGCAGAGGGACAGAATTTAAAAGCTTCCCTGCTCTTCCTGCCTTCAAAACAAAACACCTCACTAATTTTATGACACTGCTGTAGTAAAGTCATGGACCTCAAATGACAAAAAAAGAAGACGTTTTAAAGTCTCTTATGTCAATTTAGTGCAGATAAAACTCCTTCAGTCCTTTTATTGCATTACACTTATTTAAAAGAGAGAGCACACATGAAGTTTACAATGACTCTTCAAACAAAGTAGATCAAAGAATATAGCAATATACCCTTTTAGCACGGTTTTCAGTAATTGCCAGGTCTGGTTTATAAATGCACCACAAACAGAGGTGTCTTCAATTGCATCGGCCTCTCTCTGACTATTTTGATTACACCTTACGGTGTAATCAAAATAGTCAGATAGAGGCTGATGCAATTGAAGATCTGACCATTCCACAAATAATTGGAATTATTGTTTTACCAGCATTCAATTCTGACTACACATTTCCCAAGGTCTCTGGCTGAATTTCTCCCTCCCTATCCTTTTTGCACTCATTTTGGCTAGAAGACATTTGGCCTCTGAAGAAAGAAGCTTGGAGCATTGACATGTATGTACCTGTATTTCTAGAATAAAATAGCTCTTCCCGATATCTGAATGTATACCTTTTAGACCATTAAAGTGAATGCTCTAATCACTTTATATGAGATTTCAGGTATTTTTGAATATATCCTAAAGCGATACCCTACAGTACATACAGCAACACCCATTGCCTCAACCATTTCCATTCCCTTAACTGGTATTTCAACTTTGCTAAAAAGCTAGGTATTAATACTCAGACCTGCATTTTTAACAACAACACGCCATCTTCCCACATATTTATCACAAGATGCTTTTCCTAACATCTGGAGAGGAAATTATTTGCTTGCACAATTTCACCATAAGCATAGGATACAGCATTGGAATGGAGATAACCATCCACAAATCAACACTTAAAGATTTCTCAGAAAGAAAGCAGATTTCCCAGAAGTACAGCTTGCTACTCCACTCACAGAAAATAGGCTGGCACCTGCTCCAAAGCTTTTCAACTTCCTCAAAGTAGAAGCTTTCTAACAGTTTTTCTGTAACCGGGCCTTTAAAAGTGTTGACATTAATCACTTTACTGTGAAGATATATAGTATTTACCTGCTTTCCTTTGATCCAACCGATTGAAAAAAAAATATTCCAGCTTGTTATTTTCCTATTAGTTGGCAACTTTAATGAATATTTTTATATCAGAAAAAGTGTGACAAGCCTTCTTAGGAGCACAGCAGGCTTCTTCCAAAAGCATTAAAATGCCTGCTGTGTCAGACTGAGACCAGCCAACATTAACTAAACACTCTTAACATTTAGACCCGAGGAAGTTCCAGACAACCAGTTTTTCATCTCCAAATTCTGATTTGGCTTTAAAAATGCTCTTTGGTTTCTATAGGCGTAGATGATTGTGAGTACAGCACTGACAGTGTACTCACAATCAGCACCCACTCTTTCTGCTAATAACTGTGTAGTCCAGGGGTAGTCAACCTTTTTATACCTACTGCCCACTTTTGTATCTCTGTTAGTAGTAAAATTTTCTAACCGTCCAGCGGTTCCACAGTAATGGTGATTTATAAAGTAGGGAAGTAACTTTACTTTATAAAATTTATAAAGCAGAGTTACAGAAAACCCCTACCGCCCACCATGAAAGCTGGAACGCCCACTAGTGGGTGGTAGGGACCAGGTTGACTACCACTGGTGTAGTCAAACAGTGCTTGCCTGCTTGCTAGCCATCTCTATTTTGCACCAAAATGCCGCATTTCACTTTCCTATTTGAAAAACAAAATACAAATGAGATTAAACACTGATGTTCCTGTCCTGGCCATGCCCACAGTGAAATATCTCCATTGTGTTTTAGATTCTTACTGCCATGGAGTCTCATCTATATTTAGGATTCCTTTCCAAAGAATGAGGTACTCCAATTTTACTTTGAGGTTGCTTTGTAAATATATTGCTGTAAATATATTCCACGAGCCTTGGTGGTGCAGTGGTTAGAGTGCAGTACTACGGGCTACTTCTGCTGCCTGCCGGCTGCCTGCATTTTGGCAGTTCAAATCCCACCAGGCTCAAGATTGATTCAGAGTCTTCCATCCTTCAGAGGTGGGTAAAAAATGAGGACCCAGATGGTAGGGCAATATGCTAACTCTGTAAAGCCACTTAGAGAGGGCTGTAAAGCACTGTAAAGTGGTATAAGTCTAAGTGTTATTGCTATTGCTTTCCCAATCCAATATTGAAACTCCCAGGATTCCCAAAAATTAAGGGTTAATTTTAAGATTAAGGTTTAAGGAAGGCAGCAAGGTGGAAATAAGGCCACCATATCTGGGTTACCTAAGTGGTTCTTCCTCAAACATTGGGATTGGGTGAAACTGGAATCCAATAATTGTTGTTATTGTTATTTTGGAGTGTCATGTCTGTCTGTATGTATGTCTCTCTTAGTTTGTTAAATTTATTTTCTACCTAGCTCACAGGGGCTGCACAAGGGAGCTTACTACAATAAAAAGGAAGGAATGGAAAGAGTGTAAACAGAAGTAAAATAATAGAACAATAAAATAAACAGTGAAAAAGAGCATAATGAGAATACCTCCATATGATAATAAAAAGATGTATGAGTTATTTGCTGATGTAAGGCTTTGGTCTAACAGTTTGGATAGTCTTTATAATTGTTTCTATGTGGTTTTGTTATGAGTATGGTATGTAAGATCAATAGCTATACAATATAAATTTTCTAAAATAAATAATAGATAAATATTGTATACCCCATTACCAACATGGGCAGCAAAGTGAAACAGAAAATTCCTTGTTCTAGTGTAGTAACTGCAACCATTGGTAATGCTTGTTATATATTCAGTGTATCCAAAGCACTATGAACTGAATATCTTCGGTGTAGAATTTCCATATCATATTAAACCCAAATGCAATTTATTGTTTTATGGTTGAATCTAGGGCATGAACATGGGTAACCATGATCTCTTCAATAAGTAAATCAGCATGCTAAGTATACTAAGCCTACTACATTTAAAGCTGAAAAATTGATGCTAAGAAATTGAACCAGGTCAGTCTTGAAAGAAAAAAAGCAAGGCTGTTATGCTAAAAGTTACAAACCACCAAAAACCTCCATTCTCTCTCTCTCTCTCTCTCCCTCTCTCTCTCCCTCTCTCTCTCTCTCTCTCTCTCTCTCTCTCTCTCTCTCTCTCTCTCTCTCTCTCTCGTGTGCTGAAGTGGAACATTCCTTTGAATCTTATCGCTTCTGTAAGGAAGAGACTCATCTTCTGATTTTGAAGGGCAGCAGCTTCACATGAAAGGCTTAGAAGAAGGGCTGAACAAGAGGTAGCCAACCTGTGTTAAAGGCACAGACGTTCTGTACACATGACAAAGCAGCTTCAAGTTAATTTTCAAATATAACTCATTGCAAGATTTATATTCTGCCTTTCAGTGTGGATTTAAAATGCTTGAGGCAGTTTGGGCATGTTCAAAGAATGAAGAGTTACAAACAGAGAGAGAACCATGTCTGGTTCACACATATAAAAAAAGTAGGAAAAGAGCCCCAGTCCTTATAATCTCCCAAAAACCATCCCTGGTTGTATTGGAGTGAACATTCCGAGCTAGGGAGCCCTCCAACCCTCAGCAGAGCTATCATTCTCCTGGGGACTAAGGAGAGAAATTATGAAGCCATTGAATGTTGCTCGTGTCCATAGAGATCTGCTTTTTTTCAATGTCAGACTCCACTAGGTGACTTCAAATATTACCCCAGAGCACTGCAGCAACATCCCTCTTTCTTATCCTATTCCTATTCCAGCAAGAGAGTAAAGGGGTGATTTATTATTAATTGATTATGTACCAACAAGTTGTTTTCGACTCTTAGCAGCCATGTATATTTTTTGCCAAGGCAATCCATCCCTATCTTGTCATTTCAAGTCTTCCAATGGTGCAGTCATCATCTCTATAACTGAATCCATCCATCCTGCTGCTGGTCATCCTCTTCTTCTTTTCTTTCCTTTCCTTCTACCTTTCTCAGCATTAGAGCTTTTCCCACAAAGCTGGGTTTTTATGTAATGTGCCCCAGTGACGTGCGGTGAGGTTTATGGCTGGTGAGGCACTGAGACAGTGGTGGGTTTCAAATTTTTTTAGACTTGTGGACTTCAACTCCCAGAATTCCACAGCCAGGCATGCTCAGTTCCGATTTAAAGCGACAGAATTTGTTTTTCTACTTTGCTAAAGAAGTTTCCTTCTTTCTTTTTCTTCTCCCTTCCTCTCCTTCCTCCCTCTCTCCCTCCCTCCCACTCTCCCACTCTCTCAAACACACACACACACACACACACACACACACACACACACACACACACACAAGTTGGATTGGAGGGAGACCACATGAGGAGGAGGAGCCAGTCAAAGAACCATACTGGAGCACAAACACTTTCCCCCAGCCACGGAAGGATCCAGCTCAGCTTCACTGATTACAGGTTTGAAAAGGCAATGTGGCTCTGCCTGCAATCAAACACACAAGTGAGCCAGAGTCCTTCCCTCCAGCCTTTGCTCAAAGCCCCCCACCAGGCTGATGAAGTTTGAATTCCTCCCCCTCCCTCTGACCCACACGTACCTTTTCCATCTGTTTCAGAGAGAATTTTAACTCTGCTCTTGCCTCGTGTCCTCTGTAGAAGCCCCGCCCAAATGAGCGCCCTCTACTATGAGGCAGGAGAACTGCGTGCCTCACCTACGTCAGGAATTTTTAGGCTTTTAACCCTTGCTTAACTCTGCTCAAGTGATTATAAAACACCTAAAGTCAGGCTAGATGAGGCATGCAGTTCTCCTGCCTCATAGTAGAGGGCGCTTTTTTAGAGGCTTTTTTAAACAGTTAAGCAGAGTCATCCACGGTGAGGCAGCAACTAGCTCAGCCTGACCTCAGCTCTCGCCTTTTTCCTTTTACTTTTTTTTTCTTTTCATGATGACAGTGATGAGGCTGTGTCTCACCTGACTGCACGTCACTGATGTGCCCTAAGTACGTTAATTTGAGCTTGGTCCTTAGTGCCTCAAGTGAGAACTCCGGGTTGATTTGTTCAGTGATCCATCAGTGTGTTTTTTTGCGGTCCACAATATTCTCAGGGGTCTTTTTCAACACCAAAGTTCAAAAGTGTCAATACTCTTCCTATCCTGTTTCTTAAAAATCCATGAAAGAGATAAAGCACTTTCAAGTGGAAAAGGGGGTGGGGTGGGGACAAGAAACAAAGAAGGGTAAGGAATGCACCTAGAATAAATTTTATATTAGAGCAAAGGTTAAAGTGAAAATATGATTTTAAAAAAGGAAAAAATTAAAAGGGGAAACAAAAAAGGGAAAAAGAAACTTTACAGGAAAGTGCCTGTACTTTTCATTACTTTTCCCTTTCCTGAATTTTTCCCCAACTGCTAATTGCTGTTTAAATATTTTTTTGCTATACTTTGCTATTTTTATACTATGAACAATAATGTGATTATTGTTCACTACTATTTGGATTGTTTTAATTAATTTTTAAAGTTTCTTTTTTTTCTTCAAAAACTATATTCTAAGTGTCTTAGTTTGCTAAGATTTGTTTAGTGGTATGTTCCTTTGCCGTTAATGGTAGCCTGAAATCCTTGTGTATAGAAGAAACGTTTTTAAACTTCTTGCCAGGAAGCCAGGATCTTAATCATTTACATGCAGTAGATAATATTGTACCAATTTACTTTAGACTATATTGAATCTTAATATATAAAAATATTAAAGGAGGGATCACTGGTGCATGTTGTGTCATTGTATCAACTGCATGCTTAAACATACAATATATGAATTCAAAATTTCTGCATGCAAACAAATGAAAAATGCAACTGAATATTCTTTAGCTGTTCTGTTTATTTAAATGTTTGAGAGAAGGAGAGATAAAAAAGATGATAGCTAGAAAATTAGGTGATAGATAGATAGATGATAGATAGATAGATAGATTGATTGATTGATGATTGATAGATGATAGCTAGATAGCTAGATAGCTAGATAGCTAGATAGCTAGATAGCTAGATAGCTAGATAGCTAGATAGCTAGATAGCTAGATAGATAGATAGATAGATAGATAGATAGATAGATAGATAGATAGAATAGAATAGAATAGAATAGAATAGAATAGAATAGAATAGAAAGACAATTGATAGATAGATGATAGACTATATAAACCTTTTTACTAGTTTCAGCTACGTTTCAGCAGAGATAGGCTAAAATAATAAGGACAATAAACATGCAGTCAATAGTGCACTTACTTGATCTTTGAAAGCTTGGAGCTAGAAAAATACATCATCCCAAACTATTTGCATCTATTTAAAAGCCAATATTCATTTAATCATTCATAAACATAATGGTCAAGTTTCATTCAAGTTAAACTCATTCTTGTTATCTATCAGGTTTTCTTGGCAACAACACAAAAGTGGGTTGCCATTTCCCGCTTTCAGATTTATTTATTTTTCTATTTCCCACTTCAGGTCATAGCCCTGATATTCCATGGTGATTTCTCTTCCAAGTACTGAACTGGATTGTTCCCACGTCATTTCCAAGGCCAGACACGTGCCATCGTTTGCTGAGCCTTCCTAACTCCATTATACCTAAAATCAGCAACAAAAACCACTTTGTCAAGGTCAATAAAATCTTAGTTTTACAAGCTAATTGGAGAAAAGGGGTTCAGTAAAGCCAAATGACTGTTAAATCCAAATTTATTCAATGTGTGTGCACGTTTTATGTATTTTACATTAATGCACTGTATGTCACGTTTACATAATTTACATTGCTGTTCCATAAATTATCCAGCATGCATTAACATGATCCAGATTGATTGACCATACAACAGGCAAACCATTTGTTTGGCAAAGCAATCTGACCTCAGCTTTTGTGTGGCAGCACAGCAGCCAAAGTCAGCTTATAAAAGTCAGGTTTTTTGGCATCACTGCTCCATTTTTGGCCACTGCCTAAAGCAGTCCTTCTGCTCTCCCTTCAGTATTCCTTCATTTCCCTTTCCTTCTCCACCTCTCTGAAGCAATAGCACTTATATTGCAAGATTCCTTTCCCAAAACAGTACTGCATGCATCTGATTTTGCAAGATATGATTCATGAAAGCTCATGCAGAAGCAATTGCGTTTGCCTTTAAGATGACACCGGATTCCTGGTTGTATTAGCCCTTCCCAATGCCCTGTGCTTTATTGCTCAGTTAGTCTGATGCTCCAAATACATATTTTCACTCCATGTCACGTATAGGGCTGCTTGTTGTATTGCACCTACAAAGCAAATACAGAGAGGGTGTGTGCATGAGAGAGAAATAGAATTAGAGACACTTCTGCCTTTTGCTCCAGGTCTGAATGTCTGCTGGATCAGTGGGAAGGAAGAAAATCAGCCACTTCTGCAGAAAGATCTATAGGCCAGCTGGGTGTGTTCCTTAACAGCTGCTGGCTCTGTGCATACCTGAATGCCCAGTCGTGGCACATTTGTTCAAATCTCCAGCACTAGAAAACACTGCAGGGTTACTGTAGGTACAGCAGAAGTAAAGCCTGTTTTATCTACTGAGGAATAGAAACCTGACATTTACAGCTGGGAGGTAGAAAACTATGTATGTAAGGTTTACTGCATCTTTCAAAACTTTAGATTGTGTTTGCTTGGCTGGCTAATGGTACGGTGGTTTATTGAATTAACTCAACTGTCCAGATTCACACAGCACACTATAAAAACACACATGTTAATCTAGTAGATGTGTGCAGACCCAGCTCTAGAGAAGCTATCCCCTTTCTCTCCTTTTTTAAACTAATCTGTTTCCCATTCTTTGCTACCTATGGATCCTTAAAGAAATCTCATTATTAAGATTTTCCCCGATGCAAATTCCTCACTCTCAGTTCCCTCTAGAATGAAAATTGTCCTGTGAGCAATCAGCCCCAATGGTCACTATTTCTTCTCTTGCTGATACCCAAATCTCATCTATTGAAACCCTGATGGTCCTTCCTTGCTAGTTTGCTTATGTTTATTACATCAGAAAGAAACATATACTGTTTGCACAAAAATATGTATGTATATCATTTCAAAATTTAATATTCTGATGTATTATGCATGGAATCAGATTTATATGTTCCACAAATGTGATCCCCAAATACAGTAGTTCAATCAGTTCAATTAAATGGATAACCATGGCCAGATGTATGAGCAATTCATTAAACAGGGCTGAGTTGAATGAGCCCAGCTCCATATAAATTTCATAGATTTTGACTCCTCTCATCCCAGAAACAGTTCTGCCATGCAGATTCTAGAACTACATCATGTACTTGCTGGAAAGAATTTTTTGAAGATCTTTGTGGGGGCAAAAAAACAATTGTTGCTTGTTAGTCTGGAAAAAACTCTGTGGGTCTAATGAAACAGGATGTAATCTTGATATTGAAAAAAGCCTTGTTTTTTTTAAACCAGACCCAGTCATTAAACTCATATAGGAACTCCCAATTATAACAAAAGTATCCAGGGATATGCAGGCCCCACCTATGTGTACATCTTCAAATCATTCATTGATTTGAAATGAAAGTTGCTCATTTCAATTAGGCTAACTTGAAGCTTCTTTCCCAATGGCCTAAATCTCTTCCCTCCCTGCCATCTCTCTGTGTGTATATGTGTGCCTTCAAATCAGGGTTGAGTCCTGTCGACTGTCTGGACAAGTCCCTGCAGATTTCTTGGCAAGGTGTTTTGAAAGTTTTGAAAGTTGCTTGACATTGTCTGCTTCCTAGGGCTGAGAAAGAGTGACTGTAGTGTAACCACTACACCAAATTGGATCTTGAGTACAGGCCCCACTTAGATTAGCTAAAATCAGTATTCATGATTCCACCATTAGAAAAAAAACAGATCTCTGAAAAATCAGAGTAGTAAGGCATATTCCAGGGCTTGCTAAGAAGGATATTGATGCTCATTTCAGATTTGCTAAATAGCACTGGACGACCCTCCAGACTTTTGACAAAATGTTCTATGCACAGATGAATCAAAAGTGAAATAGGGGGAGGGGCAGGCTACCTAGGTGTCATTTTGTATGGTGGAAACCAAATACCACATTACATAATAATATCCTCTTTCACCTGTCAAGCATGGAGTGACACTCATAGTTTATGGGAGCTTTGATGACTGAGTACCAGGGGCGGGTTCCTGCCGGTTCTAACCAGTTCGGTAGAAGACGTTCGTCAAATCTACCGTACCGGTTAGAAGAGTTTCCACCAGTGGACCCAGAAGTAAGTTCCGGAATGCCTGCCCCTGCCCTGTCGCTCACTCGCCCCATCCATTCCGTCGCAGCTTGCTTGCTCCCCCGCCCATCTGCACTAAACTAGCCCAGCCCGCCCGCCTATAACACCCATTTAAAAGTGTGGTGCCAACAGCCAACTTTCCTCTTTTGAAAAGAGTTTTTCTCTTTTGAAAAGAGTCTTTCTCGTTCCCTAGCAGCTGTCGCATCACGCTTGCTGATCTTTCACAGGCCGCGGCTGGAGCTTCTAGAGCCGGTTTGCTCGGAGCTTGCTGCGGGCCTGCAACACAAGTAGATAAGTATCCCGGTGTCTTCGGGTTTGAGTTGGCTGTGGAAGGAGTGACTTTGTGTTCCTTTTGGGTAGGGCTTTGGCTAACTCGTGCAGGAGTTACCTCTGGCTGCCTAAGAGTGGAGTTGGAGAGGCGGCCATGGAGTTGGTCAACGTGCCTTTTCCAATTCCGACCATCCTCGAGCTCTACGAGATAAGAGCGAGGCCCGGTGATGCCTATCACTGTGGCAGGAATCCACAGAGTTCCCCCAGCGTAGTTGTGGGCGTAAACTGAATCCCCTATGCTAAAATTCCGAATTTTGCTTGTTGAGTCTGGGGGCGATGCGGCAGAATAGTTTGGATGTAGCCGGTCTAAGTAGGACCTTAGCTGGCGACCCATGAGAAGCTTGGAAGGGCTTCACCCCATGGTAGCACTTGGCGTGATCTGTTGAATTAGAAGATAGCGATCAACCACTGTTTGCCAATCTCCTGGGCCCATCCTGGATAGGGTCTCTTTTGCAGATTCACCATTCTTTCTGCCTGACCATTGGAGGCCGGATGGAATGGCGCGACCAGGGCATGTCTGGTTCTCTGTGCTGCTAAGTAGGTCTCGAATTGCATGGCCGTGAATTGGAGCCCGTTGTCAGAGCAGGCCGTGTGTGGAGAAAAGTCTCCGTAGTCTCTTGATCACTGCTTCTGCCATAGTGGAGGTCATGAGGACTACCTCTAGCCATTTTGAGTAGGCATCCACAACTACTAAGAATGTCTGGCCATGAACTAGGCCAGCAAAATCTATGTGCACCTTAGACCATGGTGCTTGAGGTCGCTCCCACTCCTTAGCAGGTGCCTCTGGGAGAGCTGGTCTGGACTCCTGGCACGGTGTGCAGGTAGCCACCCATTCCTCGATCTCCCTGTCCATGTTAGGCCACCACACGTAACTCCTAGCCAAAGACTTCATCCTGACAATTCCAGGATGTCCTACGTATAAAGTCTCTAATACTGCAATGTGCAGTTTGGGTGGAACAACGACCTGGTCCCCCCACAGCAAACAGCCATTAATAACAAACAATTCATCTCTTTTACAATAATACATTTTGAAATCAGACACAACAGGCCCCTTGGGCTACCCCCTCCACACCCAGTTCAAAACTTGTTTGATCATGGAGTCTCTTGCAGAGTAGTGGGCAACGTCACTAGACGAGACAGGACCAGTCTCTAAGCAGTCAATAAGAAGGACTGGCATCTCAGGGGTTGGGTCTGCAAGTAGTTCTGGCAGCGGGCAGTGACTCAAAGCGTCGGCATGCCCCAAGTTTGAGCCTGGTCGATGGATGAGGCGATAGGTGTAGGCCGCGAGGAAAATAGTCCATCTGGTCATTCGCGGCGACAATGACACAGGAGTAGGCTGGTCCCCAGCCAGCAAGCCCAGTAGCGGTTTGTGGTCCCTGATGAGTTTGAAATCACAGCCGTAGAGGTACTCATGGAACCTTTTTACACTGGCCACTGCAGCCAAAACCTCACGGTCCAGCTGGCTGTAGTTCCGCTTGGCAGTGGACAAGGTCCTTGAGTAATAGGCTATGGGTGCCTCTGTTCCAATGGGCATGCGGTGGCTGAGGACGGCTCGGACGCCAAACGGGGAAGCATCGCATGTTAAAACAAGTGGCAGGGTCTGGCTGTACTGAACCAGGAACGTGTCTGCGGACAATAGTCTTTTTACCGTGGCAAATGCGGTAGCTTCAGCTCTGCCCCAGGACCACTTTGCGTTCTTTGACAGGAGACTATGTAAGGGCTCAGCAACGGTGGCTTTCTGTCTAAGAAAGATGCTGTAGAAATTAAGGAGCCCGAGGACCGCCTGAAGCTTGGTCTGATTACAAGGTGTGGGGGCATCCTGGATTGCTTTATTTTTTTTAGTGGTTGGGTGAATCCCAGAGCCGTTGATGAGGTACCCTAAGAATTCAACCCTTGGCACATTAATTTGGCATTTTTCTTTTTTGAGACGGAGGCCGTTGTCTCTAATTCTGGTCAAAACAGTTCTTAAGCGTTTGAAAAGTTGTGCCTCATTTGCAGCCAATACCAAGATGTCGTCAAAATAGGGGACGACTCCTGGAATCTCCTGAAAAAGCCGTTCCATGACACTTTGGAACAGTCCAGGGGTGATACTAACTCCAAATTGCAGGCGGTTACATTTGAATGCAACCCTGTGCGTCACAATAGTTTGGGCCTCCACCATAGTGCCATCTACAGGCAATTGTATATAATGTATTTTATTCTGTCTGTACACCGCCCCGAGTCCCCTTGGGGAGAGGGAGCGGTTGACAAATCCAATAAAATGAAATGAAAATGAAATGAAATTGTTGGTATGCCTGCTCCATGTCCAATTTAGTGAATACTTTGCAGGGGGCCTAAGGAGTGTAATAAATGCTGTACAATGGGTACAGGGTAAGCGCTTTGTTGTAACGCTTTATTGATTGTGCACTTGTAGTCCACGCAGATGTGGACAGACCCATCAGACTTGACAGGTGTCACTATAGGGGTCTCCCAGCATGCGTGATCAACCAGCTGTAGGATTCCCTGGCCTATGAGCTTGTCAATTTCCAGATCAATTTTAGGGTGGAGAGCGAAAGATACTCTCCTGGGTTTTAGCCTGATGGGGGCTATATTTGAGGTCCAAATTGAGAGATTGGAGTCCTCACATACTTACCTAGACCGGTGCCGAAGACACCTCGAACTCCTTAAAGAATTCTTTGGTGCTCTTGTCTTTCAAGGCATTGATATCGGTCACTTCTAGGCCCAGGGCTTCGAACCAGTCAAGCTCCAGGAGGCTCTGCAGGTCACCGCTGACCATCGTCACTGGGAGATGGCCACTGAAGTTTTTGAATTGCACCCGGAAGGTGCCCTGGCCCACAATGGGGACTCGGTTCCCCTGGTAATCGCGAAGGCGGATATCAGGGGCGCATAGATGCCGTTTCTTCAGGTTAGGGGTAGCCTGCTTGAATGTAGACCACAGCATGATGGTCAGTGATGACCCCATGTCAATCTCCATCTCACATGGAGAGCCCTCGATGAGGACTGTGACCTTCAGCTTTTTTGGCCGCCTTGTGCGGACTTGACCGATTGAGATGTGGTAGGTGACTCTGGTGTCGCCCTCTGAGCTCCATGGTGGCGGCTGCCATGCCCGTTGGTTGGGCCTCTGCTGGTGGTTAGGTTGGCTTCGTGGCTGCCGGGTCGTTGTGAGGTGCTCGCTTCTGCAAACCTTGGCGATGTGCCCCTTTCGCTCGCAGCACTGGCAGATGGTGTTGCGGAAATGACAAAATGATCTGGCATGGTCTCCTCCGCAGCTTGCACAAGGCGGGAAACACGGTTTGAATTTGCGCACCGGCTTGATGAGGCTACTGCGCATGCGGCAACTGTCATCTTTGCTTTCTGAGCCCTCGGCCTCTGTAGTCTCGCGATGTACGTGTGCACTCTTTCGTGCGTCTTGTGGAGTGCTTTGGTGCTGCAGGGTTTCTGTAGACTTAATGGCAGATTCAGATGCCCTGGCTTCGTGCAAGGCAATTTGTAGAGTGAGATTAGATTTGGCAAGTAATCTCCTCTGTAAATTAATGTCCCGCACATCGCATATGATGCGGTCTAGTATGAGTTCGTCTAGGTCTCTGAACTCGCAGTACGCTGCAGCCTTTCTTAGTGCTGCAACGTACTCGTTAATTGATTCCCCTTCCTTCTGATTGCGAATATTAAATTCGTGCCAGCGGACATGCTTAGATGGCTTGGGAGTGTAGTGTGTCCTCAGCATCTGTTGGAGCACTGACCAAGCGACCGATTGTAGCGGCATTGGCTCTGATAGGTCTTTGGCTGTTTCGAACACTTCCCGTCCACAGTAACCCACATGTTCTTCTTGCGGCCTTCAGAAAGGCCCATGAGGTCGTTGGCTTCGAGGAAGCATTCGAACAACTGCATATACGATTCCCAGTGCTCGATGACTGGGTCGTACGGAGTCGGTGGGGTGTGCATGGCCATTTTGTGTTCTGAGGGCGTTTTGAGTTTGCCGCTCAAAAATGGCCGCTCAAAGCCGCACTGAGCTCTGGGCTGGATTTACTTGCTGGATTGCTACACTCTTGTTTGGTTTGCCTAGTCGCCTTCCAATCCCATCCTCGTCACCACTGTTAGATCGGGTAATGGAAAGGCACACTCAGGCTTAGGCAACAACAGCTCTTTATTGTAACAGAACAAGTATATACAATCCAGCAAAGGTTCAGTCTGACAGCAGCCCTTTTATAGGGAGCTGTCAGACCCTTTGACCAATGAGATTGAATCTCTATTCCCGCCGGAACAGAGGACCTTGGTGGAAGCCATTATAACAGTTGCTAATATCTAACATTTTGTGTACTTATTTTAATCTTATTTAAGTAGTAAGTACACAAAATAATAAATTTCCTTTTATATATCTTTTTGTAGATCATCCATTGAGGCAAAGAATTCAGTGACATCATCTTGGTCACTCCCACCCAGTCACCAGTGGTGGGTTTCAAATTTTTTTAGAACCTCTTCTGTAGGTGTGGCCTGCTTTGTGGGAGTGGCTTGCTGGCCATGTGGCCAGGTGGGAGTGGCTTGACAGCCATGTGACTGAGTGGGAGTGGCTTGGCAGTCATGTGACTGGATGGGCATGGCTAACTTGTAAAATGTGTTGAAACTCACTTAACAACGCTCTTGCTTAGCAACCAAAATGTTGGCTCACAAACTCTGGCATTTGAAGCACGCAAGTCTTAAAAACTGTCAAGTTACAAGACCCTTCCACCCCTAACCCTTTAGGAAAAAAACTCCAGGGGTGTTCAAACTTGACAGCTTTAAGACTTGTGGACTTCAACTCCCAGAATTCCTCCTCCAGTCATGTTGGCTCAGGAACTCTGTCATTGAAGCACACAAGTCTTAAAACTGTCAAATTACAAGACCCTTGCACCCCTAACCCTTTAGGAAAAAAACCCCAGGGCTGTTCAAACTTGACAGCTTGTGAACTTCAACTCCCAGAATTCCTCCTCTCGCTCTTCATCTTGATGATGTCCGGACGGGCAGGGGGAGGGAGCTGGAACCGGTTCTAAACGGCACGGTAGATTTGTGGAACCTCTTCAATAGAAGAGGTTAGAACTGGCAGGAACCCACCCCTGCCGGTCACATGACTGCCAAGCCACTCCCACCCAGTCACATGGCCGGCAAGCCACTCCCACAAAGCAGGCCACACCTACAGAAGAGGTTCCAAAAAATTTAGAACCCACCACTGCTGAGTACCTGGAAGACTTGCCATCAGAGAAGGAAGCATGAATTCTCTTTTGAATCAGAGAATTCTACAGGACACTTTCAAACTATCTTTCTTTCAGCTGATCCTGAAGCAAAAATGAGACATGTAAAAACACAGTGATTCCAAAAGAATGAATGAAGAACAAATCCAATGGTTTACAATGACCAAATCAAAATCCCTTAGATTCAGTAACTGATTTTGTCATATTTGGGCTACAATCACGTCAGTCAAATACTTCCAGCACCTGTCATTGTGTAGAAACTTTTGCATATTTCTCCATGGCAAACTGCTTGATTTCGGCAAAATGTTTGCTTTGTACAGTATTAATTTCTCATTTCAGGTTTTGCTACAGCATTTTTGTGTCACTTCTGAAATCCTGCCAAGGAAATTGCAGGATCAGTCCAGACAGTTGCCAGGAGCCAAGACTGAGACAGAATCAGATACCAACTTAAAAGCAATAAAAATTGTGGTGCAGATGGTGCAGTTTTCAGTTAACTATTGGAATACTAGGAACAGTTCCATCTTTACAACAATGGAGAATATTTGTAGTTCCGGGTTGAAATGCTGGGTCCTTGGTACTCTCTGAGCTTGGTTATTTTCTCACAGGTGTTTCATTACCCAAACTAAGTAACTTCATCAGCACTGATGATTCCATCCACTCAGTTCCATCTTTATTTCATGGAAACATGGATTTTCTCTAGAGCAGTGGGTCTCAACCTTCCTAATGCCATGACCCTTTAATACAGTTCCTCATGTTGTGGTGACCCCCCAGCCATAAAATTCTTTTATGTTTTCCATATTTTTTTGAAAATATGTGTTTTCCGATGGTCTTAGGCAACCCCTGTGAAAGGGTCGTTCGACCCCGAAAGGGGGTCCCGACTCACAAGTTGAGAACCACTGCTCTAGAAGGAATAGGATGAAAGAAGCTTTGAGGGAAAAAATGGGAGGATTACAAGTGGATGATTATATCATCAGATCCTTCCTAGAATGTCATGAGTAGCAAGATTAATCAGGCAATAAAAGCTTTTTTTTTTTTAAAATACTCAAATGTTAAGATGCTCTTAAAGGAAAAAGTGACAGTGCTACTTCCACGTTGCTAATTATTCTGTGCTGTGAAACTTAAACTGTTGTAAAACAACAACAACAACAACTGGGGCAGCAACTTTTAAAATCATGTTACATGCTAATAAGAAACTCACTCTTAGATTGCCAATTTTATGTATTCAAATTGTGCCACACCCACGAGAAGGAAGTATCAGCTTGCTTGGGAAAATCAAGATATGTGCAGGAGTAGGGGTGGCTGGGTGGGAGTAGAAATTAAAGACATCTGAAAGAAAGAGGAGGAAGCCAGTGGAGTTTGAGAACTGAGGTTGCTCAGTGGACACAATGCTAGTGGATTATTTTGGGCTGGTGTTGCAGATGAAAATGAAGTGGGACTACTATGAACAAAAATACACCTTTCTTTATATCAATGAATTTATATTTATATAGCCACCCAGCTGTTGAGATGGGGAACTATATATTTTTTTTCTTTTAATGACCTTGTAATCCCTGGCATCAGGGTGGAGTTGGGGAGACTGAATGGAGCTGAGCATTTACTGGCCAGATGCCCTTCCTGACACCTATGTGGCTTTCACAGCAGATATTTTCTTTTTGCATCCAAAGAGAGAAATATCTTCCACTAACTAGTATTGAACTCACAGCCTCCTGATCGTGAGGTAAGAGCTCCAGATCTAGGCCACCACACCATCAGATGGGGAACTACATATATTGGTTAAATAAATCAACAATAAAAAGATTCAAAAACTTTGTTTGCTTCCTTCTGGTAACAGACTAAATGGTTTCTCTCAAGGAAAGAAACCTTAATTTAGGTTGTCATGTCGTCCCTGCAGTGCTTTATGACTCAGCAAATTGTCGATTTTGCCATGGCTTACCAAAATTTGTGCAGAGAGGATATTTGGTAGGCACAGAGTATGCGCCAGAAGTGAGAAAATCTGTAGAGATTCTCCTGGCAACGTAAGTATTTAAAAGTACATAAGGCAGACAATCCATGTTATCTAGGTATGACAGGCAAAACTTCTCAGTGTCTAAATAAATCCTGGAAACTGAGATCTCTTGTTTGCAGATCATAAAAGAGCAGATAGACTGCTCTTGGCATGTTTGCTTGTTCCATTTACATCTCTGTCTTTCGGAAAAACTGGATTGGCTAGAGATAACAGTCGGATTAAAAAGGGTTGTCCAGTTTTGACTAGTTTTTGCAACTGGTTTGACCTGCAGTGATTAGCCAATTATCATGTTTATCCCATGCCAAAAAAGAGAGATTAATCTCCTGATTCCTGCATATCAGGACCAAGCGTGGCATTTCTCGTTCTGCTTGGCTGGTTGCAAAGCCAAAGATGGGAGAAGAGAGCGTACATTAGTCCCTGGTCCTTTTTAACCTCTTAAAATGGCATTTCCTCAAACAAAACAACAAAAACAATTTTCCACTAGGATGTTCAAATAATCAGTTGCCATTAAAACACAAGTGCTTGGATAGGAGTGGGAGATCATTTCCCACTTTCTTTTAAGTTTTATTTTATTTTATTTATTTTAATTAATCACTTTTATTTTGACCCTTATACTAAAACTCCAACTTCTACTTTGATGCTATAGAAAGGGCTTGCATCCATTGGAGAGATAAAGCAAAAATCTGAGGCTGTGAATATATTTTGTAGTCTACTGCACCCAAAAAAGTTGGAAGTCACTGCTTTTTGCCCTTTCCTTTTTCCTTTTACTTTGCACTATTTTCCCCATTCCCTGCTGAACTTTATTTTCATGCAAAATTTATATTACAATAAACGTGTGTGTGTGTGTGTGTGTGTGTGTGTGTAAACTCCAGCTTCTAGGATCCTCAAACTTTCCCAAAGTTTCTAGGCCAAACTATACTAGAGAGATTTTAAGAGCTTCCCAAACTCCATGCTTTTTTATCCTACTAACACTACTATAGTAAAATATTGGAAATAAACACTGGCAGTAAAATATATAAAAGGTTTATGGACTCTATCTATCTGTCTGTCAGCAATTAGTTTCTCAGAAACAGAACCAAACCATATCTGGTGTAGGGGAAAATGGTCTAGATTCAGCCAGGGACCTCTGTGAAAAATGTTTCTCTTATGGTGAAATGCCTGGGCAGCAACTGGAAGTATTACTGATTTTTTACATTTTCAGTTCCAGCTTCTTCCTGATCACATGGCCCAGAGTGGAGCTATATTGATAGGATGGAAAGATTTTATTATTTTATTTCATATTATTTTATTATTTATTTTATTTTATTATTTTATTTTATTATTTTAATTTTCAACCAATTTGGAAAGACTAGAAGTGGCTTATATCAGAACTCCATAAAAAATAATCAGAATGGAAAAGGTATAACTGTTAAACAATGTTTTGGATGTAACATAAAAAAATCAGTTTCCATCATTTTTTCATCAATCCTTTAAAAGGCCACCAATACGGAAAGACTCAAGGTGGTTTACATCAGGAACTCAATAAAAAAACAAATAATCCAAATGGAAAAGATATAACAGTTAAAGAATGCTGTGGAAGAAACATATGGGGGGAAAAATCAGTTTCAGCCATCTTTCATCAATCTTCACACAGTGACGTCACGAAACACCTCAGCCAGGCTTTTAATGCTTTTCTAAAGTAGAGGGGGGGGGGCGCGCCCTGAACTCTGTAGGAATGGTATTCCACAGGGACAGAGCAACAGAGAAGACACACTTCTGAGAACATTGTATTGTTAACCAAAGGGAACTGGAGCATGCTCTACCCTGTCAAATATTACAAAAGAAGCAGGGATAATTGGAGAAAGGTGATCCTATAAATAGAGCTTCTTCAATACCAATAACTGTGTGAGGGATCTTGTGGACAATCACTTAAATATGAGCCAACAGCGTGCGTCAGCAGCCCAAAAAAGCCAATACAATCCTAGGCTGCATTAATAGAAGGATAGAATAAAGATATATAAAGAATTAGTACCTCTTTATCGTTCTTGAAATACTTTCTTCAATTTTGGTCAACATATTATAACAAAGATGTTGAAACTCTGGAAAGAGGGCAGAGAAGAGCAACAAGGATGATTAAGGGACTGGAGGCTAAAAGATATGAAGAACAGTTGCAGGAGTTGGGTATGGCTAGTTTAGTAAAAAGAAGGAATAGGGGAGACATAGTATCAGTGTTCCAATATTTGAGGGGCTCTCACAAAGAAGAGAGGGAGTCAACCTATCCTCCAAAGCACCAGAAAGCAAGAAAAAAAAACAATGGATGGAAACTAATCAAGGAGAGACGCAACCTAGAACTAAGAGGAAATTTTCTGATAGTGAGAACAGTAAAACAGTGGAACGACTTGTCTTTAGAAGTTGTGGGTGCTGCTCAGTCATTGGAAGCTTTTAAAAAGAGACTGGAGAACCATTTGTCTGGAATGGCATAGGGCCATGATGGCAAACCTATGGCACACATGCCACAGATGGCACATGGAATCATTTGTTAGGACACACGAGGTGTTGCCCTGTCCACCTCAGCCTTCTTTTTCAGCCATTTTTCGCCCTCCAGAGGCTTCCCTGAAGCCTCCGAAGGCCAAAAAACCACCCAACGCACAAACCAGAAGTTCGGCAACGAACTTCCGGTTTGCTTGTTGGGCTGTTTTTTGCGCTCTGGAGCCTTCAGGAAAGCTTCCGGAAGACATTAAATAATAATAATAATAAATTTGAATTTATTAGCCGCTCCCTTTCCAGGCAGGACTCGGGGCGGCATACACTAGAACATATAAAGCATAACACGTGTGTACAAACACATAAACATACAGATATACAAAGACATACATGCACGGAGGAGGTAATAGATTACAACATTTAGACAATTAAAACCATTAACATACCCCAATAATAAAAAACCCAATATACAATAAAAATTTAAAATTTAAAAAGACAGTCAGGAGGAATACGAAAAATTACGGTTGAGCCAGGCCAGATAATTGAAAGAGGTGGGTCTTCAACTGTACACGGAAGGAGCGGAGATCGGAAATAATCCTGATGTCACGGGGGAGGTCATTCCACAGGGCTGGGCCCATCACAGAGAAGGCTCAGAGAAGACATTAACGTCTTTGCTCCAGCCTAAGCCCCCTGAGGTGGATCTAACCCAACAGATGTTCTAACAGCTCTTAAAGGGGCAGGAGGACTTGAAAAATCAACTGAAAGAAATGAATGAACAGCTCAGAGAGAACCAAAACTGAATGGTTCAGAATTCACAGAGATTGGAACTTTTGGGGGAGGGGATGGCTGAGATGAGGAGGGAGGTGAGGGGGCCTTACCGTGAAACAGTTAACAAGTGTCTGCTTCGGAGAGATCAGGTTCCTACCTGGTATAGCTGGGAACAGACAACCCTGGTAAATACTTTTTGAAAACAGCAGTTGAAATGAGGAAGGCATATTTGCGCTTTCATGCTGTCAGCTGAACTGCTCTATTATAACAGAAGATTTGGTTTTCGGGGGGAAATGGAGTGTTTCTAGTTCAGCTATGGAAATGCAGAATAACAGAGTTGGATGGGATCTCCAAACCCTTCTCAGGCAGAAAACCTATACCATTTCATGCATGGCGAAGGACACATTACAGGAATATTAACTAAAGTAGCAATATTTTTTCCAGTAGCAAAATTGGTTTAAGGAACAAATCAGAAGCTGTTCTCAATACTCAAAGAAGCACAAACAAAGTAAATTATCTATCTGGGTACATCTTCTTCTGATAGGATAAATGGCTGAATGAGCTTAAATAAAATCCAGATATGGGAGAAGTGGGAACTGGGATAGACGTGAACAGAAAGACTTTCATTAGCTCTTGTCCCACAAGCAGGTCAAAATAGTTAGGCCTTCTGCACTTTGGAAAGGAGAGCAGCAATAAAGCAATTACATTAGCAATCTCAGCTAATGCCAGAACAGGTGCCAGTTATGAGGAGAGCTTATATGCTTGTTTGGGTTAGTTGTTTACTAATGAGAAGTGGGGATGTTGCAGAAAATCAGATTTTGGACTGCGAGATCAAGATAAGCTTTATTTTGGCCAAAAGGTCCAGACAGAGATAACAATTTCTAACATCTGGACAAAAACCTATAGAAAAGACAGTTTCTTATATATCTTTCAAAGAGCAACGCACACGGAAATGCTTAACTCACTTCTTATTGGTTACCTTGAGCAGAAAGAACTTATGCATTCACTAACATTATCTTACTTCCCCTTTTTAATGGCAACTTGTAGCTTTACAAGAACTTTTGAACTCTGTGGTTTAGCAGTTAGGCATTCACACTTCCCATTCTTTTGCAAGCTGCAAACTCTGCCTATATGGCCTTTTAATATAGAAGGAAAGGGGGCCCGAGAGGCTGTCCAGCCTGACCCAATAAGTTCACTCTTAATGTCCAAATCTCACTTTATGTCCTACTTTATCGATGGCTGATGGTTGTAAGAAGTAACTCGTGCAATAGGCATTAGCTATTGTTTAGTCTTAATCATAGCCTATCTGTTTAATTGGCACTTGAATAAGAACAGATCTGATCTCCACATTTGCTGCACTGAATTTGGGCAGATTTTTCACTGACTGAATCAAAGCTGGAGACTTGTGAAATGAATTTGAAGTTTAGCCCTTTCCAATACTTCATTAATATTTCCGAGTTTTATATCAATGTGGGCAATGGCTTAATTTGTGCAAATTGAAGTGTATTTTATTTTAGTTTATTTTGTTAGATTTATCTCCTTGGACAAAGCTACTTACATAGCAATCATTCTTCCTATTTCAATTTCCTAAGAATTTGATTAATCTGAAAGAGAGTGACTGTCCCAAAGACACCAAGGGAGCTCCCATGTTGGGGGTGAGTTAGGAACCAGTTCTAGACCAACACCTTATCCACACTGATTGATTGAATAAACCACAATGGCTTGGGATCACAAATCCACTAAACCATAAATTAGGGTTTATGAACTTCAGCTTCCATTACATAACATAGTAAATCAAAGAAATAGCGCTACTGGCTTAAAAGAATGTGAATTGTTCATAGGTGCTATAAATATATATATATATATCAATCTCTTTGCAAATGAAGAAAATTTCAGGATGCTGAAATGAGACTGAATAGTTTGTGACTACCAGCTCTAACTTCCATCCAGATTACATTCTTGAATCAAAGCTGCCAATGACAATGTCTTGGAGGAAATATTGAAGCAATGTATCACGAGGCTATTCTAGAATTCATATTTTATTATTTCTCTTCCAGCAGCAAATGCACAAAAAGAGCTTTACTGGAGTTGGTAGGAACAGAGAGGGAGTTTGGCTTGGACACATGTAGATGTTCAACGGCTTTTGCCTCTGTCATCATGTATCCCATGGCATGGTCATGCTGTGAGGAAATGGCAGCCTACAAAGTCATGTGACGGGTTGGTGTTTCCTTACAAGGGAGAAAAGGCGGAAAGCCAAGAGAGATTGGAAAGTGGAGAGGAATTGTTCTAGGAAAGAAAGGTGATAGTAGCCCTGGTGGAAAAGTAAACAACTTTGCACCCACCCACTCTCGGTGCCCCGCTTTGGCTGGCAAAGTGCTGCAGGAGGTTACCCAGGCCAAAAATGGGGCACGGGGGCTGCATGTGACCCCCACACACACCTCATTTTGGCTGGCAGGGTGCTGCAGGAGGCATCCAGCCCATCTCACCTCCCCCAGCCAACCAGCAGAAGAGAACTACAGTGCTGATCTGGCCTTTGAAGAAGGTTTGACACCCTTGCCCTAGACTGAGTAACTGAAGCAACATCCTGGAAGAAGGTAATGGCAACTCACTTCTGCACTGCAGTCAAAATACCCCACAGGATGTGTTCATGAGTCAAGTTCAACTCAAGGAAGCTAGACCTCTTTCATAATCATCTAGAGAAGATATGAAAGTTTTGGTGTAATGGTTCAAGCGCCAGGGTAGAAACTGGGAAACCAGGAGTTTGAGTGCTACCTCTGATATAAAACCAGTTGGCTGACTTTGGACCCGTTCCTCTCTCTTAGCTCCAAAAAGAAGGCAATGGCAACCCACTTTTGAAAAACCACAGGGAATACTTCAGGAGGTCACCAGGAGTAAAACACACACTCACAGGCACCCCACAAAAAAGGGGGTGAGTTTTAGGCTGCAATTTGGAAGGAAGCTTTAGTTCAGACTGAATCGAAGTGTACAACTTCCAAAATTAATTAATTAATGGAGTTTTAGTGTGAATTGCATGATCTGTGCACACCCTGGTGCTAACCTAAAGGAATCTTGCCTGCAAAAAATAAGAAGCGGGGGAGGGGATTCCAAGGGTTGCCTTAAGAGCAAGGATATCCGCGGAAGTCGTTTCTACATCACGGGGCCCTAAAACACAAATCTCATCTAAATTTGAATTGAGCTGAATTTAACTTTTTCTACTTTAATGTCTAAGCAAGCAAGAATATTTTAATTTAGCACAAAAAATAAAGTGATTTGGCACCAGTTGTGTCTTCTTGAGACATTTATACCAAAATCAGAGAGAAGAAGAGAATTGGGGTGGTGGTGTTTGTTTTTGCAAATGCACGCTGAATTTCATCTACACGGTACTTAACTCCTCCACCTCTCTCCAATTGCCTCTATCCGTTTCATCAGATCTGGCAGAAGGGGCATGCTCCAGCTCCTGTTGATTAAAGAGTGTCACCAGATGGGACCTGGGAAGTGGGCCTCCTCTGCAGCTGTGCCTGACCTTTGGAACATCATTCCTGAGATTAGATTGGTCCCAACCCAGTTGGCCTTTGCAAAGCTCTTAACCCCTGCTTTTTCTCTCAGGAATGGAGTCAGGAAATGGATGAGCTCTTGAGTTATACGAATTTATAGTTAGTTGGTTTATCCTTAGCAGACATTTTTCTTTTACTTTTTGATGTGTTTTATCTACTGTGTTTTGTTATTGTGTTGAAGTTTTTATGGCGTTAGCCACTCAGAGTCATTTTATGTGTGATAGGGAGCTACATAAATTTTTAAAATTTACAGCTCAGGGAACAGCTTCCTCTGAAAACGCACATTAACACGCATGAAAATATTGTAGGCCTTGATACTAGCCTGTAACCACTAGATGGCTCCCGGACTTTTGGATATTAAAAAAAAATCTTTTATAACAATGCATTTTATTAAGAGGAGTAAGCTTTTGTGAGATGCAACTAGTTTTATCAGAGGATGAATTCATATACAGTATATTATGGATATAGCAACTCTGATCAAGTGAAGTCTGGAGGCATATTTTTTTCATTTAGAAACAAAGATGAAAAATTAATTTCTTTGGGAAGGGATCCTTGGTGCTCTCTGAGCTTCCTTGTTTTCTTGCAGACGTTTCTTTACCCGAACTGGGTAACATCATAGGTGCTAGTGATTGATTTAATTAATTTCTGTAGCAGAAATGCATATTGTTAATTAGCTTTCCAAGCTGATCACAGCCCTTAAGAGCATAGAGCAGTGATGGCGAACCTATGGCACGCGTGCCACAGGTGGCACACGGAGCCATTTGTCAGGGCACGCGAAGCGCTGCCCTGTCAGCTGGCCAGCGCACATGCGCGCGCTGGCCAGCTGAGTTCATCATTTTTAAAAGCCATTTTTCGCCCTCCCTAGGCTCCAGAGGCTTTATAGGAGCCTGGGGAGGGTGAAAAGAGCCTCCCCCACCCCCCGGAGGCCCTCCGAAGGCTTCAGGGACTGTCCGGAGGCTTCCCTAACGCCTTCGGAGAGCTCAAAACAACCCTCCAAGCAAACCGGAAGTGACTTCCGGTTTGCCCGGAGGGTCGTTTTAAGCATTCCGAAGGCCTCAGGGTCTGTCCGGAGGCTTCCCTGACGCCTTCGGAGCGCTCAAAACGACCCTCCGAGCAAACTGGAAGTCACTTCCGGTTTGCTCGGAGGGTCGTTTTAAGCACTCTGAAGGCATCAGGGAAGCCTCTGGACGGTCCCTGAAGCCTTCGGAATGCTTAAAACGACCCTCCGTGCAAACTGTGACTTCCGGTTTGCACGGAGTGTCATTTTAAACGTTCCGAAGGCTTCAAGGAAGCCTCCGGACGATCCCTGAAGCCTCAGGAGGGCCTCCAGGGGTGCGGGGAGGCTCTTTTCACCCTCCCCAGGCTCCTATAAAGCCTCTGGAGCCTGGGGAGGGTGAAAAAAGCATGTAAAATGGGGGTTGCGCCTTTTATGCACGCATGCGCACTGGGGGGGTCGCGCATTGCATTATGGGTGTGGCACGCCCGCACACGACCCCCCTGCGCTCCCCCCAGTTGTGGTACGCGAGCCAAAAAAGGTTCGCCATTGCTGGCATAGAGTATCACAAGTAGCTAAGCCTATCTGTGAGGTCCTTAGGGCTAAAATCACTTAGCAAATTTTCCATAAGCTTCCAAAAAAATCTATTTTCCATCACAATATCCAATACCATAAATTGAGAGTTCTTTCTTCTGTATCTAGATGCTCTTGATAAGCAATTTTATGGAGGAACTTGTGTTGCTGTAAGTACGTCGTCATTTTTATGCAGCAAACTAAAATAGGAATGAATGCATTTACATCCAACCAATACATTAAATGCAGCAGTGCTCAAAGTTTAACATACGAATCACTTGACAATTAGAATGGAATCAGGGGAAGCTTTGGGTGTCATTCATAAAGATGTATCTTCAGTTATAAAAAAAACACCTGTTCTTATAACTGACAAGTGGTGGTAAAAGACTGTCCAAGGAAACAGAAAATAATAATGGAGATAATGTGATATTAAGCTGTTACAGCAGAATAATAAGCACTCTGCTTCATGTTGTCTCAGTGACATCAATGTAATTTAGTTTCAGAATCTAACCCAAAGGTGAGACAGTGAGATCTACAGTATTTGAGTCCAATCCTTTATTTGCTTACACCTAATAGACAGAAACCTGCCAAGCTAAAGTATACCTGACCTGCTAGGTATATCCTGAGAGATTGTAGTGTATGGTTACCCTGAACCTCTTTGCCTGTCCCTCCTCCATCTTGGGACTGTACAGTTTCTTGATCCTGGTCTCCTTCTGAGAAACTTCTGTGTTGGCAAAATCCTCCCTGCTCTGCTTCTATAGGTGCACATTCCATCACACTTAAGATACGCTTCTCATTGGCTAGATCATGCCCAACATTTGCAGGGTGATGATGAAGCTTGTTATTTACATATGGAATAAATTCACATTCCAGCAGCAAAAAGGTTTGAAATATTTACTTCAGGTCGGTTACTTTTCTAACAGACATGGGTTAGCAAAGTAACCCATGTCGGTTACTTTATATTTCAGACAACCTCTTTGTTGCTGGAATGAATCTATGTGGATTATTGCCTCATTTTTCAGATATGGTCCCAGGTCCAGGATGGTCAACACTCAAATGTAACAAGACTTACAAAAACTTTTGCTTCATCTTTGTAGGAAAGTTGAAATGGGACAACCACATCCTGATTTTAAAAAAAAACGACAACACTGGGTAATTCCCTGCTATGTATTATCTGCTTTTAATTCATTTATTTTCTTGATGCAAAGTATTAGCAAAATCAACCGTACTACCATTTACCACTTAAAGGCAAATGTAGAGATTACATGATGAGGACACTACAGTCCCACAGTAAACCCCAAACAACAGGGAAGTCTTCGGAAGGACAGAGTAAGATGTAACTGAAACTTAGAGCATTTGAGGCCATGTTTTCTTTTCTTTTTTTAAATCAGCATAGGAGATAGCTCAACCCCTCCCCCCCAAAAAAAAACATTTAATTCTCTCCGTTTACCAAAGCACATCAGCATTAATGTCTAATCCCCACAAACTTTCGATTTGAAACATTCTGCCTTTGGCTGGTGCACCTGCAAGATCAATCAAAAGGTTTGAGGTGAAGCAAAAGATGGTGTGATAGCTCCAGGCAACAAAACCATTTGCAGAGGTGAGATATGTAGATATACGGCTATTTAAAACCAAAGCAGGAAGGATGACAGATCACTGAACCTCCATACTGTAATGGAACATGTAACCACTGCTCAAAACAAACTGTTATACATGGAAATATCAAGCCACATCCTGTTGTGCACTACAGGCTCTTCTTTCTCCTTTTCATACAGCAAGAATGACAAGCTGACTACCAGAGTAAAAGCATTTCGTATTGTAATACGAAAATAATTTACCCGGGGAAAATAAAGTACCATTCCTCTCCTGCCAGAACATAAAAGATGATTTACTGAGTTAGGGGTTTCTTTCCCATGTCAGTTGAGCTTATTGTAACGGCATCCATTTTAGCATCACCATCTAGCCTACAATTTCTTGTCCACCTATGCTTTTCAGAATGACCACCACACCTAAAGTGTCTCTCTTTTATATAAAACAAAAACCTAACTGATCACACACACACACACACACACACACACACACGCAACAGCAGCAGACATCACTTGGATTTCTCATTTTATATAATTATATTACAGTAAGGTAATGTAACATAAATAAATATGATGATATCATTGATGGGTGAGGAGGAGGAGGAGGAGGAGGAGGAGGAGGAGGAGGAGGAGGAGGAGGAGGAGGAGGAGGAGGAGGAGGAGGAAAAAAAAGGACCTGAGAAATCATGTTAGAAGCAAAACAACTCCAAAGCCATGTTGTTCAAAAAATATCTTCCTTGTCTCTTTGTTGATAAAATTATTCCTATATTGATATTTCACATACAAATATTTCATATTTATAGCAACAGGCATTGTGAGGGGTCAGAAGATACAAATTAGCCGCCCAAATTCTAGGAGGGTTGCAGAAGGCTATTGTAAAACTTTCACGTTACTAGGAAGTGTCTGTATGTGGTTCAATTTTTTCAGGTTTGAGGAGCCAGGGGTCTTGGGCACACTTAACCAGCACTCCAATGGCCCAAAACTGCAATGCTGAAATTTCACTATTTTGCCACCCAATACTAGCTATGTGGTCAGGATGCATTATATGAAACACATGCTTTTACCTACTTTATTATAAGGAAGTAAATGTTAGCTATATCAAGAGAAAGAGAAAGGTAACTTGAATGCAGTGGGAATGGGAGGGAGGGCAGAACTATATGTGACTTTGTTTAAAAACAAAGAAATAATACATTCAAGAAAAAATAGATGCTGAAAGAATGTGGATTGAATACAAAAATGAGTGATCCAGATGAAAGAAGAATATTGAGGTGCCTCAGTTTTAAGGACAGGTGAATTAGAACTGGATTGCACAGAGATCATGCCATTTATATGAATTTAAAAAAAAGGAAGAAGTATAGGGAATGGTGTTATTGCTATTTTCTTTTAATTTCCTTTTAATTACTATTTCTTACTCCATTTCTACAGATGCACAGTTCCTTTCTCAGAAAGAGTATGGGGTATATATGTACTTGTATATGCATGTATGTGTTTTGATCAAATATCAAATATAAGGTTCCTCCTGCTATTCCCTTGATCCCTTGAGATGTAGGTCAGTCGTGGTCCTCAGAGTTTTTGGAAAAGAGGAGGATCCTAACAGTGTGTGTGTGTGTGTGTGTGTGTGTGAGAGAGAGAGAGAGAGAGAGAGAGAGAGAGAGACAGACAGACAGACAGACAGACAGACAGACAGACAGACAGACAGACAGACAGACAGAGTGTCAGCATTCCAAATAGCATCCAAAATTAAATCAGAGTCCAAGGCAAAGTACTGCTCAAAGTTCCAATTTATTAAGAGAGCCATGTTGGCACATCTGGGAAAACCCGAATCTGAAGCTTCTCAGTTTTCCCCACCCAGGTTAAAGTTCATGATCTTGCCCCCACACCCACAAGTCCATCACATGGTCCACTGCCATGCTGGCACTTCCACCCATCCAGTTCCGGACAGGTGCAGAGGTGCCAAGACAAAGGATGATCTTGGCATTCTAGAAAGGAAATTTATTTTGGCTACATAGCATTTTACTCCATACTATCCCCACATAGAAACAGCATAGTAGAATAATAGAAAGTGTGGCAGGCCAAAGATCCAAAAGGAACATGGCTGCAGGCCTGACCCAGAGACAGAGAGAGATCAGATTGTTCCATTTCCAGAATTAATATCTTGCTCTAAGTGATAGCAATATCTCACTGCACGTAACTCACCATATACAGTATCACACTACAGTATGAACCAATCAAGATCAAAGGGATGTCTCCTCCTGCATGCTGTTTCATGTGCAGTTAAATATGAAGAAATCCTACTTGAGGTCTCCTCACTCCTAGCATTATGAACCAAATATGCCTAGCTCTTGAAACTTCCTAGGGAAAAGCACTCCAGAGCTGCCAGCTATTCCTGAGAATAGCTTCATACTTGGGTTGGTTGTTTGGGGAAGGATGTAACTCAACATTGGTACTAGTTAAACGAGATAGTCTTGAGCAGCAGTGAATTGCTGCCAGTTTTACTACCGGCAACCCCCGTGCATACTTGCTTCGCTCACGTGTGTGCGCTGTTCAATGTCAATTGTTCTTCACGCGTGCCTGTGACCTAAGGCTGAATTTCACTACCGGTTTGGCCGAACTAGGAGCAACCCACCTCTGATTTTGAGAGAGAAGGGAAAAAAAGAAGGTGAAGGAAAGAGAGAGAAAGACAAAGAAAGACACTTGCAACAGATATCAGACATGTTTACTTTTGTCAAAATATTGAAATGATGTTGCCCTGTTGCATTGCAAGGTGCACCTGTTTCATATCTATGTGCAACATCACCACACATGTACAAAAGAGGCAGTGCTTATAGAGATATGCTGCTGCTTATACCACAAGCTCCTTCCTGCAGACACCTCCAGCTACAACTACAATAGCTACAACAATGTTCATATACCTGATCACCTGAACTGCAGGAAAAAGATCTGGGTTACAAGATTTTATCTATATATAATTATAATTACAGACAGATTTCATGTTCATTCCCATCCAATTGCCTTTGGTTTTATAACACTTAAATGCCAAAATTTATTGAAAAGTATTAGGTAAGCGTTTCACTAAAAACTAGGGCATCTTTGATCAGTTAAAACAGGAAAACTCTTCAACATCCCCCTCCACTTGTAAAATGATATTTATCTTAGAAGAATTAGTTTGCAAGATTTGGTCATTTTAAATTTGATATCTCTGGATTTATGAATGAAACACATGAAACTCAGTCAAAATTTTCTGTGAGGAGTGATTTTACTAAAAAAAAACAGCTAAAGAAATGAAGATTACTGACATGGGCAAAACTCAACATTAAGCATTTTAAAGCCTATTAATTTCAGTTATGAGAATTTTAAAAGGTCAAGATGCCTCTATCTTTTTCACCTCAATCTCACCCCATCACATTCAGTAGAATTTGCATGCATCAGATTGTGTGACATCTCTATAATTCTATGGCACCTCCCTGGGGGAAATTAGTCTCATTGAATTCAATGGAGGCCATGCTCCGGGGTGACAGGTTCATATTCAGTGTAAAGCTGCAATTCTATGCATATTTCCTTCCAAGTAAACATGGTTTAAAAAAAAACACAGAGAGAGAGACACATGGAAATGCTATGAATGTTCCTGTAGAGATAGCAACAAGAACAATAAGATAAAGTTGGTAACAACCACATTTTTTATTTAAACAAAAAAGAATCAAAATGCCACTTTGGGCTTTTAAAGGCAAGAATCGTTCTTCTTCTCTCTCCAGCATTCATTCAACTCAGATATAATGTTCCCATGTAAAAAGCTTCTGTTGTATCAACAGCCGCAGGACTGAAAAAAGAAAACAAGGGCAACTAATTAATCCTGGATTAAATACCTTATCTTTTTTTTATTAGCGCCATGATATAAAATATATTGAGACTCTGGAAGGAGTGCAGAGAAGAGCAACAAAGATGATTTGGGGGTTGGGGGATAAAATATAGGAAGAAGAGTTGCAGGAATTGGATATCTCTAGTTTAATGAAAAGAAGAAGCAGGGGTGACATGATAGCAGAGTTCCAATATCTGAGGGGCTGCCACAAAGAAGAACACCTGAAGACTGGACAAGAAGCAATGGATGGAAACTAAGCAAGGAGAAGTCTGATTTAGTACTAAGAAGAAATTTTCTGACAGTTAGAACAATTAATCAGTGGAACAATTTGCCTCCAAAAATTGTGGGTGTTTTTAAGGAGAGATTGGATAATCGTTTGTCTGAAATGGTATAGGGTTTAAGCAGGGTGTTGAACTACAGTAGAAGACCTCCAAGATCCAATACCACCTAGTTACTCTGTTACTGTGTTATCTCTAGACACCAAAGCAACCATTAAAGGCCGAGGGGCACATTTCATACATTGACATATCTTTGTTTAAAGAGCCCAGATGCAGACTACAGAATTCCCATAGTGAAAGGGAAGATGTTGGAAGAAACTGGACAATCTGCCTTTTTGTTGTACAATGAGTCCTCTGCTCCAACTTCTAGCAGATCCTGGATAGTTTATTTCATACATTTGTTTAAGCTAGAACAGTGGTTCTCAACCTTCCTAATGCCGCGACCCTTTAATACAGTTCCTCATGTTGTGGTGACTCTCCCCCAACCCCAAAGAGATTGGTATCTCTATTCCTAAGACCATCGAAAATACATGTTTTCCGATGGACTTAGGAGACCCCTGTGAAAGGGTCGTTCGACCCCCAAAGGGGTCCCAACCCGCAGGTTGAGAACCACTGAGCTAGAAGAACTTTACTTTTTAATATCTGTTCTGAACATGGTTTATTATGATAGCATATATTTTGGATTTACTTTCCAGAGCTACTTATGCAATCTTGTGTATCAGTGATACACAAAGATACCTGTTAGAAATATGTTTTGCCTATAGGGGACCATATCAGAGTCTTGTGAAACCAATTGATTATGACTATCATAAATAACAGTTCATTTCAGAAATGCTAAGAGTAGGACCCTGATTATACTCCCTGCATCCAATGAAATGGACTGGGAGCCATAACATTTTAAGCAATAATAAATTGGATAGATTTGAAGAGCCAGTTTGATGTAGTGGCTAAGACATCAGGCTAGAAATGGGGAGATGACGAGGAGGCAAGGGCAAACCACTTCTGAAAATCTTTGCCATGAAAGGGACAGAACCACAGCCAAAGTTCTGAAGATGTCCAAAAGCCTGCCTAAGCAGACTGTCACTACGATGAATTAAATTTTCCCTCTTTGTCCTAGTCACCCAAGATTTGGATTCTTTATGGGTGCTATTGTCCAGATTGCCATGAGGGAATTGGATCATGTATCCATCGTCTTAAAGATTAGCCTAATTAAGGGCTTTTCTTCCCATCCCTTTCACCTAACTGTGTTAGAAGCTCACATTGCAGCTTCTGCCGTGTCCCCATGATTTGCCTTCATCTCCTCCCCAGCACAGATGAGTAAGGCAAACACTCCTCTTAACCTCCATCAAAGTCAGGTTGTCCTCCATAACCAGGGAGGAAAATCAAGGGACTGACAGTGATTGGGAACTCAGGCAGAATCGAGATTGGCAATCATGTTCTCGTGCTCAGTTGCAGAGAAAGAGTGTAGGGGTCTTTAAACAATGGACAGGGATATTGTTAAGGACAGGTTAACACATAACAATGCATTTTTCTCAGGAATTGGTTAAACCTGTATATGAAGAACAGACATGGCACATTACCTTTTTTCTTATTTTCAAATACATTATAAATGCCCCATACAAGGCACTCTTGAAAATGAGAAGACTATACACCAGTTTTCCAAGATTGGCTTGTCTGAGATATGATTCTAAATGTGAAGAAAAAAATAGGGAAAAATAACAATGTAAGAATAGTATAATATTATATATTTAATGGTGAAGCAAAACAATATAATCCTCTTTCTGTTGGACTGTTTTTCTCTTCCTCCCTTCTCCAGGATATTTCTTGATTACATGATTTCTAGAGGCAAACTATAACATATGCAGAAATATTTTGAGCTATGGCATCACATCTCTGCAATATATTTAAATGCTTAGTCATGGAATATTACCGTTTTTTGTTTTGTTTTTTGAAAATAAGAGAGAGAGAGAGAGAGAGACAGAGACAGAGACAGAGACAGAGACAGAGACAGAGACAGAGACAGAGAGACAGAAACAGAGACAGAGACAGAGACAGAGACAGAGAGAGAGACCCTTTGAGAAAAATATTCTGGGAGCAGAAGCTGCAGGGAAGGACAGCATCTTTTCTTCTCACTGTTTTTTTTTGAGGAGGGTGAATTGTTTTGATTTGCTTTTACTGAATTGACAGCCTGTCATCTCACTCTTGTCCCCATCTTTCCAAACTTCAACTCTATATTTTTCTTGTGCAAACCCACACCTGGAGCCAGGAAGAGGAAAAGTGATTGCATATCTGGTCTAATGGGCACTTTGCTTGCTTCCATTTTAAAATGTCAGAAAAGTTGCTTGTTTTTTTAAATACATTGTTTAAAAGAAATAAACCATTACCGTTGCTTCTCCTATGATCATCCCAAATAGTAGTAATTTGTACTCCATAATGGCCAAGACTCCAACTAAGTCAAAATAGCTTTTAAAAAACGTAGGCAAGTTGCTGTGTTTTAAGGTAGAGTTTTGTTTTTCCTGAAGGCAGGGAAACCCTCAGTGATACTGAAATCAAATCTACATACAACCCTCCCTTTTGGGTTAAATTTCACAGATATATTCAAATCATTTGCAAAAATTAAAGTTACTGTCAGGAACGTAACGTGTTGAATTGTGCCACACATAAGTCAAACCTCATTTACAATTAGGGATACTGGAGAAAGTTAAAGATTCAGTGTAAAATACATTTGGAATCAACAGACTGAACTTGACTTACCATTTGTGGGAGTCTGGCTGTCACATTCTAAAAACAGAAGGAGGAAAATTCTCATTAGCTATATTTCATCATCATCATCATCATCATCATTTCTACTACAACTAATAAATCCTATACAAAAAAGGGAGTAAACTTGTGCTCAAGATTAATAGAAATAAATGATTTCTAAAGTGTGTGTGTGTGTTCTATAAATTCTATCAATTTAATATTAATAGATACATTCTAAGATTTAAAGGCAATGTTTCTAAAGCAAGGCTCAAAAACTCACTCCTTAAAGACAGTGTTCTGGTTGGCATTAGACGCTATATTTTAAGAGATAATAAAAATGGAAAAATAGTAAAAGAATTTTGCTAGGTTCTGACATTTTGCCTGGGTCATGGCTGTATCAGAAACTCTTAGACACAGATCAGAAAATTATCAAATTTTGCAAATGGACAAATACAACAGAGAGAGAGAGAGAGAGAGTAATAATTGATTATGAGAGAATGAATCAGTACAAAAAAGGTTTAGTGTAAGCTATCACATTTGCTTAGCAATTGAACGTGAAAATGTTTTCTAATATTTGTAATTTTGTTCAGCAAAATATATTTTAAAATTCTCACAAGAGCAGCGTATGGACAATTCTAGCGAAGTGCAGAAAAGGTCCAGAAAGTAGAAATTGATCTTCCTTTCACCCACCTTCTCCAGTTATGGAAGCTTCGTAACTTGCGCTTTCAGAAGAATTGTAGAAATCGACTTTGCACTTGAAATGGTTTTTTGAATTCTGCCACTGGTTCCCAGTGATTCTTAAACGGCTGATCAGTGAATATTTTTTATTTTCATATTTGGGCTCCTCCGTCTTTATCCCCTCTGTTATAACATTGTTATTTAGGAACCATGTAAGAATGATGTGATCTGGATAGAAATCAGTGGCCAAACACACAATTGTAGCTTTCTGCTTTTCTTCCAATTCTCTTTTGGATGGAGAAAATATGGTCACAGTTGGGGGTGTGAGAATGTGTCCCTTTTCTGGAAGATAAAGCAACATATAATGAAAAAGATGGCAAGCCTCCTCAAGCTATGGTTGACCTACATATGTCAGCTTGCCAGTTGCATCATGAAGTAATATTGCTGGCTCCGTCTTATTTAAGCACAGGCCGTTTCAGCTGAATGAGTTCATTCAGATGCCAGTCATTAAATGCTCAGAATCATGGAAGAGAGGCTAAATACCATGCATGCACCTACACATCAATCTTGCAGGGATGGCATGAGTTCTGTGGAGAATCAACAGAAAAGTGAGATGGGGAGGAATTCAGATATTGCCTCCTTTTAACCTGCAGCCCCAACCACACAAGCATTACTCAAGCCTTGGTATTCAAATCTATACTCAGGGAATGGTAGAACTTCATGTTTGCTTGCTTGCTCTGTTTGTTTCTTTATTCATCTATTTTTTAATTTTGAGCCAGTGTTGACTCCTGGCAATTATCTGAACAAGTCCCTGCTTGGCAAGTTTTCAGAGATAGTGTGTCATTGGCTCCTTCCCAGGGCTGAAAGAGAATGGCTGGCCCATGGTTATCCAGCTGGCTTCATGCCTAAGCCAGGACTAGAATTCAGGGTATCCCACTTTCTAACCTGTTGTCTTAACTATTACAGCAGACCTGCCCTTCTCTGAGTTTGTATGCCACCCTTGAAAATGGGGTTTTCCCACAGAGACAGGAATGGGCTTAGTTTTTATAGTTAAGGCAGTTCAATTTGTGGAAGTATCCACAATATCTGTCTATCAAGATTCTCATTCATCCAGGGCATGGTTGTCCCAAAGATGTGTTCTCAAAAGATGACTGTACATTCTTGCTTTTACTTGAAGATGTTTTGCTTCTCATTGAAGAAGCTTCTTCAGTTCTGACTGAATGATGGAGAACTGCCTTGGAGGTTTATCTTTAAGAGGCCATCTATCTTAAGATTGAACAGCCCTCTCTCAACAGAGGGGGGGGAGAGATGGCACCACCTAACTCGTGTTTACAACACAGTCCTTCCAACAGTTCCAAGAAGGCTCTACACCCATTTGCACTATTCAGGTGACCCTGAGGACACAGATGAAGCTCCAAGTGGCCTCAACGACTCTCAGAAAGAGATGACTGGAAGGAATATAAATCCTTTCATTCCCTACTATTAAGTCAGAACTGAAGAAGCTTCTTGGATGAGAAGTGAAACATCTTCAAGAAAAAACAAAGTCCAGTTGTCTTTTGAAAAAGCACCTTTGGTATATCTACACTATCCAGCCCACATTATTAAATAACATCTGTTTTTAGGACCTGAGAATGCAGGTTCATATAATCAAGGACTGGTTCCCTTGCCCTATATGCCTTTGTGGCATAATATATATTGAGTATGGAAGGATCTAGAGTTTGTAATCTAGAGGGTACAGGTTTCTCCTTACAAAGGGAATATAATTTTGACAGGGAATAGTAGCAGTGAATCTACAGGTAGACAAACCATTGTTGGACACATGAAATCAATCATTACAGGCTGGTTACTAATTTTCCCTTACAAGATAAGATGCCCAGCTGAGTAAGAGTTAACGAAAAGGCAAATGCAATTTTAAGCTGCCTCAACAAAAAAAAATTCATTCCAAGTCACAGGAAATAATAACTAAACTTTATTCTGCTTTGGTCAGACCTTGCCTTAACTATTACACGCAGTTCTTGGCACTGCACTACAGACTATCTGAAAACAGTCTCTGAGAATATCAATAAGAATGACCAGGAGGTTTGAAAGTCTTCTGAATCGACACTGAAAAACTTTGAGAAATGCAAAAGAAATTGACACCCATCATTAAAAAATAAACCCTTTTTTTGCTGCTGTCTTTCTATATTATAATCCCTTTAGCATTATCCAGGTATTCAGAGAACAGCATACTATATTTCAGGAGTGGACTACAAGCCTCAAATCCAAGGTTATCATATGGAGTAAAAAAAGTCATATTGTCCTTCCTTATGAATCATTGCTACTGTAGGATAACTACAATTGCATACTGGCCCTTGAAATTTACCCCGTACAAGTTTCTTATGCCTTTAATTTTATCCTTACCTAGAACAGTAAGCCTGGTTCCTTGACCAAAGTGCAGCTTCTCATTGATACACAATGTGTTTTCCATGTATTATAACAAACATCTCACTCAAAAAGCTTTGTGGTTTTATTAGATAAGGTAAAGTAAAGGTAAAGGTTCCCCTCACACATATGTGCTAGCTATTCCTGACTCTAGGGCATTGCCAATCTCTGTTTCAAAGCCAAAGAGCCAGCGCTGTCCGAAGACATCTCCGTGGTCATGTGGCCAGCATGACTAGACACCGAAGGTGCACGGAACACTCTTACCTTCCCATCAAAGGTGGTTCCTATTTTTCTACTTGCATTTTTACTTGCTTTCGTACTGCTAGGTTGGCAGAAGCTGGGACAAATAATGGGAGCTCACTCCGTTACGTGGCGCTAGGGATTCGAACCACCAAACTGCTGACCTTTCTGAACAACAAGCTCAGTGTCCTAGCCACTGAGCCACTGCATCCCTCGTGATTGTGTTAGAATGGTTCTATTCTCTGACCCAAACCCTGATTTGCAATAATGTTATTATTTTAAGATAAATTGATTCACCTCTTCACTGGGCACATTGGCTGGAACGAAGAGAAACCAAGGTCCAAAACATCTGGAAGAAACCAGATGTTAGCCCTACACCATATTATCTTGATGGATGTGCTAAATAATTACTTCAGATCTCCTTTATTCCCATAAATCTTACCTAGTACTGTCAATCGAGTACCTTGTCCAAAATAGAGCTTGCCAGAGGCACACAACATGTCTGTCCTATAAATGAAACCTTTAGGAACAGCTATGTTGAAGAAATGTCTCCTGTTTATTAACTATCCAATCTGTTCCTGGACATCTCCTTGAGTCTAAAAGAAACATTCAAAGCTGAATATTGAAATGAATCCTCTGATATTATCTTGATGTGTTTATGTTGGAAGTTATGCTTGCTCTTTCCTTGGGACTCTATTGTTATTTATAAATTTTATATAGCACTGATAGATTTTGAATATTAGAGTTTATCAATGAACATTTATTTTTTGTTGTTAACAGTTGTAGGCATCTGAACCATGAGCATGCAGGTTATAAATTCAATTGTTGAATAAACTAACACTTAGCCAATTGTGTGCTTTTATTGCCTTTAATATTATAATTATAAGTACCCCACAGTACCAATTACCCTGTATTAGATCATCCTTTCAGCTGCTCACATTTTCTATTGTCCAATTTGTATGACTAAAAGAAAAATAATAAGCCATAGATCTACACAATCATAAAAACAGCACTGCAGAAAGAAAGAAAGAAAGAAAGAAAGAAAGAAAGAAAGAAAGAAAGAAAGAAAGAAAGAAAGAAAGAAAGAAAGAAAGAAGAAAGAAAGAGTCCATGATGCTTGGTATTGAATTATTATATATTTCATATAGCCAAGGAAGATGGTATGGAAGAGATTTCTAGGCTCTTCTGTGTCACCTAATCACATCACCTAAACCTTATTATAGTCCATGGTGACATTCTTAGCATACAAAGTATTGATCTGTATTTCACAAAGAGAATCCTTCATATAAGGAGTTCAAAGGCATACATATGTTATTCTCAAGTAAGAATCCCTGTAAGGCAGGCTGACGTGAAATACTGTAATCTATCAATGAATCAAAGTCACATTTCTTAAGTCCACTGCATAACCCACCATACTGTCCCCCTCCTTAATTTTCACATAGTAGTTGCTTCCTAAGAGCCTAGTTTCCATAGCAAAGAATTATTGAATCCATGTAAGACCTCACAGCATATAACTTACCTAATACAGATACTCGAGTTCCTGGGCCAAAGTTCAGTGGAGAATTAAGGCACAGCATGAAATCCTATTACTAAAAAAAGATGCTTCAGCTCAGAGAAAACATCACCCATGCACACTAGTAGGAACTTTTTCTCTAGTTACATCCTGGGGAGAAAACATCTTTCGGCTAAATTGAACTCTGATCCAGTTCTTACACGTTTTGATTGTGTACATGTTGTATTTATATCCTTCTGTTCTTTGAAAGGTCCAAGATATTGGGAGAGCTGAACTGAGAAATTAAATGGGGGAATTTTGTACTTAAGAATGGCATATCCAGGTCAAAGCATTCCACCATTCCTAGTGATCTTCATAGAAACAGTATGATTTTATGTAATGAGCAACAGGAAAGCATGGAGGTCATCAGGGCCATTTTTTCAAAAGATCTTATGGCAGTGATTAGAGCTATCCTTGACTAATGAGCTGACAGAGATGAGCAGGAAGGCTTCTGAAAAAAAAATCCACATGCTGTTCATATTCGTCTTTGGCTGTCCATGTTGAACCATTGGTTTATTAAAGTTGACACATTTACAACTGCTCTTCTCTCTCTCTCCTTTTGTTTCCCCCCAATCTTTAAGAACTTTGCTTTTTGATCTCTGCCAATATTAGCATGTACAACCTATGCTATTTCAGGTTCTTTTACTATAGGAATACAGAGCCATGTTTTTTTCAGTACGTTTCTATCAGTTTCCATCAGATACCTTTCCTTACCCCAAGCTTTCAGCATGGTCCCTTCTCCAAAGTAGGTCTGCTCAGTATTGCACAGCTGGCAAGGTCATGAAATAAATTCCCCTCTGGGTTATCCATAAGGAAGCTGATAGGTTTTTCGTCATCCTATTCTGTCGGTTTTAATTAGAAAGCTGTTCCATCAAATTTGGTTCCCTCTGCCTCTAGTTCATAGTTTTTCCAGTGCTGGTAAAGCATGAGAAGGACTAAGGCTTGCTGCTAGAAGGCAGAAACGTTTGTTTCCTCTTGATTTGTCACAGCTATTTAGTTAAGGAGCGCATTGTCATCCAAGGCCATCTGTTTCCTAAGAATCTCTTTCTTGCTTTGAGGCTGAAAGCCAACAAAGCAGAAGTCACAACTGTCATCTGTATGAGCATAAATTTGCCCTTATGTAAAAACTGAAATTATGAGGGGGGGGATGTTTGATTCATAGATGTGTTTGACCATCACTTGTTGACTACAACATCCAATGTGACTTCTGTGTATGGCCAGGGGTGGGGGGGTATGTGTCATAGCAAGACAGAAACAGGGAATGGACCCAAACAGAGTATGGAATGAACTATACCCAATTTATAGAATTTTCTTAACACATCATAAATTTTCAGGCTAAACTAGATGTGGCAGCAGTGAATCTATCAACTGACTGATCACTGCAAAACAAGGGCCAATGCGGGGAAAATCTTAGATGCAACATGAAAAGTAGGAATCAAATTCTTCCTTTACACAAATTTTTTTGATATACCTATCAATATTTTTTCTTAATCCATTGTTTTCTCTAGTGGTTAGGACTTCATAAATGGAAATGACTTCTTTAGGGGAAGAATAAAACACAAGTAAGAAATAATTCAACCCCAACTTTCATCTCTCCTAAGCTTTCAATGTCTTCTGTCTCTCTTTTATAGAAGGTTGGTATAATTTGTGATGGAGTCGCCCCTAATTATATCTAATATTCCGTAAACAATTGCCAAGAGACCTATTGATAAATATGAAGAGACAGATGTTGGCAATCAATTCCAACAGAGAACAGAAAATGTTAATGTTTTAATCAGTTGATTTTTATAGCTTTAATATGATTTATATTCTTTTAATTTTTGATTGGGGGCTGCCCAGAGTTGGCTGAAAGATGGGTGGCTATGTAAATGTTTTCAATCAATAAAATAAATTAATAAAACTTTCTGCATATTTTTACCAGCCTCAGCCAAGAGGTTATTTATGTGAAATTGGCTAACGATCTTTCCTCCTTAAACAAATCATAGAAACTCAACAGATTTTCATGGGACTGAAGGGGAGAAAGGGAGAGGAAGAGGGAGAGAGACAGAGGGAGAGAGAGAGCGCACCACATATCCCAACATGCACGATTGATTCTTCTTAAGCAATAGATTCAATTTGGTCAAGGAAAGGCAAAAGAGATGTTCATGAGATTAACACATTTTATGAGGAGGGATGAATGCTGGAAGCAATTTGAACTTCAGCCATATGTGTTTAGAGTGTCAGTTACATGTATTTCTTCATTCTAGACCAAGGATTGATCAGAAATTCATTGGCATTTTAAGAAATTCAGTCTTGCTTGTAATAATAAGGTATGGATTTTGTCTTACCAAGTACTGTAAGTTGAGTTCCTTTTCCAAAGTGCAGCTCAGTACACAGTGATGAAGTCACCACATAAAATGAATGGTAATTCTGGTTGGGGCTGTTCAGTCTCCTGAATCTCTCTCTCTCCCTCTCTCTTCCTCCCCCTCCCTCCCCCCTCTCCCTCTCCCTTCCTCCCTCTCCCTTCCTCCCTCTCTCCATCCCTCCCTCTCTCCATCCCTCTCATTCCCTCCCTCTCCCTCCCTCTCTCTCTTTCTCTCTCTCCCTCCCTCCCACTATAGGTTGAATGCAACCACATATCCCATGCAATTCAGTTGTCAGTTGACATGCAAAGGAGGAGAAAGAGGGGAGAAAAAACAGCAAGCAAGGCTTGACTTGGCTTAGCTTTCTTCCATTTCAAAGTATCCATGTAGAAAAACTAGAACTTTCTAGTTAAGTGCATCCAGGATATCCAATATTTAATTAAAATTAATAATTATGTATAATCTTATGATCAGGGAGGATCTTGGTGATCACTAACATTTATTTTCTTTTAGAAAACAGTTATCATTTTTAACTTTGGGTGTACAATTATAAAATTTTAAAGCTTTTCTAAGCAAGCTGAACCACACACTTCCACTAATCTTTTATAGGCTCAGGTAAGAAAACTTCACAAAATAATCTTTGGTGAACTTACCTAGCACTGTCAGTCTGGTTCCCTGGCCAAAGTACAGCAAATTGTTTGACACAGTATTAAAGAGCATTACAAGAATATCCCAGAGAGCTTATCAGTTTGAGACAAATTCACCAGTGTGCGAATCGTCTCTCATTAACACACTAAGATAAGTGCGTAAATGAACCAACATTTTGGAGAATGTTGGGACTTTTTATCTTTTAATGAGGAAAAATGAACTAAAGCAGAGGTCTCTTGTCAGTTCAGGTTCTCCCTCTGGGTGATTTCTCTCTTCTTCTGTCTCCAGAACCTCATTATTTATTCTCGTAATCTTGAGTAATTTCAACTAAATCTATTGATCTTTTCTCCTTTGTCCTAAGGTGAATGTGAAGAAAATATCTGGCAAACCAAAGAGACAGATTCCAGAGGGACAGCTGTGTTGGTCTGTTGTTCCAAAATAGCAAAAAATCCTGAGGCATTTTAGAGGCAAATGGCATCATCTTGGAGCAAAACTTACTTCATAAAATACTTACATTAGTAACCACAAATCACATATACAGTCATATAGGCGAGCACAAAATGACTCCCGAACTAAATTAAATATAAGGGTGACTATGACAAGGTTTATATAGTATTATTGTTACTTTTTTTTTCATTTCCTGATCTTCTGGTCGTTCTGTTTATAAAATTTTCTTTTGTCTCTTTATATATCATTAAGTGCATCTATCATGGCAACCTGGCATAGTTCCAGGCTCTCAAAGCTTTCCTTACAGCTATTTCATTTTTTCTTCCCAAATAAACTTTGTCTGCCAAAATATACACAGAAATGATATAAAAATACAAAAGAGATCCAAATGGAAAACAATTGCATCTGGATTGCCTCGAAATGTTATGAGTGAGACAGGAAGGTTGTGTGTGTTAAAAAATCTCCTCTAGAAACACAATTTGGATAACATGTCTGCTCTTGATGAAGTGGAATCTGCCCCGTGAAAGCCATAGGGGCCATTTATTGCTTTACATACCTATTTTTTCTGTTTATATTTTAAATAGACTTTGCATTACATCTCCGTGTTCCTTCTTATCCAACACTATCCCTTGAATCAAATTTCCAGAAAAATGTCCTTTGGTCTTTTATAAAATTATTGATTACAGTTATTATTTGTCTTCTAACAAACATGCACACATAGCCAGTGTGGAAATTCAGAATAATGACCAAGGAAGGAAGGGTCAAAGACTCACTAAATTAGTAGACCAGTGAAATACTGTGGATGTAATATACTTAGACTGCAGCAAAGCATTCGACAAAGTAGGCTACAACCTACTTCTTAGTAAGCTATAAAAATGGGATAGATAGCATCAATACCAGATGGATTCGTAACTGGCTGATAAACCGTACTCAATGAGTAATCCTTAATGGGTCTATGTCTATATGGAGAGAAATAAGCAGTGGGGAACCACAAGGTTCCATCTTGGGCTCAATACGCTTCAATATCTTCATAAATGACCTAGATGATGGAATAAAAGGGTAACTTACCAAATTTGCAGATGATACTAAGGTGGCAGGAATAGCTAACACTTTAGATGATAGGCTCAAGATACAGGTGGATCTTGACAGGCTTGAACAGTGGGCCATATCTAACAAAATGAAATTCAGTTTAGAGAAAAGTAAAGTCTTACACTTAGGCAAGAAAAACCAAAAATATATAAACTGGGTGAAACCAAGCTTAATAGCAGTACTGTGAGAGGGCTCTTGGAGTCTTAGTGGACAATCAGTTAAATAGCCGTGTGCGGGAGCAGCCAAAAAAGTCAATGCAATCCTAAACTGCATTAACAGAGGGATACAATCAAGATCAAGTGAGGTACTAAGACCACTCTATAAAGCCTTAGTAAGACCACAACTAGAATACTGCATCCAGTTTTGGTCACCAAGCTATAAAAAAGATGTTGAGACTCTAGAACAAGTGCAGAGAAGAGCAACCAAGATGATTAGGGGACTGGGGACTAAAACGTATGAAGAACTGTTACAGGAACTGGGCATGGATAGTCTAGTGAAGAGAAGGACCAGGGGAGACATGATAGCATTCCAATATTTGAGGGGCTGCCACAGAGAGGAAAGGTCAAGCTATTTTCCAAGGCACTTGAAGGCCAGACGAGGAATAATGGATGGAAACTGATCAAGGAGAGATTCAACCTAGAAATAAGGAGAAATTTTCTGACACTGAGAACAATCAGCCAATGGAACAGCTTGCCATCGGACGTTGTGGGAGCTTCATCACTGGAGGCTTTCAAAAACAGATTGGACTGCCATTTGTCTGAAATGATGTAGGGTCTCCTGCTTGAGCAGGGGATTGGACTAGATGACCTACAATGTCCCTTCCAACTCTGTTAATCTGTCATCTCAATCACATCTGAAACATTTTCCACTTGCCACATCTCAGATCCCCCGCACAGGAAGTTTTAATACTTGATCTTCAGTGTTTTGGAAGGGAAATACAGATCGAGACCAAATATGCTGGTAATATTGAGATAGCCACACTCCTGCTATTGCACTGCCTTCTCTATAGAGGCAAGTGTGCAGATCTAAGGATCCTCTTCTATGAAATTGTTCTAGTCAGAAAAGGAGAAGATGCTATTCCCTAGGAGCCATGGTGGCATAGTGGTTAGAATACAGTATTGCAGACTAACTCTGCCGATAGTCTGGAGTTCAGTCCTGATGACTCAGTTTTCCATCCTTCTGAAGTCAGTAAAATGAGGACCCAGATTGTTGGGGGCAATATGCTGATTCTGTAAACCGCTTAGAGAGGGCTGTAAGCACTGTGAAGTGGTATATAAGTCTAAGTGCTATTGCTATTGCTACTTGGCCAACAAGCATTAAAAAAAACACACTTTAGAATGGGGACCAAGTTCAGTGCCTTGCTTTTGCTGCTGCTGCTGCTTAGAGACTAATTATCCACTAGCACACATTGTCCATATACATAATCCTCCACCACCATTGAAGAACCTGACCCTTCCCCCCACCTCCCCATATTTTCTACTTGTTTATACTTTTTTTCCCTTTGACTACTAGATTGTATGTTTACATACTCATGTTCAAATACTACTTAATTTGTGAGCGTTCAAAGTTATGATGAACACACATCATAGTACTTATGACCCAGATCTGAAGTTCCAACAGCTGCCCTCCCATGGTCACCCAATCACATTTTGGGCAATCGGGTAACAGTTATGTCTGTTTGCAGGATTCCGCAGTCATGTGAATGCAACATGACATTTTTTTGCTGGAAACTGGAATTTATTTTCAGTTTCTGGCCAAAAATGCCCATAGACAGTGTGTTCACTTAATGACTGCAGTGTTTGCACTGCAGATTCATTTAACAACCATCGTGATTCACTTATTGACTACTGCAAAAAAGGTTGTAAAATCAGGTTAGTCACATGATGACCTGTTTAACAACCAGCACAATTTACAACCATAATTCCAGGCTCAATTAAGGTCCTGTTAGAGGAGAATATTTGTAGCATAGGGTTGAAATGAGAGGTCCTTGGTGCTCTCTGAGCTTGGTTATTTTCTTGCAGATCTTTCATTACTCAAACTAGGTAACATCATTAGTGCTAATAGGAAGTGGGGTTTGCTCTCATTTTATATTCTAGTAGCTTGCTCTTGCAGTATTGGTGGGAGTGGTCTTGATGGTTCTTTGTTGGGCTGTTTATTGTTAGCTTGCTTGGCAGTTCCTTAACTGGAATGTTGCTTACTTCTTGATTGTTAGTCTAGATAGTTAAATTTGGTGTTAATCTCTGGTCATCTGGATGTTGATTGCTAGTGAAGAGATGTTTGGGTCTTTTTGTTCCCTTTTTGGCTTGTTGATTGTCATTTTTAATGGTATGTATTTGTTGTTTAAGTGTATGTGCCTGTTGGTGGTCAATTTGTCAGAGTGACAGGTTTCCTCTCTAGCATTTTTGGTTTGGCTGAGGATGGTCACTGTTTCCCAGTTGAAACTATGATTAAATCTGTCCATGTGTTGTGGAAATTAGGGAGTCTTCACAATATCTTCTGACTGTTAGTTAATGTCAATGAATGTGCTGTGCTAGTCTTCTGCCTGTTCATCCTACTTAGTGGCTGTTGCAATGTTTATACTATATGTTGTAGATGACTCCTGTTTTTCTTCTGGGGCTGCTGGGTCTTTTGGTTTATTTAGTATGTTTGGAGGGCTTTAGTTGGTTTGTGTGCTATGTAATAGTCTATTGGTGATTTCTGAAATATTTTTTAGTGTATAGTAGTGTCATCCTTTTCACACCTCATGTTGGTTGTGCTATATTAGGTTGAATGATGAGGCACTTTTGGATGAAGTTGCATGGATATCCTTTTTGTTGAAAGATGTTGTATAGATAATCTGGTTCCTTTTTTCTGATGTTCAGGGTTGGAGCAGTAGGTTTGTGCTCATCTAAATAGTGTTCTTTTATGTTTCTTTTATGGGAGGTTCAGTTGTTGGTGGAGCACTTGGTAGGTGTGTGTAGCTTTTTGATAAACTTGTGTTTGTAGTTTGTCGTCTCTGTCTCCGTTGATGGGATTATCCAGAAAAGATAATGTGCTGTTGTCTTCTTCTTCTCTTGTGAATTGAATCCCTTTGTATATGTTGATTGTCCTTTGTTATTATAACAAAGATGTCATCTACATACTGGATCCATACCTTGGATTGTTTGTGTACAGCCATTTATGTATTGTACAATCTACTGTGGTAATTCTGGCTAGATCCTATTTGGTAAGCAAGGCAGGGTTTTTGTAAAGGGCTTTCCATGAAATGAATCATTGTGCCCCCTGTCCCCACAATGATTGAATCTCATACAGAAAGACTTCACTTTTCTACTCTATCACCACTCCCAGCAGTGAAGTGAAGGTTTCCAGCAAGAGTGACAGCTGCGGAACTGGTGAGAACTTTCAAAGTCTTGCAGACAGGTGCAGTTTCTGAAAGCGTTCTCTGTTCAGGAAGACATAACAATCTTTTTTTAAAAAAATTTCTCCTTTCCTAGTGCTGTTTCCTACTGGTATCCTTTCATCAAAATATTCTTAATGACTTTGTTGTGGGGGTTAAACAATCTGCCCAGAGATGGACAAGGAGATACCTACCCAGTTTTCTAAAAGGATCTTTGACCAAAATCAACTTTGACTGACTGATTAACTATCTACTTTCCTGATCAGAAAAAAAGAACTCTCTACTGAGAAGTTAAAACAACAGCATAAAGATTAAACTTTTAGTTAAAGAAGAGGGATATAATCAAAACTATGTAGTGCATCGCCAACATGATCACCAACGTCCGATGAAGGATATGGCACAAGAAGAAAAAGTGCATTGGTGATGAACTGGAGAATCCCTGTTCAAGATCTTAGCCCTTTTTCAAGATGGAAGCAATACAACTACTTTATCTAGCAGTAAACTAAGCATTATTGAGGAAATATGAACATTTAAAAGCATATAAATTTGCTCGGTGTTCTTACAAAACTTCTATCAGCACTCATGAAACCAATCTGATTCTGCTGTTCGGGGGGAGGAGCTTGAAATGCTCTCCTAATTTGTTGCAAGACTCATATGACTACCTTGATTTGTAAACATGCACAGTGGCTAAATTATGTAGTCCAGCTACACCATCCATTCAACAGAGAAGTTTGGCAATGCTCTTAAAAACGCTTTAAGTTCATAAGGAAAAGGATGGATGGATGGATGGATGGATGGATGGATGGATGGATGGATGGATGGATAGATAGATAGTGTTCTGTTGCGTGATTACAATGAATATGCAGACCCAGGCTTGGCTGTCTGCCATGACTAATTACATGGATAAAGCCACCCCTTGGCTGGGAGCCTAGAAAGTTCTCTTCACAAACACAAGATAACACTTATAGAAGGCTTTCACAATGGCTTGAATATGGACTGTTGTCTGCTGCAAAGATTCCCCTCCCTTCGCTCCACTTATAAACTCTTTGGGAGGGGCCACACCCTTAACCAGCTGTCCCTACTTCCTTCTATGACATCTTCTCCACAGCTGTTCCTGTCTCCTATCAATTTGACCTCTACACACATCAGGGACAACCTCCCTCTGTTCCTCCTCACTGCTCCTTGACTCAGATGCCACCTGGTGGCCAACAGTCTTCTCTAGTTCCTGCTCTGACTCCAAACACTCTCCAGAGTCTTCCTCATCCTCCAGAGCAGTCCCATAATGGTCTGAGCTGTCAGAGTCCACCAACATTTCAGCCGGCCGCTGCTGGACCACAACAGATAGATAATAGATAGATAGATAGATAGATAGATAGATAGATAGATAGATAGATAGATAGATAGATAGATAGACAGACAGACAGACAGACAGACAGACAGACAGACATCTTGACTTCTTTTGTCTTCCTTCACAGGAGAGAAGAAAGAGACAGATGCAAATTTTGACCCCAGGTTTCCATGTGAAGATTCTATTGTGATGATTCTTTCAGTGTCTTTTTTGTCTTCCCTCATCCTGTCCTTCATAAGACAGTTCTTGTAGGGAGCTCCTGAAGCATTCTAGTACTGTGAAGCTAGAAGCACAGAAATAAACGGCAGCATCCTCAGAGCGCATTTTGTTGATTTGCAATGAACAATGTTTATAATGCATCTGTTGAATCATAAATCCTTGATCTTCAAATTCCTCTTCAATACTGGGTTTTTGTGCTCCCTTATTTATGTAACCAATCAGTTCCAGCTGTTGCTTTGCTGCTGTTTGCCGATACCAGTACATCCAGTTGTGATCTGTGTTGTTCTGATAGCAACTCATTTCAATCTTGTCCCCAAGCTGCCCTGATATCCAGGTTGGTTTCTGTGTGAGCAGTACCTGCTCTGCTCTGATGCAGAGTAATAAGAAGGAGAAAGAGAAAGAAGAAAATAAGGAAGGCTGAAGGTGTTGGCAAGTTATACTCCATAACATCGTAGCAACAGCTGCTCAAAATGCAAGAAAATACAGATATTTCTTGAATGCTCTTTTTTTGTGATGCAGTGTTCCTAGTTCAGTTTCTTCCTTGCAGAAACTGCCAAACCAATTTTATCAAAATAAAATGTGTGGAAATAAAGTCTTTCCCCAGCCACTTTTAGACTGTTCTCTCCAAACTTAGAATGTTACACTACCTCCCTTGCTAACTGCCTTTCTCTTACGTAGAAAAACGAAAAGCCATGAAACAGGTGTCAGTGAAACATCATTCAATCTGTATAAAATATCCTGTTAAAGTGATGAAGGAAACCCAGAAGCATTTCTGTCAGGTGGTTCATACTTCCTAAAACCCGCCCTTTACAAAGTGCTGAGAATAGTCCATGTTTCCTCTTTAGATAGGTCCTGAAAATGTTCATAAATAAACTCTTGCACTTGGTTTTATTTGCCTCTTAGAAAACAGCTTGTAATGTGGAAGGTTAGATAAAAATTCATGGTTTGCACTTGTCAATTGTAAGGCTTACATGCAGGCATCATCCTGCAAGCTGAATTTGCATGCATGAAGAAGAGGCCAGGAAAGATCAAAACTCAGCAGATGAACTGAGGCTGCCAGATTTTGTGCTGGATTGCTGGTTTCTGACTTAAATCATAGAGGTGAAAGATTGCATCTAGTGATGGGATTTATCTATCTATCTATCTATCTATCTATCTATCTATCTATCTATCTATCTATCTATCTATCATCTATCTATCTATCTAACTATCTAACTATCTATCTATCTATCATCTATCTATCTATCTATCTATCTATCTATCTATCTATCATCTATCATCTATCATCTATCTATCTATCTATCTATCTATCTATCTATCATCTATCATCTATCATCTATCATCTATCATCTATCTATCTATCTATCTATCTATCTATCTATCTATCATCTATCTATCTATCTATCTATCTATCTATCTATCTATCTATCTATCATCTATCATCTATCATCTATCTATCTATCTATCTATCTATCTATCATATATCTAACTATCTATCTATCTATCATCTATCTATCTATCTATCTATCTATCTATCTATCTATCATCTATCTATCTATCTATCTATCATCTATCATCTATCATCTATCATCTATCATCTATCATCTATCTATCTATCTATCTATCTATCTATCTATCTATCTATCTATCTATCTATCTATCATCTATCTATCTATCATCTATCATCTATCTATCTATCTATCTATCTATCTATCTATCATCTATCTATCTATCTAACTATCTATCTATCTATCTATCATCTATCTATCTATCTATCTATCTATCTATCTATCTATCATCTATCTATCTATCTATCTATCTATCTATCTATCTATCTATCTATCTATCTAACCATCTTGCTGTTAAGCAAGTCAGGGAGCTTTTGAATTGTTTATTGAATCTCTCTGTTGCTCGGAAATAACTGTTGCTTTTAGAGAATAATCAATCATATGCAGTCTGGGTTTGAATTCAAAGTATCCTCTTTGTGTGTGAACATTCTTGAAAGTGGAAATCTTACATAATTACCAAGCAGATTTTTTTTAACTGTAACAGAAAGGATATACTGTATATTTAAGGAAATGCATAATAGGAATAAGAAAAGCCCAGCATCTAGCTAACTCCATCATACCAAGGGGGGAAACCGAAGGGCACATATAGTGTGAACTATAGCAGAAGGAAATCAACTTGACAATATTTTAGATAAAGAGGAGGCAGCCTAATAGACAAGGAGAGCATCCAAAGGAAACCATAATTCTCTATCTACAACCCCTTGTCCCCTTCTCTATCTACAACCCCCCTTGTAGTTAATAGTAAGTCATGAGGTGTCGTAGAGTCTTTGATATTGGCTTCACACTCCAACTATTTAAAACATTGGTTAACAGATCATCTGAAAATGAATCCACTTTGGCAAAGGGATCTCCCAAATTCTGATTTAAGGGAATTGCTTTAGAAGATATTCCTGTGCATTGTGTACAAAAGCTTGTAAACCTGTGGCTGGACTAAGCTGAACTGGACTGGATTTGACCCAATGGCAATGCAGTAATGCCACAGGATCCAATCTGGGTCAGGCACCGGGACCAGAAGTTTTGTCTTCTGAGCTTTTGGACTCATGCTAGAGCCCATCATCAGGTAGTTTCTCTCTAGCACAGTGTTCTATGTGTGGTATTTATGTGGTGCCTGTTGTATGTGGTTTTTAGACGTTGACAACATCTAAAGATGTTGACACATAAATACTACATACAGAATAGCACACACCCTGCTAGAGAGAAGTTCTCCGAAGAAAGGCTACAGCACAAGTCCAAGAGCTTGGAAGACAGCAACTCTGGTCCTAGTAACTGGCCCAGATTCGATCCTGCAACATTATCCTGGGTCATGTATATTCACCTTCATGCATGACAGTATATTCCTTCTGAGACTGGTGAGATAGAGGGCAGAATCACCTTAACCAAGTTGAATTACACCCTCTTTTCTTATAATGACCCAAAGGACACTTCATTTGTGCAGTGTTCGTATTTACTGTCTGAGTTAATTGAAGACTAATTTCTTAAAATATAGAGTGGAGACATTAAGTCTGCCAGGAATTATATGCTGGCTAACATAATGGAGAGGGCATGACTTTAAATCATGGAGAAAATGGGGTAGCATGAGGTATCCTAGAAAAGGGCACTTTTGCAAGAGTGATAGATGCTTATCCTGTTGCTGAAGAGCTCACAGCTCCAAAAATTGCAATAAAAGGGGGAGGTAAGGCTGAAGTTGAAAACGTTTTGGAAAATAATATTAATCCTTAGGGTTAGCAAGCAAGCAAATCTCAGCAAAGGACGGGCTAGTTCTGATCCTTATTATCTCTATTGCTCAAATTTCCTTTTTGTGTTAAGAACAAACACATTTTAAAAAGTTAATTTCAAGAATACCAAATGGAGGGTTGGTGGGAAGAAAGAGATCCACAAAAGAAATACAGAAAATATTTCTTTGATCTTGGCAGGTGCAAATAGATGGTTTGAATGGGATTAGAATTATGCTGGGATCAAAACCACATTGGTCAAAGCAGCTTTTGGGGGAAATCTGGCCCTTTTTTCTCCTAACATCATCAGACCTCTCACTCTGTCTCTTCTGGTAAATTCATTGTCCATTATGAATTTTTGTTTATGCTCCAGCAAGTTATATGCCCAAGAACTGTAGAAAGATATTGATCATTTAAGAGTAGCACAAAAGTCAGCAAGAGCAGGTCAGCAGGCTCTAGATTGTTTAAGCACATACATCCAGTACAAAGCACAATAAGGTCACTTCCCCTTTGTACTAACCCTATAATTTTAAGTCAATAGATGTCATATTTTTTTCATGCAATGGCTTTCTTTGGAACTAGATAAGTGTTGTCCTCCTCACTAAAATGCTATACTCTTTCTCCAATATTACAACAAACTTCATCACTAGAGTTGCTAAGCTAATCTGCAATGCATATGTTATTGTGATTGATCCCACAGGATAGGATGTGATCTAAGCAGGGTAACGTGATTTTGATGTGGATGGAGATCACCAGGGAATACAATGACCCTAGGTTAGATTGGGAAGTAAGGAAACATCCAAGGCAATGCAGCTAAGGAAACTACAGGGATGTAATCATGAAATCGACAAGGAACAAGCATAACATGTAGGAGATTTGACTTCGTACAAAAATAAATACATTTCTTTTAAACCGTTGAAGGATTTTACTACTGTATATATTGCCATCTGCTGGCTATAGTGAGTCTTAAAACAGCTTTGGTGGGAGGAATATGATTTAGATCAGTGTTTCTCAACCCTAGTCACTTTGAGTTATATGGACTTCAATTCTCAGAATTCCCCTGTGCATGTGTTGATTTCAACTCCCAGAATTTCCCATGCTGGCTGGGTGTGGGAAACAGAGCCTATTGATTTTACAGAAACTACAGAAGACATGCTAGCCTGTGAAGAAACTACATTGTATGTATTTGTAATCTCATGAGCTAGGCGGAAGCCTGAGAATTGTATGTAGGAAGGCCTCTGCTACGCTAGAAACCCATCTTAACCAGAATTTGCTGATATGATAGTTACTTCAGAGACAACCCCTTGGAACTAGGACCATAAAAGGTAATTTGTAAATAAGGGCAGAGAGCAATAGAATTAGAGTAATGGGAGATGTAATCAGGGGCGGAGATAATGTATTCACTTTAGACGCTTCGGATAGGTTGTGACGGCATGAGTACTAAGCCAATGAGGAAAAGGTGGGAGATAAATTTGTAATGGCAATAGGGAATTATAAGGAAAACAGATTGATGATTTAAGGCATGTCCACTGTACCTGCGTGTGAGTGGTGGTACAACCTCTTTGCAAAGTAGTAAATAAAATTACCATTGTTTTCTCTTGAGAGTTTTGGCTGGTGTTTGTTTGTTTCAAAACTAGACAATGAATCCCACATTGGGGAAGTCTGGAAACTGAAATCCATACATCTTAAAGTACTGTAGCTGAAACTGAGAAACACTGGTTTAGATCTAATAAAACGTTTAACAAAATATGAAAATATCTGGTTTTCTAGCTGTTTTACATTATTCAACTAATAGTAAGCATCTGATTATTGACCTCTTGCTTGTTTTGCAGTATTTTGTACAACCCAAAGGACTCAGCCAAGGGAGTCTGTGGCGGTTTATTCTTGAATAAAAACAAGGTGATCTCTGCTGTAAGGCTCACCCTCTACAAAGAGACAACATAGCAGGGGGACAAAAGAATGGGCAGAATGGTTAAGGGAAATGGGTAGAAACTTGAAGACCATGAGTTCTAGTCCTGCTTTAGGGACAAAGCCAGCTGGGTGATCTTGGGCAAGCCACTTTCTCTGAACCCCAGGAAAGTGGCAACGGCAAACCCATCCTGTGGATTTGCTTTTGATCTGGTCAAGTTGCTCTTTAGCTATACCTATTTTCAGGACAATTGAAACCGGCAATCCCAGGGGTAGAATTGGGAGAGACCCAAACTCACAGTAAAGAGCAAAAGTGAGTAGAGATGGAAGGGGCTCAGATGCCTATTACTCCTTTTCTTCATCACTGCAGGGGTGTAATGCTAGTTTGCCTCCTCATGGTACATCCTGGATAGCAAGGTAGTGTGAACCAAGCAACTAGCAACAACTGGCAGCCAGACAACATTAAGGAATTGGCAGTTAACGACTGTTGGCAGCCAGATATCTTTATAGAACTTCCATCTCTCTAAATACATGGCAATGGATAAACAAAACAGGCCTAACAGGACATATTGAGGCTGGTTTCCAGTGAGGCTTAAAAACCACAGCTGTGTACATTGACCTTACTACAGCTTACAATACCATATGGAAGAAATGGGGTCTTGTCTCTATTCCTCAGTGTAACTGTGGTGCTCCTTAATGAAATATTTACCACATGTGTCTGAATGTCCACCAAGAGCTTATACTGGCCCAATGTCTGATTTTTTTCAACGTAGACCACCCTGTCTTTGCATGGTGGTGGACTGGACATCAACATTTGAACTGCTATAAGTCCATGTATTTGCCATACATGCCATAATTAAATAAATTCATCACTGCAGTGATGGTATCCTTGAACAGCAAGAAGGGACCTAATCCAGTTAAGAAAAGCAGAGGTGTGTTAAGATGGCGCCTACACCTAGAAACGGCTCTTCTTACACCAAAACAGAATGCCAAGAATTTAACACCACATTCATTCAGAAGCAAGTTGATGCTCTTGCAATATGCTTACTGTAATTCTAATGTGCAGAACCACATTAGTGAATTAAAACTTTTATATGAATGTCGAGTCCCTTTTGGGAGAGGGGGCGGTCTAGACATACGAAATAAAGTAAGTAAAGTAAAGTAAGGTAAATGATGCAATTCTAAATAATTATGGCATATATTGGCGTGAATGAAATATGAATGCTTGGAGGAGAGGAGGAGAGTAAACCCACTTAAGGCAGGCCACAAAGGCAGAAAAGTTTGCTCAGGAGGGTTTCTACACATGCACCCCTTGAAAAAGCACCAGAAAACTTGAAAGATTTGAATATTCAAAAGAAGACACAGTTCTCACAGCAACAGAAGACCCCCCATACAACTGACGGTACCCATTAAATTGAATTGCATGAGGCAATAGCCTGCCTGTAGAAAAGCACAAAACTACTTGAAGCTGGTTGATGCACCTATTGAGGGCTTTGTAAAATGGGAACATCAAGCATTCGGTCATTAAATGAATGGTTGGAGGTAGAGGATTACCTGTAATTCATTTGGGTTTTCTGCTATGGTATTTCTCTATCCTCCATCAACCCATTTTAATGCACTATCATTGAATACTCCAAGGGTCTCCCTGGAGTATTTCCTGTATCCCTGGAGTATCTCACTGTCAATTTCCTATTCCACATGTATTTGTTTTAATGTTTTTATCCCATATGTTCCTCATAGTCTCTCTCTTTTTTTTTTTACATCTTTTATCAACCATTTGAATAACATTTTCCAGAATCCTGGATGGATTTATACTCAGAAGCTTTCTGTTTTTGCACATTGTATTTAAGAAAAATATGCACAGTTTCTTCATCTGTTATTTGAAGGACTTTATCAGACCTGCCCCAGTCTGATCTCTTAGGGAAGTAAAAAACTCTCAGTGTTTGTGTGAAGAAAAGTGGAAAGGCACTAAGGCACTAAGGAATGTTGATTGTAGCAGAGTCAAGCAGAATCTAAAATTCTCATGCAGCAATACAGAGCTAAAACCCCTGGTTTCCCCAAGCTCTCCTCTCTTAGTCCATCTGACCATGTGGTCCATCCAGCACCGCTGTGATGTTGTGAGAAAGTCTGAGGTGTTTGGGCTGGGGAAATTCCACACTCAGGGCAAATAGCTTTGAAGATGCCAGCGCCAGCATAACACGGGTTCCAAATGGCTCTGTTCTTCCTTCAACTTTCAATTCCCCCCTCCCAATTTCCCGCCATAAAGGTATATATCAAATTGCCAATTTGTTCACCCCTCCCTCTCCTATGGATGACAGAACACCGTCAAGGCGCAAGGCAAAGCTGGTGGTTCTGACAGACTGTCTTTCCTGGTCACCTGACCCACCAGAGTGGAGAGGCAATGAATGCTGCGGTCCCCTCTCCTAGTGAGATTAAGAAGAAGCGCCTTCTCTATGAGGGCTCCCTCCCTGTGGAGCATCATCCCTGCACAAATCAAATTGGCCTCCACTTTGACAGTCTTTCACAAGGCCACGAGACCTGCTTTTGCTAATAGGGTTGGGGACCCCAGAATGGGATGTAGCTCATTGATTGTTATTGCCAGGGTGGGTGGTTGTTGCTTTTCTATTGGGTTTATTTACTCTTATAAGCTTCTAGGAGTCACTGAAATGTTATTAAATAAACAAATTCTTCAAATAAAACCACATCGAAACACTAAACTAGACCAGGTAATCTTGTTTCAGGCTTTCCTTATTGTCGAGGGAAAGGGATGCCTTCTAGAATTTGGATTTACTTTAGAGCAGCGATGGCTAATCTTTTTGTTGTTAGGTACCAAAAATGTGAGCGCACTTGTGCCAGCACCCATAATGCAAAGCATGCCCCCACAAGCACATGCATGCACAACCCCATCACCACGCTGCCCCCCCCCCCACTTGCACCGCACTGCTCGCCTCCAAGCTGAGCTTGGTATTTCCTCCGGGGGGGAGGCTGTTTTCTCCCTCCCCAGGCTCCAGGAAAGCCTCCGGAGCCTGGAGATGGCAAAAAACGGGCCCAAAGAGTCTATCGGAAGGCCTCCATGGGGGGGGGGGGGCAGGGTAGGCTGTTTTTGCTCTCCCCAGGCTTCAGGAAAGTCTTTGGAGCCTGGGGCGGGTGAAAAACAGGCCCAACGGGCCTGCCGGAAGGCCAGAAATCAGGTGGCCAGCTTGCGGATGCACACTGGAGCTGATGGCTTGTGTGCCAGCAGATATGGCTCCGTGTGCCACCTGTGGCATGTGTGCCATAGGTTTGCCATCACGGCTTTAGAGTGTAGAAATGTCGCTCTGCAAAAGTGATGGGAAATTCATGTTATTCTTACTTGGATATGGCCATCACATGCAGGCAATACTTTTTGTAAGGGAGCTTGAAATAACTGGAACATTGAAAGGCACCAGGATTCAAGAGCTCTGGATTATAACTACAGCCTTCAATCTATACACCTCCCCGCTACTAAAATAAAAACAGTGATGCACCAAGTAGTTTTGGAAATCAGCCTCTATTTATTCCCCGTTTTATTAAGAGGAAGCACATGAAAAGGTTGGAATAAGAGGGAAGTGGCTGCTTCAGTTAGCAGCAATGGTCTCATGGATCCATTCAATGTAGTTGCAGACTTTGGTGTAAACTCCAGGATAGCCAGGCAGGGCACAACCTATTCCCCAAGAGACAATGCCCTGGAGGAACCCATCACAAGCCACTGGACCACCAGAATCCCCCTGCAAGACCAAAAAAAAGAAGAAGGGTTTAGGAAGGTGCCGAGGTAGTTGCTCCATGAATCTCCATGAATACAATGATTGAATTCATATGATTATTTCTCTATTCTTCAGTGACTCTCATGTATTATTAAGCAAAATCTCTCCTCTTGTCATGGGTGATAACACATCCTTCTCAAACTGCTGTGGGAAGAGTTCTGGGGCTGTAAAGGGGAATGGTGAGGATTTGTACTTTCAGTCTTGCAAAGTTCTGTTCATATAACTTTACAATAAAGTAGAATTAGATCATCAAGTAGTGTTTTCGGTCCAGTCTACCTGGGAAGGACGACAGGTACTGAGAGTAGCAGACAAGCCAGTTTGGCATAGCAGTCGAAGGCATAGGACTAACAGTGAGGGAGAAAACCTGATTTGTAGTCCTCCTTTAGAATCACTATCAACCACTTATTTTCTTTCAGTCCCAGATTGGGACGCTTTTAAATGTGGTGGCCAGCACGCATGTGCAGCTCAACTCACATGAACGACTGGCTGGCTGGACTGCAAGTTGAGATACGTGTGCATCAGAGGTAGGTTGCTCCTGGTTCGGCCTGGTTTGGTCAAACCGGTAGTGGAATTGTAGCCTGGGTCACAGAACCGGCAGTGACCCAGGCTCGCCATGCCCCCGATCCAGTTCCCCAATCTCTTATGCCGTTGCTGACATGTTTCTATGCATGCACAGAACAATATTTAGTCAAGTGCACATGCGCCAGCAATGCGTGGCCAGTGGCCAGTGTGCGTGCGAGCCAAGCAAACATGCACAGCAAACCAATACCAACCGGTATAGGAACCCACCCCTGGTGTCCATGTGTGTGCACACTGGCCTGCCACCCATGCAAGTTGAGCTGTGCACACATGCATGCTGGCCTGCCTCTCATGCAGCCTGATTCTGAATAGGCCATGACCCAGTAGTGGGCTGCGGCCAGAAATTGGGGACCCCTGCAATAGATATCCATAAAAATATGTAACCACATACAGCCTCAGGCTGTTAAGGAAAAACATATTGAATAGCTGGTCAAAATATTCTGTGATTGGAGGAAAATTCTTCAAAGTAAGTCTTGCAAACCTTTTTTCAAATATATAGACAACTTTTGAACCATCGATACCTGTCTCCAGTTCAAATAGAAATACAACAAAGATGCTTGTATTCCCCAAACCAAAACCACTATTAGACCACTATGCCCCATTACAAACAGCTGCCAAATGCACTAAATCAATGATGTCCTATGACATCTTCTCACATTTCTCTGTACCATACTGGTCAGAATATATGTATATCTGTTATGGCGTAATTGTGGCATTTGTAAACCACCCAAAGTTACTTAGGCGAGATGGACAGTATAGAAATGTAATAAATAGATACATAAAAACTTTTTCTCTAGCAATATGATTCCCCTCGATTCCTCATAGGAAAAATTTATGAATAGGAAAATCTAATACAATATGGGAAAACTGGACCATTTGGCTTCCAACATAGTGGAACAGGATAAAAACTCGGCTCCTGAACAAATGGAAAATGGTTCTAGCTACGAGATGCAAATTTCACCTTCAAATACAGCTTGTTTTCTGATTCTTAGCACTTATTTTTCTCTAAAGAAAAAGACAATGGGTGAGAATGCCAACTAAGTATGGGCAACTGTGAAGATCAAACAATTTGCACATATTATATATAATATCTTATAGCTAGGTAGCTGTTTTCAAACAAAAGCAGGTGGATTGAGTGTGTCTGTTTTTACAGATGGTCAGAAGGCAAGTGTCCTCACCTGACAAGAATCTTTGCCACCCTCTAGATATCCAACACAGACCATGTTTTCACTAATTTGTCCTGGGTAAGCAGCTTTGCATTCCTCATCACTTATGATTGGCGCATGCAGGCACTGCAGGAAATCAGGGTAGTTTACTAGATGGAAACAAAAAGGAAAAATAAGGAAGGTAAGAAGCGAGCAATAGTTCATGAAAATATTTGCCCTATATTAACATTTGTAGTCTTAAAAGATGCCACTCGACTCTTTCTGATTAAAAGAATAGCAGCAATCCTGGAATTCTAGACCAGTTAAAGCAACTAGATTGCTATATGATTTTATGGAATATGATGTCTGAGATGAAGTGTCCAATTCAATATATCAAAAATGTCTGAAAATTCCCATAATAAAAGAAAAGGTGGAATTTGATGCACATTCATCTTCAGTGCTCTAGAACCATCCAAACCAGCATTTATATGCTTAAATTGGTTCAAGGCTTTGCCCAAGAATTTTTTTTTAATGTTAGGGCTTAAAATTGGAATTTTAAAATAAAGACTAGTTGTCAATGAGAATATCTATCCCTGTGAATATTAAAAGTATATGTTGATTCAACAGTGATTGGGAAAAACATTTCTAGATTTGTTTGCAGAAAACAGATGCTAGGAATTACAGTTCTTTAGTTATTAACAGATTAACAGAGTTGGAAGGGACTTTATAGGTCATCTAGTCAACCCCCTGCTCAAGCAGGAGACCCTACACCATTTCTGACAAATGGCAGTCCAATCTCTTCTTGAAAGTCTCAAGTGATGAAGCCCCCACAACTTCCTAAGGCAAGTTGTTCCATTGGTTGATTATTCTCACTGTCAGAAAGTTCCTCCTTATTTCTAGGTTGAATCTCTCCTTGGTCAGTTTCCATCCATTATTCCTTGTCTGGCCTCCAGATGCTTTGGAAAATAGCTTGACCCCCTCCTCTCTGTGGCAGCCCCTCAAATATTGGAACACTGCTATCATGTCTCCCCTGGTCCTTCTCTTCACTAGACTAGCCATGCCCAGTACCTGTAATCATTCTTCATATGTTTTAGTCTCCAGTCCCCTAATCATCCTGGTTGCTCTCCTTATATACCTGAGAGTCAGAGTGAGTTAGCCAATTCTTGTCAATACTCACCACCATCACTGAGAGTGTTACCCCATCCTGAGACAAGGCAGTAGGTACCAACAGCTGGACAACTGTAGCCAAGGTGGATGGGTGCGACACTTTTGGAAAATTCAGGTGATTTTTCCAATTTGATGAGCATGATGTCATGATCCAAGAGCCAAGAGTTGTAGTTTGGATGGACAATTATTTTTTCAGCCTTGATAATCTGTTCATCTCCTTCCGGGTTCCTAATATTGTATGCTCCCAGTTTCACACTGAGTTGGCTATAAAATCAATAATGCAAATTCTATATTGGTTGCACTGTGCAGAGATTAATCTCAAGCTTAGCAACAGTTGTATTCTTCATATCACAGAAGGAGTCAACGATTTATTTAGCAAGAGTTCAGATTTGAAATGGAAACTTTCCCATTGTTCAAATCAATGTCAATTAGGAATGTATCTGCCAGAGTTAGGGACACTCTACTTTCATTTTATTCCACAAATGATGGCATCAGACAATCTTTGCTTATCTTTGCTTACCTTTGCATATTCTAATGAAATTCTAAACAAATTATGTTTTAAAAAATCCCACATGAAGAAAATACCTGTGCTAAAGCCATATTTAAAGCAAAGAAATCTACCTATAAAAATGTGGTGAGACATTTTGTTTAACAGTTACTTAATTTAATGAAAGCTGCATATTCAGCAGTAGTACTCAGATCTTCACAAGCCACAACTTGATACCAGGTCAGTTTGATACCAAGGCAAGGAAGGTGGACATTCCCGCCCAGAAGAGTTTAACTTCTAGTTCACTGCATCATATTGGTAGAAGAAAGAGATGCAAGAATTTGAACCTCAATTACACTATCAATAAATCTTGTATTTGATTCATAGCAATCACTGCTACTTTTTTTCTAATGGCTTCATAAGCTTTTCCTTTAAAAAAAAAAAACCCAACACATGAGCTTTCACAATCCTTGAAATATCTTGTCTAGCTAGACAAGAAAAGTCAAACACACTTTAAGTCCCCATGTATTGCAAATAAAAGTTGGTGGAACATCATCCAGACTACAATATTGCCTTTGTAATGTAGACAATAAAGTGGGTACAATTTTTGTTGTTTTTCAAATTCATGATGACAGGAGAAGTAGATTTTTAAAACTTGTAAACAACTACAATATAAGGTTTTTAAAATGTTTTCCCGTAATACTAAGTAATCATTAATGAAATGTAAGAACTCAAAGTAAGAATCTCAGGCTTTAAAGTTAGACTTAGTCTTAGCTCCAAGACTGAAGCATAGGTCTAACTTTTAAAAACCTAAGATGCCCATTTAGAAACAACTACTTGTTTCTAACGTTCTACCAAACATTACTATACAGTACTTAGGCCCCAGAGCACTCTTAAGGTATGACAAAACAGAAAAAAATATTTCTTTGATAGATAGTGGAATGCTTCAGAATGTTACTAGCTTGTTATAATTCTATGATCTGACATTGCCTCCTTCTCTTAACCAAAGAATACTTCCTGCTTGCTCCATTTTAATCCTGGGTCAGTTCACTGTCTTTGAAATATCTGAACAGTACTGTGCTATCACAATCTACTATGCAGACATGCATGTGGCCATCTGGTAAAAAAATGTGCTTTTTGAATTAATAGTCCTGAGGTGTGACTTTCGGATAATGAATAAGATTAGCAAACTGATTTAAGAAATGGAAGGAAACTCGTCTCCAGAAGTACTTTTTATGCAATCTTTTTATTACTTCTCCACTTAACTGTCATTGATTCATTTAAGTTATTTATTTATTACCATCTTAGTGTAAGCAGTTATCATAGAATAGATAGGCAGTTATTTTGATATCAGAGGTGAGGAATTTTCTCTGCTGTAGCATTGTTTTAACAATGAAAACAACAGGCTGAGAAATAAATAAAAGGATCAAAACTGGGCAAGATTTTTTTTCTATGCAAAGATGATTGATGTGTCATTATTAGCACATTTTTAGCTTCCCTAGCTTAAAGACATCTTCTTTTTAACCAGAAGCAGCTTTAATAAGAATATAAAAAGACTCACCGTTGGAAGCAATGAGCGGCTGAAAGAACCCATTGGTCATGGATAAGGGAGCCACCACAGAAATGGTAACCAATATTGAGTGAAACCTGATAAGGGACAGAATTTCTCTGACAGGTAAATCCTCCAACAATCTTGTCATCATCATCCTCATTCAAAGTGGCAGCAGCTAATAAGAAAAGGAACATCAACATGTAGAGCTAGCAAGCCAAATAGAGTACATGTCTGAAGGCACAGGAGCCAGTTACACAGGGAAAGCGCACATATGTTTTTCTACATATCATAGCAGTTTGTACAGGTAGTCCTCAACTTTCAACCACAACCGAGCCCAAAATTTCCATTGCTAAGCAAAACAGTTGCTAAGTAAAATTTGCTCCATTTTACAACCTTTCTTGTCACAGTTGTTAAGTTAATTGCTGCAGTGGAAGAATGGTGGTTAGAATGCAGTACTACGGGCTATTTCTGCTGACTTCCCGCTGCCAGCAGTTCGGCAGTTCGAATCTCACCAGCTCAAGGTTGACTCAGCCTTCCAGCCTTCCAGGGTTGGTAAAATGAGGACCCAAATTGTTGGGGAAAATATGCTGACTCTGTAAAGCCACTTAGAGAGGGCTGTAAAGCACTGGGAAGCAAGTATATAAGTCTAAGTGCTATTGCTATTTATTAAGTTAGTAACATATTTGTTAAGTGAATCTGGCTTCTCCATTGATTTTGCTTGACAGAAGGTTGCAAAAGCTGATCACACGACTCCAGGACACAGCAATCGTCAAGAAAGCATGCCAAATGCCAAGAGTCCAAATACTGATCATGTGACCATGGGGATGCTGCAATGGTCATAAGTGTGAAAAACAGTGATAAGTTAGGTTTTTTTCAATGTTGTAACTTTGAAGGTCACAAAACAAATAGTTGTAAGTCAGGGACTAACTATACTGCAGCTGTGGAATTCCTATTTCACTTACTTCTTAACTCATTGGCCACGATTTGTATAGTAGCCACGCCCAACCTCCTTGATGGCATGGAAGAAAACAATAGCAGAAAAGAGGCATCTTACAAAATAACTATACCTGACATATAAAAGCAACATTAAAGCATAACTAAATATTATTGGCAATAATCAACACCAAGTATCAAATGTTTAAAAAGCAGTGATTTCCCAGAGGCCCCTAATGGAAGGATCAAGTACATCTCTGGAGATATCTTTTTCCTTATTTTAGGGGCACTATCGAGAAGGCCTGTCTTGCTTCTTACAAAGGCCAGACTTCAAACTGACAGCCCAAAATACAGGTAGTCCTCAATGTTGACGACAATTGAGCCCCAAATTTTTGTTGCTTAGCAAAACATTTGTTAAGTGAATTTTGCCCCATTTTATCTTTCTTGCCACAGTTGTTTAGTGAATCACATTTATATTTTATCATCTCTCTCTAAAATTACAGCATATTTTCCTTCTTTTCATCATCTAAACTTTGTAATCATCAAACCTTTCTATACAACAAGTTCATTTTTTTCTTTTTCAGCAAAAAGTCCATAAGGGGTTTTCAATCACTAATAGATGTAGTTATTGTACCTCAACTCCCAGCTGCTCAAATAACAAGTCAACCACAATAATATTTACTTCCCAGTGGTCTTCTCACAAGGAGCAACTGGCCAGAGTAAAAGTGGACAATCATATGGTCTCTCCTTGTCCAGAGAAGCTCCACCAGACAGAATTGGTCATCTGATCTCTGGTCACTACCACAATGGCATTTCTGCTTCTTCGGAGTCATCTTAGTCCACCATGAAGCTCTTCCAAAAGCTCCCATCTTGATTTTTGATCCCCCTTGCAGACATCTCTGCATCTACTGGTAATCCTCAAGATACTAATGGAGTCTACCACTACAGTTGCATGTCACAATAGTTATTAAGCAGAACAGCCTCACTTAAAGTATTGAAGCGGGCAAGAGATGATGGACAGATGATTTCTCCTTTTTGTTGTTGTTTTGATTTGCTTTTCTCCTCCTCTCTCTTTCATTTCTTTTTTTCTTTTTTTTAGGTAGGTGACCTGACTAGCCGTTAGGTAGGATGGAAATAAAATTCTTTTTACTGTACCAGTAAAATTAGGGAAAAACTTTTTCGTGGAACTAAATAAAATAATTTTAAATTTTACTTCCCTGGGGAAAAAAGCTAGGATAAAACTAAAACTACTATAGGACTGTAGAATCAAAGGACGATTCGGCCTCCCAGATTGGGAGCTTTACTACCAGGCAGCAATGGTAACATGGCTCAGAGAATGGATAGTACTCCAAAATAAAAGAATATTGACGATAGAGGGCCATGATTTACAGCTGGGCTGACATGCTTTTATCTGGAAGGGAAAGAGTAAAGCCCATAAATATTTCCAGAGACACTAGGTAAGAGGGGCCTTATTAGAAATATGGATGAAAATAAAAAGAAACTTCTACACAAAAATTCCTAGACAGATATCAACCATGAAAGCAATGATCTACCCCAATGTAATAGATTTGAACAGGATATTGGCATATAAGGAGCTATTGGCTGGGCAAGGAAAACTTAAAACAAATCAGGAGTTAAAATTACAGAGAATTGAATTAGGCTGATGGCCGTATCTACAGATTTAAACAAGATTTTAAAAAAAAGGATTTAGAACAGTACGGATTTCAAAATGAACAACAAGAATTAGGCAAAATGCTAACAGGAACAGAAGATAAAATGATTACAAAAACATACAATTGTCTCTTAAAATTCAAAATGGAGGAGGAAACCGTGAAGTAAACAATGATAATTTGGACTAAAAACTTTGGGTACAATATTGAATTGGAGTACTGGGAAAAATTAGAGGGGGGGGGATTATAAATCGACAATACAAAATGTTTTATAGGTGGCATTTATCCCCGCGAGATTGGCCAAAATGTTCTCAAATAGATCTCCAAAAACCGTTGGACATGTAACCACCAACAGGGGACCTTCTATCATATGTGGTGGACGTGTCCGAAAGCCAAAGAATTCTGGTCAAAAATTCTAAAATGGTTAGAAGAAATAATAGAACAAAAAATTGACATGAACCCTGAGCTGTTTCTTCTAGGAATAATTTTTAAAAACCTTAGTAAGGATATCCAATATATAATGCTTCATATAATCACTACTAGCAGAATCTCATTTGCCCAAAGTTGGGAACAAAGAACCATTCCCTCAAATTCAGAAATCATTAAAAAAAATGCTCGGAAATGGACAAACTAATGATGGAACTAAGAGATAGTGAGGAAACAGAGTACTACAAGATATGGAATATATTGTAAAAATGAGAAAGTATGAAACAAAGAGGAATATGTATAAGATAATAGAATGGAAAATCCAAAATCAGAAATATAGAAATACCGATAACAGAAAGCTGTAAAAGTGTAATTGTGATTATAATGCTTGGAAAATGTCAAATAAAAAACATTTTAAAAAAAGAAATAAAATGCTTTTAATGAAGGGCGGCATGTCTAAAAGTTAGAATAAGAGATAGAAATAAAAGAAAAGGGGAATAGTAGTGTATACAGTTTTATATAATAAAATAAGAGGAATAATAAGAGAAAATATGGAATAATTGAATAATGATAGACTGCAACTTAATATAAATATGTAATACTATTAGAAATATATGTTGGTTAAAAGTAATAACTATGGCTAATTCTACTAGTTTTATTTGTATTAGAATGTATGACACCCAGGTGCCACACTGTTCACGCATTGATATGTTTGTAAAAAAATTAAAAACTGGGGGGGGGAGGCAGAACATCCTCATTTAATAATGATCCCCCTCCCCAATCTCTGATACAGCTATCAAATGAAGGTGCAGATCATTAAGCAGAGCAAGGATATCTAATGGGAGGGGGAAACCCTTGGAGACTAGCACAGGCCCAGGCCAGTCTGCCCCAGGTTTCCCAAGGCCGCCACCTCTCCCTGAGACACCCCTTGCTTCATTTTCTGCCTCTTGGGTCCCCATAAGCCTTTTCTCACTCCCACTGGGTCCCCACAGGCCTTAGGCCCAATTCCCACCCTACCAGGCCAAACACCCTCCTCATCACTTAACTTTTGAAAACTCTGAGGCCTTCAAGAGCACTGAAACATCAGATCCCTTCATCACGCAGCCTTTCTGAAGCAGCAGCAACAATATTGCAGCTGCCAGAATGCAGTTTGGTAGCTGGAAACATGGCAGTCGCTTCCAGAATCATGCCATGCAGCCGAGGGATAAAGCAGAAACCATTCGGTTTCCAAAAAGTTGTGCAGACAACATTGGCGAAGTGGAATGGCTCACTTTCTCCTTCAGCCTCATGTTATGGGGCAATTCTGGAAGCACCACCAGGTTAAATTGCATTCTGGTTTTGCCACTTTTGGGGAATTGCACCATGCAGCCAAGGGATAAACCGCTCTCTTTTACTGCCTTACATGGTCTGCACAGCACTGCAGAAGCTTTCTGCAGCCTTCAGGAACTTTCTGCAGTGCTATGCAGACCTCGTTAAGGCAAGCAAAAATGAGTGTTTTGTCCCCTGGCTGCTTCTTTGTCCCATACACAAAATGGCAGTGTGTCCCAGAAAGAAACATCTCAATTTGCTGCCTCAATGAGGTCTGCGCAGCATTGCAGAAAGTTTTTGAAAGCTTTCATGTAGCCCAGGGATGTGTGACCTGATCTTCCATAATGTGAGGTCCAGACATCTTCAAAAGGCAAGTGTGTGAAGAGTGATGGGCACGTAGGGAGCAGGCCAAAATGTTTTGGGGTCCTGGCGGAATGGAAGTGCTGTAGCATCTCTATGTTTGTTTTTAGGGGTAAATGATCATGGGCTGCTGTAGCAGCCGTAGCTTTGAAACAGGGTCTTATGTAGCTTTTGGGGGGGTGGAATGGTCTGTCACAACTTCAACTGGACATTAAGTGACCATTTGTTTCTCAAAGATTACCTGAATGCGTATCAGTGGTGGGTTGCTAACCGATTTACTACCAGTTCGCTCGTGCTCGCGCATGCACAGAAGTGTCTAGGCAGGTGGGTGGAGCCTCCCCCGCCGCCACTACCGGTTTGGCCAAACCAGGCCAAACCAGGAACAACCCACCTTTGATGCATATGTACATCTGCAAAATATGATATGTCAAAAGAAATCACACACAGCTAAATACTAACATACGCACATATAAAAACAGAATTTCAGAGAGAATAATTCTAAGAATATAATTAAGTCCCAAATATTCTAGCGTTCTATGCATTTTAATTTATTCTGTAAATGATACTTAATATGCTGGCACCGCTCATTGTTTAAAATTATACATTTTAGTTCATAGATCAGAAAATATCTCTTTGGATTGGTTTAGATTTTAAAATATGTCACCCAAACCAGAAGCCAGGGGCGGGGTGGGAGAGGGAAGGGAAGGGACAATGATGAAGTGACTGTCTCATTGCTACAACACAAGCTTCACCCCTTTTGTATGTTCATTGATATGTACACAAATGTATACAAAAGAAATGGAGTTTGCATCATGATGACTTGACATTTGTGTCACCATTTGGATGAACCCATCAAGTCTTGTGACAGCCAGTTTGGATTGGTGGTTAATCCAATCAGGCTAGAAACTGGGAGACTGTGAGTTCCAGTCCTTCTTGGGCACAAAGCAATATGGATGACCTTGAGCTAGTCACTCTCTCAGCCCTAGGAAGGAGGCAATGGCAAACTATTTCGCAAAAATCTTGCCAATAAAAATGAAAGGATTTATTCACCCAGTTGCCAGAAGTTAAGACTTATTTGAAGGCATACACACAGGCACACACAGACAATGGATTCTGAAGTTGCATCTGATCTTAACCGCATTCTCACAATGAAACTCCATTCCTACTTCAAATAAATGATAAGGACCACTCTATTTGCTAGATAGAAATATAAAAGCCATGAGGAAAACCTGGACAGGCAAAACACATATAGAAACCCCACCCAATTTACACCAAAATCAAAATGAAACTTAATTTATTTTCAAGTAAATCTTAAGAGGCATTAGAGACAAATTTGTACCTAAGTATAGCTACATAGATTGCCAGTAGATTTTACCCAAAGTACTAATTGTGATCATGTGACCCTGGAACAGTGCAACTGTCACAAATACATGTGCCAAGCACCTGAATTTTGATCACATGACCACGAAGGATGCGGCAACAAGCATATGTGTGAAAAATGCTTATAAGTAACTTTTTTCAGTGCCATTGTTAACTTTGAATGATCACTAAATGGATGGTTGTATCTTGAAGACTACCTGTACCAAGCAAATCTAGGGTTCTCTCTTAAGTCAGACATCCAAGCAATTTAATTTAAAGTTAATCCAAAGGAATTTCACAATGACCTTTTTGTGTCTCGAGGGAGATTTCGTTGTCTTTTTTGCTACAGAAAACCATCTCTTCATAAGTCATAGTAGACTCAATGCAAGTTAGAAAAGTGTACAAAAATAACGAAGAATTAGAGAAAAGTTTCATACCTTAGGTTTGAAACAGTACCTCTTTCATTCTACTGTTTTGCTGCATATGTCCACTACAACATAAAAGACAGTACAAAATCAGATACATGTTTTAAACTCACCTGCTGCTCCCAGGAAGGCAAAGATCCACAGCACTTTCATTTTGTATCTTGGTGTCACACAAATCTGAGTAGAACTTTCCAAAGGACTCTCTCCTCTTTATATCCTTCTTAGGGACTTTATCTTTTTAGTCCAAGGCCCCACCAGCTCCCCACTTCCCAGGGTCTTGCACAATTACACAGCTCCACGTGTGTTTAAGGTGATAGCATTATTCCACGTGGCTTAAGTCTAAAGGAAAGCACTTGTAGCAATGGCAAAGACAGGCAGGTGCTTCAATGCCATTCAGCTTGCATGCTAGGTCTTGCCTTGATACTTTCCCTGCCTTCTTGAATGGTTGTGAAACCTTTCAAAGGTCTTTGTTTTGCAAGATCTGGGCCATAGTTAGCCTTTCTGAGAGAGAGGGCAAAGACATGGCTGCCAAAGCTCATATCTCTTTTCAGCTTGGGCCAGACTCAACAGATCACAGGAAATCTTCCCATACTTATGTCAGAATACATGTTACTCTGAAGAACCATTGTTTTTTTTTTGTTGTTTGTTTACTCTACACTAAATACGCCTTGGAAGAGACTTTTGATAGTTTGCTCTAGTTATTGTCCTGAACTAGGAAACATACCGGCAGTTATCACAGTTTGACAAGTCCATCTTGGTTTTGGGATGATTGTCCTACCTAGAATCACCTCCCAGACAAAAAAAAAACTGGATTTGATTGCTTAATGTGACAATTCTCTCCAATTAGTGTCTTCTCCATCAGCAACAGCACCATGAGAGCCATCTGAAAAACAAGCATCATCCTCTCATGGTTCATATAGGATTCTTCTGGTTTTCCATAGGTAATTTGTCTGCTCCCAAAACTTCCTGGTCTTGCCCTCGCATGTGATGGAGGGAGGAAATATGGGCATGGCCAACGACACAATTTACAGGATGTGGAGACCTGTTTTAGTCTGCGGGTTTGAATGATGGGTTACAGAATAGTGAAGGGATTGTCAACTTTCAGTATCTTAATTCCCACTAAGAGGATTTAGAACCACTGGGCTTTATTCAAGGATGTAGATTTCTACAGTTATATCCTTTGATATATTGATGACTTATGGTAAGCATTAGGATATATTACATGCAAATAAAACAGTGTTTGATTCACAAACTGACATGTAATTAACATTAAGAGCCACTTTGGTGTAGTGGCATTAGGCAGGAATCCTGGAAACTATGAGTTCTAGTCCTGTTTTAGGCATAAAGTCAGCTGGGTGACCTTGGGCTAGTTCCTTTTTCTCAGCCTTTAGAAAGAGGCAATGGTTGAGCTACTTCTGAAAAAAAAACTTGACAAGAAAACTGCATGGATTTGTCCAGACAGAAGACATGACCAGAATTAGACATGATAGAATGGAAGAAAATAATAATTGGAGCAGGATAAAATAGAAAAAGGTAGGGTTGTGGGGGGGGGGGATGGCCAGTGGAAGAAAACTGTGATTTTTATTATAGGTGTAATTTTAGATGCTGACCTGAGAGAGAAAACTTTACAAATACTGTGTTCTTTTCTTCACACAGTAGCTGAAGCACTCTAGACAGACTTTTCTGTTAAAGATTATCCTGTGTGAGAATAAAAATTGTACAACTGTTATGCTAGATTATTAGCTCCATTCACACAGCAGACTCAGGTTTGGTATGCACCATGCTGCTGAGATTAGACACCCCTGCACTAGCTCCTTACAAGAACAGTGAAGGAAAGATGCTACTTCTGCAAAACAAAGAACACTAGACAAAATATCATGGTCAGCATATCCAATTCTGGTACAGGAGAATACAGAAACAGAACAAACCAGGGATTAGATAATACCTTAGATCAAGAGTTTAATTAGGATTAGAAAAGGGATGGCCGGAGAAGGAAACATCTGGCTGGCTTATACAAAGAAGATGCTACCATAGAAAGCATAGGTAGCTCACCCCACCCTATATTTGAAAGGATCCCTTGTGGATTCCCAGAAATTATTTGCTTGGTTCCTTCCATCTCTTTTTTTGCTATCCTCTTTCTCTTCCAGGTAGACAGAGAAAGTTATGGTACAGGTACACCTGCAGAATAAAAATTGTTACAGAACAAAATATTTAATGATCAAAACATCATAAAGGGTTAGGGTGTTTGGTTTTAGTGTTGGATACTATTTTAATTGCAAAAGTGTTTGGGTGTTCAAATCAGTGGGCTTGTTTAGACATACAATTTTTAATTGTTTAAAATCTGCTGCAGAGCAGAAATTGCACTTTTATTATCCATATTATTATCCAGAATAGGATATTATCTTGGAATCTCATTGTTAAACTACCAGATTTTCTTCAAGTGCCATCTACAATCTTGGCAGACAACTATCCCAGTATAAAATTTACTGTCCCCACTGGCAATCCCTCACCTGCCACTGATTTGGCTGCTTGCCAAATGGTAGCGCCATGATTTCACTTGTGTGGGCGTATTAAGCAAAGTGATTGGTTAAACTGTTCTGTCTTGCTGCTGTCCTGCTTTCTCCACCAGTAGGAATCTATCTACCAATCAGGGATGGTAATGTAGGGATGAGCCTTGGGCAAGTTGAATCAGGTAGCTGACGGGTATCATCACAGAAGAAGGCACCTATTTAAACAGGGGAGTTTCTGCAGTAAATCAAGCAAACAAGTTCTTTCAAAACTCAGCAGCCCCCCTTCCTTGATCCCTGATGTTGGGTAGGCTGGGAAAACTGCAACAGTGAGACAACCGAATGACATTCAATAAATGACACTCAGTTCCAACTCATTTAACAACTGTTCAACCAGCTGGGGAAATGTAACCTGGGGAGCACTACTTTAAAATTGATCTGCTTAAGCCTGTCTCACTTATGAGCTGAGGTGAGACAAAAGCAATTTTATTGTTAGTATGCATATCCAGTTTAGATTCATTTGGATTCTGATATGTATCAGTCTTCACTTGCTTTCTATGAATTGTACCTGTCAGTTTAAAATCCATTCATCTTGTTTGGAAAATTCCTTTTGCAAATGTCAACATTTCCAGCGTTGGGCTAAAATATGTATTAATTCAAAATGTTTTGAAAATATGCAGTTTAGACCAGATACCACTTTTTTAGAGATAATGGACCAAATCTCAGAAAAATTACATGATATGTTATTTTTGTGCATGTTAATAGCAAGAGTCCAATTTGCACAACACTGAAATGATCCCAGTTACTTACAAGGGAAGAGTGTTTAGAAAAGAGAATAGAGATGGGGAAAAGGACAGCCCTTTTTGGAGAAAAAGCTTTGGCAAAATTTAATAATTGGAAGTCTTTTGCGGACGTTTTGCAAGAAAATTAAAAATAAGATTGTGACATATGGATTTGGTGACTGCTAAATTCATTGATTGGAAATGGAAGCTATAATTTAATGCTAAAGTAAGGATGGAATTTAATGTCTTCTGTAAAAATTACCCTTTTATTTCTTTTACACTTTTGTTTCTTTCCATCATTTTTATCTTTTGGTTCTTCTGAATCATTTATTTCACTATCTTTTTCTTTTCAACCTATTTTTCGCTTTGACTTTGATTTTTTTTCAGAATGTCCTTTTCTATGTGTAATTTATAATAAACTTAACTACTTTGCAGCTTATCCATATTTCTAGAAAAACCCAAAAGTATATCCATTGAATGATTGATGAAAATTGCAAAAATAAAAAAAAAAACCTAAAAGGACAGTGAAATTAATCCTAATTATGTCCCTTCCTTTTAGGCAAGATGGACTCTTCTTTCTATATTTTTTTATTCTTAAGTAAAATTCCCCTAATCTATCAAAAACACAAAGTTGATTTTTTTATCCAGTTTTGATCCTAGATTTATGCATAAAAGTAAACCAAGGAGAGAAGTAACCTAGAACAAAGGAGAAAATTCCTAACAGTCAGAACAATTAACCAGTGGAATAAATTTCCTTCGGAAATTGTGGGTGCTCCAACATGGAGGCTTTTAAGACGAAACTGGAGAGCCATCTATTAGAAATAGTATAGATGAGATCAGGGGATTGCACTAGATCCGTGATGGCGAACCTATGCATGGGTGCCAGAGGTGGCATGCAGAGCCCTCTCTGTGGGCACGCGCGCCATCACCAGCTGCTGGAGCGCCGGGAAGCAGCATGAAAACAGCCAATAGGGTGTTTTTGGCCATTTTCTGGACCTTTTTCAGGCCATTTTGGCAGTTTTTCAGGCCATTTTTAGGCTGTTTTTCACGCTCTGGCAGAAAAACAAAAAACAGCCTGAAAATGCCCCAGAAATGGCCTGAAAACAGCCTGAAAACACCCAAAAACAGGCCCCCAAACCAGTCAAAAAACAGGCATGTGCGCACCGGCCAACTAGTCTTTGGGTTTCTGGTGCTCCGGCATATGTGCATGTATGCGCGTTCTGGTTTGGGCACTCGGTGCTGAAAAGGTTCGCCATCACTACATTAGATGCTGCAAGGACCCTGTTACTGTTATTGATTATATGAAGCCCTTGATTTCAAATGATGTTTTAAAACAAAATATTTTTGTGAGAAGGATAGCAATTTTACATTTGAATTCCTTTAAAAAGTTTAGGTAACTATTGTATTGATTTGATGATTTAATTTTTTATAAGTTGTCTATAGAATTCAGTGAAAGTAGTTTCCATTCTGGACACCAAGATATTCTTCTCCAATGGTTAAACAGTTTCTTTGTTGATTGACTCAAAGACCACAGTTAACCAAAAACAAGATCCCCACCATAAAAAAGCTGGGGGGGAAATGGACCAAGAACTTGATACAATAACTTTGCTCTTCATCTCTTGCCTCTTAAGTTTACTCGGTTTTTTGAATTACTCTGAAAAAGAAATTATCCAAGCATAAACATTTGTGCTAGAATCTCCGTAAGGAAAGCAAACTACTGGAACTTATTTGGAATTTCTTTAACATCCTTCAGCACATTCCTGAAATCCCTGTTGTTCAACCATTCAATAAATTCAACAACTCTAAGAGCCCTTGTGTGCAGTGGTTAGAATACAGTATTGCAGGCAGTGGTGGGTTCCGGATCCTGGTGCAACAGGGCCCAGTGTGTCCCACATGCACGCGTGCACATGTGTGCAGCATGCACATGTGGCCTTACCACCACAACTCCTCTCTGACGCCTCCACGATGCTCCAGCTGCTCAGCAGAGCATTGCACAGGCACCGTACGCTCCATGCATGTGTGCAGAAGCGCCGAAGAGCTCAAATAGAGGTAAGGACCTCGGGGGGCAGGTGGGCCCTCCTTAACACCATACTGGAGCGGTACCCGGTGCTCCCGGCAGGTACTGGTACGCCCATAACGGGGCATACCGCCTGCAACCCACCACTGATTGCAGGCAAACTCTGTCCACAGGCTGGTGTTTGATCCTCACAAGGTTCAAGGTTGACTCAGGAATCCTAAAAATACAAAGTTACTTCAATGTGATGCTACAAAGGATGAAAATTTATTCAGAAGCAATAGAAAAATATTTTTCTCTCCATTATGTGTGAACACAATGTATTGTTTTTACTTATTTTTCTTGAAACAGCTCCAAGGCCTTTTGCTGTCAATAAAGTAATTAAGAGTCACCTCTCTTGGTTTGTCCTTGATGTGACAGAATATTTCCAGATATAGGTCCTGAATTTTCACATTACCTTATATATAATGTAAAAGATGACGTCTCATGCCTCTGTCAATTCCAGAAGCTTCTTTCCCAGAGATTCTTGGCATAGCCAGCAACTTTGGCATACATAAACTCACAAGGTCCTTTAACACATGCTAAGAAACATTTTTCTCCTGTACATGTGAATGAACATATGCATGGCAGAACTCTTGTAAATTTCTAGAATATTGATAATACAAACTATATGGGACATAAATGCTTTGTAACCCATGTTTTTAAACATTTAACAGAATATATCTCATACTATTATGAAGGATGTTCTGAGGACTCCTCTCCAAGATGGCTACTGAATGGTAAGAGATTTTTTGTCTCTTGTCTCTTCTGATTTTATTGCCAAAGCTGGTTCTGTGGCAGTGCTGCTCCCTGGATTTGAATGGGAGCATTTAAGAATGACCTAAGATGCCTTTTGGACAGTCATGGATCAGTGGTGGGTTTCAAAAAATTTTGGAATCTCTTCTGTAGGTGTGGCCTGCTTTGTGAGAGTGGCTTTCTGGCCATGTGACCGGGTGGGAGTGGCTTGCCGGCCATGTGACTCTCACATCTACTCCAACTGTAGTTAGCAAATTTACCTGTGCTTCGATGTCTGAAAATGGATTACATCTTTGCGCCAGATCGTAAACAGTAGAAAACATTTTGCAAGTACTGGATAAATGTTTGTCAGTTGACTTATCTACGAATTTGGTTAAAGCATCCTGCTCCCGTTATTTACTGCTCTCCAAGCAAATAAGGCGTGCTTTTGATTGAAAATGTTCCTTTAATTTTTTTCTGAGCAATGCTTGTTCTGTCTCCTTAATTTTCCCTGCTGGCACAACCTGGAAATGTTTCCACTCTCTAGAAACATGAATACCTTTCCCTAATGAGAACATGGGTTTTGCACAGTACTCACAACCTAACTTCTTGTTGGATACTGCCAGTCCATCATACTTGTCCTTGAAGTGTCTGTATTGCTGCAAATTCCAGAAGTCAGGAAGTTGTGGAACTTCAGTGGAGGAGATGGACATGCTGCTTTCTCTGACCTCAAGTGGTGGAAGTGGTTGTGCTGCTGGTGGTGCTGGTGCTTGTGGTGCTGGTACTTGTGGTGCTGGTGCTTGTGGTGCTGGTGTTGGTGCTGGTGACCATTGTAGATCAGCTGATTCCTCAGCTTTTGTTTTTTTGGAGAAGAAAGTGGTCATACTCTGTTGCCTCTTCTTCATTCTGTTAAATAATACTAACTGCAAAAGCAATAAACAATATTGGACTCAATTGTGGTTGTAAGCTGAGGACTGCAGGTAACAGAAGGGGCCTCTGCTTTCACCCAACAATGTACAGTCTTTTCAAGAAGGATGTCCCCCAAGAAACAGGAAAGATATAGTCTTTCATCCAAGAAGTTGGATCAAGAATGAATGTCATAGATAGGTTCACAGAGCAATACAGATTTCTTTTTCTGAAATTTAGTTCTCAGTTCAAAAAAAACAGGAATATATGAATTAGGTTCAGTACTTAGGTCGGTCCAAGTAGCTATTCAAGAGTTAGTGGTTAGAAGCAATGGTAAAGCAAGATATGGATTTAAAACCAGAAATATTTTGTTGGCTATTTGAAAGGGAATACAATACATATGTAATTTAACATATGTTAGCAGCTGCTGGAGTTGTGTTTGCACAACAGTGGAAAAACAGAGATATGAAAATGAATAAATATTAGAATGTGTAGGAATAAATAAATTGACAATTAAAATCAAGAAGGCTTTGAATACTTTTTCACGTGGGATTTGTTTTCGCAATTGCTAACTAACAGAAACAGAAATTAGAAATCTAAAAGTATGAAAGAAAACACCAATTATGTAAGGAAAGGTCACTAAAATGTGTAAGGAAATATTATTAGTACTTGATCATTATTAATGTGTAGATAACTGTGGGACATTACACATCCACACACACAAACTATGACAGTGCCAGGAAAACACCAAAAAATAACAATTTCCCCCCAAAAGACTGTAGATGAAACCAGTTTTTTCCCCCTAACCCTAAGGACAGGAAAGACAAAGCCACTGGAATAAAAATCATCAAGACATTGTGGGAAATTATAAAGGAAAGTGCCAGGAAGCTCACAGAACCAGCAACCACCTCACAATTACCTAAACAACCAGGTATCACACAGAAACACATAAAATCTGGCAAAGCTGCCTTGCACCAATCTGGCCTGCCCATAGAAAAGCAGCCACTTTGAGACACATAAACCATGCACCAACCTGCATACTTAAAAGCAACATATTGCATCACAAATAAAACATTTGCAAAAAGGAATAACATTTCTTGTAATAAACATATCATATAAATAACAAATAAATACAATTTCCCTAAAAATAATTTTAAAAAATATTCTATAAGTAATTTTAAAAAATCCTTAAAAACCATTAAAAATATTCTACACACAATAAATTACAATGAAACCATTTAAAAATATTATACTCAGATGTATTTTACGAGTTTGGAGGGAGGGGGTGCCTGCCACACTTTGCAACTGCCAAAATTTGTATACCTTTCCATTTACCTTTTCCCTTATAAATGTTAAAAAAACCAATAAAATTTTTCAAAAAAAAAATTCTATACACAATACTTTTAAGTGAATATTTTTAAATGGTTTATTTCAATTTATTGTTGACATAATTTTTTTTAAATAGTCTACCAAAAATAATTTAAAATAAAACCATTTCATAGTGTTCCACACACAATAATTTAAAACAAAACCAGTTAAAAGTATTCTACACATAATAAATTGAAATAAACCATTTTTAAAAATTCTATATTCACTACTTTTAAATAAAACAATTTAAAAATATTCTATACACAATACATTTAAAAGTATTGAATATAGAATTTTTTTAAATGGTTTATTTTAATTTATTGTTCATAGAATCTTTTTTTAAATAGTCTAAGGCAATTTTAAAAAGAATCTACACACAATAAATTGAAATAAGCCATTTTAAAAAATTCTATACTCAATAAATCAAATATTCTTTAAAAAGACATTAAAAGCATAAAAGAACAAAAACCCGGGTCACTTGCCAGCAGGCAGAATCAGCAGCTCTCCGATGCGATGGATGCAGCAGGGAGCAGGCAGGCCACGAGGCAGCAGGTAAGCTGGACTGAAGGGACAAGGGACAACCGGGTCAGCTAGGCCCGCCGCCTGGCAGGCTTAGCCAGCCAAGCGAGGCTGGAGATGGGGACGGGGGGATATCAGGAAACCCCCTTTCGGGCATGCGGCATACGCCAGCTCACGGCTTTCGCGAGGCAAGACCTAAAGGCCTTCCCTCGTGAAAGCCACGAGCTGGCATAAGCTAGCCTCCTGCCGCTGCCGCTGCCCACCCCCTTTTGGCCACGCAGCATACCCAGCTCATGGCTTTCGTGAGGCAAGGCCTGAAGGCCTTCCCTTGCAAAAGCTGCAAGCTAGCGTAAGCTAGCCTCCCATCTCCCCCACCGCCCTCCCTTGCGCTTAGTTGCCTACCTGAGGGAAGCAGCAAGCTCCTGGAAGGTGAAGCGAAGCGAAATGAAATGAAGGGAGGACCCGAACAGCAAGCGCGATGCGACAGCTACTCGGGAAAGACTCTTTTCAAAAGAGGAATGTTGGCCATTGACACCACGCTTTTAAACGGGTGTTAGAGGCAGGTGGGTCAACTCCAGCCCACTCACTGCCAGTCCAGCCAATCAGTAAGCGGCAGGCAGGGCTAGTTTAGTGCAGATGAGTGGGGGAGCAAGCGAGCTGTGACAGAACGGGCAGGGCGGGTGAGCGACAGGGGCAGGGCAGGCATTCCAGAACTTACTTCTGGGTCCACCGGTGGAACCTCTTTTAACCTGTTCGGTAGATTTGACGAACCGGTTCTACTGAACCGGTGCAAACCAGTAGGAACCCACCTCTGTCATGGATCCTCCTGAGAAGGGGAGTCTTGAAGGTTCCAGTTTCCTTTGGGAACAGTTGGAAAGTCACTGATCATCCATCTTCCTTTCAACAGTTATTTTCTTAAGAATGCTGGGGTTTTAATTTTACTTTTTGAATTTTTTTGTTTATTCTGCTTTTTATCTTTAAAAGTTAACCAGTTTGTTAAAAGCTGATTTATTTTAAGCACCTACTGGACTCTAACTGTTCTCCTTTTTCTTTTTCCTTTTGATTTATGTTGTCATTTGAATAAATTTTGCTTTCCCATTAGGAAACATGGCATGCTCTTAGATGGTGAATTTCTGCATTTTTTAAATTTGCAAAATATTTGGAGGTTTTTTAATTTTTTCTTTTAATCTTGGATCAAAATATACAGAAAATATCTTCCTATAGTGACAGGAAGTTCTTCAGCTGGACAGACATAGGGGATATGAGCTTTGAAGAGCCTCACATGAACCCTGTCTGACAAACCTACTTTGGAGGTCCTTTTTGGATGAACCCCCCCCTGGAGGGGGGGCGAAGAAGGGCAGCATCTCTTCAGACCCAGAGGGAGGCAACAGATCCTTGCAGGTCAGAGATTTGCCTTATGAATCAGAGTGGGGGCATCAGCCTGCAATATGGCTGACAAATGCTGACTTCCAGTCAAAAGTAAATGAACAGGAGGGTGAGGAAGAGATGAAAGACCGGTAAGAAAATTTATGTAATCCACAGCCATAAATCAAACTTAGAAAAGGCAAAGAAATCTTGACAGCATAAATAATATTGATGGTCAGACCGGGATTTTCTCCAAAAGAAAGAAAGAAAAGGAAAATGGAGGGTTGAAACACCAGCCCCCACAAAAGAAAATTTGTTTCTTTGAAACAAATTCGGACAGAAAGGGAGAAGCAGAGAAGTGGCAAACCCACTTAAATATAAACTCTAAATTTGGTTTTGGATTTGAAATAGAAACCAAACATTCCAAAGGATTTATTTTGTTTGAAGCAATTCCCAAAAACTAAGAAAAAAAAACCACTCCTTCTCACTGATAACTAATAACCTAGCCCTGACTGTGTGGGAAGTTTTAATTAACCATCTGCCATAAATCAGAATTTGGAAAAGCAGGAGGCAAAAGAGAAATGTACCCAAACCTGGCTGTTTGCAAAGTTGTTATGTTTTGAGCAGCTGTGGTCTACCAGAGGTGGAAGGTGGCAGAGGAAAGAATAATAACAGAGTCAACTGGGAAATGCAAGGTTCCCCCCCCCTTTTTTTCATCTTTTATTTTCTCTACAAAAGATTAAGATGGCCCCAGCTTCACTTCCGGTTTTACAGTAGTTGAATCAAATTTAAGGTGGACCAGAATCCCAAAATAAGACTTGTATAACTAACTGCAATTTTGAAACTGGACATTAAGGAAGAACAAAATACTAAGATGGCTCCCATAGCTTTTTCCCACAGCAATTGAAGTAGATAAATTTAAGGTGGACCAGAACTCTGAAATAAGAACTGTATAATAATAATAATAATAATAATAATAATAATAATAATAATAATAATAATAATAATAATAATAATAATAATAATAATAATAATAATAATAATAATAGTAATAATAATAATAATAATAATAATAATAATAATAATAATAATAATAATAATAATAATAATAATAATAATACTTTAATTTCTAGATCGCGCCCTCTCCTAGAAAGGACTCGGGGCGGTGTACAGACATATTAAAACAGCAATGTGGATACAAAAATATAGATATACATAGGTAAATAGACGGAGGAGGTAGGATATACGCTGTACAATAATGGTTAAAAGTTTGAACAAAAGTTAAAAATTACCCTTAAAAACTACCCCAAAAAAGATGTTGAAAGGAGGTTGAAAGTCGGACTATAGATCAGCTAGGCCAGCTAATTGGAACAGGTGGGTCTTAAGTTTCTGTCGGAAGGAGCGGAGGTCGGTAGTGGTTCTAATATCGGGGGGGAGGTCATTCCAGAGGGTTGGGCCCATCACAGAGAAGGCCCTACTCCTGGGAGCCGCCCGTTGACACTGCTTAGTGGACGGCACTCGGAGGAGTCCCTCTCTGTGAGAGCGGATTGGTCGCAGGGATGTATGGGGTGAGATGCGATCTAACTGTAACTTTGGAACTGGACATTATGGAAAGATGGGAATTTGAAGGACTACATGAAATTATTAAAATATGCATAAATCATTAAAATCATGCCTAAATAGAATTCTGAACCCAGAGAAGCAGATATCTAAAGAAGAATTCAAAGAAGAAGGGGACAAGACAGTGAAAGGGTAGAAATGGAGGGAAATAAAAAGCAGACAAAAAACTCCATTGGTTTTGGCAGTGGTATAGGGAAAACTGTAAAAAGGGGAGGTATCCCAACAAAAGGAAATAAAAAGCATATAAAACAGGTTGAGGTTGTTAGTTGCATAAGGAAATTTGAAGTAGGAGATTATGCCCTAACAAAGAGAAATATAAAATATCTTTTTGATGGTGGCTTGGGTAAAAATTGAAGAGAGTGGCTATGTCAAAACAAAGAAAAGGGAGAAGACAGGAACAGAGAAGTGGGACAAAAGGCTCACTAGGAAAAAAATCAGACAGCTAGAAGCTGTTATATGGGAAAATATAAAGCTAAGATAAGGGTTTTATTCCTAAATATGACAATAAAATGGAGTTGCTAATTGGTTGAATATAATAATGGAAAGATAATTAAACAAAGGTTAAAATATATGGAATATGGATAAATATGAAACTGCTATGGGGAGGTTGTAAAGCAGAGGTTTGTGATCCACTTTTATACATGATAATTAAACTGAGTTGCGAATTGACTGAATATGACAATAGAAAGATAACTTAGCATGGGTTAAAATATATGAAACATGGACATATATTTAACTTTTAAGATGATGAATAAAGTGACATGTTTACTGCTTGTTATTCTATATATAATAGATTAAGGAAATTGTAATGAACATTGAACAGCGAGGATTGCCATGTATAGACAATTAAGGGTAATCTAATCCAAGATATGGAAAATGGAGAGGGAACATGAAATATACCTGTAATGGGGAACTATTGAGATTTAAAGACAGAACCACAAATTGGGGGCATGTAAGGAAATATAATTATATAAAGATAATGATGAGAATAGCAACCAGGAATTGTAACCAGGTCTACATCTCGGCCAAAATTAGGCCGGGGGGCGGGGGAGATTAAAAGCACAATGACTATATATGTATACTTTTTTGTTCTATTGTTTTTAAAGGAGGAGAATACATGTTAAAATTAAATATGTATATTGAAAAGAAAATACCATCAACATAAAATGGAGCTTGCTCAGAAGCTGAAACACACCAAGTAAAGGAGATGAGGAGTGGGGAGTAGAGGAGAGAGGTAAGGGAAGAAGAGAGGGATAGAAGAGAGGGCAAGAGGGGAAGAGGAGGAGAGAAATGAGGAGTGGAAAAGGGAGAGAGGAGAAGGAGAGAGGAAGGGAAAGTAGAGAAGGAAAGGATGACACAGGGAAGAAAGGAGGGAGGGAGGGAGAGGGGGAGAAGAAAGTGATAGATAAGGTACAAATATGGTGTATGGAGAGCAGAAGAGCCAATGATTGTTTTTGGGAGTTGATGGTAAGATGAATTGATGTAAACATTTAACAATACAATATGAGGTTGCCTAGGTAATAATATATTACATGTGTTTATTTGTTATGAAAATGAAAAAATAAAAAACTTTTTAGGAAAAAAAGAAAGAAAATATCTTCCTGCTCCTTCTTGCTTCAGCATTCTTTATTTCCTGGCTATGTAACACAGAGCAACAAGGTATCAGATTACAGACAACCAAGGATGGCTGAGATCTGGTAAAAGGCCTTTTGGTAATATGCAATTTTTAGTCGAAAGCTTTTTTAAAAAAAAGTTTGATGAAATAATAATGGCTGTAGAAAATATTTAGGTGCATGTAGCTCTTTATAACTTAGATTCACAAAATATTTGAAAGCTGCAGATCCTTTGGAAAGAGATAGGGACTATACAGAGATAGAACTAATTGAGCTGAGTGCATAGGCCTCCCTGAAGTTCAAACCTGCATTCTTCTACAATAGCAGAAGCCTGACTGAATGGAAAAGTGATCAACTGGTTTTTCCTAGGAGAACTGAAGAAGCTTGGAGAATGAATTTATTACACTTAAAAAGGAAACCACTCTCATCTGGACTTTTTTGGGAAGACATCTCCAATTGTGGAGATTGGATTTATTCTATTTAATTAGATAACAATTGATAAGAGATGGCATTAAGAAACAAACATGTGATTTTCTGGGAGGGCAGCAGAATTAGAATTAACACAGTTGTGGAGGCGGGGGCTTTCACTAAAAAACATAATGCTCTCCTAGATGAAATGGGGGATGGTACACAAGAGATGAGGGAGGGAGGGGCTGAGGCTCTGCCAGTAGAGGGGGGGGGAGGATGCAACAACTAGAAGACTCAGGTCACAAAAGTGATTTGAAACATTATTGCAATTGTTGTTATAATGTACCTTTATGGAAGTGATACAAAAAAAAGGATTGAAATATATTGATGACTTAGTGCTAAACTTAAAACTGCTAATATCTATTCAAATGTTGATGTTTTTCTATTCTTGTCTGTAAAAGTTGCGAGACTTGGGGGGGACTGCTCTCCCCTGCACGATGTAGCTGTCAAAAAATTTTATACCCTTTTTAACCCTTTTTCCCTGAAAAAAATTGTAAAAACCAATAAAACTTCTTTTTTTAAAAAAAAACAAAAGAAAACAAACATGGATATTTGACCCAGGATAAATTATTGTTAACTCTTGGGATGATTTGGGATAGATAAGATGCTATGGTAAAGTTTCTACAAGTTGATTATAATAACAGTTTGTTAACAGGATTTTGAAATTTAACCTTGACTTTTTTTTATTATTGTTGTTCTTCTTGTTAACTATTTTGTCATTAATGTAGGACATCTAGGTCAGGTCATTTGCAAATAGATTTAGTAGTTCAAAAATTTTGGAGGTCTGTTTCGCAAGGTTGAGAAACCAATATTGTAATAATGTATTAATCAGTATTCAATTAGGGCAGACAATATGTGTAGATGTGTTGGATTTTTTTTCTTTTTTAATGTACTTTTTACAATGTTTATTTTATGTTTTTTCTTTCTTTCTTTATTTTAAAATGAGTTTTGTATTTTAACTTTTTTCAAATAAACATAGAAGAATAAATAAAGGATATTCTTTTAGACCAGCATTCCCCAACCTTTCTGGCTCAGTGGACTGGCGGAGGCAGCAAAGACTGGGGGGGGGGGAGGATGGTTTCATGCATGTGCGCACTACTTTCACAAATGTGGCTTCGCGTACACAGGCACACGTTCACCCACCATCATCTGTGGCCCGGTTCTGAAGGGGCTGCAGCCTCACACCAGGCTGTGGATCGGGAGTTGGGGACTCCTGCGCCTTGCTGACTTGCAACAGTTTGATAACCAGGCAGGTCAGCAAAGCACTGCTAAAAACAATCATAGTCTTTCAGATCTTGTTTAATCCATGAATAATACAATAGCAGAGTTGGAAGGGACCTTGGAGGTCTTCTAGTCCAACCCCCCGCCCAGGCAGGAAACCCTATACTGTTTCAGAGAAATGGCTATCCAACATCTTCTTAAAGACTTCCAGTGTTGGGGCATTCACAATTTCTGGAGGCAAGCTGTTCCACTGAATAATTGTTCTAACTGTCAGGAAGTTTTCCTCAGTTCTAAGTTGCTTCTCTCCTTGATTAATTTCCACTCATTGCTTCTTGTTCTACCCTCAGGTGCCTTGGAAAATAGTTTGACTCCCTCTTCTTTGTGGCAACCCCTGAGATATTGGAACACTGCTATCACGTCTCCCCTAGTTCTTCTTTCTATTAAACTAGACATACCCAGTTCCTGCAATCGTTCTTCATATGTTTTAGTCTCCAGTCCCCTAATCATCTTTGTTGCTCTTCTCTGCACTCTTTCTAGAGTCTTCACATCTTTTCTACATTGTGGTGACCAAAACTGAATGTAGTATTCCAAGTGTGGCCTTACCAAGGCATTATAAAGTGGTATTAACACTTCATGTGATCTTGATTCTATCTCTCTGTTGATGCAGCCTAGAACTGTGTTGGCTTTTTTGGCAGCTGCTGCACACTGCTGGCTCATGTTTAAATGGTTGTCCACTAGGACTCCAAGATCCCTCTCACAGTTACTACTATTGAGTAAGGTACCACCTATACTGTACCTGTGCATTTTGTTTTTGTTGCCTAAATATAGAACCTTACTCTTTTCATCATTGAATTTCCTTTTATTAGATAGTGCCCAATGTTCACGTTTGTCAAGATCCTTTGAAGTAGATTACTTCTTCAAGTATCTTGTAGACTGAGAATCATGGAAGTTGTAATCCAACACATCTGAAGAGCGCTAACTTGGGGAAGTTAACCAGAATCAGTCTAGAAGGCTTAGTGTCTGCACATACCAATAGAGCCCTTTTCCAAGCCTGTGGATGGTAAATGGGTGGGGGGGATGTTAAAATAATGTATTGCTACTGCTGATATGCTGACAATGTAAGAAAATGATTGACAGCATGACAAATTAAATGCCTATTCATAGTCACTCTTTTAATTTGAAAATAAAGGAACAAAAATCTGAATAGGGCATATATGATTCCATCTTTAATTCATTCCAAAATATGAACACATGCCTAACCATTGTATAGTAGTCATAATATATTTTTGATAAGAATTTTTAGGGCCACTGTTCACTATAAAGCTATATGTTTGTCTTTCATCCTAATAATCCTAAATTACTGATTTCAAAGAAGGTATGCATCCTAAGAAAATTAGATAAGTAATAGAAAATGTTTTAAATGCTGGGTAGACAAGTTAGTCTTTTGATACAAAATTCAAAAGTTTGAATTTTGGTACGCATTTTCAGAGATAAAATAATGTATTTCATACTAGTTAGGATATTATTATGATAAAAAGCTAAATTAAATCTATAATTGCAGCGTATTGCAGAAATATAGTCTAATTTGTTTTGTCTGGGTTTCACTGCATTAAATCTGTTGGAAATTAAGTAAATTTGGGTTGACCAAGCCAAGCAGGATTTTCAACTGTTAGCTTGCCATAACTCAACATTCAAAACAAGAAAATGTATCAACTGCTTCTAAAAAAGCAAGAGTTTTAACTATAATAAAGCATTATTTATTGGTTGGCATGCATTATTTCCCAAGCTCCTTTAACACGATCCAATGAACTTGTATTTGAAACTGTAACTTCTCCCGCCCTATACATGTATATGCATCAATACATATGTTGTAAAACTATTGTAAAATTCTAGATTATTGAAGAATCATGCATTTAACATGTACACCTATATAAATCAAATTCACGCACATGCACTTACATATATATATAACCTATATGAATCATAGTGTAATTACCTATATCTTCCAACCCATATTTTAAATCATATAAAGGAATATCATTTTTTACTAAGATCAAGGAATAACCACCCATGCCCCACTGAGTCTTCATTTCAGAGATATTTCAGAGAAACAGAAGGTCCAAAGGAAAAAAAAGCAGTGGGAGTGGGAATGAATTACCACTGAACCTCCCCCATTGAGTTTCCTTATCAGAATCTGACACAGAGCATTGGAAATCCTTCCTTCCTTCCTTCCTTCCTTCCTTCCTTCCTTCCTTCCTTCCTTCCTTCCTTCCTTCCTTCCTTCCTTCCTTCCTGGCAGGTAAGTGGGTGCTGCTGTGGGTGTTACTGTGTGAGGGTAAGATGAGGGATTGTGTAAGTGGCTGAGAAACTATCATGGAATGTTGAAAATTGGGATCACATGACCACCTCAGCAGCCCTGCCACACTGAAACAGTTGAAGCAGCCCCAACTTCCCCAAATTTCATTCCTTTGGGAATAATGGTCCTGAAATTCTGTAGGTTAGCCCATTTTCAGTACCTTTGTTGGCAATGTTTTGCCCTATGATACAGTTATGCCCAATTAAAGGTTACAGACACAATAGTTATTTATAATATATACTCTAGATATCCTGGTTACTATTCGGTGCCTGGCAAGTTTATAATATTTTGATATATCTAGTAGTTTCTCATAGTATTAATGGTCTTACAGATCATGATTAATCCATCTAAATCAATGTCAGTGGATTACTTTTCAAAAAATCACATAGATTGAAGATAATAATAATAATAAATAATAAATATTTATTTCTTAGCCGCACCCTCTCCCGAAGGACTCGGAGCGGCGTACAACAAAACATAGGAAATAAATATATTGACATACATATAACAAAACATATACCAAGACATATATACGACATATACAAGGAGGAGGTGAACTGATAGATAAAAACAAGTAAAAACACAATGTTTAAAAACCCCTAAATAAATTGAATGCAATTAAAATACCCCAAATAAAAAACCCGTCAGGAGCGATATAGTTGGATCAAAGTTGAGCCAGGCCAGCAACTTGAAAAAGGTGGGTCTTGAGCTTTACACGAAAGGAGCGGAGGTCAGAGGTATTCCTAATATCCGGGGGGAGGTCATTCCACAGGGCTGGGCCCGCCACAGAGAAGGCTCTACTCCTAGGCGCCGCCCCTCGACACTGTCTGGTGGACGGCACCTGGAGGAGGCCCTCTCTGTGCGAGCGGATTGGTCGCAGGGATGTATGGGTCAGAATACGATCCCGCAAGTAACTAGGTCCTAAGCCATGGAGCGCTTTAAAGATTGTTATCAAAACCTTGAAACGCACCCGATAGACCACAGGAAGCCAGTGCAGCTCGCGCAGGAATGGTGTCACATGGGAGTACCTAGTACTCCCCATAATTACCCGCGCGGCTGCGTTCTGGACCAACTGTAGCCTCCGGGTGCATTTCAAGGGAAGCCCCATGTAGAGAGCGTTACAGTAGTCCAAGCGAGACGTCACCAGCGCATGAGTGACTGTGCGTAAGGCGTCCCGGTCCAGTAGGGGGCGCAATTGGCGCACCAGGCGAACCTGGTGGAACGCCCCCCTTGCCACGGCTGTCACATGGTCATCCATGGACAGCCGGGCATCCAGGAGGACGCCCAAATTGCACGCCCGCTCCACGGGGGCAAGTTGAATGCCCCCGATGGCCAATGATGGAATTAATTGGCTGAACCGGGGAGCCGGTACCCACAGCCACTCCGTCTTGGAGGGGTTGAGTTTGAGTCGGTTGTCATCCATCCAGATCCGTACGGCTTCCACACACCGGGACATCACTTCGATGGCCTCGTTGGGGTGGTTCGGGGTGGAAAAGTACAGCTGAGTATCATCAGTGTACAGATGGTATCCCACCCCGAAACCACGGATGATCTCACCCAGTGGCTTCATATATGTGTTGAACAGGAGTGGCGAGAGGACCGACCCCTGTGGCACCCCACAAGTAAGGGGGCGTAGGGTCGACCTCTCCTCCCCTGCCAACACACGATGCGTCCGGCCAGAAAGGTAGGAGCCGAACCACCGCAAAACGGTGCCCCGGACCCCCAACCCCTCCAGCCGGCGCAGCAGGATACCATGGTCGATGGTATCAAAAGCCGCCGAGAGGTCTAATAGGACCAGGATAGAGGAACAACCTCTATCTCTGGCCCTCCAGAGATCATCCACCAACGCGACCAAGGCCGTCTCCGTGCTGTGACCGGGGCGGAAGCCGGACTGGCGCGGGTCTAGATAATCATTTTCCTCCAGATGCCGTGGAAACTGGTAGGCCACCACACTCTCTACAACCTTCACCAAAAAGGGAAGGTTGGAGACAGGACGATAATTGGCCAGCTCCAAAGGATCCAGGGAAGGCTTCTTGAGCAAGGGTCTCACCACCGCCTCTTTCAAGGCGGCCGGGAGAGACCCCTCGCTCAGCGAGGCATTCACTAGGTCCAGGAGCCAGTCTCGTGTAACCTCCCAGGATGCCAGTACAAGCCAGGAGGGGCACGGGTCCAATAAACATGTGGTGGGTCGCAGTCGTCCACGCATTCTGTCCAAATCCTCGATGGCAACCAAGTCAAACTCCTGAGGCCCGACACATGTAAAAAGAACTTGCTTCTGGAAGATTGACTTGAGTTAACTATTTATGATTTGATACGCCAATTGTGTCATATTCCAAACTTGTCAGTTATGAAAACAAATAATCATGGATTAATATGATGCTGCTGTCAGTGACATAATAAGCTGGCCGTGTAAATAAAAGATGGGCAGAATGCATTTTATGATGCAGATGAAAAAGGATTCATTTCAATCTCTTTATTTTGAAGCAGTTGAACACTGATCTGAAAGGCTCTCATTTGATTCAATTTTAGCTCATTCTTAAATGCATGCACATGTCTAATAAATGAATAAGAGCCAAAATATATGGTACGAACAGCAGCAAACTATATATCTGTCATTAAATTCAGTATTGCTGCATTATATTGGAAGAAAGGCAATATCTCGAGAAAATTAGGTAGCTGATAGTTATTCCAGTTGACTGAAATTATTTCTATATTGACCCATTCAATCTATAGCAGACTATAGCAAATCAAGTATAAATACCATTCAGTTCATACCTAAAAATTTAGGACACAAACTCAAGGAACCATATGAGATTCCCAGGATCTTCCTTTTGATAGACAAAATAAACCTATTTTGTGAATCTCAAATCCATGGTTTTTACTAAAGGTGGAGCTAGAATAAATATGAAAACTTAAAATATTCTATTATGAGGTTATGAGACTGTAGTAACTGTTGATAACAAATAGTAATAACATAGGTTCCATTTCCCAGAGATTCTCAGCTGCATTCAATTCTGTTTAGTTGAAGACATAATATGTAAACAATATATCTGGAGCAAACCTAGATATTATGTTTGCCCTTGCACAATTCATTTTTAAAGCTAGACAATATTCCTGCATCCAGTGGATTAGGACTATGAACTGACACTTTTTCTATATTACAATATAGAAATATTGCACTATAGAAACTAGATTCTATATTAGTTGTAGAATGTATCTTGAATTTCACTGATCTAGTTCCAGTAGGAGATATACCGTCATTATAGTCTACATTGAAACTTTCTGCTTTTACATTTATTATGATACTGTTTTGTCACATTAACACCAGAGATAAATGAGATGCTCTATTGCAACAAATATGTGTATGAAGTTAGATAAAGTTTTGAATCCATTCTGATGTCCGTCCATCATGGAGAGCAGACTTCCCACATACACACAAACCTTTTAATTAATTTTTAACATCATTTGCTTCTTTGACATTTTATATATGCTTTTATGTTTTTAATGTTTTATTGTGCAGTGCTCAGAGCCTCTCTGTGAGGGTAGTTTTAAATTTGATAAATAAATAAGATAAATAAAGTTGTCTTCTGGGTATAGACTCTATTTGAAGTTTTTCTTTCTTGTACAACCAGGTATCTAGCACTATAATCACTATTTCTGGATATGATCTCTTTGGAGAAAAACTGAACCAGATCATAAGTTTCCCTTTCAGTCTATCTATATCATCCATGGTTCAGTGCTTCTGCCCTGTGCATTTTGCTACATATTCTTTGCTTTTCAAAATGTCACTTTGTGTGATTTCATGTCCTTATGTGTTAATGTTGGAAAGGCCACTAGCATTGCCAAATACTTTGGAAAGTAAAAAAGGGAGGAGAAACAAGAATCTTGTGCATTCCAAATATATCTCATGCAGAATTTTGGCATGGATCTAGTTAATTTCAGAACCTTCTCTCCCCATTTACTTTTGCCATCTCATTTGATCCAATGGGATGGCATTCTTTGTGTCATATCTATTAAACAATGTCGTTTGGTGGGACCAGGAAGAGAGCCCTCTCTATTGTAGCATCTGCTTTGATTCATGGGATCCCAAATTTGCTAACATTGTGGAAGTCCTTGAAGGCTGGGTTGTTCCCTCAGGCACCGGGTCTGAAGTGCAAGTCAGCCCATCACTTTTTTCTCATGATTAGAGTTGTGTTCAGTCACAACTGATATTTTTATTACTTTTTTCATTGTATTTTGTTTTATCTGCTTTATTCTCCATGGGCAGCACACAATCACAGTTGAAAGGTGGGCATCTCTTTAGATTTATATAATTAATAAACTAATTGACCATTTTTAGAAAAGTTTGCCATAAAAGGCTATTCTTGGAGCTACCTATAATTGGAAATGGACTATGCAGGAACCAGCAAAGAACATTGCCATAAAATTGGCAATTAGAAGAAAGCCCCTAAAAATAACACCATAAGGAAATGATTAGAGAATCCCTCAAATAGAAAATCAATAAAACCACCCCTAAGCATTCCGAAATGTAGTAAATTAGGGAGAATTTGTTGACTTGGTTTTTTAGATGTCTCATTTCCTATGTTTACTTAAACTCCTTTATATTATATTGCCTTATCGCATAATTACTAGAGAAAATTCAACAGATGGAACAGCTCAAGTGACTAAAACTTCCTGATGGCAGTAGTATTTCCCAACTCTGAAAAATGAGTTTGTGCCAGTTTCTGATTTTATTTTTTTAAATAATTTTTGTTAAAAGGTTTTATGTATCTAATAAGAAATGCATTCAAATAAAAAATAAGATAAATAGAAAAGAAAGAAAATAAGACAAATCTTTTGTTCAAATCAAGGAACAACATACATTCCATTGTGTCTCTCCAATTGGTTACTCTTAAATTGGCAGAAAGGTAGGCCTAACCTTTTCTCTTTATATCTCTGTTGTTTAATAAGCTGCTAAACCTATATGACTATTATTAAAATAAAAACATTAAACAGAGAGTAAGATAATCAGGCTCTATTTATTTCATTTCATTCTCTATTAAGATGAATCACATTAAGAGAAAAGTATCTGTTTCAGTTGGCAGCTATGTTTTCATTGATCCAGTCGATGTATCTGCAAACTTTAGTGTAGACTCCAGGATAGCCAGGCAGGGCACAACCTATTCCCCAGGAGACAATGCCCTGGAGCGCTCCATTGCAAACCACGGGACCACCAGAATCTCCCTAAAAGGCAAAAAGAGTGGAAAACAAGAAAGGTTTGATATTATAGTTGACTATAAATAAAACTGAAAAATTGTTACTGAATTCTTTAAGCCTACACTAAAAAGTAGCTTCAGATCATAAGGAAACCTTGTTGAACGATTACCCAAAACATTTTTGTGTTCCCAGCTAAATTCTTCCAAGCTTCATAACAATTTGGGAGTTTGTATAGGGTTTCTTCAAACCAAGAGGGACTTTTGAAATCTTCCATATTTTTCTTCAGCTTAAATCAAAATGTAAGAAAAGCAGCCAGATTCCTCTTCCTACTACTTCAGTTTACAATGTCAATAGTGCCCAACAAGTAGCCCTACAAACTAACAAACTAACAAAATTGTTAAAATAAGAATGATTCTTGGTCTCTTCGTGCATATCCCTGTATCATATGACTCAAAATATATGCTCATGAAGTATGATATAAATGAATCCATTTTTAAAGTGAAAATTGTTTTTCCAAACAGTATTTCTTCCTTTTTCTCACTAGACAGCCAAATGCATATAGTCTTTTGGATAATATAACAAAACTTATTTTGTGAGCTGCTTGAAAACCATACAATTCCTCCATGCACGGCAGAATATGCAAGAATAATAGTGAGAGAAAAACTTAGCATCAAGGAATGTATGCATATTTACCATATAATATGGCTGCAGTAGTATTATTATTTATTCTTATTGTTATCATTCTTATTCCCCCTTCTCTTATTTGGTATTATTCTTATTATGATTATCATTATTCTGTTGCTTGCATGTACACTGAGAGCTTTGGAGACAAATTCCTTGTGTATATAATCACTTGCCTAAATAAAATATTCAATTCAATTCCAGCCTGAACATTCCAAGACTTTCTTTCAGAGTTCCTGAATCAATCATGTATCAATATTTTTGATTAAATTACCATTAGTTTAAGTGTAATGGGTTGCAAAAGGAATTTGGACTGATTAAAATGCAGAATCACAATATATTCAATTAAAATATCTTCATATGTTACATTTTGGGCCAAACGTATTAGCTGTGTTCCAAATTCCAAAATCCTTCATATTATTGCAAAATGTTTTAGAGGTTCCATAATCAACAGTTAATATTTCCTGTACAATTGAAAAATAACACTAGACTAGAACATCGGAAACTGAGAAGAATTGTGGAACAAATAGCTGGAATGAGTGGTTGCAGTTTTAAAGAAAGTTGTCTTTGTATTCTATATTCTTAAGAAGCTCAAATTTCTGTAAAGGATTTGCTTGAGCATTTACCAGGCAGGGCTTTGATGTATGTTTAATGTGTACTACAATTGCACCACATGAATTCAACAATGTTGATTAGAGGAGAAATGAATGTTAAACATGTATATGTATTTTTAAATTTATATATATTTAGCCATAACTCAACATCTGTTGATATTTGAAGAACTCGGATTTTATGGTGTGTGGTCTGCAATTAAAAATATTATCTTATACCAAAGGAAGGTCTTGCTACATGCTAATCTGAAAAGAGGTTTCAAGAGGTTTCCACTTCTTATATACGAACAGCTTTTCATTAACATAGTGGAAAATCTGAGCAAATCTTAAATACTGTGCGGTCAGTATTTAACTTAGTGTTTAAAACACCAAGCAGTTCTCATTCCTATTTTTTTAATATCCTCTTTTTTCTTTTCTGTTTTTTCTTCTGCCTAGTTTTATTTCTGCTTTGCTTTGGGGTAATGCTTACCTATTTTTGTTGAAATGTTAAAAGAATAGTTTGAATAATATAGTTAAATTAATCCTGGATGCATATAATTTCAGTTGGTCAGAAAGCAAGTGTCCTCACCTGACAAGAATCTTTGCCACCCTCTAGGTATCCAACACAGACCATATTTGGGGTAATTTGTCCTGGGTAAGCAGCATTGCATTCCTCATCACTTAGGATTGGTGCATTCAGGCATTGCAGAAGATCAGGGTAGTTTACTAGAAAAAAAGAGAAAGGAAAAAAAATAAGGAAATGGACAGCAGCTCATGAAAATACATGCTTTATATTAACATTTGTTAGTCTTAAAAGATATCAAAAGAGACTCTAAATGATCAGCAGCAACCCTGTAATTTAAGATGTCAAAAGAGACTCTGTTTAAATGGTCGGCAGCAACCCTGTAATTCAAGACAAGTAAAAGCAACTAGCTAGTTACATAATTTTATGGAATATGATGTCTGAGGTACAACTCAAGACAAAAAAACTGCCTCAGGAAAAGAAAAAGTGGAATTTGATGCACATTCATCTTCAGTGCTCTAAAACCATCCAAACCAGCATTTATAGGCTTATATTAGTTCAAGGCTCAGTCCATGAATTGTTTTCTTCTTAATGCTAGATTCAAGTTGCCCCTGAATATCTCTATCCCTGTGATTACTTAAAACATTTAGCAATTCAACAGTGATTAAGAAACACATTACTAGATTTAGGAAGTGTTGTTTGCATTTGATGATGCAGAGGGCTTAGGGAAAGGTCTTGAAGGATAAGAGGCAAAGCTTCTATCAAGGCAATAGTCAGATAAGAGGGACTTGAGCAGAGGCGAAGAAAATAACTTGGAAAACTGTCTCATATATATCCCTTCATAGTTCACATGTGGATAAAATGAGGGAAGGGGAAGCACATTCAGTTTGCAAGATTGTGTTATTATTATGGTTTGTCACACAGGCAGCCTGATGTTTAGGATGGGTTTGACGTTTTAATCCACCTACTGAATCCTTCCAAAGGACCTGGGAGGATAGGCAGATCTTGTTGCTAAAAGTTATAGGCAGCCTGACTCCCAGCAGCTCTAGGTAGTTTACAAATTAAAAACAAGCAACAATACAAGAAACCCAAAACAAAGACAGAGAAAACAAATTTGGATAAGAACAGAGTTGGCCTCCTCAGGGTGCCGTCGGCCAGACAGTATCGGCTGGTGACCCCCAGGGGGAGAGCCTTCTCTGTGGGAGCGCCTTCCCTCTGGAATGAGCTGCCCCTGGAGCTTCGCATAATCCCTGACCTCCGATCCTTCCGACGCACCCTAAAAAGTTGGCTTTTCCAGCAAGCCGGCCTGGCCTGTTAATTTTAACTTATTTTAAATGTATTGTCTTTTAAATTCGGTTTGTTTTTTTGGATATGTATTTAATTTTTTTAACTTTGGGGATGTGTGTGGTTTTTTTTAATGTTGTACGCCACCCTGAGTCCTTTTGGAGAAGGGCGGCATATAAATCCAAACAAACAAACAAACAAACAAGAACAAAGAAAAGGAAGGAAAGGGGGCATCAATCATCCCCATCAAAATCCTGAGCAAATAGCCATATCTTTAGGGCCCTTCAAAATATGAAAGGGGGGAGCCATTTGAAAAAGCTGACCTACATTGCATTGGTTTCTTAATCTGGTCTATGTTGGGCTGACAGCAGGTAGCAATTACAGTTCTTCAGTCATGTATCTGGGAATCAGATTAAGTTAACCAATTCTTGTTAATACTCACCACCATTGCTGAGAGTGTTGCCCCATCCTGAGATCAAGCAACTAGTACCAATTGCTGCACATCCATTACTCAAAGGGATAGGTGAGACACTTGCACCAAGAGTGACAGGTGATTCCAACTTGATGAGCATGATATCATTATCCAAGAGCCAAGAGCTGTAGCCTGGATGGACAATTATTTTTGCAGGTTTTTTGATCTGTTCGCTCCCTTCATCTTCCATAATATTGTGCTCTCCAAGTCTCACATTCATGCGGCTGAAAGTTAATGTTGCAGCATTATATTTGTTGTACAAGGCAATGTCTGATCTCAATCTGAAAAAAAGCTTTGAATACCTTATGCTAAAGAACAAGCAATCAGATCATAGTTTTAGTAGAGACTACAATCTAAAATGGGAACTTTGCATGTATTCATGATTAATATCGTAAATTTCACAGAGACAGGGGTTAAAACAATTCTAGCCTGTATAGTGCTGGATATGAATTTAGAGAGTCTACTTTTATCCATTTTCATAACAATACAAATTCTGGTATTAACCAAGAAAGTCTGACGTTTGTTCTATCAAATTCACATTTCCCCCAAAGCATCTGAAAAAAAATATTCTTGAATTTTGCATACAAACAAATATAGCTACATGTTAAAAGAATGTACATGTGAAGGAATTTACATTTTAAAAAGCCCAATGTAAGAAAATGCAAATGTCAAAGAAAAATAAGGTGATCTTTTTAAAGCTGCCTATTAGACATTACATACACCAGTATCTGTTGCACAAATTAATGGAATATGTATAAAAGGCCTCCTCTAACCATTGTAAAAATACAGAAGCTGGAAAGAAGATGGTAAATTATTATTATCTATTCACAACAATGTGAAGTCACAGCAGACAATTATTTAACTGGTGTTGGCCTTTATAGCATAAAGTTCTTTCTAAAAACCTAAGCTCTGAGCAACTTTGGGTGGTTTACAACAATATAATAACAATTTAGTGATGGAGGTGGAAGTTAAACTTTGCCCTTAAGCATAAAGTAGTATTTTCTCATAAGACAAAATGCAAGAGAAACAAGCCAGGAACCTTCCATTTTCAGGATTAGGTTCAGGTTTTATGGTCTAAGTATAAATGAAGCGTACTGAAGCTTCAAAGTCCTCCTAAGGTGCAAAACGAAATAGCACAAGACTATTCCTGACTTTTGGCAGATAGTATAAAACTTGTGGCTCAGCCTTAACTGTTGTACTGTAATGGTTAGAAACAGACGGTTTGCCTTCTAATCAAAATATTTTCTGCTTGCTGCATTTCATCCTTGGATCACCTCCCTGACCTTTGAGATCCTGAATAGGATTCTACTCTCACATACTGGATCAGGATGCAAAAAAAATGTGAATCAGTTCTATGACAGGCTATTTCTGACGGAATGTGTGACTTTCAAGTAATGAGTTAGCTTAGCAAGTGATGTAAGGAGTCCTTACAGATCATTATCATTACATTTACATTGACATCTGATGAAGTATAATGGATTAATTTAAGATATTTCCATACAACTATCATAATCTATATAACTGAGTGGACAGTTATAGTCCTGTAAGATTACCTTGATATCATAAGCATTTTTTCGGCTTTGGGATTGATTTTTTAATAATAAAGCACAGACTAGGAATAAATAAGGTGGAATCACAAGCATGCAAGACTTTCCTGAATGAATATGACATTGATTTGTTGTTGGTGCATTTTTAACTTCCATGTGTTTTTAACAGAAATTGCTTTAAGATAATCATAAAAATACTCTTCACTTACGATTTGTAACAATGGGCAGCTGAAACGACCCATTGTTCATTGATGAGGGAACCCCCACAGAAATGATAGCCAGAATTCAGTGAAACCTGATAAGGGATAGCATTTCTCTGGCAGGTATATCCGCCAACAATCTTGTCATCATCATCCTCAATGGGCGCAGCAACTGATAAGAACAGGAGCATCAAAATGATTAAATACAGCACTAATATGCAGCAAGCTAACTGCAGTATATGTTCCTATTGATACCATGAAGCAATGGGTGCTATTTATAGAGAAGACCACAATTCCTTGGTAATTTGAGGCATTTTAGCCTCAACTAAGATTATAATGGACTATTGAATGATCAAATTATTTCAGCATTCCTAATATATGTTTATAAGTTCCCCAAAAGGTGATGCTCGGCTGTGGTTTTTGCTTTGTCAGATTCATATGATGCATGCAGGTTTATGTAGATACGTGTAACATATCTACAAGTTGTGGGAGATTGGAGCAATCTATATGTTTCATAAATAAAAGTATACACACATGAATAATGAACACTCATATATACACATATAAGTACATACAGAAAATTGGATATCGGAGTGAATAGTTCTAGGCATCAAGCCATCTTAGAATATGTTTGTATTTCATATATTTTGAGGCAAATAGCAGAGAAGAAACAATGAGAATTGTTACCAAAAAGCAATACCAAAGTCAAATGGTAAAACCTGATTTATACTCAGGTGAATCTTCAGAAGAGAGAACAAAAGTTAAGGGACATTTGTTTGTGTATGTCTTTCTACTGTTAATAGGTTTAGCTTTAAGTCAAGTACAAAGGAAATTTAGGACTCTCTTTCAAGTCAGACATACAAGGAATTTCACTTAAATTGAATCCAAAAGGATCTTACAAAGCTTCCTTGTGCCGAGAGAGGTTTCTTTACACTTCTTACAGCAAAACATGTATTCAATAGAGCTTAGTACATCTTAGAAAATAGCAGGATTCTAAATGTTCAGAGAAAATAGTAGAAGTGTATAAATAAAGACACTGCCCGTGGAGAAAATGGCAGTCTGACTTAGGCATTCAACCGATTCATGTGGGTATGCATAAAATTATACACACATGAATTAATGAATAATTCAAGAATATCCTTGAATCCAAAGGATACCCATCAGCTTTTGCTTAATAAAGTCTAGTTAGAAAGATAACCAGAACTGCCTGGAAATATAGTAAAAAGATGTAATGGGAAAAGAGAGGATACTTTAAAGCTATATATTTGAGCCCTAAAGCACCCACTCATTTAATGCCCCCGCCGAGGCAGATGGAGAGAAAAAGATGGCCATGCCCACTGTACTCGCCAACCTCAGAGACTGTAGAAGAATCAAGTAGCTGTTTTAAAACTCACGTGCTGCTCCGAGGAAGGCAAAGATCCACAGGACTTTCATTTTGTCTGTTGGTATTTTTAAGTTGGAATGGAAAGTCCTGAAGGAATCTCTCCCCATTTATACCCTTCCAGGGATCTTATCTTTATGACCCAAGGCCACAACAGCTCCCTACTTCCCAAGGTCTTGCGTATGCATAATTACCAATTAATCACGTATTAGACATTTTCATGATATACTATAGTGATAGCATGATTCCAGGTGTCTTGAATCTAAAGGAAAGCATTAGGTAGATACTCACGCACCATTTGAACTGTGTGCTGGGTCTTCCATTGAGCCCTCTGTCTACCTACTTGAATGTTTCTGAATGTCCTAAGATTTTTGGGGGGTTTGCAAAGCCTTAGCCACACTTGTCCACATCAAAAGCCTTTCAAAGAAACATGACAAAGACATGCTTGCCAAAGCTCAGATCTCTTCTTAGCTGAGGCAAAATTTAACAAATGACAGAAAAAATGTCCATACTTATGTCAGATTATGTTATTCTGGAGACATAAGTGAGAACCATAACTTTTTCGTCTACTCTTCATTACATACAGCAGGGTAGATTTCTTTTAACAGTTTGATCCACTTGTGGTCCTGATCCAGAGAGTGTACTGGCAGTTATCCCAGTTTGCCCAGTTCATCTTGGTTTTGGGGAGATCATCTCATTCAGAGTCAAATTCCTGGATTTGATTGCATGATGTGAAAGAACTGTCCAATTAGCGACACTGCGGGGTCTTTTCCATCAGCACCAGCACCATAACAGCCACCTAAAGAAGAGATATCCTTCTCGATTTCCATAGGTTTGATGAAAGACATGATCTGCCCCCATAAAGGTTTCTGATCTTCTCTGAAAATGTGATGGAGTCATTGAGACAGAAGGTGGCATGGCCATCTGAACAACTTACAGAACAAGAAGGCTGGAAGACCTTATGTAGTTTGAGTTTTGGGTGATGCATTGCAGAGTAGTGAAAGCAAGAGTATTTATCACAATAATTGTCAATGTTTGGTATTTTAACTCCCACTAATCACTGGGGCAAAGAATGTGGATCGGCAAGAAGCCCCCTTTATACAAATATACCTTTTTTATGTGACATGTCTTGATGTATTTATTACTTGTGATAAGAGTGGACAAATGTGGAAAGTCAAGAAATTCAACCTCTCCCCAAACTGTGCTGGACTACCTTGGTCCAATACACAAAGTTCAGTGTGCAATCAGAATTGTCTTCAGCTGTACACATGGAAACTTCCATGAGACCTTAAACCCTGTCCCATCGTGTGAACATTCCTCTCATCTAAAACGTCACATAAGAACATTTTTCACTACAGACCACCACTCTGTGCTCACAGATGACACGTGGCACAGCATGCTGTCTTATCTAGGTCGATAGATACCTTGGTCTGGACTTAGAAGAATCTTCTTTTACCACTGTTCTTGTTTGGATTTATAACCTTATGCCTAGAAGAGGATTCTGCGTGTGAATTGCCCAAGCACTGTATACTTCCTCTAATATTTCCAGTAGCTGATGAAAGAGCTGGTTGAGGTCTCTGGAAATGTTGAATGAGACTTCAAAGTGATGCCAAACAAAGCAATGGAGTTGCTTTGTTTCAAAAAGCACAACGTGTGTGGTCATTGCTTCCCAAAATAGCACTGAAGAGTGTTTTGTATGATGAGCCTTCATTAAAGTAAGGCACTCAGTCAAAGCTTTGCACAGATTTACAAAAAAATGTAAAATGGGATGAAATTAAATCCATGTGTTCTCCTAAAATTCCTGAAGGCTCAAGTGCAGGAATCTACTATCATGCTGATCCCTTCCAAGACCTCCCTGCATGTACCTCCCATTGATACTAAATCTCTTGTTTTTGATCCAGGAGATTTGAAGAGAGTTTCTTTTTCACACTTGCTTCAATGGCAGTGGAATGTTGTCTGATGGTGACTAGAAGATTTGGGGAAAGCTATTACAGCTGCTAGCCTAGATACCTTCAATCTCTTTTGAAACCTGGTTAGGTTAGAAGACCATCATTTCATTTGGTGATGTCCTATGTGCTATATATAAAAAAAATACTTTTCATATATTTTGAGCATGCATTTCCTTGGATTTAGCTTGAGATGACAACCCCGAGTTATAAATTTATGTGAAAAGAATCTGTTTTTATTTTCAATATTGATGCTATACCTTGTTTTTCAATATTCATGCCACCTATAACCAGTGGTGGGATTCAGCCAGTTTGCACCACTTCAGGAGAATCAGTTGTTAACTTTCTGAACAGTTTGGTGAACTGGTTGTTGGAAGAAATCATTAGGACAGAGAACTGGTTGTTAAATTATTTGGATCCCACCACTGCCTATAACCCACCTTATTTCCAAATTTAAATTAAAAAAAATCTCACAAAGGTGCAGTCCTTTTTTCATAAAGGAGCTAGTCTTTACATATTTTTGCCTTTTCTAACTTAAAATATTCTTTTTCAAGTGCAGCATAGAAGATGGCATATATTTTTTATGTGACAACATAAATTCCTAGTGTGTATAAGCATTTCAGTGTTGACAATTTTATTTTCAGTCTCATTTTTAATGGTCCCCAGCAATGAATTCAACTTTTTTTTAACCCTTGCCACATTCTGGGTGAAATTTTATGGAGATAATTACCATTAATATGACTGAACTTTGGGTTTTGTTATTGTTGTTCCACTATGCTAGACTTTGTGTTTGCTTTTACTGCATTTACCCAATTATTTTAAAATTCATGCTTCCACTTGGAAATGTTCTTTCGAAATCTTTTGAAAATACACTATTTCACACAAGAGCTACTGGGCTGCTGATCTTTCTTTTTAAGTACATTTATGAGGTAAAGCCACCAATCTTCACCCATTATATCCTCTCAATTTGCTTGTATAGATTGGGGTTAATATTGCTACTGCTCAGCTCTCCAATACAAATTTTGATTTAAAAAATCTTGTATTTTTATTATTTATTTATTTATTTATTTATTTATTATTAGCGTTTATATACCGCCCCCTCTCCCGAAAGGGACTCGGGGCGGTGTACAGTCCGTATTAAAATACAACAGATTAAAACGTAGAAATAACTATATAAATACATGTATAAGAGGAGGGTAAAATATGCCAAACTGTACAGCTAATAAATAAATCAATACAAAAGTTTAAAATATCAAGTTAAATTTAAAACAATATCCCTCTAAAAACCAGTAAGAATGTGTATGCCAGGAGGTAGACGTTAAAATTATGCCAAACCAGCCAGTCGGAACAGGTGTGTCTTCAGTTTCTGTCGGAAGGAGCGGAGAACAATAGAAATTTATTTAAGAAGACTTGACAATTGTTTGTTACTGAACAATTTCTCAGTTCTTTGTATTGCTCTGGAAATAATAATTCAGATAGAGTAAAAGGACTGATGGATCTAACCTGAACTTTCTTTATCATTCTTTAGCGTGTTACTGAGATGCCTGTTGCTCAACCATTCCACAATTATGCTGGTTTATAACTGTAATAAACATTTGATTGATTGAACCATTCAATACTGTAAATTCAAAGGTTTCTTACTTCAAATGTAGTTAACAATTTTATTTAAAATTGTTGGCCATCATGATTGGCGAAATTAAATTAATGGAATGTAAATTAAATTTTAAAGAAAGAACTACAAAACATATTAAGTAACTTCACATGCCATTGTGATCCTATAGAGCAGGGTTGTCAAACTCAAGGCTTGCAGGCTGGATCTGGCCCACGGGTGCTTAGATTTGGCCCACAGGGCCACCCTGGAAACAGTGAGGGACCGGCTCGCAGTATCTCTGCTAGTGAAAACAGAGCTCAAGAGGGCCGCATGCTATCCTCCCGAGCTCCATTTTCACTGGCAGAGGATTGCAGGAGGCCATCACAGCCAGAAACAAAGCTTGGGATCCTCACAGGTGCCCCCAGCATGAAGGATACTGAGCTGGCTATGGCCATCCTGGCCACACTCACCCTGGCCTCATGAGGTCAAACACAACACTGATGCGGCCCTCAATGAAATCGAGTTTGATCCCTCTGCTATAGAGCAAGGAATTTTAAAAAATCAAAAACAATAGAAAAGTGTTTTTTCTCCATTAAGTGTGAACAAAATGTCCTGTTTTAACCCTTTTCCCTTGAAGCAGCTGCAAGGCCTTTTGTTGCCAATAAAGCAATTAAGAGTCACCCCGCTTCACCTGTCCTTGATATGACAGGGCACTTCCAGGTATGGGTCCTGAATTTTCACATTAGCTTATCTATAACCTAAAAGATAACATCTCCTGTATCTGTCAGTTCCAGATGTTTCTTTCCCAGCTAGTCTTGGTGGAGCAAGAAACTTAGGCATGCGTAAGCTCTCAAGGTCCCCTAACTCATGTTAAGGAACCTGTATATGTGGCTGTAACATTTTACTCCTGTACGCGTATATGTATTAATACATGCACAATATAATTATAATGCACTAGCTGAATACCCATGCTTCATGATGAAACTATGTGATCGGACAATGCAGGAGAAATCCAGTTCACTCCAGTTCAATCTGTTGGCTCAGTGGTGGTCGGTGATTGAAACACATAAGGGAATATCGCTCCTGCTGCCTTGAGTCCGGAAACAGTTTCATAGGTGGGAGGCATAGAAATTTTGGTGAGGTACTAACGTTTAGTACTGTAAGGAACCCCAGACCACTCCTGAGTGAAGGAGTGGAACATCTGCCAATTTGAACTGAGGTAACGGAATGTGAGGCAAATGGCAATTGGAACAGAGTTCTTTTCAGGTGGGTAGGGGGAGTAGAACTCCTTAGTATCAGAGTGTGTTAATTACTGTATAAGAAAAACTAATGATCTCATGATCATTTCGAAAAATCCTTTCTTAGCGAGCCCCTAGAAAGCAAGAGGAACATACGTGCCAAATTTCAGGTTTGTAGGCTTTATGGTTCTGGAGATTTCATGATGAGTGAGTGGTACTTGGCTTTTATATATATAGATGTACCTACACTTTGTAACACATCTTTTTAGTCATGGAACAGGATGCTTCTCATACTATTATGAAGGATGTTCTGTTGCAGTGCCTGATAAACTTCTAACAGATCTAAGTAGATCTACAAAGCAATACTGTACAGTATGCTCTTTCAGATCATGATTAATCCATATGGATTATGGCAGTTGATTACTTCTTTAAGTAACATGTAGACAGAGGATGATAGAAGTTGTAGTCAAACACATTTGAAGAGGGGAAGTTTATCTCTATCTAATATTATGTGATAACCAGCACTAAATGACAATGATACAAAGATAAGCAAATCCAAGTCAGTTCTAACCAAGTTAACACCATCACTCATATACATACCATTACCCCACCCAGTCCCACCCACAACTCCATCCAGATGACACCCAACCATCATCACCAATCACCATGACCCACACCCTCAGCCTCACCCCTACTCAGTGTCATCATAGTCTCCTTCCTGGTTAGCCGCATCCGAGCAGAAGAGTTACGTCAGAGTAGGCAGTTGCACCTGAGTAGAAGAGTTACTTCTGAGGAGGCAGTTGCACCCAAGTAGAAGAGTTACTCTGCAGAATAGTGAGGGAAGCCTTGCAGAACCACGTGCAGCTGCAGGCTCCGCCAACATCAGACAGTCAACATCAACGTGACAGCGTTGGTGGCGTGTAAGCCTGGCTGAGCTTGTGTGGCGATGGACTGGTTCCCCCCTGAATGGCAGCCTGAGGGCTGACACAAGAATCAATTTGGCAGTCTTAATGTCTGCACACACCAGTTCAGGCATTTTTCAAGCCTGTGGTTGGTAATTGTGAGAACAATGGTAGTGGATCCAACAGTGGATAAGCTGCTACATGACAATGTAAAAAAAATGATAGACAGCATAACAAATTAAATACCAATTCATAGACTCTCTTTTAATTTGAAAACAAATAAACAAAGTTCTAATCTATATATGATGCCATCATTAACTCATTCTGAAATGGAAATGTACAGCTAATCAATATTTATGGTAACAGTCATAATATACATTTGATTTTTATTGCTGCTGTTCACTTTACAGCTATATGTTTGTCTTTCAATTCAATAATCCTAAATTACTGATTTGAAAGAAGGTATATGTCTCAAGAAAATTAGGTGAGTGATAGAAAATGTTTTAAATGCTTGGGTAAACAAGTTACTCTTTTGATACATTTTAAAAGTTCAAAGGTGACAGTGCCTATTTTCAGAAATAAAATAATGTATTTCAAATGTATTATTATGATTTGTTAATTCAAAAGTTGAACTAAAGTGATAATAGCAACATATTCCAAAAATATGTTCTAATTTGTTTTGTTCCTCTTTCATTGTAGTCTATATATTATGAATTAAGTGAATTTGGATGGACAAAAAAGGACCATCTAACGTCAGCATTCTCATAGGTACCATGGCACTCTTGAAAAAATGAGTCTTTCCACTGGAGTTACAAATCTAAATATAAGTGTTACTAACTTGCCATAACCCAAAATTCAAAACAAGAGAAATCATCAACTGCTTCTAAAAAAAAGAGTTGTACATTTAACTAAGTATTAATTTATTGATTGGTTGAATTGTTTTGGTTTGGTTTGGTTGGGTTTGGTTTGGTTTGGTTTGGTTTGGTTTGGTTTGGCTTGGCTTGGCTTGGCTTGGCTTGGCTTGGCTTGGCTTCCCTTGGCTTCCCTTGGCTTGGCTTGGCTTGGCTTCCCTTGACTTGGCTTCCCTTGAATTGGCCTGGTTTGGCTTGGCTTGGCTTGGCTTCCCTTGACTTGGCCTGGCTTCACACCACCATATAATTTCCAGTTTCCCAACAGTAAGTAACAATGACAAATAATCAAGTATGATGATAATTAAAATATCCTTGTTAATGAATAAAAATACTTAAACTAAGCAGGAAAAGCAACCTAAACAATTAAACATTAATAAATACAGTTTTCATCACCCATTTAATGAAAAAAATATTCTCTAGAACTTCCATTTAACTAGTATGTAGAAGGTTACCAAAGAGGTCCTAATCTAGGAAAATTCCAGGTCAGCAGCACCAGCACTGAAAAACAGAATCTTTGGCTCTGAACAACCCGCATCTGATGAAAGTGGGGAAAAACAGCAGTTTTTCCTGGGAAGAAATTATTGGTTACCTTGGTTCTGACTGGAGGAGCAGATTATTGCTCAGTTGAGAATGTACATTTGAATTGTGGTTGACCTCAAACTATGCAAATCCGGGATTGAGCACAGTCTGAGTTCATGTCTTCTCTATTTAGTTTCAACCTTTTGATAGAGAGAAGGGTTTTTATAGAAAGCTTAAAGCATTTCTTCCATTAAAACATACTAATAAAGATATATATATATATATATATATATATATATATATATATATATATATATGTGTGTGTGTGTGTGTGTGTGTGTGTGTGTGTGTGTGTGTGTGTGTGTGTGTGTGTGTGTGTGTTGTATTTGTACTGATAAATAAATAAAGGGAGACTAGTATAGATCTATTTCGAGCTAATTAGCTCTCATCAGCTAGCCATACCCTTACTGGGATTTGAACCTGGGCTGTATTATATCTTAGGCAGGAGTCTTAGCCACTAAGCCACAGACTCTCCTCCTTATCAGTTGAGCCAGGGAAATAGGTATGTATTTGTATTAGGCATACCAGGGGTTGTAACACATTCATACATACATACATACATACATACATACATACATACATACATACATATATATATCTATATGTTTTTTGAGGTTTTCCCGGGTGTTTATATGTATGTCTTAGGTTGTTCGGGGTTTTTCCCACGTAGAATTGGAAGTATCTTCACGACGTTTCGATGAAGTCTCATTCATCATCTTCAGGTTGGTGCTTCCGGCTTGGTGCTTCCAGGAGCAATGTGAGGTCTCGGCCGGTTCCTCTTTTTAACTGCCAGTGGGGATTTGAACTGATTGGGTGGGAGCTTGGCTGCATTCTGATTGGGAGGAGGTGTATTCTGATAAGCCCCCTACCAATCAGAATACACCTCCTCCCAATCAGAATGCAGCCAAGCTCCCACCCAATCAGTTCAAATCCCCACTGGCACCAACCTGAAGATGATGAATGAGACTTCATCGAAACGTCGTGAAGATACTTCCAATTCTACGCAGGAAAAAACCAGAACAACCAAAGACGTACATATATATATATATATATATATATATATATATATATATATATATATATATATATATATATATATATATATATATATCAAAATTTTGAAAAGCAATCTAAGACTCAGAATGAAAATGTTCAAAGAACAAAAAAGCAATCAATGGTTTTATTAAAACTACTCTTGCTAAGCTGCTCCCCTTCAAATATGTTTAGCAACAGCCAGAATTCCCAGCTAGCAGGGCTAAAAGAAGCCAGCTAGATGGTGAAATGGGGAGATAGGCTCTGAATTATTTCTGTGGTCTAGCAGAAGGACAATGACATGAAAACTATTTTCCTGGTTCAGTAGCTAGAATTTCTGTTTTTCAGATTCTACAAATCCAGACACAAATCCATGAGATGGCATTTCAGGTAAAGTAGGTATTTGGCAACACTAATATCCTTAGTTCAAGCTCTGAATGTCTCATATTAAAGAACCTCAGATCACAGAAACATTTCTGGTCATGATGTGAGAAGTGAATAACGATCTGAGAAAATGTCACCAGTTCCTTGAAACAGGGTGGTGGCCACCAAAGCTGACATTTGCAATTACCACAAAACATTGGTTGGGTGCTGTTTGTTCTCCCTAATAAATCCTGGGAAAAGCAGTAAAGAATTGAGAAAGAAAACAAGACTAAGCAACAAGAATAAGAGTAAGAAAAGAAAGAGGACAAGAGTAAGACGACCCATGAGTTGCATGAAGTCAAAAGAAGATCATGAGAAACTTCATGGTATTTCTACCAGAGGTTATTTTATGACCTATGAGAGGAATTGCCTAATGAGACTTCTTTTCTATATATCTTCCTGCAGGCTTTATCTTGCCAAATCCTGTGGTTGTGTCAGCTTTTCTCTTCCCAGGATCTTGGCATAAATTTAAGAGTGATAACCCTGTGCTATTTTCAAGAGCAGAAGTACATATTTACAATTGTGGTGAGCAAACCTTCCTGCCCTGGAAATTATTGTACAACTCTTCTAAATCTTCACTACATCTCTGCGGAGTGTTCCAAAGCACACTCTTTCCCTGCAGACTGTACAGGAGAGGTCTTGGCTAGAAACAACACAAAGATCCACTTTGTACAAGATAGTAGTGGCTTAAGGTGGCCTCTATTGTTTTCATAATAAAGCTGACTACATCAAAGATGATATTGGATTTTTACTGAGAGTCCTAAAACCACAAGGTTCCATCTTAGGCCCCATATTCTTCAATATCTTCATAAATGATTTAGATGACGGAATAGAAGGGGAACACAACAAATTTGCAGATGATATTAAGCAGGCAGGAATAGCCAACACCCCAGAAAACAAGCTCAGTATCCAAAGGGATCTTGACGGACTTAGACAATGGGCTGCATCCAACAAAATAAAATTTAATGTGGAGAAAAGCAAGGATTTAAATTTAGGTAGGAAAAACCTGAGGTACACATATAGATTAGGTGACACTTTGCTCAAATACAGTAACTTTGAAACAGACCTTGGAGTCCCAATGGATGATGACTTAAATATGAGCCAGGAGTGTACAGCAGCATTTTAAAAAGCTAATACAATCCTCAATTGTATAAACAGAGGCATAGAATCAAAATCACATGAAATATTATATTATTGTAAAATTTTATTGGATTTTTACAAATGTTTTAGGGGAAAATGTAAATAGGTGTAGAAAAATTTTGACAGCTACATCATGTGGGAGGTAGAAATCCCCCCGAATCTCACAACTTTAACAAAAAAGAAAAGAAAAAACATCAAAATTTGAATAAACATTGGCAGCTTTTTGTTTTTACATTCAATCATCAATATATTCAATCATCTTTTATATCACTTCCAAGAGTTACATTATAACAACAATTGCAAAAATGTTTCAACTCATTTTTGTGATCTGAGTCTTCTAAGTGTTGCATCCTCCCCCCTGTCTGCTGGCAGAGCCTCAGCCCCTCCCTCCTTCACATCTTGTGTACTGTCCCCTGTTTGATCTAGGAGGGCACTATTTTTTTTAATAAAGGCCTCCGCCTCCACAACTGTGTTAATTCTAATTCTATTGCCCTCCCAGAAAATTAGCATTCCTTCTGGCAACAACCATTTAAACCAGACTCCATTGTTATATAATTTCTTTGCTAATGAGGAGTATTTCTTCCTCTTATCTCTTACTTTCTTTGGAATCTGCTTAAGAATGGTTATTTCTTTGTCTTTATATTTTAGTGGTCCCACCCTTTGAGCTCCTAAGACCTCGTCTCTTGTGGTCTTTCTAAGAAATTTAACATGTACTTCCTTTGGCATGTTGTGTGTTCTAGCGTATGCTGAGTTAATCCTATAGATCAAATCAATATCCCACCATAGCTGTTGTTTGTCTCTTTTAATATATTCTGCTAAAATTGCGGTCATAATCTCCTTGAGATCTTCATTCTCTGTTTCTGGCAAGTTTTGGAATCTAAGAAAAAAAGACATTCTCTCAAATTCCACCTTTATCATATGGTTTTCAAATTCTACATTCCCCTTCTGGCTTGCTTTAATCTCTTCCCTCAGCCCAGTCGCTCCCTCCTCCAGCACCCCTATTCTCTGTTTATTTTGTATTGTTTGTTGTTGCGTTTCTCTGAGCTGATCATTTAAATCTGCCAGTTGTTTTTTCAATTCGTCCTGTCCCTTTAAGAGAGTTTGAAACATTTGCTCAACTGATAGTTCCTTTGAGCTTTCCTCAGTCGCTTTAGGTTGTAACACATGAAATATTATAAAACCTTAGTAAGACCTCACCTGGAATACTGCATCCAGTTTTGGTCACCACCTTACAAAAAAGGTGTCGAGACTTTGGAAAAAGTGCAGAGAAGAGCACCTAAGATGATTAAAGGGCCCAGAGACTAAAACATATAAAGAAGGTTTTCAGGATTTTGGTATGGCTAGTCTAGGGCAAAAAAAGGACTAAGAGGGACATGATAGCAGTATTCCAGTGCTAGAAAGAGGAGATTAAGCTATTTCCAGAACGCTAGAGAGCAGGACAAGAAACAATGGATGGAAACTAATCAAGGAGAGAAGCAACCAAGAACTAAGGAGAATTTTTCTGATAGGGAGAACAATTAACTAGTAGAACAGCTTGCCTTCAGAAGTTGTGAATGCCCCAACACTGGAAGTCTTTAAGAAGAGACTTATCGGCTACTTCTCTGGAATGGTATAGCATATGCCTGAACAAGGGGTTGAACTGGAAAACCTCCAAGGTCCCTTCTAGCTCTATTCTGATTGAAAATGGATGCAATTTCTGCACCCAGATATCAATTCATTTCTTGGATTCCTGATAATCTCCTCTGAGTATTGGAGGTTCTACTGACATCATGATAAAGACTTCTTTTATTCTGCTTTCTAGAAATGTAATAGCATTTTTACAACACTGACTTGCGTCTCCGTAGGATATCGGGTTGAATACTGATCCTCCATAGGATCATAATTGAATCACATGATTTTGAAATGCTTATTATTCTCTATTTGCTACCCAGGCCTGAGGTAAAAAGTTCATGGAGAGTTTTTGTCAAAAGATGAAGTTACATGGAGGGGACTATATTTCGCTGCTTGCACAAAATATATCTCTTACTTGAAATGAGGGAGGCAGAAGGAAAAAGTTCAAATTGCGGAACTCATTCTGTGGCTTCTCAGCTTTGAATCAAGGAGGCCTCTTCTCTAGGCTTAGTTTTTTTAAAGAAAAGTAACGGAGAGCCTTCCCTTCATGCTGCTGCTGCTGCTGCTGCTGCTGCTGGGCATGAAATTATGCCCATTTATTTGCTTGCACTCCAGCCTGGCAACTTTTCTTTTTCCAGACTCCACGACTGGCTGATTTTGGAATTTGAGAAGCCTGGCAGGGGCAGAAATGTTCATTCAGACCAGTAAAATATATCCCGAGTTTAAGACCATTTAGTAGTACAATATGAATGAGTCTGCTCACATATGAACTCCTCTTAATTTAATAATATTTCTCCTAGGATTTCAATCTATAAAAATATAAACACTTAATCAATGTCCAAGAGAAAGACAGCCACATATTAGCGACATTTTATCTTGGATCCTTGAGGGTTATGTTTGTTTGCTTTTTCAGTGCATTTAAGTCAGGGGTGTCCAAACTTGGGAACTTTAAGACTTGTGGACTTCAACTCCCAGAATTCCCCAGCCAGCCATGCTGGCTGTGGAATTCTGGGAGTTGAAGTCCACAAGTCTTAAAGTTCTCAAGTTTGGACACCCCTGATTTAAGTGGATGCCTACACTGTATGACAATATGAAGGACAAGAAGAAAACGTTCATTAAACTATCAAAACTGTCAAATATACAAAGCAGATTTTTAAAAATGCAAATAGAGACAAAGAAAAAAAATTCATAATAAATCATCACCCCTACAATTAGCGCTAATCCGATCCAGGTATTTTTCCCCGCATGCTTTTAAGAGGATGTCTATACTGCAAGACAACATGAAAGAAATATTACTGGAGACCAAACTCCAATTTTTCCCTCAGTGACCAAAACGCCCTCCTTCCCTTAGGCAGGGCTTAAGTGGAGTTTCAGCAGCTGACAGGTTAAGATGCATGAATCATTTTCAAAAGAGGGCAAAACAGCTGGTTCAAGGTGGGGTTAGGGATCTACTTCATTCTTAACTTCCACTCTTTCTTTCCTTGCCTCCTTTTGGCTGAAACAACGTAAAGGGATTACTCATCTCTGTCTGGATCTTTGATCGAATGGGCTTTGTCCCCCAGAGAATTCCTTTGCCCTTCATCTGAATTTACGTGAGGCTAGATTAGACTTTAAAGCTGTCACACTGGGTCTCTGGTTTTACTGAGAACTTTCCACTTCCATAATGTTCCAGATGATCACACTGCTAAAAGTTTGATTTGGATGGCACTATAATAACATAGATTCACAATCGGCCGGCTTAATTGCACTCAGATAAGCAGCACTAATGTCTGTACATTACGTTGGGGAATAGGGGAGCAGACTTGAGGCCAGGATTATTCAACATTTTACTTAATGACCTGGATATGGGACTGATGGCGTGCTTTGATTTGATTTGTAGATGTCACAAAACTGGGAGGTCTGCCAACACTAGGCTAACAGAGTGAAATTGCAATCTAATCTGAACCAATTTTGTTGTATTTAAGTACAATGACAATAAAGATTATACTTATACTTAATAGATGGGCTGAGAGAAACATGAGGTCCTTTAAGAGAAAGAAATACAAAATGTTACTGTCAGGCCTGTAGTTATGTTCCTTTTAGGATCTTTGTCCTGCCACACTTTCTATTATTTCACTGTGCTGTTTCATTAGTGTAGTAGTTGGGAGGGGGGAATAGAAAGGAGTAGAGCTGTGGAATGTGTTGTTGTCATTCTTCATAGAAGCCCAAGGTCATCTTTTGTCTCCGCACCTCTGCACCTGATCGGAACCAGATGGGTGGAGATGCCAGCGTGGCCGAAGAAGATTGGACCATGTGATGGATTTATGGGTGTGGGGATAAGATCATGAACTTTCAACTGGGTGGAATCCCAGGAAGCTTAGCTTTGGGATTCCACAGTTCATTGCCAACATGTCTTGTCTTATTAAATTGGAACTTTAAGAATAGCTCTGCCTTGGAGTCTGATTTAATTCTGCATGATATTTGGAACGCTGACAGTTACGTTGAAGAAGAAGAAAAATGTAGGACATATGCACAAGGGGACATCTGAAAAGGGCTTAGCTGTGGTCTGTGACAAGAAGCTGAATATGAAGCAGGAGTGTGAGGCAGCTGCTAGAAGGTTTCCAAAAATTATTGGGAAAGTAATATGGCAAAAGTGAATTTATTTGGTCAGAAGTGGCACTATTTCTTGTAAGCTGGTGATAAATGGCTTTATCCCAAAATTAGACCTTTAACCATTCTTATCCTGGTTTGGTTTCCTTTCTTCTATATTCACTCACTGTGGTATCTTGCAGTAGGAGGAGTTATTATAGTCTGCTTCAGTCCAATCAGGGGATAGTTGTTTAGAAACAATGGCAACTTTCTGTAACTATAGTATTGCACGAACATATAATGGAAATGATTTTTGCTTGGCAATATAGCACACCATGTTTATTTAGAGTAAGACCATAGGATGATGGCAAAGAGTTAGCTTCCCTTTCCCTTTGCAGCCATCTAGAGATTGCCTGGATTTCTACCCCCGAAACCTGGTACCCTGCTTAACTTACAGCTACCTTGTTTTTGATTCCCATTAACTATCTCAGCATTTCTTACCAATCTTGGGAGTACCCTTTTGAGCAATTTATTCCCAATTGCTCTCATGGTACATCTCCAAATTCAGTTTGCTTTTCCTCAATGACATCATAACAAAATTCAATTTGTCTATGTAAGTAATGACCCCTGTCTATTATAGGCTCTCTGATCCCTTGGTATCGTGTGTGGCAATCCAGCCTTCAAATTGCTAGAGTTCAATTTTTCAGTTTAGTTGATATTACATAGTTAAGCCTGGTTGAGAAGACCAAGGTGCCTTTGTAACCACACAAGATTCACAGATTAAAAAACAAATGGAGAAGATTTTTGAAGGAAGAAGGTGGTATTTTGATGTACTGTGGTTTCACTGCTTGCACAGAAGTACACTGCTGAATCCTCTGGCTTTACAGCTGATATACTCAAAAGACAGAGATCTGGCATAGGCTGGTCAGCATTCAGACGGTGCAAAGATGGGTTTTTCTGCAGGATGTTACCATTATAGAAACTATAGAGGAGCTGAAAATCCTGCTGCTGTTTATGCTGCCGAAACCAAAACATAGTACGATGTCCATAGTCTTGTTTACATTCCAATCTAACATCTTGACCTTCTTCCAGAATCACTCTCTGTGGTTGGATGATGTTGGCATCTGAGCATCCTAGAAGAGAATATATGTAAGAAAAAACTAGCTGTCATTTTTAAGAAAGATTCTTTTTTTCATTTTTTCAGACGAGAATCTGCAATCTGTTGTGGAATCAGCAGGCTCTACAACCCAGCTGAACCAATTTTGTTTGTTTCAGCTTTGTAGATGTTTGGCATCTATTTTTCTACAGGGAGGAAATAAGGCAGCTAGGTTTAACACTTGAATTTACTAAAAGTTAGTTGATTTGGGGATATAATTTGTTCCATTTTCTTTGATGGGATTGGGTATAATCTAGGGATGCGTGTTTAAGCTGCATGCACATGAATTTAATATATCCTGTGAAATGAACATGGGTTTCTTCCATATAAGCATGCCTATGACTGCTTCTTTTATGAATATCTGTAGAATGCCTGCAAGCAAACAACAAAGACAAAACTAAGAATGGATTGAGATCGAATGTATTTTGTGCTTAATGTTAGCATGGTGGGAATCCCTATGCCCAAATTTAAGGAAAATGAATGCAATACTCTGGTTACTCCATCAGGTCCAAAACATCAGGGAGATAACTAAGAGACCATTTTGTTTCCTACTGAATCTGAAAAACTAACATTGTCATGTCCTATGCAAAAAGTTGCTACCCTAGGGAATTCATTTTTCCACTCTGCTATTTAGTCCTTAGCCCTCCACTTGGAATTAATACAAGAGAACTGTAACAAAACTTACCTGCAATCCAAAGAAAAGCAGCTACCCATCTTGTTAGCTGAGTATTCATGTTGTACTTCTGACAACGTTAAAGAAAATCTTTCTGAGAGAGCAAGAGCAGGATTTCCTTTTCTAAGTAATCTGAAAGTTTGATTAGATCTCCCCCGTGAGGCCAACTCTCTTTAGGCTAAGTGTCTTAGCTTGCCTTACTATGCCATGTGTTGTTTAGAAGGAATCCATTCCTGCCTGAATTTCTCCTGTGAATATAGACTGTCAGTTTTTTCCATCCCTACCCTCATAAATATATATTTTTTTTAATTCAGATGTTATTTTCAGAATGTTTTGACACTATTTCTCAATCATCTTGATGATTTCCCCAGTAATGACTTAAACAGCAGTAACTACATAGCTGTTACCGTAGCTTCATTGTTTCTGTTATTTTCACACAACAATGGCTGTACTGTAGAAAATGCTATCAACCACTAGTGGGGAAAAGATCTTAGATAATATGGAGCTCTAATGTATTTTGCTTAATTTTATTTAGCATCTTTCAAGAGGAAGATGACACATTACCTACAGCTGGTTGCCTCC